>NC_072401.2:87942500-89192500 GCF_028858775.2 Pan troglodytes
ACATTTACCACTTCCTTCTTGGATCACTACTGTTCTCCCCTGAAAGGCTTTCCCATCTCTGGTAAATATCCCCACTCGATCCTTTCTAAATTGACTCTTACTTCTAACTTCTACTTTGATTGCATAACTATCCTGTTCAGAAAGTTCAAGAGTTGGGCCAGGCATGGTGGCTCATGCCTGTAATTCTAGTACTTTGGGAAGCCAAGGCGGGAGGATCCCTTGGGCCCCAGCGTTCAAGACCAGCCTTGGCAACATAGGGAAACCCCAAGAAGATTGTTTGAGCCCAGGAGGTGGAGGCTACAGTGAGCTGTGATCATGCCACTGCACTCCGGCCTGGGTGACAGAGCAAGAGCCTGTCAAAAAAATTAATAAATAAAATAGTTCAAGGGTTAATACTTTTGGAATAAAGTTTTAATTGTTAATCTAGCCTCAGCATCAATGCTCCTAACATCAGATGCCAATCTACTCATCAATTTTACATGCTGCTAGGCTGGGTACAGTGGCTCACACCTATAATCCCAGCACTTTGGGAGGCCAAGGCAGAAAGACTGTTTGAACCCAGGAGTTCGAGACCAGCCTGGGCAACATAAGGAGACCTTATCTCAGTAAATAAATTAATTAATTAATTTAGCCAGGAATGGTAGCCGATGCTTGTAGTCCCAGCTACTTGGGAGGTTGAGGTGGGAAGATTGCTTGAGTCTGGGAAGTCGAGGCTGCAGTGAGCTGTGATCCAGCCACTGTACTCCAGCCTGGGTGACAGGACAAGACCCTGTCTCAAAAAAAAAAAAAAAAAACAACTTTACCTGCTGCACTATCCCCACACATACTGTAAGTTAAACTATGTTGCAAATCATTGTCTAATATACACTACACACTTTCCCATATTTCTACAGTGGATTACACTGCTGCCTGTGTTTAGAATGTTCTCTGTCGAAATCCTACCCATCTAAGGTAATATTCATATGCCACTTCTTCCATAACCAGAATTCCTAACCAGAATTCCTCCAGCTGAAACTGCTCTCTGTCATCTAAATGCTTTAAGCTCCTTCTTTGTATAACTCTTAAGGTACCAGTCAAATACTACCTTGTATTGTTATGTTTATTTCTTTCCTCCTTACAAGCACATAAAAACTCCTACATAACCCTTGGTATGTGTCTTATATATATTGAGCACTTAGTAAATATTTGTGCGATGTTGAATAATTACAATGAGAGGAAAAAGCAAGTGTGCATGAGAAGAGAGCAAATATGTAGGTAGAGATAAAAGTCATGGAAACCTTTGTAAACTGAAAGAAGTGGGGCTTAAATTTAATATGGAAGAAAGGAATTTTATTCATAATAGTATCTTGATTTATAGTTTACTTACAGGAAACTTTTGATTGCCAACATAACAATTCATTTACAAAATATGAGGGAGGTAAAAAAAAATGATGTTGAGGTTAGCAGGTGAAATCATTGTGAAAATTCCAGGAGAGAAAAGAAATCAGAATATTTGAAAAAGAATTTGTTCAAAGTAGCAGCATTATTTATACCCAGATAATTAAATTACCAGATTTATGGGATGAAGTATCTGTTTACTTTTCATCTTTTATGTTTGTGGTATCTAGGCCCATTTAGGATTGGAGTAATTTTTCTGATTACCTAATATAGTAGTCCTCCCCATTTGTCCTTGGGAGATACATTCCAAGACCTCCAATAGATGCCTGAAACCACGGATAGTACTGAATCGTATATATAGTATGTTTTTTGTTTTCTTCTCTGATAATCAAGAGACCTACTAAGTAACTAATGGGAGGGTAATATATACAGTGTGGATACATTGGACAAGGGGACATTCACATCCCAGGCCAGATGGAGCTGGACAGCATGCGATTTCATCATGCTACTAAGAATGCACAGTTTAAAACTTAAATTATTTTTTTTTTTGAGACGGAGTCTCATTCTGTCACCCAGGCTGGAGTACAGTGGTGTGATCTCAGCTCACTGCCACCTCCACCTTCCGTATTCAAGCGATTCTCCTGCCTCAGCCTCCCAAGTAGCTAGGATTACAGGTGCATGCCACCACACCCGGCTAATTTTTGTATTTTTAGTAGAGACAGGGTTTTACCATTTTCTCCAGGCTGGTCTCGAACTCCTGACCTCAGGTGATCAGTCTCCCTCGGCCTCCCAAAGTTCTGGGATTACAGGCATAAGCCACCACACCTGGCCCAAAACTTATGAATTGCTTATTTCTGGAATTTTCCATTTACTATTTTAGGACCATAGTTGACCATGGGTAATTAAAACTGTGGAAAGCAAAACTATTGATAAGAGGGGCTACTGTACATCTAAACTACTTCTTTTTTGCATAGCTTTGCCTAGGTTTGTATAGCTTTTGAGATGAACAGTCTCCTGGCCATGGAAAGGCATTGGATGTATGGTGTTTTGAAAAAGAAATGCAAAAGAAGAGGAAAAGGACCAAAACCATTAGTAGTACAGAAGTGGCCTCTCCAAAAGCAGCTTGTTTCAGAGCCTCTTGCTTGCTTCCTCATTGACATCTTTCCCTCTCCCCTCTCTTAAGATATAGTATACAACTGAAAAGGAATGCAAGCCAACCAAAGAAAGAAGATAAGGAACAGTTGTGTAAAACATTTATTTGCCTATGAATGGAGACATGCACAGACACCACCAAATGAATCCAATTCTTGCATTCTCCACTCTGCAATGGAGAGAAATCTGTGTGATCCCATGCACATATAGCGCCATGAGGAGATACCCCTTCCTCCTTTTCTACCACCTTTTTAAGGAGGTGAAACCGGCAAATATTCTTTAGGCTGGATTTAGACCTCAAAGCTCTGAAAAGGGTGCATTTTCAGTATAGCAAGATAGTCTTGGGGAGGAATTCTTCAAGTGTACAATCTCAAGCTACTCTGGAGAGTAACGCAATAGAGTATTTGCTTAGGCTCGTGGAACAATCTGCATTTATTCAAGCCTGAGATGGCGGGGGAAGTTCAAGGGCCTCCCACACTGGAAACTGTGCTTAATGATTTGGCATCTCGAGAGCTTATCTAGACTAGCAGGAGGAAGTCTAACCTTACAAATGGGCTTCTGTGAGACTTCTTACATATACCACTCCTGTTGAGAGTGCAGCTGGGTGCAAATGTGGCAGCCAGATGGCTCCCATGTTCACTCAGAATGTGAGGTGCTGGGGAGAGGGAAGATGAGTCTGCCTCCTACTGTACACTAACAACACATTAAGCAAATCAAACTTATCTATATATGAATTCACTTTTAAAAACAGCTCAGAACAATATATTTTTATTGCTGAAATACTGAGTATATTCTCACATCATACATATCCTCATTTCCTACTTTGCTCAAAAGAATAAATCCATGTAAAAATGAACTAAAAGTTTCCAATTCCACCATTGTATTACTTTGTAATTTAAGAGTAGACAGGAACAAATCTTAAATTTATAGAATATTAATAAAATATCTTCTTACACCGTTGTAGTCTATAAATTACTCTCAAACACACAATTTTTCTCTAAAAGCTAGCATTTCCATTCATCCAAAATATAATAATTGATCCAACAAAAGGACAAATAGTTGAGTTACAGAAAGGTCTTCAAGGTCCCTCTAAAACATCAGTGATTAAATTGTATTTAGCTTTTCGATAATGCTAAGGGAAACAGAGCACAGTGAAAAAGTATGCAGATGTAGCAGATGCAGCACACATTTATATAGCAAAGATAATTAACAGTATTCAATGCTTCAGCCCAGGAATAGATTAGATTTAGCTTGCATACAATATTTTGTGCTTATCTCAACTCCATCTTCCTATTTAAATTTCTCTGACAGCTTATCATTTTTTTGCAGTAAACTATCAAACTCCTATACTTGTCCTTCCTCATCACGTTCCTTCCTAACACTGAAAATGTATCTTCAACTACTTCCTTAAATAAAACTCCTGCTCACCACAGACTGGCCTATTCATTGTTGCCTGAACACATACTCACATTCTTTCTACTTTCATGGTTTTGCTCAATTCCTTCCCCCCAAGTCTCTTATAACTTCTCCATTGCCTAGACGGTATCCTTTCTTGAAGCTGTAGTTTAACTTCTACCTCTTCAGGAAGTCTTTTCCAATCATCTCCCTACCAAAAGATTTGCACATATTAACATCCTTGTGGAACATCCTCTTCCCTGCACTCTTTTGGCAAGTATTTTCTGTATTATCATTTGGTATTGACTTTGTTCCTCCATCCATTCACTTGGTATACGGCATATATTAATTCCCTCTTCCCAAGGTCAAGGATCATGTCTACTATTTTTATCCCTAGAAATTAGAACCAAAAAGTACTCAAATACTACCCCTGATAATAATGTTGATGTGATGATAGTGGATCTATGGAAAACAAAGACTAAGATGCAATCTCTTAGGAAATTACTGGGCACAAAAAAATATGAGTTCTTTTCAGAGAAGCATCCTGTTTCCTTCCTACATTCACCAGATATAAAAGTAGTCTAGGCCGGGCGTGGTGGCTCACGCCTGTAATCCCAACACTTTGGGAGGCCGAGGCAGGTGGATCACCTGAGGTCAGGAATTCTAGACCAGCCTGGCCAACATGGTGAAACCCTGTCTCTACTAAAAAATACAAAAATTAGCCGGGCATGGTGCTGGGCATCTGTATTCCCAGCTACTCGGGAGGCTGGGGCAGTAGAATTGCTTGAACCCAGGTGACGGAGTTTGCAGTGAGCCGACACAGTACCACTGCACTCCAACCTGAGTGACAGAGTGAGAATCCATTTTTTTAAAAAAAAGTAGTCTATATTGTAACTAATCATCACCAATGTCCTTAATTTTTCATTTAAGCATGGTAATCAGGCTAGATGCAGTGGTTCTCACCTATAATCCCAGCACTTTGGGAGGTCAAGGCTGGAGAATCACTTGAGCCCGGAAGTTCAAGATCGGTCTAGGCAACATGGCGAAACCCCGTCTCTACTAGAAATACAAAAATTAGCCTGGCATGGTGGTGCATGCCTTAGTAGTCTTAGCTACCCAGGCAGCTGAGGTGGGAGGATCACCTTAGCCTGGGAAGTTGAGGCTGCAGTGAGCTGTGATCGCTCCAGCCTGGGTGGCAGAATGAAACTGTCTCAAAACAAAAACAAAAATAAAAAACCATGGTAATCATATTCAGTTTGGTGTACATCTTTCAAGACTGCATTTTAAAATTACTTAGATTGTATACTGTACATAAAAATCTTATTCAAAAGTATAATTTTTCATACTTGAAAACTCAGTATGAAATATTAGTTCTAAATTTTTTTTTTTTTTTTTGAGATGGAGTTTTGCACTTGTTGCCCAGGCTGGAGTACAATGGTACAACTTCAGCTCACTGCAACCTCTGCCTCCCAGGTTCAAGCGATTCTCCTGCCTCAGCCTCCCAAGTAGCTGAAATTACAGGCATGCACCACCACGCTTGGCTAATTTTGTATTGTTAGTAGAGACAGGGTTTCACCATATTGGTCAGGCTGGTCTCGAACTCCTAACCTCAGGTGATCCACCCGCCTCGGCCTCCCAAAGTGCTGGGATTACAGGCGTGAGCCACCACACCTGGCCGAAAATTCTTAAAGGAAAAGTAGTGCATAATGTCAAAGTAGTACTTAATCCACACTATTTGGGTAATGGTATGACTGAAAGCCCAGACTTCACCACTATGTAATATATCTATGTAACAAAACTGTACTTGTACCCCTTAAATTTATACAAATAAATATTTACTTATTAAAATCTTGAATTTCATTTGATAGTAGATTCACTGACATATGGAGAAATTTAAAAGAGAAATATAGTAGTCCTCCCCATTTGTCCTTGGGAGATACATTCCAAGACCTCCAATAGATGCCTGAAACCACGGATAGTACTGAATCGTATATATAGTATGTTTTTTGTTTTCTTCTCTGATAATCAAGAGACCTACTAAGTAACTAATGGGAGGGTAATATATACAGTGTGGATACATTGGACAAGGGGACATTCACATCCCAGGCCAGATGGAGCTGGACAGCATGCGATTTCATCATGCTACTAAGAATGCACAGTTTAAAACTTAAATTATTTTTTTTTTTGAGACGGAGTCTCATTCTGTCACCCAGGCTGGAGTACAGTGGTGTGATCTCAGCTCACTGCCACCTCCACCTTCCGTATTCAAGCGATTCTCCTGCCTCAGCCTCCCAAGCAGCTAGGATTACAGGTGCATGCCACCACACCCGGCTAATTTTTGTATTTTTAGTAGAGACAGGGTTTTACCATTTTCTCCAGGCTGGTCTCGAACTCCTGACCTCAGGTGATCAGTCCCCCTCGGCCTCCCAAAGTTCTGGGATTACAGGCATAAGCCACCACGCTTATCTTATCTATCTAATAGAATGAAATTAGATCAGTAAAGAAGTTTATGTCAAAGTGATTTATTTTTTCTTAGGGAAGGTTAGATGCTCAAGAAGATAGCATAAAGGAAAAAAAAGTCAACATCTCCTAAAATATATGTGAAGTATTATTATTGTAACAGAAAGCAAACCTTCGCAATAAAAATGAGAAGACAGGAAGTTCTAGCTAGAGCAATCAGGCAAGAGGGAGAAATAAAAGGCATCCAAACTGAAAAAGAGACAGTCGAATATCTCTGTTCACTGATGATATAATCTTATACATAGAGAACCCTGAAGACTCCTCCAAAAGACTCCTAGATTTAACAAATGACTTCAGCAAAGGTACAGGATACAAAATCAACATATAAAAATCAGTAGCATTTCTATATACCAATAATGATCAAGCTGAGAACCAAGTCAGAACTCAATTCCATTTACAATAACTACAAATAAACCAAATACCCAGGAATATATTTTACCAATGAGGTGAAAAATCTCTACAAGAAAAACTACAAAACACTGCTGAAAGAAATCATAGATAACACCAACAAATGGAAAAATATCAAATGGTCATGGATTAGAGGAATCAAATCATTAATACTGCCCAAAGCAATCTACAGATTCAACACAATTCCTTTTAAACTACCAATGTCATTCTTCACAGAATTAGAAAAAATAATCCTAAAATTCACCTGGAACCAAAAATAAAAACGGCCCAAGTAGCCAAAGCAATCCTAAGCAAAAACAGTAAAGCTGGAGGTATTACATCACCTGATTTCAAATTATACTATAACCAAGGCTATAATAACTGAAACGGTGTGGTACTAGTATAAAAATGGACACACAGATCAATGAGACAGAATAGAGAACCCGGAAATAAAGTCACACACCTACAACCAACAGGTCTTCAACAAAGTTGACAAAAATATACACTGGGGAAAGGATATTCTATTCAATATATGGTGCTGGGATAATTAAAGAGCAATATGCAGAAGAATGAAATTGGACTGCTCTTTCTCACCATATATAAAAATTAACTCAAGATGAATTAAAGACTTAAATGTAACACCTGAAACTATAAAAATCCAAAAGAAAACCTAGGAATAGCTCTTCTGGACATTGGTCTGGGCTAAGAATTTATGACTAAGCCTTCAAAAAAAATGCAACAACAACAACAACAAAATAGACAAATGGGACTTCATTAAACTGAAAAGCTTCTGCACAGCAAAACAATCAACACAGTAAACAGACAACCTACAGAATCAGAGAAAATATTCACAAACAATGCATTTGACAAAGGGCTAATATCCAGAATCTACAAGGAATACAAACAATTCAACAAGAAAAAAACAAATAACTCCACTAAAAAGTAGGCAGAGGACGTGAACAGACACTTATCAAAAAAAGACATACAAGCGGCCAATAAACATATGAAAATATGCTCAACATCACCAATCGTCAAAGAAATGCAAATTGAAACCACAATGAGGTATCACCTTATACCAGTCAGAATGACTATTATTAAAAAGTCAAAAAACAACAGGTGTTGACGAGGATGCAGAGAAAAGGGAACACTTATACACTGTTGGTGGGAATGTAAATTAAGTCAGCTCCTGTGAAAAACAGTACAGAAAATTCTCAAAGAACTAAAAACAGAACTGCCATTTGATCCAGTAATTCCAGTACTGTGTATCTACCCAAAGAAAATTAAATCGTATTTTTAAAAAAAGATAGCTGCACTTGTATGCTTATCATAGCACCGTTCACACTAGCAAGGTCATGGAATCAACCTACCTACCTACCTACCTGTGGGATTTAAAAAAATGTGGTATTATATATACCATGAAATATGCTCAGCTATAAAAAGGAATAAAACCATGTCTTTGCAGCAACATAGATGGAACTGAAGACCATTATCCTTAGTGAAATGACTCAGAAACAGAAAATCAAAAACCACATGCTCTCACTTATATGTGAGAGCTAAACAGTGGGTACACGTGGACATTCAGAATGGAGTAATAGACACTGGGAATTCCAAAAGGTAGGTGGGTGAGAGAGGGGGTGAGGAATGAAATACCACCTGTTTAGTACAATGCACACTATTCAGATGATGGGTACATTAAAAGCCCAGATTTCCCCACTACACAACATATCCATGTAACACAACTGTACTTGTACCCCTAAGTCCACAAAAATAAAGTACTTAATTTCAAAAATAAAAGGAGAAAACTGTTTATTTCAGCTGAGAAAAAAAGTGAAAGTACTATCCATCAAGATAAAAGTCTGAGATAACCAAGACTCAAATATCTTCATTGCTTAAAACAAAACAAAACAAAACTTGTTTAAAGTTACTTAGCACCTATAATGTGCCAGGTAGTGTGTTGCCTGGGAATCCAAAGATGAATAAGACCCAAAAGAAATCCCATAACTCAAAATACGGTAGAGACAAATAGTTAAATAGATCCAGGCTCAGCAAACTACACTGCATGTTTTTGTAAGACTTGTGACCTAAGAATGGTTTTTACAGATAAATAGGTACAGGTAAATTTATTTTTACAGATAAATATTACAGATAAATCTGATGACAGGGAACACTAACTTTGAACCCCAATTAAGAAAAATGTTATCCCCCACCAAAATAATTCCATTCTTCTGATTAGTATACTTGGTATTATGAAAATAATACTCAATATTATAATTTTACTTTTGCCAAAAAAAAATCATGGGAAATTGTTTTCTCTTTTGTTATATAAGCACCTACAGAATATCCTTGATTTTCCCTCTTGGCCTACAAGTTCTAAAATATTTACTTGCTGTAAACTTCACAGAAAAAGTTTGCTGATCCCTGAAATATTTACAAATAATTATAATTTGGTAAATACAGTGATAAAGAATATACCTATAACCTGAGAACTGAAGTTATTATGAAAAGAATAACTTGAGGTAAGGAAGAACACCTAAATTAGCTTAGTAGAATGGTTTCAGGAAAGACTTCCTGGAGTAGGTGACATTTAGTCTGAAAAACTAAATAGGAGTTAACGAAACAAGGGGGATGGGCAGAGGAGTCACCAAGAGGTTGGAGGAGGGTCTTTAGTCGCCCATGGCCAGTTTGAGTCTTGAGATAAGCAGATGCCAGGGTGGAATTGAATCTGATTAGTTTCAGTTGTTAATAACTTCTAACTTTATATCTCTACCACAGACTCAGTTCCAGTTATAACCAGCTACCAGACAGCGTTTTTAACCAGCTAAGGGAGGTGGGGTGTGCAGAATTCCCTGCTGAGAAGATGCCATAATCTCTACTCTTCCTATAGACATGGATCCTTCTTTCAGGTTCTATTATCTCTGTGGGCCTGTCCTGTTTATTTTTTAAAGTTGTATTGTTTTATATAAAAGATACTTAATAAAATACTTAGGGTTTTTTTTTTTTAGTGATAGGAATCTGTAAAAAATAAAATTAATTTAAAAAAATCTTTGCAATGACATCCAAAATTTAAATATATATATATATTACTGGATAGATACATGTATATATATATTTACTGGATGTATATATACGTGTGTGTGTGTGTGTGTGTATCTCCAGTAAAAGATAGTGAATAGAACACCTATATGAGCTTATCAATTCTCCTTTCCAAACATCACAAAAATGATGGCAGGAAATAAACTTTTAAAAATTTAGAACCTTAAATAAAAGGAGAACTAGAGATAAAATAACAACAGTGAGAACTGTCAAAAATAGGTTAAAAACCGGAAAGCATATGATCAAGTAACAATTGACTTCTTAGCTGAACAGAGGAAGTTAAAAGTTAAGTACCTGTAGCTGGGAAAGTCAAGAAGCAAACTAATTCATTCCTGAAAAGGAATGAATGGAGCTTTCCTTCCTAGAGAAATCAAGGAGAGAAAAGACCTCATACTAAAAATTGGTGGGCTGCCAAAGATACAGTTGGCTATCTCCTGACAACCTTACACTGAAGCCCAATAATTGGATTTACTTGTCTATGGTAAATGTATGTGTAATTTATTTGGGGTCAGCTACATTATGTAACGAGCCCCTTGTTCAAAAAGCAGAAAAAAGGTGTCATTAAAAATATAAAATATAAAGCTTTTTCCTTTCTTCCTTGGTCTTTTTTTTCAGTTTGTCATGGTTTTTTATTTTTTATTTGCTAGTTAAAATTTTTTCTAAGGAAGGAAAAATTTTAAATTATTAGGCTGAATTTTGTCATTCGTCTTTATATTGCATAATGCTAGCTTTAAATGTATATATGTACATTTAACTCCTATGTAGGATCACCAAAATCACACAATTCTTATTTTGTAGTTCATACATGCACATATATTTTGTTCTTACCAGAACAGTGGAAACACTACACAAAATTTACTCAATTTTTTATTTCAAGTCTACCAACACATTCTACCAACACTCTCTACCTTTGACTTATGGCATCATTACTTTCAGCAAAACCAGCTGTGTAATACTAGGAAACAATGGGAATAAGAAAGGATATCATAGGATTCCTTGCTCATTTGTGTTTCTTAGAATGCCATTGTCTTCTTTTTGCATTAGAAACAACTCTAGTTCAAATAAAAAACATAGCCTCAAGAGGTTATCAGTATTTATGTTTACTCAGACTTAGCTGTAACGTGTTTACCTTGTGCTAGCTGTGAGTCTCATTAAACTTGTAGGCACCACTGGGTCCCTTGGAATTCTGTGTTCATGGGGTAACTCCAACACTATATGCAAACAGGGCAGAAAGTACTGGCAGACGAATTTCTTAGTCCAGTGTTCCAACAGGCCTTACTTATAAAATACAGGTTTCGAGACAAAATTATTAGAATTTCAAGATACTAACAGTGGAATATTAAGCCGAGTATGGGACTCTTTTGAGCATGAGGCCCTGATCAATTGCACAGTCTCATGCTCATGAACCTGGGTCTGAGTTTATAAGAAAATGCCAAATGGCTGTGCCATATTGCATTCCCACCAGCAACATTTGAAAGTTCCCGCTGATTTGCATCTTTACCAGTAATTGGCAGTGTCAAACTTTTAAAATATAGCCATTCTAGTAGGTATATAATGATATTCATCTTAATTTGCATTTTCCTAATTAATAATTTTGGTGAATATCATGTGTTTATTTGCTACCTGGATATCTTCTTTAGTAAAATATTTGTTTAAATCTTTTGCCCAATTAAAAAAATGAATTGTTTTCTTTAGTTTTGAAAGTTCTTCATATATTCTGGATATAACTTCTTAATCAGATATATCCTTCACAAATATTTTGTCCCAATCTGTGGCTTGTTTATTTTTTCACTTTTGCAGGAATCTTTTGAAGAGCACAAGGTCTTAATTTTTATAAACTCTAATTTTCCAATTTTTTAATAGTTGATGCTTTTTATGTCTTATCTAAGAAAGCTTTACTAGCAAAGGTCACAAAGAATTTCCCCTAGAAATTTATATCGCTTTAGGTTTCACATTTTGATCTATGTACAATTTCAAGTTAATTTCTTTATATGGTGGAGATAGGTTTTAGCTTCAGTTTTCTGCATATGGATGTTCCAGCACCTTTTACTAACAATGTTTTACCTCAAGAAATTACTCTGTCATCTTTGTTGGGATCATTTAATTGAATATATGTGGGCATCTTTCTGTACTATCTTTATCTATATATCTATCCTTACTCCCAATACTACACTGTCTTGAATACTGCAGCTGAATAAGTACTGAAATCAGACAGTGGGAGGCCTTTCTTGTTTTTCTGTTTTAAAATCATTTTGCTTATACGAGGTCCTTTGCATTTCCAAACAAAGTTTAGAATATGCCTATCAATTTCTACTCAAAAAGCTGCTTATATCTTGATTGAAATTGCACAGATTCTATAGATAAATGTGAGATAAATTTACCCATTAAAAAGTCTTTGAATCCATAAACGTGATATGTCTCTCCACTTATTAAGTTTTCTTTCATTTCATTCACCAATGTTTTATAGTTTTCAATATAGAAATTTTCCACATTTTCTTAGATTTATCCATTATTCATCCTTTTTGATGCTATTGTTATATTTTTTAAATGTCAATTTCTAATTGTTTAATTACAAGTATATAGAGAAATGCAATTTTTTAAATTATCATTATACTTTAAGTTTTAGGGTACATGTGCACAATGTGCAGGTTAGTTACATATGTATACATGTGCCATGCTGGTGTGCTGCACCCATTAACTCGTCATTTAGCATTAGGTATATCTCCTAATGCTATCCCTCCCCCTTCCCTCCACCCCACAACAGTCCCCAGAGTGTGATGTTCCTCTTCCTGTGTCCATGTGTTCTCATTGTTCAATTCCCACCTATGAGTGAGAACATGCGGTGTTTGGTTTTTTGTCCTTGCGATAGTTTACTGAGAATGATGATTTCCAATTTCATCCATGTCCCTACAAAGGACATGAACTCATCATTTTTTATGGCTGCATAGTATTCCATGGTGCATATGTGCCACATTTTCTTAATCCAGTCTATCATTGTTGGACATTTGGCTTGGTTCCAAGTCTTTGCTATTGTGAATAGTGCCGCAATAAACATACGTGTGCATGTGTCTTTATAGCAGCATGATTTATAGTCCTTTGGGTATATACCCAGTAATGGGATGGCTGGGTCAAATGGTATTTCTAGCTCTAGATCCCTGAGGAATCGCCACACTGATTTTCACAATGGTTGAACTAGTTTACAGTCCCACCAACAGTGTAAAAGTGTTCCTATTTCTCCACATCCTCTCCAGCACCTGTTGTTTCCTGACTTTTTAATGATCGCCATTCTAACTGGTGTGAGATGGTATCTCATTGTGGTTTTGATTTGGAGAAATGCAATTTTTTTTAAAGTCAGACCTATAGCTAAGAAATACAACTTACTTTTGTATGTTAATCTTATGTTCCATGACCTGGCTAAACTCACTTATTAATTTTAGTAGAATTTTAAATAATCTTTGGGAGGGGATGGGGGGCAAATTACACCATCTGAGAATGCTGACAGTTTTATTTCTTCCTTTATAATCTGTACACCTCTTATTTCTTCTTCTTGCCTCATTGCTCTGAACAGGGCAGTTAATATATGATTTAACAAAATATGATGGTTAACGTGTCAACTTGATTGTGCCAAAGTGTACACAAATTAACCATTATTTCTGCGTGTGTCTATGAGGATGTATTTGAATGAGATGAGCACTTGAATCAGTGGATTCAGTAAAATAGACTGCCCTTCCCAGTGTGGGTGGGCATCATCCAATCTGTTGAGGGCCTGAATAGAACAAAATGACAGAGGAAAGAGAAACTCCCTTCTTTTCTTCCTGTCTGCCTGTTTGAGCCGGGACATTGGCCTTCTCCTGCCCTTAGACTAAGATTCGCACTGATTCTCCCCTGATTCTCAGGCCTTCAGACTCAGACTGAAATTATACCACTTTCCTTCATGGGTCTCCAACTTGCAGATGGCAGGTTGTGGGTCTTTTCAGCCTCCATAATCATGTCAGCCAATTCCTCTAATATCTCAGATATTATGGATATTTGATATCATAATATGGATTATGGAATCGGTTGGGAAAGAGATCCATCCTATTGGTTCTGTTTCTCTGGAGAACCCTGACTAATACACACAAGTAGTTAGAACAAATGTATTTTCTTTGGTCCTGATTTTTAAAAGAAAATAAATATCTTTCATTATTAAGTATGTCAGCTCTAGTTTTTTGGTAGATATCCTTTATCAGGTTGAGGACGTTATCTTCTACTCCTAATTTGCTGAGTTTTATTTTTCTTTTTTTGAATCTTGAATGGTTATTACATTTATTTCAAATGCTTTGGGAGGGGATGACACAGGAGATCATATGTTGTTTTTGTTTTGTTTCTAGTCTGTTGATATGCAGAGTTACATTGATTACTTTTTAAATGGTAAAGCAAACTTGCATTTGTGTTTAAGAATGAGTTACTACATCATAACCAAAAACACTCCATGGTGTATGATGGGGTTATGATGTAGTAACTCATTCTTAAACACAAAAGGGTAGACAAAGATCACAAGTCATTTGAGGGAAACCTCTAACATGAGAGAGAAGATAACAATAAACAGAAAAAAATAGCATTTGGAGTAAATAAAGTATCACTGTCACCTTCAAAGAGATGAGAGAAGATATTGTATGCTAGGTAACATAACATAATATTGTGTGTGTATGCGTGTGTGTGTGTGTGTGTGTGTGTGTATTATATATTGCCCAGGCTGGAGTGCAGTGATGCTCATAGCTCACTGCTACCTCAAACTCCTGGGCTTAAGTGATCTTCTCACCTCAGCCTCTTGAGTAGCTGTGATTAAAGGTACAAGCCATCATGCCCAGGTAATACTGTATGTTTTTAAAAGAATCATTCAAAGATCCAGAAAGAGCTCCTGTAAATTAAAAATAGGACATAAAAATTCAGTGGAAAAAGATGACATCTAAGATATTTCTCAGAAAATGAGGGGGGAAGACAATAAGAATAAAATTAGCAAGAAGCAGCATAAGAAAATTAGAGGTTTAGCATCTGATTAATGGTAGCTCTACAAAGAACAGAGATACTAAACCGGGGTGGGGGTGTGGCAGGTAGAGTAGTTAATAGCGTTATAATGCAAGAACATTTCTTAAACTGAAAGACCTGAATTTCCAGTGCCCAGCATGATTTTAAACGGCCTATAGTAGGCCGGGCGCGGTGGCTCACGCCTGTAATCCCAGCACTTTGGGAGGCCGAGACGGGTGGATCATGAGGTCAGGAGATCAAGACCAGCCTGACTAACACAGCGAAACCCCGTCTCTACTAAAAATACAAAAAATTAGCCGGGCGCGGTGGCGGGTGCCTGTAGTCCCAGCTAACTTGGGAGGCTGAGGCAGGAGAATGGCATGAACCCGGGAGGCGGAGCTTGCAGTGAGCCGAGATCGCGCCACTGTACTCCAGCCTAGGGGACAGTGCGAGACTCTGTCTCAAAAAAAAAAAAAAAAAAAAAACTATAATTGGTTAATTATTGTGAAATGTCTGAGCACTAGACGAAGGTTTTAGGATAAAGATCCCAAACCTTCCACTGAAGGAAAACAATTTACATTTAAAAACTCAGGAACTAGAATGACAGACTTTTCAGCTGCAATTCTGAAAGTCCAGAGACAATAGAGCGCTGCTTTTAATATTTTGAGGTAAAAGAATTTCCAACATTATATTTAGTATAAATGCATTTTTAGGCCCACTATAGTGGCTTACACATGTAATCGCAGCTCTTTGGGATGCCGAGGTGGGAGGGTTGTCTTTGAGCCCAGAGTTTGAGACAAGCTGAGCAATGTAGTGAGAACCCCCGCAACCACCCACCTCTACAAAAAATAATTGGCCGGATGTGATGGTGCACACTTGTAATACCAGCTGCTTGGGAGGCTGAGGTAGGAGGATTGCTTGAGCCTGGGAGGTTGAGACTGCAGTGAGCTGTGATCATGACACTGCACTCTAGTCTGGGTGACAGAGAAAGACCTTGTCTCAAAAAAAATTTTTTTAATTAAAAAGAAAGATGTATGCCATTAAATCAAAAGAGCAAACTAGAAGGAAAAGGACATAAGACTCAGAAATAAAGAATCAAACACACAATAAAGATAAAGAGAATCCCCAGAACAATGATACAAAGAAATTCCAGAATGACATCTATGCAGCAGGCCTAAAGAACAAGTACATATTGGAGTAGGAGAATGCAAAGCTCTAATAAGAAAGTCCCTGAAATGGAAAAATGTGTTTGTTTGCCAACCTTGTTGAGAGGAGATTTATGTTTCTGATAGTTTAGGGACATTTAAGCACACAGAAAACCAAGCAAGCAAACAAAAAAGGACAATTATTTACTCCAGAAGGAAAATAAAATAGCACAAGAAAATTAATATAATCCAAATACGCTATGCAACTCAGTTTTGAGTAATTACGTGGTTGCAATCGTTATAAAGGCTGAATATTGACAAAATTGAAATTGAGATCATTGAATTGGAAAAACAGGGGCATAAAAGTGTAATGGATAAAACAGAGAAGAAAAATTTTAAATACCATTTTATTGAGTAAATATTTATAGAATATTTATTGTGGTCTAGGCAGTAAGTGCTTCACAAATACTATCCATGTAATCCTGACACTAGGATTAAGGTTAGTATTAATTCCAAGTCAATTGGAATTAAGGTTGGTATTATTAATACCTATATTAATAAGGTAGTAATTTCTAAGGTTGGAATTACTAATTCCAAGTTTGCTGATGAGCGAGCAAAAACACAGAAAATTTAGTTAATTTCCCCAAGATCAGTGGTTTTCAACTGGGGGTGATGTTGCTCCCAACCCCAGGGGACATTTGGCAATACCTAGAGACATTTTTAGTTGTTATAGCTGGGGTGGCAGTGCTGCTGGCATCTAGTGGGTAGAGGCCAGGGATGCTGCTAAACATCCTATAGTGCACAGTACAGCTCCCTACCACAAATCATTATCTGGCACAAAATATCAATTGTGCTTTGGTTAAGAAATAATATCCAGAATGAAAAGGAATGGCAGTGGGAGAGCTGGGATTTAAATCCCAGCAGCTCTTGACCACCTTACTACTCTGCCTTTCAATAGCAGTCTAATGATGTTGTTTAGAAACATGAAGATAAAATCAGAAGAAAGAGCTGGAAGAATTAAAGTGGTTGCTTCTACAAAGACATAACCTGAGATGGAGAATAAAGGCCATAAACTATTATTGTGCTTTTGTGTGTTGTTTTTCACTGTTCTCTTAAAAGACCTGAAGCACTATTTGAATTGTAATATGCTTATTTTCAAAGGTTAAACTATTTGTGAACATTCAAATCATAGATAATTTTCAGCTTAATTATTGTTTTCCACATTTGAGAGTATTTATTAAAATGCAGTTTATAAGAGTTTTCTAGCAGCAAATATTTGTAATGAATGAAAAGAGGGAAAAAGTTTCATGGAGGAGAGAATAAGAGAACTTTTGTCTTGATTGACGTCTTGCACCTCAAGTTCCAACTTGTGACATAATGAAGCATTTTAAACAGAAAATCTTGAAGATTTTCTGTTTAAAAATCTGGAAGATAGATTACCAACTCTATCATTACATATATTAAAACATCAACATTAGAGGAACAGTGAAGTTGTTCAAGAAAACACTGGAAGTGAGTGAAATAAGGATGACACTTTTATTCTTAATAATTATTTTTAAGTTAATAAATGTGATATAATCTAAAAAGTCATATGGAAAATACAAATCTAACTTGGAAATTCACCCAACATTTTCTGCCCGTGAGAATGTATCTTTAATTCAACAGGATATACGGCAAAGATAGGAAGAAAGGTACAAAGTTTATGTTACTACTACAGCAGTACATTGGATCAGCAGATTATCCCACTCCTTAGCCTCAGAGAAAACAGAAGCCATCTACAAGAAACTTTCCTATCTCTGTTTCCTTACCCACATCTCCATTTTCCTTTCTCAGGTGTTTCTCTTTCTGTTTAAGGTACTTTTTGTTTTCTTTTGTTTTTTCTGACTAGGTAATTTCACATGTTTCAAAAAGTAAAAGATATCAGCATACAGTAAGAAGTCTTGAACCTGCTGCCATGCACATTTACCTCATTCTTCCCAGTTCTCTACAAATAACCATTTTTATAGTCTGAATCCTCTCAGTAATTCTTTATATAAATACAAGCAAATATGGATATGTGTATACACACACACACACACACACACACACACACACACACATCTTTCTTATATTTCCCATATGCACTTTTCTATGTCTTGCTTTATTTCACATAAAATGTTTTGGGATACAATTTAATATAGCAAAGTCTGGCCACCTTGAAGATACTTATCATTTAACAACTGAGAAAATTTAATTCCAGAGATTATATTTCCATTAAAAATATTAACCACCATAATAATTACTGGACAATTTTTAAGTTTTTCACTTCTCAGATACACTAAAAGAAAAATATTTTTAAAATCAGATGTATGTTTTCTATGTTTTAGATTTTTCTTTTTAAGAGACAGGGTCTTGTGTCACCCAGGCTGGAGTGCATTGGCACGATCACAGCTCACTGTAATCTCAAACTCCTAGGCTCAAGTGATCCTCCCACCTCAGCCTCCCAAGTAGTTGGGACTACAAATGCCTGCCACCACACGGACTAATTATTTTTATTTTTTGTAGATAGAGGTCTTGCTGTGTTGCCCAGGTTGCTCTTGAACTCTGGATTTCAAGTGATCCTCCTGCCTCCCAAAGTGCTGGGATTACCAGTGTGAGACACCGTCCGTGGCCTGTTTTTATGAGTTACTAGTTAAGCCAACTTAAAGAAAAAGTGTACTTTAGCAAGCAGTATGTTTGGAAACAAATTAATAATTAGACTAAATACCCTTTGTATAAAAGTTGGCCGGACGCTGTGGCTCACACCTGTAATCCCAGCACTTTGGGAGACCAAGGTGAGTGGATCACTTGAGGTCAGGAGTTTGAGATCAGCCTGATCAACATGGCAAAACCCCGCTTCTACTAAACATACAAAAATTAGCCGGGCATGGTGGCGTACATCTGTAGTCCCAGCTACTTGGGAGGCTGAGGCAGGAGAATTGCTTGAAGCCAGGAGGCAGAGGTTGCAGTGAGCTGAGATCGGGCCACAGCATTCCAGCCTGTGCGACAGAGCGAGACTCCACCTCAGAAAAAAAAAAGTAAATCAGTCGTCTTAATGTTCTTACTTTGCCTTAATTTTGCATCATTTTCTGTACTTCTAAATTTTAAATATGCAACTTTATCAAATATTTTAATTTCTCTATTTAAAAAAATCCTGAGATAGTCAAAGATCATTTTTCAAATGCTAAAAACCTAAATAATCACATTGAAATCAATTTTTTTCTAGCAAGATTTTAATGGGAGCTAAGGGGCTTGAGACTGTATAAATAAACCCTCCCTTCTACTCCATGCAACATGGATAACTCATGTGGACACACATTTCTTTGAATGGAGCTCAGAATGTGGAGTTGGTAGAGGAGAGAAAGAAAAATGTAACACATGACAACTGTACACCAAGTTAACCCCAACATATCTCTACTTCCTGCGGATAAACAGCCTGATTTGACCTGGAGTTGTGAAATCAAAGGAAGGTGAGAGTTTCTCTGTGGCCCTTCCAAGATTCTCCCAGAGTGCAAAGCCTACCCTAATGCCACAGGAGAATCCTATTTTATAGTCAGTTGTCTTTGAATAAATGGTGTTTTGCTTCAATTCTAAATGAATATTATCTTTTGGGTACATATTAAATTAGTTTCCTGTCTTCTATTTCAAGTGAAAAATTACTTTGCATTTTATGGATTCAACTTATTCCCAGAACTGCTAGAATTGTACTAGCAGACAATCAGAGGGTTTTGCACCATGTCTATTTGACTTTCTTATGGCATATGGACATACCCTTGTCTGAAATTTAAAAAAAAAAAATACAGAAAAAAATGGAAAGATCAGCTCTATTCCCTAAAACAGGAAGAGAAATAATTTCAACACATATAAAATAATAAAAGGAAATTCAATATCTATTGAATAACTACCATAGGCAAAGCAATGCAACCTTCTAAAGGTTGAAATTAGTAATGTGTTACTAGAAATATAATAAAAATGTCAAATACAAATATTAGTGCTGTAATAAAATTAAGTCGAGATTCTTCAAAATTATATATGTTCACAAGCACAAAAATAACAAAGAAAAATGGTAAGCATGTTGTCAAAATGCAATCGATGATATTTCAATCATGCCGCATTTCCCCAGCAGGTGTTCTATTTAAAGAAATTTGTTATATTTATTCTGGTTGTTTTGTATAACTAAGCTATCTTTTTTTCAGTTATTGTGTGTGTGTGTGTGTGTGTGTGTGTGTGTGTGTTATTTTGGTGAAGTATAAGAACTCTAAATTCTTTATACAACCTCTATGTATCTTTGAATAGACTATCAATTTTTAAAAACATTATTAATTGGACACACCAACTGAGCTGTATGTTCTTATGTGTTATTTGCTGGCACTGATAAGTTTCTGGAAATTAGTAAAACACTTTAAGCTATATATATTATATATATATATTCTAATACTGCAGAGGCATGTGAATCAAGTGGTTTGCACAACTGATGTCCAAACAGGAACTTATTTTTTGTTAAAATATCATTTATCAGGTGCCAAGTGTAATAGGAATTCTCAAGAGCTTCATACTGAATCTACAGGCTTTTTTCTTTGTCTTCAAAAGTACAAGAAATCGTTTATTGTTTGTAATCTGTAAAAATGAAAGTAACAGCAAATATAAAACGCATTTAGGAAAACAGAAAAAGTAAGCCAAATGTAATCTCTAACTCTTTCAAAATTAAAAATCCCTTTTGAGAAGAAGAAATTTGTAAGTACAAGGCAAATTTGCTAATACGTTTTTGTTTACTTTGTTATAAGTTCAGTATAAAATTAGCATAATTTCCAAGTACTAGATACCATATTACTAATATAAATACATGCTATTTAGAAAGTGATTACTATAGTAGTTTGAAACAGACAAAATCAAGCAAGGGTTTTTGCACATATCTTGCAAATATAAACTTAGAACCTTGATTTTACCAAAATTATACGAACCTTATCTTTATTCATGATCATATCAAATAACTACCTTGGCTCTTTGCCCTCCCAAAACAGGCCTCCTTTTCCTTAAAGCTATTCCATTTACTTGGCTTAATCTATAACTAGAGCAAGACTGAAATAATCATCTATGTCATCTAAAAAAACCACTTACACAAACGACACTGTGGGAAAAGAGAGAGGCAGTGGCCTGGCACTGATGACTGTCAAACAGGAATTGGGAACTAAACCAATGAGCCCTGAAAGACTGGTAATTTGATAGGACACTTTCTATAGTAGCTGAGAAAACAATGATACTTTACATAAAATTTAATCTTTTATAAGATTTTTGCATTTTAGTTGATAATTTATATTTTTATCTTACTACTGTGGTTATAGTTGAATGTGTTATTCATATAATTAGGTGATATAAATAAAATTAACATATTATTTTATGAAAATATTATTGTATTATTCAAAAACCAAATAATCATTTAAAATTGTTTGTTAAATTGAAATAGCTTATAAAGATCTTTCTTATTTAATTAGTGATTGATGGAAAAACTTATTGTTACTACATCCAAATAACCTGTTCACCCTACCCTCACCACCCAGTGAACATTAACTCTGTCTGTAGTACCCCCATGTAGTACAGTACCTAAAGTACCTAAGTAGTTTACTTAGGTAGTACAGTTACCTAAGTAAACTAACATATATTTTCTTTTCTTTTTTTTTGTATTTTTAGTAGAGACGTGGTTTCACTGTATTAGCCAGGATGGTCTCGATTGCCTGGCCTTGTGATCTGCCCGCCTCGGCCTCCCAAAGTGCTGGGATTACAGGCTTGAGTCACCACGCCTGGCCCCCATATATTTTCAATCCCTTCATCTCATGCCTACCTTTTCTAGAAGCTAGAAAAGCTATGTACTTGCTTCCTTGCTTTCCTTGCAATCAGAAGTGGTCATAAGACATAATTCCGGCCATCAATACGTAGGTGAAAGAATACTAGAGAGAAGTCTTTTGGGGGAAAGTCAGTTTTTCTACATTAAAAAAACGCAGTTTTCCATCATTCTTTTTTGGTCTTGAAAGAGGATCGAATGTGTGGAATTGCTGCAGTCCTGTTATGACTTTAAGAGGAAGGTAAAGATAATTGCAGTGATCCTGGATTGGATATTGTTGAGCTACTGCACTGTCAGAAGCAGTTGCCTATTACCTGGTTTCTAATGTGAGAAAATAACCCTTTCTGTTTAAGCCACTGCTTATCAGATACTCTGTTACTTGGGGCCAATAGTCTTTCTGATGCACTGCCCTAAAAGAGTTCATATTCTGAGAAAAATATGATCACATGCCCAAAGTAGGTAACAGTGCTTTAAATAAAAGATATCTTTTATCTTATCTAAATTGAGGTACCCACCTTCCACCCCCTTGTAATATCCTGATTATCAGAGTCTAGCTATTTGCTGAAAGAAAGGGCTGGTGATTTCTCAAAGAAAGGGCTGGTGAATGAATTTATGCATAGATGTGTTTTACTTTTGGTTAAAAGACAGGTAATGAATGTATGAATGTGTGTGAGTGTGTGTATGTCTGTGTGTGTGCATGCATGGGTGTATGTAGGGTGATAATCCATATAAAATAGTTAATTTTATTAGAGACTGTGATATAGTGAACCCAACTGGTGCTGCTTCAAGAACCAACTGACAAAGTATGGCACAGTGGTGGCCTCACTTCTGCAGTTAAGCCCAGCCCAGCTCTAGCTCTTTGGTAGGCAGTTTGGGAATCACTGAGAGAAATCCCTACAACATCAAGATTAATTCTGTCACAGAGGGTATAAGCAGCAGCAGACATGTCAGGAAACTCTACAGTAAGTGACATTCAGGTATTAAACTTTTAGGAGGTCTAAGTGGAAAAACAAAGGAAGTTTACAGAGCATATATTAATATGTCTTGAAAAATCCTGGAAATATTGGGAGTGGTAAGAAATTTTGGGGAGTATGGAGTTCCTAAGAGAGGGTCTCACTCTGTCACCAGGCTGGAGTGCAGTGGCACCATCACAGATCACAGAAGCCTCCACCTTCCAGGCTCAAGCAATCCTCCCATCTCAGCCTCCCAAGTTGCTGGGACTATAGGTGCACACCACTACACCTGACTAATTTTTAAAATTTTTTGTAGAGATGGGGTCTACAGGCTGTTGCCCAGGCTGATCTCAAACTCCTGGGTTCAAGTGATCCTCCCACTTAGCCTCCCAAAGTGCTGAGTTTACAAGTGTGATCCACCTTACCTGGCCTAAATTTGCATTATTAATGTAACTGGAATCTAGTTTGTAGACAAACTGACAGGGTTATGAAGAAGGTGATTTTTGGTTAACAGATACTTTAACTCTTCACCCAATTCAAGCTGCTATTGGTGAAGAGAAGCTTGAAGCTGCTATTGAGAAGACTTTTATCCAATAAAAGTCTTGGATTAAAAGTCCAAGACAGTAGCTCAATAATATCCAATCCAGGACTTTTATCTAACACTTTTATCCAACTTTTAATCCAATTCAAGCTGCTATTGAGAAGACTTTCCCATTAAGAGAACTGGACCGGAGAAAGGAAGATTATTCAAACAAAAAAGCAAGAGAATGCTTATTGAAAGCCGAGTAACTGAAGTATATTCTTTGATTAAAGGCAGTAGAGTTTATACTTCTTTAGGTTCATATTAATGGTATACTGTAATAACCATATCATTAGAAGGGTAAAAAGTCTTATTTCCCCCTCCACACTCCAAGACTCTGTATACAGTATTAATCTCTCTTCATTTTTAAAAAATGAAATTGAATGCTATGGAAAGACAAATCATTGCCACAATTTACTATGGGCAAGAAAACTGGAATATATTACAAAAATATATTTAATGGAAGCATTCTAAACTCATATTGTTTCACAAGTGTCCTCAAGCTATATGTTCCCTTTAACAAAAACTAAAACAAAAAACTGTTGGTTTTGCATTATGGAAAGTGTTTATGTAAATAAGACAATCTAGAACTCCCAACAGTAGATCCATGGTCAAAATGCCTTGGCCCAGCATCCAAAGATTGGCTAATGAATGCATAACGGTAGGTTTTTAGTTAAAATATAATGCTTACATCATATATGTATAATATTTTATAGTTCTCTACTTTAACTTTTTAGAATAGCTGAAGAACTACTCATCCTAATCGTTTCAGCTCTCTAAGACAAATTTCCCCTCTTCATGTTGTTGAATGTGGCAGGTTCCCCTTTTAATATGAATATCGTAAGTCTGGGTTTGGCTCTAGATTAATAACTAGTCTCTGTAGATATGACCATTTTCCTCCTAAGTTTTCTAGTAGACATTATAGGGGGAGATGTAAAAATCAAGACAATCGACTTAAAAAAATTATTTTCAAGTGATGCCTGTTTAAATTAAATGCTCTAATTCCACCTAACAAAGCCTTTAATTATCAATTTTCTTGCACAGCAGCTCACTCCCATCAGACAATATGAAATCACACTCTTTAAGACAGAAGATAAACTAGAAAGCTTAACTTCTGTCTTGGTCTTCATTTCTGGGAACACTTTTACAAATCAAGATTAGCAGCCATGAACCCTAAGGCAAGTCCCTGTGGGTCAGGATTAGAGCATATTCACATTAAATTACTTAGTATATGTTCTAACATGGCTAAGTTTCAAAAATACAGAAGGGTTATGCTTATTTGCCGTATTCCCTTCAACCAAACTGAATAGGCAGTTACATAACTTGCCAGGACAAGTAGTAGAAATGAGTCAGAGACAGGACCAACCCTAGTAAAAATTGTGAATTAGGCAGTTTGACTTCAGTGCCACACCCCTTTAGTACTACATATACTTCCTTGATCCCCTCCCTTGGTATCATCAGCCCCGAGGGCCACCCTCATACCACATACCTCTCCCCCACCAAATTCCTCTCTCTGTCTTTCACTCATCATCGAAACTGGCTTCCCCTCTTTCCTACTTCCCCTTCGTTAATTAGAATTTGCAGCTCCAGTATCTCTCTCCTTTAGGGTTTAAAATGACAACTAACTAATCTGATAAACCAATCCACATTAACGTGTGAAGAGAGAAAGCTAGAAAATAAAGTGAATTTTAACTATGACTTTCTAAAGATAAAACCTTTGCAGTTTAACTCATTAATAACTAAAAGTGAGAATTTCTAGCCAAAAAATTTAGGTGAGGGAAATGTTTTGGTTCGGGTAGAGCCTTGAAGCACCTGGAAAATCAAGTAAGAATAGATGGCTGCTTTTACGGTGTAGCCAGCTCTAATAAGTGTAACTGACTAGCCCTGGTCAGTTTGGGGCCAGTAGGGGAAAACGGGAAATAAGCTAAATATACAAAAGAAGTTCGTTTGCAAAGAAAAGTGGAAGTTACAGGAGCACCACAATTAAATTTTTCTGTCTTAGTATTTCATAGATCTAGCGAGTCCTGGTGCCTGTAAATATTTTCCAAAGTTTCTCTTCAGAACGAAAAAATTACGTCCAAAAATTATCTCAAGCCTAAAATATTCAGCAATTCCAAAAACCTGTAAAGCTTTTTGTTGTTTGGCTTTAAAAAATAGTGGCCTAAAGCTTACAGTTTTCATGCATATATTGTATTTGCTCCTGCTGAATATTGAAAAAACATTACAGGCTATCATGTGTGGAACATATTCGCTATTCTTATTTCCTTCACTTTATAAATGAGGAAGATACTCAAAGAAGTTAAGTGGCTTGCCAAGATTTGTACTTAGGTTTTCTGAGTGCAAACGCTGTGTTCTTTTCAATGTACTTTGTCCCAGTGTTTAGTTATCTCTGTCATTTCTGTCATGTGACTCTGCATCCTAGGGGAATTCTCAAATTTTAAAGAGCGTTCAGCTACTACCAAAAGAAAATAACTTGTGTATTCAATGGACCTGAAGGTAATTCTAGTCCTATCTGGTTTCTATCACTGCATTTTTTTTCCCTAGCTAATTCTTGGTTCACTTGGAAGTGTTAGTATTGCCTCACAAAGTCTTCCTTAAGCACTGTCAGAATTTGTGCTTCAATTATCTGCTCATGTTTTAGTGGATTACTTATCTTGCTTCTGCTTCTCACCTGGGCAACGTTCCCATCACAGCTCTTACTCTGTAAGCAAGAAAGGATAATATGCTCCTGGGCTTAAAGTAGGGAAAAACACTAACATAGTTGGTACAAGCCAGAATGCAAATATTTCACATTGAGATGAACACAA
This sequence comes from Pan troglodytes, assembly GCF_028858775.2. Classification (NCBI taxonomy): domain Eukaryota; kingdom Metazoa; phylum Chordata; class Mammalia; order Primates; family Hominidae; genus Pan; species Pan troglodytes. The sequence continues at coordinate 87,968,774 of NC_072401.2, forward strand.
GAAGCCAGCTGGGAAAACATTGCTATTTACAGATTTAGATTAGCCCAGAATTCATTTCAGCCTTTGAGGTAAAAGGTGGCATTTAAAAATCACTGGCATTTAAAACACACACTCTTAACACTTTGGAGAGATATAGACCCCTTTGTGAATTTGTCAAAAAATTATGGATGAAGCTGGGTGTGGCAATGCGTGCCTCTAGTCCCAGCTACTTGGTAGGCTGAGGCTGTAGATTCACTTGAGCCCAGGAGTTTGAGGCCACCGTGTAGTATGACTGTGCCTGTGAATAGCCACTGCACTCCAGCCTGAGCAAGAGAGCAAGACCCATCTTTTAAAAGGAGAAAAAAAGTATGGACATTTTCCCTAGAAAAAAGCACAATCACACATACCTGGAATACAGTCTGGGGGCTCCATTATGTGGTTGTTCATGGGTCCAACATAAAATATTCTTGAGTCAGAGTGTGTCATGAGTACGGTCCCAAAGTGATGAACAACCCATATGCCACTTAAAGGCCAATATTTGTTATGGCCAGCTTTCTAATTTCCTTAGTAGTAGCAGCAATAAATGATGTGGATCTTTTATAACAAAAGTAACATATGGTCGTAAAGATTTTTTTTAATTTCAGAAATGCAATGTTTTCTGTAATTATAATCCTCAAACATTGTTAACAGAAAAATATCTCCATATATATTTATAGATATAGGTATTTTTAAACAGAAATCAGATCATACTATATGGCAACTTGATTCTGTTGCTAGATCATATATATTGGTTTACCAGAGTTTAATCATTCTGTTAGCATGGACATTTATTTTGTTTTTGATTTTATAACTATCAACAATAAGGCAATGAATATCCTTGATCACATATCTGGTCATGTATATAAATATATGTAGGATAAATTTCTGAAGTAGAATAAATTAAAGGATACAAACATAAATTGTGAAAGACATTGAAATTGTACTTCCAAATGGAATAAACTAACCTATGATCTTTCTATTACTTACAGAAACTTTTTATTATATTTTATGTAGTAAAATGTACAAATTCTTTTAAGTTTTTGGTTTTTATCACGTGTAGAAACAAGACTCAAATGCTCTAAATGAATTCACTCATACCTCCTTCTAGTATGTTATGACTCAGATTTTTATATGGAAATCTAAATGTTATTAAACAGAAAAGAGCTTAAGGGTAGATCCTAGAACATACAGGAATTTGAATATGATACAGAGAGGATTTCGTTTCTGTGGGGGGAAAGCTGAATTATTAGGTAAAGATGTGGGGACAACTGGGTCGCTGCTGCTACCACCAAAATAAATTCCATATGGATGAAAGAATAAAATGTGAAAAACAAAGCCATAAAAATTTTAAAAGAAAATATGGGAGAATATTTTTGGTAACAGAAAAAAAATGGCTTTTAAGCAGAGAAAAATATCCTCAAATAGAATAGAAAATTATAACTGTAATGAGATATCATTTTACATCTATTAGACTGGGAAAGATAAAAACAGTTTGATAATGCTGTATTGGTGAAGATGTGGGGAAACACAGTATGCTATCAAACTTTCCGTCTTTGTTAGGATGACTGGAACTTGTACCACTTATCTGGAAGGCAGCCTGGTTTTGTCTATCAAAATGTAAAATGTGAGCGGGCACAATGGTCCAACGCCTGTAATCCCAGCACTTTGGGAGGCCGAGGCGGGTGGATCACCTGAGGTCAGGAGTTGGAGACCAGCCTGGCCAACATGGTGAAACCCCATCTCTACTAAAAATACAAAAATTAGCCGGGCGTGGTGGCTTGTGCCTGTAATCCCAGCTATTCGGGAGGCTGAGGCAGGAGAATCGCTTGAACCCAGGAGGCGGAGGTTGTAGTGAGACGAGATTGCGCCATTGCACTGCAGCCGGTGTGACAAGAGCAAAACTCCGTCTCAAAAAAAAAAAAAAAGTAAAGTAAAATGTTCTTTAATCTAGCAATTTTACTTCTAGAAGCTAAACCTACAGATGTACACTACATGTAAGCCAGAATCGGATACAAAGAGATATATTTCAACTTGAAACCCCGTCTCTACTAAAAATACAAAAAATTAGCTGGGCATGGTGGCAGGCGCCTATAGTCCCAGCTACTCGGGAGGCTGAGGCAGGAGAATGGCGTGAACCCGGCAGGCGGAGCTTGCAGTGAGCCGAGATCGCGCCATTGCACTCCAGCCTGGGCTACAGAGCAAGACTCCATCTTAAAAAAAAAAAAAAAAAAAAAAAAAAAGGAATAGCAAAGGCTTGGAAATAACGTATATGCTCATTGAAAAGTGAGGAGTTAAATAAATTATGCTACATCTAAGCAAGAGAATACTACACAGCCTTTCAAAAGAACTAGGCTCATCTAAAGCATCTGATAACAGAAATAAAATACATATTATGAAGTTAAAAAATCAATATACTAGATAAGTAATATCCTTTGGAAAAGGATATTTAGGTGTGTGTGTCTGAAAAGATACACAAGAAATAACTAGGTTTCTCAACACAGTAACCTGAATGATACACATCATCCCGCCCTTTGCCTGTACCTAGTTGACTGCTTGAGCCTGCTGCTAATCATTCTAATTTATACTTTATTTTAATATTTTTTATGTAACTCCCACTCATTTATTTTCTTTTTAAGACTCTTCTTATTTTTGAATGGCACTCTTCCAAATGAATTTTTAAATCATTTTATCAAATTCCTAAAAGTATCCTGTTGGACATTTGATTAGAATTATACTGGATAGGCTGCGTGTGGTGGGTCACACCTGTAATCCCAGCAATTTGGGAGGCCAAGGAGGGAGGATTGCTTGAGCCCAGGAGTTTGAGACTAATCTGGGCAACATAGCAAGACCCCTCTCTACAAAACTTTTTAAAAAAATTAGCTGGGCATGGTGGTGTGCACCTGTAGTCCTAGCTACTTGGGAGGCTGAGGCAGGAGGATAGCTTGAGCATAGGAGGTCGAGGCTGCAGTGAGCTGTGACCACACTACTACACTCCAGCCTGGGTAACAGAGCAAGACCGTGTCTCAAAAAAAAACAACAATAAAAAACCCAAAAAATTATACTGGATATATAACTTACTTTTAAAAGATAATTATACATTCTTTCAACCTTGGTATTTAATTTAAAAGTAGATTGCTTTTTTATTTCAAACATTGTTATTTCTCATAAGTCTGTCATGATTCTAAAATTTTTTTTAGAGAAGGGATCTTGCTGTGTTGCCCAAGCTAGCATGCAGTGGCTAATCACAGGCACAATCATAGTCCACTACAAATTATATCATTTTTAAAGTATGTCTTATAACTTTTGTTTATATTTTACATTATGTATGTATTTATTTTTTTTAAATAAAGATGGGGTCTTGCTATGTTACCCAGGCTGGTCTTGAATTCCCAGGCTCAAAGAGCCCTCCTGCCTTGGCCTTCTAAAGTGCTAGGATTACAGGCGTGAGCCACCATGCCCAGCCAGTTTTATAAATTTATTTTAGTGTTTATTTTTAGCTACTTAAATTTCTGTGGCTACTGTAAGTGGGATGGATTTTTATATTGTATTTTCAAATTGGTTATGATAATACATGAGAAAGCTCTTGATTTTCGTATTTTTATTATTATTATTATTATTATTATTATTATTGTTATTTTTGAGACAGGATCTCACTCTGTTGCCCAGGCTGTAGTGCAGTGGTGGGATCATGGCTCACTTCAGCCTCAACATCCTGGCCTGAAGCAATCCTCCCACCTCAGCCTCCAGAGTACCTGGGACTACAGGTGCATCCCACCATGCTTGGCTAACTTTTTTATTGTTTGTAGAGAAAGGGTTTCACCATGTTGCCCAGACTGGTATTGAACTCCTGGACTCAAGTGATCTGTCCACTTCGGCCTCCCACAGTGTTGGCATTACAGGCATAAGCCACTGTGCCCCACCCCCCGTATGTTAATTTTATAACTAGTTATCTTAATTTATCTTTTATTGCCTCTAAAAGCTTTTCAGTTGATGCTTTGGAGTTTTCATATTATTTGCAAACAAATGACAATCCTGACTTATTTACAGTACTTAATTTCTTATTTCTATTTTATATCTAATTGCATTGGCTATCGTTTCTATTGTTACAATGTGATGGTGAACATTCTTGCCTTGTACTTGACTTCAATAGGAATAATTACGATGTTATGTTATAAAGGAAGTGGCTGGCTTTAGTATAACATATATATATTTAAATTATTACAAATTCTAATTTTTATTGGGAATGATGCTGGACTTTACAAAATCCTTTTCAGCATCAACTGAGATCCTCATAATGTTTTCCTCCTTTGACTTATTAATATAATCAAGCATATGAGAAAATTTTCTGTTATTGAACTATTGCCATAACTATACACATGAAATAATTTCTCTTAATTTTGTTATATTATTTGTAATGTAGTGCTGGGTTCCATTTGTTAGTATTGTCTTTTAGAGTATATCCAAAAGGAATTTAACCTGTAGATTTCCCTTGTGTGTACTTTTTAACAGATTGTATTTTAAAACCAGTCTTTCAGCTCATCCAAAACAGAGGGATTACTGGTGAAAATGCCTTGAGGGCAACCACCTGAAATGGCCTTAATAAAAAAAAAAAAACACGAAGAAGAAAAAGAAAAGGAAAAAAGCTAACAACACTGTGGTTTGTCTACTTTTGCGGAAATTTACAACACTATACTTGCTATACCTTCTTTCTGATGTGAATCCACAAGCTATTGCAGCCATTAATTAAGGATATTGCTTTTCTTTCCAATAAATACATGAACTTTCTTTCAGAGGCAAACAGAGACAGATGTTTCATGAAAGTTTCTGTTCTTCCCAACCTGCCTTTCCTACCTCCCTGATAGATGATCCAGAACATTTAAAAATTGGGGAAGAACTGAGAAAAGGGCTCCAATCATCCACTTGTGTTTCCAATCCAAGGAGCCTGGCCTGTTATTTACTTTCACCACTCATCCCTGCTGCTGCTCTTTAGTTTTTGTTGTTCCCCTCAACTGACTTTCCTCATCTTTGCTGCATTCATCAAAGCCCAGTGTAAATTCCCCTCTTCCATAAACTGAGGAATCCAGCCCATTTTACATAGCAAACTTTCTCTTAGCTGCTACCTACTCAAAGTTTGGCTGCACATTTTAGCTATAATTGTTCTCAAATTGTTTCAGGAGTGCTAGTTTTCTTTCTTAGGCTCCAGGTTAGCTCCTTGGGAGCGGGGACTTAGCTTGAAATCCTGCTGTGTATTTTCCGTTGTGTTTAGCCCTATGAGTAATCACATTCAATGCATACTTGTAAGGCATATTTGACTGAAGATATCTATCATAGTTATTCATTTAGTAAATGATATAATGAAAACTCAAGTGCTCGCCAAAGATAAATCATTACTATTAATTCCCTCATTCATCATACATGTATGGCAGCCTCAGGGGCTAGGGAACCTAGGATTGCTGCTTTGACTTTTTTTGGGGAAGCCAAATAAGCCTCAGATCTCTCCACTTTGGAGCCAGCCATGAAATTCAGATTTACCTAGGGCTCAACATTAAGGGTCTCAGACTAAATTTATCTTCAGGTACCCTTTCCAGAGTGGACCAGTTTACCTTATACCTCTGAGAATAACCCAAAACTTTCAAAACTCAAATCACAGGATATTATTTGTTCATGAATTCAGCAAGACTCTCTTGTTTAACTATTGAAACTCAAATATTTCGGCTTGCAGCAAGGAGGGGTATAGCTGTCTGGATATACCTTGGCCAAATTTCAGTGTATATAGAAAAGTGGGAGGTTATCGACTATGTTAAACCTTTTCCTTAAATTTTCGAACTTCGGGATTATTTTAGTCTCATAGATAAAATAACAAGGCAAGTATTTACAAACTTTTTTCAAAAATATGAGAATTTGAGTTTTCCCTAGGGCATTTGGCGTTGTGCTGTCACCACACTTTTGAAGATAGCTTTACAACCGTGGGAAAACTCACCGGGCTTTTTTCGTTGACCCCGCAATTTCTAAGTTGCTATATTGCTGCAAGGAGCTGGCAAAGCCATGCTCTTCCTCTCTCCTCTTCCTTTCAAAGACCAAAGCGCCCCGTGAGAATATAGAAACAAGGCTGAGAGGCAGCGAAGAGTAAGGGAGGAGCCAGCACTTACGCATTTTTCACTCTCCTCCTCACTCCCTAGGGTCATAGTTTTGATTCTGAAGTTAGAAGTGTGGGGGTCGTCGGCTGCATTTTCAACTTGGCCTAAAAGTTGGAGTTCACACTGCAGGCGCTAGGAACTCTGCCGCTCGGTCACCAACCTGAGCCTCTGGCTAGTCCGAAGAACGCGAAAAGCCAGGCCCAAGGCACTGGTTGTCATGGCAACCGGGGCGCTGGTCTCCCTGGCGACCTCGTCCCTAGGGAGGAGGTGGAGCTGGATGCCAGGCGGGCCAATGAGGTCGAGGGGAGCTCGGGGTGGGAGATCTGCGGTCCTCCCAGTGCCGGGGAATGGTTGAGTGACAGGACCGGGGGGGCGGAGCCGGCGCGGCTGCCCGAGGTGGAGCCCCAGTGGTGCGAGTAGCTCCAGCGGCCACGCTGAGGCGAGGGTGACACACCATGCTCACGGCCCCTGGAGACCGTCGTGCTGGCGAGCCGTGCTCCGTAGCTCCCCGGTCCGCCTCGGCAGCGGTCAGAATCGCCTACAGGAGTTGAGCCGCCCGCGCCAGAAGGTTTTGGCGAAGCTCTTGGAGAGGCGTCGAGCACAGTAGGGCGGCTGGGGTGCGTTGAGCGCTCGGGGGTCAGGCAGTCGGCCGGGATCGCCGCTGGGGAGCGTTTCCGAGGCGAGGAGGAGGAGGAGGAGATGCTGCTCCTCTTCTCCCCCTCCCCAGGCTCCTTCTCCAGCTCCTTCAGCCCACGCCCGCAGCCGCTTGTGGGAGAAGAGGTGGTGGCTCTCGGCGCCCGCGGCGGCTGCCGGCGGCCCGCCCCGACGCCGCGTCCCTGCAGCCCTCGCCCGGCGCTCCAGTAGCAGGACCCGGTCTCGGGACCAGCCGGTAAGGACGAGAGCCGCCCTGGGCTCTGCGCTGCTTGTGCAGAAGTGCAAAACAAAGTACATTGCGCTCGTTCTCTTCCTCCTCTCTCTGCTTTCGCTCCAGTCCCTAAACCCAACTCCTCGGTTGCCCGGGTAGAAGGAACTTTTCTTTGGTTTTGGTGGTGGGTGTTTTTGTACGTTAGAGTGGGGGTGGGGTGACTGGAGTGGGGAAGAATGAGATGAAACTCCATTGCTAATTAGGTAGATCCATCTCCTCTGCGGAAGAAAGCCGGATTCTCGGGAATGAAACCCACAGGGGGAGTAAGAGATTGTGGGGTAATAGGGAGTGACATTGCCCCGTCGTGCTTGCACAGCTCCGCTCTGTGCGTGCTTAAGGGAAGGGCTCCCGGAGTCTGTTTCTAATTTCTGCAAATGATTGTGGAGATGGTGTGGTTAGAGGCCGCCCAGAAGAATGTGTATGTGTAAGGGCTCGAGAAGGGGGTGGGATGGCGGGGAAGCAGAGGAAGAGGGGGCAGAGGGAGAGACACTGTCTGATGCAAGCTCTTTTATTGCTTTTCTTCTGCTTGCTAAAGTTAACACTCTACCCTCCGGCCCCCTAGCCCCACCGCTTTGCTCATTACGTGATACTGTAAGAGCAGACAGCTGGGAAGCTAAAGTTAAACCAAAGTCAAGAAAATTCTTACAAAGTTTAATTTCCTTCTGTTGTGAATATAATGGAGAGAGGAGGATGGGGAGAAATATCACTAAGAGATTTACAGCAATACAGTTTTCATTGGCCATACACGTATATGATCGACACCACCGCACACTTCCAACTAATCTGTTCGACAGCCTTGTGTCATTTTCATTTAATTGCATCTTTGAAACAACAAACGCGGTGACTTCATAGGGAGCTGCCTGGAGCTGAGCTCCCTCGCAGAAAATGGGGCAATCGGGTTTGTTTTCAAGGCAAGACCTGAACAAAATGTAGGACACCTGATCTGTGGGATGAAGGGCGCTGGTAACTAATTATAAATTTTAAGATTTTAAAATTTATATCTAGAAAGTTTACTAAAGGATGGGGGGGGGAAGTAAAAGTGCATGTATTATGAAACAAGCTTAGGTATTTTCCTAAAGTCTTGATGACTGTGTTGGCAGGGTCCAGGTGAAAACTTGCTTCATGCTCATTGGCTGCTTGTAGTGGTGCCAAGATACAAATTATTTCTCGTTTTAATATCACTAGGAGCATTTTTTAGTAAATTCATACATATATTGATTTAGTAAATTTATACAGAGGCGCACTGACTGACGTCCAATCTTGTTTATTATACTTTGTTCATAACATTGTGTTCTACTTGATGTTCTAGAGGCTTTGTGGGAGTATGTGTGGGGAGAGGATAGGATGGAAATTAGAACTAAAAACAGAAAAATATTTGAGGTTAGTTGTTAAGAAAAGGACTGATTTCATAGTGTTTTTCACTTTTACAATTAGAGAATGATAGCTTGCTTTACCATTATGTAGGTTTATCTTTGAATTTGCATTTGTCCCACCATTTTTACTTGCATGTAAAGCCTAGTTATATTTTGGAGGGTGATTACCAGCATCCAAAAATATAAATGGCTTTTCATGTCACAAGTAACATACACGCACACCATTAAAACCAGTGTCAATTTAAAAGTCAGATTTTAATGCTATGATGGGGTCACGTTATAAAACTTACGTCATCTTTTTGTTGTTGTTTTTGAGGGCTGCCTCCTAAATACGGTATGTGAATGTGGGAATTAGCTAATCATTTGTTTTGGAGTAGATAATATAAATGATAGGTGTTCATCTTTAAATGAATGAAATTTATGTATTCTTTGTTATTGAGAAAAACGGGTGTTGATTTGTTCTGTCTTTAATGTGTTAAGGATTGGATGGGGAAGTGTTGTAGCTTCTCCCATATCAATGGAGTGTATATTTTTCCAGCTCATCTTAGTGCCCAGCCCCAAATGTACTGGAGAGAAGGACTGTAAGGGATAAACTATTACTTCTTTTTTTTCCTCTTCACCCTCTTCTTTTGACAGAGGGTGTAATTTTTAAATAAACCCCAAAACATTTTTATGCATAATTAAATTATAATTAACACCATTTGAAATGAAAAAGAAACACAACCATACTCCAAGCCAGTGCATTTAGTAGTTACTCCTGTCAACATATTCTTGTTTTGGAATATGCTTTGGGAGAACTCTGTGTGGTTCAAAGTATTCTCCTGTTTGCCTCTGATGCAACCAAGTACGACTCATTTGAGTTAATATCACTTTACAAGGTAGGGGCCTGAGAAAGGAGAAAAGATAATGGGTCTTAGGATAGAAGAATCAGTGCTGATGGAAATGACGAGAATCTTTTGGGCTGGGCTTCCTTTTTTTTTTTTTTCCCTGAAAAACTCTCTTTTAATTTGAAAATTAAAATGGGTCAAATAACTTAGGAACTAAATGTTTTAAAGATAGCTTTTAAGATAGGGTCTCTGTTGCCCAGTTTGGAATGCAGTGGCTCGATCATGGCTCACTGCTGCCTCAACTTACCAGGCTCAAGCAATCCTCCTAACTCAGCCCCCAAAGTAGCAGGTACCACAGGTGTACAACACCACACCTAACTAATTTTGTTTATTTTATTTTATTTTTTTAAATAGATACAATGTATTGCTGTATTGACCAAGGCTAAAAGATAGCTTTTAATGAGTACATTAATGTAGGACTTTTAATGGCTTAAGTTAAAGTTGAAAGTTTCATACTAGCTGTAAATGTCCCATCAAAACTCCCATCTGTAAACTGCTTTGGGAGGTGGAGTTCTAATAATCCTTTGAGTTTGGGAAGAAAATGAAAACACCTTTAAGACCCTTATTCTTGTTTAGTGTCAGGCACTGTGAATAAGCACCCTGCTCTATCCTGCCCAACCCTGTTCCCAAGAATGTGTGACTGTCACTAATAGTAAGGCAGTAGGTGGGCCATTTCTTAGGATAAAAAGAGAACAATTCCTAAATAATCTTGTATAGAGGCTGGTGTAGATTTAAACCATAAACTTCACATGTTTTTCCCAGAGTTTGCTATCAAATGCATGGGAAATACAGGAACAGGGTCTGGTTCAAGTGCTTGTTTAGATGTGTTTGCCTTATCCTGTGCTCTGCCATTGAATCCTGCTTTTTTAATTTTTGTTTTGTTTTGATTTGTTTTCACACTGGAAAAGTATGAACATTCTCTGAAACAAACTGTCTCAAAGAAAATCCTTCTGCATAGTATAAAAAGTGTGGAGGACTGCTGTCTGACAAATATGTATCCAAATCCTAGAGACTAAGTTTATTTTTAATAATTTAATAATATATACTTCTCAAGGCTTTTTTGCTTTGTCGTGCTTTTTTTTTTTAAGATGGAGTCTCGCCCAGGCTGGAATACAGTGGCGCAATCTTGTCTCACTGCAACCTCTGCCCCCGATCCTGGGTTCAAGCAATTCTCCTGCCTCAGGCTCCTTAGTAAGCTGGGATTACAGGTGTGTGCTACCACACCTGGCTAATTTCTGTATTTTTAGTAGAGACGAGGTTTTGCCATGTTGGCCAGGCTGGTCTTGAACTCCTGACCTCAAGTGATCGGCCTGCCTCAGCCTCCCAAAGTGCTGGGATTACAGGCGTGAGCCACCGTGCCTGGTCCCTCTCAAGGTATTTTGAGGATGAAATTAATATGTGCATATGTGGTTTAAGTGCAAGCTGACACTCAGTATTTAGTTTGCTTCCTTCCTTGCCAATTTTCTTTAAAAAATTAAATAATCACAAAAACCTATAACTACTCAAATCATTCTTGAATGTGTAACTTGAATCTGGCTGGTGAAAAGGCCCTCTTTACCTACTAGCCAATAAATGTCTTTGGTTGCATACTTCATCTGTGCTTAATAAACAGTTTCTTTTTTTTCCTCCTAGTTTAGTAGTATTCAACTCTGCCTGTACCTTAGAATCACCTGGATAGCTTTTTTTAAGTTTTTTAATTTTTTTTTAAGAGACAAGATCTCACTCTGTCACCCAGGCTGGAATACAGTGGTGTGATCATAGCTCACTGCAACTTTAAATTGCTGGGCTCAAGTGATCCCTCCGCCTCAGCATCCTGAATAACTGATACTGCAGGTGCGCGCTATCCAGCTAATTTTTTATTTTTTGTAGAGATAATGGTCTTCCTATGTTACCCAGCCTGGTCTTAAACTCCCTGGCCTAAAGCAGTTCTCCCTCCTTGGCCTCCCAAAGCACGGGGATTACAGATGTGAGCCACTGCACCTGGTCTGGATAGCTTTTAATAATCTCCATGCACCGGCCTCAACTCAGACTATTAAACCAGAATCATTGTGGATGAGACCCTGGCATCCGTATTTTTAGAAACTCCTTAAGAAACTATAGTCAACTTTGGAACCAATGTTCTAGACTCTACTAGAATAGAGTGTAGAAAATTTGGTTCCCATAAATGCAGCAAAATTTTTTGTGTTGGATTATATTTTATATTTATGTATTTTTTCTATATAAATCTTAAGAATTTAAAACACAAAAATGTCTCAGAAGCATCTATGTATATGCCTATCTACAGGCCTTTTTACTATTTGGATGAGAATTTAAGGTACAAATATTTCCCTAGAGCTGTACTGTCAAATGTAGTTTCCCTGGCCATATATGGTATGTAAATTTATATTTTAATTAATTAAAATTAGATACAATTTAAAATTCTGCTTATTACAACTAGCCATATTTTAAGTGCTCAGGAGCCACTTGCAGCTACTGGCTACTGTAGCAAACAGCTCAGATATAGAACATTTCCTCATCACAGAAAGTCCTGTACTGCTTAGAGGTTTTGAAATTTGTGTATGTTTCTTATCATCTGAAATGGCATATATATAATTCCTGTTATTTCCTTCAGATTTATAATTTTAAAATATATTGTGTTATTTTTTAAAGTTACTTTTTTTTAAAGTCAGGAGAAATACCACATTTTTTATACATTTCCTCTTTCCTCAGTCTTTTGTACCTAGTTAAAGGTTTTTCTTTTCAAAGTTAACTGAGAAGAGGAAATTTAGTGTCCTTGTTTTTATTACTTATATCAGTATGCTCTAAACCTAACTAATGGCTTAATTGTCCTTGTGTACTGCAAGTTTCAGGTCTGGAAATGTGATGTCCCAAAATACTGAAAATAGTCATCATTTCAACACAAATGTTAGGATTTGATTAAAAGTTTTCCTTTTTGATAAAGATCCTTTTTCTTTTGCATACAGAAATTCTGAGTTATCAAATGATGTGATTGAGCTTTCAATAGAAAACTGTTTTATTAGTTTTAACATGAGCATAAAGGTGTGAGAGAAAATTTTTTTCTTATAGGGGAAGGCATTTCCTTGAAAAAAATGAGATTCCTAAAGAATTCCCAATGTTTGGAAGCTAAGACTGTGTCATCAAACTTAATGGTATTTGCCACTTGGTAACTACTGATGCACAGCTTACAAGAAACTGCTGTGTGGTTCATCCTATACCCCCTCCTTACACACCTAGAAAAGATGTTTCCTAATCAAAGTTTTATTGGTTTAGTATGCTCTGAGTAGAGTAGGAACAATAATTAATTTCAATTAAAAATATTCCTTCTTGGCAGATGGTTTTTTTTTTTTTTTTTACATAACCACATGTTTTTTTTGTTTTGTTTTTGTTTTTTTTTTACCTACTCTGATCAGGTAGATTTGCCTACAGAACACTGGGAGTTATATTGTTGAAAGAATGCTTGATGGAATGTTTTGTGTACGATATCAGTTTCATGTTTTAATGCTTCCCCACTTAGTTGTAATAGAGTCTGTGGAACAAAAACGAAACATTCTTGTTGAACTTAAGGTTAGAATGATTATATAACCTGAGATTGTGTTAAAGATATTCAAAGTTGTGTTCTGTTTTGTTTTTTGAGGAAAGATATAGCCTGGGGATTTTAAAAACTTCTTTTAGCACTATTTAAGTATTTTTGCTTCTTCTAAAAAAGTGTAATTTTAAAAATAAACATTTAAATTATTTAGGGGATGATTATTTTAGGTCTTAGTGTAGTTAAATATTTCTTCTGGAACATATAATGTAATTCAGTTTTTGAAGCAAAAATAATTAGTATTTTAGAACAGAAGTTTCAGTTTTTAATGATAGATTCCCTTGTCAGTGTCTTTTATATTTCTGACTTTAGCTGAGATGTAATTTCATGAAATTATTTGAACACCATATTGATTAAATTCATTCTTTACACAATCTGTTCTAATTTTATTTTGATGCTGATTTCTCTGCCTGGTTCAAGGAATGAGCTTGAAGCAATGTATAACATATGTCAATTTTCTAGTACTGTATGAAAATTTACCAAGACTGAAATGTATTTTTGTAGCTGTACTTCATGAAAGCTGGGACAGGTGGTTTAAAACAAAAACCTAAAAATTAAATAAAAAATCACTACGATAATATAATAGAAACTTTAGTTCGGGAATGTTCGGTTATCAAATCTACACCAGATAAAACTATTGTAGCTATACCATTTACTTGAGTTCCATTGGAGCTTAAATTCTGGCACTGCCTTAAGTAGTATAGAAATGAAAAACAGGATATGTGTTATTACATAGTACCCAGAGATACTGTAACTTCAGTTATAATTTAACATATTCCTCTATGTTCACAGTTTGTGGCATATAATTCTTAGAGTTACAGTGAAAAATTTAGAATATATTATTCTCTAATATTAAAACTTAATATTTAATAGAAATTTCCTTCAATTTTTGAACAAAAGAAAATATTTTAATATGGTTACATAATATATCACACTGATTGTGTGAAGACCAAATTGAGCTCTGTTTTTAAGGTAAGATTTCACCTGAATCTTTTTCAGGTTTATGTTAGTACATCAAACTTTCTAACTTCAAAGGGATTTTAAGATTGTATTGAGATACTAACATTCAATTGAAAAAATGAATACTGCTGTTCTTCCACCGCGGGGATACTTAAGAATCACTGTCTGTGAGCCACAATGTTTGAGGATTTTTCTAGATGAATCTGTAATGATAAATCTGGGCTTATCCAACATTTGTATACCTAGTTCCCTTTTTAATTGTTCCTTATTCATTGATTCCTATTCTTTGCCAGACACTCTACTAGGCACTGGTGGTGCATAGAGAAGACACATTTCCAAGACAGGCAACTTAGGGGAATAGTCTGAGGCCACATAGCTTTAATCATCTGAGTTCATGCTGAATAAATCAATCTATTGACAGGATATATTGTACAGAGTGGCTGTGAAGATAATATTAAATAACATGTAAATTGCCTTGTAAAACTTAGCAAACATGTGGGTACCTATCTGAATATATATACAGGTGATTTGTTTTTAGATGTTGCTGTGCATGGTGTTGACCACTCCTGTTTGATTTAGAGAAACAGTATAGTATGGTATTTAAAGCATAGACTAGGAGCCAGAATGCCTGGGTTTTGATCTGACTCTATGGTTTACAAGCTCTGTGACCTTGCCCAAGTTACTTAACCTTGCTGTACTTTATTTTCCTCATCTTCAAAATGAGGATGATAACCAAGCCTACTTTATGGGATTGTTGTGAGAACCAAATGAGTTAATACATGAAAAGCACTTAGAATAGTGCTTAATACATACTATGTGTTTAATAAATATTAGCTATTATTATTTTTAGTATACTTATATTTGATTTATAACAGTTTTTTTTAACACTGGGTACAGGTAATATATGAACTTAAATATGGTTTCTTGTTTCAAAGTTTATAGGCCTACTTTGTTCCTTGGGCCACATGTTCCTTCCAGTCATCGCTTGGGCTTGTTGATACATGTGATGTGTGCCAGATTTTTACACACTTACTAGAACTTGTGAAATCAATGTCATCCTTTTCAAACTACTATAATTATTTTTCTGATTTTTTTTTTTTTTTTTGAGACGAGGCCTCTGTCACTCAGGCTGGAGTGTAGTGACCCAATCACAGGTTACTGCAGCACTTCAACCTCCCATGCTCAACTGATCCTCCTACTTCAGCCCCGCAAAGCACTTGGATTACAGGCACCTGCTGCCACACACACCTGGCTAATTTTATTTGTATTTATTTGTAGAAATGGGGTCTCCTTATGTTGCGCAGGCTGGTCTCAAACTACTGGACTCAAGCGATCATCCTGCCTCGGCCTCTTAAGGTGTTGGGATTACAGGATGAGCTGCCATGCCTGGCCTCAAACTACTCATGTTTAGAACACTGTATTTCCTCTTTAGGAATCACTTTTAGGACATATGGCATATTGTTTTAAACATCCTTTTTGGTGGTATATATCTTCTTTGAGAGTAGGTTTGATTTAATTAAATAATATATTTTTTCATGTTTTAGAAAGGTGAGTGATAAGAAGTATAATTTGAATTAAAATGAAAAATGGAGTATAAAGCAAAATGAATATTTAAAAAATATCTAAACATAATTAGAAAAGAAGATTCCAAAAATATTTTTGATAACATTGTCTTTGAGGACAAGTGTACTTTACCCTTCTGAAGTGTCTATTTAGAAAGGTGACACTGTCAGATATATAAATTGTTTGTTAAAATGTACATGTTCACAGTCTCACACAGAATTATTACTTAATATTTGTGAATCTTATGTTGCTATGCTTCTGAGGCTAAGTACTGTGTAATATAACCTAAAATTCTTTAGAAAGTGTTTGTGGTCACATTTCCTAGCTGATATTGTGCATGCTTTTAATAGCTTTTCTGTTAAAAATTATTTGGTATTTCTCACAGAACTTTAGATATGCTCTAATGTATGTTATGAATTCCAAAGATGATATGATATGTATAATTTTTCATTTATTAACTACAGAACTCATAACACATCTCTTAGCATCTCTTATACCCAGTTCCCTTTTTTAACTATATAAAATGAGTCATTACATTATATGTTTTACATGTCATTTTGTCTTCACAGCTATTCTCTGCAATATATCCTGCCAATAAATTGATTTATTCAGCATGAACTCAGATAATTAGCATCACTCAGATGATGCTAATAAAGTACCTCGACCTAGTGGATATTTAAGAATCTGGATTTATTCTTCAGGGAGTCTAGTTCATGGCCATTAAGATCATTTGGTACTTTTGTGCTTTGCATTGTTTGACATTTAATTATTTGTAATAATATGATTAATTTATATAATTAAAAAATCAATATTTGACCCACTATTGAAATACTAAATTGAGTTATTGTTAACCTTTTAACAAGACAAAATTAATGTCTACTTATATTCATTCTTAAGTGTTTAGCTTTTGTGAAAACTGAATTCAGGTAGTGTTATGACTTGTTTATTCATGTTCAGACCTAAATTAGGAAGCACAGTATAATAGAAAGAGCAAACACATTGAATTTGGGTAGTCCTCGGTTTGAGTTTTAGCTCTTTTAGTAATTATAATGACTTTGGATAAATTTAATCTATTTCTGATCTGTAAAATGCAAATAATAATATATATCTCAAAAGGTTTTGTAAGCTTTATTCCTGAATTATACACATATAAAATGATTGGGCATAGCCTACTGATTCTGTTTACAGGAATTGTTTACCTTTACTTCCCTCTTCAATTGTGTTACTGAGAGAAATAGTAGCCTAATAAATCTGATTAATAATGCTGAGATAAAAGCATCTCTTTATCACTCAGATTTTAGCCTCTTTAGTTTACATTGGTTTGATTAGGCCACTGCTATTGCTTTGGTTATCAGATTGTTTTATATGTAAGATCTTTTTAGGCACAGTAGCTACATATAAGCTACTTTAAGACTAAAATGGTTGACATTTTAAAGGAAACAAAATAGGTAAATCCGCCATGTCCCCTTGAATATGTGAAAAATACAGAAATTGATAGAAAAAAAAACCACAGCATTATTCGACCATTTAAAAAATAGCAACAATTAGAAATGTTTTATAAATACATTTATTTTTTTAATATCCTTTGTTTCTTGTGTAAACTAATTATACTACTGTAACATATTTGACCACTCTATGTTCAGAATTATTTTCCGTATTTTGAGAAATATTGAAAAATAAAAGTGGTTGCTACCAAAAAACTTAAAATCTTGCTTGAAACACACAGAGAAAAGACAGGAAGCCATTGTATATTGTAAAATAATGATTAACTGCAATGAAAGCTTTAAGGAAGAAAGTGTGGTCTGATTTAATCAGGTTTCGCTTGGGGAGTAGAGTGTGAGCTGAGTCTTGAAGACATTAAATGTCTGTAGATGGGAATGGTATGTCATGGAGTAAAACAAAAGATAAGAGTAAGTGAATTCATGAGGGAAGTGTTTACAAAGAAATGCTGAAGATGACCTGTCAAAGTGAGAAAAGGATGAGGACAGAGAAGGGAGTGCCTAAGAAACTAGGAAAATGTTATGTTAAAGAAAGTGCCTTAGGAGAGTGGAGGGTAAAGGACCAATAGTTCCAGATGCCACAGGGAGCCAAAGAGAGAAGGCTAAAGAAAAGTAGAACATTGTGATCAGTTGAATATTGCAGGGATAGAAAGGAAATTGAAATGGGGGATGATATTTGGTTTCAAAACAGATGAAAGTTGGATGATCTGATCTATGAGGTTTCATAGGGTCAGAACATTTTTCCTTTTTAAGATCAAAGGTGGTGAAAGAACAGATTGATTCTATGAGATTAAGAGATTTAAAATGGCAGAGTGAGAAAGAATCATCTCCTTTTATGAGGATTGTCTGGATGGTAAAGAATGAGTCCTAGGTAGAGGTATTCATTTTAGTCAGGGGGAAACAACTTTTTCCTGTAAGATTGAAGGAAAGGCTACAAAGATAGATGTGGGCCTATTGATGAATAGAAATAAAAATAAGATTTTATAGATAATTTACACTTAATGATAGTATCTTCAGAAAGTGCTGTCATAGGAGGCAAGATTATCTCCAGGCATTATTTGGGTAGTGGTGAAAATAAAGAGATATAGGTAAAGTTGGGAATCATTACTGTTGGGAAAGTAATGAGAGGTTGATTAAGGATTTATAGAGGCTTTGTGAGTTTGAAGTTGAATAATTTGAACAGTGATGGCCTCAGTCCACATTTGCAGAAAACAAAGAGTAAAGTGAAAGAAATTATTACAGTCTATAATGGTCAAGTAAAATATGGGGCTTGTAGTAGTGAGGAAATCCCACTGAGGCTGGGAGGATTGGGTGAAATGGAAAGTGATTTTTTTAGTAGTTTCTAAATTTGCTCAATAAGCCAACTATTGATTGAATTAAAGATATTTATCATTTTCCTCTATCTGCCACTTTTTTAGAACAAGCGCCAACAAAGGATCTTGATCCTAAAACAAGTATATGATGTTTGTTTAATTGAATATGCTGTGTGGATTAGTTACTGCTTGGTTCACTTAATCTGGGATTGGGGCTGTATTTAAAATGAGCCACCTACACTATACACTTAGAAAAACTGTTTAAATCAAAATCTTACTCATTTTTTAATATTCTGCTATAGTAGTTGGTTTTATATTTGCCCCAGTGTGACTTTACTGTTAGTCTTTATGCTTATTTATTGTGATAATCACTAGGATTCATAATTTAAAATTAATTGGAAGTGCTTTCCACAAATTGTTTTGACTACTGTCTAAAGAAATAGAAATGAATGAATGAAATAATGAAAATAATTCTATTCTCCTCTTACAAATTAGCATTATACTTGGCAGGTATCTATTCCTAAAAAGTTTCTAAATGAATCGCATCTTTCCATCTGAAAATCAGATAAATGTTTTATTTGGCGTACCATCAAGTGCAATGCAATTCAATAAATAGGCTTAGTATTTTACCCACTCAAGACTAGATTTTTTTCTTAATTCTTGAAATAACATAATGAAACTCCTTGACTCTACAAATACCTAGTTGATTGCATAAAGTCACCTAGTTGCATGTTAAATAACAGCAAAATTCAGTATAGACCTCTAAAAGTACTATTTTAGCTAGCCATATCATCTGAAGGATTGTCATTGCCTTGATTAATAACTGTCCATAATGGTGGCCAGTACATTTTCTGCTGCTTTTTGTATTACCACATAGTTCTAAGAAAAATAACTCAAGAGGAAATAATGTCATTCCAGCTGATAAATTAATCCTGGAGCACTTAGCATTCTTTTAAATTCATTAAACCTCTTAATCATATAAAATAAGACTTAAAATTTTGATTCTGTCTCAAGATAAAAATTATAATTGTATGTGCTATAAACAGCAAAATTCATGTTTATGATTCCTTTAAAACTGTTAATCTTTTTTTTAAAAAAAGTCTTTAAATACCCTTACTACCCTAATGAGGGATATCATAAAGATTTTTATATATCCATCTACATTTTACAACCTTTTTATACTACATGAAAATATTTTAAAAGATATCTAT
Source organism: Pan troglodytes (assembly GCF_028858775.2). Lineage (NCBI taxonomy): Eukaryota > Metazoa > Chordata > Mammalia > Primates > Hominidae > Pan > Pan troglodytes. Next base: position 87,988,246 of record NC_072401.2, read on the forward strand.
GATGTCTATAAATAGGATTCTATGCCATTATAATCTGTAGATTACACCAATAATATATATGTGTATGCTTATATTGTCTTTCACATCATCTAAATGAACACTGAAAATGACTCCAATGATAAGGTACTATTTGAATATTATTGTGTGCTAGGCACTCTTTTAAGAAATTGAGACGTAGTATATTATTTATCTTTACAGTCCTGTTGAGGTACACGCAATCCTGTGAAGTAAATGCTGTTATTCTTATTTTACAGATGAGAAAACTGAGGCTTAGAGAGGCTTAATGAGTGGTAGTGGAGTACACACTTGAATCCAAGCCTGTCCTACTCCAGTCAGTTATCATAACTGTAACTTCTCATATCAGTAGTGTCTTTTGACATGAGCAGTATTAAGGTGGGGCAAAAAATCGCCTCAATTTCCCTAGAAAAGATGAAAGTGACCTTGGCAGTCTAAATTTGGCATCTAAATTCATGAGATTTTTTTATGAGCTTTTAAAACAGTTCTTGCAATGATATATTTTCCTTTCAGCTTTTCTTTTTTCAAGGTCTTCCTCTACTAACTTGTCACTTTTGGGCTTCACAGCCCTGAGTTCCTATAAAACTGTTGAGTAAAGTAAAGATAATGAAGTGCCCTTTTGAAAATCTTTTAACAATGTTTAGATGCTCATCACAGCATTATTTGTAGTAATGTAAAATTGGAAACAAATAGCTTAGAGAAGAGGAATGATTTATTCTAAATCCTTACAATAGAATTTTGTGGTCATCAAAAATTAGATTGATAAGGAGCTTTTTGTAACATGGAAATATGTTAAATAGATAAAAGGTAAAACCTGGCAAATAAAGCATGATCATAACTATTGTTTTTGTGTTGCCTTATTTTTTAATAAAAACTTTCATTTAAAAAGGCCAGAAAAAAACAGTGAGGGACATTAAAGATTTTTATAGGGAGAACCAACCTATTTTAGGAGTAGAGAGATTCGATTGTGAAGAATTCACTATGTATAGAATCTGATTTGTTAAGTTGAGGAACAAATTACGACATTTTGCCCGAAGATTTTTTCTTCTAAATATGGAGGAAGCTTACTGATTCTAATGCATTATGTTATTCTAGCCAATTCTTGGAAGATTTACTTGAGGCTCGGTTGCTGCTTTACAAAGATGACTAGAAATGATAGTACATGCTTATAAAATTAGGCTGGGTTGCTGCTTTACAAAGATGATTAGGTAATTATAATGATAGTACATGCTTATAAAATATACTGTTTAATAAAAATTTAATTCCTCAAAATAACCTTATGGTAAATACTACTGTTATCTTCCTTTTTATAGATAATGGAAACTGGGGTGCACTTAGATTAATTAATCTGCCCAAATATAGATGGTAAGTGGGAGAGCCAGCATTTTGCATCTAGGCAATCTGGTTCCGAAGCCTGTGTGCCTAAACACTATGCACTAGATATTTTAGTAGTGAAAATCATTTATAACTTTTAGTTCAGAGTTGGAAATAATTATCTTATTAAGGTATGGCCATTGAGAATAGTTTATGACCAAGTCTTCATTACATACTTAGTACGTTTAAAAATCATCCTTTGGTTTGGTTGATGGCAGTTATTTACAGAGCCCCAAACTGTTGGTGACTGCTAACAAAGTTTCTTTTCTTCTCCTTTGAATTGACTCTTTCAGTAGGGCTGGATGCTTTGTATGTGGTGATGTAAAAAGTGTCTGAGGAGAACTACAAAAGTTTCTAAATTTTAGTTTATCACATGGTTTTAGAATTCATTCACAATTGGTTGCCATTTGCTCTTAGTTGGAGAAGTGGACTTTGTAGCTTAGAGTTCTTTGAGACATAAAATTGAAATCACTATTAATCCTTTCCCTCAACTGGCTGTCTTCACATCTGTTTTTTTCTTAAGAGTCATGTACTGTTATCCCTATGAAAATAGTTTAGATGATCATGTAATTCTTTTATTAAGTAAACAGTTTTGTTATCCTCTGAAGAGGATGAGTTATGCAGACTTTAGTTATAGCAGATAAAGTTTATTATTAAGTATCTTATTTTATAGAATAGGTAAAACTTGTATTTATATAAGGTTGAAAATGTACAAAGATTGAAAAGTAAGTCATCTTTGTTTTGCCTCCAAGTCCCCTTCCTGGGGTGCTTTTCTGTATCCTTCATTTTCAGTAATGTCACCGAAGCCAGGAGGAGACATAATGTTGCGCTAAACTGGTGTTTTAGTCTTCCTCAGTGTGAAACTTTGTATGTACCCTCGTAGTATGCTAAAAGCTCTTGGCTTTTGAAAAGAGTTTATACAAATAAAGTATTCATCTTTTATATATTAAATAGCATAACTTATTTTTTCTGCTTTTCTTTTTTTTCTCAGATTACCTCATTAGTCAAACATGTTTCACACTTTTAACCCGTTAATCCCTTTCTTTTGTTAGCACTTAGATATCAGTTAGTCGTGAAAGCAAACGTGGATGTCTTAGCAGTACTAATTTTATGGTTTTGTTTAAGTTGAAAATTTTCTTTTAATTGAGGTTGACAAATATTGGGTACAACCGAAGTTGTACTTCGGGGGACTTAGATCTATTTCAGTTATCTTATAGAGCACTGGGGTGCAAAGAAGCTAGATACATAGAAATTTTTAAAAACATGTTTGTTTTTCTAGTTTTCTTTCCTTGGCTTAAGTATGAATACTAAGACTAAATATGGAGTTAGTCTTATTATGTACCTAAAGTTTAGATTCAACATGGTGAAACCCCGTCTCTACTAAAAATACAAAAATTGGCCGGGTGTGGTGGCACGCTCCTGTAGTCCCAGCTACTTGGGAGGCTGAGGCAGGAGAATCGCTTGAACCCAGGAGGCAGAGGTTGCAGTGAGCCAAGATCACACCACTGCACTCCAGCCAGACGACAGCGAGACTCCATCTCAAAAATAAAATAAAATAAAATAAAGATTTTGGAATACTTCCTGCAGCCCCAGTAATCTGTAGTTTAAAAATGTGCCCCAAAGACAGCTTTCCTACTATTGGTAGAAAATAAGAACTCTTTCAAAGTATCTTTCTAGGAATCTATCTCTCCTTTAGAGAAATTAGAAATTTTGGTCATGCTTTTATGCAGTTATTCTCAAAGTCAAAAAATGTTAGTTTGTTAGAATATTATTATACATAGCCTAAATCAAGTGTCACTAGCCTAAATGCCTGCAGGGGCGAAAAAGGGGCCAGGGCAGTTAAGTGAGGAGGAAGACAATAATGAGTGATGAAAACTGTAGTGAACTAAAGAGCTCAGACTAGATAAAGTGGGAAGCTACTATCCACCTTGAGTGCTGCCACATCTCCTATTTTTCCCTCCAATTTTTATATGAAATCTCTCTAATTTGTGAAGTCTTCTAATTTGTAAACGTTGGGATGCAAATTTACACTTTTGCAAATGTGGTGTAGGCTGTTGTCCTATAGGCCAAACAAAACATGTCAGCAGGCCAAATAAAGCCCATGGGCCACCAGTATGGAGTTTATGCCCTAGATTATCTTAACAGCCTTACACTTGCATGAACTTGCCTATTCTGTTTTGATACTTATTAAGAGATAATGGTGTTAATAATGATTCCAGCTGTCTGTTTTGATTAATATTTTACCTTAGCATATTAATGAAGTAAATAATTGGATGTTTTGTGTAGGAAGAGAGAGCAAAAGACTAGTTCCTAAAATGTATAGAAGATGATGTCTTATGTGTAAATATATGACTTGATTTCCATTATTTTTCTTAGAAAAATTTTATTCTGATCCCCTTTCATTGTCAAGTTCTGCTATTCTTCCTTTTTCCTACTTTCACATTCAGTATCTCCCTGCTTCTCCCACAATTATTATTTTCATTTGCAAGAGTTATAAAATAAAAATCCTCTTGTAGAAACTGTAGAAAGTCAATCACTTTGTGATTTATTTACCTGCACAAACTTCCAGACATTCTTCCCCATAGCATTACAATTCCTTACTTAGTCTTAATATTACTTCTTTTAAAATTGCTTTTTAAGCAGAATGGACTGCCTTTAAGGCAGTTAGTGAAAAGGCCCACAGAAACAATCTAGAGGGGTGATCTCATAACCATGTAAGATTTGACCCTACTCTATCAGGGATGATTGAACTGAGATGCCATTTACAGTGGTTCAGTACAGAGAAATAAGCATAAGTTAGTGAAACTTGTAGCTAAGATGGAATAACAGGGATAAGATTTACCCACCTGCCTGCAAAAAACTAAAATAGGGACAAAATATGTGAAACAACAATTTTCAGGACACTGTACATCGGGTAATAAAGGACAGTGATCCGTGAGAGATGGAAACAAGATAAGCCTTATCACTACCTCTACTTACTACCTTGAGAGAGTTTCCAGGCTGCGGCATATGGTGGGAGAAACCAGATGGAGAATGGTAGACTCCCTGAGTTCAGGAGATGGAGCTGAAAGTCTGAGGAGACCAAGGCAGTTAGAGTTAACAGGACAGAGTACTAGAGAAGTGAGAACTGCAGAGAAAAAACCCTGGAGATCTACAGATGGTCCCCTTTGAGTATTCAGCTGAGTATTCAACATTACATGCATGTCAGGAAAGGACCAGAGGCCTGACAAGGAACCACACAAAAGGATTCAAAGAAACCGTACTTGCGCTCACACAGGGCTAGGAATAGTGCCTGTTCCCACAAACTGGGCTGCAAATGCTCAAGATTTATGAAGCACTGGGTAGAGCACACAGAAGAATCTTACGCAGTAGTGAGGAATAATTAGTCCTAGACTGAGTACTGCTCTGGACAAGTCCAACAAATCTTTAAAATAAGACCTGAAAAGATCAAACTTTGAAGTTTTCAAATAATTTAACTTCAAGCCTGAGCAAAACTCAAAAATATTTACAAATATTTTACACCCAACTAGATAAAATTTATGATATATAGCATCTGGTAATTTTCAGGCACACAAAGAAGCAGGAAAATATGATCTATAATGAGAAGATAATAATCATAACTGTCTCAAAACTGACACAGAGGTTAGAATTAGCAGATAAATACATTAAAAGTTTTATATAACTATTTCATGTGTTCAAAAGTTAAGTAGGAATATATTAAACCTCTAAAGACTCAAAAATGAACAGAATATCTGAGCTGTGGGAACTTTAAGTAGCTCAACATATGAAATTTGAGTCCCTGAAGTAGAGGAGAGAGAAAGCATGATAGAAAAAATATTGGAAGAAATAATGGCTGAGATTTTTCTGGATTTGATGAAAACTATAAACCCACACCTTCAGAATCTCCGTGAACACAAAGCATAGGAAACATGAAGAAAATTACACCAAGGCACATTATATTCAAACTGTTCAACACCTCTGATAAAGAGAAAATCTTAGAAGTAGTCATAGAAAAAAAAGCCAAAGAAAAAGGCAAGCGAGCATGTGGGACAGAGAGAGGAAATTGGGTTACGTACAGAGGAACAAAGATGACTATTACAGTATATTACTTGTCAAAAATAGTGCAAACAAGAAGGCATAGTGACATCTTTAAAGTGCTGAAACTGTCAGCCTAAAATTTCTACCCAAAGAAAATATCTTTCAAAAACAAAGGCGAAATAAAGTGGTTTTTTCCCCCAGATATACAGTAGCTGAAAGAATTGATAACCGGCAGATCTGCATTACCAGAAATGTTAAAGACAGTTGTTCAGGCAGTAGGGTAATGATACCAAATGGATTTACACAACAAAATGAAGAACACTGGAAATGCTAACTACATCGATAAATGTATCTGATACTTTTCTAATTATTGAACTTGATAATAGGCTGAGAAAAGTAAATTGGCCCACTTTATAAGACTCTTTAAAGTGCAGTAATGAAATAATAATGGCTAACATTTTGACTACTTACTGTGGGCAAGGAATATTACCTTCAGGGCTGATCATGTGAGTACCCTCTGCCGAGCACTTACCAAAATTCCAGATTCCCATAAGGAAAGCAGGTGTTCAGCATAAACCACATTGTTTGCACAAATAGTTTAGACACACAGTGTGCCACTTTTAAGAGTTTGGGGAGTAGTGGCCTGGTGCGGTGGCTCACGCCTGTAATCCTAACACTTTGGGAGGCCGAGGCGGGCAGATCACGAAGTCAGGAGATCGACATCATCCTGGCTAACACAGTGAAACCCGTGTCTACTAAAAATACGAAAAGTTAGCCGGGCGTGGTGACGGGCATCTGTAATCCCAGCTACTAGAGAGGCTGAGGCAGGGGAATGGCGTGAACCCGGGAGGCGGCGCTTGCAGTGAGCCGAGATTGTGCCACTGCACTCCAGCCTGGGCGATAAGGTGAGACTCCGTCTCAAAAAAAAAAAAAAAAAAAAAAAAGAGTTTGGGGAGTAGTGAGAACCCTCCTGAAATCAAAGTTCTCAGATGCCAGCTAAAGGTCAACCTTGTGAGCAAGCCTGCTATGTTAATTCTTTTTTGCATCGCTAGACAAAGAATAAAGACATTTCCCCCTCATTTATCTTTTTGTTAGGAAGGAAAATCTTTCCTGGTTTCTCTGTCACTACATTCTGTCTCAGTACCATTAGCTAGGATGGGTTGCTTATATCCTCATTGCAGTGAGACTGGGAAGTTAAATACCTAGAATTTCTGATCTCTGTATTGGAAGACAGATTCTGCAACAAGGAGTAAGGGCAGTGGAAATGGAAGAAGAATATCTGTTAAGAGTTGTGTATTTTTCTAACTCATAATTGTCAATCCTATTGTTTTTAAGGGTAAGGGGCTCAGAGATACATAGCTAGGAAAAATAAGCACCATGGCATTTACTTTTTATATAAAATACAATCGAATTTATTAGCAACTTTTTCAGTATATAGGGTAGTTTTGTTGTAATATACAAGACGGATTTCTAGACAAAGTATTTAAGACAAAATCTGTGTCAGTAAACTGAATAGAAAAACAACCCAAAATTACCCCCATTTATAAACAGAACAAAATAACCCCACTCTAAATTACTGTTTGATTTATTAGTTTAAATGAATTGTTTTTACTAAAACTGTAATATTGCAATTTTATTTGCACACAAAAGTTTTTGTCAACACTATTGTATGGTTGATTTTACAAATTGATAAGATACTATTCTTCAAAAAGGATAATCTTTTTTTTACTATAAAAAATTTAATCATTTCTCAGTAAAGCTATTATTTCTTGGTTTGACTTCTAAAAATTTCCTTTACTTCTGACAGAATACTTTTGACATGGTCAATTAAACAAATAGCCAATTCATGCCAAAAACCAGTTGGAATTATCAGGTAAATGTAAATGGGTATTTATAGTGAAACAAAAAACATCAAGATATATTTCCTGATAATAAGGTTGTGTTGTCTTGCCATGGACTAAAACAAAACAGTCCTGTAATGGAAAATGTAAAGCTTGCTTACTCGAAAATCTCAGTACTAAAGGAATGCTACCAATTCCAGTAAAGTATTGTTGATTTTGGAAATAACCTCTAACATTAGACTGCTAAGATGTAGATTTAGGTTTAAGAGAGCTGAAATGCCCTTTGTAAACCTCAGACCTAAAAATTATACTTGGTTTTTGAATTAAGAAAAAAACCTGGTTGTATTATAATTGTACTGATTACCTAAGATGTAATTACTAATTGAAGTAGGGGGTTGTCATCTAGATTCTGATTATTAACTAACAAGTTTGAATCTGCTACTGAACTACATGTCTAGTCCTAGCATATATTATAGTACACAATTTGTTTTTAGCAGATTTTTCAAGTTCCTAGGAATTAATGGACCTATTAGTTGTAGGTTTTAAGAGTAAATCTCTCACGGTCTATTGATTGGAACCAAGGATTTATCGTGTTTTGTTAGTCCAAGTGAAATGTTAGAAGATGGCATATGCTATTGAATTGATTTTGTTTTCTGTTAGCCGAATACTTTTAAGAATGACTTTCTAATAATGCAGATACAGAAATTACATAGTGACTATGCTAATAAAACCTGACAAGTCATTTTTAAGTTGAACCATAAAGATGGTCAAATATTATTAGTTTCATATGGTTCAATCTGATACTTATATGAGTGTATTTCTGCAAGCACAGGTACATAGTGTTCTTAATTATTCAGTAGAATATTTGTGTGTTAATTCTGTTTTGATCCTCATTTTCATTCCCTACTGTCTGTCAACCCTGAAAGTTATTACTTGTAACAAGCAGGAAGCAACTTGTTAGAAAATAACATATATTAATTTGCGTTCATTATAGCATTTTACAAACAATATAGTGTTAGACTTGGAAAACATGTTAGAGGTCCTCTGAGGCCACCCCAGTCACCTAATATAGGAAAATCCCTATGACATCCTCTCCAGATGGTTATTTCCCTCTGCTTAACCACTTAAGGACATTATCTCAAGAGTTTTTCTATATTATTAGAAGGTACATATATGATACTGAAAACTACCCAATTTTAACTCATTGGTCTCAGTTCTGCATTCTGTTAGGAATACCATAAAAAGACTACTTCTTCCAGATGGCAAATGTTTTAACATTAAAAGATAGACATCATATCTCCTACTCTCTTCCCCAATGGAAACAGTTCCAGCTATTTCTAAGTCATAGGCTCAAAACTTAGGATTTAAAGAACTTTAAGGAGTATTCCAGCAGTAATCTGATTTACAGGGTCTAAGCTACTTTCAATTTGAATTCCCTACATTGTCTGATGCAGTGCCTTGTAAATAATGAGCACTGAATAAATATTTCTTATGTGACTGTAAGACTGAGAGAGGGTAAATGAGATTTGAGTTTATTGTCATTCAGTAAATATTTATTGAGAATCTGTTGTGTACTAGCAGTTGTCCTAGACATTTAGTGATACACCAGTTAACAAAAGAGACAAAATCTCTGTCCTCATTAGTTTTACATTTTGTTGTCAAATACATTCAATAAAGATTAATTCTATAATATAAAGTGTTATAAATGTCATGAAGTGTTATGTAATTGGATAATGGTATGAGAGAGTGAGGGAGTGGGTGATGCTGGTATTATAGATTGAGGTGGTCAAGGAAGGCCTCATAGAGATGTTACCTCATAGAGGTGAGGTAAGAATTGATCAATGAACTGAATGAAGTGAGGCAGCTCAGACGTGGATATTTCAGACAGGAGTTGATATAGTTTAGATGTTTGTCCCTGCCCAAATCTCATCCTGACATGTAATCCCCAATGTTAGAGGTGGGGCCTGGTTGGGAGGTATTTAGATCGTGGGGCCATGGGGGGGTGGGTGGGCAGATTTCTCATGAATGGCTTGGGTCATCCCCTTGGTGATAAGTGAGCTCTTGCTCTGGGTTCATACGAGGTCAGGTTGTTTAAAAGTATATGACATCTCCCCACCCACTCTTTCTCTCCCTTGCTCCTGCTTTCACCATGTGATGTGCCTACTCCTCCTTCTCCTTCTAAGCTTCCTGAGATCTCCCCAGAAGCCTTCCAACGCCATGCTTTCTATAAAGCCTACAGAACCATGAGTCAATTAAACCTCTTTTCTTTATGAATTACCTAGCCTCAGATATTTCTTTACAGCAATGCAAGAACAGCCTAATACAGGAGTGTTCTAGACAAATGCAAGGGCTTAATTAAGAGTCACCAAGACTGGAGTTGAGTGTGTCAGGACTGAAGGGGAGAGCGTGAATAGTTGAGATGAGATAGTTTGAGGAAAAAATCTTGTAGGGAGCTGTGAGCTTGAGTAGGAATTTAAATTTGTATTCTAAGTGTGATGGGAAGCCACGAAGCATTGGAATTACATGATTAGACCTATATTGAAGAGTCACTAGTGAGAATAGACTACTGAGGGACAAGAGAGGAAGCAAAGCAACCTGTTATAACCCTATTGTCATAATTTTCTAGGGCTTTACTATCTAATGTGGTAGCCACAAGTTCCCTGTGGCCATTTAAATTTACATTAATTAAAATTAAATAAAAATTAAAAATTCAGTTCTTCTGTTGCACTGACCAGATTTTTCAAGTTATATGTCTACAGACGGTCTTCGACTTAGGAGGGTTCAACTTAATGATTTTTTTACTTTACGATGGTGCAAAAACAGTAGGCATTGAATTGAAACAGTACTTGGAATTTTGAATTTTTATTTTTATTTTTTTACTTTTTTAAATTATATTTTAAGTGTTAGGGTACATGTGCACAATGTGCAGGTTTGTTACACATGTACACATGTACCATGTTGGTGTGCTGCACCCATTAACTCGTCATTTAGCATTAGGTATATCTCCTAATGCTATCCCTCCCCCTTCCCCTTCCAGCATCTGTTGTTTCCTGACTTTTTAATAATCGCCATTCTAACTGGTGTGAGATGGTATCTCACTGTGGTTTTGATTTGCATTTCTCTGATGGCCAGTGATGATGAGCATTTTTTCATGTGTCTTTTGGCTGCATACATGTCTTCTTTTGAGAAGTGTCTGTTCATATCCTTCACCCACTTTTTGATGGGGTTTTTTTTCTTGTAAATTTGTTTGAATTCTTTGTAGATTCTGGATATTAGCCCTTTGTCAGATGAGTAGATTGCAAAAATTTTCTCCCATTCTGTAGGTTGCCTGTTCACTCTGATGGTAGTTTCTTTTGCTGTGCAGAAGCTCTTTAGTTTAATTAGATCCCATTTGTCAATTTTGGCTTTTGTTGCCATTGCTTTTGGTGTTTTAGACATGAAGTCCTTGCCCATGCCTATGTCTTGAATGGTAATGCCTAGGTTTTCTTCTAGGGTTTTTATGGTTTTAGATCTAACATTTAAATCTTTAATCCCTCTTGAATGAATTTTTGTATAAGGTGTAAGGAAGGGATCCAGTTTCAGCTTTCTACATATGGCTAGTCAGTTTTCCCAGCACCATTTATTAAATAGGAAATCCTTTCCCCATTTCTTGTTTTTGTCAGGTTTGTCAAAGATCAGATAGTTGTAGATATGTGGCATTATTTCTGAGGGCTGTGTTCTGTTCCATTGTTCTGTATCTCTGTTTTGGTACCAGTACCATGCTGTTTTGGTTACTGTAGTCTTGTAGTATAGTTTGAAGTCAGGTAGCGTGATGCCTCCAGCTTTGTTCTTTTGGTTTAGGATTGACTTGGCGATGCGGGCTCTTTTTTGGTTCCATATGAACTTTAAAGTAGTTTTTTCCAATTCTGGGAAGAAAGTCATTGGTAGCTTGATGGGGATGGCATTGAATCTATAAATTACCTTGGGCATTATGGCCATTTTCACAATATTGATTCTTCCTACCCATGAGCATGGAATGTTCTTCCATTTGTTTGTATCCTCTTTTATTTCATTGGGCAGTGGTTTGTAGTTCTCCTTGAAGAGGTCCTTCACATCCCTTGTAAGTTGGATTCCTAGGTATTTTATTCTCTTTGAAGCAATTTTGAATGGGAGTTCACTTATGATTTGGCTCTCTGTTTGTCTGTTATTGATGTATAAGAATGCTTGTGATTTTTGTACATTGATTTTGTATCCTGGGACTTTGCTGAAGTTGCTTATCAGCTTAAGGAGATTTTGGGCTGAGAAGATGGGGTTTTCTAGGTATACAATCATGTCGTCTGCAAACAGGGACAATTTGACTTCCTCTTTTCCTAATTGAATACCCTTTATTTCCTTCTCCTGCCTAATTGCCCTGGCCAGAACTTCCAACAGTACGTTGAATAGGAGTGGTGAGAGAGGGCATCCCTCTCTTGTGCCAGTTTTCAAAGGGAATGCTTCCAGTTTTTGCCCATTCAGAAAAAATAGGTGACTTAGCAAGATGATTCATTAATGCAGTACACATATGGGTTATTTGTAAAGGAGAACAGAGCAAAAACATTCTAGGACCTCTTTCTCCAAGTTTCATGACCTGGAACGGTACTAGAACATCATGTCTAAATAGCCAACATTACTGATATAATGAAATTTAAATGCTACACTGCAATTAAATTTAATTTTCAAATTCTATCACAAAATGTACTTATTTGTGTATAGTTTACATTTTCTAACTTAACAAAGGAAATAATATTTCTACCAAGTGCTCTTCCCTAAATCAGTGCATTACTATCTCTTTCTAGCAGGTCTAATTTCGGGCTAGCTAGCTTTACCTCTCGGAATTATAGAAGTGATTTTAGAAATAAATGTCAAATAACGATTATTCCTGCTGTTTCCCTCTTATTAGCCAAGTGTTTAATAGACATAGCTAAAGATTTTTATCTTTTTGTTTAGGTATCTGTTGTCGCAAGAAGACTCACTCTGCTATTTTTCTCTAGAAGCACCCCGTTTCTCCCTAAAACACAGATTTATGACTTAATTCTCTTTCATGTAGGACACCTGTTACCTCTATTTGGATCTTGTGCTTCCAGTTTCTCACTCGTTTAATGAATTCTGTACACTAAGAAGGCACACAAAGCCTGGGCTGGGGTACACATGTGGGGATCACACTGCAGGCTGTGAATGTAGACAAAAATCCTTTGTTGTGGGTGTCATCACTTTAACAATTAGTGCATCAAAATCTCTTGTATTCACAATAAGCAATTGCATATTTAAAAATTTTTTATCTCCATTTAAAGATGTAGCCCTCATGTATTTAGACTTTACCGTATAAATTTTAATTAAGTTCAGTTCCACTCTCAAGTCCCTAGAATTATGGCAAAATGCTTTCAAAGATAGCCGACTTTCTTATAGAGTTAACCAGCCTTCTTAGTGAAATATGTGTCCACAATCTCTCATCTGCAATTCAAAATCCAAAAATGTCTGAAAAAGCAAGTGTTTTTTTAAACTCATTTGAATGCAAAACTGTACTTGAGCTTTTTTGGTGGCAAAACCTGACTGAACTGACATGAAGCTATTTACAGTTTTTATTTATCCCACTTAGTGTAAATATTCATCAGTTTACTGCAGAAATGTTGATGTGTTAGATTACTGGGTGTTGCCCCAGACCTTTGCTGGGGATGTTTCAGAATATAGAGTAAAGCACTGCATTACTTTTTTAAACATAACATAGCTGGTCCAGAGTTTGTCATAAGTAGTTGGGAACCCGGGTGTAGATAAGAATATGCATAAGAGATAAAGTGAGGCTAGATATTTTTCTTTTTTTTCTTATTCTTTTCCTTTTTCGTCAGTCATGTTCTTCTTTGTGTCTTCCTTTTGCTCCCTCTCTCCTCCTCATCCTCCCTCCTAATAAAAGTCAGTAGCAATAACCCAATAAGCAATATCAAATGTGTCGAGTTCTGTCCTTAATACATTTTAAATGACCTTAATAAGATATATAGTTCACTGTTTATAATAGAATCCATAACAGACAGAACCTTAAATAAACATTATTCTTTGCTAAAAACTTCTCTGCTTTGTTTCTCCAAAAGGTCATTTGAGTTATCATTACAACCCCCTGTATTTTCTTCCTTCTGAATTGCACACTGAGTAATTACCACACAAATTAGTAAAATTCTGTTACATTTATCTTCAGACTGATAGAATATGGAGAATAAGACCATTGCCCTTATTTTGTGCTCTGTAAATCAGTGTGAACATAAATTATCAATTTTACTTTTTATCATTTACTGTAGCTTAGATTTTTCTGCTAATTTAATAAAGGCTAATTCTTTAAAAACATACTGTAGTTTTGAGAGAGATAATTACAGAATACGAGCTTATGGAGAGTCTTTGGTAATAACGAAGTACATAAAGCCCCTTTTAATGTAGGTTAACGAAGGGTAGTAAAACTTTACCTATTTGCTGTGAATTTACTTCATTTGTTTCTAATGATGGGACTCTAGGTCTTAAAATGAAAGGAAAAAAGTTGAACTTTAAAAATATAACCAATAACGAAGGGATTACTGTTTTAGATTAAAAGAGATATACAGTGTATAGACCTTGTTTGAATCCTCATTTCAACAAATGCTATTTAAAAGCCAAACCTATTCTGAGATAATCAGGGCTCTCTAGAAGAGGTGGTTTTGGGGCAAAGCCACTTAGTCTCCTTTTCTTGTTAGTCTTCATCTCTCTGTCCTTGGATGTCTCTTCTATCTGTGTGTACTACTTTAGAGTCTCATGAAATTTCAGGGCTTTAAAATACAATCTATATGTTGACTATTCTAAATGTTTATGCCTACCACATATATTCAGTTACCTACTTAGCATCTTCACTTGAATGTCTAATCAGCATTGCAAACATAACCTACAAAATCAAACTCTGAAACTTTCCCTCCAAACCAACTCCTTTCACAGGCTTCCTGTCTTAGTTAATGGTAACTCCCTCCTGCCAATTTCTTAGGGCAAAGAGCATCCATATCAACAAAAACTTTTGGCCCTTCCTTCAAGATATTTCCAGAATCTGATCACTTCCCACCTGTCCCACAGCTACCAGTTTGGGAGCTCAATGTCTCAATGTTTTTATGTTGAGAACCAGGGAAGCTGATGGTGTAACTCATTCAGAGGCTGAAAACCTCCCGGGGGTCTGCTGGTGTAAGTCATGGAGTCTAAAGACAGGCAGGTATGCAGTTCTGATGTCCAAGGCAGTGGAAGAAAAGTTTGTTCCAGTTCTCAGAGAGAGACCAGTTCACCTTCTGTGTGTGTCCTATCCAGGCCCCTGACTAATTGGATGGTGCCTGCCAATATTGAGGGAAGATTTTCTCTACCCACTCCACTCAGACTCACATACTAATCTCTGGAAACCCCCTCACAGATGCACCCAAAATAATGCTTTACCAGGTTTCTAGATATTCCTTAATCCAATTAAGCTGACACCTAAACTTAAATCCACAAGTCTACTCCTTGTCAACTTGGCACTCATATGCATCTCCTCAAACCATAATTCATTTCCAAATAAAGACAATAACCAGGTAATAGTTTCACCTAACATGATGCAACTATCCTGTGATTGTGATTTTCAGAATTTTAGACTTTAGGGATTTTGATCTTCTGAGATTTCAACATTTGGGATTATGGCTTTCAGGATTCTGTCTTTTGGAATTATGATCCAAATTCTTTACTTTCTGCCCACAATGTTCTTTCCTATGTATATGCACATCTCACTCTCTCACCTCCTTTAGATCTTTGCTCAAATGGCAAACTCTCAGTGAGGGCTTCCTTGATTTTTATATTTTAAATGTCTACTTTCTGACTCTCCTGCTATTCCCTAGGCCTCCTTCTTAGTTATTTTCCTCCATCACATTTATTACCATACGATATTCTAGTTATTGTACTTATTTATTGTCTGTCTTCTCCATAGGACCAGTTATTTTTGTCTAGTTTATTCACTCTTATCTCCTCAGTACTTAAAACAGTGCCTGGCTCATAGTAAATAATAAATATTTGTTAATTGATTGAATAAAAACCTAGCACCTATCAATGCATAGCACATAATAGTTGTAACAAATATTTAAATAAATGAAGGAATTAATAATCTAGTTGGTGGATCGTTCCATTCTTTTACAATTTATTTGACTCTCTTGTAGCTTTATTTTCTTTTTTATACTGCATAGACCCCGTAATCCTTCCCCACAATAACTCCTGCCACAACTCTCAACTCTCTTTCTGCAGTATCCTCCAAGCAAATCTTTGACTTCTCTCTACTTATTTGTTGGTTGCTAAATGCAACCAAGAAAAAGCTGAGGATCTGATCTCTGGCTCAAGGGACAGCCAAAAAGAGAATACCCAGGGACCAGTGCTCTCATTATAAGATGATACATGATTCTATAGTACCTGAGCTCTGCAGCTCTAATAGTCCCTTTGCTTTGTTTAGTTTTCTAGTTTTGTAGACTTAAAAGGGCACCACTCAAAATAGCCCTTTGTTGAATAGTTAGTTCAGTTGCTAAAATCAAGGATGAGCATGGTAAGGAAGTATTCAACTAGCTGACCTCTGAATAATTAGGAAAGTCTGGCATTGACTGCTCGTCTTAGAATTGATTAACATCATAGGAGCTATTGGAATTGAGGGTTAAAGCTTTATCCAAAAGCTGGGTGCAGTGGCATGCCTATAGTTGCAGCTACTTGGGAGGCTGAGGCGGGGTTGCTTAAGGCCAAGAGTTTGAGAATGCAATGTGCCATGATCATGCCTGTGAATAGCCACTGTACTCCAATCTGGTTAACATAGTCAGAACATGACTCTAAAAAGCAACAAAAAAGCTTTATCCAAAAATGCAATGGTTCTTTAACATTATTGTGTATGGAACCTACCTGGGGAGCTACAGATTCCTGAATACACAGTGAAAGTCATTCTTTGAGGGTATATATAAGCACATGGGCAGGTATATGAAGCATTTGAAATAGGTAATGAGGACTACCTCACTAAGCCAATGAATGAGGCCATTAGACAAGAAGTCCTCCACCTAACATTTCCATCTCTAAACATGAAACATGCTCCTTTCCCTTTGACTTCAGCAGACCAGAAGAAGTATCATTGGAAAGGTAATCACTCTCTAATCTTTGTGACTTTACCTATTGCTTACCCACCTCCTCCTGTATCTTGGAACTTTCATGATCTGACTGGTATTTACCACTTAGCTTCATCTCTTGTCTTCTCTTCCCCTTCTCTGGATAGTCTACAGAATTTGAATACCTCCTACTGTTTCTTGTCTCTCTCTTAATACAGGTTATTTCCCCTACCTGGAAGGCCTTAACTATAACCCCCTTATATCTTCTTTATCTACCTTCTTCTTACTTACACCCTCCTCCCTCATCCCAACCTTGGAATCATTTCCAAAATCTTCCTTTCTGGTCTAATTAAATACCCTTTTTGGAATCCCATGGCACTTTGAACCATTATGATATTTAACACAATATATATTATAATCATTGATTTATCCTCTCACCTGCTAGATATTTTTAGTTTGTTTTTGTTTGCTTATTTTTTTGTGTGTATGTGTGTGTGTTTAATGTCTGGTACCACACCACACCTATCAACTTTTAGTCCCAGACTCATGGTCCTGAAGTCTAAAGGCTTGTTGGTAGAATTCAGTCCTTGTGATTGTAGGACCTTTTCTTCCTGGTCGTTGGCTGGGATACACTTTTGGCTCCTAGAGGCCACCCTTAGGTCCTTGCGATATGCCCCACTACGTAGGCAGTTTACAACGTGAAAGGAATCTTGAGGGCAATCGCAGAATGCTGCTTAGCACACTATTTTTTACAATGTAAAGGACAAATATGAATTTTTACTTGATCTTTTGTGTTTTATCCGTATTTGTTTCCTTTGGTTGCTGTCCAGTAGACATTTTAAGTCTATGTAATTTAGGAAGATCAGCAGTATCCTAAAGCAATGATCTTAACATAAGTCTGTAGGTAGCGAGGAAAGGTGTTGTAGAAAGACAATACTCAACATCAAAATTCTACCATTGCATTGTTTTCTGTTGGTACCTTCCAGTTGGTGAAGAGAAAGAACAAATGTGAAATTAGAGATTTCCCCCCTGGTTTTACTTTTCTCCTAAGTTTAAATGATGCAGAGAGGGACTGAAGAATTCCAGAGTTTTTCTTCTTATTCTTTGAAGCTGTCCTTTGAAAGCAGGGACTAGGCATACATGATTTCTATTTAGATAAGTAGTTGACATGAACCAGAGGCCCAGAAAGGCAATTTAGACTTGTGTTTATTTTAGTTTATCTTCTTTCACAGGGAAAGCATAATGGAAAAGTTGACAAATACTAAACATTGCTCCAACTGCAACAAAAACATTTAGATACATGCTGTTTCTACCTTGTGGCAACATCCAATTAAAACTTCACTGAGCTTTATTCCTTTTTCTCCTTAAAATTCCTATTCTTTCTTAGTTTTTTCTAACTATATTAGGCAATAATATTTTTTCTCAACTACCTGATCTATAACTACTTCTAATGGAAAGAAATATTAATGTATTTTGTATTAGGGAGATGAACCCTTAATCTTCTACACCTCTAATAGTGCTTTTATTAGTGAGAGTGCAAAGATGCTGGAACTCTTTGCATTGTTGGTGGGGATGTAAAATGGTGCAGCTACTATGAAAAACAGTAATCCTGAATAAATTAAAAATACAATTACCATATGATTTAGCAATTCCACTTTTGGGTATACAGTTGAACCTTAAGTTTTGGGGGAATCAAAAGTTATATGTGAATTTTCAACTGCACAGAGGGTCAGTTCCCCCAACCCCTACGTTACTCAAGGGTCAGCTGTATATCCAAAATAATTCAAAGCAGGATCTCAAAGAGATATCTGCATACCCATGTTCATCACAGCATTATGTGTAATAGCCAAGAACTGGAAACAACCCCAAATGTTCTAAACAGGTGAATGGATACAGAAAATGTGGTATATACATATATGGTAAAGTATTTTGCAGCCTTAAAAAAGAAGGAAATCCTGTCACATGCTATAACATGGATGAACCTTGAGGACATTATGTGAAGCAAAATAAGCTAGTCATTTAGGACAAGTACTAAATGATTCCACTCATATGAAATATCTAAAATAGTCAAAATCATAGAAACAGAAAGTACAAAGTTGGTTACCAAGGGCATTTCAGTTTTACAAGGTAAAGTTCCAGAGGTCTGTTCAATAACGATGTGAATATATTTAACACTACTGAACTATACACTTAAAAATGGGTTAAAATAGTAAATTTAACGTTGTATATTTTTACCACAATAAAAAAAATGAGAAAAGTTAACTTTTAGAAAACAAATTTACCATTTATTATTATTTCTTAAAAAGCAAATGTTACCTGAAGTTGTGGTTAGTTTCTTCTAACACTAAAAACATCCAGGCAGCTTCATGGAACAGAGAAAAGGATTGCTGTTTCACCTTTGATTGGGTTTAGTTTTTGGTTTTTTTTTCTTTTTAACAGCTTTATTGAGGCATGTTTGACATATAATAAACTGTACATATTTAAAGTGTATAATTTGTTAAGTTTTGACATATGTATGTACCTATGAGATCATCACCACAATCAGAATAATGGACATATTTATGACCTCCAAATGTTTCCACATTTCCTCATGCCCCTTTTTAATCTTTCCCACATGCCTCTCCATAGGGCAATACCATCTTCAGGCAACCACTGATCTGCTTTCTGTAACTGTAAATTAGTTTGTATTTTCTATAATTTTGTATAAATGTAATCATACAACATGTACACTTGTTTCTGTCTTTCTTCATTTAGCATAATTATTTCAGATTTATCCATGTTGTCACATGTATCAGTAATAATTTTTATTGCTGATTAGTATTCCATTGTGAGGATATACTAAGATTTTTTTTTGTCCATTCACCTGTTGATAGATATTTGCTTGTTTCCAGTTTTTAGCTGTTACAATTAAAACTGCTATGAACATTTGTGTACAGGTCTTTGTATGGACATATGCTTTAATTTCTATTGGGTAAGCAGCTTGGCATGGAATGGCTAGGTCATATGTTAAGTGTATATTTAACTTTTTAAGAAACTATATTAACAGTTTTCCAAAGTGTGCCATTTTACATTCCCACTAGCAATGTATGAAAATTCCAGTTTCTCTACATCTTTGTCAATACTTAGTATGCTTTGTCAACACATTGTGGTTAATCTTTTTAATTTTAGATATCCTCATAGCTATGTAGTCATATCTCATTGTTTTATTTTTATTTTCCTAATGACTAATGATGTTGAGAATTGTTTCATGTGCTCATTTGCCAGCCGTATATCTTCTCTGATGTCCATTCAAATCTAAAAAAAACTGGATTGTTTGGTTTTTTAATTGTATATTCTGGATATAAGTCCTTTATCAGTTATATGATTTGCAGTATTTTTCCTTAGTTTGTGGTTCATTTTTTAACAGTTCTTTCTTTTCAAATAGCAAAGATGTTTAATTTTGATGAATTCCAGTTTATCAATTTTGTTTTTCTAATCTGGGTCATGCATTTGTTTTCATATCTACAAAAACATTGGCTAACTGAAGTCACAATGATTTTCTCCTAACTTTTTAATGGCCTTCAAGACCTTATTGTGTGCAGAAAAGCTTACTGAAAATTATTTTTAAATGAACATTCTTATTACATTAAAAATTCTAAAACCTATGTCTTACTTTTTTTTTAATGGGGTCTTGCTCTGTTGCCCAGGCTGGAGTGGAGTGGTGCAATTATAGCATTGCAGTCTCCACCTCCCAGGCTCAAGCAATCCTCCCATCTCAACCTCTCAAGTAGCTGGGACTATAGGCACGCACCATCATGTTCAGCTAATTTTTTTAAAAAGCATTATTATATATAGAGACGAGGTATCGCTGTATTGCCCAGGCAGTCTTGAACCCCTGGACTCAAGCGATCCTCTCACCTTGGCCTCCCAAAGTGCTGGGATTACAGGCATAAGTCACTGCACCTGGCCATAGTTCTTAAGCTTTTAAGGTCAATTTAATTATTTTTTCTATTTGTACATGCAGAAAATTTCAAGGGACCCTTTGAGTGTATAATCGCATTTTCAAATTTAGTCAATTAACATCCCATAAACACTTTAAACTGCATTCATACAATTAAAAGCCAATTTTTAAAGTATTTCTTGTATCTGACTGACAGAAAAAACCTTCCCAAGTACCCAAATAAGTCTTCTAATGAATGAAAACTTATATAGTAAGACTTATGTATAACAAGCCTTTAAGGGTCTCTTGTATGTTCCAGTGGCATTTTGTATGTTTTAAAATACAAGCCTCAACCATTTTCTCATTACACTATTTAAATTGGAATCACCATGCTAATCTGTTATTCTAACTCACCTATTTCTCCTAGCTAAGATACTATATATGTACAGATTCTTTAATTTTAAAAAATACTAATATATGGGCTGTGTCTCAAACTTTTCTATACTTAATTCTGAATCTTCCTGGATGAAAAGATGCTTACAATTTTGGGGTTGCCTTCTCAACTCACTGTGGTTTTTTAATGACCAAAGATGTCCTTAGCCTGGATGGTGAGTGAATCCTTGCTCAAACTAGTGGCATACACAGAGCTCTATTTTATAGCTGCTTTGTTCTTGAAACAGCATGTTTCTATTAGCCCTATTTCTTTAGATTCAAGTTAAACATTCCTAATTAATCTGTCTCCAGACAGGTTATTTTATCACTTGATTGGATTTAGTTAATCTGTTTACTGTTCATTCTGTTCTCAATCACTGGTATGTACTAGCTGTGCGTGCCACAATCCTTCAGGATTAAAATGACATCTGTTAGAATCTCCTTGTGGCTTTGTCTCTGTGAGCAGTTTTAAGGTCATGTCAGTAATACCTGTGTTAACCAAAAACATAATAATGATTCTGGTTATGTGATAGAATTAATTTTTCTTATTTGAAATTTTTTCCAAAAACTTTCTAGTTATCATGCAGCATATAACTTTCAAGAGAATAAAAGTAAATAATATGGCTATGTTTATTGTAAAATTTAACCTTTGTGATAGGTTAATGTGATAACGTCTGTTATATATCTGTACTCCCAAGTTACCTAGTACTGTGTCTAAAGGAAACAATTGAAGCAATAGGCTTTAAAAAATTTTTGTAACTAATTGTGTCCTCATCTGTTGGTTGACTTCAAGCTTTTTTCCCTCCATTTTCTTGTTTCTTTTTTGCATTCCTCTTCAGCTTCTGCATTTCTTTCATTCCCTTGTTATCTTCGGAGCTAATGATCTGAAGTGCTATAATAACAGTAAAATAAACATGTGAGAGAGAAAGATGGTGCTAGTAGGCAATTTATAAGCTGATAGCTTTGTTGTTTGTTTTCTAGAAAGCTGCTGTAATACTACATTAAATTCTGACATTGGGTAATTAGAATGAGGCAGTTTTAAAAAAATCTTTAAGTTCTTGCCTAGCAAAGCTGTAAATTAAAAATATTAAATCTATTCTGATAGCTTGATGATAACTTTGAAAAACAAATGTTCCTTTCTATGTTTTGGAGTTCTAAGAAGTTCTAACCAGAAATGTTCATAAAGATCCCATATTGAATATACAAAAAAAGTTTAAATAAAAATTAACACGGTATTGATATAATTCGTACCTGATTCAATAAAGCAACAGAGGTATAATTAGTAATCTTTGTAGCTAGAAAAATTAATTGCTGAAAAAATTCTATTGTGTGAGAAGTTACTTTTAACCTTTTCATTTTTTTATTTATAGGGAATAATTATATTTTAAAACCCAATTTATTTTTAAAAAGTAAGGAAAAACAGTATCTTAAGATTTAAAACCTAGTCTGTCTCTTGTGCTCTCTATATATACACATAAATATATGTGTGTATGTATGTATAAAGCCAACATACTGGTTTTACAATGGGATACATAACATATCATCATAAGCAACCTAATTTTGTTCTCCTTCCTTTTGTCCTTCCTTCCTTCCTTCCTTCCTTCCTTCCTTCCTTCCTTCCTTCCTTCCTTCCTTCCTTCCTTCCTTATATCACCAGAGGAAGTTCTGCCTCTATATAAAAACCCAGATATATAATTCCCTCCTTGCCCTTTGGTAATACTAATGACTACAGTCACTTAAACTCCATAATTAAAAGTACCTAGTCAGTATATTAATCAACATTTCAATGTCCATTCAGAGCTAAAACTTTTCCCTTCCCTAGCTAAGATTATCTATAGATGGAAGACAGTGTGATTAGCTTCTCTTTTTGTTGCTTATCTCCTCACCCACTGGCAAGTTGCTATATCTGACCCCATCAGGATCTAAACCAGGGGAAGGAAGAGAGAAAGCAAGGCAAACAGTTTTTGTTGTTGTTTTTCCCACACTCCTGTTGCGAAATTGCTTTACGGTTTTTGAACTTGATATGTGTTTAAGGCTGGCCCTTTTTCTTCGGTGTGCTTTTGTGGGTTCTTCACAGTCCTTCACTGGAACTACACTACATGTGACACTCCAGAATTTTTCCCTCCAACTAGCCAGTAACCCCTAACCCCTCTAGCCCTCAGCCTAGTTTTCTTTCAGGCCATTCCACAGTAGAAATAATTATAATTTGAATCCTTCTTCTTTCTCTTTCTCCTCTTCTTTCCCTTCTCTCCTTTTCCCCTCCTCCCCCTGCGCCTCCTCCCTTCTTCCTTTTTCTTAGTGGTGGTCTGGGTACTTCAGGTGGAACTCTGGGTAGAATTTTTTAAACAGCTTTTCGAGATATACTTCACATACAATAAAACTTACCCTTTAAAAAAATTCTTTTTAGTTTTTTAGAAACGGTCTCACTCTGTCAACCAGGCTGGAGTACAGAAGCATGATCATAGCTCACTGTAACCTCAGACTCCTGGGCTCAAGCGAGCCTCCCTTTTCAGCCTCCTTAATAGGTAGGACTACAGTAGGCACCACCATGCCCGGCTGATTTTATTTTTTGTAGAGATGAGGGTCTCCCCATGTTGTCCAGGCTGGTTTTGAACTTCTGGCCTGAAGCGATCCTCCTACCTTAGCCTCCCAAATTGCTGGGATTACAGGCTTAAGCCACTATGCTCAGCCTTCACCCTTATAAAGTGTACCTTTTAGTTATTTTTAGAATTTTTGTGCAACCATTGCCACTATCTAAATTTTAGGACATTTTAATCCTCTGGGTAGGATTTCATATAGGTCCAAGCTGGCCCTCTGTGTGGCCGTGCTTCCTTGCCCCTCTCTTACCCTGAGCAGTGGAAGTGTAGCTGGCTTCTGATACAGTATGTCTCCTCACTCTTGTGTGCCCTCCCTCTCCTGTCTTCCTCATGTTGCTGCCTCAGAGTGATGGGCAACACCTTTAGATTCCTAAAGTGTGTATTAGGCACTGCCTGATGTGCCCTCCACTAACTCCAGAGAACATATATCAAGGACTCCCAGCGGTCCCATTGAAGCTTCTTTCACTGGCTTGAGGTGAAAGGAAGGCACCTTTCCACATCCCTCCCACTTTGGAGGAGACATGAAAATCAGCACACAACTCTCTTCAAAGAAATTCTTGTTCTATCTTTGCTCTACTCTTTATACCCTGAGTATATGCGTTAGAGCTATCTAACCAGTTCTCAGACATATTACTTTGGAAATTTGCTACAGGGTAGTCCTTCACACAAGTCATGTTGGTATCTGATTGCTAATATTATCTGATCCCTCTGTTGAAACTTCCAATTTATCAATATTTTTCATGTAGAAGATAACTCACATATCTTTAGAAAGGAATGAAGCTTCTACTTTTTTCTCTTGAATAAATATGCTATTATATAATAAAGTCAATGAGAACCTAGAGACTTTGGTGCAGGCAGGGGATCTAAATAAATAATCGCACTTCTTGTACAACCTAAGTAAAAACGCTTTTGGCTTTTTTAAAGCAGTATCTTGTAGTTTCCTTTTAACTATCACATTGTGTATATAAGTAGACACCCTGGAGGCAGACTTTAAGCATAAAATGTTTTAGTAAACATTTAAAAAGGAAAGTGAAAGGACAAGACTGGCCTCATTTATAGTTGGAATTGCTTTTTTCAGTCAGGATTAAGTACCATAAATGTAAATTAAAAGAAAATAGTAGCTTGTCTTGTTAGTTGAGTAAACAAAGTCAACTTTTATCTAAAACAGATGTTTTTATAGGTTAACTTTTAAACTCCTTATTTGGCTTCTTTTCCAAATCTGCTTCTCCCTTACAGTAGAAATATACTATATATGTTATGCTTAAATTGGTTTTGTCTGGGTCGAAATCTTATGAATCACTCTAAAGAACAATTTTCAAGCTGTGTCAATTTAGGAAAATTTATATAGAAGGATTTTAACTAGTTACATTTTCCTCTTGTAACATGAAAATAGGCTTATTAAGCCCCATAGAAAATCTTAAGTTTTATCAGTATATCATCACTTAACTGAACGCCATTGGAAAAATTGACCTGACAAAAATTTCAGCACAGACACTTATCTGATCTTTTATTAATTCACCTTCTGTAGAATCATATATCAAAGCATGTTCACAAGCATAGCCACTTCCCTTGTCATAGCCACCCAAAATGACATTTTTATTGTTACTATCATTCCTGCGTTACAATAGGGAAACAGAGGTTTAAAGGAAAAGTGACTCTCCCAGGGAAAATGGTGAGTTGCCAACAAAGCTGGGTCTGGAAATACTTAATTGCATTTAGTGCAAAATATACAGTTATAGTATATATATTGGAGATAATAGAAATCAACTAAAGAATGGAAGAAATGTGTTCCATCTTATTCCCAACTTCCCCTACCATGGCTGTAGGTTCTCCTCTCTATTTCTCTCTACTTTTATATCTGGGATGGATAGGATGAAACCTGGAACAGAAATCGGAAAGGCCTTCAGTTCAGTCTGACTGCTTTGGTTTATGATCTGTATTTTGGTGCCTCCTAGTACCCTGGGGTCTCTTCCTTTTTCCGTAAAGCAGTCACCACCCCCATTCTCCAGTTCTGTCTCTGAAGTTGACCGTGTTGGGCTAGGGCAAGTGGTTGTTTTGAGGGTTTTTCCCTCCAATTCCTTTACCTTCTGAGTTTAAGATAACATTTAGATTGGTAGCCATATTGAGAAATTAGGTAGACAGGGGGCTTATAGTCTGTCATCACTGATGTAGAGCTTTTACTACTGCAAGTACAGTTAAGTTGCTGATGCATAGACCATCTGTTACCTTTGTTTCCCAGGTAATATGCACGTGTCACTAGCTGAGGCCCTGGAGGTTCGGGGTGGACCACTTCAGGAGGAAGAAATATGGGCTGTATTAAATCAAAGTGCTGAAAGTCTCCAAGAATTATTCAGAAAAGGTAAGCTGCTGCTGCTGCTGCTGTTGTTGTTGTTGTTTCAGTATTGGGTAGCTAAAAAACAGATACAGGGTCAGAGATTAGATTTTTGTTTCATTATTCCTGTGCCTTTGGCAGAGTATGAAAGGAATACTTTCCTTATCTCTTTAAGGGCTGAAAAAGCTCAGCTATTATCTACATTCATTTGAATATCTTCTGTGTGCCCAATATTGCACCAGGCAGCAAAAGTGTAATGGTGATTGAAACCAAAACAGTTCTTCTCAGTTTAGAGCTCACAGTTCAATGTGGAAAATAGCTATTAACAAAATACTTGGGCCAGGTGCGGTGGCTTACACCTCTGTTCCCAGCACTTTGGGAGACTGAGGTTGGGGTGTCACTTGAGGTCAGGCGGTTGAGACCAGCCTGGTGAACATGATGAAACCCCATCTCTACTAAAAATACAAAATTTAGCCGGTGTAGTGGTGGGCACCTGTAATCCCAGCTACTTGGGAGGCTGAGGCAGGAGAATCACTTGAATCCAAGAGGTGGAGGTTGCAGTGAGCCGAGATTATGCCACTGCACTCCAGACTGGGTGACAGAGTGAGACTCCTCTCAAAAAATAAATAAATACACACACACACACACGAACACATTTGTACTGTATAAACAAATGTAAAAAATGCAGCCATGACAAGGGCTAAAAAGGAGGGATTCAGTGACTCTCTGAGAACTCATAATAGGAGGATTTGACTTGATCATGGCACAGAAAAGGAAGGCTCTCCTACACAAGCTAAGACCCAAAAGAAAAGTTAACCAGGTGAGAGGGAGGGGAAAAAAATCTGGTAGAATAATATATGCATCCCTGTTACTCTAAATCGGAATGATATGGGGTCAACAAGTATTTTGGTGTTTCCCTGTAGAGGAGGTCACTTGGTCCAAATGGTTGTGTGGCATTGTGGAGTTAGAAAAGTTAGAATCATCCTTTGGTTGTCCAGAAACATTTGATATCATGCCAGAAGTTGCACATGAAGATGTTGTTTGCCATTCATAGCACCTGACCAAAACTTACTTAGAATAGTAGGTGAAAAAACCAAGTGTCATCTAAAGAATCAGTCTCTAAAATTGATTTGAATGCATACATCAGACACAAAGAAGCCTGACAGAAATAAGTAAGGATTGAGGGTAGTGATAGTTCTGAAAGTGTGGTACCAGCAACTTAGCATCTTTTGAAAACTTGTTAGAAATGAAGGCAGAAATAAAGATGTTCTTTGAAACCAACGAGAACAAAGACACAACATACCAGAATCTCTGCGACACATTCAAAGCAGTGTGTAGAGGGAAATTTATAGCACTAAATGCCCACAAGAGAAAGCAGGAAAGATCCAAAATTGACACCCTAACATCACAATTAAAAGAACTAGAAAAGCAAGAACAAACACATTCAAAAGCTACCAGAAGGCAAGAAATAACTAAAATCAGAGCAGAACTGAAGGAAATAGAGACTAAAAAAAACCCTTCAAAAATTAATGAATCTAGGAGCTGGTTTTTTGAAAGGATCAACAAAATTGATAGACCGCTAGCAAGACTAATAAAGAAAAAAAGAGAGAAGAATCAAATAGACGCAATAAAAAATGATGAAGGGGATATCACCACCGATCCCACAGAAATACAAACTACCATCAGAGAATACTACAAATACCTCT
The DNA here is from genome assembly GCF_028858775.2 of Pan troglodytes. Classification (NCBI taxonomy): domain Eukaryota; kingdom Metazoa; phylum Chordata; class Mammalia; order Primates; family Hominidae; genus Pan; species Pan troglodytes. The sequence goes on from NC_072401.2 coordinate 88,015,613, forward strand.
ACGCAAATAAACTAGAAAATCTAGAAGAAATGGATAAATTCCTCGACACATACACTCTCCCAAGACTAAACCAGGAAGAAGTTGAATCTCTGAATAGACCAATAACAGGATCTGAAATTGTGGCAATAATCAGTAGCTTACCAACCAAAAAGAGTCCAGGACCAGATGGATTCACAGCCGAATTCTACCAGAGGTACAAGGGGGAACTGGTACCATTCCTTCTGAAACTATTCCAATCAACAGAAAAAGAGGGAATCCTCCCTAACTCATTTTATGAGGCCAGCATCATCCTGATACCAAAGCCGGGCAGAGACACAACCAAAAAAGAGAATTTTAGGCCAATATCCTTGATGAACATTGATGCAAAAATCCTCAATAAAATACTGGCAAACCGAATCCAGCAGCACATCAAAAAGCTTATCCACCATGATCAAGTGGGCTTCATCCCTGGGGTGCAAGGCTGGTTCAATATACGCAAATCAATAAATGTAATCCAGCATATAAACAGACCCAAAGACAAAAACCACATGATTATCTCAATAGATGCAGAAAAGGCCTTTGACAAAATTCAACAACCCTTCATGCTAAAAACTCTCAATAAATTAGGTATTGATGGGATGTATCTCAAAATAATAAGAGCTATCTATGACAAACCCACAGCAAATATCATACTGAATGGGCAAAAACTGGAAGCATTCCCTTTGAAAACTGGCACAAGACAGGGATGCCCTCTCTCACCACTCCTATTCAACATAGTGTTGGAAGTTCTGGCCAGGGCAATTAGGCAGGAGAAGGAAATAAAGGGTATTCAGTTAGGAAAAGAGGAAGTCAAATTGTCCCTGTTTGCAGACGACATGATTGAAAACCCCATCGTCTCAGCCCAAAATCTCCTTAACCTGATAAGCAACTTCAGCAAAGTCTCAGGATACAAAATCAATGTACAAAAATGACAAGCATTCTTATACACCAATAACAGACAAACAGAGAGCCAAATCATGAGTGAACTCCCATTCACAGTTGCTTCAAAGAGAATAAAATACTTAGGAATCCAATTTACAAGGGACGTGAAGGACCTCTTCAAGGAGAACTACAAACCACTGCTCAAGGAAATAAAAGAGGATACAAACAAATGGAAGAATATTCCATGCTCATGGGTAGGAAGAATCAATATCGTGAAAATGGCCATAATGCCCAAGGTAATTTATAGATTCAATGCCATCCCCATCAAGCTACCAATGACTTTCTTCCCAGAATAGGAAAAAACTACTTTAAAGTTCGTATGGAACCAAAAAAGAGCCCGCATCGCCAAGTCAATCCTAAACCAAAAGAACAAAGCTGGAGGCATCACGCTACCTGACTTCAAACTATACTACAAGGCTACAGTAACCAAAACAGCATGGTACTGGTACCACAACAGAGATATAGATGAATGGAACTGAACAGAGCCCTCAGAAATAATGCCACATATCTACAACTATCTGATCTTTGACAAACCTGACAAAAACAAGAAATGGGGAAAGGATTTCCTATTTAATAAATGGTGCTGGGAAAACTGGCTAGCCATATGTAGAAAGCTGAAACTGGATCCCTTCCTTACACCTTATACAAAAATTAATTCAAGATGGATTAAAGACTTAAACGTTAGACCTAAAACCATAAAAACCCTAGAAGAAAACCCTTGGTATTACCATTCAGGACATAGGCATGGGCAAGGACTTCATGTCTAAAACACCAAAAGCAATGGCAACAAAAGACAAAATTGACAAATGGGATCTAATTAAACTAAAGAGCTTCTGCACAGCAAAAGAAACTACCATCAGAGTGAACAGGCAACCTACAAAATGGGAGAAAATTTTCGCAACCTACTCATCTGACAAAGGGCTAATATCCAGAATCTACAATGAACTCAAACAAATTTACAAGAAAAAAACAACCCCATCAAAAAGTGGGCAAAGGATATGAACAGACACTTCTCAAAAGAAGACATTTATGCAGCCAAAAGACACATGAAAAAATGCTCATCATCACTGGCCATCAGAGTAATGCAAGTCAAAACCACAATGAGATACCATCTCACACCAGTTAGAATGGCGATCATTAAAAAGTCAGGAAACAACAGGTGCTGGAGAGGATGTGGAGAAATAGGAACACTTTTACACTGTTGGTGGGACTGTAAACTAGTTCGACCATTGTGGAAGTCAGTGTGGCGATTCTTCAGGGATCTAGAACTAGAAATACCATTTGACCCAGCCATCCCATTACTGGGTATATACCCAAAGGACTATAAATCATGCTGCTATAAAGACACACGCACACATATGTTTATTGCGGCACTATTCACCATAGCAAAGACTTGGAACCAAGCCAAGTGTCCAACCATGATAGACTGGATTAAGAAAATGTGGCACATATACACCATGGAATACTATGCAGCCATAAAAAATGATGAGTTCATGTCCTTTGTAGGGACATGGATGAAATTGGAAATCATCATTCTCAGCAAACTATCGCAAGGACAGAAAACCAAACACCGCCATGTTCTCACTCATAGATGGGAATTGAACAATGAGAACACATGGACACAGGAAGGGAAACATCACACTCTGGGGACTGTTGTGAGGTGGAGGGAAGGGGGAAGGATAGCATTAGGAGATATACCTAATGCTAAATGACAAGTTAATGGGTGCAGCACACCAGCATGGCACCTGTATACATATGTAACTAACCTGCACATTGTGCACATGTACCCTAAAACTTAAAGTATTAAAAAAAAAAAAAAGCAACAGTAAAACACACATTAGAGACCTACTAAATAAGGAACTCTGGGGGTGCAGCCCAGCAATTTATGTTTTAACAAGCCCTCAAGGACATAGTGATGCATGCTAAAGTTTGAGAACCATTTATAGGGTAGAGTTTCTAAAGACCAGGAGCCATGGGAACCTTCTGGAAAGATGTAGGGATAACTACTGATTGAGTACAGGAAGGTCTAGAGACAGAGGAAGAGTGTTTGCGGACAGATGGTAAAGCTTTGTTGTTTTTGTTGTTGTTTTTTAATTCAGAGACAGGATTGTGAAAAAACAGTGTTAGGGCCCACACATCAGTGCTATAACCTTCACGTTTGATGATCTTTAATTAGAGTTAGGATTAATTTAAAGAAAATTTATTCATTTAATCTAATATCACTTAACCAAAAATCTGGGTGTTTTAAATAAACATTATTTCTTTGTTTGCTTCACTTTGTTTTTCAGAAAATTTTCAGAAAATTGGAAAGTATAGACAGTCCAGAATATACAGGATGTAGCTATACTCCAAAGGTGTTATTGAAGGAAAGATATGTTGATGGCACTATTCAGTCAATTAATAGTTGTCAATTAATATTTAAGAAATACCTTCTACTTGTGAGGTATTGTGTGGAAGATCCAAATAAGTAGGTGTCACTTTTGCCCTTAAGGGATTTATTCAGATAAAAGACACAACTGCAAATTTACCACTTCAAAACAAAGTGCCAAATAAGTGACATAGACGATAAGTACTACAGATGTTCAGAGGAGGGAGAGAGAATACCTCTTTTTATTATACTAATGGCAGGATTACTGCCCAGGCCATAACTCACAGAATATAAAGCATCTTGCATACTGTAAGTACCTAAGGGTTTTTCCTTGTTTCACATTTCATAATGTTAATAGAGATCAAATGGATATAAAGGTGTTGTCACTGAGAGGCAATTATTGCATAACATATTGGCACATTATAATTAAAAGACTTACCAGATGTATTATAAAATTAATTGTGAGGTAGCTGTGTCTTAAATACTGTCCAGTAGGAGCTGGTTAGCATAAGGCCTCCAGTCTAATTCACAGAGTATTATCAGTAATACAGAGAGATTGAATTTGGTTTCTTTGGCAGTTTGAAGGTTACCAATTGTTATGATTGCTAATTGGAAATTTCTATTTATTTGGAGGAAACAAATGCTTATTTGATTTGATTTGTCAGAAATTTATGATTTTTCATTCTTTGTATTTGATAACACAATATCTTTTTTGTATATTTGATCACACAATATCTTTTTGTCACAAGTTCTTCTCCTGACTCTTGTAACAAATTGAAATAAAATAATTATTAGTTTTTTTATTTTATGGATGAATGGTGGTTGTCTTAGTTCTCTCTTAGACTCCTTATGCATAACACTGGGAGTGGCGGGGGGAAAATAGCAGGTAAAGTATAATGGTGTCCAAGAAGTTTATGTGTTTTTTTAAAATACTTTCTTGTCAATGGCTTTTCCCCCTTATCATCTTGAACTTGTACGTTGTTCCTGTTTCTTTTTCAGAATATGAGTGCAAGCATGCTATTGACATTCCTATAAGAGGGGGCTGGAAATAAGCATTTCTACTGGGGTATTATTGAACAAAAGCCAAGAAAATTATCTGTTTCTTCATATTTTTGAGCCTCCCAGCAATCGAAGGCTTTCCATTTTTAAAAGCAAAATTGCTATGGTTATTATTCATAGGATAATGATATCTAAGCATGGCCTTGTTGAAAGACGCCATCTTCAAATGAACTTCTCTTCAGAGGAGGGAAAATGTAAAACTTTTGATAATCATGCAATTCTAACATGTAGATGAAGGTGATGAAAGGTGGTTCCCCTTCTGGTGTAAGTTTCTTAGTTTTGTTGCCTTGTGGTTACTAAAACGTACAATCTGTATGACTACCCTGAGAAATCATGAGATAGTATTTTTTGAGATTTTCTTGTGATCTTACACATGATCTATCTTTGTAAATATTCTGTAGGCATTTGAAAAGAATTGTACTGTCTATTCCTAGGCTATAGCTTAAGCTCGTGAATGTTTGTGCTTACAATTTTTTTAAACTTTATTAGTCTGTATTCTTCATCTGTCAAATTCCTAGGGATAGTCAAAACTTCCCACTATGATTATGTTTTTGTCTGTCTTCTTCTGTAGTTACATATTTTCGCAATTTTGTGGGATACATGTGATGGCTAATGACTAATATAAATGGACAAGATATTTTATTAATATAAAGTAAGTTTTTTTCTTTCTACAAGTCATTGCAATAAATTCTGTTATCTGCCCTTAATATGGTCACCTTTGCTTCATTTTTGTTGACACTTACCTACCTTTCCTATCTCTAGTATAGCTTTCCTCCTTCCTTTATTTTCACATCCTTTATGCTATAATTTAGGTACTTTTTGTGAATGGTAGATAGCTAGATTTTTATTTTAACCTAGCTAAGGAGTTGCTTTTCTTTAATTAGGAAGTTAATTGTAGTTATTGAAATAAAAGTTCTGGGAAATTTTACTAAGAATCTTGCTGTGTTATGATTTCCCAGTTGTATGCCTTTCAGTTCATCTTTTCTTTTCTTCTTCTTCTTTTTTTTTTTTTTTTTTTTTCAGATGGAGTCTCACTCTGTCACTCAGGCTGGAGTGCAGTGGTGCAGTCTCGGCTCACTGCAACCTCCACCTCCCGGGCTCAAGCGATTTTCGTGTTTCAGCCTCCTGAGTAGCTGGGATTACAGGCATGTGCCACCACACCCGGCTAATTTTTTTGTATTTTTTGTAGAGACGGGGTTTCACCATGTTGGCCAGGCTGGTCTTGAACTCCTGACCTCAGGTGATCCACCCACCTCAGCCTCTCAAAGTGCTGGAATTACAAGCGTGAGCCACCACGCCTGGCCCACTTCACCTTTTTAACTGATTGAGAATCCTAGCTTATGTCAGAAAAACATATATGCATTTAAGATTTTAGCTTTTATATCATGGATGAATTCATGTAGGAGCTCAGTGTTCCTACATAATAAAAAAATGCTATTCTCCTGCTCTTTATGAATAATCTTTAGAAGTGAGGTTATTGCTACCTTGGAAAACTTAGCTTACAACTGTAGTAATTGTCCAAAACAGTAATTTTTTTTGTTATGGAACTGTTGCTCTCTGCAGAAAACAGCTCTTTCGAATCTTGAGGTTTTAGGGTGTTAGACTGATTGATTAGTCAGAGGAAGAGACTCAATTTCCCTCACTTAGGCAAGGATATAAATCCCTTTATAAGTAGTCACTTCTGGTTCCCTGTCTAATAAATAAAAGAATAATTAATGAAATTAGTAATTTCAATAAACCGTTAAAAAGATAATAGAATAAAGCATTTGATAAAGAGAAATATTAAAAACAAGCCAGATTCATTGTCTACATTAAAAAGTTCTAAGAGATACCAGCAAGTGTCCTGCAAAAATTGAAAGACCACGTTGTGTTTCTTATATTCTTTGAAAGACAAATTTGGATCAGATTGTAGAGAACAGAGCTTATATAATTATTTGACTGTATTTCATTTTTATAGTCTTATTATAAGTGAAAATGACAAATTACTATAGAAAGCTAAGACAAATATCAAATTTCACTCCTAAAAAAGTGCCTAAAAATTAGAATTTATAGACAACTTTAAAAAATCTTATTAGGGAATAAATCTGTTAAATAATATCAGCAAAGTTTAGTGAATATTATGTTCTGTTTTTTATACAATTACTTTTATTGCATAAATACTTTCAGGAAAATTATCTTGCTACTAAAAGAAAAAAGTGTGTATGAGAAATACCTACATATACTCAGAACCACACACACTTCTTTTATTTATGGAATCAAACTCTTAGAGCTGAAAAGATTTTAATCTGTTCGGTCTAATCGTTTTAGAGATAAGGAAACAGCCCAGTTTAAATGACTTATTGGAGTTAGTATTGGCAGAGCAGAAATAATGTAACTATTTTAAAGCAAATCATTATGAACTTACACCTGTTTAGAGCTATAAAATCACTTCATGTGTACATAACAATAAAGTTTAAAAATTGATAACACTCTTATCAATACAGCAACAGGAGGTTTACAAAAACAGTATCAGGTGACATGATTTCAGATTCTATAGTTATTTAAAAAAATAATAAGGGAAAATGATGAACAAAGTTTTTGAAATATTTAACAACTTACATGAAATGGACATCTTAAAAGATACAAACTACCAAAGCTCACTCAAGAAAAAAATAGACAACCTGAATTGTCCTATATCTATTAAGATGATTGATTTTTTTTTTTTTCTTTTCGGAGACAGAAATCTCACTCTGCCACTCAGGCTGAAGTGCAGTGGCGTGATCTTGGCTCACTGTAACCTCTGCTTCCCAGGTTCAAGCTATTCTGCCTCAGCCTCCCAAGTAGCTGGGACTACAGGTGTGTGCTACCACGCTCGGCCAAATTTTTTTGTGTGTATTTTTAGTAGAGATGGAATTTCGCCATGTTTGCCAGGCTGGTCTTGAACTCCTGCCCTCAAGTGACCCGCTCGCGTCAGCCTCGCAAAGTGTTAGGATTACAGGTGTGAGCCACCACACCTGGCCAAGGTGATTTAATTTATAGTTTAAAATACCCCACAAAGAAAATTCCAGGCCCATGTTGTTTCACTAGGGAATTCTACTAAAAATATAAGGAAGAAATAATAGCACTTCTATACAAACACTAATAGAACATTGAAGAAAAGGATGTACTTCCCAACTCATTCATTCTATGAGGGCAGCATAACTATGATTTCAAAATCAGACGAATACATTAGAGAAAAACTACAAACCAATATGTCTTATGAACATAGATGCAGAAATTCTTAAGAAAACTTTAATTAATTGAATCCAACAATATATAAAAATGATAGCACATCATGATCAAATGGATCCTAGGAATGCAAGATTAGTTGAACATTCACAAATCAATCAATATAATTGACCATAGTAATGACTAAAAAAGAAAACTATATTATCTTTTTAATAGATGAAGAAAAAACATTTGGTAACATCTAATATCCATTTCAATCTTAAAAAGCTCTCAACTCAACGCCGGGCTTGGCAGCTCACACCTGTAATCCCAGCACTTTGGGAGGCTGAGGCAGAAGAGACTGCTTGAGTTCAGGAGTTCGTGACCAGCCTGCGAAACATGGTGAAACCTCGTCTCTACAAAAAATACAAAAATTAGTCAGGCGTGGTAACATATACCTGTAGTCCCAGCTATTCAAGAGGATGACTTGAGCCCAGGAGGTTGCAGTGAGCCAAGATAGCACCACTGCACTCCACCCTGGGCAACAGAGTTAGGCCCCGTCTCCAAAAACAAACAAACAAACAAACAAACAAACAAACTCTCATCTAGGAATAGAAAGGAACTACCTCAACCTAATAACAGGTATCTACACATCATACTTACTGGTAAAACATTGACTCTTCCCCTAAGATCAGGAACAGGTCAAGGATATCTGCTCTCATTACTTATATTGAACATTGTATTCTAAGTTCTGACTAGTACAAATAAAACAAGACAAATAAAAGGCATCCAGATTAGAAAAAAGTAGAACTGTTTGTATTTGAATATGGCATGTTCTATGTAGAAAATTTGATAGAATCCAGAAAAGCCACTTGAACTCATAGATGTTTAACAAGTTGAAAGATACAAGATCAATATGCAAAAAACAACTTTTACCATTTAGAAATGATAAAAAAAGTAAAATATGGAATACAAAATTTAACAATATGAAAAAATTAAGAATAAACCTGACAAAAGATATGAAGGCCTATGAAACAAAAAGTAAAACACAGTGCTGAGAGAAATTAAAGAACACCTAAATAGATAGAGAGCTATGGTGTGTTCCTGTATCGAGAGACTCAGTATTGTTCAGATGTCAGTTTTCTCTAAATTGATCTCTAGATTCAGTGCAATTCCAACAGGCTATATTTTTTTTTGTAGAAAATGACAAGTGGATTGTAAAATTCATGTGGAAATTCAGTGGACTTAGAGTAGCCAAAACAACTTTGAAAAAAAAACAATGTTTAAGGACTCTCACTACCTGATCTCAAGATTTATTATAAAGCTACAGTAATCAAAATAAACAACTAGATCAATTGAACATAATAGCATCCAGAAATAAATCCACACCTATATGGTCAATTGATTTTCAAGAAAGAAAGATGCCCTTTTCAATGAATGGTGCTGTAATAATTGGATATCCATATATCAAAAATTAAAGTTCTTAAAAAAATGAGACAGTAGTTGTGTCCCTGAGTTAGGCAGAGATATCTTAAATAAGACAAATGTATGATCCATAAAAGAAAAAAAAAGATACAGTGGACTTCATCAGAATTAAAAACATCCACTCTTCTAAACATATTATTAAGAGAATGAAAGGAAAAGACCTACACTGGGAGAAAATATTTGCAATTTTTTTTTTTTTTTTTTTTTAAAGACAGAATCTCCCTCTGTTGCCTAGGCTGGAGAACAGTGGTGAGATCTCGGCTCACTGCAGCCTCCACATCCCAGGTTCAAGGGATCCTCCCACCTCAGCCTCTCAAGTAGCCGGAATCACAGGAGTGTGCCACCATACTGGGCTATTTTCTCGTATTTTAGTAAAGACGGGATTTTGCCATCTTGGCCAGGCTGGCCTGGAACTCCTGGCCTCAAATCATCGGCCTGCCGCAGCCTCCCAAAGTGCTGGGATGACAGGCACGAGCCACTGTGCCCAGCCAGCAACTGGAAGTTTCATAGACTGCTAGTGAAAATGTAAAATGATACAGCTTTACATTTGGGAAACTGACAGTTTCTTTAAAAGTTAAATATACCTGCCATATACACTCCTAGTTACTTACTTAAAAGAGATGAAACTGTGTGTCCATACAAAGACTTGTACATGAATGTTCATAGCACATTTCTTTGTAATAACCAACAGCTGGAAAAAATACAAATGTCTGTCGACAAGTGAATAGATAAACAAATTGTGATATATTCATATAATGAAACGCTATACATCAATAAAAAGGAGTGAACTATTGATACATGCAACAACATCGATTAATCTCAAAATAATTATGTTGAGTGAAGGAAGTCAGACAAAAAAATAGTACATTCTATATGATTCTAATCTAAAATTCTAAAGCATACAAACTAAGCTGTAGTGAGTGACAAAGCAGATCAGTGGTTGTTTAGGGATGAGAGATGATGATGGGAATGAAGCAGGGAATTATAAAAGAGCATGAGGAAACTTTTAGAGGTGATGGATATATTAATTATCTTGATTTGATTGCCATAATAGTTTCACAGGCATATTCATATGTCAGAACATCAAATTGTACTCTTTTAGTATGTGCAATTATTGTATGTCAGTTATTCCCTAACAAATCTGCTTAACGAAAAGGAATATCAAACATTTTTTCAAAAACTGTTTAAATTTAGAGCTTGATATTTTTTCTTACTAATTTTAAGCTGTGTTTTTAAAAGAAAAATGTTTTTCAGTCAAATGCTATACCTGACTTTTTTGAGCCAAATGTTCATTTTTCTCTTTGTAGAGCATCAGGAGTAGACTACCCACCTTTAAAAAATAATATGTGATAATATAATTTTCTAATAAGTATATTTAAATCAGTTTATTGAATTTAGTTTTTAAAATGACTAAAAACATTTTTTAAAATGAGAAAAATTCAGAATACTGAAAACGTTAAAAGTAGGCAATGTTATGGGATTGTGTTCCTCAAAAATTCATGAAGTCCTAACCCCTAATAACCTCCAAATAGGACTGTATCAAAGATAGGGTTTTCAAAGACCTTATAACGTTAAAATACAGTTACTAAGGTGGGGCCTAATCCAATATGACTAGTGTCCTTATAAGAAGAGGAAATTAGGTCGTAAACACATACAGAAGGAAAACTGTGAGAAGACATAGAGAGAAGATGGCCATCTATAAGCCAAGAAGAGAGTAGTCAGAAGAAACCAACCCTGCCAGCACCTTGATTTTGCACTTTTACAAAAGTACAGAATTGTGAGAAAATAAATTTCTCTAACTTAAACCATCCATTCTGTGGTACTTTGTTATAGCAGCCCCCAAAAATGAATACAGGCAGAATAAAAAAAATTAATAAAACATCTCAAAATAAAATATATGGTAACTAAATTTAAAATCTCAATGGAGATCTTCAACAGATTAAACAGAATATCATTTTTATTTTTAATTATTATGCCTACATACTAGTTATTTTTGAGGTACATGTGATATTTTGAAAAAAGCGTACTCTGTGTAATGGTCAAGTCAGGGTAGCTGGGTTATTCATCACTTCAAGCATTTATCATTTCTTTGTGTTAAGAACATTCAAATTCTACTCTTTTAGTTATTCTGAAATATGCAATAAATTGTTAATCGTAGTTGCCCTATTGTGCTACTGAACATTACGTCTTATTTTTTCTGTCTAACTGTATTTTTATACCCATTAACCATCCTCTCTTTATCCCCCCTCCATACTATCTTTCCCAGCTTCTAGTAACCATCATTCTACTCTCTATTTCCATGAGTTCAATTTTATTTTTGAAGCTCCCGCCTATGAGTGAGAACATGTGAAATTTGTCTTTCTGTACCTGGCTTGTTTCACTTAACATTATAATGTGCTCCCGTTCCATCCATGTTGTTTCAAATGAAAGGATTTTATTCTTGTAATATGGCTAAATAATATCTGTTGTGTATATATGCCCCATTTTCTTTACCCATTCATCTGTTGGTAGATACTTGAGATGATTCCGTAACTTGGCTATGGTGAATAGTGCTGCCATAAACGTAGGAGTGAAGATATCTCTTTGATACACTGATTTCCTTTGTTTTGGATAGATACCTAGCAGTGGGATTGCTGAATCATATGGTAGTTCCATTTTTATTTTTTTTGAGAAACCTCCATACTATTCTCCATAGTGGCTGTAGTAATTTACATTCCCACCAACAGTATACAAGGGTTCCCCTTTCTTCTTATCCTCACCAACATTTATGATTGCCTTTCTTTTTTATACAAGTCATTTTAACTAGGGTGAGATGATATTTCATTGTAGCTTTAAATTTATCTGATGATTAGTGATTTTGAGCATTTTTTATATACTTCTTGGCCATTTGTATGTCTTCCTTTGAGAAATGTCTATTCAGATCCTTTGCCCACTTTTTAATGGGATTATTTGTTTTTTTCCTCTTAAGTTGTTTGTGTTCCTTATATATTCTGGTTATTAATCCATCAGATGGATAGTTTACAAATATTTCTCCCATTCTGTGGGTTGTCTTTTTGTTGTTTCCTTTCCTATGCAGAAGCTTTTTAGCTTGATGTGATCCTATTTGTTCAATTTTGCTGTGAACAAAAATGGTTTGGTTGCCTATACTTCTGAGATCTTATGCAAGAAATCTTTGTGCACACCAGTGACCTAGGGTTTTTCCCCAATGTTTTTTCCTAGTAGTTTCATTGTTCCAGGTCTTAGATTTAAGTCTTTAATCTATTTTGATTTGATTTTTGTATAAGGCAAGAGATAGGGGTCTATCTTCATTCTTCGACATATGGATATTAAGTTTTCCCAGCATCATTTATGAAGAGACTGTCCTTTCTCCAATATATGTTCCTGGCACCTTAGTCAAAACTGAGTTCACTGTGAATGTATGAATTTATTTCTGGGTTCTCTATTCTTTTTCCTTTGTCTATGTGTCTGTTTCTATGCTAATACCATGCTGTTTTGGTATCTATAGCTTTGTATTATAATTTGAAGTCAGGTAATGTGATGCTTCCAGCTTTGTTCTTCTTGTTCAAGATTGCTCTGGCTATTCTGGGTCTTTTGTGACTCCATATAAATTTTAAGATTTTGTTCTATCTCTGTGAAGAATTTCATTGATATTCTAATAGTGATTGTATTGAATCTGTAGATTGCTTTAGACATGCGTCATGTCTAAACCTGCATCATATCTAAATGCATGTCAGCTACAGACATGCATCATGCTTGGATAATTTTTATTTAAACATTTAAGCAATATTGATTAGTCCAATCCATGAACATGGAATATCTTTCCATTTTTGTGTGTCCTCTTCAACTTATTTTCATCACTGTTTTGTTTTGTTTTGTGGTAGAGTCTTGCTCTCTCACCCCGGCTGGAGTCCAATGGCATGATCTTGGCTCACTGCAGCCTCTGCCTCCCAGGTTCAAGTGATTCTCCCTGCCTCAGCCTTCCAAGTAGCTGGGATTACAGGTGCCCACCACCACACCTGGATAATTTTTGTGTTTTTAGTAGAGATGGGGTTCTGCCATATTGGCCAGGCTGGTCTCGAACTCCTGACCTTAGGTAATCTGCCCGCCTCATCCTCCCAAAGTGCTGGGATTACAGGCATGAGCTACCACGTCTGGCCTTCATCACTGTTTTATAGGGTTGTGTTTTCGTTTTTTCGTTTCAAGATGGGGTCTCACTCTGTCACCCAGGTTGGAGTGCAGTGGCACAATCATGGCTCACTGCAGCCTCTGCCTCCTAGGCTCAAGTGATCCTCCCACCTCAGCCTCCCGAAGAGCTGGGACTACAGACATGTGTCATGCTTGGCTAATTTTTATATTTGTTTGCAGAGAAGGGGTTTCACCATGTTGACCAGGCTATCCACCTGCCTCAGACTATCCACCTGCCTCAGTCTCCTAAAGGGCTGGAATTATAGGCATAAGTCATTGCACCCAGCCTGTTTTATAGTTTTAATTGTAGAGATCTTCTGCTTCTTTGGTTAAATTTATTCCTAGGTATTTTATTTTATTTGTAGCACTTGTAAATGGAATTACTTTCTTAATTTCTTTGTCATATTGTTTGCCATTGGTATAGAAATGCTACTGATTTTTGTATGTTGATTTTTGTATCCCTTAACTTTACTGAATTTGTTTATCGGTTCCAAAGGTTTTCTGGTAGAGTGTTTAGGTTTTTCTAAATACAAGATCATATCATTTGCTAATAAGAATAATTTGACTTCTTCTTTTCCAATTTGGATGTCCTTTATTATTTCTCTTATCTAATTGCTCTGGCTAGAACTTCTAGTTTTATTTTGAATAAAAGTGGAAGCAGACATCCTTACCTTATTACAGATCTTAGAGGAAAAGCTTTCAGTTTTTCCCCATTCAGTATAATACTAGCTGTGAGTTTGTCATATATGGCCTTGATCATGTTGAGGTATGTTCCTTCTATACTGTTTGTCAAGAGTTTTTATCATGAAGAGATATTGAATTTTATTGAATGCTTTTCCAGCATGTATTGAAATGATCATATAGTTTTTGTCTTTTATTCTGTTGATATGATATCTACCATTGATTGATTTGCCCATGTTGAACTATCCTTCCATTCCTGGGATGAATCCCACTTGAACATAATGAATGATCTTTTTATTGTATTGTTTAATTCAGATTGCTAGTATTTTGTTGAGGATTTTTGCATTTCTATTTATCAGTAATATTGGCCTGTAGTTAGTTTGTTTCCTTCCTCCTTCCGTCCCTTCCTCCCTCCCTCCCTCCGTCCTTCCCTCCCTTCCTTCCTTCCTTCCTTCCTTCCTGATGTTTTTTTGTCTGGTTTTAATATCAGGGTAATACTGGCTTCAGAAAATGAGTTTGGAAGTATTCCCATCTCCTTGATTTATTGGAATCATTTGAGTAGAGTTGGTATTACTTTTTTAAATGTTTAGCAGAATTCAGCAGTGAAGCCATCAGGTCCTGGGCTTTTCTTTGATGGGAGACTTTTTATTACTGCTCTTATCTCATTACTTGTTATTGGTCTGTTGTTATTTGGATTTCTTCATGCTTCGCTCTTGGTTGGGTGTATATTTCTAGGAATTGATCCATTTCTTCTAGGTTTTCCAATTTATTGGGATATTGTTTCTCCTAATAGTCTCTAATGATCCTTTGAATTTCTGTGATATCAGTTGTAATGTCCCCTTTTTCATCTCTGCTTTTATTTAATTGGGTCTTGTCTCTTTTTTTCTTACCTTGGCTAAAAGTTTTTCAATTTTGTTTATCTTTTCAAAAAACCAATTAGCCAGATGCAGTGGCACACATCTGTAGTCCAAGCTACACAGGAGGCTGAGGCAGGAGAATTGGATCAGCCGAGACTAGGAGTTTGAGGCTTCAGTGCACTATGATCACACCTGTGAATAGCCACTGTATTCTAGCTTGGGCAACATAGTGATGAACCATCTGTTAAAAACAAAAAACAAAAAAATCCAGTTTTTTTGTTTGGTTGATCTTTTGTATTTTTTTAATCTCAATTTAATAATTTTTGCTCTGATCTTTCTTTTCTTCTACTAATTTTGGGTTTGGTTTGCTATTGCTTTCTCTTTAAAAGTTATTTTAGTTATTATTTTTGATGGGTTTTTCTTTTAGTCTACTAAAATATGCATGATTTATATACAACAATTACAGTGTTAGAGTATTCTGTATTTTTATGTACTTATTATCACTAGTGAATTTTATTCTGTCAGATGATTTCTTGTTGCTCATAAACATTCTTCCAGATTGAAGACCTCTCTTTAGCATTTTTTGTAAGGCACATCTAGTGCTACAAAATCCATCAGCTTTTGTTTGTCTGGGAAAGTCTTTATCTCTCCTTCATGTTTGAAGGATAATTTTGCTGGATATAATATTCTAGGTTGGAACAGTTTTTTTCCTTCAGCATTTTGAATGGGTCATTCCATTTCCTCCTGGCCTATGAGGTGTCCAGTAGGAATTCTGCTGTTAGAAATGTCAGAGCTCCTTTATATGTTATTTGTATATTTTCTCTTGCTGCTTTTAGGATCCTTTCTTTATCCTTCTCCTTTGAGTTTGATAATTATATACCTTGAGGTAGTTGTATTTGGGTTAAATCTTCTTGGTGTTCTGTGATCTTTTCGTACTTGGATATTCATACTGTAGGTTTGAAGAGTTCTCTGTTATTAAACTTTCTATTGCACTGTCTGTCTTTACATCCTCTTTAAGGCCAATAATTCTTAGATTTGCCCTTTTGAGGTTATTTTCCAGATCTCGTAGCCATGCTTTATTCTTTTTTATTCTTTCTTATTTTTCCCCCGACTGTGTATTTCCATATAGCCTGTTGTTGAGCTCATCAGTTTTTCCTTCTGCTTGATCAGTTCTGCTGTTGAGATTCTCTGATGATTTTTCAGTTTGTCGTTTGAATTTTTCAGTTCCAGAATTTCTACTTGATTTTTAAAATTTTAATCTCTTAGTTAAATTTCTCTGGTAGAATTCTGAATTCCTTCTCTTGTTTTCTTGATGTTCATTGAGTTTCCTCCAGACAGCTATTTTGAATTTCCTATCTGAAAGGAATACCTTCATCACTCCAAGATTGGTCACTAGTGCCTTATTTAGTCCATTTGGTGAAGTCATGTTTCCTTGTGTGTCCCTGATGCTTTCGGATGTTCATTGATGTCTGGGCATTGAAGAGTTAGGTATTTATTCCAGTCTTTGCAGTCTAGTCTTGTTTGTACCCAACTTTCTTGACAAGGCTTTCCATGAATTCAAAAGGGATTGAGTATTGTGATCTAAGCCTGCAATTACTGCAGCCATTTCAGCACTAGGGGACGCCCTAAGCCCCGGAGCGCCGCAACTCTTTTTTTTTTTTTTTTTGATTTTGTGTTTATTGTTTTTTATTAACCAGTCACAGAAAAACATGCACCTAATATGCAACTTGAAAGTCCAGCTCACAACTCATGATTCAAAAAGCAGAAATTTCAAACCATTGTTTTCAGAAGTCCATAATATAAAGTACTCCAAACATAAATTCAACATTGCATGCAGCAACTGGCCATTTGCTTCAAAAGAAGTGATCACAGTGTTTATATATTTAAAAAGAGAAACCTTTATTTGTATTATTTTTTAAAAAACTAAGAAGAAATACAACTTCAGAAAATCTTTTCCAGAATAAATATTTCTAGAAAATTGAAAAGTAACTAAAGACATTGAAAAGCAGAGCTTTATTAAGAAACATCTGTGGTGCAGATATGAATATTTAACTTAAAGCTGTGATGTGTACCTAAACTTCAATGCATAAAATGTAAAGTTTAACATATCAAAACTCCAGGATTTTTAGCTTTGGATCATCTTAAAACTATAAGATAGCTCTTATCACATTTAAAGCAGTGTGTAGAGGGAAATTTATAGCACTAAATGCCCACAAGGGAAAGCAGGAAAGATCTAAAATTAACACCCTAACATCACAATTAAAAGAACTAGAGAAGCAAGAGCAAACACATTCAAAAGCTAGCAGAAGGCAAGAAATGACTAAGACCAGAGCAGAACTGAAGGAGATAGACACACAAAAAAACCCTTCAAAAAAATCAATGAATCCAGGAGCTGGTTTTTTGAAAAGATCAACAAAATTGATAGACCGCTAGCAAGACTAATAAAGGAGAAAAGAGAGAAGAATCAAATAGACACAATAAAAAATGATAAAGGGGATATCACCACCGATCCCACAGAAATACAGACTACCATCAGAGAGTACTATAAGTTTCCATCTACACACTGCTGTGAATGTGTCCCAGAGATTCTGGTATGTTGTGTCTTTGTTCTCATTGGTTTCAAAGAACATCTTTATTTCTGCCTTCATTTCGTTATGTACCCAGTAGTCATTCAGAAGCAGGTTGTTCAGTTTCCATGTAGTTGAGCGGTTTTGAGTGAGTTTCTTAATCCTGAGTTCTAGTTTGATTGCACTGTGGTCTGAGAGACAGTTTGTTGTAATTTCTGTTCTTTTACATTTGCTGAGGAGTGCTTTACTTCCAACTATGTGGTCAATTTTGGAATAAGTGTGATGTGGTGCTGAGAAGAATGTATATTCTGTTGATTTTGGGTGGAGAGTTCTGTTGATGTCTATTAGGTCTGCTTGGTGCAGAGCTGAGTTCAATTCCTGGATATCTTTGTTAACTTTCTGTCTCATTGATATGTCTAATGTTGACAGTGGGGTGTTAAAGTCTCCCATTATTATTGTGTGGGAGTCTAAGTCTCTTTGTAGGTCTCTAAGGACTTGCTTTATGACTCTGGGTGCTCCTGTATTGGGTGCATATATATTTAGGACAGTTAACTCTTCTTGTTGAATTGATCCCTTCAACATTATGTAATGGCCTTCTTTGTCTCTTTTGATCTTTGTTGGTTTAAAGTCTGTTTTATCAGAGACTAGGATTGCAACCCCTGCCTTTTTTTGTTTTCCATTTGCTTGGTAGATCTTCCTGCATCCCTTTATTTTGAGCCTATGTGTGTCTCTGCACATGAGATGGGTCTCCTGAATACAGCACACTGATGGGTCTTGACTCTTTATCCAATTTGCCAGTCTGTGTCTTTTAATTCGAGTATTTAGCCCATTTACATTTAAGGTTAATATTGTTATGTGTGAATTTGATCCTGTCATTATGATGTTAGCCAGTTATTTTGCTCGTTAGTTGATGCAGTTTCTTCCTAGCATCGATGGTCTTTACAATTTGGCATGTTTTTGCAGTGGCTGGTACCGGTTGTTCTTTTCCATGTTTAGTGCTTCCTTCAGGAGCTCTTTTAGGGCAGGCTTGGTGGTGACAAAATCTCTCTGCATTTGCTTGTCTGTAAAGTATTTTATTTCTCCTTCACTTATGAAGCTTAGTTTGGCTGGATATGAAATTCTGGGTTGAAAATTCTTTTCTTTAAGAATGTTAAATATTGGCCCCCACTCTCTTCTGGCGTGTAGAGTTTCTGCTGAGAGATCAGCTGTTAGTCTGATGGGCTTCCCTTTGTGGGTAACCCGACCTTTCTCTCTGGCTGCCCTTAACATTTTTTCCTTCATTTCAACTTTGGTGAATCTGACAATTATGTGTCTTGGAGTTGTTCTTCTCGAGGAGTATCTTTGTGGCGTTCTCTGTATTTCCTGAATTTGAATGTTGGCCTGCCTTGCTAGGTTGGGGAAGTTCTCCTGGATAATATCCTGCAGAGTATTTTCCAACTTGGTTCCATTCTCCCCGTCACTTTCAGGTACACCAATCAGACGTAGATTTGGTCTTTTCACATAGTTCCATATTTCTTGGAGGCTTTGTTAGTTTCTTTTTACTCTTTTTTCTCTAAACTTCTCTTCTCGCTTCTTTTCACTTATTTGATCTTCAGTCACTGATACCCTTTCTTCCAGTTGATCTAATCAGCTACTGAAGCTAGTGCATGCATCACGTAGTTCTTGTGCCATGGTTTTCAGCTCCATCAGGTCATTTAAGGACTTCTCTACACTGGTTATTCTAGTTAGCCATTTGTCTAAACTTTTTTCAAGGTTTTTAGCTTCTTTGCGATGAGTTCCAACTTCCTCCTTTAGCTCAGAGAAGTTTGATCATCTGAAGCCTTCTTCTCCCAACTCATCAAAGTCATTCTCCATCCAGCTTTGTTCCGTTGCTGGCAAGGAGCTGTGTTCCTTTGGAGTGGGAGAGGCCCTCTGGTTTTTAGAATTTTCAGCTTTTCTGCTTTGTTTTATCCCCATCTTTGTGGTTTTATCTACCTTTGGTCTTTGATGATGGTGACGTACAGATGGGGTTTTGGTGTGGATGTCCTTTCTGTTTGTTAGTTTTCCTTCTAACAGTGAGGACCCTCAGCTGCAGGTCTGTTGGAGTTTGCTGGAGGTCCACTCCAGACCCTGTTTGCCAGGGTATCCCCAGCAGAGGCTGCAGAACAGCAAATATTGCTGAACAGCAAGTGTTGCTGCCTGATCGTTCCTCTGGAAGCTTTGTCTGAGAGGAGTACCCGGCTGTGTGAGGTGTCAGTCTGCCCCTACTGGAGGGTGCCTCCCAGTTAGGCTACTCGGGGGTCAGGGACCCACTTGAGGAGGCAGTCTGTCCGTTCTCAGATCTGAAACTCCATGCTGGGAGAACCACTACTCTCTTCAAAGCTGTCAGACAGGGACATTTAAGTCTGCAGAGGTTTCTGCTGCCTTTTGTTTGGCTATGCCCTGCCCCCAGAGGTGGAGTCTACAGAGGCAGGCAGGCCTCCTTGAGCTGGGGTGGGCTCCACTCAGTTCGAGCTTCCTGGCTGCTTTGTTTACCTACTCAAGCCTCAGCAATGGCAGGCGCCCATCCCCGAGCCTCGCTGCCGCCTTGCAGTTTGATCTCAGACTGCTGTGCTAGCAGTGAGCAAGGCTCTGTGGGTGTGGGAGCCTCCAAGCCAGGAGCAGGATATTATCTCTTGGTGTGCCGTTTGCTAAGACCGTTGGAAAAGTGCAGTATTAGGGTGGGAGTGACCCAATTTTCCAGGTGCCATCTGTCACGGCTTCCCTTGGCTAGGAAAGGGAATTCCCCGACCCCTTGCACTTCCCTGGGTAAGGTGATGCCTCGTCCTGCTTCAGCTCATGCTCGGTGGCCTGCACCCACTGTCCTGCACCCACTGTCTGACAAGCCCCAGTGAGATGATCCCGGTACCTCAGTTGGAAATGTCTCTGCATTTTCTGCATCACCCACGCTGGGAGCTATAGACTGGAGCTGTTCCTATTCGGCCATCTTGGAACTGCCCTCACTGCAACTCTTGCAGACCCCTAAATACACTGCCTTGGTGAACTTGGATAAGATAAGGAAGATTCCCTAGGTTAGCAGGCAAAGTCACTTGCTCTCTTTTCTCTCTTTTCCCCAGTCAGAAGGAACCTCTCTCTGTACTAGGCTGCCTGGAGTTGAGGGAGAGGTGACACAGACTTTCCTGTGATCACCACAGCTGACACTGCAGAGTCTCACCTGAAGGCTTGCAGACCAGCACAGTACTGGAGTTCACCAGTACTGGTAGCCACTACCGCCTAGCTGCTGCTGATGTTTATTCAAGGACCATGACCCCTTTAGTCAGCAGGTGGTGAATCCTGCTGGGACTGAGTCTGTTCCATCAGGACAGTGCATTTTCTTCTGGCCCAGAATGGGTCTAGAAACACCATCTAGGAGCAAAGACTTGGAATTGGGGGCTTCGGGAATCTGCTAAGCTGGTGCCCAAGTTGCAAGACAAAGTTCTCTGTGCTCTTCCCACTCCATCCTCCACATGGAAGATGTCTCCCCAAGAGCTGCACTGCCTGGAACTGGGGAGGGGTGATACAGGCACTCCCTTAGCTGCCACAGTTGGTTTTGCACTGGGTTGCATTCCAAGTCCACTGCCCCTGAGACTAGTGCAGCACCAGGGTTTGCCTGAGGACTGCAGTCCTTGTGGCCTGACTGCCACTCAAATTTATTCTGTGATCCAGGCCACTTTAGTCAGCTGGTGGGGAAGCCCCACTGGCCTGAAACTGGGTTCTTCTCGCTGGAGTTGGGGATTCCCCTGTGGCCCACTGGTAGTCTGAATGCTCCCTCCATAGGCATTGACGGAATTCCTACCTGTGTTGTGTTCTGCTATGACAGAGCAGCACTGAGCTCCATTGTAAAGTCCCCCACTAACTTCACTCTCTCCTCCATGCACATAGACTCGGTCTCCTCAATGCACTGCCTGGGAATGGTGTAGTCAATGCAAGACTGTCTCTCCTACATTCTTGAATGCCTCTTTCCTTGATAAAAAGTACCTGGTTTGAACATAGGTACTTTTATCACTCACCTGATCTTTTTGTTCTTATGAAGATGCTTTCTTGCATGGATGGTTGTTCAATTTAGTGTTCCTGATGGGGGATTATTGCTCAGGGTTCTATCTGGCCATCTTGCTCTGTCTCCTACTTCCTGGTTATTTTTAAAAACTTCTGTATTCTTTTCAAAGAGAAAATTAGTAAACTAGAAAATAGTGCTGAAGAGATCACCCTAATACTAAAAATATGAGAGAGTTTAGGTTTATGAAGCATTCAATGAGAAGGTCCAACATACCTCTGAGTTCCAGAAGGAAAACCAAGAGGATAGGAAACAGAACAATTAAAGAAGATATAATAGTTGATAATTTTTGAGAGCTGATAAAATATATAGATCTTCAAATTCTAGAAGCTTAAGGCACAGTCAAAATTTTAAAAAAAATTCTACACGTAGATTAATGGGATTGGAAATACAGGACACCATAAACAAGGAGAAGGTTTTTAAAGCAGTCAGAGAGAAAAAGAAAGCTGAATTATCTACAAAGAAAAAGGAATTAGCTAAGAGCAGACTGAACAGTAAAAATAAGGTCAGAATTTGGTAGAATTAAATAAATTCTTAAAACTACTTAATTTCACTAAGAAATAAAATCTTAAAACTGCTGTGAGGATACATCATAATTATTTTAAGGAAAAAGAGAAAATATTATCACTATAACAACCTAGAATAACATTGTCTAATAGAAATATCATAAACATCATATATAATTTAATGTTCTCTATGACCTGCATTAGAAGGATGAAAAGAGATAGATGAAATTGATTTCTGTATTTTATTTAATCCAATATACTAAAAATATCATTTTCATATGTAACCAGTATGAAAAAGTGTTAATAAGATGTTGTACACTTTATTTGTACTAAGTCATCTAACACTCATAGCATATGCCAATTCAGACTCTAAATTTTATCAAAAATATTTATATTTCATAAAATATACACATGGAAAAGTAATTTACATACCTAAGTTGTTACAAGCATACTTAGAAGTTTTCCAATATCTGATTAAGTATTCATCTGAAATTAAATTTTAAATAAATTAAAAACTCAATTCCTCAGTTTCTGAAGCCACATTTCAAATTTTTAAAAGTGACCAGGCGTAGTGGCTCACACCTGTAATCCCAGCACTTTGGGAGGCCAAGGTGGACGGATCACTTGATGTCAGGAGTTCAAGACCAGCCTGGCCAACATGGTGAAACCCCGTCTCTACTAAAAATACAAAAATTAGCTGGGCATGGTGGTGCATGCCTATAGTCCCAGCTACTCAGGAGGCTGAAGCAGGAGAATTACTTGAACCTGGGAGGCAGAGGTTGCGGTGAGCCGAGATGGTGACACCGCACTCCAGCCTGGGTGACAGAGTAAGACTCAAAGTTTCAAACTACAACCACAACAACAACAGAAAAAAAAAAAGAAAAAAACTTAAAAGCCACACGTGCCTGATAGCCACTGCATTGGAATGTACAGATAGAATTTGATGTCTTTCTAAACTTTGGTTCAAGATTAAGGTCAAAACAAAACATTTTCATAGGAAAACCGTGAGTACTTATGTATTTCAAGAAGAAGGAAATATAACCCAGAAGGAAGTAAAAGGTTCAAGAAGGAACAATAAGCAAAATAATCAGTCAACTTGATGATCAATCTAAGCAATCAATGGCTGTATAAAACATCAACAGCAATCATCTCAAATTTAAAATTATAAGTAAAACAGTAGTATGTGAGACTGATGTCGGTGATAGGAGTTAAAGCAGTCTAAGGGTCGATCTGTTTATGAGAATAGCAATAATTTGCCTTAAAGTTTGCATAGTTCAAATATCCTTAAAGTTTTTAGCAATAATCACAAAATAAAAAAGAAAGTGTAAAACTTCCCATCTGGTAGAAACAAAGGAGAATAAGTAACACGATTAAAGCATAAGAAGAGAGCCAAAGCATGAACTTCAAATTGAATTCCTGAGGTTTTTTTTTAAAAAAAAAGACTTTATAGGAAATATAGAAAGTTTTTATGGATTAAAAGTTTTAAAGTAAATCTTTGTACAGGGTATGCAGCTTTTAAAAGATCAAATTCTAACTAGTGCCTTAATTATTATATTCCCTTTTATCTATAGCCATAATTTTGTTGATTAAGAGGGTGTATTAGTTGTCTTTGACATGCTACATCTTGCCCTGCATTCCTAACTCCAGAATTAACATGTCCTTAAGTTAAATGTGTTTGAACTGTGTGAAATTACGCATTTGTTCCCTGGAAACAAACTATAAAATACAAAATTAAATTTAATATCTAACATGCTTAATATGAATGATGTAGGTTATTTGATAAGTATATGACACACTTGTAGCAAACTACCCCTTCCCCACAAACACAGTCAATACACTGTGTTTTAATTTAAAATTATTTTGACTTCAGATGTTCTAAACAGCCAGTTTTATATATTTAAATAGCCATACAGTTAGATAGGAGAGTTGCTACAGTTCATCTTCTCTAATCCTATCCTTGGTGATAAATGTTACTTTTACTCACTATATTTATTGTTTAAATTTTTATACTTAACAGAGACTTTATTATTGTTGAGGTATAACATATATTGCAAACAGCATTATTCTTAATTGTACAGCCTGATTAATTTTATGAATGTATGCACTCATACAATTACCACCCAGATTCAGAGCATTTCAGCACCTAGAAGGCTCCCTCATGTTCCCTCCTAGTCAATTCTTGTTTACCAAAGGTAATCACTGCTATGACATATCACACAGATAATATTTGCCTGGTTTTGGACAGCATAAAAATAAAATCATACAATGTAAACTCTTGGGTGTCTGACTTCTTTTACTCAACATTCTGTGAGACATTCAGATTTTGTGACTAAGGCTTTTACAGAAAACATTTTACAAGTATTTCTCAATATCTTTTCTCCAATATAGAAATTAAAAAAGAGCTTTACACCTTGTATCATTTAGTAACAAGTTAAAATTTTACTTTCTTGGGGTGATGTGTGTCAGTCATAGTTAGCATTTTTATAAGAAATGTATACTATTTTTAAAAAATTGAATAGTTTACCATTCAAATAATCTTCCTTCCTCCTTTTCTTTTAGAGAAGGAAAATGTCTTTACAAGGTAAGTGGCAAGGCAGAGAGGGGTGAGGGAGTTATGTCAATAGCAGCAGAGAATGGCATTAGTGATCAGAAAAATATTTTTCATGAGTTCCTACAGATCATGTTTATATGGAACCATGTCATCACAAATCAAAGCCAGTTCCTCTCTGCAAAGATATATGTATTTTCCTCTGGAAGCTAAAAATATACACTATTCCTCATTGACCTTTTCATCCAATTCTCCAAAAATGAAATCAATGCCAGTCATCATCTTTGATATTATTGGTGTTTCTGTCTTTGTGTAAATTTCAGGCCCTTGAAAGTAAAATGAAATCACTGAGTTTATTCTTTAAATTTTGTATCTGCTCCTCTTACACCCCCGACCCCAAGATTTATGCAGATTGCAGAGATGGAAGAAAAAAGATCTCTTTTAACTTGAAACTTTGTCTGCACTTACAAAAATAAAAAAAAATTTTAAACCTGCTGCTTTATAAAAGTCCTTTACTGTAAAACTTTTTTTTACTGGTAATTATCTCTGTTGTAGTTTATTTTGTCTGGCAAAATGTAATGTGGCAGCTGTAAAATCTACAGAGGCTTAATGAAATTGCTAGGTGGCAACAGAAATGCTAGCATTTTAAAAGGCTTAGCACATCATTCCAAAATTGCTTTGACAAAATTGTTAAGCTAACAATAAGATCAAGTTTTTAAATAGAATTTACCATTCATGGTTAACATTTTTATAGCTGCTTTAATAGGATGGTCAAATAAGATATGATTGTTATATTTTTATTTCTTATTTATTTCTTATTTATTTATTTGAGACGGAGTCTCACTCTGTCACCAGGCTGGAGTGTGGTGGTGCAATCTCGGCTCACTGTAACCCCCGCCTCCCGAGTTCAAGCGATTCTCCTGCCTCAGCCTCCCAAGTACCTGGAACTATAAGCACGCACCACCACGCCCAGCTAATTTTTATAATTTTAGTAGAGATGGGATTTTGCCATGCTGGCCAGGATGGTCTCCATCTCTTGACCTCGTGATCCACCTGCCTCGGCCTCCCAAAGTGCTGGGATTACAGGCATGAGCCACCGTGCCCAGCTGTTATATTTTTAAAAAGAAACCACTTTTAAGCAAACTGTCTTTTAGAAGTCTGCAGCTAAAATATTACACATACATAGAGTAGTTTTGCTCTCAAAGTTTGGATACTCTTCAGGAAAATAAAAAATTGATATTAATTCCATGACCTTGAGGTACTGGTTGTATGCCTAATAATGCATTTGTATATCAGACAGGGTGAGAGATTAAAGGTGCTCACCTCATACGTTATGGATATTGGTTTATAGAACATGTTGGATAACAGGCACTTACTACAGCTACTTGGAAGCAGAAGCAGGAGGATTGCTTGAGCCCAGAAGTTTGAGGATGCAGCCAGCTATGATTGCACCACTGCTCTCCAGCCTGGGTGACAGAGTGAGACCCCAACTCTTAAAAATAAATAAGTAAATATAGAAAGTGTTACAGAAGAAACAAAATGCTTAGGAAGTTCATTTGTAGTTTGCTTTACTTTGGGAATGAGATAGAAAAAGCCAAATGAAATTAATGTTTAATTAAGTGGTGTAGGGGAAAAGAAGTATCTCTTTCTTACCCATTGCTAGGTTCATGGCTGAGGCCCCTATAATAAAAGACAGATTAACAAGAGAAAAGCATACAAATTTATGGTATATAAGTTTTGTATAACACAAGAGCCTTTGGAATTGAAAACCCGAAGGAACAATTAAACCCATGGAGGGGGTTTGCACTGTTTGATGGAGAAGTGGATGAAGTTGAGAGTATAATTGGATAAGAAAGTGTGATCTAATGGTAATAAACTGGGGGAAACTTAGCAAGGCCTTTTTGATCAGATTCTTCTTTGCGTCCCTGTGTCTTCAGAGATGAGGATGTTTCTTTCCTCCAGCTATACAAAGGGCACCTCTTGAATGAAGGTCTTATGACCTATTTCAGAGGAAAAGGGTGGGAGAAGGTCAGAGAGTGACCTTCCTGCTTCCGTGGTTTTCTCAAATACCAAGGTGCCATAATTATGGGGCAGCATGTTCTGAACCCCATCAGTGGATAAGGCAATTTATTTCTAAATGTCAGTGGCAGTCTCAAATTGGTGCTCTTTAATCAGCTTCCATATTATAAATAGAGAAGAGCTATTTAGGTCTCATTTGTAGTCGGAAATTACTGATAGTTATTCTGCCTTTCTAATAAAATAATGTAATTATAATTTGGATAAAATAGTTACTTGTAACACTTTTCGGCTAGCTGTATCTCCTGTAAAATGCCTTACTTACAGCTTTGTAAGCTGTAAAACAAACAAAAAGCATCAGGAAAGGATATAAAGTCATACATACCTCATCTTATATACTTAATACCAGTTAATTGACATATAATTGGAGCAAGTACAAGATCAAGAAGCAACTTAATTAGTGATACCATTTTAATGTCCCTAATGAGAGCAGTGGTTTTCATTTGTGTGTAGGATAGGTTGGTACACATATTGGAATCTCCAGGAAACTTTTTTAAAATACTGTGTAGATTCCTGTACTCTGTCTCCAGAATTCACACCAAAGTCCTCAGTGGATCAGGAAACAGAAAGCCTGCGTAATTTCTTAATTACCTTAAACTCCCAAAGTCAGACATTGTAAATAAGTTTGTTTCAGTATTCAAATAAGCCAAGCTGACTCTTATCTTAAATCATACTTGAAAATGTAACTAAAAGAGATTAGAGAATAAAGATCAAGAGTATTTTCTGGGTGAATAATTTATACAGTTTCTGGTATCTGAAAGTTGAAAGAAAACTTTGCTTTTCTTGATAGTGGAACTCCAAAATTTTTGTGTGTGTGTGGTCAGCAAAGTCTAAATTAGTAAGTTATTCTCAAGCAGGGCAGAAAGGCAACTTTAAAATGTTGTGGACCTGTGGTATAGATTTTAAATGGGAAACAAATTCTTTTTCTTGCAAATATTTCAATTAGATAATTATAATGGCATTGTACCTGATCTTTAGAGAAATTATAGTTTGTATCCTTAAACCACTTTTATTGTAGAAGAAATATGTGAAAACAGAGTTACAAAAACTTTTTTTCAGTATTTTGGCATGTAATTTTGGGAGATACAGTTTTTATTGATGGTAAGCATAAAGCAGTTGGTGGAAAAGGTGGAAGTGAAAGGCAAATCAAAGAGGAAGAACATAGTATTTCAAAGGAATAAAGTGAGCAGCTCCTCAGCATATTATTAGGAAGGAGGAATGAAAGGAACTGCTACTATTTCTTTCATGCTACTTGAATCAGGTGGCCAAGCACGCTTACTAAAGAAGAAATCGAGAGACCTGCTTCCCTCTATCCACGTTGTCCCATCACTTAAGCCTTGTTACTTTTAATAATAACCAATTTGGTTTTACTAATATAGGTTGTCTGTATATCACTTGTTCCATTAGTGTTTTGTTGCCAAGTAGCATAGTTCTGGAAGTACATAACAAAACACAACTACTGGAAGCCTAATTGATCAGTAGCCATACCAGCATTCCAGTGGTTGTGGTTTGGGCAAGCAGCTTGCATGTGTTTAGTCATTTTAAAAAGAGAGAAAATGTGTGTGTTTGTGTGGCTAATGTCATCATTAAGAAATAAAAATATCTTTTATCTCCTATTCATAAAACAGACCAATTTGGAGTAACATGTTTGCATGATTTCATGTTATTAGAATATTGCAACTTGTATTACAAATAAAAATTTCTAAAACTATATGCTGATACTGTACTGATCATGTGCATTCAAATAAATGTCTTCATTTAATAAGTCATGTTTTACCTAAAGTTAATGACTATGTATAGTAAAACACCAATTTGACAAATGTAGTTAATAAGTACTAATTGGTTTGATCGTCAAATCTTAAAGCAATTGTTCTAAGTTGAGGATCTGTGCTAACTAGGAATATCATGTAATAAGTAATAAATAGACTACTTACAAAAAGGATATTCCCCAAGAAATTAATTAAAGAACAAATTGATATTTTAGGATACTTTGTACCTTAAATCATTTGTATTTCTAATATTTTTTTCTACATAAAAGATGCCAAAAAATTTCCCAAAGATCTAGAATAGAACGGTTTGAGAATTAGATCTATTATTCTGGAACTACAGTACTTGTCATGGATGATATGCTCTTTGTCTTCTGTGGGGGGAAAATGCTAAGTAGGTGATTGAGGAAAAATTCAAGGAGTGACTTTTCTTAGATGTGTAGTCTACATCTGTTATCTCTGAGAAAAGGTTTATTAGATAATAATAGTCACCACTTTTACATGGCACTTACTGCTGTATGCCAGGAACCGTTCTAAGTCTTTAGTTTTGGTTTTTGTTTTTTTCTTTAATCCTCACAGCAGCCTTACCTATGATGTAACAATGATTTTTATAAATAAGGAAATGCAGGCACAGAGGGGCTAAATAACTCACTGAAGATCACTGTATAAACCATAAATATCAAACTTGGGATTTGAACCCAGGGATTCTGGCTTACACTATACTGTCTCTCAGTAAAATGAGACTACATACTAAATTACTGAAGTCAGCTACTATAAAAAGAATGAAATGAAGCTGACAAGTTTCTCTGATATTGAAGCAGCGTCATTGTCTGGGGTAAATACCCGAGGTTCGTAGACTCGCACCAAGATTAAGGACAGGGACACACATAAGGAGTGAGTTTAGGAACAGAGGTTTTAATAGGCAAAGGAAAGAGAAAGAACAGCTCTCTCTTCTCTCTCTTCTCTCTCTCTTTAGAAGAGCAACTTAAAAAGGTTGTGGACCTGTGGTATAGACTTAAAATGGGAAA
Organism: Pan troglodytes; assembly: GCF_028858775.2. Classification (NCBI taxonomy): domain Eukaryota; kingdom Metazoa; phylum Chordata; class Mammalia; order Primates; family Hominidae; genus Pan; species Pan troglodytes. Next base: position 88,044,957 of record NC_072401.2, read on the forward strand.
CTAATTTTTGCAAATATTTCAATTAATTATAATGGCATTGTACCTGATCTTTAGGGAAATTATAATTTGTATCCTTAAACCACTTTTATTCTAGGAGAAATATGTGAAAACAGGGTTACAAAAACATTTTCTTTTTTTCTAGAGAGAGAGAAGAAAAAGAGACTCCCGAATTGGAATTTCAGCCCAGAATGGGAGTGTACCAAATTTTGTAGGCAGGCTTGAGGAGGCGATATCTGATTTACATAGGACCCACAGATTGGCTGGACCAGGTGTGATGTTTACATAGCGCGTGGTGAAGGGTGGCCACCCCGCCCTAATCTTATTATGCAAATGGACTTTCCACTTGGCTGGCACCATGTTGTCTGCTACTTGCTGTACAGGTGGCTGGCAAAGAGAAGGGAAGATGGAGCCGCCATTTTGAACATGCCTAGTCCCAGGTAACCTTTTCCTATTGGCACAGCTGCCAGTATTCACCTATGCAAGCTTCCAGCTTGCTTGTCTGTCTGCAGCTCAATTGTACGGGCTACTCTCTGTTAGAAAAGAAAATGATTTTGGTACTGCTTTTCATTAAAGGAATACCTTACTGAGGACTTCCTTACTCTCACTATCTGCCTAAATAATTCTTTTTAAACTCCTATATCAGTATCTTTCCAAATCTTCTAGGTGAGTTTAGGGATTTGGATGATTAGCAAGATATGACCAACTTCCACCAGAATATAAATTCTTGAGAACCAAAAGTTCATAGGAGTTTAGTAAATGATGTTGCATGATTATCTATACCAAGAAAACTTAAATGTAAAATGTCTTTAAAGAGACTATGATTATCAATTTACATTATTGTAGATGTCAATTTCAATCATTTACACAATTTTATTTTCAATAAGGGATTGCTGTTCTATCCTTTATGGTATCAGAGAAACAAGTTTTTTTTTTTAAGTAGTAACAAAACTTTTGAGGAATTAATACAGCTTTATTTTGTAATCAACTTCTAGCATATACTACAATTTCCAGTGAACCTTAAATAATTTATGACAAAACTATCAAGAAAATGTTAAAATGTAGGGGAACTGTTCTGAACCATTTATTTTCTATTTGTGCATTGTTATACCAGATTATTGATTTAACAATGTATGTATTGTTATGAACATATGGACTGAATTTTTTAGGGAATTCCATATTATAGAGGGACTTCGTCAAATCCTTCAGAGTTTGGAACAGCGGCCTCTGCATACATTTTTGCCAGACACCCTAATAGAACGTATAAAATAGGAAGACTACAATTTCTTGTGCCTGAATAGGCAAAGGGATTTTTCAGATCAAAATCATGTCATTGTTGTTCTAAGTCTCAAAATGGTTTCCTGATACTTTTGATTAGTGTTTCCTTACCATGTTTGTTGCCTAGTTAAGATTATTTCCCTAATTTTTAATAGTATGTGTGGAAGATGAAAAATAAGGGGACAATCTAAAGGAAATGGCAAGAACCCTCAGGGAAAAAAATGGATGAACATAAAATGATCTTAGTTTAAAAGAACATTGGAAAGAAGCTCTAAGGTGTTTGCATATCGAATTTCTGCTTATCCTTAACCTTGCCTCTAGCTGCTTGAAATTCTGTTTAGCAACTTTTCTGTGGAATGTTGGTAAAATCTATAAATGTAATCATTAGACTACTGGAATCAATTCATATCAGATTTACTCTTTCATAATAGCATTCTTGAATGCAGTCAACACACAATTAAAACACAGTACATGGAATTATAAGCTTCTAGAATCTCATTTTTAAATATTCTTTTGTTAGCATTTTTTTGAAGGATTTTAAATACATTTGCTTTAAATTTCTTCCTTTTAGTTAGACAAGATGAGTGAATTAAAGACTGATTCTAGCCACAACTCTAAATTCCCTCACTTGCAGGTTTGCATAACCCTTTAAAATTATTTAAAAATATTTTCTGTGGTTTGACTATGTTTTCTCAAGAATCCAGTACTTAAATGTCATGTGTGTGTTTACGGAATTTGACAGCAATGTAGTTTGTTGTCACAGTTTCTTTAACTTTATTACAAGCCATTTAAAAAATCACATTTGAAAATATTTGTGTAATTTCTCATTTTTGTTTTCTTTCTTTTCTTTTTTTCTTGAGACAGAGTCTTACTCTGTCACCCAGGATGGAGTGCAGTGGTGTGATCTTGGCTTACTGCAACCTCTGCCTCCCAGGTTCAAGTGATTCTCCTGCCTCAGCCTCCCGAGTACCTGGGATTACGGGTACCCACCACCACGCCCAGCTAATTTTTTTTTTTTTTTTTTTTTTTTTTTAGTAGAGACGGGGTTTCTCTATGTTGGCCAGGCTGGTCTTGAACCCCTGACCTCAGGTGATCTGCCCACCTCAGCCTCCCAAAGTGCTGGGATTACAGGCATGAGCCACTGCGCCCAGCCTGTCTGTATTTTTTTAACAAGCAAAAGTATGATCCTCCTTGGTAATTCTGTTTCTCACTGCTCTTCACCATTTCTCTGCCCAAAATTCTTGCTGTTCCTTGTACAAACTTAGTAACTTTCTGACCCACATGCCTTTGCTTTGGCCGTTTCTTCTTTTTAGAATCCTAACCTTAGCCATGGTCAAGTCTTACCTATTAAAGGGCCACATATAAAATAAGAAATTAATTCTTTATTGTAGTTGAAGTAATTTGGCTATCCTCCAAACTCTTTTTTTTCTTAGATACCTAATACTTTCTATCTTGTATTTATGTATGTATTATCTCCCCAATAATACTTTAGACTCTATTAGCAAATGACCTGTAATGTTGGGAAGAAGATGTTAAATATATATATATATATATATATATAGTGCTTAAAATAAAGATATACTTTAAATGTTCAATAAAAGCAAACAACATATTGTATAAAAGTTGAAATATATAGTTTCATCATTACACATTGTACATATGTACCAAAACATTACACTGTACGCTATAAATAAGTATGATTATATGTCCATTAAAAACAAAATACAACTTAATAAAAAAGGAGAGATACATATAGTTCTTAACAGAGTAATTATCAGTTTACTGACCTTGGTTGTCCTGGTAAGTGAATAAATCTCTACATTTTAGAGTGATAAGGAATTATGAATTGCTTTCACCTTCAGCAGTTCTGATTGGTGCTACCATGCTGAGGAGGGGAGAGGGTCAGTCTGTATCCAGGGATGAAAAGGAAGAATGTAGCAAGCCTTTTCTGGTCTGGGTGGATACCAGAATCCACAGTGACAGGACAGGGACAGGGCATAGCATTTAGGCTTCTAGGTGGCATTCAGGCCTCTGTGTTAGCTGTGATCCACAATCATTTATAAATTTGAAATGGTAACAGTTGCAACTCAAAATCATAATTTTGCCTCCAAAAGAAAGACAATCTGGAATTAGCCATGACAGTTAGAATCCCAGCTTCCTAACTTAGATTCGGGACTTAGGTACTGGAGAACTGGACAGAAAGTCTAGTAAGTAGAATTAATTAAAATAGTGGGATGGAGATTGGCAGTAGTGAGCGAAAGAAGTGTTAGAGGGATGTTACAGCACCATACATGCATCAGTCCCCAAGAGAAGAGGACGAATCTGGAAAAAAATAAAAAACCGAGAAGGCGCAGTCTTTGTGTTTGAGTACCCTAGGGCTCAGTCCTTGGTCTTCATTTCTTTTCTATCTTAATTCTTTTTTTTTTTTTTTTTTTTTTGGTGACCTCATCAAGTCACATGGCTTTAAATACCATCTAGTAGGCCAGCAACTCCCAAAATATATCTGCAGTTGTGATCTTTATCCCACATTTCAGATCAAATTGCCTAATTGACATCCCCATTCGAATGTATAACAGATATCTTAAATGTAATAGGTTCCAAAGTTCTAATTCCTGCCACCACCTCCTAACCCCCACCTCAGCAGCCTGCACTATTTTAGACAATCTCTGTTGATGGCACTCTGTCCTTTTAATTACTCAGATCAAAACTTTGATGTCATCCAGAGTCCTCTTTTTCTGTCACTCCACATCCAGTCTGTCAGGAAATTCTGTTGTCACTACCTCTGAAATATCTTCAGTTACCAGCAGGTTCTCACCACCTCTATTGCCACCACTGTGCTTATTGGCCATCATCATCTCACACCAGATTATTAGTGCATTGTCTTCCTAATTGGTCTCCTAGTGTTTGTTCCCCTTAGTTGATAATTTGACAGAAATTGATTTTAGATTGTTTTATAATATCTGTGACATGAAATCTGATGGTTTTGAATGGTATCTTTTTGCAAGGGAAATATTGTTTTGCTTTGTCAGTTCTTTTCCAGCTAGATTGTGTGTTGTCTGTGTATGAAATAACTAAGAGGCGGCTTTTAACAGAAAACTTGTATAGTGACTGTAAAATACGACAACATATACCTAAGATTATGAGCTGTGATGATTCATTGAAATGATTCATTGAAATGTATTTGGCAATAACAATTGTGAGCCAAGTTTCAGAAGTCTGATGTATGATTGGTTAAGGCTTTGAGGACCATTGGTCTATAACACCACTTCAGTGCAACCTAAGATGTGCTGACTGATTAAAAGTTGCATTCAAACACATTTTTCTTCTTTGACACCATTATTAAAGACATGTCTCAGATTCATAAACATGCAGGTTTTTAACCTTCAAAGGAGGAATGACTTTTAGTAGTTTACTTTTTAATCATAAGTCATATTCTGATCATGTAGATGATAGGTAGAAGTTAAAAAGTCAGAATGATTCAGTCCTGATAAAAAAAAAATTCAGTTCTGGTTGTTTTCAGGAAAGTATAGATACTGTATGATAAACTTTTCCATGAACTTTTGTCAATGTCTTATCATTTGACAGAGTGATATCAGTATAATTTATTCAGATTGAATAATGGAATTTCAGTCATAGGCCTTTTGTGATTTTTCTATAGCTATTATCTTGAGTCTATAACCAAGTTCACCTAGCAGTTTTCTTAAAACCTGTATTAACTTACTTTTTATATGAGGGACAAAATAAAGTTTATTCTAATCAGTCTGTTTTGTTGAGCTTAATGTACAGCTTTACTTCTAGGTGGAGGCCTACTGGTGTCTAGGGAATGTATTTGTGTTAATACTCTTAGGTATGAGCTCTTAGGCATCTATACAGCCAAGCATTAAAACAAAAAGTTAAGGGACCTCATTGATCACATTTGGTAGTACAAAACAAGCTGCCTGAAATGCTAGTGAAATAATGAACAAATGTAAATAAGATAAAATCTAAATTCAAGCAAAATATATACTTTGACTCAAGACATTTCATTGTAGTTAGAAACCTTGTGAATGCCTAATAGGAATTTTCAAAGGAATTGATTTCTATCCATTTCAGAACACTATAGTCTAAATCGGAATCTTAACTTGGGATCTATAAATGGGTTATAAGTAGATCCATAAAACTTCAGAATTTATACAGAGCTTTATATTTATGGGCAATGTCCTTGAGAGAGAAACCACACCTTTCACCAATTTCTTAAAGGAATGCATAATTCAAAAAACGTTAAAGAGCTACTAATCCTTATCCATGTCTATATGTCACGTTGGTAAAACATTTGAACCAAGTTTAATTCTTAAGAACAATGAAAGGGCTCTATTTCTAGTTTCTAGGATCTACCATCCAGATTTTGAAAGATTAAGCCAAATCAAGGCATTGTTGTTAATAATGCTACTTGTTGTATTTGTATGAAACCCAATCTTTTTGTAGCATGTTGATTTGGTATATGTTAACTACTTATTAACATCTATACAAATAGGCTGCATTATCCATTGAAGTGATTGCTGTTTCCTGTGATTATAATTTTAAGCAATTTTCTTCTTTTTTTTTATTTTTTATTTTGGTGCAATTACAAACCAGTAAGCCTAGCTGATCCTGCTGCCCTTGGCTTCATCATTTCTCCATGGTCTCTGCTGTTGCTGCCATCTGGTAGTGTGTCATTTACAGATGAAAATATTTCCAATCAGGATCTTCGAGCATTCACTGCACCAGAGGTTCTTCAAAATCAGTCACTAACTTCTCTCTCAGATGTTGAAAAGGTAACTGTTAAATTTTTTTGTTTGTTTTTTTATTTGGGTGGGGATAGGTCAAATAAAGACAATGGGCTACCATGTTTCAACCCTCTGAAAAATCTATTGAGTTTTAAATGACCGCGTATTCCAAGAAGTTCAGTTATTTTATTTAAGAATCTAAATAGTTTTATAAAGATTTATAGATCTGAGAAATATATGAAAAAAATTAGCCATTAGAAGTGCATGTTTACAAATACTTATTAAATACCTGATTTGTATAAAACACCGTGCCTGAGGAAGATATAGAAATAACTGGAAAGTTGACCCTGATTAACATGTACAGAACAATCTATAACAGCAATCCTCATCCTTTTTGGCACCAGGGACTGGTTTCATGGAAGACAGTTTTTCCAAGGATGGGGTGGTGGGGGAATGGTTTTAGCAAGAAACTGTTCCACTCAGATCATCAGGCATTAGATTCTCATAAGAAGCATGCAGCCTCAATCCCTCACATGTGCAGTTCATAATAGGGTTCGCATTCCTATGAGAATCTAATGCCAACATTGATCTGACAGGAGGCAGAGCTCAGGTGGTAACGTTCACTTGCCTACTGCTCACTTCCTGCTGTGCAGCCTGCTTCCTAATAGGCCATGGGACTGGTATGGGGCTGGAGGTGGGGGTTGGGGACCCCGATCTCTAATATATGGCAGGATGAAATAAATGCTATGGAGAGTGATAGTATTTTGAGAATGTACAAGATGAGCAATTAATTTTTAATGTAGAATGATATCACAGAGAAGGGGTAGCTATTTGTGTTAGGCTATGAAGAATGAATAGACTTCAGATAAATAAAAATAGGTAGAAAGGGCATTCTACTCAGAGTAATTGGTATGGGTAATGACAAGAGGTAAGAAATTGTCCACTGTGATTGGGGAATGGTTGGTTAGACTGGCTAGGCTAGAATATTACTGCCTAGAGGGATGTGGTTAAAGGAAGGAAGAAAGGCTCCAGGTCAGAAGGAGGACGATTTTTGAATGCCAGAACTTGAGGCTTTCTTCTTAGGCAGTGGGGATCTATCATATTTTTAGGAGCATGACTGATGTAATTTGTGATTTTGGAGGTTAAATTTGACAAAAGTAGATAACTATGGGAGAAGGAAGATTTTGTGAGTCTCTAATTGGGGAGTTGTTTTTGTTTTGTTTTGTTTTGAGACGGAGTCTCGTTTCTTTGCCCAGGCTGGAGTGCAGTAGCATAATCTCGGCTTACTGCAACCTCTGCCTCCTGGGTTCAAGCAATTCTTCTGCCTCAGGCTCCCAAGTAGCTGGATTACGGGCACATGCCAGCACACCTCGCTAATTTTTGTATTTTTAGTAGAGATGGGGTTTCACCATGTTGGCTAGGCTGGTCTTGAACTTCTGACCTCAAGTGATCCGCCTGCCTCGGCCTCCCAAAGTGCTGGGATTACAAGTGTGAGCCGCCGTGCCTGGCCAGGGAGTTTTAATACTCTGTGGAAAAGAACTGAAAATGGCATAATGATTTATTTGATGGCATAATGAAGAAGTGAAGGTTTAAAATAGAAGTATCCAGTATGACTATAGTGATATAACTGACTTCAGAATAAGACCTAATTTTATTGTCAAAGTTATGAAAAAATTTAGGCATATATATTGTGTTTTATAGCAGACATTAGGTAATTGTGTTATATAGCAGGCTGTGGGTAATTTAGCACTGTGGGGTACTCCAGAGAATTCAGAATTGGCTATGAACATTCTTTCCCATATGTCATTCCACATAAGTGTAAAAATTAACCTAGTAATTTCCTAATAGCAAAATTATTAAATCAAAAATATATACATGTTAAACTTCAATATACATTGTCTAATTGCCATCTAAAGGAATTCTAATTTCTTTAAACTGACAATCATATTTTTCTTTTCAGAGATTGAATGTGTATGAGTGTGTGTGTGATGACTAAGCTAAAGGAAGGCATCTTGATTTGAGCCATCAATTATGTATCTGAAAAAAGACTGACAAGAATTGGTAGAGTGAATTCAGATTTAAGTTTATCTACCTTTGATATTCCATGAGCTACTTAAGAATTTTGAGAGGTACAAGCAACCATTGAAAGGAGATAGTAGTTATGAGGTAGGGGTAATGCTTAAGGCATTAGACTAAAAAATTTCCCATTACATAAGATGAAGTATTTGAAAAGAATTTTTTGTATGTTACAGAGTAGATATGGTCTTGGTCATTGTTATGTATCATGAAGGTATTCAAGTGTACCGGTAATGTTTTATTAAGCTGGATAGTACACATATATAGTTATTCATTTTTATTATTTAAACAGGATGCAGTCATTCTGTACACTGTATGATTCATTTAATAATATTTTTAAAAAGGGATTCGAACATTGGAAATAGGTATAGTATGTGTGCATAGGTATTATGAATTCTTTCTGTGAGCATTTAAAACCCACAATAAAATTTAAAAAGTGCTTAGTAGAAATTTGGGATGCACAAGTGCTTTTCTGATTTTCTGAGAGGTTTCCCAATTTGCCTTGTGATGTCTAGATCCCCAAACAAGTTAACCCTATGTTTAGGAATAACTGTTAGACCACATATTTGGGAAAATGACTAAAGCCACTCTATTATTTTGCCAAGTGTTTAGAAGCAATGTTGGGGATGAAATGGGTGTGGGATTGTTGCCATTATCATGTTAAAGTTGATTTCTTAGTCTGTCTAATTGGAACTTCTAGCTTACCTCATGCCTCAAAATCTTAAGTGTAACTCTAAATACAAAGAAAATCAAGCTTCTTGATCCTATTCATAACATGAAACAAAGGTCAGAAGAGTAGCCATATATTCTAGCACAGTATTCTGGTTTTAAAATGGCAAGGGCATTTTGAAAATGAGGAAAGTAGCTGCACTTAATTACTTTCATGAGTTAAGAATATGCTATTAACTAGCACTCAATAAATGCTTGCTGTTGATGACATATAAATTTTTTATAATGCTCAGTGCCCAGCACTCTTGATACATGACAATGTTCTCTTCATTCAGAGGGACTTACACTTAAAAGTCTTTCGTAAACTGTACATGTTTGTATGAAAAAACTCCCTTACTATCAACTATGTAAACAGGCATTTTCATTTATTTACCTTAAAACTTTACTTTTCAAGATAACATCCCTTTAAATGAGTAGACAGGTTTATACAGGCTACACTAAGCTTTTTATCCTCTGGCTTTTCTCTTTTATTGGGTAATTTTCTACTTCCTGCTTGCTTGGCAGAAGGTGTACTTATTTGACAATTCCTTTGAAATCGGTTTGATGGGATGGAATTTGAATCAAGTTCCTGTTGTGCTTTCTGTTCAAAAATATTGATGTGCACCAGAGATTTGTACTATGTCTCTGATAAATTAATCTTGATTATTGCCACTAATTTGTAGTCTAAATATCAAGAATTATTGCTCTCTGTGCTTTTTGAAAATCAAGGATCATCTTTAGAAAGACAATAATAGTAAATCTCTTTACCCAAGCTTAGCAGAAGCCTCAACCGAACTTGACCAAAAAACAACGAAATGCCCTTAATCACACTATACCGTACATACTTTGTATTAAATCTTGTTAATCCATTCTCTGTCCTGTTTTCATTCATTCATAAATTTGACAAATGTTTGTTATATGCCAGGACCCTGTGCCACTGAAGAAGAAATTCTAGGATTCTCTAGTGACACAGTCCAATATGTAATCATATAATTAAATTGAAAATGTTAAATGTTGGGCTTGTAGGGATACTATCTCACATCCATTACGATGGCTACTATCAAAAGAACAGGATATAACAACTGTTGGCGAGGATGCAGAGAAATTGGAACCCTTGTGTGTTGTTGGTGAGAATGTAAAATTGTACAGTCACAATGGAAAGCAGTATAAAGGTTTCTTAAAAAATTAAAAATAGAATTACCATATGGTCCTGCAACTCCACTTCTGAGTATATATATCCAAAATAATTCACAGCAGGAACTCAAAGAGATATTTGCACACCCATGTTCATAGCAGTGTTATTCACAATAGCCAAAAGCTGGAAGCAGCCCAAATGTTCATTGGCAGATGAATGGATAAAAAAAACTGTGGAATATACATACAATGAATATCATACAGGCTTAAGTAAAAGGCAGGCTTGTCACATGCTACAATATGGATGAACCTGGAAGACATTATGTTAAGTGAAATAAGCCAATTACAAAGGACAAATACTATGTGATTCCACTCATATGAAGTATCTAAAGTAGTCAAAATCATAGAAACAAAAAGTAGAAAGGTGATTGCCAAGGACTGGGCAGAGAGGGTAGAGGGAAGAATTAGTGTTTAATGAGTATAGAGTTTTAGTTTTGCAAGGTGAAAAAGTTCCAGAGATTGTTGCACAACAGTGTAAATATGCTTAACACTACTGAAATATATACTTAATGGCCGGGCACAGTGGCTCACGCCTGTAATCCCAGCACTTTGGGAGGCCGAAGCGGGCAGATCACGAGGTCAGGAGATCGAGACCATCCTGGCTAACACGGTAAAACCCTGTCTCTACTAAAAATACAAAAAATTAACCAGGCATGGTGGTGGGCACCAGTAGTCCCAGCTACTTGCGAGGCTGAGGCAGGAGAATGGCGTGAACCTGGGAGGCAGAGCTTGCAGTGAGCAGAGATCGCGTCACTGCACTCCAACCTGGGCAACAGAGCAAGACTCTGTCTCAAAAAACAACAACAAAATATATACTTAAAAATAGATGGTAAATTTAGTCTTTTTTTTTTTTTTTTTTTTTTTTTTTTTTTTTTTTTTTGAGACGGAGTCTAGCTCTGTCACCAGGCTGGAGTGCAGTGGCACGATCTCAGCTCACTGCAACCTCCGCCTCCCGGGTTCAAGTAGTTCTCCTGCCTCAGCCTCCCAAGTAGCTAGGACTACAGGCGCATGCCACCACACCCAGCTAAGTTTTGTATTAGTAGAGACAGGGTCTCACCATGTTGGCCAGGATGGTCTCGATCGCTTGACCTCGTGATCCATCTGCCTCGGCCTCCCACAGTGCTGGGATTACAGGCATGAGCCACTGTGCCCAGCCAGTAAATTTAATCTTGTGTGGGTTTTTTTTTTTTTTAACCACAGTGAAAGATGATGCCAAATCCTAGAGTTTTAATAGGTGCAAAAGCATTATAGAAAGTTAGGTCTTTAAATATCACTTCACCATACTATGTTCCACTAGCTAAAAAACTAATTTCTGGTAATGTTATTGGAGTGTTAATGGCTTAATGTTTTGCTCTAGTCAGATAACACATTTCCATCTTATTAGTTTTTAAGTGTATATCATCTTAACTTGAAGGAATAACTCTTAAGATGGAAATTTAGCCCCATGAGAGAGTACTTAGGGCACCAAAATGGATCCTAAAATAATTCTATTTCAGCAGATCCCTGGGGCCATTTGCAGTTGGTGGGTCTCCCCTAGAGCACTAGAACATGTTTTGGTTTGCAATAAATGATACTGGTGTTCCTAGTCCTACAGTAAGTAACCTAGAGTTAAATAAGTTGCCAGATATATTGTTAAGCTATTATATCTTATAAACTAACCGACACACTCAGTATGTAAAGTGTGATGAAATGTAAAAGGTAATGTGTTGTGGGGAAAGGGTTAATTTTAAAATTAGAAAATAACAACCTGCTGTTTTGAGCTTTAAAAATAATTTTGGAGGTGACTTTTAGGAAATATCGAAAGAAAAGAGTTATGGCTAAATAAATTTGTGCAATTGCTTTATATATCAGATCTTAACCTAAGTTCCATCATACCCTCAGAGGTCAAAGGAATAAGGCCAAGAGGCCATTAAAAGTTTAAAAATTGCGTGCGTACCAAAAAAAATGTGTCTTCGTATATTCTTCTGGATAGAGGGATCATAGCTTTTATTCTTCCTTCTTTCTAAAGGGCTAAAAAGTGATTGACTATTTGCTGACAGATCGCAAATGTATATATCTCTAGCACCATGCTCTTGACTTTTATGTAAAGCTACTTATTAGATATCTTCACTGGAATGTGCCACAGGCATCTGAGACTCAATAGATCTGAAATTAAACTCAGTGTTTCTTGTTATACCCTGAAACTTTTCTCCCTTCCATTGTGTTTCCTGTAAATGAAGGGACCATCATTTCCCCAATTTCCAAGGAAAAATCTAAGGTATCATTCTTAATTTTTCATTCACCTCTGGCCCCATTTCCTAAATCTTATGATTAATTTCTTTTGAGTCTACCTCTTTAGTATATCTCATATATGTCTACATATATTAGCTTTCACTGCTCCCACCTCAGTTCAGTCCATCACAAATGACCAGTGCTGCAAACACTTCTAATAATCTCCCAACTCCAGTCTTGCCCATGGCTAGTCCATTCTGTAAAGTACAGTCTGCATTTTTGAAAACCCATATATAATCTTGTTCTATTCCTGTTTAAAATTATTCAGATTCTCCATGTCCCCTGAATGAACTCTTGACTCCTGAGGATGGCCTTCAAGGTCGTACTGTATTGGCCTTGTCTGAGCCGTCTTTATGTCAAGCTCTGTGCTTCAGGCATTCTGAATTTACTTCAGTGTCTGAGATATGCCACATACTTTCTTTCTTCTCAACCTTTGTGCATTCTCTTCTTTCAACTTTGAAAACTCTTTTCACCCAGACTCATGCTATTTCAACTCATCTCCTCACTGTCTGGCTAACTTTTACTATAGATGTGAAGCTTTCTCTTATGCTCTATTGTTCTCTCTGTGTACTTCTCATATGTCACATTATCTTATCTTGTATACAGCAGTGAAGATTTGATATGGAAGGGACCCTGTTTGTCCTCCTCATTATTGTATCCCCTATGCTCTCTACTAGTGGTCCTCGAAATCTGGTCCCTCCAATCAGCAGCATCACCATCACCTGGGAAACTTTTAGAAAAGCAAGTTCTTAGGCCCTACCCCAGACCTATTGAATCAGATACCCTGGAGGTATGACGCAGCCACCTATGTTTTATCAGGCCCTTCAAGTGATTCTGATGCATAACATAGTTTGAGAACAGTTCCTCTATGCCATATTTGGCAATGAGTAAAAATAATTTTTTAACCCAGAGGTATCTATGATTTGTTGCCACACAGTGCCAGGGTTGTGTTGCTAAAAGGAGCTATGTAGCACATGTAAAGCAGCTCATATTTCTTCACAGAGATCCAGAGATGGCTGGATGAGAGGTATCTGCACATCAGACTGCAGTGTCTCACTCAGCCTGTCTCTTGTGGTCAGTGAGACAAATCTTTGAAGGCTTTTCGTCTCCTCTTTAGAGAATGGATCGAGAGGTAGAAAGTATTCTGTTAGCCTTCCCAATGATGATAATTTTATTATCCCATTTAATATTTCAACAAATATTTATCATATGTGGGCTCTGGATTGAATTCTGGCTTTGTCACCTAAGGGATATATGAACTCAGGCAATTTGCTTAACCTCTCCATGTCTTAGGTGCCTTATCTATATGGTGTTAATAATAGTACTTACCTTGTAGGGTCGTTAGAAAGTGAAATAAGGTAATACTTGTAAAGTGCTTGGGACAGTACCCAGCATGTAGTAAGCATCCAAGAAATAGTAACTATCACTATTATATGTCAAATGCTGTGCTAGGTCTAGGGATAGAGTGGTAAATGGGACAAAATCCCTCTGTGCATGGAGTTTATATTCCAGTATGTTATAACTGTACAGACAGAAATGTATTCCTGTCCTACAGGACTTATATTAATAAGCTTCCTTGACTCTCATCTTTCCATGTCACATTTTCCTTTCTATCTATCTCTATCTATCTATCTCTATCTCTATCTCTATCTCTATCTCTGTCTCCATCTCTGGTTCCTCCCTTTTCACGTATGTACTTAATTGCCTGAATTTCTCAAGTCTGCTAAGTTTAGCCCTTCTAATTCTTTCCTCTTCAGCCCTATTGCTGGCACTATGGTGAAGTTCTCATTTCTCTTCTCTCGGACTTTTGTCATATCTCCTAACTCTTATTCCTGCTTCCTGACTGTTCCCTCTGCCACTGTCAGATTAATACCCCTGATCATAAGGGTCTTTTCCCCTCAAAAACCTTCATTGAGTTGCTCCTTTTTTACCCAATGAAGTACAGATTCCTTAACCAAACATGAAAATCTCTCCAGAGTCTGGTCCCAACTACCTTATGACTCCTCTTTTTTAGATGCACAGGCTGTAGCCAGTGATTATTAGACAGATCTTGTGCTTCTGGGCTTCACTTCTTTGCATGGCAATGCCTTTCTCCCTGTTTTCAGGTTTCCACATCCTGTGTACCATCCATTCTTTCAAGGAGCATCTACTGAGGACTTATAATATGTCCAACACTATAAAAGGTCAAGGAGATACAAAGATGAATAAGGAGTGGACCTTACTCTCAAAGGACCAGGAGGCTGAGAGACAAAGAAAAGATGATGATTTTGATGATGGTGATGATGATGATGACGTGCAGGGAATATACACAATGATAATAGATCTATATAGAATATTAAGAGCAGAGAGAGGGACACATAGTCTGTGTTCCAAGTCTCAGCTTAATACCCCTCTGCTTTAAGTTTCTTCTAACTCCTCTGTAGTCAAAATAACCTTTTCTTGTCTCCTTGAGTTTCCTTAGCACAAATTTACTACTTTTTTTAATACATAGGTGCATACATATATATTTATATCTCTCTCCTGTTAGACTTCTAATTCTGGAAACGGATATACAGATTAAATTAGTAGTTTTCAACCAGAGGCAGTTTTCTCTCCTACGGAACATTTGGCAATATCTGGAGACAATTTTGGTTGTCATAACTGAGAGGGTATGAGTAGATAGTACTATTGGCATCTAATGGGTAGAAGCCACGGATCCTGCTAAATATCCTACAATTTACAGGGCAGCTCCCCACCGCAAAGAATCATCCAATCCCGAATGTCAGTAGTGCTGAGGGTAAGAAACTGAAGCCAGAGTTAGAATCTTGCCTCTGTCAGTTAAATAGCTGTGTGATCTTGGGCAAGTTACCTTCCCTCTGTAAGATTGAATGAGCTAATGTATATAATGTAGGCCGGGCGTGGTGGCTCACACCTGTAATTCCAGCACTTTAGGAGACCAAGGCAGGCAGATCACCTGAGGTCAAGAGTTCAAGACCAGCCTGGCCAACATGGCGAAACCCTGTCTCTACTAAAAATAGAAACATTAGCTGGGCATGGTGGCAGGTGCCTGTAATCCCAGCTACTCAAGAGGCTGAGGCAGGGAGAATTGCTTGAACCCAGGAGGCGAAGGTTGCAGTGAGCTGAGATCTCACCACTGCACTCCAGCCTGGGCGACAGAGTGAGTCTGTCTCAAAAAAAAGAAAAAAAAAGGAAAGAAAAAAGGAAGAAATTGTTCTACAATGTATACAATGTAAGTTTGGCACACAGTAAGCATTATGTACATGCTATCTATTTATATTCTAATACATATAATAATATCTATTAGCTTATGATAGTAGTGTTATAGATACCAGGATGAAATATTTGTATCTTATCACACTCCCTAGTTTAGTGACTTTCAGAAAAAATGTTGACTAAATGGGTAGTTGTCTAGCTCTTCTATACATGCATGTCATCTAGAATCAGCTCTTCCATCTTTTCATTGAATCCTGTATATATGAATCATCACTATCAAAGGCACCTACCTCTATAGGACTGTGTCCTGGCCTGCTATACTACTATATTAAGGAAGGGAAATAGAGCATCTCTGTGCTGTCCGTAAGGTACGGATGGACCAACAAAGGTCATAAAACCACAAATTCCCTGGGAAGCTAAATAAATAAGCAATGCAAGTGAGAAGCAGATCAAAACTTTTTTTTTTTTAACTTGTACTGCCTGATTCTTTTTTCGCCTTGGACTTGTTGATATCTTTAATAGAAGATTTAATAATCCTGGATTGTGGATTCCTCTTTTTTCTCATTACGTAAAACACAAAGGAAAATATGTAGATCAAATACTTGCCTGTTTTTGAGTGATCCTTCCTGTGCGTGACCTTCCTCCTTTCTACACAATATATATATGCAGTCTGTAACCCATCTACTGCTGCTATTTATTAACCAGATGAACTAAGCACTGTCAGTGATGTCAGTGCTACTATATTAATTTAGTTACATCTTTGTATCAGTGATCTTTATCCCTGTGTCTTTTCAGGCTGCACCAACAGTACAAACTCTTTTAATTTATGAATAAAGTGTATGGAAGCATCATGCACTTACCCTGTACCGACTGTTTGGAATAAATGTAAAAGCATTTTTCTTTGTATTCTGTAAGAAATATTTTTCTAATATTAGGTACCAGGTTGTATTATCATGTTATTTTAACAAAGATCTGACATACCTGGAGTTGTCTAACAGCTCAACAATGTATTTTTAATTATGATTTAAAATATTACTAAAAGTGTGGAACCCATATAAAGTACCGTCCTAATAAAGTAGCAATTGTCATTTTGCATATTTTATTTCTCTGTAGAGATATTTCATACTTATATGTATTAGTCAAGGTTCTGCAGAGAAACAGAACCAATAGGGTGTGTGCGTGTGTGTGTGTGTGTGTGTATTTGTATGTATAGAGAGGTTTATTATAAAGGGTTGGCTCGTGCAATTATGAAGGCTCACAAGCTCCAAGATCCTCAGGATGAGTTTGCAAACTGGAGATTCAGGAGAGCCAATGATGTAGTTCAAGTCTGAGTCCGAAGGTCAGAGAAACAGTAGAATTGCTGGTGTAGTTCTAGTTCAAAGACTGGCAGGCTTAAGACCCAAGAAGGTTTCAGTTTGAGTCCAAAGGAGGAAAACGCTGATGTCCCAGTTCTAAGGCAGTTAAGTAGAAAGAATTCTCTTACTCAGAGGAGAGTTGACCTTTCTGTTCTTTTCAGGCCTTCAACTGACTGGAAAGGGCCCACCCATGATAGGGAGGGCAGTCTGCTTTACTCAGTCTACTGATGTAAATGTTAATCTCACCCAAAAACACTTTCACAGAAACACCCAGAATGAGATTTGACCAAATATCTGGGCATCCTTTGGTCCAGTCAAGTTGACACATACAACTAACCATTATATGATATATATAGGTGATCAGCAAATGTACAATTTTATAACCTAGTTTAAGAATGTTTTATTATAGTCATGTATAAAAATTATTAACATATAGTAACTCACTTGGCATATTGAGAAGTAAGTATAATAAAGAATCTTAAAGCATGGGCCATATCTCAAAGAATCATAAACCAAAATTAATATAATTGAGCATGCAATTAGTCCTTTATGCTAAAACTATGAAAAATGTTTTTCATATGTGAGGTTCTTTGAAAAGGTATTTACACTTAAGACTATTTGGAAAGAAGCTTAAAGAGAAATATGATACAAATAGTCTGCACTAGGCTGTCTTGAACTTCTTGCACATTTAATTTAATTCAACAGACATGTATTGAATATCTACTATGTAAAGTTCTGTGTTACTTGCTAAGAGGGATACTAGATATGTTAAAAAAAAAAAAAGCTGTTTCCCTCAAGGAAGACAAACAAGGACTCATCTAACTATACAACAAGGTAATAGTTAACTACGTCATCAAAGTGTGGTGCAGAAATATAACTGTATCATATATGAGATAATGCTTTAACCTGTTTGGGAGTATTTATACAGCATATATAAGGGGGAACATCATCACTGGCCTATCAGTAATGGCCAGAGACAATATTTTTGGTGGAAAGAACAGCTCACGAAAAGCTGAGAAAGAAAAGGATGTATTTTGCCAACAGAAAATTATCTAGATGTGCCTAGTGTTTAGGTTGTGATAAGGGAAGGAGCGATGACAGAAGAAAACTTAAAAATCTGCTTGCAAAATGGAAATAGAGGAAGGTCACAGTGAGCCCTAAATGTCATTATTTTAAAATTTGAATGTTTAAAAATTGAGAGCCATGAACATATTTGAAAAGTGGAACAACTTTTCTAATCTGTAATTTAAAAATAATTTAGGAAGCAATGTAAAGGATATATTAAAGTGTTGTGAGACTGTAAGAAGGGTACCCACTTTTATTACATATATCTGACTAATTTCTAAAGAGGATTTGATACAGTTTATAGAATTGAAAAATAAAGGTGAAAAAATAGGAGCCGAGTAAATAAAGACAAGAAAATAAGATGAAGCTGTAGTAAGGATGCTGCAAAACGAAACAACAACAACAAAAGCACACGGCAAGAATTCAGTATTGATAGAAGTGGCCCAGAAGATGAGCTCTGAATCTCTTGACAGAAGGAAATAGGAAAGATGATTACTTATAACTGAGATCTTGCTTTTTGTGTCACAGAAAAAAATAGAAGCAATCAGGACTTTCTCTAATATATCTCTAGCAGCCTCCCCGTGTGAATTCCCATATGCTCTGCCATCTTACTACAGATGAACTGTCCATGCTCTTCTATAAAGCCAACTCCTCCATTTGTGCTTTAGCTTCAATCTCCTTATCTACTCAACAATGTTCCTCTAGCAATCTCCATTCTCTCCTGCATTTCCAGTTTTCCCTGTTGAATCATTTCTGTCAGCATAAAAATATGTTGAGTTTTTTTAATCTTTAAGAAACCAACAAAGCAAACAACCTAAAGAGAAGTCCTTTGATTCAGCTTCCTTCTCCTTGTACTACGCTACCCATTCAGTGTGAGAAAATGCAAATCAAAACTGCAGTGAGGAAAAACAAAAAACGAAAAACTGCAGTGAGGCCAAGTGAGGTGGTTCTCGCCTATAATCCCAGCACACTGGGAAGCCAAGGCGGGAGGATCTCTTGAGGTCAGGAGTTCGAGAACAGCCTTGACAATATAGTGAGATCCCATCTCTACAAAAATTTTAAAAGTTAGCCAGGAGTGGTTTTACATGCCTTTAGTCCCAGCTATTTGAGAAGCTGAGACAGGAGGATCACTTGAGTGATCCATGAGTTTGAAGCAACAGTGAGCTATGATTGCACCACCTCACTGCAGCCTGGGCAACAGAGAGAGATCCTATCAAAAAACAAACAAAACAAAAACGGCAGTGATGCAGTGAGATTTATTGGTCAATTTTTAGATTGGCAAAACGCCAAGTCTTTGTAATACCTCTATGGACAAGGTTTGTGAAAAACTCTTACATGTACAAAAACGTGGAAAAACTCTTACATGTACTTCTGGTAGAAGTACAAAATGGTACAACTGTTATGCAAGGGAATCTGACAACATATATATAAAAACTGCAGATGATTTACTTTCTCATCCATTATCTCAGAAAATCCATTTAAGAGAAATACTTACAAGGCTGTTTGCTGAAACATCATTTGTAGTAGCAAAGGTTTGAAAAAAATTTTAATTCTCTATTAATAACAGATTGGTTAAATAAACAGTGCTATAACCACTAATGGAATTCTATATACCATTTAAAAAAATAAGATCTCTAAGCATTGATATGGAAATACCTATTGATAAGTTAAAAATGCAAGGTGCCTGCCAGGCGCAGTGGGTCACACCCATAATCCCAGCACTTTGGGAGGCTAAGGCGGACAGATTACCTGAGGTCAGGAATTCAAGACCAGCCTGGCCAACATGGCAAAACCCCATCTCTACTTAAAATAGAAAAATTAGTCAGGCATGGTGGCAGGCACCTCTAACCCCAGCTACTGGGGAGGCTGAGCCAGGAGAATCGCCGGGGGATGGAGGTTGCAGTGAGCCGAGATTGTGCCACTGCACTCCAGCCTGGGCGACAGAGCCAGACTCTGCCTCAAAAAAAAAAAAAGCAAGGTGCCTAGTAATTTTTAAGGTTTCTGACCTTTTATGAAAGGAGGAAATAAGAATATATATTCGTATTTGCTTGAATTTGCATAAGGAACTTTAAAAGCTAACAAAACTGATTATGCATAAAGGATGGGCTGGGGAATTAGGAAAACATCTGTTGTAATAATTTCCAGTCTTGCTATCTCTTTTAAGCTCTCATATACTTTTATGTAAAACATAAAATGATTATTTTCTCAAATTGTGTATTATATTTTCTTTGGAACAAAATAATCTGTATTTATAGCACTTGCTTAATTTTCTATTGTATTTTATCATAAAATTATTTCTTAAAAATTCTATTCCTAGATCCACATTTATTCTCTTGGAATGACACTGTATTGGGGGGCTGATTATGAAGTGCCTCAGAGCCAAGTAAGTTAAGTTTTTACAGTTGTTATACTTTTTACATATGTTCAATTTTACACCTTATATCATAGCTCTTCCACACGTTTATACGTGTTCTACAGCATGCTGTCAGGTGTACCAACATTCCTATGGAGTTTGTTTACATTAGTAATGTCATACTTTCAGGATGAACTTTCAATAAAGTACTAAAGACACTATTTTTAAGGTATTCCTAGAATTGTAGCAATCACTACCCAGGTTTCAACAACTCAGTCTGTGAGATGGAGCTGGCCTCTTCAAAAATTATAGCAAGATAAATGAGCATGTACTTTATTTTATCTAATGTAGTGACTGTTAAGAGGGATTGAAAATCTCTTGTCTTTGATGATTCATTCTACTGAATGTAAGAGCTTTTTTGATGCAAAAACTCTAGGAATAGTAGCCCTATGTCTCAGAGTGTTGTATTAGAGAATGTCATAGCTTTTTCTCTTGGCACTTCAAATCATACATCATACTTCACGACCCCTGTAACAGCAGACACAGGTATTAAAGTAACACTTGCTGAGGTCTTGGGCCCTGTTTGCCATTGGGCTGCTTCTAGTCATTATTTTCTAAAATAATTCTGATTCTTAAAGACCAATATAAACATAGTAGTAAATAGTAATTGAAAATTTAAAAATAGCTATATTTCATCAAGGCAAGATATAACATATAGAATTAGGTTTTATTTTAGGCATTTATAAGTCAAAACCAAAAATAACTAGGTGTGGTTTTTTCTTATTAAATAAAAGGAAGTAACAAGCATTTTAGCCTTTTATTCTAAAATACAAACATCTTAAGATCCATAAAAGATAAATAATATTCTTCACTTTGTTTGGTTTTATTTTATATCATGAAAAATAATGTATATTTTCTTTCTCTCTTCAGTTTCAATTCTGTAAATATAAATGAGAAAGTTAAAATATTACTGGAAATATTGGTGTCATATATTATGCAGCCTAACTTGTAAAATGTGATCACAGTCTATAACACTTTATGTTCTTTTCTGATAACTGGAAATAAAGTCAATATCAAATATAAATAGAGAGTCAATATCAATAAATATAAATTAGAGGGGAAATATAAACTTGTATTTTAGGATCAGAAATCAGGATATTTTAGAAATATTTAATATTAATTTAAAAGTATTTATTAAGTACCTACCTTGTGTCAGATACTGTTAGACACTAGTACTATAGTGACGCATGCCTATGGAGTTTTTTGGAAGGAACAGACAGCTAAACGGCCAACTGCAACATAATGCAATAAATGCTATGTTAGGGAAAATAGAGGATGCTATGGAAAACAGAGTTGGGACTTCTGGTTAGGCTTGGAGGGTCAGGACAGATTTCTTAAAGGACATTGCATCTAAGCTAACACCTAAAGGATGATATATTAATAATACCCAAATGGATGAGAAGTGGAAGAGTCATAGGAAAGGCATTTGTTTAGACCAAAGTGGATATACCAGTTTAAACTCCCGTCAGCTTGGATGTGAGTTTTAATTGCTCCACTCCTTACCAATTCTTGTATTGTTAGTATTTTTATTTTTCACTATTTTATTGGGTGTGTAGTGGCTTCTTCTTGTAGTGGTTTTAATTTATATTTCTTAGTGAATAATGACATTGGCCACCCTTTCATATGCTCTTTGGCCATTCAGATATAATATTCTACAAAATACGTTAACTAATAAAAAAAAAACCCTCACATTCTGGCTTGTCTGTTTGACCAACATAATGATAATTTATATTTAAATGGTCTTGAAGCATTGCAATATTTTAAATCTCCTTTAAGTTATCATGGGAGTATCTAATTATATTTATACACATTGACTGTATTACATTTTATAGAATATTAGGAAACAGTTTATTCCCCCAATTGGTGTGTATGTTTGTGTGTGCGTGTGTACATGTAGTAACTGTTTATCAAAACATTTGAAGAAGCCAAGAATTTCACTACTTTACTTTATATTTTAAAATGCCCAGAGTTTTTCTGTACTTCCTTTCTAGGGAAGTATAAGTTAACTATCTTCTGCTAATATATTTTTTAAAAAGGTAAAACACAGTAAAATGCTTATGCTGATAAAAAGGAATTTATTTCCTCCAAGTATGTGAAGTGTGTTTTAGTGTGGTTCCTGTGATTCCTAGAATGATTTGTCTCATTAGAAAAAATATTTGCTCACATTTACTCACTGGCTTTTCCTTTATTTATATTCAGCCTATTAAGCTTGGAGATCATCTCAACAGCATACTGCTTGGAATGTGTGAGGATGTTATTTACGCTCGAGTTTCTGTTCGGACTGTGCTGGATGCTTGCAGTGCCCACATTAGGAATAGCAATTGTGCACCCTCATTTTCCTACGTGAAACACTTGGTAAAACTGGTTCTGGGAAATCTTTCTGGGGTAAGCTACAGTTACAATAGTAAATATAGTCATATTTTAAAATTTAGTAGATATCACAAAATTTTCTTTAAGGATACTATATAGGTAGCATTTTCTCAATGAAGACTAGAAATGGGAAATTGAATTTCTTCTTCTAATATAAATTGTTTATTTGAAACAATACTTAAAATTTAGAAGCTCATTGCAATAAGTCTAGATTTTGTGAGAATTATTCCCAAAAATATCATAGAATGATAGCATGTTTGAGCTGAAAGTGTCTCCTCTTGTTTTCTTTCTTAGATCTTTTCCCAAGGAGCTTTTAGCAAATGGTTCTATTGTGAACACCTAGAAAAAATGTATTAACATGAAAATGGGTTTTAGAAATATTTAAATCTACTTTCTGTTGCTTTATACCTATTTCGTGACCACTCATTTGTCTGGATCTTCTAGGTATTTCCCAAACCTTCTCCACTTTCCCTTCTTCTCGGAACACTGCTACCTAGTGTATCCAGGGAATCCATGCTTGTATCCCTGCCAGATTTCCCCAAGACCTGGACTCTTCTAGTTTTTCTCTTGTTTTGGATATGAAGAATCCCAAGAATAACCAATGCTATATATTACCTGAAAGTCCCACCTCTGTTCTGCATTTCTAAGGCTGTATTTTATCTTGTTTGCCCTATCTGATCTGGATCTATACTTTATCTGCTCTTATCCTTAGGGTTGTAGTCCTGGAGTGTTGGTCCCTCTTCCTTGCACAGGTTACAAATTTACCACCGCCACACAGTGTTCTTGTTGACTTCCTCAGAATTCCTCATCGGTAGGGGTTTAGTTCCCATCTTAACCAGGATGTCAGATGGCTGCCAGGAATGTATTCAAATTCTGCACAGTTTTTCAGTTGATAACAAACAGGCCCACAGATCTTCTAGACAAATGGTTTGTAAACTCTCCCTCAAGAAACCTTTGCGGTTCTATAGTGAAGGGAAATGTAGGAAGTAGAGGCCGAATAAATGGAGTTCTTGGTTGCCCATTTTCCCTCTTTAACTAGAGCAGCTCCAGTTTTATTTGATCTGTTTATATTTCTGCATGTGATTTTTTTGAACAAAGTAAAGCTATTAAAAAATCTTTGAAAACCATCTGTCCAGACCAAAGTTTCTCATATTGTTTTCAATATTTTTGTTTTAAAAATTCCTCTATGACCAAATAAGCTTGAGAAGAAACTATTTAAAGGAAATTAAATGTATTTTCACTGGAGAACTTCTTAGAGCCTTTAATATACTAGACTATATTACTAACCTTCAAGAAGAATAGGCATGTAAATAAAGCATTTCCCAAACTTTCTTGGTCTTGGAGGTCTTTTTTTCAGACATTCTCATAAGACTAATATTCTTTAAAACTTCACTTTATGGATAAGGAAACTGATACCCAAACAACTATGGGATTTGAGTTTCCTATTAGACAGTCCAGGGACTTTTTTATTACACCACACTTTCTCTAAGACTTTTGTGCTGTTTGCTAATTTTACTCCTACAGTAAAATTGTGAGAGATATTTTTTTCTGTCTTTGAATGAAGAATTTTTTTTCTGTCGCCATAGAAATTATATTACCTATCTAATAATTGCCCATATTACATATAAAATCTTCATCCCTTTAAGGTTTAGCATTTAGTTCTCTTTATTATAGTGGATCTTTATTGTTCATTTATGTATGAAACCTGTGCTAGGGATTATAGAAGATACAAATTTGAATAAAATATTTGATCTAGGAGCTCTTATCTAAAATGCCATAACCATTTGCTTAATTATAAAATGAAAGAAGGCTATAAAATGATACATAGTAAAAATTTTAACAGCTATGAGAGTTTAAAGGAAAAGGATACAAATTATGACTGCATTGAAAAATAGCACTTTGAAGCTGAGCATGGTGATGCATGCCTTTAGTCCCAGCTACTCAGGAGGCTGAGATGGGAGGACTACTTGAGCCTGGGAGGTCGAGGCTGTAGTGAGGCATGATTGCACCACTGCAGTCCAACCTAGGCAACAGAGTAAGGCCCTACCTCAAAAAAAAAAAAAAGTTAAAATTAAAAATAGCACTTTGAACTGTATCCTATAGGCTAGATAATCTCGGCAGAGGGAAGTGAACCTGGATAAAGGCTGTGAAATGGGAAAGCAGGAATGTTTGGGGAACAGTATGACAAGGGGTGTATTGTGGGGTTATTTAATGGGAGAGAAAAATAGAAGGATCAATTGGAATCAGCATGTAGAGAGCCTCTCTTCACAAAGACAAATTTTTACTAAGTATAATAATGCTCCCCTTACCTTTCTATTGCTCTTCCTCATCTCCTAGACATCACTGGGTAGAAGTAACTCCAACAGCTACTGTTTTTTAAGTGTTTGTTTACTTTGCGCCAGACACTATGCTAAGGGGTTGATGTGCATTATCACATTATTCATCATAACAACCTCAATTTAATAGAGATACTTTTATCCTCATTTTAGAGGGCATAAAACTAAGGCTAAGAAAGATTAAATAACTTGCACCTAGTCACAGATACAGTAAATGATGGAGACATAATTGGAACTGGGGTGTTTTTGACCCCAGTATATTCCTTAAAGCTTTTGTTGCCTCCAGTAGCTGACAGAATGAGTTAGTCTTTCACTGGTGTGAAATTCATTCTAAGTGACCATCATTCTTACTTAACATTAATTAGCGTGAGTAAAAGTCAGCAAGCCAGCTTACTTGTCTAGGTTTTTCCACTGATTTAATGTTATAATATTTGGACCACAATTTTACTTATCTGCAAAATAGGAATAATAATATGTGTCAATCATCCATATTATTAAACTGTTGTAAAAGTAGTTATTTCCACATTAATGAGCTGCTTTGTGGTCCTTAGAAGTTTCTTTGCTATTTCTCCCTTTATTTATAATATGAGGATAATATTGTCTACCATATGAGGTTGTTTGAGGATTAAATAGCACAAAGTGTGTGCCTAGCATATAGTAACTGTTCAATAAACAACAGTTATTAATAGTAACTAACTTCAATGCAGGAATTTTCAAAGATGTGGGATGTTAGTAATACTGTCTTTTCAGTCACTGACAGTACAGTGTAATCTGGACTAACATCATTTATGCAACTTAACTGATAACATGATTTCAGAAATACTTCCATTTACAAGTCTTCTTATAGGTAGAAAACATAATGCTTGAGCCTTGAATATACCACCTTAGATGGGTTTTTAATCCATACTTCAGCAAAATTCACTAATGGAGCAATATTAAAACATTTCTGTGGTATGTGCGAGTTTGTGTGTGTGTAAACAAATATGTATGCATGCTTTTGGTGCTAGATTTAAGTAATTTCTCTTCACCATTCTCTCTTCCATTTATATTGACATTTCTCCTCTATTTGGCCACCTGAATAAAACAGTGGTCTGTCCAGTTTTTTATCCCTTATAATGTGGAGTTTGACCTAATTTGATATACTTTATTTCAAGCAGATACCCTTTGCTAAAGCTATTAAACTTTAAGATTACATTTTGTTTTAAAGGGAACTTAAAAGAGCATTGATTTAAATTTGTTATCCCTCAGAGTGTCCATTTAAAGACTTAGCATTTCTCGGCCAGGCATAGTGGATCACACCTGTAATCCCAGCACTTTGGGAGGCCAAGGCAGGCAGATCACTTGATGTCAGGAGTTCAAGACCAGCCTGGCCAACATGGTGAAACCCTGTCTCTACTTAAAATACAAAAATTAGCTGGCGTGGTGGTATGCACCAGTAGTCCCAGCTACTCTGGAGGCTAAGGCATGAGAATCGCTTGAACCTGGGAGGCAGAGGTTGCAGTGAACCGAGGTCCTCCAACCTGGGTGACAGAGTGAGACTCCGTTATATTTAAAAAAAAAAAAAAGACTTAGCATTTCACAAATGTAATTTCTGAAGGGCAAGATCTATAAAATTATTTCTGAAAGTAATTTAAATTCCTCAATTCATAGTTATAATCAAGAGAAAGCTTTATTATACCAAAATTAATGTGGTTTTTAAATTATAAGCTAACTTAAGAGTAGTTATTGGTTGGGGAAAAAAGAAGACTTCAAGTTTACTGTTTTCAAATAGAACTCATTTTAACAAGTTTAATCTGATGGTATTTTCTAGTTAGTAGGTTACTTTTCAGTCACTGCTTCTTCCCTTTTAATTTTCTGAAATGAATTGGCCAGCACTGGTCTACATAAATCTTATCCAAGAATACAAATTACCCTACAAATACAATAGGACATAGAGTCTCATTATTTAATGTTACATTCTCCAAAAACTGTGTAATTAGTGTCATTCTGTAAACAGTTACCATGAAAACAAAAGGGAGATCCTTTTGTCAAACTTGATTTTTTATTACCTGTGTACAGACAGATCAGCTTTCCTGTAACAGTGAACAAAAGCCTGATCGAAGCCAGGCTATTCGAGATCGATTGCGAGGAAAAGGATTACCAACAGGTAAGAGTATATTAATAGGAAATGTCTAGGCTTTAACCTTATCCCATTGTTTTCTTTACAAAATTATACTTACCTGGCTTTGAAATCTGGTAATTGAGACTATGATTAGAACATAAACGTACAAACTGGAGGTAGGGAATGGGCAGGAACACTAGCTACATTAAAAATAATTTCATTAAACTTATACAGAAAACATTATTAATATACTTAGGATTCCCAGAGTAACTTGTTTCCCTTTCCAGTATTGGTATATCAATAATAATAATATTTATTTACTTTATCGTGGTATTTCATATTAAAATACTTTTTAAAGCATGACTAAATAAACACATGTATATGTTTATGAATATAAACACTACTGAAACAAAAGTTTCAGAAAACGTTTTTCTTACTGCACTCTGATATTTTTTATCATATTTCTTTTTTTTTAAATGCTAGTAATAACTCACTAAATAGATTTTATCATGGAGTTATCAAATACTACCTTAGGTCATGTGATACTTAGTAAATAAAAACTAATGATGAGTAGTGGTTTTGCTATTTGTCAATAGCATTATATAATTATGTATCCTATGAT
Source organism: Pan troglodytes (assembly GCF_028858775.2). Classification (NCBI taxonomy): domain Eukaryota; kingdom Metazoa; phylum Chordata; class Mammalia; order Primates; family Hominidae; genus Pan; species Pan troglodytes. The sequence continues at coordinate 88,072,701 of NC_072401.2, forward strand.
AAGTATTAAATTTATTTTTTTGAAAGAAATGAATGGAAATTTCAGGCCAGGCGTGGTGGCTCACGCCTGTAATCCCAGCGCTTTGGGAGGCTGAGGTGGGCGGATCACCTGAGGTCAGGAGTTCGAGACCAGCCTGGCCAACATAGTGAAATCCCATCTCTCTAAAAATACAAAAATTAGCCGGGCATGGTGGCAGGCACCTGTAATCCCAGCTACTCGGGAGGCTGAGACAGGAGAATCTTGAACCGGGGAGGCAGAGGTTGCAGTTAGCCGAGATCACACCACTGTGCTCCAGCCTGGGCAACAAAGAGTGAACTTCTGTCTCAAAAAAAAAAAAAAAAAAAAAAAAAGAATGGAAATTTCAAACACTTGAAATAAAAGTAAATATAATTTTATGTGACAATTTATTTTTCATTGCTAGTTTCAGGCATGGCTTATTTATAAAATAAACTTTTGATTTTGCTGATTATCTTTGTTCTCTTCTTATCAAGCAGTTTTGAGAATCATGATAATCTAAACATTAACAGAAATACTTTTTTAGATCTTGTCCTAGATCTTGGGGCTAGGTAGAAGTAAATGTACAGATTGCTTAAATATATTCTAACAAAATATATTCTAATTGATATAGCTTAATAAAATAGATTAAAAAGTTAAGATTTTAATTTAATCAGAGCATCAGAGAAACCTGTCTTACTTAAAACCTATGAGCAACTCTAATTGTGAAAAATAAATGTGGACCTTGACTATCTGGACCAAATGTTTTACAGAGTCAGAACTCTCATATCTGAGAGGAAGGAATGTGTAAGTTAAAGAAAAGCAGTAAAATTGTTTCTAAGGGAGTGATTTTGTAATGGTACAGTTAAGTATCTGTTTTGGTGCTTCCATTTTAATTATTGTGAATAAAGACTATCTGAAAAGATATTTTAGCTTTCATTTCATTGGTATAGTAATTTATTTCTGGTTAGATCAGAGTTTTTTTCTAATGCATATATGATTAGTTTATATATGGGCCAAAAAAATAACAGTGTGGTAACAATTTTGAAAGTATTTTTCATCCTTTCTTGCAAATATTTCCTTCCTATACTTATGTCCCCATACTGTACTTTTGTCACTTTCTTTTTGTAGGTAAAAATATGTTTATTTTTATACTATTCTAGGATTTGAGATAGTATATAGTGTAAACTTTAGCACTAATAATAGCAGCAATTTGTTAATTGATCAAATTTGCAGTCAGTCTCCTATTTTAGAATCGAATAATAACAGAAACTTATAGATGAATATCAATAGCAGGCTGAAATAATCTTTTGGGAGACATAGTGAACATTTTAATAAGTAGAACATTAGATTTAAAAGACATTTTTGTTTTTCTTACTTATCTTTTTCTATTTTCTCCCTCTCTTTCTTTCCTCTCTCCACCTCCCTCTTTCCTTTCCTCTCTCCCTCCCTCCTTTCTTATTTCTCTTTCTTATTCTTTCTCTAACCTCTTTCAGCAGTTCCCTACTATCATTTCCTACTACCATTAAGTGGCCATGTTATGTAATTGAAGTTTATTTGCTTATGTGTTACTTCTTGATTTAGTAACTGTAATGTTGTATTATTAATTTTTGCAGACAGTGTATTTTTCTAAGAATAAAACATATTCACATATGATTTATTTATGTATATATGACTTCCATCCTATCTCCCTTTCCAGTGTGGGTCTGTAGAAAGAAAAAGGTGAGCCTTGCAATATTTATCAAATTGTAAGGATTATCAAATGCTAGCATAATTTAGATTTTATTACTTTCAATGGTTCAGAGGCTTAATGTTTCAGAAATTAATTGTTACATATTATTTTAAAGATAGCAATTAAGAGATTATACTGAGTCTATACCTACTTGATAACATATTTTTAATAGGTTGTCATTTACATATATACATATATTTGTTTCATAAAGGACATTCATAAAAGTTAAGCTTTCTGGACATATAGATGCTGGGGATAGGGGAAACCTATATTAAGTTCATTAGTTTTTATAAGTGTTCAGTGTATATTTGTTGATTGAACGAGAAAAGGTTTTATGGAAATACTAGATTTTGAAGTGTAATATATTTGTAGTATACTTCTTTAATAGCTCCATAAAGAAATATGTGAGACTACGGTTTATTTATTTAGCCTATGTTAAACATTAAGTTGTATGCAAAAGAAAAATAAAACATCTTGCCTCATATTATTAGACCATTTTCTTATTATAACAATGAAAACATCAGAAATTTTAATCCAGATTTTAATGCCTTTTATTTGTGATTTTGTTTTTATAATACTAAGAAAGATTTAGTATTATTGTCTAATAGTTCCTTAGAATTCTTATTATTAATATGCTGTTCTAATACAGATAAGGAAGCGTTGACTGTCATGACTTTACAAAATTAACAGAGAAATCAAATCCTTAAGTAGATTGTTTGTTGATTTTATCCTCTAATAGTCATATTGGAGAATAAACTCTCCCTTGTATCTAAACTCAAGAGAATTTGTGAGTAATTACAATTAGTCACTCAGGATTAACCCAATTTTGTTTGTGTTTCTATTTTTTTTAGTAGAGTTAAAGGTCCTAATACTGAAATAATAGTCTTATTTGGATCAAGTATAAGGGAAGAGTATTCTTCAGACCTTCTTAACCATCAGTGCTTTGCACAGTAGTATTGCACAAGTGCTCTTTTCATTTACCTTTTACAAATTCATAAAACCTCATTTTAAGTACAGAACCAATATAAATATACTAATTATAGCCATTACCAGGCAGAAGCATTCAGCAGCTAATAGTCAACGCATAGACTAATTTTAAAAGTTTAAGATTGAAAAAAATATTATCTCTTGAAGAAGTAATTCTTCTAAGACACCTAGGACACTTGGCAGTGCCAGTTCTTAACTGTCAGTGGTCAATTGCAGCAAAGCAACCTTGTGATACATTCTTAATAAAACATTTTCTTCAGTGTGCACCAACCTAAAATCTGTATGTGGTGATAGCATTAGTTTATTAGGCTCCTGACTACAGGAGTAGTCTTTAATAAAGAAAATGTTAAGATGGACAGGGAGATGCAGAATTAGGTGGAAAGATGTATGCAAATTTGGGGATAATGCCTTATACCTAGTGATTTAATTGTTCAGCTCAAATGTAATAAAGATTTTTATCTATAAGTAAATGACCTTAAAAGGTCTCTTCTTATATCTTACCTCCAAGATCTGTCACAGAAGCTAAAGCCTAAACTAGTGGGCTCTCTGACCCTACTTTGTTACCTAATACTGCCAGTGCTGATTAAATAGCTTCACTGAGCGGAAAGAAATCAAACATTTCCTGCCAAGCTTAAGGTGGAAACTTACACTATTATTCAGATCAACATGGTGGTGCTTTAGAACTTAGGCATATTAATAATATCATGTTTCTTTCTTTTGAAACGCACTTGGACACATTTGTGAGGATACATGGGGACTTGGGGAGCCTCTTTTAATATTGAAATGCCATTTCGAAGTTTACTTCTAAGAGATGTGAATTTTTGAGTCTGGGTGAAGTGAAAGGTAAATGATGATATCCAGTGTAGGATAATGTTAATCACATATAACAAAAATAGTTAAAACACAATGTAATTTACAAGGAAGTTTTTTCTAAAATTTAACTAAATTTTCTAAAATTTAACTAAAATAAATGGGATGTGTTCTATTGCAAAGACTTTTTATATTCTTGAAATCTTACCCAAGGAATACAAATATGAAATCTTTTATTTGTAAATAAAGTATATTTATTGTTTGCCATTTAACTTTTAGCAAGCTATGCATTCTCCAGAAGGAAAATGCTTAGGGCCATTGCAGTGATCTAGTCAAGCAATAATGTTAATTGGAAATAGGGTGATGGCAGTGGAATTAGAATACATGAAATAATAAGATGTCTTTGAGAATTTAAATAGCCATCATTTACTGTTGGATTTGATATGGGGATTAAATAAGGTAAAAGATTTAAGGATGGTGCCCATATTTCTGTTTTGAACAATCAGTTGAGTAATTAGGCCACTTATTGTAACAGGAAAGACTGGGGGAGAATGAACAGTTCTGGATGTGCGAAGCAAAAGATCAGTTTTGAGCATGTTTCATTACATATGATTGGAACTCCCAGAAGAGGTCAGTGCTAAGCATATCAATTGGGAGTTGTCAAGGTATAGATGATATTACTGCCTTGTTAATGGAAGAAGTTATATAAATACAAAGTGAGTAGATGAAATTCTAAAACTGACACCTAAGGAAATCCAACATTTGGATATCTCATAAAGGAAGAAAAACCAAAGACTAAGAATGAGCAGTCTGACAGGTAGGAGGAAAGCAGTTATGTAAAGAGAGGAAAGATTGAGTAAAGGATGGTCATCATAACCAGTTTTTACTGAGAAGTAAAATATGTATACCAAAATGTCCATCTGATTTGGCAAGCAGAGATCATTGGTCATAACTAATGAGAGCTGCTAATGTATAGAGTAGTTGGAGATTAAAGTGGGTACAGTAATGAATGGGAAGTAAGAAATGGGAGATAGCAGTAGCTAGGGGGAAATGTGGTTAACAGAGGAAGAGTTTGGTTTGGTTTGACTATGGGAGATACTAGATTATGTTCACATACTAATGGGAATATTCAACAGAAAGGAAGAATATTGAAAATATGAGGAGATAGCAACAGAGAATTAACCAAAGAAGTAAAGTCTTTGATAAAGTAAAATTATGAGGGGGGAATCCAGAATACATATTGGGGATTGGCCTTCAACTGGCAGGAAATTTCATCTTTTAAGATGGCAAAGAAAAGAGTAGACATAGCCTGGCACAGTGGCTCACACCTGTAATCCCAGCACTTTGGGAGGCTGAGGTGGGCAGATCACGAGGTCAGGAGATAAAGACCATCCTGGCTAACATGGTGAAACCCCTTCTCTACTAAAAATACAAAAACAAAATTAGCGTGGTGGTGGGCGCCTGTGGTCCCAACTACTCAGGAGGCTGAGGCGGGAGAATGGCGTGAACCTGGGAGGCGGAGCTTGCAGTGAGCCAAGATGGCGCCACTGCACTCGAGCCTGGGAGACCGAGCGAGACTCTATCCCCCCTCCAAAAAAAAAAAGTAGACATAGGTAGTATAGAATTACTCATGGAAAGATGAGAAAGCTCTCCTCCAACAGCTCCGGTTTTCCTGGAGTTATGACAACACCATCAGCCAAAAGAATAGGGAGTTAAGTTAGAAAATGTGAAGAATGAGGAAAAGTGAAACAGTCATTGTGGAAAGTAAGCACACTGTTAACATGTGGTGTTGCGTGTACAAAGTGATTGACTATGAATTTATGATGTTGCCAAATACCCACTCGTTTGATGTTTTTCCAAGTTTTAACTGCTTGTTTGGTAGTCAAGGTAGCAGGATAAGGCAGATGGTTAAGTTCATCTATGTGTGGTTTATGATCCTTGAATCCTTTCCATTCTTTTTTTAAATCTATCGTGTTCTATCAATTTTCAAGAATATCTCTGTTCTCTATTCAATAAAATTTTAAATTAATGAGTTCCAAATGTGGTTTGTTTAAGAATATAACTTACCCCTAAAATACTGTAACACAGACATACGTTTATCAGTTTTCAAATTATCTTAGGTTAGAAGCTGGAGTCTGTGACAATCTGTGTCTGGATGTGGTATGGTATATTTCTTGGTGTTCTTTATCTGATGTGCCCAAAATATAGATGTTATCCTTATTTACACTTGAGTAGATTCATGGGAAGATGAGGCACAATAAAAGCACAATGTTTTAATCTTATCCTTAAGTAATTATTTGCTGCCATTCTGAAATGAATTCCCTTTTTAAAGATTTTTTAAGGTAAAATTTGTGTTCAGGGAATTAAAGCTTATAGTTGTTACACTAAAGAGGCAATTGATGTCTTTAAATAAATTAACAAGCAATTTATTATTATTAAGGTTTTAGTCATTATTTTATATTGTATAGCAGATAGATATCACAACGATCACAGAAGGTAGCACATGAAATCTTCAGTGTTTATGGGCTATTGAGTTAGTGACTATAAAATATTTACCCACATTTCTTTTTTCAGTAGTGGCCATATATATGCTTTTTTGTTGAATCTATGGATTCACAAAATTAATTTCTGGATGGACATTTTTGGTGTGTGTCACATTTATAGACTACTGTCTTTTAAAAAAAAGTAAAATGACTACTGATTTTTAACTATATCAAGGACTAAAGAATAAGAGTTGGTACTTTATTACAATTGGCAAATAATGGTAAATTATGTTCTAGAGGAAAAAACTTTTTTAGTGCATGAGGGTCTGCCATGGAAACAGTAAGTTTCTTTCATAACTTAAACACAGTCAAAATTATTTGGATTTCAAACACAAAGTTTTCTGAAAACATGTCTAATTATAATAAAATCTTGATACTTAAGAATTTGAAATGCTACAATTCTATTTCCATCCAGAATATAGCAAGAATTCTTTGTTTCTTCCTTAAATGTACGTATTTAAAAGATCGAAATATACCAGGGTTTTATAGTGATATGACATACATTTGAGTTATACCTTTAGAAGTTAAAGTAGTTCACTATACATTCCATTACTGCCCCAAATCATTTCTTGGATAGTGAATATTCTTCCAAACTGGATAGTTGTCTGCTTTTTTAAAACCAAATAATTCACATTTGATGAATATAAAATAATACCACTCAAAAATGTCAGTTCAGTATATTGCTTTTATTAGATAAGAGACGATGAACTATGAAAAGTTATGCAAACATAGTATCTCTTTCCTCTTCCACTGTGACCATCATCACCATCCCATTTCACCTCTGATCTTCCATTTGGAGCATTTAGGAAATTGCCACCACTTTCATTGTCAATAGTGGATTACATTTCCATTTATTTTCTAAAAATTGTGTGCATACATGATAGATTCTTATCATTCCAGGAAGAAGCTCTACTTCTGATGTACTAGACATACAAAAGCCTCCACTCTCTCATCAGACCTTTCTTAACAAAGGGCTTAGTAAATCTATGGGATTTCTGTCCATCAAAGATACACAAGATGAGGATTATTTCAAGGACATTTTATCAGATAATTCTGGACATGAAGATTCTGAAAATACATGCTCCCCTTACCAGTTCAAAACTAGTGGCCCAGAAAAAAAACCCATCCCTGGCATTGATGTGCTTTCTAAGAAGAAGATCTGGGCTTCATCCATGGACTTGCTTTGTACAGCTGACAGAGACTTCTCTTCAGGAGAGACTGCCACATATCGTCGTTGTCACCCTGAGGCAGTAACAGTGCGGACTTCAACTACTCCTAGAAAAAAGGAGGCAAGATACTCAGATGGAAGTATAGCCTTGGATATCTTTGGCCCTCAGAAAATGGATCCAATATATCACACTCGAGAATTGCCCACCTCCTCAGCAATATCAAGTGCTTTGGACCGAATCCGAGAGAGACAAAAGAAACTTCAGGTTCTGAGGGAAGCCATGAATGTAGAAGGTTAGTAATTCTGTGCATGTTTGAGAAAGAATTGAAGTATTTTAAATATTTTTTTGAAATAAAGAAGGGTTATTAAGTTATTCCACAAGTCTTATTTTCACTGCCAAATTTTTGTACCCTGGTTAGTCTCTTACTTCTCTGTCAATTTCTGTTCTCCCTTCCATCAAAACCCTAATCGAAATACTCTGCTTCCACAAAGTCATCCCTAATAAAAATGCCCAGTCACGTTATAGTCTCTCGATATTTGGGGTAGTATATTTTTAGATTGTAAGCTTCTCAAAGGCAGGAGGCATATTTTCTACTTCTTTTTGCTTAAATTCTCCACCATACCGTCTACCGTGCACTATCTCATGGGAGGCTTCAGTAAATAACTGGTTTGTGGAAATAAAAAGCAGTTCATCAAAATCAGCAATGCCGGAGAAGCAGAATAGCATGGTTATGGTGCATTGCTTCTCAAACCACCAGCTTCAAATTACAAATTTTGGGGGCACAACTGTAGAAGATTATAATTTACTTTGTCTGGAATAAAGTTTTGAATCCATACCTTTTGAATCATAGTACATTTTAGGTTTACAGAGTCAGCCTAGGTTTGAATTAGTTCCTCCATTAGTAACTACGTGGTCTTTACTTGGGCTTCATCTCTCCAAGTCTAAATTACTCCATCTATAAAATGGGCTTCTCAAAGTAGCTTAATTAGGTAATGAATGTAAAGTGATTAATATTACATTATTAGTGTGAGTAATATAAAAATAACTTTATAAATGGTAAATTCTTATTCTAGAGAAAAACTGTTTCAAAAATACTTGATTTCACACACAAAACTCAATATGTTGATTGGAGTAAAATTATGTCCAAGACATATGGATAGAGGCTATTTTCAGTATAAATAGATGTGACATATAGAGGCTATTTTTAGTATGAATAGAAGCAAGAGAAAAGAAGAGATAATTTTTAATCTAATTCTGTACATTTTTTAAGATTCAAGTTTTATACTGCCCTTGCTTCCTAGACAAATCCTAGGACATAGCTGATTAAAGACGACTTTAAGATCTTTCTAGTTCAAAGAAAAGAATGACATAATTAAGGATCATATTTATTTTTAAGATCGTTATTCTAGTGTAATATTTTTTATTAATATATTTCCTTTAAAGTATTCTAAAGATCTGTTGTCCTGTTACTTAAGTTTCAGGCATAGCTCTGGAGCTGAACATAATTTATGAGTTTTGCTGTACTTCGAGTAAAAGAAGCTTTGCATTGTTTTTTCAATTTCAGGAATTGAAAATTAGTAAAGAATTTGAAATTATGGAGGAAATTATTGAATAGTTAATTGATATGGGTTCCGATATAACATGAATTTTTCAAAAACATTAGCCAACTTTATGAGATGGTTGTATATAACCTTGATCGAATACTTTCAAAGATAGGAAGTAAAAATTTAGAAATTTATATTACACACAACTTCACAACTTTTGGAATTGTGATAGCAAAGAGATTAGGCACTTTCTATGGTTTAAAAGTCTCCTTTTTTATGTTGCACAACAGCTAGTATATGAACATTAATTTAGTCTGACCTTCTGTCAAGCATGCCCTCATGGAAACAATTATATAAAGAAATCTTGTCCATTGTGAAAAAAAAAACCTTCAATGATTCAAATAGATAAAACCATTATAGTTTTGAAATAGAAATAATGAAGATATATACCAATCTATATGAGTATTTCTAACATTTAAAAGGCTAAATGGTATCTTTTTTTTATTGTGAATGTTAAAAATGAAATTATAGGCCAGGCATGGTGGGTCACACCTGTAATCCTAGCACTTTTGGAGGTCAAGGTGGGAGAATTGCTTGAAGTCAGAAGTTCAAGACCAGTCTGGGCAATATAGCAAGACCTTATATCTCCAAAAAAAATTTTTTAATTATCCAAGTGTAGTGGTGCACTCCTGAGTAGTTCCAGCTACTCAGGAGGCTGAGGTGGGAGGATCACTTGAGCTGAGAAGTTTGAAGCTGCAGTGATCTGTCATCAAGCCACTGCACTCTAGACTGTGCAACAAAGCGAGACTCTGTCTCTAATGATAGTAATAATAAAATTGGCCAGGCGTGGTGGCTCATGCCTGTAATCCTGGCACTATGGCACTATGGCAGGCTGAGACGAGCAGAGCACCTGAGGTCGGGAGTTCGAGACCAGCCTCACCAACATGGAGAAACCCCGTCTTTACTGAAAAAAAAATACAAAAATTAGCCAGGCATGGTGGTGCATGCCTGTAATCCCAGCTACTTGGGAGGCTGAGGCTGAGGCAGGAGAATCAAGTGAACCCAGGAGGTGGAGGTTGCAGTGAACCGAGATTGCGCCATTGCACCCCAGCCTAGGCAACAAGAGCGAAACTCCGTCTCAAATAATCATTATAATTTCTAATGTTTTTATGTGTGATCTAAGTTTCAAAACATTACTTGTCTTGATATTTGGTAAATTAGTAGTAATGTGAATTAGCAAAGCTTGAGATTTTTTTTTTATACTTGAACCTTGGTTTGAGAGTTAAACAGGAAAAACATCAAACATTAATGGAAACGTATTTAATCTGTTAAATTATACAATAATAGTCTATTTAATATATTTCATTTGTTTTTCATTACCAATAACAAAATATATTAGACTATTGTAGCATATGATTCTATTATCTTCTCAGTTAATGTGTATGCATATGTGTATAAGTGTTAAGGAAACTCAGACCATCTTATTTCTACATATGCTTTTATATCTGCAAAGATGATACATAATTCTTGTAGAGCCTTATTTGTTCAAAAGGTAATTACGTATTTGATACATCATTTCCAGATTTAGAAATTTCGTATTTGTTATAGGATGCACAAACAAAAGAAAAGCTTTTTAAAATAAAAATCTGCTTTCAATTGTTTGATATAGGACAATCCTGAAATCTTTTTAACTAGAGTTTTCAAAAGCATTTGCTCTCATGAAGAACCTACCCATTATTCCCCCAGAGGATATTTTACAACCCAATTAAACAAACACCTAAAAATGTTGGATTATTATGGAAATACACTACCTTAAACCTCCATTATTATATAGTAACTTGAAAGCAGCAATAAATTATGTTTGCTTTAGACTACAGGCATTAATCAAAAGGAATGTTAGAGGTTTAGAATTCAAAAGCACTAATTCTTACTAGTTATTTAGTTGAGTAACTTGCTGGTCTTATGCTGTGCTTTTTCTAAAGGTGAGGTAATTTATGTTGCAAACAAGGCTGGATGCGGTGGCTGATGCCTGTAATCCCAGCACTTTGGGAGGCCAGGGCGGGCAGATCATGAGGTCAGGAGATCAAGACCATCCTGGCTAACAGGATGAAACCCCATCTCTACTAAAAATACAAAAATTAGCTTGGTGTGGTGGTACATGCCTGTAGTCCCAGCTACTCAGGAGGCTGAGGCAGGAGAATCACTTGAACCTATGAGGCAGAGGTTGCAGTGAGCCAAGATCGTGCCATTGCACTGCAGCCTGGGTGACAGAGCAAGACTCCGTCTCAAAAAAAAAAAAAAAAAAAAAAAGACATGCGCAAACAAACGTGCAGCTTGTTAATATGAAGATTTTAGCTACTATACAAAGAAAAAAGAATAGAAAATCATGTAAATCCCATTTTTCTCATTTAATTCTACTGAGAGACAGGCTTCACAGATCCCTTTTATGTGTGATAAATCAAGCAGAACTGTAAATATCAATGTACACATTTTATTGTACACATTTCTTTCTTAAACTATTTGTGTTTTAAAAGTTTTAAAAAGAAATGTTTTGTACAATTTTTGTGATCTTTAAATTTGGCAGCTGCTAGTGGGTTTCAGTAATTATAGAATTAGAAGAGGTCTTAGAGCACATGTTATCGAAACATATTCTTGGGCTTGTAAAGATTTAATAACATACCTAAGATCACATAATGAGTTAAAGATAGAGTTTTATTATTTTGGAGATTGTAGATTTTCATCATGGATTTTCAGAATATCAGTCTAAGGATTTCCCACTACATGTGACTTAAAAAAAAAAAAAAAGGATGTATTCCCACATTCCTTGAGCTGATATAATAATTGGAAGAAACAAAATTGCTAAATTTTAATTTGTTCTTTGGGTGTTCTAGGAGGGTTATTGAGTTAATAAACAGTTTTCTCCTCCAACCTCTGATAATATAGCTTTTTCCTTAACCCAGGCCCCATTCTCTTGAAAGGATCCTTTACCTAAATAATCTCCTCAGCATTTCCTCAGCTAACAACATCAACTAGCTAACTAGCATAAGGGACACAAGACCTTCAAATCATGGAATTTGGAAGTGGAAGGAATCTGGATACCATTTAAACCAAACATCTCATTTTCAGAGGTCCAGAGAAGTAGACTAGTTTGCCAAAGGAGATACATAATTCATAATTCATAACAGAGCCATATTTTGAATCCAAGTCTCTAGAGCCCAATTATAAGATTCTTCCACTCTGCTGTCCTGATTTAAAGAAGAGACCAGATACATGTCAGATACATGGTTGAAAAGATGTTGTTACTGCCTGGGACATTGGACATTCAACTAACTGCCTTCCAAGTCCCTTAAGTCTCTCCTTAAAAAAATTATATAATTTTTAATACAGTGAAACAAGATAGTATTAGGAAAGGCTAAAATGAGGCACTTTTGGTTTTTTCTGTATTAAACCATACGGTGCAGGGGTTAAGGTGGAACTCCATTATGTTATCTATTGTGGTAGATAGTATTTTGGTGGGGTTCTACTATGGTCGAATCTTTAAGGCAGCTAATCCTATGACTGACCAGATAGGCCATAAATTATCAAAAAGCAGTGATTGGCATTGAGTGGTCTGATTTCTTTGGGAACAAAATGAGATAGGAACAAAATAGATCTCAAGAAAGAAATTGTAGTTGAAATTGAAAAATTATAAATAGAAGATTATTACTGCGATTATTAAGTTAACTTTTCAGATAGTTCTCTACATACGTAAAGCAGTAGGGAAGGGGCAGGAAGAAACATAACTTAGGTTTCTCTTGTAGAAACTAGTTTTAAAATTTGATGTTGCCCTTTTTTGCTTCATTCTTTTAATTCTACTTTTTTTTCACCTCAGCACAGGACTATCTAATTCTCCTCTTTTTTCTCAGTATTTTATTTTCTACCTCTTCAACTCCATCCCAAGATCTGAGTAGTTGTCTGTTTTCTAATAGGAGTATCTGACAAATGTCTCTTTCTGTCTTTCTTGTAATGTGATTACCATACACGCCCTATCCATTGCTCTGTGGGTTGGCAGTAGATTCCTGATTATGAGAGATTGACTTGGAACCAGTACTGTGAGTACAGAGTGAGCAGTACTCCCACACCCTGGGTGGGGATCATTAATAGCATTTGGCTTCCAACAGTTGCAACTCCTCTGCATTCTGCACAATACTAGAAAGGAAAGTATGAAGAACAGATACAACTAATTTCTACAAAAGTGGCTATGGTTAAGTGTTATTTGTTTAATGGGCTGTTAATCAACCTAGTTCACATCAAAATGAAATATTGTTTTCTTCCTTCTAGTAGTGTGATCTCTGGTCCTAGCCTAGTTTTGCTATCCTGTGACTGCCCTGTGAACACAGCTTAGACTCTATGTTGTGCAACTAGAATATGTAAACACTCAAGTATGGGAACCCATTCTCATTTGAGGAACCTTAATGTTTCATTTGAGAAGATTGAATTTAAAAGTTTACATTCTTATAGTTATGCTTAAGAAAAGCAAAGGGATGAATTTATAAGTGTGTGAGTTCATGTTCAAGTATTATGTGTGGTACTTTTAGTATCTTAATAATTTTATGGAGATATATATATTTTTTCAAAACTTATCTTTTTTAAATTCTAAAACTAGTATTTCTTTACTTCCCTTTGAATAGCAAGAAAAAAATGATTGAGTTATTATTTAAGTTACTCCATGAGCTAAAATAAATAATTTTAATATTAAGTTTCTATTTGATTTATATCAGTTCCACAAAAGTAAATGAGAATAAGCAGGGATTTTCTGTAATATTGGTCAAATACCACATGAATTTCAGGCATTAATGACTTAATTACTAGATTAAGAAATCTTAAGTATTAGATTATAAATGAGATGCAAATATATTTTGTTTCTCTGAATTATAATGTAGATAGAATCAACATCTTAGAAAGGAAAGAAGTGTCTACTGTGTTTCCATGGCTGGATTTTAAAGATTTGTAATTTAGACCAGTATTGTCCAACAGAATTTCTTCAATGGAGGAAATAGTCTATATCTGCACAGTCCAACTCAGTAGCTACTAGCTACATGTGACTATGGAGCACTTGCAATGTAGGTAGTGCAACTGAGGAACTGAATATTTTATTTAAACTTACATAGTTACATGTGGCTAGTAGTTACCATATTGGACAGTGCAGCTTTAGACTATTCCCATATGATATTAGGTCAGTATAAAATACCAACACTCAGTTGAGGAAAGAGTGGCTTTAGAACCATTTGGGAGAAGGTGAGCAATAAATCGTTATTTAGTTTAAGTAAGAATGCAACTGAGAATATATATTTACTTCTCTTCTTTCGGTTTATCCAAGTGGAAAAATAAAATTACATTTTTAAATACTAGGGAAAATTAAAGGTCAAACCAATACAGACTTTCCAGTGTCTGTACTCATGATAATGTGAGATCAGAGTTCACAGAAATAATATGTTCCTTTATTGGAAATGAGAGACCTAATTTAAATCTACTCATAGCATGGTTCACATAGACCCAGTTTGGCTTTGACATAGCCACTCTCTAAGGACGGATTGATATGTCTTAAGAAAGATTGAAAATGGATCTTACTAACAATAGGTATCATCACATTTTTTAAGACCCAGCAATTTTAAACTTAAGTGTTTCCTTATTTCATCCCAGTCCCCTTGTCTCTCCATTTGTCTCTCTGCCGTGCAAGTTTGAATACCTTTATTCTCTGCTATCAGCCATTTACCAATGTTCTATCACCTGAACAGGATAAAATTCTAGCTCCTTAGATCATCATACTTAAGGTTCCCCATGATTATATCTCTCCTCTCATCTTTTAGCATTTCCCATATCACACCTCATACTATCATTCTATCCCTTTCTCCCTGTCTCCCTCCCTCCCTTTTTCTTTCTCTCCTCCCCACTCCCTTCTTTCTTACTCTCTTACACACTTTTCCTCCCTCCTTGCCTCCCCAGCTCTGAATTTGTGTGTATGTAGAGCAAAAGAAATACATACACACACACATACACACACAAACACACACTTGTGTGGATGGATGCATGGATAGATAGATGATTGATTGATAGATCTACCTGCCTACTTACCTATCTACCTATTTATAGGCCATTTTATATTTCCTTGCCTTTATTCACACAGCAATCTGCCTTAAGATTCAAAGCTTTCGGACATTGATGTTTCAGGAATCTTTCTCTCACCTCCCCAGTTTAGGATGATTATGGGCTGTTTTTCATTGAAATTATTGCTTTTCAGGAGCTTGTCTTTCCTCCTGCAGACCTTGAAAATTTGGCCTTGTCTAATTCATAGCTGTATCCTTAGCATCTGCCACTATACCTGACATATAATAGGTACTCAGTAAGTGTTTGTTAATATAAATGGAGTATTACAATGTGGCTATTAAAGAATTTTAATATATGCAGTGGTGCTATTTCAGATAATGGGTTACAACAATATTCTCTGGCAAGTTATACTTATAGTGAGGAAAAATCACACCTCCTCTTCCTCGGTTTTGTCCAACTCATAAGAGTAAACTCACATACTTTTCACATATAACCTGAACAACCAACAGAGAATGTAATTCATTTCCTATTGAACTCTGTACTCTTTGAAAGTTTTGAAAAAGACAGTGAAGTCGTAACAACAGTGAATCCTTGAAGATTCTGAAAGAGTGATACAGTGAGCCTAGCTGACATCACAGCCCAGCTGTGTGGCTACTATATCACACAAGACCCCCATAGAAGGAGGTGGAAACTGTTCATTCTTTTTGATATCCCTACTCTGCATATATTTTAGATCTATAGAGTGACTAACAGTTTACAGAGTACTTCTTCATATATCCTTCCTTACTTACATACATTCACTCTTGTATGAGCTTTGTTCACCCAGGTTAGAAATTTTATTCATTATGTCTAGCTCTCAAAGGATTTTAGAACATATTCTATTGATTGCAATGTGGTGTAATATGGAATACAGTAGCCTAGTAAACACAAAAGGTACAGTCGCTAATCTCCCAAAATTATTCTCCCATAAAGGAAGCATAGAAAAGAACACTTAATATATGAATACATAATATTATTACTGTGTTTCTCTGCTTTGTTTGAAAATTGAAATATTTTGTTAGGACCCATATCCTTAAAAATGTGAGATTTTAAAAATGTTTTATACTTCTGCACTACAAAAGCAGTCATTTTATTTCTCTTCGAAACTCGTGTCTGTAATTTGGGTCATGTATTAAAGGTAAAGAAATGTCAAGGTAAAAGTGGTTATTTAATTCTTGTTGCAATTGGCTGAGTCTCACTTTCTGCATATTACTTGTCTGAGCTTGAATATGTGTCACTTGTAAATGGTGTTTCTAGATTACAATTTGTGTTGGCTTAGATTCATTTTAATGTGAAAATTGTAGACTTTATTGTTTCATTTGAAATAGCTTTATATAAGGCCAGAATATTATGCAAATCTTCATAATCCAAGTCTGATCTCCTAAACATTTAAAGTATAGTGTACATGGTCACATGCCACAACTTTATATGGTAAAAGTGCTAATTGTGTTAAGTGGTGGTAGAAATTGAGACTTTCAGTTGTCAAGAACTTATGGCAAAAAACACACTTGCCTATTGAAAAATGGCTTTTCATTGTTGCTGTATAAATGGCATCAATATAATAGAGTCACTGTGAATTTTGTTCAGAGGATAAGATTACAGATAAAAGCTAATAAAATATTTGTTAAGTTTTTATACCTCATTCTGACAAAAAGTAGTATACTCTTAATTATGGTAAAATAGTACTAGAGATGAAAGGATATCTTCTAATGATTATAGAATCTGTATAACTAGACTTCTGTCCAAATCTTAATTCTTTGTTTTTTGTGTTTTTTTTGAGACAGGGTCTCGCTCTGTCTCCTAGGCTAGGTGCAGTGGCATCGTCTTAGCTTACTGCAACCTCTGCCTCCTGGGCTCAAGCAATTCTCTCGCCTCAGCCTCTCAAGTATCTAGGACTACAAGCGTGTGCCACCACACCTGGTTAATTATTGCCTTTTTTTTTTTTTTTTTTTTTTGGAGAGATGGGGTTTCACCATGTTGCTTTGAATCTTAAGGCAGATTGCTGTCTGAATAAAGGCAAGGAAATATAAAATGGCCTATAAATAGGTAGGTAGGTAAGCAGGCTGGTCTCAAACTCCTGGGCTCGATCAATCCACCTGCCTCAGCCTCCCGAAGTGCTGGGATTACAGACGTAACCCAACATGATGGCCCAAATCTTAATTCTTTAAGCCATTCTTCATTAGTCCTTATTATTTTCATTCTTTCATGACTATTCTACAAAATGGTTTTGGAGAGAATATATTGATATAAGTTTTATGTGTTTATGTACATTTATTTACACACACCCTGTTTGGTACTTCTTTTTTGGTGACATCACATTTGGTGATGTACTAAGGCTGATTTTACTCTCCCATTCGCTCTTTTCTTCTCATTAGTATTTCTAACACTGATTTTTTGCTGAAACTTCATTTTCTGTAACTGAAAACTAAAGTACTCATAGGAAGTCAAAAAGAAGGAAATTGTCTAGTAAAATAAGGAATAATTATGATTCTAAATGGACCCTAGTACACTAATTTTTACATTGTAGGCTTCACTTAGATATTTACTAGCTGAGAAAAGAAATTTGCAAACCAACAAATTAGATATTGAGAACTAATTTTCAGCCCCACAAAAGGCAAATAAATTCAGTCTGACACCTGTAATGGTGAAAGCTTAAAGTTTTACCATTACAGTTATAACATTGCAATGAAGGTGGCTACATATGCATTTTATAAAATGTGTATTGGTTATCCTAATAGGTCCATTGCACATGATTCAAGAATTTTGGCATTCAGAAAACTTTGTAATATTCTGTAAGTATGTAGAAGCATCTTTTTGGTTTAAAAAAAAATAGTCTGATACATTCTAGTTAAAATACCAGCCAGGTTTTGTTGGTACTGGGAAATGGGTACATGAAGATTCATTATACTCTTTATTTTTGTGTCTGTTTGAAGTTTCCATAATAAACAGTTTTTTGAAAATCACCCGATTAATACCACATTCCTGGGATCTGTATCAAATCTAAAGTGCTGGAATTATATACTCAAAAATAGAAAACATGTTTGTGTGTCTGAATCCTCTAAAAAGAAAAATAGTTAATAATGTTAGCATACCTCATTGACAATTAGATATTACCTCTCTTCAACAGACCAGAACAGAGTAAGAAAACCACTTCTATCTGGTTAGTGCCTACTAGATACCTTTATATGCAGGTCATCTCAGAGAACCAAGAAATGTTTCTGCTCAGATGACTTGTAAACATGGAAAATGTGCCTCTCCATGTATACCACTGCAAGATTCTCTTGGTAAAGAACGTGTAATTTTATAACAACACCTGAAAACGTTAAATTTATTATTCATAAATTTTCCAAGACACACTTCAGAACACAGGAAGCTCACAAAAAAGATTCTTACTACTTCAGTTAACATAGATACACCCACCCCTACCCCAGTATTTGATGAAAAAGAAAAAAGTCTTTCTACCCCTGGTAGGCAAAGCAAGTTATCCCATTTGTGTTTTGGAGTACCAGTGCTCTATTACTATAAAGCAGTAAAGTATCATAAGGTAATAACCTCCTCTCCGAAGGTGTATTACTGAAAACATTTACAGACCAATAGTTCATGAAGAGAAAATGATTTATTATGTTTTTAAGAGTGGTTAGTCAAAGTTGCATTTGTTTGTTTTACAGAAGGAACCCAGAGATTGAAAAAAGTTTATTAGTAGTGTCAGAATGAACTGAAGAAAAAAGAAAAGAAAACATAGGGTAGTAGTAAGGGTGAGGAAATATGGATATGTGAAACAATATAAGAACAATTATAAAGTACCACCAAAGAATGGAAATTCAGATTAAAATTTATTTATGATCTTACAGCCACTTTGCAAAAATAGTTGTGAAACAGTAAATTCATTTATTACTTAATATGGGGTGTGAAATTGTAACAAGGCATAACATCCAAGTGACTAAAAGTTCTTTACTCATTTTATTGAACAGGTTTATTGTGACTTCTACTTTTCTCTGTAAGGTATTAAAACCATACTGCCCGTTTAGATTTGGTTCTTATCCATGGCCTTATTGGTCTTATTGTCCTGTATGTTGCAATTCCGGGTTTGCAATTTGGTTAAGTTTTTTTTTTTTTTTTTTTTTTTTTTTTTTTTTCTTTTTTAATTATACTTTAAGTTTTAGGGTACATGTGCACAATGTGCAGGTTAGTTACATATGTATACATGTGCCATGTTGGTGCACTGCACCCACTAACTCGTCATCTAGCATTATGTATATCTCCCAATGCTATCCCTCCCCCCTCCCCACCACAGTCCCCAGAGTATGATATTCCCCTTCCTGTGTCCATGTGATCTCATTGTTCAATTCCCACCTATGAGTGAGAATATGCGGTGTTTGGTTTTTTGTTCTTGCGATAGTTTACTGAGAATGATGGTTTCCAATTTCATCCATGTCCCTACAAAGGATATGAACTCATCATTTTTTATGGCTGCATAGTATTCCATGGTGTATATGTGCCACATTTTCTTAATCCAGTCTATCATTGTTGGACATTTGGGTTGGTTCCAAGTATTTGCTATTGTGAATAATGCCGCAATAAACATACGTGTGCATGTGTCTTTATAGCAGCATGATTTATAGTCATTTGGGTATATACCCA
The DNA here is from genome assembly GCF_028858775.2 of Pan troglodytes. Classification (NCBI taxonomy): domain Eukaryota; kingdom Metazoa; phylum Chordata; class Mammalia; order Primates; family Hominidae; genus Pan; species Pan troglodytes. Next base: position 88,092,247 of record NC_072401.2, read on the forward strand.
GTAATGGGATGGCTGGGTCAAATGGTATTTCTAGTTCTAGATCCCTGAGGAATCGCCACACTGACTTCCACAATGGTTGAACTAGTTTACAGTCCCACCAACAGTGTAAAAGTGTTCCTATTTCTCCACATCCCCTCCAGCACCTGTTGTTTCCTGACTTTTGAATGATTGCCATTCTAACTGGTGTGAGATGATATCTCATAGTGGTTTTGATTTGCATTTCTCTGATGGCCAGTGATGATGAGCATTTTTTCATGTGTTTTTTGGCTGCATAAATGTCTTCTTTTGAGAAGTGCCTGTTCATGTCCTTCGCCCACTTTTTGATGGGGTTGTTTGTTTTTTTCTTGTAAATTTGTTTGAGTTCACTGTAGATTCTGGATATTAGCCCTTTGTCAGATGAGTAGGTTGCGAAAATTTTCTCCCATGTTGTAGGTTGCCTATTCACTCTGATGGTAGTTTCTTTTGCTGTGCAGAAGCTCTTTAGTTTAATTAGATCCCATTTGTCAATTTTGGCTTTTGTTGCCATTGCTTTTGGTGTTTTGGACATGAAGTCCTTGCCCACGCCTATGTCCTGAATGGTAATGCCTAGGTTTTCTTCTAGGGTTTTTATGGTTTTAGGTCTAACGTTTAAATCTTTAATCCATCTTGAATTGATTTTTGTATAAGGTGTAAGGAAGGGATCCAGTTTCAGCTTTCTACATATGGCTAGCCAGTTTTCCCAGCACCATTTATTAAATAGGGAATCCTTTCCCCATTTCTTGTTTTTGTCAGGTTTGTCAAAGATCAGATAGTTGTAGGTAAGCGGCATTATTTCTGAGGGCTCTGTTCTGTTCCATTGATCTATATTTCTGTTTTGGTACCAGTACCATGCTGTTTTGGTTACTGTAGCCTTGTAGTATAGTTTGAAGTCAGGTAGTGTGATGCCTCCAGCTTTGTTCTTTTGGCTTAGGATTGACTTGGCGATGCGGGCTCTCTTTTGGTTGCAATTTGGTTAAGTTTTTTTGGAAAAGTCCCTTAAAAATTTAGCATGAGGATTCTGTAACAATAAAACAAATGTACTTTGGTGTTCCTTGAAAATGGCAGTTCCTCTTAAGTAAAAATATAACTTGCATATAATGTACTGTATTCATTCAATTTAAATTAGTATTAAAATTATTGTTTTCCATCTCTACAGTCCATTCAAATTACATTCATAATGAGCCAGAGGATTATTTTAAATTGTTTATTTTATCATAAGACTTTCCTGTGGTAGGATGCAATCATTTAGAAAAAAAAAAGTACTGGTAAATACCTTGATTTTTCAATTCTAAAACTCAATGGTAGTATTATTGATATTTCTGTTCACCATACACAAAGCCAGACAAAGTCAAGTATGCAATATTATTCCTAGTTCTCCAAGTAAACATTATCCTAGAAACAGTGCAGAACTTTCTGTCCATGGAGTCTGTGGCCAGTCATCTATACTTCTTCTCGCCATTTATTTAAAGCTTTGTCTCAACGTGACTCTTATCCTTTCTTGGGGCATGAACTCTCAATTTCCAGTTCATCATCCCTATTCTGGTTCCACAAACCTGGTTTCTATGGTACCATTTAACTATTTCACTTATTATTCTTTTTCTGTTAAGAATCTCTATTAAACACCTTCTAACATAAGGAATAATTCATCATGTGAATGAAGACTGTCCTCAGGTTTGCAGACTAGCAAAAAAGAATTCCTCACCCACCTTGATTCTCTACTGCCGTGCACTTCGTGTCACTCCCCAGTTTTAGATACTTCCCAGGGTCTCCTTTCTTCAGTGTCAAAAAAAAAAAAAGAAGACACAAGAAAATTCTAATTGGTTCCACTAAAATTTAGGTATTCTAGCCTACCCTACATCTTCATGGCTACATGAAAGCTTTCATGTACTTTTTGCTGACTTTTATCAACATTGTTCATGTCAGAATTTCTTTAATTTTCTCAAGCCTCAGCCAAACAGGCTCCCAAGAGGTGATTGACTTTTTATTTCCAGGCAACATTATGATATGAATATCTTGGGATTGCCTCTGTATTTTCACCTTTTCCCTTGTCTGTTAGTTACCTCTTTTAAGAAGGTACGATTTTTCCTCCTTGCCAGTCTACTCGTCCCACATGTGTTCTTTTTTCCATCTCCTGTTTCCTTCAAAACATTTTTTTTAATCAGTTTTTCCCACTACCATTTGCAACTTCAGTCTCTCCCACTCAACGGGCTTATTATCCACCACCTGAAATCAAGCACAGACATTCTTCTGTGGGGGGGAAAAAACTATTTTTTTAACCTCTTTTTGCTTCCCAAATCCTCAAAATTCTTGAAAGAATACTGGATACTCATTTTCTCAAATTCTTACCATCTAGTCCTTCTTTAACCCTCTCTGATTTGGCCTCTGACCTGTTCATGCAATGAAAATAGTTGTCTTAAAGGTCACCAATGACCTTTATATACCACTTATATACATTTATTCACTCAGAAAATATTCATTTTGTGCTTGCTATGTACCAGGTACTTGCTAGACTAGATACTAGAAGTACATCTAAAAAAGACAACATTCTTTTTCTCAGAGAACTTATAATTTAGTTGAGGAAACAAACAAGTAGAGAACTACAAAGTAGTGTAAGAGTTGCAATTAAGCATGAGGCAACGTGAAAGTAAGAGGAGCAATGTCTAACTCAGCCTTTATGTGGTCATGGAAGCTTTTAGATAGAAAGAGGCTTCCTTTAAAGGTTAAGGAAAAAAAAGATATTCAGGTAAAGAAGAAGGGGAAGAGCGGTGTTTCTAACAGAAGGTATCCTTCAGAAAGGAAGCTAAAAGTTAATATGCTTTTGATTATCTGCAAATTTAGTAACACAGGTACAGAATTCGTTTAGGGAAGTGGATGGAGATAAGGCTTTTACCTGAATTGAGTTTTTAAATTTATATTTAAATTGTTGTGTATGTGTGTGTGTATATACGTGTGTGTGTATATATGTGTATATATAGGCGATGGAAAAAATATATGTGTGAGTATGTGTTCCCACTCCTCAAAACTTTGATTATATATATGTATGTGTGTCTTTTATATATTGTATGTATGTGTACATATATATACTTTTTGCCCAATTCTCACAAATGAATCTGTGACTTCAAAATATAAAGAGACACTGCTATAAATGTAGTTGGGAGCCAGGCGTGGTGGCACATGCTTCTAGTCCCAGCTACTTGGGAGGCTGAGACGAGAAGATAGCTTGAACCCAGGAGTCCAGCACTGCAGTAAGCTATGACTGCACCACTGCACTCCAGCCTAGGCAACAAATGAGACCCTGTCTCTAAAAAATAAAATAAATCTAGTTGAGGACCAGCTTATAAAAGGCTTTGAATACCAAGCTAAGAAGTTTTTTTAAACTGTATGTTGAAGACTCTCGTTTCAAGGATTTTAAGAAATATAATAGCTCAGATTTTCATTTCTGGGAAGTTAACTTTCTATAATGTGAATTATGTAAAGGAGCAAAACTGCAGAAAGGGGATTTAGGAGACAGGTAGTAGTTCAGGAGTGACGTGAATAGTGCTCAGTGATAGAAACAATGCAGCTGAAGAAGAGGGGATGGTTCAGAAATACTTAGAAGGTAGGATTTAGATTCTAGTCCACACTTGCCCCTGGGCTCGGCCCTCTTGTACAGTGCACACTCTGCACAAACCTACACAGTACCCCCTTCCAAATGCTTATCTTATTCTGGTGGAACTAAGCATTCTGTGTCAATATTGGGGTACTTGTCTTCCACATTTCAAATTCTTTGAGATTGTTGTGTCTTTAGATTGTCTATTCCTTATAGAATCTAACAGAGAATTACACATAGTAAACATTGAAAAACTGTGATAATGATGCTTACGTAGTGTGTGCTCTAAAAGCTTCGTGTATGTTAATTCATTTAATTCTCACAACCTTATGCGATGTGCACTATTATTATACCCCCTTTTTGGCTGAATTAAAAGAAGAGTCATGGGGAGATTAAATTACTTTCCTAAGGTCACACACTAGAAAGTGGTGGAACTGATTCAAACTGAGGCAGTCTGGCTCCAGAGTCCGTGCTCATAACCAGTATACTAAACCCATTATTGGAACGCATTATTTGAATACACTCCAGCGATTGGTAAATTTAAAGCAATGTATAAAATGTTTTAGTCCCACAGGATTAAAATTAATATTTTGATTTATGTGGAATAGCTAATGAGTTTGCTTCCTAATCTTTTTGTTTTAATCCTTTTAGAACCAGTTCGAAGATACAAAACTTACCATGGTGATGTCTTTAGTACCTCCAGTGAAAGTCCATCTATTATTTCCTCTGAATCAGATTTCAGACAAGGTAGGAGGCATCTGAAACAAGCAAACTGTTTTTAAGAAACCACGATTATTATTATTTTCAATAGTGTTCAAATATTAATATAAATTGCCAGAAAGAATAATACTGTATAAAATTGCAAAATTAAAAAAAGCTGCTGGTTACTCATTAGTAGTATTATAGAAACTAAATAGCAGTTTCTTCAAATAACGATGTAGTCCTTTTCATTACAGAGATAATAATTCATTGTCTTTAAAAGTAACATGATTTACCTCAAAAGAGTTTAATAACATTATGTCATTAATTTTGTTCTGTGGATTAGATTTGTACAACTCTATGTCTGCTAAGTGTTTGAGTTTTAAATGAAATTACTCTCATGTTTCTATCACCTGTGCCATTATTTCTTTTTCATTCATAATTAGTGAGAAGAAGTGAAGCCTCAAAGAGGTTTGAATCCAGCAGTGGTCTCCCAGGGGTAGATGAAACCTTAAGTCAAGGCCAGTCACAGAGACCGAGGTATGTCATGAAAAAGTAGTGATGATACATTTCCAGTGACCAGTGTTTGTTTTTTATTTGAATTAAATGGAATTTTTTTTTTTTTTTTTTTGAGACGGAGTCTTGCTCTGTTGCCTAAGCTGGAGTGCAGTGGCACAATCTCGGCTCACTGCAACCTCCTTCTCCCAGGTTCACGCAATTCTTTTGCCTCAGTCTCCCGAGTAGCTGGGATTACAGGTATGCACCAATGTGCCTGGCTAATTTTTGAATTTTTAGTAGAGACGGGGTTTCACCATATTGGCCAGGCTGGTCTCGAACTCCTGACCTCAAGTGATCCACCCGCCTCAGCCTCCCAAAGTGCTGGGATTACAGGTGTGAATCAAGTAGAATTTGTTTTTTTACTATCCTTTTTCCTTTATTTTTTGCATTTTCCTTTTCCTTTCCCCTAGCTCTCTTTGTTTTTATAAAAGTTCTCAGAAATTCATCAATTATATGAAAGACAAAGTATTGGAATCTTTTAAAATCATGATTGGCTTTAATTATTTATAGTTGTGCTTGATTTTTAAAATTATCAATATGAATATAAAATAACAGGAAGGTGAAGGCATGGGATTAAAAATCTGTGAGAAGATAGTAAACCTTGATTTCTAAGATACCTTTCTTGAAAGGTTGGAATAGTCTCAGCCAGCAAGCTTTCAGTGAGTATTTATTTGTTGAATGAATAGTGAGTAGGTTACTACTAAGTAACCTATTATGTAAAAGGTTAATTATTCACTGTATCTTTCCTGGCTTAAAAGAGGTTATGTGGTACTTTTTTTTAAAGCCTGATTTAGGCTATTTAGAGTTCATTTTTATACTGACATACTTAGTGAATTTCTTATAAGGTGTTAGTATTATGTTTGTGCTCAGCTTAGGATGGTGGTATTATAGCTGTGTGTTGATTTATGTTGTTTAAACTGAAAGGTGTCAAGTCAATAGTGATGTGTGTCTTTGTCATGTATGCCCAGGTCCCTTACATGAACAAAAGATGTAGTTAATGCTAAGCATTAATTTCAAATTTGTAATATATTAGAGAACAAGAGGTTGCTTGAGAATTTACTTCTAAAATGTGGGAATCCTTTCTAATTCTGTATTTCAGTTTGTTTAATTCAGATGCTACCAAATAGAAAAGAATCATTTAGAAATAAACAGAAACTTGCCCCTTAGCTAATTAATTCTGCCAGACACTGTTTCACACCTGTAAACTATTAATAGATCAGGTCCCTAGCCATGTGATTAAAACAGACTATTCACAGTTTAGAGTGTATGTAATTAAATACTTTACACTAAAATTATTCTTTAGTTAATGGTCCACTTTTTTTTTTTTTTTTTTTTTGAGACAGAGTCTCGCTTTGCTGCCCAGACTGTAATGCAGCGGCGCTATCTCAGCTCACTGCAACCTCTGCCTCCCAGGTTCAAGCAGTTCTCCTGCCTCAGCCTCCCGAGTAGCTGGGATTGCAGGCACCTGCCACCATGCCCAGCTAACTTTTGTATATTCAGTAGAGGTGGGGTTTCACCATTTTGGCCAGGCTGGTCTTGAACTCCTGACGTCAAGTTATCCACCCACCTCAGCCTCCCAAAGTGCTGGGATTACAGGTGGGAGCCACTGCGCCTGGCCTAAAGGTCCGCTTTTAATTAAAGTTGTTTCTTTTGTTTTTTGTACTTTTTAAAATAGTCTATAATTTTTTTCTTTGAGGAAAACTCCAGTAAGTATTCATTTACCTAAAGCAATCTATATTTGCATAAGAGCATTTTATATTACTGTGTCCTTGTGATGACCCCATTTTGATACTTTTGAACAAAGAGGTAGGAGACAAAGATCTATGCTTTACGTTACACAGTTTTCTTTTTATTTTTTAACATTTATTTTTGGTTTGGGGGTACATGTGAAGGTTTGTTATATAAACACGTGACAGGGGTTTGTATACATACTATTTTGTCAAGCAGGTATTAAGCCCAGTACACAACAGTTATCTTTTTTGTTCCTCTCCTTCCTCCCACTCTCCCCACTCAAGTAGACCCCAGTATCAGTTGTTTCCTTCTTTGTGTTCAGAAGTTCTTATCATTTAGCTCCCACTTACAAGTAAGAACATGTGGTATTTGGTTTTCTGTTCCTGCATTAGTTTGCTAAGGATAATAGCCTCCACCTCTATCCATGTTCCCACAAAAGACATGATCTCATTCTTTTTTATGGCTGTATAGTATTCCATTGTGTATATGTACCACATTTTCTTTATACAATCTGTCATTCTGAACATTTAGGTTGATTCCATTCTTTGCTATTGTAAATAGTGCTGCCGTGAACATTCGTGTGTATGTGTCTTTATGGTAGAGTGATTTATATTCCTATGGGTATATACCCAGTAATGGGATTGCTGGGTCTAATGGTAGTTCTGCTTTTAGCTCTTTGAGGAATCTCCATATCGTTTTCCACAACGATTGAACTAATTTGCTCTCCCAACAGTGTGTAAGTGTTCCCTTTTCTCTGCAACCTCGTCAGCATCTGTAATTTTTTTACTTTTTAATAATAGCCATTCTGACTGTTGTGAGATGGTATCTCATTGTGGTTCTGATTTGCATTTCTGTAATGATCAGTGATATGAAGCTTTTTTCAATGCTTGTAGGCTGCATGTATATCTTCTTTTAAGGGTGTCTTTCATGTGCTTTGCCCACTTTTTAATAGAGTTGTTTGTTTTTCTTTTGTAAATTTAAGTTCCCTATAGATGCTGGGTATTAGACCTTTGTCAGATGCATAGTTTGCAAATATTTTCTCCCATTTTGTAGGCTGTCTGTTTACTCTGTTTTTCTAATGAAGCAAAAGCATGTGGGGATGAACAACAATAGGAAGCCAATATTGAATTGCACTAAGCTCAGTGTTGAATTGAGGGAGAATGTGTTTTAGAAGTGACTTTTCTCTATGCATCTAATTTGGAACCTATGAGTAGTTACTATTATGCCCACTTTAGCCAATTGAAAACTCTTGCTTTTAATATAAACAACTGAAATAGAGATAACACCTGAAGAAGCATTGGGATATGTGTTAACAATTGATTTACAGCCCATTTGGTTTGGATTTTTAAATTTTAAAACATATTCATTCAAGCGAAATTAAATCATTTTGGGAGCCTTATGTTAATTTTCTTGATAAGGAACCTCAAAAATGTCAAGGTTATGAGAGAATCCTAATTTTGATTGTTTCCAGATTTTATTTAAGGAAACATTAAGGCCGCCATATTTGTCAAATCTATGTTTAAGGGGTAAACTGTCTTTTTTTTCGTACTTCATGGGGAGAAAAAGCCCGTGGGGTATTCATAGCATCTGAGTTAGATATAGGTTTAGGTGAAAGAAAAATATTTCAGGAAGTAGATTGTTAGCTGTATGTATGTATTATCTAATGTTAAGTTGCTAAACTCTTATTTCTTTTAACTAGTTCCATCTTTTTTCTGCCCACTTAAATACACATTAGCTTAAAATACTGTCCAAATTCCTGTTCACTTGCAGAACACACTCTGATAATATCCTTAACATGCTGGTACGTAATCACGAGTCTTGTTTTCTTCTTTAGGTCACACATTTGTAAAATCTATGAATAGTGCTGTATTTGTACATACTGCATGCTTCATGACAAAAGTTTCTATTCCCTTTAGCTAGAATAAAATGGCAAAACAGATCCAGAGAGTGCTATTGATTTGTATCATAGTGGGATGGGGGGAGATTAACAGGAAATTATGAGTCAGATGCAGCAGAATGAGTAATTTTTTTATACTGAGCTATCAAAAGTGTCTTTCAGTGACCAAAAAGGGCATTCAAAGTAGTTTCCAAAGAGAATTTCTAAGCCTTTTTATGTACTAGCTTTTGAAGTAAGTTTATATGTAGTACATTCCCACTGCTGTGCCTCTCTGCTTGTTGAGGTAACCTTTGTTTCTGACTCCAAACAGAGTTGTTTTTGTTTTTGATTTTTGTCTCAAACTTTGCAGTTTTTATAGAAGTTTTGGTTAGATATCATATTTGGAGAGATAACAATGATAATTATTTTGCTACCTTTTAGTAGCTCTGCTGTAAAATAATTTTAGCTAAAAGACTGTAATATTTTATGAAAATAACAGGTTTGAGTTTAAATGTGCAGATTCAAGGTCTTATTATTATCTTTGACCCTCCCCTTAAGTGAGAGAGGGCCATAAAATTACATTCAGTTATTGACTTTACAGGTAATCATTGAGCACCTGCCATGTACTAGGTGCTTTCAGATACTGGAGATAGAGTTGTGAACAACACAGAAAGTCCCTTGAGGGAAATGAGAAGTAGCCAATAAACCATGAAAAAGCAAGTAAATAATATACTGCCATATAATGATGGTGCCTTAAAGAAAAATAAGGCTACTTAAGGGGATAGGGAGAGCGGGGAGTAATGTCCAAATTCTGTTTTATATAGGTAGTATGATCAGTTTCATTACTAGAACAAGAGGCTCCTAACACCCAAGAGACTTCAAGGGTTTTAGGAGCTCTTTATCAGGAACTGGGGACAAATATCATATATGTATTTCCTTCCCTTCCCATCTCCCTCTCCCCCGCTCCCTCCCCCTCTCCCTCCCCCTCCCCTTCTCCCTTCCCCCTTCCCCTCTTTTCTCCTTTCCTCTCCTCTCTTCTGTCACCCAGGGTGGAGTGCAGTAATACCATCCCAGCTCACTGCAGCCTCAACCCCCTTACCCCCAGGCTCAATCAATTCTACACCTCAGCCTCCTGAGTAGCCAGGACTACAGGTGTGTGCCACCATGGCCAGCTAATTTGTTGTATTTTTTTTGTAGAGACAGGGTTTCACCATGTTGCCCAGGCTAGTCTTGAACTCCTGGACTCAAGCGATCCAACCGCCTTCACCTCCCAAAGTGCTGGGATTGCAGGCATGAGCCACCATGCCTGGCCTATATATTTCTTCATACCATACTGTGTAATGTAAAGATTCTTCTGAGATGGGAAAATAAAATTTGTTTAAACTCTTGCAACCTTACTTAAAATGAAGTTTGCTTGATTAGCCTTAAAACAATTGTTTTCCTCCCAATCCTCACCTGTCTCCTCTTTTCTATATAGCAGACAATATGAAACACCCTTTGAAGGCAACTTAATTAATCAAGAGATCATGCTAAAACGGCAAGAAGAAGAACTGATGCAGCTACAAGCCAAAATGGCCCTTAGACAGTCTCGGTTGAGCCTATATCCAGGAGACACAATCAAAGCGTCCATGCTTGACATCACCAGGGATCCGTTAAGAGAAATTGCCCTAGAAACAGCCATGACTCAAAGAAAACTGAGGGTAAGTTGATTCTCAGGTTACTACACATCTAAACCTGCTCTCACAGGGAACTCTTGGTCAAAGTACTTTTAAAAATTGCTACAGGTATCCATCTAAAGTTACCTGTAGATGAAACTGAAATCCCATATTCATTTCCACTGGGATTAAATATCTTTTTGGTTGATTTTAAAATAAACATTTAGCTATTTTCATTATTTTATCTAAAAAATAACTTAGATGAATTTAGAGTGTCCTAACTATATACTTTAAAAGTATATTCATAATCCTTAAAGTTAACTAGCTGTCTTCATTATTGTGGGGGATTATTTTTTCATATTAAGAAATTTATTATTCCATATATTGAGAAGATCAGACATGGAAAGTTCAAGGTTAATTCCAAAGTTCAAGAATGTTATCAAGTGCGTTTCATCTTGCTGCTCTGTGATTCTCAGAATTTTAGTAATAATTCACTTTCTGGTTAAAAGAGGACTCCATTAGCTCCAAACATCATATCCTCACATTTACAGTATCCAAAGACAGGAAGGACCAAGTCTGTATCTTGTATCTTGTGGATGGATATTTTTATGTGTCTGTTCTTCTAGTTGATATATTTTTCTTTCAACCTATGACAATATATTTTTATAAACATAAAATCAAAATGAACAGTTCTTTTCTCATGTAAAATATCTTAAATGTTTTACAACTTCTACATTATTGTTAGTGTTATAAAATACTTTATTATGTGACTTTACTGTGTACTGTAATTTCTTTAGTCAGTTCCAATTACTGGACATTTTAAATGTTTCTAATTAGCTGTTGAAAGTAATGCTCTAAAGCAGGGCTCCACAGGCCAGCATTGGTCCATGGCCTGGTCACAGCAGGAGGTGAGCAAGGAGCTAGCATTGCCACCTGAGCTCCACCTCCTGTCAGATCAGCAGCAGCACTAGATTCTCATAGGAGCATGAACCCTGTTGTGAACTGCGTTGCATGTTCCTTATGAGAATCTAATGCCTGATTATCTGAGGTGGAACAGTTTCATCCCAAAACCATCCCCTCCTACCTGTCTGTGGAAAAATTTTCTTCCACAGAACCTGTCCCTGGTGCCAAAAAGATCGGGGACCGCTGCTTTAATTAACATCCCTGCAGCTAACTCATTGCAGATAACTTTCTCCAAGTAAAATAGCCAATTCAAAGGCAGACACCGTTTAAGACATTTGATACGTATTGTCAAATTACCCTCCCAAAAGTTTGTGCCAGTTTTTGCTTCCTATGATCGTGCCTGTTTCTTCATATTCTTATGTATTCTGGATATTATCATTCTTTTTTACTATCATCAACTTGAAAGGTGAAGCAATATTTCATTTGTAACGTTAGTTTAAAATAATTCTTCAAAAGCAAAATAAATAATAGTAAACCTGGTAAAATCTAGAATGATTTTTTTCTTTTTAGTTCTGCACTAAGAAATTGTATTACCCTATACTGTTTTCATTTTCTGTTCTTTGCTTCAGAGAATTATCTTAAAAGCACATTTGTATGCTCTGAAGTTAATAGAATTCAAATTTCCTTCACAGTATTCTAAGGAGAAAAAGCTGTTGGTTGGTGAAAATTGCATTGAACTACAAATTGGAAGACATGTACTCTATTCCTTATGATGCTGTTATATGACTTTATGTAAATTTTAAAACCTCTTTATTCCTCGTGCTAATTTTTAAAATGTGGAATTGGATTGTAGTTTATAAAACACTATCCAATTTTTAAAGTTTTTAGATTCCAATAAAATATAACTGAACATATTTCAGTTAAAAGGAAGAAACTCAATAGGGCTTCATCAATTCATTATTACCAATATCTACATCAAAACTAAGTAATAGGCAGGATGTCATACAATATAGTGTGGGCTTCCAATATAATAACTCAGGGAGCAGCACAAACTGCACGTACATATACACCCCTTTTTCCTAAACCATAGTTTTAGAGAGCTAAGCTAGACTTTGGTTCATTCACAATTCATAAATTATAGATCGTACCTTTATAGCATGCCACTGTGATATGTCATCTCGCTAAAAACCTGTTTCCTTTTTTAGGCAGTCAATTTCTAGCTATTTCAAACCAAACATTTCTTTGCCAGACATATTTTGTGTCAGTGATTAGATAATTTGAACTACTGGTCATTAAAAGACTACCTAGTATTTTTTCTGAAAAGAGCTGGAGTTTATATTTTTGAGGCTGAAAAGGGTAATGGGGTTTGGAGGTACAGTTTGAATTAATATTCTTTCCCACAGCATAAATGTTTAGAATTTTTTTTTCTTTTGGTGCAGACACATCTTAACTTCTTCATACCCTGTTGCCATAGTTGATCTTTATTATATTCTGTGTTTCCCATGGCAGACCACTTTCATTCTTTTTTTTTTTTATTATTATACTTTAAGTTCTAGGGTACATGTGCACAACATGCAGGTTTGTTATGTAGGTAGACATGTGCTATGTTGGTTTGCTGCACCCATCAACTCAACATTTACATTAGGTGTTTCTCCTAATGCTATCCCTCCCCCAGCCCCCCACCCCTCAACAGAACTTGGTGTGTGATGTTTCCCGCCCCCTGTCCATGTGTTCTCATTGTTCATTTCCCACCTATGAGTGAGAACATGTGGTGTTTGGTTTTCTGTCCTTGTGATAGTTTGCTTAGAATGATGGTTTCCAGCTTCATCCATGTCTGTGCAAAGGACATGAACTCATCCTGTTTTATGGCTGCATAGTATTCCATGGTGTATATGTGCCACATTTTCTTTATTCAGTCTTTCATTGATGGACATTTGGGTTGGTTTCATGTCTTCGCTATTGTGAACAGTGCTGCAATAAACATACATGTGCATGTGTCTTTATGGTAGCATGATTTATAATCCTTTGGGTATATACCCAGTAATAGGATCGCTGGGTCAAATGGTATTTCTAGTTCTAGATTCTTGAGTAATCGCCACACTGTCTTCCACAAAGGTTGAACTACTTTATGCTCCCACCAACAGTGTAAAAGCTTTCCTATTTCTCCACATCCTCTCCAGCATCTGTTGTTTCCTGACTTTTTAATGATTGCTTTTCTAACTGGCGTGAGATGGTATCTCATTGTGGTTTTGATTTGCATTTCTCTGATGGCCAGTGATGATGAGCATTTTTTCATGTGTCTGTTGGCTGCATAAATGTCTTCATTTGAGAAGTGTCTGTTCATATCCTTTGCCTGTTTTTCAATGGGGTTGTTTGTTTGTTTCTTATAAATTTGTTGAAGTTCTTTGTAGATTCTGGATATTAGCCTTTTGTCAGATGGGTAGATTGCAAAAATTTTCTCCCATTCTGTAGGTTGCCTGTTCACTCTGATGGTAGTTTCTTTTGCCATACAGACACTCTAGTTTAATTAGATCCTGTTTGTCTATTTTGGCTTTCGTTGCCATTGCTTTTGGTGTTTTAGTCATGAAGTCCTTACCCATCCCCATGTCCTGAATGGTATTGCCTAGGTTTTCTTCTAGGATTTTTATGGCTTTAGGTCTAACATTTAAGTCTTTAATCCATTCTGAATTAATTTTTGTATAAGGTGGAAGGAAGGGATCCAGTTTCAGTTTTCTACATATGGCTAGCCAGTTTTCCCAGCACCATGTATTAAATAGGGAATCCTTTCTACATTTCTTGTTTTTGTCAGGTTTGTCAAAGATCAGTTGGTTGTAGATGTGTGGTGTTATTTCTGAGGCCTCTGTTCTGTTCCATTGGTCTATATCTCTGTTTTGGTACCAGTACCATGCTGTTTTGGTTACTGTAGACTTGTAGTATAGTTTGAAGTCAGGTAGCATGATGCCTCCAGCTTTGCTCTTTTTGCTTAAGATTGTCTTGGCTATGTGGGCTCTTTTTTGGTTCCATATGAACTTTAAAGTAGTTTTTTCTTATTCTGGGAAGAAAGTCATTGGTAGTCTGATGGGGATGGTATTGAATCTATAAATTACTTTGGGCAGTATGGCCATTTTCATGATATTGATTCCTCCTATCCGTGAGCGTGGAATTTTCTTCCATTTGTTTGTGTCTTTTATTTCGTTGAACAGTGGTTTGTAGTTCTGCTTGAAGAGGTCCTTTATATCCCTTGTAAGTTGAATTCCTAGGTATTTTCTTTTCTTTGTAGTAATTGTGAATGGGAATTCACTCATGATTTGGCTGTTTGTCTGTTATTGGTGTAGAGAAATGTTTGTGATTTTTACACATTGATTTTGTATCCTGACAGTTTGCTGAAGTTGCTTATCAGCTTAAGGAGATTCGGGGCTGAGACGATGGGGTTTTCTAAATATACAATTATGTCATCTGCAAACAGGGACAATTTGACTTCCTCTTTTCCTAATTGAATACCCTTTATTTCTTTCTCTTGCCTGATTGCCCTGACCAGAACTTCCAACACTATGTTGAATAGGAGTGGTGAGAGAGGGCATCCTTGTCTTGTGCTGGTTTTCAAAGGGAATGCTTCCAGTTTTTGTCCATTTAGTATGATATTGGCTGTGGGTTTGTCGTAAATAGCATTTGTGATTTTGAGGTAAGTTCCACCAATACCTAGTTTATTGAGAGTTTTTAGCATGAAGGGCTGTTTAATTGTGTTGAAGGCCTTTTCTGCATCTATTGAGATAATCATGTGGTTTTTGTAGTTGTTTCTGTTTATGTGTTGAATTACATTTATTGATTTGCCTATGTTGAACCAGCCTTGCATGCCAGGGATGAAGCCGACTTGATCGTGGTGGATAAGCTTTTTGGTGTGCTGCTGGATTTGGTTTGCTAGTATTTTATTGAGGATTTTCACATTGATGTTCATCAGGGATATTGGTCTAAAATTCTCTGTTTTTGTTGTGTCTCTGCCACACTTTGGTATCAGGACAATGCTGGCCTCATAAAATGAGTTAGGGAGGATTCCCTCTTTTTCTATTCATTGGAATAGTTTCAGAAGGAATGGCACCAGCTCCTCTTTGTACCTCTGGTAGAATTCGGCTGTCAATCTCTCTGGTCCTGGACTTTTTTTGGTTGGTAGGCTATTAATTATTGCCTCAATTTCAGAGCCTGTTATTGGTCTATTCAGAGATTTAACTTCTTCATGGTTTAGTCTTGGGAGGGTGTATGTGTCCAGGAATTCATCCATTTCTTCTAGATTTTCTAGTTTATTTGCATAGAGGTGTTTATAGTATTCTCTGATGGTAGTTTGTATTTCTGTGGGATCGATGTTGATATCCCCTTTATCATTTTTTATTGTGTCTATTTGATTCTTCTCTCTTTTCTTCTTTATTAGTCTTGCTAGCAGTACATCAATTTTGTTGATCTTTTCAAAAAACCAGCTCCTAAATTCATTGATTTTTTTGAAGGGTTTTTTCTGTCTCTATCTCCTTCAGTTCTGCTCTGATCTTAGTTATTTCTTGCCTTCTGCTAGCTTTTGAATTTGTTTGCTCTTGCTTCTCTAGTTCTTTTAATTGTGATGTTAGGGTGTTGATTTTATATCTTTCCTGCTTTCTCTTGTGGGCATTTAGTGCTATAAATTTCCCTC
Source organism: Pan troglodytes (assembly GCF_028858775.2). Classification (NCBI taxonomy): domain Eukaryota; kingdom Metazoa; phylum Chordata; class Mammalia; order Primates; family Hominidae; genus Pan; species Pan troglodytes. The sequence goes on from NC_072401.2 coordinate 88,107,951, forward strand.
TACACACTGCTTTGAATGTGTCCCAGAGATTCTGGTATGTTGTGTCTTTGTTCTCATTGGTTTCAAAGAACATCTTTATTTCTGCCTTCATTTCGTTATATACCCAGTAGTCATTCAGGAGAAGGTTGTTCAGTTTCCATGCATTTGTGCAGTTTTGAGTAAGTTTCTTAATCCCGAGCTCTAATTTGATTGCACTGTAGTCTGAGAGACCGTTTGTTGTGATTTCTGTTCTTTTACATTTGCTGAGTAGTGTTTTACTTCCAATTATGTGGTCAATTTTAGAATAAGTGTGATGTGGTGCTGAGAAGAATGTATATTCTGTTGATTTGGGGTGGTGAGTTCTGGATATGTCTATTAGGTCCACTTGTTGCAGAGCTGAGTTTAAGTCCTGGATATCCTTCTTAACCTTCTGTCTCCTTATCTGTCTAATACTGACAATGGAGTGTTAAAGTCTCCCATTATTATTGTGTGGGAGTCTAAGTCTCTTTGTAGGTCTCTAAGGACTTCCTTTATGAATCTGGGTGCTCCTGTATTGGGTGCATATATATTTAGGATAGTTAGCTCTTCTTGTTGAATTGATCCCTTTACCATTATGTAATGGCCTTCTTTGTCTCTTTTGATCTTTGTTGGTTTACAGTTTGTTTCATCAGAGACTAGGATTGCAACCCCTGCTTTTTTTTTGCTTTCCATTTGCTTGGTAGATCTTCCTCTATCCCTTTATTTTGAGCCTATGTGTTTCTCTGCATGTGAGATGGGTCTCCTGAATACAGCACACCGATGAGTCTTGACTCTTTATCCAATTTGCCAGTTTGTGTCTTTTAATTGGGGCATTTAGCCCATTTACATTTAAGGTTAACATTGTTATGTGTGAATTTGATCCTGTCATTATGATGTTATCTGGTTATTTTGCCTATTAATTGAGGCAGTTTCTTCCTAGCATCGATGGTCTTTACAATTTGGCATGTTTTTGCAGTGGCTGGTACTGGTTGTTCCTATCCATGTTTAGTGCTTCCTTCAGGAATTTTTGTAAGGCAGGCCTGATGGTGACAAAATCTGTCAGCATTTGCTTGTCTGTAAAGGATTTTATTTCCCCTTCACTTATGAAGCTTAGTTTGGCTGGATGTGAAATTATGGGTTGAAAATTATTTCTTTAAGAATGTTGAATATTGGCCCCCACTCTCTTCTGGCTTTTAGGGTTTCTGCCGAGAGATCGCTGTTAGTCTGATGGGCTTCCCTTTGTGGGTAACCCAACCTTTCTCTCTGGCTGCCCTTACCATTTTTTCCTTCATTTCAACCTTGGTGAATCTGACAATTATGTGTCTTGGGATTGTTCTTCTCAAGGAGTATCTTTGTGGTGTTCTCTTTATTTCCTGAATTTGAATGTTGACCTGCCTTTCTAGGTTGGAGAAGTTCTCCTGGATAATATCCTGCAGAGTGTTTTCCAACTTGATTCCATTTTCCCTGTCACTGTCAGGTACACCAATCAGACATAGATTTGGTCTTTTCACATATTCCGTATTTCTTGGAGGCTTTGTTCATTTCTTTTTACTATTTTTTCTCTAATCTTGTCTTCTCGCTTTATTTCATTAATTTGATCTTCAATCAGTGATACCCTTTCTTCCACTTGATCAAATCAGCTATTGAAGCTTGTGCATGTGTCACAAAGTTCTTGTGCCATGGTTTTCTGCTCCATCAGGTCATTTAAGGTCTTCTCTACACTAGTTATTCTAGTTAGCCATTCCTCTAACCTTTTTGCAAGGTTTTTAGCTTCCTTGTGATGGGTTTGAACATGCTCCTTTAGCTCGGAGAAGTTTATTATTACTGACCTTCTGAAGCCTACTTCTATCAACTTGCCAAAGTCATTCTCTGTCCAGCTTTGTTCGTTTGCTGGTGAGGAGCTGCAGTCCTTTGGAGGAGAAGAAGCACTCTGGTTTTTAGAATTTTCAGCTTTTCTGCTCTGTGGTTTTATTTACCTTTGGTCTTTGATGTTGGTGACCTACAGATGGGGTTTGGTGTAGATGTCATTTTTGTTGATGTTGATGGTATTCCTTTCTGTTTGTTAATTTTTCTTCTAATAGTCAGATCCCTCAGCTGCAGGTCTGTTGGAGTTTGCTGGAGGTCCACTCCAGACCCTGTTTGCCTGGGTATCACCAGTGGATGCTGCAGAACAGCAAATATTGCTGGCTGATCTTTCCTCTGGAAGTTTTATCCCAGAGGGGCACCCAACCGTATGAGGTGTCTGTCAGCCTCTACTGGGAGGTGTCTCCCAGTTAGGCTACAGGGGTCATGGACCCATTCTCAGAGCTCAAACGCCATGCTGGGAGAACCACTGCTCTCTTCAGAGCTGTCAGACAGGGACATTTAAGTCTGCAGAAGTTTCTGCTTCCTTTGTTCAGCTATGCCCTGGCCACAGAGGTGGAGTCTGTAGAGGAAGCAGGCCTTGCTGAGCTGCGGTGGGCTCCACCCAGTTCGAGGTTCCCAGCCGTTTTGTTTACCTACTCAAGCCTCAGCAATGGTGGACATCCCTCCCCCGACCAGGCTGCAGCCTCGCAAGTTGATCTCAGATTGCTGCGCTAGCAGTGAGCAAGGCTCCGTGGGTGTAGGACCTGCTGAGCCAGGAACGGGAGAAAATCTCCTGGTCTGCCACTTGCTAAGACTGTGAGAAAAGTGCAGTATTTGGGCGGGAGTGTTCCATTTTTCCAGGTACAGTTTGTCTCAGCTTCCCTTGGCTAGGAAAGGGAAATCCCTCTATCCCTTGGGCTTCCTGGGTGAGGTGATGCCCCGTCCGGCTTCAGCTCATCCTCCGATTGCTGCACCCACTGTCCAACCAGTCCCTGTGAGATGAACCAGGTACCTCAGTTGGAAATGCAGAAATCACCCGTCTTCTGTGTCGATCACACTGGGAGCTGCAGACTGGAGCTGTTCCTATTCGGCTATCTTCCACTTTCATTCTTTCTACTCTATTTCTATTCTTGTTTAAAATGTGTCCTATTGGTTCATTGAATATTAATAAACCCCTTATGTTGAACTTTTACATAAATGGTATCTGTCACATGTTACACACTCAATTAAATTGAATAGAATTCCTACACCAAGCAATCAGTGAGCTGTACAACCAAATGCAAAGAAGAAACCAACAAAAATAAAACTCTGGTAACATTCATTAGTTCAAGCACACACCTACACATACACACAAACCACTTGCTTCTGGCCTCAAGATTAGCTCTGGTTTCATTCTACCTTTTGCCCATTAAGATATGATCTTTCAGTCTTTTCTCAACCCTTCTCCCACTCAGAGTCTAACTTGTTTTAAGTTGTCTCCTAAACTAGTTCTCCCTCTTAGCCAAAACCCCAGAATATACAAAAGGAGAAAAGGGAAATCATAGATTGAGAAGCAGTAAATACAGAGTTTGCACTCTACTTTCCCCATCTCATGGGTCCTTTATTTCCTGAGATATTTTCTTGCTGGGGACATCGGCAGGTGTCAGAGACTATGTGACTGATACTATCCCTAGTTGCCACTATTTAAAACGAAAAGTGCAGTGTCATAGGGTTCCAAGATAGTGATTACAGGTGGATATATGTATAGGCACAAAGTAGATGTCTTTTAACTATGACCAATTTTTTTGTTTTTGTCTGTTTGCTTTTAATTTTTTTTAGAGGTAGGGTCTTACTTTGTTGGTGAGGCTGGAGTGTAGTGGTGTGATTATAGCTCACAGCAGCCTGGAACTCATGGGCACAAATTATCCTCTGGCCTCAGCCTCCTAAGCAGCTGAACTACAGGCATGCACCACAGTGCCAAGCTAATTTTTTATTTTTTGTAGAAACAGGGTCTAACTATGTTGCCCAGGTTGGTCTCAAACTCCTGGCCTCAAGCGATCCTCCTGCCTTAGCCTCCCAAGGCATTGGGATTAGTTGTGAGCCAGCACACATACCCTACGATCTGTTTTAGGCTGAATGTCGCTTTCTAAGACAATGAGATTCTGTTCAATCAATCACTTCATGCATTAGCAATATTAAACCAAACACTTATATGAGCTTCATAACTCTATATTACTTCTTCAAGACCTTTTTTTTGAGTCTGAGTCTATCTAGATGCCAAATAGTGAAAACCCTGTAAAACAGTGAAAAGTGAGGCATTATGTTTGACATCAATAGTAGAAAACAAAGATGGGGAAAAACTTGTTTCAACTTAATGTAAGGCATACTCCATTTCTGTTATTGGTAAATTCCAGTATACCTCTTCATGAAAGCTTCAACGTTTGTTTTAGATCACCTAGTTCTAATGTGGTGATTTTGTAGTTTCATATGTAATTTATTATTCTTACATTATTTTTCCTTTCAAGGAAAAAACTAGAATAAATAGTAAAAAATATTGATTCTGCTTATGTGATTTGCAGAATTTCTTTGGCCCTGAGTTTGTGAAAATGACAATTGAACCATTTATATCTTTGGATTTGCCACGGTCTATTCTTGTAAGTAATAAAACCAATTTGTGTCACTCTTAGAAAATAATTTCAGTAGTGTTAAAAACCAGTTAAAATTCTTATAATGCTTATTTTAATAAATGCCGTTTATTTTTTCAATTGTAGACTAAGAAAGGGAAGAATGAGGATAACCGAAGGAAAGTAAACATAATGCTTCTGAACGGGCAAAGACTGGAACTGACCTGTGATACCAAAACTATATGTAAAGATGTGTTTGATATGGTTGTGGCACATATTGGCTTAGTAGAGCATCATTTGTTTGCTTTAGCTACCCTCAAAGGTACCAAGACATTTTATATTCAGAGTACAGTATAGAAATTTAGCAACAAGCAGACTTCCTATGTTTGTTACCATGCCTGACCTCATTTTGACAATTAGTAACTAAATGAACTAGTCAGTAGAAGTGAGTTAGGAACTCCCTTTCTTCTCCCAGCTACTTTCATTGTTTTAATAGTTATGTTTGTTAGGCACCTTCTGTATCTGACTGGGAAGATTTTTTTATTTTTTGCTATGGTTACATAAAAATATTTTTAAATTATATTTTAGGGACCATTTTATATGTTAATGGTCTACATGTGTACTCTAGAAATTAGTATCCTAATATGAGCCTGAATGTATAGCAAGACCTTATTTCTGAATTTCCACATCAATTTATTTAGTCTACTATCCTAAAATCACAGTGACTTTTTAAAATGTCAATTGATGGCTAAAAATTAGTTATTTCACATATCTTTTAAATATTGTATCCACTTAAACCCATGATGTTCACAACCACAGTGGTCCAAGACACAGCTTCAGTAGAAACTTCTCCTATTTATCAATTAGAGTTGCCATAGCAGTAAGAAACATTTTGGAATTCATCTCCTTTTTAAATAAATCATTATATTTATAAATTACTCTTTAATATTTCAGATTCCTGTTTACCTCAAAATTTAACTTGGAAAGCTTAGACAACAAAGTACCATAAATGACAATTGACAGGTTAAAGGATCCTAAAACTCTATAAGCTCTTAATATCTTCTGTATCCTAAAAGAAATATTTCCCTCAATATAGCTTATTGAATTATTGTGCCTTAAAAATGAATAATTTATGCTGTAGACTCATACAATAAATAGTCAATTAGTACCTACTGATGTTCTATCACTTTACTAGTTTCACTTTTAGACTAATCAGTCAATATTGTCTACATGAAGCTGATTCAGTTCATCCAAATATCTGTTTATACTATACCTAATTTCTTATAGATTCTGGTGAAATCAAATTGTATTGAATAATTCTTTTATTTGTAGAGAGTAAATAATAGTTAACTAATGACATTAAAAAATAAAATGATAAATGTCATTCCTTCTAGGTTTCAGCTGGTAGCTCAATAATAGTATACTAGCTAATATTTATTAAATGTTTACCATGTACTGTGTGCTTTAACAAGTGTTTTTATTCATTATGTCATTTGATCCTTATAACAATGCTGTAAAGCAAGAATTCCCACTATCCTGATCTTAAAGCCAAGAAAACTGATGTCTAGAGAGGTAAAATAATATATTCAGTGTCATACGGATAGTAAATGTTGTGACCAGGTGTTGAATCTAGGACTGTATGTCCTTAGAGCCGCCATTCTTAAAAGAGTGGGCCATATTGCCTCCCATCTAAATGGAGTGTCTCAGAGCTCCCTGCCACATTTTTAACAGTCTTGTATTTATATTCTCATATGATACTCTTTTATGCAAGTCTGACCAAAAAGTGAAGAAATCGGAAGAAAACACTAAAGTATTTTTTTATTTTATCTGAATATTTTTCTCATTCTGTTTTAGATAATGAATATTTCTTTGTTGATCCTGACTTAAAATTAACCAAAGTGGCCCCAGAGGGATGGAAAGAAGAACCAAAGAAAAAGACCAAAGCCACTGTTAATTTTACTTTGTTTTTCAGAATTAAATTTTTTATGGATGATGTTAGTCTAATGCAGTGAGTACACAAGAGTTTCTCTTTTGCTCTTTTTGGACACTGGTCTTTTGACCCTTTAGCTTACTGATACTGAATTACTTGATTCCAATCAATGATAATGTCTGCTTTATCATAAAAGTAATATTTCTTTCAACACAGTTTATTTAATCCTTATGCCTTAAAAGCTTAATAATAAGCTTAGTAATAAACTCATGGAAATTAACCTTACATGCCTATAATAAAAACCACCCCAGTATTCAAAATGAAAGGCCAAGATGTCTGTGTGTGTTTGTTTTTTCAGACATACTCTGACGTGTCATCAGTATTACCTTCAGCTTCGAAAAGATATTTTGGAGGAAAGGATGCACTGTGATGATGAGACTTCCTTATTACTGGCATCCTTGGCTCTCCAGGCTGAGTATGGAGATTATCAACCAGAGGTAGGATTTGTGTTTTTTTCCAGGACCATTTTTGTTTGGTGTTGTTACCTTTAACATAGTTAATGACTAAACCTGATTCAGGTGTTTGATGTTTAGATCTGAAGATTTTTGAGGCTTCTTTGGTTCCTCAAAATGACCAAGCACTCCATGTATATCAATTATATAAAGTCATGAAGTGTGGGATTTTTTTTTCCTGTTTAAAGTTATCCTGTTTTGGAGTTTAGGGATATCTACCACTTACTCCTTCTCCTGAGTTCTAACCTATAGAGACTATACACAGGAGTTATTAGTCAAATATAAATTAAAAGGATCTCCTGCCTTCCACATGATGGGCTGGCAGCCTGGCAGAGCTTACTGTGTGGAGAACTCACAGTATACTTAAAGCCTGATGTTTCTAAATAAAATTGATCTAAGAGGAAGCAAGGGGCTAGAAGCTGTGCTGCTGGAGCAGCATCCTTCACAACGTTCATCCTAAACTAGAGTGATATGAGGCCCTTGAATGTCACACTTCTCAAGCTTGCTAATCAGTTCAGTCATTTTATCTCACTGAATAAAAAAGAAAGACTGATGCATTTCTTCTAAAACTCATTCCTCAGAGAGAGAGGTAGAAATAGAAGTACTTCATCTCTTAGCCAAAGCAAGAACTTTAAGATAGAAGGAAGAGGGTTTACTCCAATAAAAGGCAAACAATTGCTTATGAAAACATTCTTTTATCTAGGTTCATGGTGTGTCTTACTTTAGAATGGAGCACTATTTGCCCGCCAGAGTGATGGAGAAACTTGATTTATCCTATATCAAAGAAGAGTTACCCAAATTGCATAATACCTATGTGGGAGCTTCTGAAAAAGAGACAGAGTTAGAATTTTTAAAGGTAAGCATCCAAGATTACAAATGATAAGCTTTGTATCTTTTCCAAGTAAGCAAGAAGTGTTAGAGGACACATATCTAAGAGTTCAAGTGCCAATAACTGATACTGTGCATAATCTCATCTCATTGCTGGCCAAAATTATGGTATTTTAATTCTCATTTTGTAAAAGAGGGAAATGAGGCTCAAAGAGGAAATGTAATGTTCCCAGAGATATGGGGCAGATATGATTTGAACCCATGTCTATCTGGCTGTTAATCCCATGCTTTTATCTTATTCCATACTCAAAATCAAAATACATTATACAGAAGAAACAAATGAATTTGGTGAATGGCTTGATATGAGAGGCAAGTTCATACTGATTCTAGAATTGCTTGTTTTGCTTTTTCTCAAAAGGCTTAAAATTCAATTACATCCTTTAAAAATGGTCTTCCCACTAAATGCCAATTAATGTAGATAGGGGTAAAGAGTCACAAAAATTGACTTACTAGTTTACAGTTCTATTAGTTCTACAGTCTATTAGACCTATAACCAGCTTTCTATATGACCTTAGATAAATAGTATATTTATGATCAAGAAAAATAGTATTATGTAAACTTCCAATGCAAATAGCAAATATAAGATAGTGTTCTGTTGAAAAGACAAATTTTCAGAACATTCTTCTGTTTTAGCTTCCTAGGATGTAACAGTATGCCTTCCATTCGCTGCTGCATATAGAAAGAAATCAAGTTTACCAGCCCTGTGAAAATTTATGAAGGGATTTTATTCACAGACTTACATTACCTTTAATCTAGTGTTCATGGAAAGAAAGAAAGGCAAGATGGTTTTTTCTGTTTGAGTCCAAATTTAAAGATATTAAATTATGGACTTATACTTTTCTTAGTTATTACATTTTTATACTTGTAGAAAGTAAGATGTTACATTATAATTTTATTAATAAAGGTAGAAGGCAGATTGGCACAGTGAAAAGAATTTGCGTGAGGATTTGCAGACAGACAGTCTTGCATTTGAATTCTTATTTCAACTAGCTGAGTGACCTTGAACAATGTGTTTAACTTCTCTAAGTCTCAGTTTTCTCCTTGTAAATAGCATGCCTAAGGAATATTAGGTTGCCCTACTCCTTCTAATAATATATTCTGTTACTTCATTTCCCTTTAACTTTAGTATCTTTCTTCTAACTTAAGAAGTTTTATCTTGTTAACACAACCTTCTAAGGCTACACTTTTGCTGTATATTATGTTGTTTTTGAAATATCTTTCGTAAATCTGCTTTATTGAAGTATAATTTATATACAATAAAATTTACCATTTTTAAGTGTTTGGTGAGTTTTTAAAATATATGTGCATTTGAGCTGGGTGTAGTTAGGGATGCATGCCTGTAATCCCAGCTGGTTGGGAGGCTGATGTAGGATCACTTGAGCCTGGGAGTTTGAGGCTGCAGTAAGCTTTGATCTTGTCACTGGGTTCCAGCCTAAGTAACAGAACAAGACCCCATCTCAAATAAAATAAAATAAAAAATAAAATAAAAGTAAAAAATTAGTATAATAAAATGTGAAAATATGTATACAGTTCAGCAATCACCTCCACAGTCTTGAGAACAAGGGTTAACAAACTGTGGCCTGCCTGTTTTGTAAATAGTTTTATTGGAACTAGTCCATACTCATTTCTTTATATATCATCTATGTCTGCATTCATACTATAACAGCAAAGTCCAGTCATTACAATAAAGATCATATGACCCACAAAGCCTGAAATATTTACTATCTGGCCCTTTACAGAAAAAGTTTACCAACTCCTGATATAGCACATTTCGAATACATAAAGCTCCCTCTTGTCTCTTTATAGTCAGTCCCCTCCCTCTACCTGTAATCCTTAGCAACTACTGATCTGCTATTACCATAGTGTTTTTTTTTCTAGAATGTCATGTAAAAAATAATATAATATACAGTCTTTTATGTATGGCTTCTTTCACTTAGAATAATACTTTTTTTTGTTTCTGAGACAGAGTCTCACTCTGTTGCCAGGTAGGAGTGCAGTGGCATGATCTCGGCTCACTGCAACCTCTGCCTCCCGGGTTCAAACATTCTCCTGCCTCAGCCTCTCAAGTAGCTGGGACTACAGGCACATGCCACCACGCTCGGCTAATTTTTTATATTTTTAGCAGAGACATGGTTTCACCATGTTAGCCAGGATGGTCTCGATCTCTTGACCTTGTGATCCGCCCACCTCGGCCTCCCAAAGTGCTGGGATACAGGTGTGAGCTACTGTGCCTGGCCTAGAAAAATACTTTTAAGATTCATCCATGGTGTGGTATATATCAGTAGTTTCTTTTCTTTTTTTTTTTTCTGAGTAGTTTTTCTGTGTGCAGATACATAATTTGCTTATTCTTTTCATTAGTTGATAGATATAAAGCTGTTATAAACATTCCAGTTCACATTTTTCTGTGAACACAGTTTTTATTTCTCCTGAGTAAATATCTAGCAGTAGGATTGCTGGGACCTATGGCAAGTGCATGTTTAACTTTGTAAGAAACTTCCAAACTGTTTTCCAAAATCATTGTACAATTTTACAGTCCTACCAACACTGTGTGAATTTCAGTTGCTCCACATCCTTGACAACACTTGGTAGTTTCAGTCTTTTTCACTTTAACATTTGAAATAGGTGAATAGTGGTATATTATTATGGTTTTAATTTGTACTTCCCTCATTACTATTTATGTTGACCAATCTTTTCATGTGTTTATTTGCCATTTATATATCATCTTTATTGATGTGTCAAATAAAACTTTTTACCCCCTTTTGTAACTGGTTATATGTTTCCTTACTGTTAAGAAGTACATGTTCTTTAAATATTCTGGATACAAGTCTTTTATCAGATATGTGGGTTTTACATATATTTATTTACTCCTAGTCTGTGGCTTGCCTTACATTTTCTTAACATTGACTCTTTTTTTTAAGAGTCTCACTCTGTTGCCCAGGCTGGTATTCAGTGGTGCGATCTTGGCTCACTGCAGCCTCCACCTCCCAGGCTCAAGTGATGCTTCTTCCTCAGCCTCCTGAGTAGCTGGGATTATAGATGTGCACCACCATACCTGGCTAATTTTTGTATTTTTCATAGGGACAGGATTTTGTCATGATGGCCAGGCTGGTCTCAAACTCCTAGCCTGAAGTAATCTGCCTGCCTTGGCCTCCCAAAGTGCTGAGATTACAGGCATAAGCCACTGTGCCAGCCAACATTAACTCTTGATGAGCAAGTTTTCAATGTTAATGAAGTTTCCAATTTTTTTTATTTTCTAGTTTATGGTTTTTGTGTTCCATCTAAGAAATTTTTGCCCAACCCAGGGTCACAGACACCTTCTAAGTTTTATGCTTTTAGTGCCTGTATTTAGGTCTGTGGTCCATTTTTGGTTAAATTTCATATGTAGGGTGAAGTAAGGGTTGAAATTCATTTTTTTAGCATGTGGATATACAGTTGTCCCAGTAACCTTTGTTTAAAAGATTATCCTTTCCACATTAAACTACATTGATATAGTATGTTAGTCCTTTTTCACACTGCTGATAAAGACATATACCCAAGACTGGGCAATTTACAAAAGAAACAGGTTTAATGGACTTATGGTTCCATGTGGCTGGGGAGGCCTCACAATCACGGTGGAAGGTCTCACATGGCAGCAGACAAGAGAAGAGAGCTTGCACAGGGAAACTCCCCTCCTTAAAACCATCAGATCTCGTGAGACTTACTCACTATCATGAGAACAGCATGGGAAAGACCTGTCCCCATGATTCACTTACCTCCCACTGGGTCCCTCCCACAACATGTGGAAATTCAAGATGAGATTTGGGTGGGGACACAGCCAAACCATATTCCACTTCTGGCCCCTCCCAAATCTCATGTCCTCACATTTCAAAACCAATCATGCCTTCCCAACAGTTCTCCAAAGTCTTAATTCATTTCAGCATTAACCCAAAAGTCCACAGTCCAAAGTCTCATCTGAGATAAGGCAAGTCCCTTCTGCCTATGAGCCTGCAAAATCAAAAGCAAGTTAGTTACTTCCTAGGTACAATGGGGGTTACAGGCATTGGGTAAATACAGCCATTCCAAATGGGAGAAATTAGCCAAAACAAAGGGGCTATACAGGTCCCACGCAAGTCTGAAATCCTGCAGGGCAGGCAAACCTTAAAGCTGCAAAATGATCTCCTTTGACTGCATGTCTCACATCCGGGTCAAGCTGATGCAAGAGGTGGGCTCCCAAGGTCTTGGGCAGCTCTGCCCCTGTGTCTTTGTAGGGTATAGACCCCTCCTGGCTGGTTTCATGGGCTGGTGTTGAGTATCTGTGGCTTTTCCAGGTGCATGGTGCAAGCTGTCGTTGGATCTACCATTCTGGGGTCTGGAGGACAGTGGCCCTCTTCTCACAGCTCCACTAAGTGGTGCTCCAGTTGGCACTCTGTGTGCAGGCTCCAACACCACATTTCCCTTCCCGACTGCCCTATCACAGGTTCTCCATTAGGGCCCTGCCCCTGCAGCAAACTTCTCCCTGGGATCCAGGCATTTCCATACATCCTCTGAAATCTAGGCGAAGGTTCCCAAACCTCAGTTCTTGACTTCTCTGCACTCACAGGCTCAACATCATGTGGAAGCTGCCAAGGCTTGGGGCTTCCAGCCTCTGAAACAACAGCCTGAGCTGTACCTTGGCCCCTTTTAGTCACAGCTGGAGTGGCTGGGACACAGGGCACGAAGTCCCTAGACTCTACACAGCAGAGGGACCCTGGGCCCGGCCCACAAAACCATTTTTTCCTCCTAAACCTCCAGGCCTGCAATGGGAGGGGCTGCTGCAAAGGTCTCTTACATGCCCTGGAAACCTTTTCCCCATTGTCTTGGTGATTAACATTTGGCTCCTTGTTACTTATGTAAATTTCTGCAGCCAGCTTGAATTTTGCCTCAGAAAATGGAATTTTCTTTCTATCACATTGTCAGGCTGCACATTTTCCAAACTGTTATGCCCTGTTTCCCTTTTAAAACTGAATGCCTTTAACAGCACCCAAGTCACATATTGAATGCTTTGCTACTTAGAAATTTCTTCCACTAGATACCCTAAATCATCTCTCTCAAGTTCAAAGTTCCACAAATCTCTAGGGAAAGGGCAAAATGCTGCCAATCTCTTTGCAAAAAAAGAAAAAAAAGAAAAAAATAACAAGAGTCACCTCTGCTCCAGTTCCCAACAAGTTCCCAACAAGTTCCTCATCTCCATCTGAGACCACCTCAGCCTGGACCTTATTGTTCATATCACTATCAGCATTTTTGTCAAAGCCATTCAACTAGTCTTTAGAAAGTTCCAAACTTTCCCACATTTTCCTGTCTTCTTCTGAGCCCTCCAAACTGTTTCAGCCTCTGCCTGTTACCCAGTTCCAAAGTCACTTCCACATCTTCAGGTATCTTTTCAGCCATGCCCACTCTACTGGTACCAATCTACTGTATTAGTCCATTTTCACGCTGCTGATAAAGACATACCTGAGACAGGGCAATTTGCAAAAGAGAGAGCTTTAATGGACTTACAGTTCCATGTGACTGAGGAGGCCTCACAATCATGGCAGAAGGTGAAAGGCATGTCTCACATGGAGGCAGACAAGAGAAGAGAGCTTGTACAGAGAAACTCCCCTTTTAAAACCATCAGATCTTATGAGACTTATTCACTGTCACAAGAACAACACAGGAAAGACCTGCCCCCATGATTCAGTTACCTCTCAGTGGGTCTCTCCCATAACATGTGGGAATTCAAGATGAGATTTGTGGGGGGACACAGCCAAACCATATCATACAGCTTCAATATCTTTATGTCACCATTTACCAAAGTGTATTGCTATGGTATGGTATTATTCCAACAGGTCTGCCAAAGACTGACAGAATATGGAGTTCATTTTCACCGAGTGCACCCTGAGAAGAAGTCACAAACAGGAATATTGCTTGGAGTCTGTTCTAAAGGTGTCCTTGTGTTTGAAGTTCACAATGGAGTGCGCACATTGGTCCTTCGCTTTCCATGGAGGGAAACCAAGAAAATATCTTTTTCTGTATGTCCATTTAACCTCTTTTCATTATATTTTCAAATGATATTACCAACTTCCAATGTAACATATTAACAGACTTTCCTTAGACTCTGCCATTCAGTGGGGATAATACATCTTAATACTATTTAACTCTTCCTTTGTAGTTGTGGAAATTATTATTGAGATTTTATTTATGTCTGGTTTTTTCAACAGGTGACTTTTAAGATTATTACACATTCCTGGCTGGTTATATGCTCAATTAACTTTAGTTAAATTACAACCAAGTTGAATTCTCTGAATAAGTCAGAATTTATTCTAGGGTTGTAACTTCTCACATGGAGAAATCCTCCTAATGTTTTTAAGAAAGATAGTTATCTTAACCCTAGTGAACCTTGTCTGGCCCAATAGTAAACCCCCTCGTAGCAACTGTTATTTGAATTTCAGAGGTACGGAGACTTACTGGATTTTATGAACTAGTCCCAGGACTTTCCGCAATTTTAGATTTTTAGTGTACAGCTCTCTATAAAGTTAGAAAATGATTTTTAGAAAATAATATGTTTGTGGAAGATAGTTAGTGATAAAGGCATATTTTGATTTTGGACCTAGTTGGGACACCTGAACATTAAAGTTCCATTGGCAGACTTCAGAGATGAATAAAAAATATTAATATGTTCAGGTGTTTGTTTTCCTAGTGCTATTCAGGAACTACTGATACCTTTAGTTCATCTTTAGGCTAAAGTATAGTCTCAGCAAAACAGTATTTATAAAGTTACCAAGGTCTTGATGGATCTGGATAATCTTCAACCCTGAGACCATTCCTAGACCTAATGGTTAGTTGATTGACTTCCTCTGAAACCAAGAGATGTCACTAAGATTGCCAGATAATATGTTCTCCAGACCACCCACATCTTCTCAAGATTGTCAGGACCAAGAAATTACCTGGGTTTAACTTACCTTCCCCCAGTGGAAATGCTGGCAGAGCCCATGTCTGAAGGAAACCTTAGATTGATTAATTATAAATCCAGTTTTGGACCGTTTTGAAAAGGTGACAAGTCAAATAATCACACAGCAGTCAACTCTATGTAATTTGCCAAGCTACCACACTAACCCACATATATAGAATGAGCTGTGATTAGTTCATTTTTAAAGATTTGTGGGAATAGAGAATAGTTCGCATTCCCGTGGAAATTATTCCTATATTTAATAGCATTCATTTTTCCTGAAGTTCTTTCTCTAACACAAAACTCTATTTTTTTTAACTCTCCTTTTTTCTTCTACTAACCTCTGGGGAAGTGAAAAAGTTACCATTTGGTCTTCTCATATCTCACAACTGTGTTCTCTCAAGCACATTTCTTATCCAGTCCATCCATTAACACTTGGAGAGAATCAAATATTCTTTGTATGTGTTTCAAAACTATACATCTTTCTTACATATTAAATCATCTATACTATCACTTTTCATAATTAATATGAACCTCTAACCTATCTCTGGCGTTTTTTGTGTGTGATATTTGCTGCCTTTGGGTGTTTTATTATAGGTAGTGGTTCTGTAGTTCTTTTGACTGATCAACTAAGAAGATTCTTTCTTTCATGTTTATGCTTGAATCAGTGAGAGAGTTTTACAACTATGGAGTTCAGTGTCTTTGCAAATTCCTTGACAGTGGTTAAGTGGCATGTTTGTTAGGGGAAAAAAAATGTTCTCCAAGTATTTGAAGAGTTACCAGGTATACTACTGATAATGAAGATACTAGTTTGTTGCTACTGTATCTTTAGCTCCTCTCTAATACTTACTAATTTCTGTTTCTAACAAAGAAAACAGGTTTAATCCTGGAGCTTTCACTAGCAACAATATCTAGCTAGAATTTAACAATGTTGTTCTATTTCTAAAATTTCTTTGAATTTATATAAGTAAGAAAAGTCCATTGAAAAATTTATAAATAACCAAGGCTAGAAATTGTAAAGATGACAGGATTGAAGTCTGGGTAATACTCTGTTATTACAACTTTTGAAAGCCTACTAAATTTGGCTTTTACATGCCTATTTCCGTATTTGAAGTAAAGACAAGGGACATGAAGTAGAATAATCTGCACAGTAGCCAAGAGCTAGAGTACAGTCTAACTGGACTTAAGTGGTTCTCCAGAGACATTAGTCTTAGATCCCCGACATGTTGAACACTGGTCTCTTAAGGCATGGGTCACCAGCAAGCCTTACCATATAGGTCACAAATTGGAGTATGCTCTCTTCCACAAAAGACATTCAGTTTTCAAGAAATTTCAGAGTGATAAAACTGATTTGATGATTCTCCTACTTTCCCTATATTTGGCACAAATCACCATCTCTAAATATCAATGTGTTTTATCTCTCAACCCAGCAGTTATGTTACCAGTACCTTTCCATCTCACATTTTCTTTAATTTTCCACAACTTCTATTCAGCCTTTATGCCACCCAGACTCTACTTGACTGAATCCCGGCTCTTATCATTATATATTAATAAAAAAATTATTGTTAAACTTTCATTTTCTTTTATCCAATAGAGTAGAACACATATTTATTATTTCCTTTTCAAACAGTTTTGGTGTTTGTAAACATTACCATAAATTCAAAATATCAATAATCTTATCAAAGGAATGTGTTTCGCTTGTTAATGACTGATATATACAATCTAGATTTAGGCTACAATTTCTGAAAGTGGCAAACGATGTTAATTTATTTCTTGCATTTGTTTATAATAATACAGTCATGTGCCATGTAATGATTTTTCAGTCAACAACTGACCACAAGCAATGGTGGTCCCATAAGATTATAATGTTGTATCTTTACCACACCTTTTCTGTGTTTAGATGTATACTACACAAACAATTGCCTACAGTATTTAGTACAGTAGCATGCTGTACAGGTTTGAAACCTAGGAGCAGTAGGCTACATCATATAGCCTAGGTGTGTAGTAGTAAGCTAGCCCATCTAAGTTTGTTTAAGTACACTTCAGGATGTTTGCACAATGACAAAATTGCCTAATGATGTATTTCTTGGAACATGTCTTTATTGTTAAGTGATGCATGACTATATAAGATTATATTTATATTAGATGTAAGTCAATATCCAGTGCCTAACAAGAAATATAAATAGTATCTCTACTTACTATAATTATGAATACCCTTGGTTAATATTGTAGAAAAAGAAAATCACATTGCAAAATACATCAGATGGAATAAAACATGCCTTCCAGACAGACAACAGTAAGATATGCCAGTACCTGCTGCACCTCTGCTCTTACCAGCATAAGTTCCAGCTACAGATGAGAGCAAGACAGAGCAACCAAGATGCCCAAGATATTGGTAAGGAGAAGCAGACTATTTCAGATGACTCCTGGGAATATGAATAATTTTTGCCACCAAGTTTTAAAAGAACTGCCATGATTAGGATGAAAACTTACAATATATATACATGTTAAATAGCTAAATCAAGTCTATAAAAGTGTCACAAGTGAAGCCAATATTTCAATTTCATGTTCACCCTGAGAGAATACTCCTAGGGAGTACCTGTTGAAGTGTCCATTTTGTGCTTAGCAATGATAGGCTAGTTGATGTAAACATTATAAACATTTGGGCCATGTTCTCTACCCTCAGTAAGCTTATCCAATATTTGGAATGGTGAGACCAACATGCTTGAAACAGCAATACACAATAGAAGTTCAGGATTTCAGCCAGGCACAGTGGCTCACGCCTGTAATCCTAGCGCTTTGGGAGGCTGAGGCGGGTGGATCACGAGGTCAGGAGTTTGAGACCAGCCTGGCAAACATGGTGAAACCCTGTCTCTACTAAAAATACAAAAAATCAGCCAGGCGTGGTGCCGGGCACCTGTAATCCCAGCTACTTGGGAGGCTGAGGCAGGAGAATCACTTGAACCTGGGAGGCGGAGGTTGCAGTGAGCTGAGGTCGCACCATTGCACTCCAACCTGGGCGACAGTGCGAGACTCTGTCTCAAAAAAAAAAAAAAAATTCAGGATTTGAAGAACAGATTATATTGTACAGACTTTATGACCTATACTGTTAGAAGAGGGAAATCAGAGGCTAGAGTACTGGACAGGTGGCACTTGAATTGGATATGAAGGATAAAAATAATGCAAGTAGTTTGGAGATAAATGGAAGGGCTTTAGAGATGAGGGAAAAAACACAGGAAACAAGGCAGAGGATGGGGGAAGTATGCACCCAGAACAGGACAGTGAAGAGACACACTGTATAGTCTTCTGGGTGGCAGATTTACCACCTATTAGTTTTACTTGGGTGCATCCCTGTTCTGAGATTGAGATGAATAATCATAGTACCCAATGTAAATGGTCAGGAGAATGGTTTATTTTCTTTTGAAAAGGAGCCAGCAGAAGAAACTCATCTGACTCTGGAAAAAATATCTCAATCAGAACTGAAATATTTAAATTTCAGAGAGATAAAACTGATTTGGTGATTTCTGCAATTAGAGATTAAAATTATACAAAATCTAATTCTACATAGTAAATTCTTATAGGTATAAGTGAAACAGTCAGAAGTATGTGATTTAAAAATTTAATGGAATAGCACTGATGACCTTGTGCAGCAGGGTCCTATGAATTCTTTACCCAAACTGTTTCACATTCAAAAAATATTTTCCCCATAAGGGCAGACTGGGGCGATGGCAACCTATGACTAGATGTTTCTCAACCTTTCAGAATCATGATAGGGGTGGAGGTTGTATGCTGATTTAAAATGAAGATTCCAGGAACCTACGTAAAACTCAGAGAGCTACAGTCTTTGGGAATTTGGTCCCTAAAATCTGTACTTTAACAGGCTTTCCTCAGTAATTTTTGTTTTGTTTTGTTTTGTTTTTTTATTTGAGACGGAGTTTCGCTCTTGTCAAAATCTTGTTTGGGTGCAATCTTGGCTCACTGCAACATTCGCCTTCTGGTTTCAAGCGATTTTCCTGCCTCAGCCTCCAGAGTAGGGGATTACAGGCACCCGCCACCACGCCCAGCTAATTTTTGTATTTTTAGTAGAGACGGGGTTTCACTATGTTGGCCAGGCTGGTCTCAAACTCCTGACCTTCGTGATCTGCCCGCCTCGGCCTCCCAACTCAGTAATGATTTTTACACATGCTAAAATACAATAACCACTGCTATAATATCATTATTCTCTTTCTGCTTTGCTCTGCTAGAAAGTTTATATGCTCATATATTTTCAAAGTATAGTGAAATATCAGACCTATTAGAGCCATCAGCATTCTTACTTTGACTAATATTCTATTCAGTACAATCCATAACAACTGAAGATTACTTTGTTATAGTTGTTGTATAGTGAACAGAATCAGAAGACAAAAGTTTGAAGTTAGTCTGTCATCCTCAACATTTCTTATACTGAAGAACAATATGGTATAGCAGTTAAGAGCATGAGCTCAGGAGCCAAATTGCCAGTGGCAAATTAGGCTCTGTTACTTACAAGCCCTAAAACTTTGGGCAAGCTACTCAAACTCTTTGCCTAAGTTACTTTATCTATAGAATGATTGCCATAAGATAATACCTATATCAGAAAGTTGTGAAAAGGAAATGAATTCATACCTGTAGAATCCTTTAAAACTACCTGGCACAAAGTATTCAGTAAATATTTACTGAAGTATTCATTATCATTGTCCTCACCATCATCAACAATGTTTTACCTCTAGAAGATAGTACTACTACTATACTATATGCTGCTATACTATGTAATAGCGGTAATAGTAGCAGCAGCAGCAGCAGCAGCAGTAGTAGTAGATGAATGAATGACCTTAGGAAAGTAAGTGACTTTTTAGAATCTCAGTTTCTTCATCCATGGAGTGGGGCTGGGAATAATGTTGTGTATATATATATATAACAGGTTTACCCCCAGGATCACAACAGCTATGTATCCTTGCCCTCAAATGTGAAAGCACTTTAAGATGGTGTGATCCATATCTTTCCCCTTGGCTTATAAGTAACTGTCTGCCTATTTATTTGTACTACAAGTGAAAACAACTGGTGTTATCTGTGGGCGGTTAATGGGCTAACAAATGTATGCTGCTTCTTTAGAGTCATAGAATATTGATGCTAGAAAGAACCTTACAGGTCATTAAGTTCAAAATTTTACTAATGGCAAAACAGGTTCAGAGAAGATAGTGTTTTGCCCTCATGTCATATATAGAGGTCTCTTAATTCCTAATCCAGGGTACTTTCTGTTTGATGAGTTTCCCAAGAACTGATTTGCATGGATTTAAGATTAATCAATTATTGAGCATTTACTATTTATAAGTGCACACTACTATGGGATAAGAGAATAAATGAAGTCCCTCTCATAAAAAGAGAATATGATTAAGCTGGAGATATAAGGAAGCACAAAATGGTACCAGGGACTGAACAATAGCAGAAACAGATTAGGAAGTATGGATTGCAGACAGTGTGGAGCTAGCGAGCCTTTGTGTTCAAATTTGAAACATTAGTATTAGGATACAGGTTCATTCTAATCTATGTTGGAGTTCTTTCCAGGTAAAAGACAGTAGGAAAGACCAGATAAATGGTTGGTTTATGATCCCATCCCATATCCAAGAGTAGGCTACAAATGGATTTGAATAGCATACTCCCTAATATGTTCACAAAACTGACTAAACTGAGCCAGCTATCCTTATTCCTGCCAAAGTTTGGTCCACATTTTCTTTAAGGATGGAGAAATCTATTGGGTGTAAAGGCATTTCCTTCTGAAGACTTCATTTTGCTTCTTTGATTACAGGCTACTCATAAAGTAAATGAAAATAGAATAGCATTATTTGCTCTAATAAAAACTATATTTTGAGGTAAAGATGATTATGGAAATTTTTTTTTGAAATGTAGTCTCGCTCTGTTGCTCAGGCTGGAGTGCAGTGGCGCGATCTCAGCTCACTGCAAGCTCTACCTCCCGGGTTCACGCCATTCTCCTGCCTCAGCCTCCCAAGTAGCTGGGACTACAGGCGCCTGCCACCACGCCCAGCTAATTTTTTGTATTTTTAGTAGAGATGGGGTTTCACCGTGTTAGCCAGGATGATCTCTATCTCCTGACCTCATGATCCACCCACCTCAGCCTCCCAAAGTGCTGGGATTACAGGCGTGAGCCACTGCGCCCAGCCTGATTATGGGAATTTTTAACAAAGGTGTATTTTTAAAAGTCTTTGTTTTTTAAGGTCTTGTTATAACTTGGTGCCCACTTCCACTTCAGAGAGAGATCATTGAATTTTCCTAGTGACAATAAGGCATGTTTCTTTAAACTTCATTCTGATGCATGAATATTAAAAACCTTTAATGTTTTCCTACCTCTTTATGCCTGAGAGAAAATATCAATTATTAATCTTCCTAGGAAGTAGAAGATAAATGAAACAATCCAAGAATCTAAATCAGTAATCATTTGATATTTTCTTTCTTTCTTCCTTCTCCCCTCCCTCCCTCCTCCTCTGTCTCCTCTTCCTCCTCCTCCTTTTTCTTCATCTTCATCATCATCATCATCATCATCATCATCACCTGGCACCCTTGAGGGAGACATTTTCTTTATAAAAGGAAGTTTTCCCAATTGTTGTATGTAGCAGTCAAACTTAGTTCTGTGTAGAATGCAACAACATAGAATTGCTGCTTTCCAAAGGGGATCAAAGGGAGTGCCTTGTGATGTGGGTCACTAACTGCATGAAAAACTAAATCATTTGAAATCCTTTGCTCCTATTCTTCATTTACATATGCTGCATTGCTTTTGTTATTAGCCTCAAATATTAAAATATCACTGTGACATTGGTTCCTACAAAATAGAATAGCCAAACACTTGTTATAAAGTATCTGTAAATTTAGCCTGTATAAGAGAACTTTGGATGTGTATTTGGGAGTGAAAGAAATTGAAGCATAAAGAGATGCCCAGCTCCCTGATCATGTTAATTTACAGATACTGAAACAGATAGATTAGTACTGTTTGATTCTCCCATTCCTCTGTTGCCTCAGATAAATCCTTAAGTCAGCCCAGTGAGAAGGTGGGTTTGGCATAGTAGTGAAATAACAAAAGGAATAATTTGCCATAAATGCTTTTTCTTTGTAACAGCATTATTGAGATACAATTCAGTACCATACATTCATCCATTTAAAGTATGCAATTCACCATCACCGCAATCTGCCTTAAGCTTTAAAAACTGTCTGGGCAAAACCCCTCTGCATAGCTTTTTCAGGTGTGTATTCACCATCTCAGCCCATCTAGGTTTCATCTCTCCCTCTCCCTATCCTTGGGTGCTGATATTTTAGCAGAGACAGTACTAGGTTTGAAAATTTCTGTGTTAAATGTCATTCTCATTTCTAACTGAAACCTATAAGGAATTTGGTGTCAGCAATCCTGAGCCCCAAACATTGTTGAGTCCAAGAAAATCATTAGATGAAGCAGGAAATGTTGAGTAGGCTGCAACTAAGAGAAAGCTAAAGAGATGAAAATATGTTATGAAAACCAGATCTTCAACCCTCCTTTTTAAAACCCTGATTGCCACACTTTGAAAGCTACCTACTTATGCTGGCAATCAAAATGATTAAAAACTGCATGCTGCTTATTTATTAACATAATTATTCTCATAAAAGTACTGTGGCGTTACCATCATGTAAAGCAATCCTATTTCCTTGTAGAGAGAGCTTCGTTTAGGAGCCTGAATCTCCAAGCAGAGTCTGTTAGAGGATTTAATATGGGACGAGCAATCAGCACTGGCAGTCTGGCCAGCAGCACCCTCAACAAACTTGCTGTTCGACCTTTATCAGTTCAAGCTGAGATTCTGAAGAGGCTATCCTGCTCAGAGCTGTCGCTTTACCAGCCATTGCAAAACAATTCAAAAGAGAAGAATGACAAAGCTTCATGGGAGGAAAAGCCTAGAGAGATGAGTAAATCATACCATGATCTCAGTCAGGCCTCTCTCTATCCACATCGGAAAAATGTCATTGTTAACATGGAACCCCCACCACAAACCGTTGCAGAGTTGGTGGGAAAACCTTCTCACCAGATGTCAAGATCTGATGCAGAATCTTTGGCAGGAGTGACAAAACTTAATAAGTAAGAACATATTAACTAACCCAATTACATATTTGTAAATTCTACATTTCATACGTTTCTTTTTGTTTTGACATTTTATTATTTTCACCATATTTTTTTACATTGACACTTCCCTCCTACCTTCCTTTTCCCTCTTCAGTTCAAAGTCTGTTGCGAGTTTAAATAGAAGTCCTGAAAGGAGGAAACATGAATCAGACTCCTCATCCATTGAAGACCCTGGGCAAGCATATGTTCTAGGTCAGCAAAAACAAGCTTACCTTCTTTGTCCCATACCTCATGCTCAGAGGGAAGTGAACAAGATCATCTTAATTATCAAATTATTTTGGGTTCCATGTCCTAATTGCCAAAACTGAATATAAATTTTAGGCTACTTAAAATGCACCAAATCAAATTACCACTTGATTTAACAAGTGATTGCTTCATGGTACAGACTATTAGCTTCTCTTTTTTTCCCCCTCAGACAGGGTCTTACTCTGTCACCCAGGCTGGAGTGCAGAGATCATGGCTCACTGCAGCTGCAAACTCCTGGGCCCAAGTGATCCCCCCACCTCAGCCTCCTGAATAGCTGTGACTACAGGAACGCAGTACCACATCTGGCTTTTTATATTTTTTTGTAGAGACAGGGTTTCACTATGTTGCCCAGGTTGGTCTTGAACTCCTGGACTCAAGGGGTCTGCCCACCTTGGCCTCCCAAAGTGCTGAGATTACAGGCTTGAGCCATCACGCCCAGTCTGTTAGCTTCTCTTGGTCACAGTTGCCATGACAGTCTTACTAAGACTGTCATGTGCCATTACTTTGGATTACCTTTTTTGGCTTTTCCTTTCAAGCCGATGTGAATGAACTCTGGTAATGCTATAGTTTTGGAGAAGCATTTACTTAGAATGCTTTCAGCTTAGCAGGAACAAAATTGTCTCTAAAACCTTAGATAATTTTATGAAATGTGCTATGGTTGATAGGTAGAAGTTTTTAAGTTGATTTCAGTTTCTTCAAATTCTCCCAGATAGCAGGGCATATTATTTAAGTGAAATTGTGTGTATGTGTGTGTGTGTGTGTGTGCATGCACATGTGCATATATATCTATATATATGCACCTTTTAAGATGCTTACCTTTTATACATGCTACCTTTTAAGATAAATAGTTCAGGTTTCCTGTTGCCTTGTGCAACTTAAAAGGGAAACGCACTGGAGTCGATCTTTGAAAAGAATGGATGTTTAAGCACAGAGATTTGAACTACTACTCAAAATATGAAACAGCATGGGAAACAAAAGGGAAATGAGGACTGTTTCCCTTCTGTTGTCTTACGAAATACTACTAAACTCTCTTCTTAGGCTCAAGGTTTGTTAATTTATCTCTAATTACCCAAAGTTTAAAAGCTTTTTTTATTCTATAATTGGATTCAGGGTATGTCGAGTAAATGAAGACAAAAGACAATTCTGCATTATAATACATAAATATTTATGGAAGCAACATTACTTTATTAATGTAGGCTTTCGCAACTTTCAGAGACTATACTATCAATTTAATTTCAGTCAGTTAAAAAAACTTAGATAAAAGGCAAGATTTCATTCTATAGGTAACTCTGTGTTGAAAATAGGCTAAGAGATTGATTTGATCTTTTAGGAAATACTTTTCAAAGTGTTCACATATAACGGGGCCTCATACATTCTAAACTATTTTCATTAAGAAGGCTTTGGTCTACATGAAAATTCATTACATATCCGAAGGAAAATAGTAAATATTCTATAGAAAACATAAAACACTCTTAAAGGAAATTTTTCTGCATTTTGTATTTATTCATTCTTACTGAATAATGAATTTTCTTTTAACACTTGAACAAATGAAAAACTCATTCCAGTTTCATCATTTCATATTTGATATATCAAAGTGTTGTCAGAAACAATATATTTGTGTTTAAATTTATGCTGCAAAATAAGTTATTATGCTTAGCTACTATTTAAAATAGTGAAAATGCCCATTGGAGGATGTTTTCTCAGTGTAAATACAAAATGTTGCTGCCTTATTGTTCTATTGATTTTTATGAGCTTATCAGAAGAAATCACTTCGATATCTAGCATCCGACCATCTTATGAAATGTCTAATATTTAATTTATGCCACAGGAATGACTATGCATAGTTCTGGAAACTCTTCATCCCAAGTACCCTTAAAAGAAAATGGTAGGTTTACAAAATGTTTTTCCCCTCATTTCCATCATTTCTTGTACCTTACTGAGATAGTCTTGGACCTAACAATGAAGAGTCTTGAGTTCCATGCCTAGGATTTGATCTTACATTGAAGTTAAAGGAGAGTTGTATTTTTCAGCATCATAGTGATGTAATGGGACCTCTGATTTAGGCTAATGTTGATGAAATGACAAATTAGAGATAAGGACACTAATTGGGAAGCTAAGATAATAGTTCAGGTGGGAGATAATTTCTATTAAAAAGTTTTAACTGAGGCAGTTATTTTAAAGGGATGCTGGAGCTGAATTTTAGAGGGAAAGGAGGATTCATTCAGATGGAACAATAAAGATAAGCATTCCAGATCAAGGGCATAGCATGGTCAGAGACATGGAATCATGAGAAAAGAAATTTAGGGAACTGCAGGAGTCTCAGTATGGTGGCATGTGGGGGCCAGGGTAAAGTTTGAGAACTAAGTAGGGACCAGTTTTTAATCTTATGCTAAATATTATGAGGATATTTTGAAGACTTTAAATGCTGAGATTATAGTTTAGAAGGAATCTAAGAAACAAAATCGTAGGCAGAAGACCAGAAATGTCCAGTGACTTGAACATCACTGGCTTTAAAATTTTTAGAATTTAGATTGCAAAGTATTTTCATATACATTATCTTATTTGATCTTTCTAACAACTTTCATGAGTAGAAAATAATGTTTTATTACTATCCATACACTACTTTCCTCCAAAAATGTTTCAGTCTTAGACTCTTAAAGTTGAAATAATTAAAAGCCTGATGAGAAAGAAGCCATTATGTTAATTAAAATTATTAATACAGCTAAACTTGATGAAGTTGTAAATTTAGTTTCAATATTCCTGTAGCCAAGGTAAAACAGAGGGCATAAGACTGAACTATATAGAATTGCTGGGTATTTTTAGGTCAAAACTGTCAAACACCAGAGTGCTATTTTGTATAATTCTCATTCTCTAATAAAAATACACATACTAATTCTTTAAGACAGAAAAAAATTTCTTGGAATTAAAATTGCTTTTAAAAGTAAAACTACACACAATGTCTTAAATACTCATAGCAAATGAAGATGAGGTTTCTTTCCTTCTCATTTTATTTTTGAATGTATCCTCGAAAAATATGAGGGCCTATCATTAAAGAAAAAATTATTGAACTTATACTTGGACGTAAATTGCTAATCCTGTTATATAGCTTTCTAGTGATCAAAGTCCTTACATGGACTGAATTTAGAATGCCTATATACCTGAAATACCTTAGTTATTAACATGTCCATATGGTAGTAATTATTGACTAACAGTTATTTAGTGCTTACTATGTGTCAAGCACTGTTCTAAGCACTTTTTATTATTTCTCATTTAATGCCCACAACAACCCTATGAGGTAGGTGTTAATGTTATTTTTTTTCACACATAAGAAACCAAAGCATAGAGAGTTAAGTTGTACAGAAGGTCACAAAGTTAGCAGGTGGTAGAGCCGTGATTTGAACAAAGGCAATCTGTTTCTAGAGTCTACACTCTAATCTACTCTTTAGACCTCCTCATAATGTGATCATGCCTAAGTATTATTTCTCCCTGCTAAACTTTGAAAGAAGCTGGATAATAATCTATTCAAGTATGATAATTTTAAATGTGTTTTAGCTTAGATTATGATGAAGAAGAATATGAATGTACATTGGATAGCCAATGAGCATGAATTTACATTGGTTAGTTTCTCTATTTAAACCTTCAGAAGGCTTAAAATCTCACCTGCCCTGGACAGTAGGGCCAATCCACCTTCATATAGAGGTATGCCTCAGTTAGCTTGCAAACAAGGCTATATTTTCTTCAAAACGCTCTTTGAATCTGGCCAAGTAGCCTGAATTAGTACTCTGTTGAGAATCAAGTTTTCACATAATACAGCATGGCAAACATGTTTTTGCAAATAGTGTAACTAAGGATCAAAAAGTAAAATTACTTGCCCATGCCTCAAATATGGGACCTCTTACTCTAATTTCAATGTTCTTCCTGCTGGTCAAGATTATTAGATGAAAATTATAAATGGACATCAGTTAATATTAAATTATTCATCACTTAGAACAAGGATGAATGTATTATATTCGCTCTTACCTTTTATGGCCTCCAGAGATTCTTAAAGAATGTGAAATTTGAAAGAAAAGATAAAAAAGTCATGATTCTTCTAATCTCACACTTTGAAAAGGTGATATGGAAAGGATTCTAATCCCTTGATAAATTGTGATTTCAAAAACAAAAGTTGCTCAACTTAAAAAAAAAACTGGTTATTTTCCTTTGTAAGAGTAAAAACAAAAATATGTAAAACTTTTCCAAGAATTATGTAAAATTGATTTTAATGTTTCTTGTTTTACTGTAATTATTATACAGCAATTGAAAAGTAACTTTTAGCTAAGTTTGTCGTGTTGCTTCCTGAAGTGTCCAAACCACGAACTATAGATGGTCACCGACTTATCATGGTTTGACTTTACAGTGGTGCAAAAGAAATAAGCACTCAGTAAAAATTGTACTTTGAGTACCCTTACAACCCTTCTGTTTTTCACTTTCAGTACAGTATTCAGTAAATTACATGAGATAGTAACCACCTTATTGTAAAATAGGCTTTGTTTTAGATGATTTTGTCCAACTATAAGTTAACATAAGTGTTCTGAGCATATTTAAGTTAGGCTAGGCTAAAGCTAGGATGTTTAGTAGGTTAGATGTATTAAATGCATTTTTGACTTAGGGTATTTTCAACTTTTGATGGGTTTGTTGGGATGTTTAAAACTCACCACAGTTAAGTGCCTTTTTATTCTTAGTTGGGATGAGAACCAGAGCAACTCAACCATTAGTCTCCTCAAGCCATTTTCTCTTTCTTCTTTCATTTTATTCCGTCTTTACTCTTGAGGTTTTGATTTTCTGGGAACTGTATGCCTAATGGACTTATTAAGTACCTACCATAGAATAATGGATTTCCTTAGTTTCCAAGTATCCCAATTCCTGAATGGTGGGTGATTAAATCTGAAACTTGAAGGAGGAAATGGAAATTTAAAGCAATGATCATCATTTCATCACTTTACAAAGCACTTTGCTTTAATCTGTTCTCTCTTACCACCTCATCAATGTGGTCTCTTAAAGGCTATACTGATTTCAGTTCCTAATGTGACCTCACCCCCTTACTTGTTTTATTTAATTTTATGGGTTTTGTTCTGTGTTGTTTTGTATTTATTCTAGCTAAAAAATAGAACTAATTGCCTATTTTTTGATAAAAGGATCTTGGATACTTAAACTCATTAAGCTAGGCATTAAATAATGGATAGGCTTTTGCTTAGGATCACCTAATATGTAAAGTACTTCACACCATTGTCCAATGATAGTTTTTGTAATTTAATTAATAAAATCATTAGAAATACCGAATTACCACTACTCTTATTGCTAATAACTAAGTTTTGGTCAAAAAGAAACAACAGAATAGGAATATATACTCTACAGAGAGCTAGCAAACTTGCATCAAAACAGTATTGAGATACAAGGCTAATTCACTCCTGAGAGGAAATTATTGTTGTTATTGTCTTTTGAAATTAAAGGAATTTATGTATACAATATGAAGTATCACATTTACATCATTTAAGCATCAATACAAGTTTTGTGACAAAATTACTATTTGTTTTGTGACATATTAATGCAATTTTAAGTCCATGGGTGGTTATATGTTGCACACACAGAAATAAAGTCTGTTTTCATACTGATTTGGTTGTTACAAAAATGCATATGAAGGTTTAAGGAAATTCTGGCTTACAGTTTAGTGAAACCAAAACCTCTAATTTTCAGAAAGCTTCAATATAGTTGAGAAGTATGTAGAGTTGAATTTGAAAATTCACTTTACAAAAATATCCTTAGGAATATGTTGAACGAACTCACCACCACCAACACCTTCACACACAGACCAATTTGAACTGTCATTGTAATTGATGTTAAGAAGTGTGTGTTTGTGTAAATGCTTGAATTGCGAAGTAGATGAATTAACTTGATAAACATGTCAATTAAGTGTCATATTTATTGGTTTCAGAAGTTAATTGTGAATGATTAGCCTACTTTAAAAAACCTAGTGGAAATAAGAAAGAGTAAATTCTAGTTCTGATTATGACATTTATTCAATTTATTTAACTAGGATTTATCAAGTACTGACTTCAGGCATTTTAATGGGCACTGATACTAGTTATTATGTTGAGCAGGTCACTAACTGTTACTCCTCATCTGCAAAACAATGGTTAAAAATCTCTTTACTTACTTGTGAGATTGTTTCACAAATAAAATTTGAAATGAATGAAGATCCTTTGAGAGTACATGTGCTAGACAAGGAATTATTAATGGAACTATTAATAGATCCAGTTTCTGACCAGGTACCGTGGCTCACACCTGAAATTCCAGCTCTTTTGGAGGCCTAGATAGGAGGATCACTTGAGGCCAGGAGTTCAAGACCAGTCTGGGCAACATAGACTCCATCTCTACAAAAATAAAAAATTAGCTGGGCATGTTGGCACGTGCCTGTAGTACTAGCTATTCAGGAAGCTGGGGTGGGAGGATCTGCTTGAGCCCAGGAGTCAAGGCTACAGTGAGCTGTGATTATGCCACTACACTTATCCTGAGTAGCAGAGCAAGACTCTGTCTCAAAAAAAAAAAAAAAATCCAGTTTCCTCTTGCTATTTTACTCAAGAACTTACTAAGAATATTTTACCAGTTATAAATTAAAATGCCAACCATTAATTAGAAGGAATTTTTTAATATATTAAGCACTGTCAAATTCAGGGAGTTGATTATGGTGTAACAAACAGAAAACCTAAATTGAAAAGTTCGGCTCTTTCCTGTACTAGCTGACTAAACTTGTGCAAATCATTTAACCTATTGAGGTTTATTTAATCATTTGTAACTGAAATATACTTATTTCAAAAGAATAGCTTATGAAGAATAAATGTAATATGTAGTCATTTTATAAATTATAAATCACTATAAAAATATAAACTGTTAACAGTATCAGTAAACTTAAAATATATGTTTAAGTGACTGAGCAATTAACACACTTTGTTAACATTTAAATTGTTAAAACAAGCTGACAGTCTTAATGCCTGAGCATGTTATATTTATTTTTAAATTATAAATTCCCAATAGATGTGCTACACAAAAGATGGAGCATAGTATCTTCACCAGAAAGGGAGATCACCTTAGTGAACCTGAAAAAAGATGCAAAGTATGGCTTGGGTAAGTCACCGTGAGATTCTTGAAGGTCTATGATTGTTGGGGATTCAGAGGAAAAGTCTATAGCATAGCATTGGCATTGCAGTGCCAGCTCACTTCTGGTCTCAAGATACTGACTGGCTGCCCACCCACAAGCCCATCACCCTTACCCGCCCAGTCACCAAATGCCTAATAAGAAATGCCTACAAGAAATACTTCCACAAAATTTAATATGTGTTACCTACTAATCATTTGATATCAATAGTCCCCACATTTCTGTGTTTCAGGCAGGCTAATCATTAGTCTTTGAAAGCAGCAATATGAAAATCTTTTTAAAATGTGTTATTTTACAGGATTTCAAATTATTGGTGGGGAGAAGATGGGAAGACTGGACCTAGGCATATTTATCAGTTCAGTTGCCCCTGGAGGACCAGCTGACTTGGATGGATGCTTGAAGCCAGGTACTTTACATTTTGGTAGTTTTCTAAGTATTTTCTGACAGGCATGAATTTAGGAACTTAGGCCACACTAAAATAATTGAGAAAGAGATGATATTTCTAAGATTCAGAATAAATGTATCTTTGTTGTTGAAAATACTGGATTGTCTATTTGTACAGGAGACCGTTTGATATCTGTGAATAGTGTGAGTCTGGAGGGAGTCAGCCACCATGCTGCAATTGAAATTTTGCAAAATGCACCTGAAGATGTGACACTTGTTATCTCTCAGCCAAAAGAAAAGATATCCAAAGGTAATGTGAATGTCTCTTACTTATGTATTCTGTTTCACTTTTCTGTCTCATTCCTTTTTAGTGATATTCGCACAAAAATGGATTCATTGTGTACAAAATTGATGCAACTTAAGTAAACTGTGATTACTTAATGTGTTCCATCTTCCTTTTGTCAAATCAGAGATAGAGTCATTTATCATTGTGTGGTTAATATTACATAATAGTTTTATATATGAAGTCCTGTCCTGAACCAGATGATGAAAAGGAAAGGACCACCACCAAAAACCAGAAATTTTAAAACAAAACCATATCATTTTGTCTCATTATCCCAGTCTTTAGTGGCTGAGAGACAAAGCACTTGATGAAGATCAGATGACCTGCGTTTGAGCTTTGCCTGTGCCTTTTATTAGCTATATGACTTAAGCCTTCTTGAGCCATAGTTTTCTTTTGTTTTTACTTAAAGAGTAGACAGTGATCTTTGCCCTGCTTTGTCTGCCTTGCACAGAGTTATTTGTTACGAGGATCAAGTGGTAGGACAGTATTTGTGGAAGAAGCACAATAGGCCTCTGTGGCGTAGAACAGTGCAGTGGGAAACGGGGAGGCTTGCAGAATCCAGGGTCAGATTCTGTTTCTACCACCTAAAACTGTACACATTGAGCAAATCACATGAACCTTCTAAGCCTCACTGTGCTCGTATATCAAATGGTGACTATAAACATGCTTATCTTATAGATATGAAAATTAAATGAGATAACACATGTAAAGAATGAGCACATCGCCTGGTACATATGAAGCATGTAAATGTGAATTTTAGCAGTCATTAATATTGTTTTTCAAAAACATTGAAATGCTAGATACAAGTAAGTTACCTTCATGCCAAAGATATTGGGAAATACATAAAAGAATTAGTAAAAAAAATTAGCTGAAAAACAATTTTAGACATAGCTTTGGATTCTTATGATAAAATAGAAGATGAAAAACATGAACGTGTTATATGTTGTGATAAAATCTTATTAAATTTTATATAGATGAGTCATTTTGAGTATGGTTTCTTCTTACTGGATATTATATATATTTTGTATGTCTGTATATGTACACATATAAATAATATGTTACACACTTGTTTACTGTGAGCAAACACAATCGATAGAAGGGAAATAGAAAACACCACCACTGCCCACAGGAACTTTATATAATCTAATTATAATCTAGTCACATTAGGCAAAGGAAGACAACTACAGTTGGAAATGTTGTAACATACTTCTAAGTTTAAAGCAGCCAAGACTAGAAATTTTACATTGGGTCCCATTATTCACCATTTTTTAACCATTTCTGAATCACAGGAATGCAGAATAAATTTATTGCCCCCTGAATAAAGCTCTAAGGGATTTCCATCTTACTCATGTTTTCAGTAGATGTTTTGTAGAAAATTTATTCATTTGTTCAACAAATATTTATTCAGTGCCTGTGATGTGCAAGACAAAAAACTCTGCCCTAATGGAAGTTACTCTTTATCAGGGGAGGCAAGTATTCTTGTCTGACTAGACAGATTTTTAATTGTAACTATGGTAAGTGTTAACAAGAGGCCCAAGGTGCCAAGAGGGAATATAACAGAGGAACTTTACCTATTGTGAGGATCAGAGGAGCCTTTTCTTCTCAGCAGAGTTTTGTGTGGTTTTTTTTTCTGTCCATGCTAAATAAAAATTAAAAGCATAATGTTTAAAGTATACACCTGTGAAATTGTTTCTTCAGAAAGTAGGTGAATCTTATCATGGTATGTAACTATTCTGTAGTGTCACTTTGAAAAGAGGTAAAACCCAAAAGAACTTAGAAAATTACCAATGTGTATTCTAGCTACCCCTGTTAATTGTTAAGCACCAAAGAGGAAGGCTTTTAGTTTTGTTTTTGTTTGCTAATTTTTAAAGTTACAGAATACATACTAGTTTATTAAAAATAAATCCAATTTATGCAAAACCTATGAAATAAGAAGTTGAAGTCCCCTTACCCCATTTCCTAGGGAAACTTTTTGGCATACATGTAGCCTTCTGTGTAGAATAGATATATATAAATAGTGTGTGTATGTGTTGTGTTTATTTATATATATTATTTATATATATAAATATATATTTGATATATATATTTATATATAAATATATATATTATATATATATTTATATATAAAATATATATTATATATTATTTATATATAAAATATATATTATATATATATTTATATATAAAATATATATTATATATAAAATATATATTATATATATATTTATATATAAAATATATATTATATATAAAATATATATTATATATATATAAATAAACACAACACATACACACACTATTTTTTAAAAATCTGTTTTATACTCTAAATACCATTCTGTAACTGCTTACTCAACATATTCTGTTGCTATCCATGTACATGCATATCTTTTTAATGCAACATTATATTTATGTTATAGACATATCAAAACTTACTTAACTTTTCTTCTATTGTTATGTATCCAGGTTAGCTATAATTCTATTATAAATGTTACTCCAACAAATACACCTTTTAATACACCATTGAAAATGTATGTATTTCTAGAGGTTAGATGCCTGGAACTAGATTAAAGAGTATGTACATTAAAATTTTGACAAGTGCCACCAAATTGGACTTCAAAAAGTTTTACCAATTTATAGACTAACCAAGTAGATATAGCAGTGCTTTTCTCCTCATACCATCAGTGGTGCTTAAAATTATCAGTCATTCTCATTTTTGTCAGCCAAATAAGTAGAGAACTGCATTAAACTGCAGGTCCCTGAGCAATAGTGAGAATGTCTTTTCATATATTTACTATTTGTATTTTACTCTGAATTTCCAGTCTACATATCCCTTGTTCCGTGGGAGTTTTGAAAACCTCTTTTTTGTTGAATTTTAGCAACTCTTTGTATATTAGGGATACTAATTCTTTGTTTATTGTTTGTTGTCACAAATATTTTCACTCCAGTTGCTCATTACTCTTAATTTTTCCCTCGTTGTCAATTACTACATAAAACTTTTAATTTCATATAAATTCTCATCTTTAATTCCTTTACACGTGTCTTTGGTGGTTTGTGCTTCAGAAAGCTTTTTCAAGTGGCGTTTTGTTTGTTTGTTCTTTGAGACAGTCTTGCTCTGTCACCCAGGCTGAAGTGCAGTAGCACAATCACTGCTCACTGCAGGCTCCGCCTCCCAGGTTCAAGTGATTCTTCTGCCACAGCCTCCCGAGCAGCTGGGACTCCAGGTGCACACCATCACGCCCAACTAATTTTTGTATTTTTGGTACAGACAGGGTTTCACCATGTTGGGCAGGCTGGTCTCGAACTCCTGGCCTCAAGTGATCTGCCTGCCTCGACCTCCCAAAGTGCCGGGATTACAGGATTACAGGCATGAGCCACTGTGCTTGGCCTAAAGTGGCTTTTGATAAGAACTATATATAAGCAATTTGGAGTTGCCTTCCATGATAATCACTTGGAGTCCAAAAAGTGCAATCTAGTAGGTCAATATAAAGTAAGTGTGCAAATAACTATTTAATAAGGACAAAGAATGTGGGATACTAAGAAAGTATAAATTATCTATGGAATCAGTAGAGTCTCCACAGAGAAGCCTGGTTTGAAATGGATCTTGGAGAATGGAAATGGGGAGTTAAGGTGAAAGGGGTATGCATTTCAATAGAGGTTGTCACAAGAATGACCAAAGGAGAAAGCAAAGAAAGTCTACCAAACACATGACCTAATGGTGTTTTGTGTGTCATCCTTATAAAATCCTTCCAACAATCTTCAAGAAACATTGTGTATGTGTGTAAGCACAAGCATGTGTATCACTAACTTGTTACTCTCATTGATGGATTTTGACTTTTAGTGCCTTCTACTCCTGTGCATCTCACCAATGAGATGAAAAACTACATGAAGAAATCTTCCTACATGCAAGACAGTGCTATAGATTCTTCTTCCAAGGATCACCACTGGTCACGTGGTACCCTGAGGCACATCTCGGAGAACTCCTTTGGGCTGTCTGGGGGCCTGCGGGAAGGAAGCCTGAGTTCTCAAGATTCCAGGACTGAGAGTGCCAGCTTGTCTCAAAGCCAGGTCAATGGTTTCTTTGCCAGCCATTTAGGTGACCAAACCTGGCAGGAATCACAGCATGGCAGCCCTTCCCCATCTGTAATATCCAAAGCCACTGAGAAAGAGACTTTCACTGATAGTAACCAAAGCAAAACTAAAAAGCCAGGCATTTCTGATGTAACTGATTACTCAGACCGTGGAGATTCAGACATGGATGAAGCCACTTACTCCAGCAGTCAGGATCATCAAACACCAAAACAGGCATAGTTTAATTTTAATATTTTGGTTTTCTCATTTAACAAAGCAAAATAGCAGCAAATAAGTTACAGAGCACAATAATCTACAAGATGCTTTCATTATTCTGGAAAAAAGAAATAGTTTATATCTTCTAATTGCTACTGCATTTGATGCTAACTTTCAGAGAAATCAACAGCTTTGGATAATAACTTTAAATGGCTATGACTTTGCAAACTTGCTATCTAATAACCCAAAGAAGGAATATGCAGATTATGATTGTTTTCTTACCAGTTGTTTGTCTCTGGCATATTTAATGTTCGTATTAATAAGAGAATTTTAATATCTGAAAATTGTTTCTAAATAGTTCGTATAATGGGCATTTGAATTCACTATTTATAGTCTAAATTCTTCTGAAGTTCTGAATGAATGATGATAACGACATTGAAAATAGCTCATTCTGGCTGGGCACAGTGACTCACATCTATAATCCCAACACTTTGGGAAGCAGAGGTGGGAGGATTGCTTGAGGCCAGGAGTTCA
This sequence comes from Pan troglodytes, assembly GCF_028858775.2. Taxonomy (NCBI): domain Eukaryota; kingdom Metazoa; phylum Chordata; class Mammalia; order Primates; family Hominidae; genus Pan; species Pan troglodytes. The sequence goes on from NC_072401.2 coordinate 88,143,828, forward strand.
AGATCAGCCTGGGCAACATAGGGAGACCCTATCTCTACAAAACATTTCTTAAAAAATTATCCAGGCAAGGTGGCATGTATCTGTAGTCCTAGCTCCTTGGGAGGCTGGGTGGGAGGATCGCTTAAGCCCAGAAGCCCAGGCGATCGAGCCAGACCCTAACAGAAAGAAGGGAAGGAAAGGAGGAAGGGAGGGAGAGAGATAAGGAAGGGAAGAAAGAGAGTAGCTTATTCCTAGAAATGATACAAATTTAAACTCAAATTCACAAGCAGTTTTAGAAAAAAATCTAACGCCTTTTGATTACTGAAAAATCAACATTCCTTATAAGAGTTATACTCTTATAAATAGGGCTTAGCTGTTGTTCCCATGTTTATATTATTGGATTTATAAATATAAGTAATGTAAACATGAAACCCCATTTTAGAGGCTTGAATTAAAAGCTACTGCTTGATATATATTGATTATTAAAGGAAATAAAACTAATTTGTAAATTTAGGAATATAAAAAGCATTGGACCAGGATTATATAAAAGCCAGGTTTGAACTGGGTTCTATATAGGTTTCCATCTGCCATATCTAGCAGTTTGACCTGAAGCAAGCTCTTTAATCTCTGGATATCAGTTTCCTCAACCATAAAATATGAATACATTGGACTAGATGATCTCTAAGATCTCTTCCAACCTTTATGTTCTTTGACTATACTCTATCCTTTAATATCTTGCTTTTTCATAATTTTTCCAAAAACACATATTTGTCTTTCAGTAATAATTCATTTTGATTCTAGCCAGCTTTGTCCTTGGCTAGGTTTAAAAAAAAGAAAAAAAGAAAAATTATAATTCATTTTGACTCTAACAAGAAATCTTTGTTTGTTTTTCTTTGTTAAGGAATCTTCCTCTTCAGTGAATACATCCAACAAAATGAATTTTAAAACTTTTTCTTCATCACCTCCTAAGCCTGGAGATATCTTTGAGGTTGAACTGGCTAAAAATGATAACAGCTTGGGGATAAGTGTCACGGTACTGTTTGACAAGGTTTTCAAATGTTTTCTCTTCTTTAATTTCCAGCAGCCTATTGTATGTCAACTTTTTAATTGAATTATTTTGCATCAAAAGGGACACATCAAATACTTCCAAAATCCTAAAACTGAATCATATCTAAAAACTATTTTAAAAATTGTGTTAGTCACTTTTTCCTGTGATTTTAAAAAAATTAGACAAACACTACCTTTTTCTCCATAGATTTAATACTTGCTTTATCTGAATATAAAACTTGCAAATTGTAAAATTAATGTAATGCTTTGTAGATATTTGACAGTTTCTACGTGAGCATAGATTATATATCTCTAACCTACATTATTAGTAATTAAAGACTGTATATTTCTGTATACTCTCCATAATATATAATACCTTGTAAACATGTTAGTATCTGAAAATTAGAAGTTCCCAAGGAATATATGTATCTTTAAGGTAGTCAGAATGTGAGCATAGGCTATTTGATAAAATTATTTTTGAATTATACTGATGAATATAATATCCCTCAGTATACTAATGAATATACTGTACATCAGCACATGCTGATGGGATGTCACTGCTTTGGCTAATGAATCCTTTCTAGGCCTGAGATTTGAAAGAGAGTGCAAAATTTTTCATGTTATAAAATATTATTTTGTCTTTTTCTCTTTAGGGAGGTGTGAATACGAGTGTCAGACATGGTGGCATTTATGTGAAAGCTGTTATTCCCCAGGGAGCAGCAGAGTCTGATGGTAGAATTCACAAAGGTATAGTGTTTATATTATGTGGGAATTATATGTATGAATATTACAACAAATAGATAAGAAATTATAAAGTTGATAACTGACTTTCAAATTCATGATATGAAATAAGAACATACTCAATTATAAAACTGTAGCATTAAGAAACTCTTTGATGCCATTTCAAAAACTCTTCTTTCCAGCTTATTTTCTAGTATCAGAAGATATCTATACATCAACATTGTGTGAGAAGTTAAAAAAATTAAAAAGGAAAGAAAATATCTAGACAGTGCTTTCATTCATATTTTACATGTACTATGAAGCAAATTGCTGTAAAAACACTGTCATCTACACTTGTTTTTTTTTTTTTTTTTCCCGAGACAGAGTCTCACTCTGTCACCCAGGCTGGAGTGCAGTGGTGCGATCTCAGTTCACTGCAACCTCCGCCTCCTGGGTTCAAATGATTCTTGTGCCTCAGCCTCCCAAGTAGCTGGGACTACAGGCGCCCACCACCATGCCGGGCTAATTTTTGTATTTTTAGTAGAGACAGGTTTTCACCATGTTGGCCAGGCTGGTCTCGAACTCCTGACCTCAGGTGATCCCCCCACTTTGGCCTCCCAAAGTGTTGGGATTACAGGCGTGAGCCTCTGAGCCCAGCCTGATATCTACACTTCTAGTAAGGACTAACTAGGAACTTTCCTCCAATCTCTATATATTTATAGTTCAACTTATCTTCTCTCTTGATTTAAATTTATTTTTATAAAGATACTGTTCTAAAATATACTTAACATTAGACATAAGATTGGGGAATAAATTAAATAACTTATTAAAGAAACTCTGTAACACAATTTCTTCCAGAATTTGCCTGAGTCCCTCCTCAAACAAATGAATACGAAATAAGACCATAAGATTTAAAAGAACCTGTAGGATTTTTATTTATGATTTGAACTGCCTAATTTTTAGGTGATCGCGTCCTAGCTGTCAATGGAGTTAGTCTAGAAGGAGCCACCCATAAGCAAGCTGTGGAAACACTGAGAAATACAGGACAGGTAACAGATCATTATACCAACCTTTTACAGTACCTTAGAAGAGCAAAACAATGTGTGAATAACATCAGTTCTCATTGAGATCTCTAAATTTGTCAGCTAATCAAGAAACCAAGCCTGATATATATAACCATCTGGGTTGTTGTTTTTTCCTTCCAAATTGAAATGCAAGTATTACAAGACATTTTTTACTGAGGAAGCTGACTTTCTATGTCACATTTAACGCTTACATTACCAAAGAGATCTGATGGGGGAGGGGTGGAAATTGCATTTTAAATTTGTTGTATAAACATCTGATTTCTAGTGGTTTTCACTCTTATTCTTTAGCCTCAACACAAAATTTATTTTGTTGAAGTACATTTTGAGTTAGGGAGTTTAACCAAATTATCTATAATGGTCTTTGGAGGTTTTTGTTGTTGTTTTGAGACAGGGTGTTGCTGTGAGGCCCAGGCTGGAGTGCAGTGGCGCAATCACGGCTCACTGCAACCTTGACTTCCCAGGCTCAAGTGATCCCCCTGCCTCAGTCTCCCAAGTAGCTGGGACTACAGGCTTGTGCCACCATGCCTGGCTAGTTTATTTTTTATTTCTTGTAGAGATTGGGGGCGGGGGGTCTCCCTATGTTGCCCATGCTGGTCTCGAACTCCTAGACAAGAAGTGATCTTCTTGCCCCAGCCTACCAAAGTGCTGGGACTACAGTGGGACTACAGGCGTGAGCCACCACACCTGGCTTTTTTTTTTTTTTTTTTTTTTAATTGAGATGGAATTTCGCTCTTGTCACCCAGGCTGGAGTGCAATGGCATGACCTCGGCTCATTGCAACCTCCGCCTCCCAGAGTCAAGCAATTCTCCTGCCTCGGCCTGTCAAGTAGCTGAGATTACAGGTGCCCACCACGACACCTGGCTAATTTTTATATTTTTAGTAGAGATGGGGTTTCACCATGTTGGCCAGGCTGGTCTCCAACTTCTGACCTCAGGTGATCTGCCCACCTTGGCCTCCCAAAGTGTTAGGATTACCAGCATGAGCCACTCCACCTGGCCATTATCATACATTTCTAACATGTATTATATTTATAATAGATTCTTTTTAATCATTTATCTTTCTATACAGAAATGTAATAAAAACTTGATTTTGGAACTTTCAACCCCTTGCTTTTGTTCCTCTATTTTTTTTTTCTCCCCCTTCATTTGGTGGACCAAATTTGGTAGTTACTTTAAATGATTTTATACCATTAACTATACAAAGTCCTGAAAATGTATCTATTTTCTTAGCATTCTTCTTAATTAATGAAATGCTATTTTACTTATCCAGGTGGTTCATCTGTTATTAGAAAAGGGACAATCTCCAACATCTAAAGAACATGTCCCGGTAACCCCACAGTGTACACTTTCAGATCAGAATGCCCAAGGTCAAGGCCCAGAAAAAGTGAAGAAAACAACTCAGGTCAAAGACTACAGCTTTGTCACTGAAGGTCAGGCCTTGGGAGACTGCAATCTCACCTTTAAATTATTCCTCGCCTATTCAAAATTTGATTTTTACATGTTGGATTACAGTTAATGCCCTAGTTTTGTTCATTATTCTTGTCAAGTGCAAATAATAATCTGACATCGCACCATACTGAATAAAGACAGAAACATATTTGCAGCTCATAGGGTCTGAAAGACTTTGGATAATAAAGTCATGCATGATTATGGTCTTTTAAAAATGCTTTAAATTGTTGTAAAATTCAAAATAGAATTTGGTAAGTGAAAAAATAAAGAAAAACAAATGCTGAGATGCCTTCAAACCCATGTGAAACCTTGACCCTTAGATTTTTGTATTTCTATTTAATTTAATTTTAAGAACTGTGAATCAAACTCTGGGCAGATATTCACCTAGTAGTGCCCAGAAAGTGGTCTTTGTTGCAAACTATGCTAGCCTTTGGACAGATCACTAATTGGTAGTAAGAAAATTAAGAATGACAGTGGCTTTCTAGTACCCTTTAAGATTCTGTCTTCTTAAGAGGTTTATATTTCCTTTACTTTATAAATGATGGTGATGGTGTACAGTCATTGTTTTATTTTACACAAACGTTAGCAACTCTGAATCAGTCCCCAAAATAACGAGAAAAAATAACACAGACTATATTATTTTTTCCTGAATATGAAAATAAAATTAATATACTCATTTTATCATACTGCTCTTTATTCTTTATTTCTTCCATCTTTTTTTTTTGAAACAGAGTCTCGTTCTGTTGCCCAGGCTGCAGTACAGTGGCGCAATCTTGGCTCACTGCAACCTCCGCCCCTGGGTTCAAGCTATTCTCCTGCCTCAGCTTCCCGAGTAGCTGGGATTATAGGCACACACTGCCACATGCGGCTAATTTTTGTATTTTTAGTACAGACGGGGTTTCACCATGTTGGCCAAACTGGTCTTGAACTCCTGACCTCAGGTGATCCGCCCTCCTCAGCCTCCCAAAATGCTGGGATTACAGGTGTGAGCCACCACACCCAGCCCCATCATTCTTTCTTTAAATAGATTTTTTTTTAAACACCCAAGCCAACCATGAGCAAAGACTTTAAATGTATTTTTAAATTATTTTCTGGTTATTGTTCTTTTAATTTATTTAGCTGATAAGAAATTTATTGAAATATTGCAACTTATCTGAGTTAAATTACACCTCCCCAGAACATTACAATTTCAATTTATTTCCACATAACCTCCTCTAACATTTATTTTGTTCTTCTTTTCATCTTTCTCACGCTGTATACCTGAGTTTCTCCCATACCTGTCCTTCTGTGGAGTTTCCCCTTTTTTTGTCTGTTATCGTACTCTGTTTTGTTTTGTTTTTGTAGAGATTGGATCTCACTATATTGCCTAGGCTGGTCTCAAACTCCTGGGTTCAAGCAACCCTCCTACTTCGGCCTCCCAAAGTACTGGGGTTTATAGGCATGAGCCACTGTGCCTGACCATAGTGTCTTTTAAAACATACAAGTTTGATGCATAATTCCATTTTCAGAATCCTACTTTCAGAACTCTCCTTCCTAATCAAACAGCTTAGTTCATGCAGTTAGTTGATAAGATTTCTTAATGATGGAAATAGACTGTAAGATACAGCTTCAGTATACCATTGGAGTGCAGTAAGTACATACAGAGCTATAAATACGGGAAAATGGGCTTTTAAAATGTGTCTAGAAGTATATATGTTTGTATGTTCCTATGTAAACACAGCATGTTAATAATATCTAAATTTTTTTTATATCTTTTTCTCCAGAAAATACATTTGAGGTAAAATTATTTAAAAATAGCTCAGGTCTAGGATTCAGTTTTTCTCGAGAAGATAATCTTATACCGGAGCAAATTAATGCCAGCATAGTAAGGGTTAAAAAGCTCTTTCCTGGACAGCCAGCAGCAGAAAGTGGAAAAATTGATGTAGGAGATGTTATCTTGAAAGTGAATGGAGCCTCTTTGAAAGGACTATCTCAGCAGGTGAGCCCCTAGCATGTGGAGTATAGCATTTTTAATGATGAGATGGATTGGCCTTTCAGAATGGTTTCATAATGCTGGTTTAACTGTACCTTCATTTGTCATTCATGGTACCCCCAGGAAGTCATATCTGCTCTCAGGGGAACTGCTCCAGAAGTATTCTTGCTTCTCTGCAGACCTCCACCTGGTGTGCTACCGGAAATTGATACGGCGCTTTTGGTGAGACTTATGAAAAGTAATTTACAGTTTTATAGAATATCAACTTAGCAACTAACTAATTCAGCTGTGGTGGTTTCATCATGAATTGTTCTCCTGGGTTTCATACCTAGCTACTTGTTTTAGGTAGGCATGTTATCTTGTATGTGACAACTTCTTTGAATGTATTCCATATTTATATAATAATACAATGTAATTTATTCAATTTATTTAACTAGGATTTATCAAGTACTGACTTCAGGCATTTTAATGGGCACTGATACTAGTTATTATGTTGAGCAGGTCACAAACTGTTATTCCTCATCTGCAAAACAATGGTTAAAAATCTCTTTAATAGGAAAATAACATTTCTGTAAGATGCATTATAAATAGCATTTTAAAGGACTACATTGATTTGAGGCACCAGATAGGAAAAAGTGAATGAAACTCTCTTGATGAGCGTATAAGTTGGTATCAGTTTTTAGAAAACAATTTGGAAATACTTAATTAGGCTATTAAAAATGGCCTATATTCTGACAGTATAGAAAATTACAAAGTAATAGAAACTCAGGTAAAAATTTACACACAAAGAAGTTCTTCTAGATTTCTATTAATAATGAAAAGGTAGAAACAACTCTGTCCAATAAAAGGAGAAGGCAGAAATAAAGGTATAGCCATCCATTGGACCATTATACAGGTATTAAAATTGTTTTAAAGCATATTTAAGGACTTAAGAAAATATTTATGATAGAACCCTAATTTTTGAGAGTATGAGACAAAATATATAATACTACTGTAGTTCTAACTTAAGGTATAAATTGTACAATATTAACTGTTATTTTATATATTATTTTCTCTAGTGAACATAAATTACTTTTATCATCAGAAAATTCAATGCATACTTTAGTAGAAAGTTGTTCAATGGTTTATTTTCAAATAAATGCTTCTAAAATTCATAGAATGGTCACAAATCTCTTTAAATGTGTCCATTACAGACCCCGCTTCAGTCTCCAGCACAAGTACTTCCAAACAGCAGTAAAGACTCTTCTCAGCCATCATGTGTGGAGCAAAGCACCAGCTCAGATGAAAATGAAATGTCAGACAAAAGCAAAAAACAGTGCAAGTCCCCATCCAGAAGAGACAGTTACAGTGACAGCAGTGGGAGTGGAGAAGATGACTTAGTGACAGCTCCAGCAAACATATCAAATTCGACCTGGAGTTCAGCTTTGCATCAGACTCTAAGCAACATGGTATCACAGGCACAGAGTCATCATGAAGCACCCAAGAGTCAAGAAGATACCATTTGTACCATGTTTTACTATCCTCAGAAAATTCCCAATAAACCAGAGTTTGAGGACAGGTATCATCAATATAATGTGAACCGCTCAAAGCAACTGGTTGTTGTTAGTAGCAGTAGCAGCAACATGCATTTCTCTTAAGAATGAAATGTATGTATCTGTGACCTTCACAGTGGTTAGGCAGAGGATGACTCTATTGGATGTCTAGCTATTGTGACTGATAGTTTTAGTTAGCAAACCAATAAGCTCTCTAGTCAGTTGCCTGAGTCTTTCTTCCCTCTTGAGCGTATTTACTAGTAACTGAGAAAGTTATTTGTATTTCACTGTTAATCATACTACTTAAACAGAAACAGAATAGACTTATTTAGGCAGTAACACAGTGGGAGACTAGGGACCAGAAATACAGAGGGGAGATAAGGGCAGAGAGTTTGCAAAAGGTAAGACAAAGAAGATGGGGAAAAGAAGAAATGATTGAAAACATAGAAGCATACAAAGAGAAAGACTACATCAATACATTGCATAATTATTCATACATTTTACTCTTTGGTTATGTCTTTGTATCTATCCACATCCAACTTTATTTGTTCAAGTTTTTTTCCTTTGTATTTTATCCAAAATAACCACAGGAGTCAGACTTTTGTTCTTCTTTCTTCTTTTCCTTATTATGTTGAAACACACATTAAGCTTCTGATAACATTAGCTTCAGCTTTGAGTTAACAACTAGAAATCAAAAGAATTTTATTTAACCTATCTTGCTGACTTTATGCGGCTTAAAGAGCTTCATCAAAATAGAACCTAGGCCGGCGCAATGGCTCACATCTGTAATCCCAGCATTTTGGGAGGCCAAGGCAGGTAGATTGCCTGAGCTCAGGAGTTCGAGACCAGCCTGGGAAACATGGCAAAACCCCATCTCTACTAAAAATACAAAAATTAGTTGGGCATGGTGGCACACACTTGTAATCCCAGCTACTTGGGTGGCTGCGGCAGGAGAATCACTTGATCCTGGGAGGCAGAGGCTGCAGTGAGCCGAGATTTCACCACTGCACTCCAGCCTGGGCAACAGAGTGAGACCGTGTCTCAACAACAACAACAAAAAAAACCTAGACAGAGAATAAATTATTGTTAATTTTAACATTTAACAGATATGGAGTAAATTCATAGTCCAGAGTCATACAAAAAGTAACTAGGATCTCAATCAAAATCAGACATGAATATTTGTTAAATGTTTTCTGTTTCTGGCACAAACTAACCATATTGACATTGAAATGTATTTGAAAATAGTCTTACTTCTTTGTCTCTGTAGTAATCCTTCCCCTCTACCACCGGATATGGCTCCTGGGCAGAGTTATCAACCCCAATCAGAATCTGCTTCCTCTAGTTCGATGGATAAGTATCATATACATCACATTTCTGAACCGACTAGACAAGAAAACTGGACACCTTTGAAAAATGACTTGGAAAATCACCTTGAAGACTTTGAACTGGTAAGTTGTTTTCTCTATATTTAAAAAAAAATCCATATTTTTTAAAAGAAGGTGTGTTCATAAAGTTTCCCTTTAGGGAAAAAGCTATCTTTAAAATAGCTTCATATGTGTCTCTAATAAATGGATAACATATCTGGTATGTTTCTGTGCTGAGAAATTAGGAAATAAGGCAAAAAGACCTGAGTATAAATCCTGACTCTACCACTGACTTGCTACAATTTGGCAGACTCCTATGGACCAATCACTTAATTCTTCTGAGTCTTGGTAACTTTGACTATAAAATGGAGCAAGTAACCTCACAGGGTTGTGGTGAAGATTAAATGAAATAACATATGTAAAGCACGTAGTATAGTATCTGCTACAGAGTAGACCCTTAGCAAATATTATTTTTGTCTGCTTCTCAAATTCTGATGAGTTACCTATTTGATTTTTAACCAAGTTTGAATGTAATTTTTTTTTTCTTCTCCACACTTTTTTTGTGTGCTCAGATGGAATCCTTTACATTGTAATAATAGTCCTAGAACTTCTAAACCTACAAATAAGATTTAGAAACAAAATTTCCAAGTATAATATCCTTTACATTGATTGAAAGTTAGCCTTTTTAAATACTGCTTTTATTATCCAAGTAATAAATGTTTATTGTAGAAAAATTATTAAAGAGAGAAGAAGATTAAAGCCACTATAATCTGATTACCCCAAAACTGTTAACATTTTGGAGCTAAATTTCCAGGTACCCTTTTTTTTTTTTGCCTACAATTGTGCATGTGTGTATTGGAGATGAGGGGTGTGCAGCATCTACATCTTCAGTTTCATTCTTAGCAATAGAGTAAAAATAATCTTTAATTTTTCTTAGAAATCTTTCACCCTTGTAAACAACCTCCGTGTCTCATTTGAAATCTTTTAAAAGTATATTTTATTTATGCAACAAAATTAATAAGATTGTGATAATCACCGAAAGACTTCATATTTTTACCAAAAAAAAGCTTTTTTGTGGCTCTTTGCATCTGTTTAGAAATATATGGCTCTTTGCATTTGTTTAGAAATATATGAATTTTTTTCTGAACCTTTCCTCCAGAAAGTATTTTTTGATCATCAAAGTATAACCACTATTGTGTCCTTATTTATCCTAAAAATATAAGAAAGAAAGCAGGAGTAAATTCTGTCTCTGCTGTCCCTAGACAAACATAATGTTGTGCTTAAACATAACTTTTACGTGGGATGCAGTGGGGGGACAGTCTGTCTAGAATCAGACAGACTGTCTAGAGTCAGACAGACTTGACTTCTTCACTTGGACAAGTTAAGTAACCTTTTAAGGTTTGACTTTCTCCTCTGTTAAGGGAAATAATAGTCATCTTTCTGTTTGTCTATAGTGCAGAATAGACAACCTAAAAGTATTACTGCTTTTTTCCCTTAGGAAGTAGAACTCCTCATTACCCTAATTAAATCAGAAAAAGGAAGCCTGGGTTTTACAGTAACCAAAGGCAATCAGAGAATTGGTTGTTATGTTCATGATGTCATACAGGATCCAGCCAAAAGTGATGGAAGGCTAAAACCTGGGGACCGGCTCATAAAGGTGAGACATTTAAGAGGAATGGATTATTTGTGTAAATGTAGACAAACAGCAAGCCAGAAAAAGAAGATTGAATTATTGTAATACTGTATTTATCTATTCGGTTTATGCTTTCTGTTTCCACCACTTCAAAGTAAAGGCCTTCATATAGTTAAAGTTTGGGAAATTATTTTATATATATATATTTTTTTACTATACTTTAAGTTCTAGGGTACATGTGCACAACGTGCAGGTTTGTTACATATGTATACATGTACCGTGTTGGTGTGCTGCACCCATTAACTTGTCATTTACAAATTTGAAAGTCCCTTTAATCTCAGTAAGGCATAAAACAAGCTATCTTAGGTCTCAAGGACAGAAAGTTTAAATTACTTAGAGGATGAATTTCCTAGATTAGCAAAATAATGATGCATTTGTTAGGGATTTAACATTATTATTTCATTGTAATGGCTTGATCGTTGTGCCTATGATTTCCATAATAAAGGGGATTGCCAATAAATTAGAGATCACTGTTGTGAATCTCTTACTAGCTAATATATATTATAAATTAGGAGGATTATTGTATTTTCTTGGCAATTTAGCTTCTCTTTTCTAAAAATTGTGATCTTCACATGCCCCTTTCTTGTTTTTGTAGGTTAATGATACGGATGTTACTAATATGACTCATACAGATGCAGTTAATCTGCTCCGGGCTGCATCCAAAACAGTCAGATTAGTTATTGGACGAGTTCTAGAATTACCCAGAATACCAATGTTGCCTCATTTGCTACCGGACATAACACTAACATGCAACAAAGAGGAGTTGGGTAATGAAAAGTCAAACTTTGTACAATATGATTTTCTTGGTTAGCTTAAGAGTAAGTACTTTTATGACTGAGAAAACAAATATTTTCTATTATTTCAAGGTTTTTCCTTATGTGGAGGTCATGACAGCCTTTATCAAGTGGTGTATATTAGTGATATTAATCCAAGGTCCGTCGCAGCCATTGAGGGTAATCTCCAGCTATTAGATGTCATCCATTATGTGAACGGAGTCAGCACACAAGGAATGACCTTGGAGGAAGTTAACAGAGCGTTAGACATGTCACTTCCTTCATTGGTATTGAAAGCAACAAGGTACTCTGCAATTATTTATGAGTTTTGATTGTGCGTGTGTGTGCATTTCAGGTCATTGATTATACTTCATTCTCTGAAAATATATTACTGAATTAGTAATTCATAGACTAAATTGGCAGGACTTAATAAATTTAAAACAGACTTCTTGATAGGCGATTTTGAGAACACTAAGTGAATAATAGAATGGTTACCACATTTATCAGTTAGGATGTTTTCACTTGCAAGTAATAGAAAATAAAACTCAACTTTTGTTTAACAAGAAAGGGAATTTATTGGGAGTTTTTTTGTTTTGTTTTGTTTTCTTTTCTTTTTTAGACAGTTTCACTCTTGTTGCCCAGGCTGGAGTGCGGTGGTGCAATCTTGGCTCACTGCAACCTCTGCCTCCCAGATTCAAGCAGATCTCCTGCCTCAGCCTCCCAGGTAGCTGGGATTACAGGCACCCGCCACCACGCCAGGCTAATTTTTGTATTTTTAATAGAGACGGGGTTTCACCATGTTGGCCAGGCTGGTCTCGAACTCCTGACCTCAGGTAATCCACCTGCCTTGGCCTCCCAAAGTGCTGGGATTACAGGCGTGAGCCACCCTACCTGGCCCGAAATTTATTGGTTTATATTGGACTTTAGAAGTCCAGAGATAGGGTGGTCATCAGGTGAAATCTGATCAGGGCTCTACCTTAATTTATTTGCTATTTTTAGTTATTTCCTCCTCCCTGTTATCAGTTTTCAAAAGACTACATCATTTTCATACTTCCCACCTGTATACCGCATCACATCACCTAGAGCAGTCTTCAAACAGAAATCTCACCAATCACTACTATTTAAGCAAGTACTGTGTACCAATTGCGTTATGCCTAAATTAAGGTCAATCTCTAAGTTGGAAGCAAGGGATAAGAATATACAGATGCTCCTCATACAGAGGGGTTACATCCCAGTAAACCCATGGTAAATTGAAAATATCATAAGTCAAAACCACATTTAAAATACCCAACCTACCAAACATCACAGCTTATTAGCCTAGCCTAGCCTACCATAAACAGTTTTACATTACTTACATTACATTATCCTACAGTTGGACAAAATCATCTAACACAAAGCTTATTTTATAATAAAGTGTTGAATATCTCATGTAATTTATTGAATACTGTAATGGAAATGAAACACAGGATGATTGTATGAGTATTCAAAGTATGGTTTCTACCAAATGCATGTCACTTTTACAGTGTCATAAAGCTGCACCATCATAAGTTGGGGACCATCAGTATCGATTGGCTTAAGCCAGTCCTGGCTCATTCCCAGAGCTGGGATAGGATTAATCCCACTGGAACTTCATGCCTGCTACCCATGCGACATAGAACTACCGCATCTACTCAACCTTATAACAGTTTCACATTATAAAACATGCTAATAGCAACTTTTCTTTCACTTATAATGGAAACAGATTGAGAAAATGTATTAGTTTCCTATTGCTATTATAAAAAATTACTATAAGTTTAGTGGCTTAAAACAACACAAGTTTATTATATTAACGTTCTGAAGGTCTGAAATACAAAATGGGCCTTACTGTGGTAAAATCAAGGTGTCAGCTGTCAGCAGGGCTGCATTCCTTCTGTAGGTCCCAGGAGAAAATCTATTTTCTACCCTCTAGAGACTCCCCATACACCTTGGTTTATGGCTCACTTCCATCTTCAAAGCTAGGAACTGCAGCACCCTCTGCTTCTGTTGCCACGTCTCTTTCTGTGACTCAGACTTTCCTGCCTCCCTCTTTCACTTATTAGGACCCCTGTGATTATAATGGGCCCACCCAGATAATCCAAAATAACCTCCCCATATCAAAATCTGAACCTAATCATATATACAGTTTCTTTTGCCATATAAATAGTAATATCTTCAGAGGTTCTGAGGATTAGAACAGAATCATTAGAATGTAAACATCTTGGAAGGGGATTATTCTGCCTACCACAATTTACAGGAATCCAGGCTTTCTAGATTACAGACTTAAGTCATATAAAGGAAAAATTCATATTTTTGTTTGTGAATTATTTCTTTTAAAGTATGGGAACTTGTTGATCAAATCATTGATGATAAGCTTATTTATTCCTTCTCAACCTGTAAATTAGATTGTGTACTTTTTTTCCCCTTGAACATAGTCTTTGACTTGATTCCTTCATATATGTCTAAAAATTGGATTGGCATACAATTGTTTTCATAGATCTACTTGAATGTTAATTAGGAGGGGAGGGAAGTCTTCAAACAACCTGGAAAGTATTTTTGTGAAAATTAACATTTTTGCTAACTTTGGGTCCAACTGAATATTTTGCCTCAAAATTAGTAGAGCACTCTTCAGCTCAGCCTTGAAGTCATTTTCTTTTGTCTTTCTGCTTTTATCTTAGCTGTAGTCACCAAAAATACAGTCATGGTAGTCACAGTTATTTTCTCCTTCGTTCTTCTTCTAGCTCTCTCTTCATTGTGTTTATCTACCCTCTTTTATTAAAGTCCATAGGGTAGCAATAATGGAGTGATGTATACTTGTGGTAATTATCTGTATGTCCACCTTCTAGAGACTCCTCATACTCCTTGGTTTATGACTTCCTTCCATAAAGGGAACTGTAAAGGGTTTAGGATTTTACTGTACTTGCAAGCTAATAAGCTAGCCTGTCTTTGTTACATGGATACTGGCAGAAGACATAAAACTCCTGAATCAGAGATAAAAGACTATTACTAATGCATAGCAAGCAGCATGAGCATGGCATTAGTGTCAGTTCCACGTCTTCCAAGTCCCGTAAAAATGATGTATGTGACACACCTCCCCCCGCCCACCCAGGCAAAGCAGTGCTCTGAGTATCACATCACACAAAAGGAACAAAAGCAAAACACACAAACCAGCTTCAACTTACACTTGGTTACTCAAAAGAACAAGAGTCAATGGTACTTGTCCTAGCGTTTTGGAAGAGGAAAACAGGAACCCATCAAACCAACCAATCAACCAAACAAAGAAAAAATTCCACAATGAAAGCACGTATTTGGTCTTTTTGCATTTTGGTGTATAAGCCATCAATATTCAGCAAAATGATTTCTTTCTTTAAAAAAAAGTGGAGGAAAGTAGAAATTTACCAAGGTTGTTGGCCCGGGGCGTTAAATTTACAGATTTTTTTAACGAGAAAAACACACAGAAAAAGCTACCTCAGGTGTTTTTTTACCTCAGCACCTTGCTCTTGTGTTTCCCTTAGAGATTTTGTAAAACTGATAGTTGGAGCATTTTTTAAATTTTTTAAATAAAAATGAGTTGGAAAAAAAAAAAGATATCAACTGCCAGCCTGGAGAAGGTGATAGTCCAAGTGTGCAACAGCTGTTCTGAATTGTCTTCCGCTAGCCAAGAACCTATATGGCCTTCTTTTGGACAAACCTTGAAAATGTTTCTTTAAAAAAAAAAAAAAAAAGATGACAAAGAAAAACAGAGATAATATTGGAGATGTCCTGAATTTTAATAGGGTACATGCCATTAGGGCTTTTTGCACTAAAGGATGAACATGTACTGGTTTATGTGGACAAGCCATTATACCACCAGACTGCAATGCCAGTTTCCTCTACAGTGAAACCCCGTCTCTACTAAAAATACAAAAAATCTTAGCCGGGCGTGGTGGCGGGCGCCTGTAGTCCCAGCTACTCGGGAGGCTGAGGCAGGAGAATGGCGTGAACCCGGGAGGTGGAGCTTGCAGTGAGCCGAGATAGCGCCACTGCACTCCAGCCTGGGTGACAGAGCAAGACTCCGTCTCCAAAAAAAAAAAAAAAAAAATGATGTATGTGGGCCTGTGGATTTGTACACATGCAATAGGTTGTATTATAGGAGAGGAATGCTATGAGAAGAGCCTTGGGAACCCACCATTTTGTAGCAGTCTGTAAGAAAGCCTGTTTTTTGTTGGGGGAGAGAAGTTACCACATCCTTCATGGTTGCACACTGCAGATACAACCTTAAGAAATGGCCCAGATAAAAAGAGGTCAGGACCTTGCATTTTGGGGCTAGTCAGCAAGAACATACAGGGGTACTCAGAACTTTAAGTGTATTGCCTCTCCCAATACTGTACACCTTAGGCAACTCCCCTCTTCTCTCAATTATCAGCAACAATAAGATTGCATACTAATCTTCTATTTCTGAGGTGCTATCTTTTTGGCTGTTTTGTACTTTGGGTGGTACCATTCTTATAATCCTTTGAATAGAAATATTTCATCTAGATTTTCTCTTTAATTTAAAAGAAAAACACGTATCAAGGGCTTTAGATATATAAAACTTAATGAACTGTGATTTCTAAGTTATCTTTGAACTATTGACTAAGTGACAGTGAACCGAGTTATTAGATAATGAATATTAGCAGTGTTTTAAATAAAAGGGGAAATAGGGTGATATGTTAAACTGAGGCCCAGAGAAAACCTACGTAAAGAAGTGATTCTTAATCTTTTTTGGGTCAAGAATATCTCCCGGGCCAGTCACGGTGGCTCACACCTGTAATCTCAGCGCTTTGGGAGGCCTAGGCAGGTGGATTGCTTGAACTCAGGAGTTCGAGACCAGCCTGGGCAACATGAAAAAACCCCATCTCTACAAAAAATACAAAAAAATAGCTGGGCATGGTGGCACATGCCTGTGGTCCCAGCTCCTTGGGAGGCTGAGGTGGGAGCATTGCTTGAGGCCAGGAGGATTGCTTGGGCCTGGGAGGTCAAGGCTACAATGTGCCAAGACAGTTTACAGTTGTCTTTTTTTACAACACAGAAATGATCTTCCAGTGGTCCCCAGCTCAAAGAGGTCTGCTGTTTCAGCTCCAAAGTCAACCAAAGGCAATGGTAAGGATATATTCATTTTACTGTACTCTCCTACGGTAATGGGAATGTAAAATGGCACATCCATTTTGGAAAACAGGTTGACAATTTCTTAAAAATTATAACTTACACCTAAAATATAATCCAGCTTTTTCACTGCCAGCTGTTCACTTGAAGAAAGTAAGCCTATATTCTACATAAAAACTTGGACAGAAATGTTTCTAGCACTTACTTGTAGTAGCCAAAATTTGAAACAACTCAAATGTCCAAAAACTGTTGAACTGATAAACTGGTTGTAATATATCCAAACAGTGAAAAGCTACACAGCAATAAAAAGGAATGGACTATTGATACAAGCAAAAAAATAATTAAAATAAACTCAGAATAAATGTTCTGAATTAAATAAGCCAGAGCATAAAAGAAATAGTTCATACTGTATGATTCTATTACACAGTTGTAGACAATGCAAATTATAGTGACAGCAGCTCAGTGGTTATGTGGGACAAACAGGGGAAGGAAGCATTTAGGGGAACAGGAGAAAGAGATTACAACTATTATGTTTCATACTCTGCCAATATGATTGTTTTGAACCGGTGGTGTATTATTGGTATACTTTTTTATTTTTCCTAGAAGTTTAATAATATTTTTCTTGCAAGGAATATTAAAATCCATTCTTGGACTCTTTGTAACATCATCCACAGAATTCTAAAGACTTGTCTATAAAAATTCCATCTCAACTTTTATCTTTCTAGGCAGAATTATTTCAGGGTCATTCCCAAATAGAGGTTCTTAAATGTATTTACCTATATTTGTTTCTTTCTTTGTTTTCTTATAAAGTTTTCCAAACTCTACCGTATTTTTCTCAGTCTCTTGAAAATATAATTTAATGAATGAAGTTATATTTAAATATGTGATGTTTTAGCTGTAAGTGAAATATAATCTCCTTTTTTAATATATTGAATTTTTGTAATGATAGCTAAGAATTAAAATTAACATTTGGTTTAAAAATACATTAAAAGTTCTTTTCTGTTTTATCCATAATTTATTTTCCTGTGTTGAATTGATAGTCTTTTTGAAATCAGACTTTAAAAAGCTTACTACCTTCTTTTAAATAGTAAAGTGAACATAGTTAAGCACCTGTGATGGCTCACCCATTCAGTGCGAAAAATTATAATCAGTGTATCACATGAACCATTCAGCCCAAACTGAGCTTTGATGTGAACTATTTTCTTTTAAGAAATTAGCTTTTTCCTCACACCTGTAATCCCAGCACTTTGCGAGGCCGAGGCGGGCAGATCACGAGGTCAGGAGATCAAGACCATCCTGGCCAACATGGTGAAACCCCGTCTCTACTAAAAATACGAAAATTAGCTGGGCATGGTGGCGCACACCTGTAATCCCAGATACTTGGGAGGCTGAGGCAGGAGAATCGCTTGAACCAGGGAGTCAGAGGTTGCAGTGAGCCGAGATCGCACCACTGCACTCCAGCCTGGCAACAGAGCATGACTCTGTCTGAAAAAAAAAAAAAAAAAAAAGAAATTAGCTTTTTCCTTGGGATAAACCCAAAAATATTAGAGGTTTGGAATCAAATATTATTCCATTTATTTGGTTTTTAATCATTTTGTAATATGAATTATTTTTGTGTACTAATAAAAATAACAACATCCCAGAAATGTGAGTTTTCTTTAATTATTTTGATGTCCCTCTTGTGGTTTGGATTGGCTCATCCCCTTACTTCCTATATTGTCCTTTCAGGTTCCTACAGTGTGGGGTCTTGCAGCCAGCCTGCCCTCACTCCTAATGATTCATTCTCCACGGTAAGAAAAAGCCCACCCTCTTTCATGTCATACCTCCTTATCTGAGGAACTGCATGTTTGTGTTTTGAACCAAACTGATTTCATGTTTAAATATTTGTCTTCTTTAGATATTCATATTAATAGTAAGGCTATATTTTACTGAACTAATAGGCCTTGCTAAGTAAATCATACAACATAGAGCCTCACGTAGATAACCGTACATCATTTGGCACACACTCAGCTTTTAAATACACTAACCAGTTAAATAGATAACTTTAGTGTGGAGATTTTTCTTATTAATGTGTAAAATCCTTTTGATTGTCTCTTAGACCATGGGAAGAGAAGAATAATATAATTAAGAGTGGAATTGTTCCTTTGGGCTATTTTTGGCGAGTAGTAACCTTCAAGTTCAAATCTGTGCAATCAGTGAGGAAAAAACAGAAGTAGCAAAAAAATAAATAAATAAATAATAGGTTTACTTGCTTTTGAAAGACTTAGAAAATGCCTTACCAAATGATTAAATGAGAGAGCTTTAATCATTTAAGATTAGCACAGAGAAATCTAGGGGTGACTTAACAAAACTAATACATAAATTCCATTTCATGCTCTTTTTAAGTCTACTTTTATGCCCATTTGGCTAACATCCCTTTTTGTGGTTTTCTTCCTGGTATGTAATATACATTTCTACAGTGATCAGAGCTAGATCTTCATTTCATGGAATTGTTTTATTCCACATGCATCCCATACAATATGTTCTGAATTTCAATATGGAATGGCTTTCCATGTAAAATACAGTGCTGAGGGATTGCTCTTTTATTAATCTGAAAGTCTTATTATGTCAACATGAGCTGGCTTTAGTGTGGGAGGAGAAAAATAATTTCATGACCAGAATTCCAAAATTCTACACCTTTCATTTCATTATGTTGTCTCACACTTGTGATTTGGTCTAGCAAGCCATGAAAAGATAATTACAGCAGAACATTTTAAGGTAGTAATGATTGAGACACAAAAACAAAAATTTTTTGTTATTTGTATGTGTTGAAATTGAGCTACGGCAACACTCACTATTCTCTGTTTATTCAGAATGTCTTCAATTTCACATAGCCAAAGCAACTGAATTTTCATGTATTTCTAGTAATATTCACACTGTATAGTGCTCTTCTTTTTAAGTAATCAGTATGTTGTTGAAAGAAAGAAGAGTTGAGTTTTTGTGAAATTAACATAAAACCCTAGAAACCAGGACTTTTGCTGTTCATGGCTGCCAGCATTTTTTGGTTGGAGTTAAAATCTTCCAGGAAGTCTCCCAAACAATACTCTGTCCTTGAATGCTAATATCTATTCTATTAATTTCTCATTGAGAATGGAGTTTCATAATCCAGTAATGCTTTTTGATATTATATTACCACTATTTATTTTTTAAAATTCTATTGCATCTACCATGTGTACTTTTTATCTTAATAGAATGAGTGAAACCTTGAGAGCAAAGCACAACCTTTTATTTGTATAAAATTATTTTAATTTATTCCAAGCATTTATTTTTGCATTTTTTTAAGTGATTTTTCTTTTGATAGGCTATGGTCCATGAAGTGCTTTACAGTTGAACATTGCATTCAAAATTTACATTCTATTCAATAATTATTCTATTGTTATGAATTCATTATTTTTCTTAAATTTATATGAGACTTAGACTAGATTTGAAAATCTTTATACCTAATAGATTATCAGGTCACTAAATTGGAGACTATATCCATGTAATAGACTCACAAGTACTTGAAAAGTTGGTATTTTCTCTTTCCCTCAACTTCTAAGCTTTAATAGTCCTATTAAACTTTTTTAAAATTGTATGAAAGACAAGTCTTATAAAATTGCTTCAAAAAAGAGATGTCTACAGTCAGATATTTTAAGAAGTACTACATAATAGAGTTATCTTTTGGCAACTCAAAGTTTATATTAGCAAGGACTGTGAAAATTCCTGGAATAAAAATTTTGAGTTAATGTTGTTTCACCTAGTATTTCCAGATCTATTTAATGATGGGAAGCCCCATGCCCTATGCACATTTAATTGCACTGATATTTCCTTTCAAACACTGATCTAAGGTGGAGAGATGTAAAATGGATCTTGTACTAAGAAAGAAGAGGAGAGAGACAATGTGCAGTCCCCCGATTCTGGAAGTTAGTAAAATACTATCTGATGATTTGCTTTGGTTTTATGCTTTAGGTTGCTGGGGAAGAAATAAATGAAATATCGTACCCCAAAGGAAAATGTTCTACTTATCAGATAAAGGGATCACCAAACTTGACTCTGCCCAAAGGTAGTTTTCCAAATCAGTCATCTAATTACTCTAAATGCCCTAATAATTCAGGTAATTAAAAAAAAATAGGTATCCTCTTTTCTTTGCTTTATATGTTACTGTAGCTTTAAAGGGAAAGATTATTGGTCAAATAAACAAAAGAACAATATACAAATGTCCCAGTATTCATTCTCGTCTCTGAGGCTAATTTTTTTTAAATGATTGAAAAGATAGCTGCTGTGTTTTACAGTGTTTCTTGTATTTTGTGAAGTAGCAATTCACAGGCTACCTAATAGTTTAGGAAAAGTGTCTTGAGGATGTTTTGTCTGATCTATTATATCCTTAATCCTTGTAACATAACTTTGTTTCTTTCATAAATTAATACATTGAGAGTCATTTAAGAAAATAAACATTAAATTATTAATGCCTTGTGAAAAGCCGTATCACCAACATTGATTTTAGTTTATTCTTTGTAATTTGCATTTGTGTGGTCTTCCATCATAGCAGCCAGGGTAGTTTTAGAACTAAAAATGACTGGATCACATTAGTGTAAACTACTTTTCCAGTCATTGCTACTTTTAAAATTGGTTGCTTAAAATTTGAAAGCACCTAGCAAATTCTGTTTAACACCTTGTCCCTTTCTCGTGTCAATATTTTTAAAGTAAAACCCCATGTAAATTATTATTTTTCAAGAATCTTATATACAAGAAGATGACATTTATGATGATTCCCAAGAAGCTGAAGTTATCCAGTCTCTGCTGGATGTTGTGGATGAGGAAGCCCAGAATCTTTTAAACGAAAATAATGCAGCAGGAAACTCCTGTGGTCCAGGTACATGAACCAGATGAATAAATTGGTATACTATGGAGTACAAAAACGTCTCTAGGGAGCATTTTTTGAGTAAATATGTAATGCATTAGTTCTTCCTCTGTTCCTCATTCATGTGTAATATTTCAGAAACAAAATAGAATTTGTTATCTCCTATTTTTTTTATTTTCCATATTTGTAAGTGGGTTACCTTATTAGTGAGATCTCCAAATGTATCATTTATATCATGGCTTTTACTTCTAGTAGGGTTAGTCCAAACATTTTCCCCCAGCCATTCTCATTTTAATTTTAGTAGATAATTTTAACCAGAAATTTTATACCAAAATGTACTTGATCATTTCTTCCTAACTTTTCTAGTTAAAACATTGAAACTATTTATGGATATTGGTTTATACACTGCCTTCTTTTGCAGGCAAATGAAAACTTTTCTACTTCCTCAATAGTTTTATAAATTCCTCTTGGCCTATATATTCCTCTCTCAGGTACATTAAAGATGAATGGGAAGTTATCAGAAGAGAGAACAGAAGATACAGACTGCGATGGTTCACCTTTACCTGAGTATTTTACTGAGGTAACAATAATACCTAAACAACCTAGGATATGACAGCTTGTTACAATTATGGGTTTAACCCAGAAGGTGAAATAATCAGAGATTCTTTCCTGTTTTACTCAAAAATTAAATTTAGGAGGAAAACGGAGATTAATTTCATGTGTTACATTAAAGTGTCATCCTATCCTAGTGAAAGAATCATTACACAAATTTTCTCAAATTAAAAAAAATAGAAAAAAAACAATTCGTTTTCAAAAATGTAATGCTAAACTTTATAAATTATTCTTTAAAACCTTAAAACTTAGGATCTTCTGGGATATTAGGCTAAGGAAAAGCATGAAATAGTAGATAAATTATATTTCAGGTTCTTCAAGCTCAGCATCACCCTATGTATACAAATCTGACCTTGCTTAATATTCTGGGATAATTCTCCTCATTATCCTTCTTAGTCTTCCTACTTCATATCTTCAAAATTATTAAAACTGTGCTGGTTTGAATGTTCTTACACTAGTTATCATGCATGCTTATACTTACACACAATCTCATCCATACATGACTGTTCATTAAATATTTACAAATAATGTGTATATATACAAGGAAGCTTACGGCTGAAAAGTATGTATTTCTCAAGCTACAAGAATAATCGTACAAATATTAGATATCTCAAAATGTGGCATTCGCTAGTGGTTTTTCTTAAGATGCTCTTTCATATAATCAGAATATTAATAATTACGTAAAAATAGGCTCTTTAGAGAAGATTTTCTGAACATTTTAAGTCATGACTTTATCACATTTTTATTAATATTTAATAGTAATATTAAAATGCCCCTTAAAATGTATGTTGTAATGTCTTTTAACTAAGAAAATAAAAATCTTTAATTGCCATTTCAGAAATGTGATGTAGGCCGGGCGCGTTGGCTCATGGCAGTAATCCCAGCACTTTTGGAAGGCCGAGGAGGGCAGATCACTTGAGGTCAGGAGTTCAAGACCAGCCTGGCCAACATGGTGAAACCCTGTCTCTGCCAAAAATATAAAAAATTAGCCAGATGTGGTGGCACACACCTGTATTCCCAGCCCCTCAGGAGGCTGAGGCAGGAGAATCACTTGACCCAGGAGACAGAGGTTGCATTGAGCGGAGATCATGCCGTTGCACTCCAGCCTGGGCAATGGAGCGAGACTCAGTCTCAAAAAAAAAAAAAGTCATGTCACATGCTTTTTCTTTTAAAAAAGTAAGGAAGGCTTGTTAATGTAGATTCTCATTTATACTGAGCTATGACTGTTTTATGGCAGAAAACTTCTTTCAAGTTATCTTTTTTTATTATTTTCATTATGAAAATATTACATCCTTATTGTAAAAAAGTTTCCAACAGAATCTTCAAAACTGTTAAGTCCTAGCCGGGCATGGTGGCTCACGCCTGTAATCCCAGCACTCTGGGAGGCCAAGGTAGGCGGATCACCTGAGGTTGGGAGTTCAAGACCAGCCTGGCCAACATGGAGAAACCCTGTCTCTACTAAAAATACAAAATTAGCCGGGCAAGGTGGTACATGCCTGTAATCCCAGCTACTCGGGAGGCTGAGGCAGGAGAATCCCTTGAACCTGGCAGACGGAGGTTGCGGTGAGCCGAAATCACGCCGTTGCCCTCCAGCCTGGGCAACAAGAGCGAGAGTCTGTCTCAAAAAAAAAAAAAGTCCCTTTTTAAAAACATAATTATCTTATTCATCTGAGGTAGCTATTGTTAAAAATTTTGATTTCTACCTTTCCGCTGTGCATATCAAAACATAAATATTTGTATACATACATAATTTTTTAATATACGTTTTATCACATGGTTCTGAATTTGGTTTTCACTTAACAATCATTACCCTCTTTCCATGTGAGACGTATAAATTTGCCTCATACTTTTTAAAGCCTTCCTATCATTTTATTGTAAGGTTATACCATAATTTATTAAACTGGCCATCTGTTAATGAATTTTAGATTTCTTATCAATAAGAGGAAACAAATTATTAGGAACTATATAATTGTCTTGCCACTGGAATACAGATAGATCCTGCAAATACATGCATTGAGAATACATTTTGGGCTAGATAAATTAGTGCTTCCTGAATAAATGGGACTTTTGCTTTAGAATCTGTTTTAAATAATGGTAAACAACGCAAAGAAAGTGAGGGAACAAATTTAGGAAAGGAGTAACAGGGATCTTAGATTAAAACATTTAAAAATTTTATTTGTATCTAATTCTAGGAACACGTTTAAATCACTATGGCAATTATATTCATAAGCAGACAAATTTAAAATTTGCAAATATGACTAATCTCCCCTAGCTGAAAAGAAGACCAAGCTAGTATTCTGGAAAAGTTTTCTGTTTCATCTTGTATTTCTAGAATATTACCTACATTTTAGAACTGGCTAGTTTTAAAAATTATTTAGAACTTCTGACAATAATCTTTTGTAAGTGCTTGAAATCACCCTAAACAAATTGTATATTATTTACTGAATTGGTTCTAACAGTATATTCTGTAACTTTGAAAGTTTTATCATGTGCCAAAAGTTAAGATGCTAACCATTGGTATTACAAAAGTATAGGAATATCTTCTTATAGAAGAAAGATTATACCTCTGATAGCTATTTATACATTCATTGTATTTCTTATTCAGTATTGTAATTGTACTCTTTATACCTCGTAGTGAAGTACTTCAGGTCAATGCCTGTGTCTCATTTAAGAATGAAAGAATGAATGCTAATCGTATACACTACTATAAATTATTGTCTACAGTTTCAAAACCATTCAGCTATTGAACTCATCTGACTAATTTTGCTGGGGATAATAGGGTAAGAAGAGGTGTTAGGGTTTCTGTCCTAAATTTGCTTGTCCAGTCTAGTAGTCAGCTTGAGGGAAGTACACATGTAAATAAATAAATAATTTTTAAAAAGCTATAGAAACATATTCTGTTAAATGTTTATATGGAGTTCAGTGGGACCTACAAAGAAGGGGGGAAATGGTAGGGGCTAC
Source organism: Pan troglodytes (assembly GCF_028858775.2). Taxonomy (NCBI): domain Eukaryota; kingdom Metazoa; phylum Chordata; class Mammalia; order Primates; family Hominidae; genus Pan; species Pan troglodytes. The sequence goes on from NC_072401.2 coordinate 88,169,032, forward strand.
ACAGGAGTAGGTGGATAAAGTTATTAAAGCTTTCTAAAGAATTAGCATCTTAAAGGTATTTGATAGTTAAGCTGGGAAAGAGCATTCCATACATACCGTGGAGCTGCTTTAGCAGAGGAATGAAGGCATAGATGAGCCTGGAACTTTCAGGACACTAAGTCATTGCGAGTAGGGTATCACAGGGTGTCTTGAAAGCTAAACCTAAAAAGATAGGCAAGGTATTAGTTCATGAAGTGACTTACATGCCATGCCAAGGAATTTGATCTTTCCACATCTCTTGCCACTGAAATGGATCAATATGCTTTCTAATTCTGGTTATTTTTTAATGGCTTTAATTTCTTCAAACATAGTATTCTTATGTAGTGTTTTTAATTTCTTAAGCAAAAACAAGGCAAAAACTTTTAGTGACTCTCCATCACCTGAGGATAATCCTGCTTGACTGGTTGGATCTCAGGACTGGCTTTATGGGCATTCAACCAGTGCAATCACACAGAACCCTGTGCTTGTAAGAGCCTCCTACTTCTAATATGCTATAGTGCTGTGCTATCACCAACTTGAAGTTCTTAGTAAGTTTTTAACAAGAGATACCTTATTTGCATGTGACTCTTGGCACTACAAATTAGGTAGTTCGTCCTAGATCCAGGAGATATCTCCTCTACTCTCAAGTTACTGGATCTGGATTCCTTGAGCACTAGGATTGTAAAATAACCTTCAAAGGGGCTGACCACGATAAAAAAAAATCTTAAATATATTCAGTGAGGCAGTACCACAGCTGCCTCCTCTTCCAAAGGTCCTTCAGTCCATAGTGACAAGAAACTGAAGGCCAATCTTCTTAACGCAACCCTCCCCCATACACAAGTGAACTTTACAAAAATAGTGGTAATTGGTTAATACAGGTATCACTGTAGCTTCTTTTTTTTTTTTTTTTTTTTTTTTTTTTTTTGAGTAACAGCAAGATTTATTGTGAAGGGTGAAAGAACAAAGCTTCCACAGTGTGGAAGGGGACCCAAGCAGGTTGCCCCACTGTAACTTATTTCTAATTGAGCTTTACCTCACCATTTTCATTTAATAATTGTGTTATTAAAATTTTCATATTTATAACAGCACTTGACTCTTATAAAAGGCTTTGTACTTTCTAAAATCATTATACACATACTATATTCTTAGACCAGGATTGTAATGGGGAATAAGAAATCCAAATGACTTTAGTTGGAAAAAAATTTTAATCCAGACTAAAATGAGCAGCTTCTCGAAAGAGATGAGTTTCCTTTTAGTTGACAGTGGATTAAAACATTTTTTCTTCTACTGTAGAAGTTCTACATTTACATCAACTAAATTGAAATTATTATCAGGGTAATTTAATTATGGTACTTTTTAACTCTACAAAGTCTGTAACTGAAAGGTCATATTACAGGTGTCATTTTTATTAAATGGATGAAATAACCTATGTCACAGACATAAGTGTGTGTGGGCTCACAGTGGTGAACAGATCGACATGATTCCTGCCTTGGTAGAGCTTAATGATGGAGAGGAAAGGAGAAAAAATCAAACACACAAATAAATATGTAATTACAAGTTGTGTTAAGGTCTGTGAAGTTTGTTTGTTGTTTTTAAGTGCCACACACACACACACACACACACACACACACAAAGAATAACCAAGGAAACCTGCTTTAGATTGGGTGGATAGAAAACATCTTCAGGAGGAGAAGACACAATGCTGAATTTTTTAGTAAGGATTCACCATTAGAAGGGCTTTGTGGTAGAAAGAGATGAGTGATTTTGAAGAACTGAAAGACCCATGAATTTGAAGCCACTGGGTAAAGGGGAGATTATAAAAGTAGACAGGGGCCAGATAATTCAGGGCCTTCAAGGGAATTTCCTATTTGTTAAGAAAATTTGTCCTGATAAAGATTCAATTGTATAATTTACTGACCATTTAAGAATACAATTTGGGGGTGGTCACTTCCAAAATGACCGAATAGGAACAGCTCCGGTCTGCCACTCCCAACGAAATTGACGCAGAAGACAGGTGATTTCTACATTTCCAACTGAGGTGCCTGGTTCATCTCAATGGGACTCGTTGGACAGTGGGTGCAGCCTACAGAGGGTGGGCTGAAGCAGGGTGGGGCGTCGCCTCACACGGGAAGCACAAGGGGTCAGGTGATTTCCCTTTCCTAGCCAAGCAAAGCCATGACAGACTGTACCTGGAGAAATGGTACACCCCTGACCAAACACTGTGCTTTTCCCACAGTCCCAGCAACCAGCAAACCAGGAGATACTGTCCCATGTCTGGCTCAGCGGGTCCCAAGCCCACGGAGCCTTGCTCACTGCCAGCGCAGCAGTCTGAGATCAACCTGTGACACTGCAGCTTGACCAGTGGGGGGCATCCACCATTGCTGAGGCTTGAGTAGCTCACAGTGTAAACAAAGCGGCCGGGAAGCTTGAACAGGGCAGAGCCCACTGCAACTCAGCAAGGCCTACTGCCTCTCTAGATTCCACCTCTGGGGGCAGGGCAGAGCAGAACAAAAGGAAGCAGACAGCTTCTCCAGACTTAAATGTCCCTGTCTGACAACTCTGAAGAGAGCAATGGTTCTCCCAGCATGGCGTTCGAACTCTGAGAATGGACAGACTGCCTCCTCAAGTGGGTCCCTGATCCCCGTGTAGCCTGACTGGGAGACACCTCCCAGTAGGGGCCGACAGACACCTCAAACAGGCGGGTGCCCCTCTGGGATGAAGCTTCCAGAGGAAGGATCAGGCAGCAATATTTGCTGTTCTGCAGCCTCCGCTGGTGGTACCCAGGCAAACAGGGTCTGGAGTGGACCTCCAGCAAACTCCAACAGACCTGCAGCTGAGGGGCCTGATAGAAGGGAAACTAACAAACAGAAAGGAATAGCATCAACATCAACAAAAAGGACATCCACACCAAAACCCTATCTGTAGGTCACCAACATCTAAGACCAAAGGTAGATAAAACCACAAAGATGGGGAGAAACCAGAGCAGAAAAGCAGAAAATTCCAAAAACCAGAGTGCCTCCTCTCCTCCAAAGGATCGCAGCTCCTTGCCAGCAAGGGAACAAAACTGGACAGAGAATGAGTTTGACAAGTTGACAGAAATAGACTTCAGAAGGTCGGTAATAACAAACTTTCCCAAGCAAAAGGAGCATGTTCTAACACGTTGCAAGAAAGCTAAAAACCTTGAAAAAAAGGTTAGATGAATGGCTAACTAGAATAAACAGTGTAGAGAAGACCTTAAATGACCTGATGAAGCTGAAAACCACAGCACGAGAACTTCATGACACATGCACAAGCTTCAATCGCCGATTCAATCAAGTAGAAGAAAGGATATCAGTGATTGAAGATCAAATTAATGAAATAAAGCAAGAAGACAAGATTAGAGAAAAAAGAGTGAAAAGAAATGAACAAATGCTCTTAGAAATATGGGACTGTGTGAAAAGACCAAATCTACATTTGATTGGTGTACCGGAAAGGACGGGCAGAATGGAACCAAGTTAGAAAACACTCTTCAGGATATTATCCAGGAGAACTTCACTAACCTAGCAAGGCAGGCCAACATTCAAATTCAGGAAATATAGAGAACACCCCAAAATACTCCTTGAAAAGAGCAACCCCAAGACACATAATTGTCAGATTCACCAAGGGTGCAATGAAGGAAAAAATGTTAAGTGCAGCCAGAGAGAAAGGTCAGGTTGCCCACAAAGGGAAGCCCATCAGAATAACAGCGATCTCTCAGCAGAAAGCCTACAAGCCAGAAGAGAGTGGAGGCCAATATTCAACATTCTTAAAGAAAAGAATGTTCAACTCAGAATCTCATATCCAGCCAAACTAAGCTTCATAAGTGAAGGAGAAATAAAACCCTTTGCAGACAAGCAAATGCTGACAGATTTTGTCACCACCAGGCCTGCCTCACAAGAGCTCCTGAAGGAAGCACTAAACATGGAAAGGAACATCCAGTACCAGCCACTGCAAAAACATACCAAGTGGTAAAGACTATCGATGCTGTGAAGAAACTGCATCAATTAACAGGCAAAATAACGAGCTAACATCATAATGACAAGATCAAATTCACACATAACAATAGTAACCATAAGTGTGTATGGGCTAAATGCCCCAATTAAAAGACACAGACTGGAAAATTGGATAAAGAGTCAAGACCCATTGGTGTGCTGTATTCAGGAGACCCATCTCATGTGCAATGACGCGCATAGGCTCAAAATAAAGGGATGGGGGAAGATCTACCAAGCCAATGGAAAGCAAAAATGCAGGGGTTGCAATCCTAGTCTCTGATAAAACAGACTTTAAACCAACAAAGATCAAAAAAGACAAGGCCACTATATAATGGTAAAGGGATCAAATCAACAAGAAGAACTAACTATCCTAAATACATGTGCACCCAATACAGGAGCACCCAGATTCATAAAGCAAGTCTTTAGAGACCTGCAAAGAGACTTGGACTCCTACACAATAATAATGGGAGACTTTAACACCCCACTGTCAATATTAGACAGGTCAACAAGACAGAAGATTAACAGGGATATCCAGGACTTGAACTCACCTCTGTACCAAGTGGACGTAATAGATATTTACAGAACTCTCCACCCCAAATCAGCAGAATATACATTCTTCTCAGCACCACATCACACTTATTCTAAAATTGACCACATAATTGGAAGTAAAACACTACTCAGCAAATGTAAAAGAACAGAAATTATAACAAACTGTCTCTCAGACCACAGTGCAATCAAATTAGAACTCAGGATTAATAAACTTACTCAAAACCACACAACTACATGGAAACTGAACAACCTGCTCTTGAATGACTACTGGGTACATAACAAAATGAAGGCAGAAATAAAGATGTCCTTTGAAACCAATGAGAACAAAGACACAACATACCAGAATCTCTGGGACACATTTAAAGCAGTGTGTAGAGGGAAATTTATAGCACTAAATGCCCACAAGAGAAACCAGGAAAGATCTAAAATTGACAGCCTAACATCACAGTTAAAAGAACTAGAGAAGCAAGAGCAAACACATTCAAAAGCTAGCAGAAGGCAAAAAATAACTAAGATCAGAGCAGAACTGAAGGAGATAGAGACACAAAAAACCATTCAAAAAATCAGTGAATCCAGGAGCTAGTTTTTTGAAAATATCAACGAAATAGACTGCTAGCAAGACTAATAAAGAAGAAAAGAGAGAAAAATCAAATAGACGCAATAAAAAATGATAAAGGGGATATCACCACCGATCCCACAGAAATACAAACTGCCATCAGAGAATACAGTAAATACCTCTATGCAAATAAACTAGAAAATCTAGAAGAAATTGATTAATTCCTGGACACATACACCCTCCCAAGACTAAACCAGGAAGAAGTTGAATCTCTGAATAGACCAATAACAGGCTCTGAAATTGAGGCAATAATTAATAGCCTACCAACCAAAAGAATCCAGGACCAGATGGATTTACAGTCGAATTCTACCAGAGGTACAAAGAGGAGCTGGTACCATTCCTTCTGAAACTATTCCAATCAATAGAAAAAGATGGAATCCTCCCTAACTCATTTTATGAAGCTAGCATCATCCTGACACCAAAGCCTGGCAGAGACACATACACAAGAAAAGAATTTTAGGCCAATATCCCTGGTGAACATCGATGCGAAAATCCTCGATAAAATACTGGCAAACTGAATACAGCAGCACATCAAAAAGCTTATCCACCATCATCAAGTCAGCTTCATCCCTGGGATGCAAGGCTGGTTCAACATATACAAATCAATAAACATAATCCATCACATAAAGAGAACCAACAACAAAAACCACGTGATTATCTCAATAGATGCAGAAAAGGCCTTCAACAAAATTCAACAGCCCTTCATACTAAAAACTCTCAATAAACTAGGTATCAATGGAACCTACCTCAAAATAATAAATGCTATTTATGACAAACCCACAGCCAATATCATACTGAATGGGCAAAAACTGGAAACACTCCCTTTGAAAACCAGCACAAGACAAGGATGCCCTCTCTCACCACTCCTATTCAACACAGTATTGGAAATTCTGGCTAGGGCAATCAGGCTAGAGAAAGAAATAAAGGGTATTAAATTAGGAAAACAAGAAGTCAAATTGTCTATGTTTGCAGATGACATGATTGTATATTTAGAAAACCCCATCGTCTCAGCCCAAAGTCTCCTTAAGCTGATAAGCAACTTCAGCAAACCCTCAGGGTACAAAATCAATGTGCAAAAATCGCAAGCATTCATATACACCAACAGTAGACAGAGAGCCAAATCATGTGTGAACTCCCATTCACAATTACTACAAAGAAAATAAAATACCTAGGAATCTAACTTACGAGGGATGTGAAGGACCTCTTCAAGCAGAACTACAAACCACTGCTCAACGAAATAAAAGAGGACACAAACAAATGGAAGAACACTCCATGCTCATGGATAGGAAGAATCAATATCGTGAAAATGGCCATACTGCCCAAAGTAATTTATAGATTCAATGCTATCCCCATCAAGCTACCACTGACTTTCTTCCCAGAATTGGAAAAAACTACTTTAAAGTTCATATGGAACCCAAAAAGAGTCCGCATAGCCAAGACAATCCTAAGCCAAAAGAACAAAGCTGGAGGCATCACACTACCTGACTTCAAACTATACTACAAGCCTACAGTAACCAAAACAGCATGGTACTGGTACCAAAACAGATATAAAGACCAATGGAACAGAACAGAGGCCTTAGAAATAATACTACCCATCTACAGCCATCTGATCTTTGACAACCCTGACAAAAACAAGCAATGGGGAAAGGATTCCCTATTTAATAAATAGTGCTGGGAAAACTGGCTGGCCATATGTAGAAAGCTGAAACTGGATCCCTTGCTTATGCCGTATACAAAAATTAACTCAAGATGGATTAAAGATGTAAATGTAAGACCTAACACCATAAAAACCCTAGAAGAAAACCTAGGTGATACCATTCAGGACATAGGCATGGGCAAAGACTTCATGACTAAAACACCAAAAGCAATGGCAACAAAAGCCAAAATTGACAAATGGGATCTAATTAAAGAGCTTCTGCTCAGCAAAAGAAACTCATTAAGAGTGAACGGGCAACCTACCAAATGGGAGAAAACTTTTGCAATCTACCCATCTGACAAAGGACTAATATCCTGAATCTACAAATAAACAAATTTACAAGAAAAAAAAATTCCATCAAAAAGTGGGCAAAGGATATGAACAGACTCTTCTCAAAAGAAGACATTTATGCAGCCAACAGACATATGAAAAAATGCTCGTCATCACTGGTCATCAGAGAAATGCAAATCAAAACCACAATGAGATACCATCTCATGCCGGTTAGAATGGCAATCATTAAAAAGTCAGGAAACAACAGATGCTGAAGGGGATGTGGAGAAATAGGAACGCTTTTACACTGGTGGGAGTGTAAAGTAGTTCAACCTTTGTGAAAGACAGTGTGGCAATTCCTCAAGGATCTAGAACTAGAAATACCATTTGACCCAGTGATCACATTACTGGGCATCTACCCAAAGGATTATAAATCACGCTACCATAAAGACACATGCACACGTACGTTTATTGCAGCACTGTTCACAATAGCAAAGACATGAAACCAACCCAAATGTCCATCAATGATAGACTGAATAAAGAAAATGTGGCACATATACACCATGGAATACTATGCAGCCATAAAACAGGATGAGTTCATGTCCTTTGCACAGACATGGATGAAGCTGGAAACCATCATTCTAAGCAAACTATCACAAGGACAGAAAACCAAACACCACATGTTCTCACTCATAGGTGGGAGTTGAACAATGAGAACACATGGACACAGGGCGGGGAATGTCACACACCAGGGCCTTTTGGGGTTTGGGGGCCTGGGGGAGGGAAAGCATTAGGAGAAATACCTAATGTAAATGATGAGTTGATGGGTACAGCAAACCAACAAGGCACATGTATACCTACGTAACCTGCATGTTGTGCACATGTACCCTAGAACTTAAAGTATAATAGAAAAAATAATACAATTTGGTATTTCTTTCTAATTGTAGCAAACTGCTCCTGCTGCAGTATTTGAATCTCTGAAACACACCATACTCAGTTAAAGTATGAGTTGACTAATCTTTAATGATAAAGGGGCAATATATTATAATCTAACATATTTGAAACTACTAAGATTTTCTTGAAGCTTTTTTTAGATTTTAAAATTGAAGTAGAAAAGCATATACCAAATGTGCATATCTAAATAATCATTAATTCACACTTTCATCTTTTTCATCTTTATCTCTTTCCTATTAATATTTTTAATATAAGAAATGAAGGCCAGGCTGGCTTCAGTGGCTCACACCTGCAATCCCAACACTTTGGGAGGCTGAGGCAGGAGAGTAGCTCAAGGCTAGGAGTTTAAGACCAGCCTGGGCAACATAGTGAGATCCCATCTCTACAGAAAAAAAAATTTTTTTAATTACCTGGGCATGGTGGCATGCACCTGTAGTCTCTAGCTACTCAGGAGGCTGAGGCGGGAGGATTGCTTGAGCCCAAGAGTTTGAGGTTACAGTGAGTCATGATTGTACCACTGGACTCTAGCCCAGGCAACAGACTCCATCTCTTTAAAAAAATGAAAAGCCAAGATGAGTGTGAAGTTACCTAAGTGGGAGCAGCAAAGACTGTTGGGCCACTGATGCCTCAGCCACTGTTTGGAGTGTATTAATTGAACGTCATATGTGTCTTTGTAATATAAGGATGAACAATAACAGTAAATATAGGAAATAACTAACAGGAAAAAAATAGTATGCGATTTTTTTTGTTACAATGGGCTGATTTGATTCTTATATATTTTTATTGTAGGCCACCAAAATGAATGGCTGTGAAGAATATTGTGAAGAAAAAGTAAGAAGTGAAAGGTGAGAAAATAATTTTCAAAGTATCCATAATGCTTCTATCTATCTGTCTATCTATAAATGCTCTGAAGATTTCCATTTGTTTTCCAGTATAAAATAAGCATAGTTGAGTAAATTATAAAACTATGGTTGAATATTAAGAATTTTAAAAATTTTCGGGCCAGGTGCGGTGGCTCATGCCTGTAATCCCAGTGCTTTGGGAGGCTGAGGCGGGCAGATCACTTGAGGTCAGGAGTTCAAGACTAGCCTGGCCAACGTGGCGAAACCCTGTTCTCTACTAAAAATACAAGAACCCAGGCATGGTGTCTCATGCCTGTAATCCCAGCACTTTGGGTGGCTGAGATGGGCAGATCACTTGAGGCCAGGAGTTGGAGACCAGCCTGGCCAACATGGTGAAACCCCGCCTCTACTAAAAATATAAAAATTAGCTGGATGTGGTGACACATGCCTGTAATCCCAGCTACTCAGGAGGCTGAGGCAGGAGAATTGCTGGAACCCAGGAGGTGGATGTTACAGTGAGCTGAGATCGCGCCACTGCACTCCAGCCTGAGCAACAGAGCAAGACTCTGTCTCAAAAAAAAAAGAAAGAAAAAAAGTTTTAAATTTTTTGTTACAAGGAGGTTCTAGTGACATGTGAAAATGTGTTTATTATACTATTGCTTCAAGAAAGCAATATTCTCTTAACCATTGGACAAAATGAATGAAAGCGTGACCCTAAATGGAAATGTGGCAACAATCATGATAGTGACTGTCTTCTCCTATTGGGTTATGGGTTATTTATTTTTCAGTTTCTCTATTTTTCTATACTTTAAAATTTTTTTAATTTTTAATGAGAAAATGAAACCAAAAAAAGTAAGAAACCCACAAAATATGTTTTAAAACCCATAAAAATATTTTTAAACAATTTCTAATTATAAAGTAAGGTCTTTTTTTACAAAAATATATATGAGGGAAAGGTTTTTTATCTATGAGGGGACTTCAGAAAGTTCATGAAAAAATAGAGTTAAAAGATAAAAATATAAAATATAAACTTTATTAACATAAGCTCCATCAAGTTTAGCACACTTTTGTAGGTGATGATACCAGCCATTTAGTTAATCCAAAAAAAACTGAAGGTCCTGCAAATTTAACCATATCAATGCAGTCTTTTTTACATTAACTGAAGAAAAATGCATGCCCTTTACAGATTTTTTGAGATTGAGAAACAAAAAGTCAGAAGGAGCCAAATAAGGACTCTAAGATGGATTCCTGGTAATTTCCCACTGAAGCTCACAAAATTGCCTTGTTTGATGAGAGGAATGAGCAGGAACATTGTCACACAAGAGGAGAACTCTCCAGTGAAGCTTTCCTAGACATTTCATGGATGTAGAGCTTTTTAACCCAGCAAAATAAGTGTTGTCACCCACAGTGAGTTAGAACAGGGGGAAACATCTGTCATAAAAGCAGCGTAATTGCTGCCCTGTTGACATTTTGGGAGCATTAGTCCATGTCCTGGTGTATACTAATGTCATCAGATGAAAGTACTCTTCTTTGTTCCCCCTGAATATCAGAAAGTTAAAAACGTATTCAGGCTTTTACGTAATCCTTTTTCACTTCACCTTAGCACTAAACACCGTTCTCCTACCTAGTTTCTCTTTCCTAGCCATCCACCTTACCAAAGAGGGCATCTGTTATGCACTCCCAAAATATTGAGAACTTGTACTGGGTTTCATTACATTAAGTGAGTGCCCAGGTACAGGAGTGTCCTTCTGGCCTCCTGTTGTAGCAAAAGGCTATACCCATCAATAGAGACTTCTTTAAATAAATTAAGATACATTCATATTTTGCAGTAGTGGGCAGCTGCTGAAAAGAAGGAGAAAGAGCTATATGCCGGTACAATTGTAATCACTCATCCATGTTGAAGGATAGAAATAAAACCACCACCTTCTCCATCCTCAAATGGACTCCTTCAGTTTAAAGTTCAAAGACGGGATCTGTCCAAGGATAAATTTTAAAACTGTATTAAACCATTCTACATTTCAGTTGTTTACATCTACCAATAAATTTTAAGAATTGTGGCTTTGGTTTTCTTAGACATTCTATTTTAAAATACTATAATAATAGTAGAGAAAATCATTCAGGGCCATGTTTAATTTGAGTACAAAAATGAAGAAAATGTTTCAAATGTGTTTTGTTTTCATAGCTTAATTCAGAAGCCACAAGAAAAGAAGACTGATGATGATGAAATAACATGGGGAAATGATGAGTTGCCAATAGAGAGAACAAACCATGAAGATTCTGATAAAGGCAAGAATTTTAATGACAGTTTTTTCCTCAAAAATAATGAATTGGAAAAATGTTTTTAAGTGATTTTCAGACTATATGGATATGCTGTTTTACCATATGTATACATTATTTGCTTTTTTTTAATTTTTCTTTTTTTTGAGACAGAGGCTGGGAGTCCAGTGGGGCGATCTCGGCTCACTACAACCACCACCTCCCCAGTTCACTACAACCACCACCTCCGCAGTTCAAGCAATTCTCCTGCCTCAGCCTCGAGTAGCTGGGATTACAGGCGGGTGCCACCATGCCCAGCTAATTTTTGTATTTTTAGTAGAGACAGGGTTTCACCATGTTGGCCAGGCTGGTCTGGAACTCCTGACCTCAGATGATCCACCTACCTCAGCTCCCAAAGTGCTGGGATTACAGGCATGAGCCACCGCACCCAGCCACAGTATTTGCTTTTAAACATAAAGTTAAATCATGTAGACAAAAATCAATATTCATTATATTACCAGATATTTGCACAGTTATATTCTAAAATTCTCAGTGGCTTGGAGTAAAACATGCAAATAAATGTATACATACTTTAAGTGGAAATATGAAGCCATAATTTTGCCATTCTGGAAGGAGAAGTCAAGGGGCACTTTTTTTTTTTTTTTTTTTTTTGAGACAGAGTCTCGCTCTGTCATCCAGGCTGGAGAATACAGTGGCACAATCTTGGCTCACTGCAACCTCCATCTCCTGAATTCAGGCAATTATTCTGCCTCAGCCTCCCAAGTAGCTGGGATTACAAGTGTGCGCCACCATGCCTGGCTATTTTTTCTGTTTTTAGTAGAGATGGGGTTTCACCATGTTGGCCAGGCTGGTCTCTAACTCCTGAGCTCAGGCAATCCACCCACCTCGGCCTCCCAAAGTGCTGGGATTACAGGCGTGAGCCACACCGCACCTGGCCAGAATTATTATTATCCTAGAATCCCAACCTCATCTTTTATGATTGGGAATCAATTGGTCTGTTTCACTATTACTGCCTTTTCATTTTATTACTGAGCCAATGGAGAAATGAAATTCTATCCAGTGTTTAATTCGTCTTATTTTATATCAGGAAGTGTCACTATAATGAAAGAACACGGTTTTGTCATTCAAAGCAAAGTCTATTTTTTTTTTTTTTTAGAAATTAACAGCTTAGGCTGGGCGTGCTGGCCCACACCTATAACCCTAGCACTTTGGGAGGCCAAAGCAGGCTGATCACCTGAGGTCAGGAGTTCAACCAGCCTGACCAACAGGCAAAACCTCGTCTCTTCTAAAAATACAAAAATTAGCTGGTCATGGTGGCAGGCACCTGTGATCCCAGCTACTCGGGAGGCTGAGACAGGAGAATCGCTTGAACCCCAGAGGCAGAGGTTGCAATGAGCCGAGATTGTGTCACTGCACTCCAGCCTGGGTGATAGAGTGAGATCCTGTCAGAAAGAAAGAAAGAGAGAAAGAGAGAGAAGGAGAGAAGGGAAGAAAGCAGGGAGGGAGGGAGGGAGGAAGGGAGGGAGGGAGGGAGGAAGGAAGGAAGGGAGGGAGGAAGGAAGTTAGTTTAATTAACACTTTCTTCACTTGGCTAGACTGTTGGTATGTGTACAACATGCATGTCCAGCACTGTAGCCCTTGCTCATCCACCCAGCCTTTAAGTTCCTGTTGCACTGACATGCAGTTCTGTAAAAGTTATTTCATATGAGTAAATTTTGTATTCCCAGCCAACCTCTGTCCGAGCTAAATGTTAACCTTTTAGGTGTCTTGTATAGTTTTGTGTCCCTCACAGTGCCAGCATCATTGCTGCCTATATCTTAGCTGCATCATCAAAATGCTTTAATCAGCTGATTGACATAATTAAAGCTACACTTGTGCAGTCTATAGCAAGACGTTTCCCTTCCCTTTTTCTAGGATAACAGTTGCCTTCAATTATAAATAATTTCCATACAGCAGGTACTAAATTAGACCCATAGCTCTTCTAAGATAGTTGACTCAACTCCCAAAGAATTCAAGGGAATTCTTTATTTGCATGGAGAAAACTATCGAACACCAGGGATAACTGGCCCTGAGTGCCAAGGATGGATGGTGAAGAGAGAAATCAGTGTTCCTGGAGTAATCTCCCATATTAAGGAATTTCTGAAGTGTCTCTCTTACTTTCCCCATGTGCTTAGAAGCTAATTTAAATGAAAAGTAGTAACAGAACTAAATTTGATAATTTTTTGTAATGAGTTCCTGAGGTTTTTTTGGGGGGTGAGGGGGCAGGTAAAAGTTTAAGTTGCATGTGTTATGCAGATTAGAATTTCAGTTACAGCTAAGCATACTTGTAAAACTTTAGGACAGCATTTCTCAAATTTGAGAACCTAAGAAGCACTGAGAATGTTTATGAACCAGTTTGAATAACATTTAATGCCATTATTTTAGATTATCAGTCTCTACTGGTGCCAGGGTGAGCAACACATTGCAATTCAAGGCACTGAAATAATTCAGTGTTTAGTTATGAGTTGGTTATTCAGGTGATCTAGAATGTGCTTTTTATATTATCTTGAAATTAAAACAAAATTTTTAAATGCTTATGTAGAAATACTGGCCTCCATGGGTCAGCAGAGCCCAGTTTAAGAAAAACTAGGCTAAGAAATATCTGAAATATGTTTGGTTTTCTGCAATCAAGCTGTTCGTAAAAAGAATTTATATGTTTTACTTATGGTCACATTTTAGTGTAAAAGTATTGAAGCAAAGGATATTGTCATTATAATTCTCAATTACCTACTAAAATGATGGTTCCATTGGCTCTGTTGAAACAATTTAAAGGTATTTATTTAACCAAAAGTCTGTTTTTTTTAAATAACTTGTTAGTCTTAACACATACCAATTTTGTATTTGTTTGATGTGCTGTAATTTTTTCATCTTTTCCCATCATTTATAAAGGCTTTCTGTATATATGAGATCAAGATTTTAGTGTGTGTGTGTGTGTGTGTGTGGTGTGTAAGGAGTCAGGGGAGCATAACTTAGAGAATATTGTGAAGTTTGGGATTCTTCAGAAAAATTCATCTTCTCTCACTGTAACAGAGTTCTGTTGTTGAAAGAATCCCATTTACTATTATCTAGAATACTTATTTTTAAAAATTGCCTACCTATTATGTTGTTTCCGAAATTCTGAGAACTAAGTACAATTACCTTTTTATGGCTGGTTTTACAGGGAAAAGAAGCAAGCTGTCCCCAGGCTGCCCATGATAAACCCCTTATCAAAAATTTTTAAAAAGTGCCATATGAGTCAAGAGAAGCAAAAAGAAACAACATAAACTCCTTTAGAAACTATAAATAAATGAGAGCCAAGAGCCTTAAAAACTTCTGAACGTCAGTGAGGTATCTCCTTAAAAGCTGGGTGTGGGAGTGTGCTAGGGCTGACTTTCCTGTGTTAATTGTAGTTATCAGCCTACCTATTAATTCTATTACCTTATTAATTCTCTCATATTTAAAGACTTTCCCTTTTGTAAGATGCGGTGAGAATGGGCTGAAATTAGTTCATTTGTTAGTTAAATCTGTTCTGGGGGAAATATTATTAGTTGTTGCATATTTAAAGACTTTTCTGGCCAGGCACAATGGCTCATGCCTGGAATCCCAACACTTTGGGAGGCCGAGGCAGGTGGATCGCTTGAGCCCAGGAGTTCAGGTCCAGCCTGGGCAACATAGCAAAACCCCATCTCTACAAAAAAATACAAAAAATTACCCAGGCGTGGTGGTGCTTACCTGTAGTCACAGCTACCAGGAAGGCTGAGGTGGGAGGATCGCCTGAGACAGGTGGTTGACATTGCATTGAGCTGTGATTGTGCCATTGCACTTCAGCCTGGGCTACAGAATAAGACTGTGTGTGTGTGTGTGTGTGTGTGTATATATATAAAATAAATAAAAGACCTTCTTAGCCAGGTACACACACACATATACATATATTTTTTATATATACCCATACATACATATATATTTATTGTGTATATATATATACACACATATATACATATATATTTATTGTGTATATATATAGAATATACACACACACATATATAAATATATAAAATAAATAAAATAAAATAAAGACCTTCCTAGCCAGGTGCAGTGGCTCACGTCTGTTATCCCAGCATTTGGGGAAGCCAAGACAGGAGGATCACTTGAGGCCAGGAGTTCAAGACCAGCCTGGGCAACATAGGGAGACCCCGTCTCTTCAAAAATATTTAAAAATTAACCAGGCACAGAGTGGCGCATGACTGTGGTCCCAGCTACTTGGGAAACTGAGGCAGGAAGCTCCCTTGAGCCTGGTAGATCAAGGCCGCAGTGAGCTGTGATTACAGAACTGCACTCCATCGTAGGCGACAGAACAAGATTCTATCTCTAAATAAATAAATAGACTTTCCCTTTTGTAAGATGAGGTGAACATAGGCTGAAATTAGTTCACTTAGGTAAATTGGTTCTGGAGGAACTGTTTTTAAATTGCTGTCTTCCTATTAGATCATTCCTTTCTGACAAACGATGAGCTCGCTGTACTCCCTGTGGTCAAAGTGCTTCCCTCTGGTAAATACACGGGTGCCAACTTAAAATCAGTCATTCGAGTCCTGCGGGGTTTGCTAGATCAAGGAATTCCTTCTAAGGAGCTGGAGGTAAGTGGCTTCTGCCAATGAGTCTCTCCCAAAGTGTATGCATTTAGTTTGTAAGGAAAATGTATCTTTACTGGCCCAAGATTAGAAGAAATTTTGAAAATTTTCCAACTCTAAAAGCACCACCTTATCATATCTAGCAGAAAATTAATTTTTCTGATTAGGATCCCAATAATAGTGATTTAAAGGAATCACTTTAACTACTTGGAACTTGATACATTTCCCTGAAGATTATCCTTCCTGCCTCATAGTTAAGGTAAAAATGTTTAAAAAAAAAAAAAAAGCCAAGTATAAATTTCAACCATGCACTAAACTTTATAATTAGTGTATTGTAGACGTGTTTCATCATTAACAGAAGGTTCTAATTTAATACAGCTCCAAGAATGTGTGTCCTAGTTCAAAGCAGCAATGGCTCAGAGCCCTAGCTCCTGTGGTCTCATGGTACTGTCCATATTTACCACTAGAAAAGAGAGTGGTTTTGAAGTTGACCTTGCCCCTCTTCCTCAAACCATCTGCTTATTTGCCTACTTCCTAAGCTTTGTAGCCACTAAAAGGAGTTAACTTTAATAAGAGGTTCTGCTTTGTGCTTGTTGCTTTGTATATATTCCTCAAAATATTAATTCTGTTATAGATTGTGAAACTGAGGCTCACAGTAATTAAGGTATACTCTTCTTCTCATCGCCATGCTATGGAATGATTTGTTCTTCAAGTTCTTAGATTTAAATGTCACCATCAGAAAAGTTCCATCACAACCCTTACAAAGTAGTGTTTATAAGGATTTCTTTACCACAGCACCTTATTGATTTCTTCAAGGCATATACTACAATATTTGTTTACTTCTTTATTGTGTCTTTCTCCCAATAAGCTGTAAAGGCCAGGAGAGCCAAAATCTTATCTTCTTGCTCACCACTGTATTCCCATCACTTATTACAGTACCTTGCGTATAATGAGCATGCAATATATATTTTTTGAATGAGCGAATGAATGAAAAGTGAGCAAGAGTTGACTTTAGAACCTAGGACTATCTGACCACAACACCACTACCACATGGAATATTCTATAACCCTTACAGACTATACTGTCAATAAATTGTGCTCTAGCTCATCACTTTATGGCAGAGTTGGGTTTTTTTAATTGTATTTTTTTCTAAAATATAAACACTTTTAAACAGAAGTTAAAAATTAAGACACAAAGTTCTGTCTCATAAAGTTGACTACAACGTGTTCAATTAAAAGATACTTGTAACAATATATTTCAATGCTGACTTAACAAATCACTACTGACTTTAGACTTATTTAGGACATCTGTATTTAACACTCAGAATCAGCCTTAATCAACCAATTTTGCCCCTACACATTTAAAGTATTTGCAGTTATTACTGAATTACTGCTTATCTCAACAAATTTATTTCCATGTTTTGCTTACAGAATCTTCAAGAATTAAAACCTTTGGATCAGTGTCTAATTGGACAGACTAAGGAAAACAGAAGGAAGAACAGATATAAAAATATACTTCCCTGTAAGTTCCAGTTTGGCTTCAGATTTAATATGTGATCAGTATAATATGAATGGATTAAAATTTTTGTGTGTTTAACTTACCTATCCCTCACATAACCGTGTGCATGTGCATACATTCACAGATTTATATCAGTAACAAATACATTGAAATATTCCGTGTAAATCCCCTTTTAAATTATGTAGGTATTCTGAAAATCAGTTAGAGGAACCTGAAATATTTGATAGGATATTCCTGAATTTTTACTAGTATACAGTATTAGAAATTAGTCGGTGATGCCAAATCATTAATTTTAAAATCTTTTTAAAAATAGGAACTGGCTTCTGGATGAGGATTTTCTTGGTTGGATTCATTTATCACAACCACCATCAATTTATTCCACTTATTTTTAGTTTAGAGAAATATCTATAGTAATGAATAGCTGTATATATGCATATGACTACAGTGGTACTACCAGCCTACATTAGACATTTCAGATACCAGAAGGAAACAAAAGCAATCATTTTGGCCCGGTGCAGTGGCTCACGCCTTTAATCCCTGCACTTTGGGAGGCCGAGGGAGGCAGATCACTTGAGATCAGAAGTTTAAGACTAGCCTGGCCAACATGGTGAAACCCCATCTCTACTGAAAAATACAGAAATTAGCCGAGAGTGGTGGCTCATGCTTATAATCCCAGCTACTTGGGAGGCTGAGGCAGGAGGATCGCTTGAACCTGGGAGGCAGAGGTTGCAGCGAGCCAAGATCATGCCACTGCACTCCAGCCTGGGCAACAGAGTGAGACTCCATCTCAAAAAAAAAATAGGAAAAAAAAAAAGAAAAGCAGTAATTTTTACATGTATAAAAATCACATGTAAAAAAATCACACTGTGATTTTTTTAAATTTATGTATGAATGTGTGTGCCAAAATACTGACCTCTAGCAAATTCTTATAATTACCAGCCACATGTATATATGTTAGCACTTTGGATTATAACATATGACACACTGGCCCTATCTTTACCAAGAAACCATAAATCTAAAGATAAATAATAAAAAAAATCAATAGTGACAAGTCACATGATAAGTAATAATGCAGTTGTATTTTTCTAATCCAGATAGAAAGTACAAATTCATTTTGGAAAGCTTCCTGTAAGAAATGAATCTTAGACAACATTTAAAAAATGGATCAGATCACTGTTTGGCATAAAGTATATGGGAGTTATTTTAGACAGCAAAATGGCCAGTTGAATATCTCAAAATCAGAATAGGACAAGCCATAAATCCAAAACTAATGAGTGGATTTACTCCCACAAAACAAATGACCAGTATGGACTAAGAGATAGAAGTCAAGTGAGAAGGGCAATTGGTAGGGGATTTTGAAACCTATCATTAAAAGGTTTTAGTTTGGTAATCACAGTAATTACCAGTTAAATTTATAGATATTTGAAATAGAAATAGAAATAACTTCTAAGGTATGTAATACATATAAATTTATTCTCTTAGATAAATCTTAGACAATATAACCTCAGTGAATGATAGCTTGTACATACTTTTCACTGGAGCAGCCTGGTTTAAAAAATTACATTTTGACTATATGAAATTATAATAAAACAAAGATAAGGGCCTTTATGCCTGGATAATAAAATGAGCTGTTATTTTCTTTATTGTGTTAATTTATTGTTTTGGCTGCTTATTAAAAGAATATAATTTTATTAGGTGAGTGAGAGTTAATTATGCCAATAACATTTGCAATATATACTTTAATAGTGTTATTGTAATACTAAATTGTGTTCTATGAAAAATTTTTTGGCATTGCCTTTCAGTGCTATTATTATTATCATCATCATCATTAAAATAATGATGGAGAAGTACCAGTTGTTTTTCTTTGTTTCTCTAGTTACTTATTAGGCAATTCTAAATGCATTTATTAACTTACTAATTTTAATTTCAACTAAATCTATGTAAGTAATACCAAATTTCATATGTCAGAAACTCACTAAACTAACAACTTAGATACTTGTAACATGAGTAAAAAGAATAAACATAAAATAATTTGGCTGTGCTATAATTTGAAAATATACTTCTATTAAAATACGTTGGTGATTTCATCTGTGACTATGAGAATTTCTCATGATCTTTGACTCATGCAATTTGTAAGACTCTTGTTTAAAATGCATGATATGGATGGCTCTGTTTTGTGGTGGAAAATTCACAGATGATGCTACAAGAGTGCCTCTTGGAGATGAAGGTGGCTATATCAATGCCAGCTTCATTAAGATACCAGTTGGGAAAGAAGAGTTCGTTTACATTGCCTGCCAAGGACCACTGCCTACAACTGTTGGAGACTTCTGGCAGATGATTTGGGAGCAAAAATCCACAGTGATAGCCATGATGACTCAAGAAGTAGAAGGAGAAAAAATCAAATGCCAGCGCTATTGGCCCAACATCCTAAGCAAAACAACAATGGTCAGCAACAGACTTCGACTGGCTCTTGTGAGAATGCAGCAGCTGAAGGGCTTTGTGGTGAGGGCAATGACCCTTGAAGATATTCAGGTAAGTGAATGAAATCTTTCCCTGTTGGAAGGTGTATCTCCTAGTTGTAATCCAAGCCTGGACTCTTTCCGTGATTGCACCAATGTTATTTCTAGATAAAAGACAGTGACTTCCTAGTTCCCATGCAATGGAACTAATGCTAGCTATTTTTTCTTTATGTAGTATAAGTTTAAATGTGACTGTCTTCATGAATTCTGCCAGTTTCCTCCAGTATGTCCTCTACTAAAATGAAAATGAAAATGCAGGACTTTTAAAATGTGATTATCATCCTTGGTGATAGCACAAAATGGCTCAGAAGTTGCATGTTGGAAACTTGGGTTTTTATGGTCAGACCTCTAAGTAGACTCATTGAAACTATTTTTAAAATCTGTAAGTAGAAAATATTCCCCCATAAAGGCAACTTAACATATTTAGGAATACATGGATAATTTTAGCATAAACAGTTGTTATTCAGATCATTCATACTGCAATTACCTAACCACTGGATCAATCTAGCTTGAATTAGATAAGTGGCAATACCTGAAGTAAAGCTGCTACTGTTTCCTCACTCTGTGTTCTCCCTCACCTTAGTACACCCCTGTGCACAGTATCCTAGCTAGATGTGAGTAATGTTTCCCATAGAAATTTAGCTATCTTAAGGAAACAGTGATTTTACTTTTATAGAAACAAAGCATATCAATTCAGTTCTATTGGTGTCATGTAAATGTAGCCTGAGAATTTCTCTCATAATTTTTGATTCATGATTTTTTATTGATTTACACTAGCTTACCTATTACTTAGGCTAGCACAGTTGTTCAATATTCTTCCAGTGATTTATCCACTTAATCCACACATTTTTATAGAACTCAACCCCTTTATAGAGATTTGGCAGTCAACAACACAGACAAAAAATATTTCTAACCTCATGGAGCTTACATTCTGAAGAGGAAATACCAGTATTGATAGTGCTGTGGAAAAAAAATAGAGAAGGACAATTGGTTGGGGGAGAATGAGAAGTATGTCGTAATTTTCAACAAGGAGTCAAGGAAGGTATGAGAAAATGGCATTTGAGGAAAAATGTGAATGAGTTGAGTGAGCCATGGAGGGAATATCTGAGGAGAAAACCATTCCAGTCAGAAAGAGCCAGTACAAAAGTCCTGAGACCAAACTGTGCACATTGTATTTAAAGCCACAGAGAATCATTTGGCTTGATGAAAGTGGCCATGGGGAAAGAGAGGAGGAGGTGAGGTCTAAGAGGAAACAGGGCCAGATTAGGTAGTGTTGCAGTGACTCTGACTTTTATCTGAGGTGCATTTGGAATGGGGTCACCAGAAAAGGTTGTTATCAAAATGCAATTTGTTTTTATGGTTTCCAAAAAGTAGTTTTTATCGATATTTAAAATGTGGATCTAGCAACCTTGTTGATAGAGGCCTTCCATGTTTTTCTTAATAGAGCCATTTAGTTTCTTCCACTTTTCCTTTGATCTGATCCTATAGACAAGCCAAAATTTGAAAGCACAATATAATGTTAAGAATTAATTGTGGCCGGGCACAGTGGCTCACGCCTGTAATCTCAACACTTTGGGAGGCCAAGGTGAGTGGATCAGTTGAGGTCAGGAGTTCGAGAGCAGCCTGACCAACATGGTGAAACCCCATCTCTACTAAAAATACAGAAATTAGCTGGGTGTGGCAATGTGCGCCTGTAATCCCAGCTACTCTGAGGCAGGAGAATCGCTTGAACCTGGGAGGTGGAGGCTGCAGTGAGCCGAGATTGCACCACTGCACTCCAGCCTGGACAACAGAACGAGACCCTATTTCAAGAAAGAAAAAAAAGAATTAACTGTATGTGAACAATATAACATGTCATGATCCACTTATTCTGTTATACAATTTCAGACCAGAGAGGTGCGCCATATTTCTCATCTGAATTTCACTGCCTGGCCAGACCATGACACACCTTCTCAACCAGATGATCTGCTTACTTTTATCTCCTACATGAGACACATCCACAGATCAGGCCCAATCATTACGCACTGCAGTGCTGGCATTGGACGTTCAGGGACCCTGATTTGCATAGATGTGGTTCTGGGATTAATCAGTCAGGATCTTGATGTGAGTACAAGATATTGGCTGAGTAAGCATTTGTTCAGAAATAATGATGGAGTCTAATTTTTGATAATGTGTTGTGATCTTGGGATTTTTTAACTTATGAATTTATATGACTGCCTTCATTTTCTTGTTATATTATTATAGAAAATTGTATTTTTGTAAACATTGGTATTCAAAACTACATAGACTGTGATCAACAAAAAATAATACTTCAATTTTATACTTGTTTTACTGGGTGTTTTTTAACTGTGTGCTCAGAGGCCTTTTATGCAGTATTTCATTTTACCCTTTATAGTCTTTAGGCTTGTATAAGATAGTATTGTTATCACACTTTAAAGATAGAAATAATTGAAGCACAAAGGAAAGTATTTTTTTAAATGAAAAAGCTTGTATTTTTGTATTATCTATGGGTAAAAAATGTATATTTTATTATAAAATTAATGCTAAGTAGTTTCTAAACAATTACTCTACATAAAAAAATTATTACTATAAGAGTATAATCTTACTTTTGAACTCAAATTAATATAAACCTTATTTAAAATTTTAGAATATCTTACCATAGATAATGTGTAATTAAAATCATAGTCTCTTAAAAAGAATTTTAGTTAAAAGCACTTTACACACTAGCTGTAGTAATTTAAGTAGGATGAAACCAAATAGTCTTTTTCTCCCTCATTTCCAACTGTTCAACGTCAGCTGAAGTCAAAAGATCTTTTTTAGGTTGGAAACACCTTTAGCGGAAGAGCAGTGTGCAGGAAAAATAATTTACCTTTTTAAATTGTAATATTAGAAATTAGTCACATTTCAGGGGGAAGATAATTTCTTTTCTTTGGGGGATTTTCAAATAGATTAACCTTCCCTAATTCCTAGAAAGATCAAAAATAAGAATACCAAGTGATGACAAAGTCCATTCGCCAAGTCATTTTGTCCAGGAGAGTTTCCCAAGACTACCAGAAGGGGAAGAAGAGTGGGATACAGAATTTTACATAAGCCTCCCCTCTGTGATCCTTTTGAGATTCAAATCCAGTTATCCTTTGAATCTAACACATATGTGGTTTCCTCTGACAGTTTGACATCTCTGATTTGGTGCGCTGCATGAGACTACAAAGACACGGAATGGTTCAGACGGAGGTGAGTCATGGCTGGGCCTCCTAATGAGAATTTTTGTAAAGATTCTAATATTTTTTAAGGTTCCTATTAAACCATTTTTCTTTTTTGAGAGTTCCCATGTTAGAGCATAAAACCAAACATTTACTGCAGTGAGGGGCATTTTTTTTAAAATGAGGACTAATTCAGAAAAAAATTAAAATACTTCCAAGCTTTTTAAAATGTTGCCTTTTAATTTAAAAATGCAATATCTGCACTGAAGAGATTACAGAGAATGGGATAGCATGCTGGGGACAGAGTTTGAGAATGGTACAAAATACTATGTAATTAATGGCATTCCTTCCCTATTTCCAACCTGAAAAAGAGATAGAAGGTAACATTCTTGCTACAGAAATTCCCTGAGAAGTAATGGATTCATCAGCATTGACTGGAACACAGCAAGGCAGGCTGGAGTTGCTTAGCTTCAAGAAGACATTCTGTAAGGAGTGTGAATACATGGGTCCATTTATCCTCTTTTGATGATTTTCGTTTCTCATACCTGAAAGGAAACCATCACCCACTGACACAATGGCGTCCTTCACAGGGAGTGCCGTATTAAGAGTGTCTGTCTTCACTGAAGAGTTCCACAATCCTTTTTGTTTATAATGGAAGAGTGGGGGATGTAGAAGCCGTTTTCAAATATCCATAAATTAACATTTCTCTACCTCTTGAAAAATAGGGAAATTTACTATCTTTAAAAATTAGCATTTGCCTACTTTCCTTTCATAAACCTTTTTAATTCAACTTGTCTTCTAACTATTAAGCTGATTTATAATCACGCTTTTTAGGTAAGGAAAACATTTTGATTGTTATAAGCAGCACTTTACACCTAGAAAGTTCATTCATTCATTTGTTCATTCAGCAGATATTTATTGAGTGCTTACTTTGTATTAGGAACTCTTCTAGGTGCCTGGAGCACATCAGTGAATAAAACAAAGATCCTTGCTAGAATAACAAAGATATTCTTGCAGGATACTGATAAGGATGGAAGACCATAGACATGTTAAATATGTAAATTATATAGGATCCCTGAAAGTGGTAAGTGCTTTAGAGAAAAGAAAAATGAAATAGGTAAAGGGAATCAGTCATGGCAGATTGGGGGTACGATTTTAAACAGGGTGGCACCATTGATGAAGTAACACTTAAGCAAAGATTTGAAGGCAAAGGAGAGGGTCATGTAGATCTCTGGGGACAAGAGCCTTTCAGGCAGAGGGACCACCTGTGTGGAAGTCCAAGGGTCTTGTGTGTTCAGGTATGGTCACAGCCAATGTGGCGGGCAGGGCACTAGAGAAGGAAGAGTGAAGGAGGAGGTGAGGTTAGAGGGGAGGTGACAGGGTCCAGGACTTTGGCTTTTCTCTGAGTGAAATGGGAGCCTGGAGTGGCAGTGATCTGACTCACATTTTAAAGGACTACTAGCCTGCTGTGTTAAAATGATACCAAGTCTGGGGAGGAAGGTGTAGTGTTATAAGCAAGGAGATCAATTAGGTGACAAGCAGGGGTGGCTACAGCTGGAGTGGTAAGTGTGGACAGAGTGAAAGAAACAGGACGTGATGTGAAGTAGATTTACTAATGGGTTGTATGTGGTGTCAGAGAAAGAGTCAAGGATGAATGTGTGGAAAAGTTAAAATACAGATAAGCAAAAAAGAAACTTAAAAGGCCACTTGTATTCCTACTGTCAGAGAGCTGTTAATGTTTTTAGGAGATGTTCTTATATTCTTTGTCCTAAACACATGTGCACACTCCTTCATGCTCACACATACTATATATAAAATAGCTCACACATGTAGCTATTTTAAATGAGATTCAACTGTGGTTGTTGTTTTATTACTTTTCATTTAATATATTGTGAGTTTTTTATTTGCAGACTCAATTCCTTGCCAAAAAAAGTCAGATCTCTGCACCATCAACTTAATAGAAAATAATTTCACCAAAGGAGTTCATTTTCAAAGAACTTTGATTTTCATGCTGTTGTTCCAAAATATTTAAAGACTTATTTTTTGGTTTGTTTGTTTGTTTGTTTTTTGAGATGGAGCCTCACTCTGTCACCCAGGCTGGAGCACAGTCCGTGATCTCTGCTCACTGCAACCTCCACCTCCCAGGTTCAAGTGATTCTCCTGCCTCACCTTCCTGAGTAGCTGGGATTACAGGTGCCTGCCACCTCACTTTAGTAGAGATGGGATTTCACCATGTTGGCCAGGCTGGTCTTGAACTCCTGGCCTCAAGTGATCCACCTGCCTCGGCCTCTGAGATTACAGGCATGAACCACCATGCCTGGCAAGACAATTATTTTGAATAGGTTCTTAAGCTGTTAATTTTTTGACATTTTAAAACATCAAAATGAGCTCAACAAATCCAGAAGAAATTATGTAGGAAGGTTATTTTTCCACTAAGTATAATCAAAGCACAAAAAATATTGTAGTGGCCCACCAATCAAAGACAACTTCAGTTAGCACTCTAGGATAGTTCCATCCCGCATCCCTCAGGCTTTTTCTTTTCTTGTTTTGCCAATCTGGTTTCTATTTTTTTATAATTTTTATAATACCACACAATTCTATACCCTGCTTCTTTTTTTTTTTTTTTTTTTTTTTGAGACTGAGTCTCACTCTGTCACCAGGCTGGAGTGCAGTGGCACAATCTCGGCTCACTGCAACCTCCGCCTCCTGTGTCAAGCGATTCTCCTGCCTCAGCCTCCCAAGTAGCTGGGACTACAGGCGCGTGCCACGACGCCCAGCTAATTTTTGTATTTTTAGTAGAGACAGAGTTTTACCATGTTGGCCAGGATGGTCTCAATCTCTTGACCTCGTGATCCACCCGCCTCAGCCTCCCCAAGTGCTGGGATTACAGGTGTGAGCCACCGTGCCCAGCCTACACCGTTTCTTGCATTCAACATTCTAACAAAATTTTTCCATATTTTCAAAACTCATCCAACATCACTTCCAATAGTGGTATAGCTATATATATATAATATTTACATTATACATCTAAAGTATTGTATCTCACTTTTTTTGGCCATAGGATCAATATATTTTCTGCTATCAAGTCATCCTTTATGTCCTGACACGTCTTCAAGCAGAAGAAGAGCAAAAACAGCAGCCTCAGCTTCTGAAGTGACATGAAAAGAGCCTCTGGATGCATTTCCATTTCTCTCCTTAACCTCCAGCAGACTCCTGCTCTCTATCCAAAATAAAGATCACAGAGCAGCAAGTTCATACAACATGCATGTTCTCCTCTATCTTAGAGGGGTATTCTTCTTGAAAATAAATAATATTGAAATGCTGTATTTTTACAGCTACTTTAACCTATGATAATTATTTACAAAATTTTAACACTAACCAAACAATGCAGATCTTAGGGATGATTAAAGGCAGCATTTGATGATAGCAGACATTGTTACAAGGACATGGTGAGTCTATTTTTAATGCACCAATCTGGTTTATAGCAAAAATGTTTTCCAATATTTTAATAGTTATTTTATAGGGGATACTTGAAACCAGTATTTAAGCTTTAAATGACAGTAATATTGGCATAGAAAAAAGTAGCAAATGTTTACTGTATCAATTTCTAATGTTTACTATATAGAATTTCCTGTAATATATTTATATACTTTTTCATGAAAATGGAGTTATCAGTTATCTGTTTGTTACTGCATCATCTGTTTGTAATCATTATCTCACTTTGTAAATAAAAACACACCTTAAAACATGAACAAGCCAAAACTGTGTGCAGACAAATTAGACATTTTCAGTGTGTTATTTTTCAACAACACCTAGGCCCCTGGGAAGACAAGGACCTCTAGACACCACTTCCCATCTCCCTAGTTGGCCTCAGTCATGACAGCCATGGAGAGTAGAGGTGTTGTCAGAGATCCTGATAGATCTTCACTAAATACTGATGTGGGGGTCATGTACTGGCTTAACAGTAGCTCAGAAATTCAGTCTTTCTTCCTTCTACCTCTTTGTGAATGGTGCCCACTTATTGAGCCCAATTTATATATAAATCAGAATATTTTCAAGTCCTAGCCACAGTACTCAACTGACCAAGGGCTAATCAAAGAAAACATATCAAACTACCTCGGGGCGGGGTATATTTGGTTCTGCAAACAGGAAGGAAAAGAGATTGACTTCAAAGCTGCTTTAGCTTAATGGTTCTCTGTTCTCGGTACTAAATTCATTTCACTAAATTCTAATTCTAACAGTATTTCTCCATTCAGCCACGACACTGTAACCGGATGGATGTTCTTAACCATGAGTTGTCCAGGTCCTTGGCATGTTGAACAAAGAATTGAACAAAATGCTCAAAGCAGTGGAAGATTAAAGCATAGATTTTTTGAAGTGAAAGTACACTCCACAGAGTGGAAGTGGGCTTGAGCACATGGCTCAAGAGCCCTGATTATAATGTTCCTGGGTTTTTATTGAATTACAAGAGCATGGTAACACCCCTAAGTACCCTTTAGAGGCCTCTGATAGGTTACACCCTACACAAATGAAGAATTCAGCCCAGGACCAATCAGAGGCAGGATTCTGCCCAGAACCAATCAGAGGCATCCTGCCTGTAATGTATAAGCAAATGAAAGTTCCAGAATGGACCAATTACAGACATACCCATTTGTGACATAGGGGAGGGGAGGTTCAGAGAGGCATGGGCATTTGGCCCCTCATTACTTGGTCCTGGAAAGGTGGGGTTTTCCTCTTAGTCCAATTACAAGAAGGCCTTGGGCTTCCTGTCTCTAGACTCTTTTCTGCCTCAACACCATTCTAAGACCCAGGAAATTGCTTGGCTCATCCTCGTAAGACTGCACCAGTTCTGAGCTAGTTGACTTGAATTTCCAAACTTAAGTGCAGCAATTTGCTGGGACCTATTCCCGAGAATCTGGGGCTATTTGAAGGCAGAAGACAGTATCAATAAACATAAAGCTCCACAGTAACTAGCTAAAGCCCCAGCAGATAAGAGGCTTGGGTCCTACCTGAGAATTGGCTCTGAATACGGCAAGAGAAGCTTTACCATTCCCACTTCAATCAGAAGAGTTTTATAGATTGGGTTGTAGCCGGAGATTTCATTTGAAAAAAAGGTTTCTATTGCTTTAAATGACATTTGGAAATCTCTTTTCTGAAAGAGTTGGAATCATGAGGCCTTGTTTTCCTGCACTGGCATGTGAAACTAGGCCAGCAGAGCGCTGGGGGCCAGTACAGCTGGAGGTGATTAGCTCACATCTGAAGTCAACATAGATGGGAGAGGGTGGAGCTGGAGGTTGCTTTTTCTGGAACGAATGTCACTAGGAAATGGAATGGGGGGAAGAAAATGCAGATTTAGCTTTATGACCTATGAATGGAAACTTCATGATGGTAAATATGTTACTGCCCTCAGCTGGGATCTGGCTGCACCAGCATGGAATGGTATGAGCCACTTGCAAGGGCCAGTCTGGTTAGAAAGCAAGGTGAGGCCATGCAGCTGGGGTGGCACATGGAAACACTCATATCAAATTAATGAATAAGTACAATTCAGCTCTTAATACAGCTTGTATTAGCTAAGTGCTAGAAAATATAAACTGAAGATATGGAATGGCTTAAACATAATAGTTTATTTCTAGTTTATCTAACAGTTCTGGAAAAGTGAACAGCTTGGCAATCAGATCTACTTGGCTCAGTTTTTAGCCCGGGCTGATGAAAGTACTGTAATCAACACATAGCTTCCAAGGTTGAGAATCGCCTCCGTTCCCCACGAAGGATTGCCTATGGAGAGGTTTTACGAGCCAGGCTTACATGCAAAACACATTGCTGTCACTCATTCCATCAGCAAGAACTGGCCAAATGATTCCCCTTCTATGCTATAGAAGGGGAAGCACATATTGTAGTAGAATATATTTACAAAACTGAACTCGTTATTATTCTAAAAGATTGAGTATCTTAGTGTAGTCCTGAGCATTGCAGAATTAGAAACAATTTTATCCCAAAATCAAAACTTCAGTGCATGTCATTAGTAGAGATAATTCTGAATTATTATGGCAAACAGGAAATAAACAGCTGTTGAGAAAAGATTCTTTTACAACAGTGGTCCCAGATAGCCTGCCAGATTTTTTGGTTTAAAAAGGACTAGTTATCTATACGTAATGTGATAATCCAATAAATTTAAAAAACAGCTTAATACAGCTATCTTCCAGATACAGACACCTTGATAATGATAGGCTTTCCATTTTACATAATTCAGAAATATTCATAATTCAGAAACATTGTAATGGTAGAGATAAATGTAATAAATTATAGGCTGACCTGCATAATATTTTAAAGCCAATCGAAACTTTACTGTATCAATTTGGGATTATATTTGACTGCAAGTAACCAAAAGCAACCAAACAGGCTTACAAGTTGTAAATCAATAAGTATGTGAGACATGTCTCAATTTAGAAGTTTATTTTGCCAAGGTGAAGGACATGCCTGGAAGAAATGACATGGAATCACAGAAACAGTCTGTGGTCTGTGCCTTTCTCCAGAGATGAATTTGAGGGTTTCAATATTTAAAGGAGAAAAGTGAGCTGGAGGGGAAAGAAGAGGGGTATGGTCACATCACTGAACCCACATGTTGCAGGAGAAAAGGAGCAGATAGGGAAATAGTTATGTATTTATCTTGCACTCAGCACATAGATAAGGTGAACGTAGAGTAACTACCTGTGGAGATATTTAACCTTTTATCTGTAGCTATCTGCTTAGGAACAAAAGGAAATGCAGTTTCTTGCATAACTCAGCTTTCAGCTTCATTTTTTTCCTTTTGGCGGAGTGAATTGGGGGTCCCAAGTTTTTATTTTCCTTTCACAAATTCTAGAGGGCTTAGAGTTTATTTTCTTTCCTTAAGAAACCAAGCTCAGAAGGCAGTTGCTCAGAAGTAGGCAGTTAATTCTATAGCTCAAGAATGTCAACAGCACTATAAATATCCTTGGCCTTTCCTTGGCCTGGAAGTGGCTGCCACAGCTCCAGCTATTATATCCACATTCCAGAAAAGAAACAAGAATTGGCAAGGAAAATGGGTCAAACAGTACTAGGGCAAGAAAGCAAAATTTCCCAGAAGTCAAGGGCAGACTTTTCCTTCTGTCTTAGCAAAATCTGTCAGATGCCCATCTCTAGCTTCAAGAAAGTTATTTTTAGCTAGATGTGTTGCTGTCTAGCTATGAACAATATCTTGATTCTGTTCATAAGGACAAAGACAGCAATTGATACTGGGTCCCAGCAAGTAGTGTGTGCCTTTCCAATTCTGCCTCAGTTTCCACCATTCCTTATAAGGTAGCGAACACTATGCCAATTTTTCAAGATCTTCTTACATATTTAGAAGATTCTGAATTTGTAACTATCGAGGAGATTCACTGATAGGAAGTATTTAAAAGTAGTCTTCAATTTTTACAGGTTTAGAGACATAGTTTTATTCACTCAACCAAACTATAACCATATTCCAAAGGTTGTGCTAAGCAAAACCTCAGGACACTGATAAACCATGTTGCTGATTTATTAGCTTACAAGGAAGCTATAGGTGGGTCTAACAGAATGAGGAAGGCTGGACATTCAGAAGGGGCTCCTCCTGCTGGGGAAAGTACATGTCAAGGCCAATGGGAAGGTTGCCTAGAGACCAACATGTCATTCATTAACTGGGTTAGGCTGAATGATCCTCGACGCAAAGGGTATTTCTGATTACACAAGAAAAAAGTAGGGGATGTAACAAGTATTGATCACTTATGCATTGGACCAGGTGTTTTCACCTTGCCTCCTTTTCAGGTTGTTCAGGATTGAATGTGTTATCAACCTTTTTTGGAGAGGAAACTAAACCCCAGAGGGATTGTCACTTGCCCAAAGTTGCCCAGATACCCAAGGTAAAACGTTCAATTTCAGCTCTGACTGACTTCAACTGATAGCTGCAGAGGTCTCCTAGCTATTAAAGTAGAATGCAGGCTGGGCGCGGTGGCTCACGCCTGTAACCCCAACAATTTGGGAGGCCAAGGCAGGCGGATCACCTGAGGTCGGGAGTTCGAGACCAGCCTGTCCAACATGGGTGAAACCCCATCTCTACTAAAAAAAAAAAAAAAATACAAAAATTAGCCAGGTGTGGTAGCGGGTGCCTGTAATCCCAGCTACTCGGGAGGCTGACGCTGGAAAATCACTTGAACCTGGAAGGCGGAGGTTGCAGCGAGCTGAGATCACGCCATTGCACTCCAGCCTGGGCAACAAGAGCAAAACTCCAACTCAAAAAAAAAAAAGTGGAATGCAGGCAGCCCTGACACAGCCTGTGTTCTCTCCACTGCACTCTGCTGCCACGACCATCCAGCTGCCTCTTTCCTCTTAGACATGGACTCATTCTGCTTAACATGATTTCTCTGGCCCCACTTCTGAGTTTCATATAGGTCCCAGCTTTTATTAACTCATGATTCTTTACATCAATTAGAATGCAACTTACTCAAATCGGACTTTTTTCCAGTTATATTTTTTGTTCTAAAGATAACATGTGGCCTTCTGAACATCTTCACTATTTCAAGTTCTTGTCAGTAACATGTTTACAAACCATCTATGGAGATGGCCATCTTCTGATGTGTTGTTTCTATCTTAAAGGATGGCCTTTGGTATCCCTCATCCTTTTGGTGTCCCTCATCCTTGGAACGTCCTAACTGTTGTAAATAATGACCATATTGTTAAGCTTTCAGAACAGCATTGAATTTTACCATTTTGTTTTAGGTGTCTATGTGGAGAAACAATTTAGAAATTCATTTTTTGTGGATTCTTTAAAACTCATGGAGGCCGGGTACGATGGCTCACGCCTGTAATCCCAGCACTTTGGGAGGCCAAGGCAGGCGGATCACTTGAGGTCAGGAGTTCAAGACCAGGCTGGCCAATATGGTGAAACCCTATCTCTACTAAAAATACAAAAATTAGCCAGGCGTGGTGGCACGTGACTGTAGTTCTAGCTACTGGGGAGGCTGAGGCAGGAGAAGAATTGCTTGAACCTGGGAGGTGGAGGTTGCGGTGAGCTGAGATCGCGCCACCGCACTCCAGCCTGGATGACAGAGCAAGACTTCATCTCAAAAAGAAAACAAAAAACAAAAAACAAAAACCTCATGGTAATACTCATTTTAGAGCTGGAAATCTCTGTTACTTGCAACTCTCCTAACTGTGTTCATTGCAGTGATCTATTCCCCTACTAGACTATAAACTTTGTGAGGGCAGGAGCCCTTTCTGCCTCATTACTGTTGTATATGTCCCATGTGCCTGAACATAGCACAGACTAGCTTCTCATTATGTAAACATTTATCATATGGATAAAGGGGACTCTCCGAATAGTAAACCAACAGTTGAGAATTAACAAGTCACAAATCTGCATAGTTCTTTTCCATATAAAAAGTGCCGTGGCTCTAAGACCTAATGGGGCTCCTTCTGTACTACCACAAAGGCTTTCTGAATTGGTGGAAAATACAATAATCATTGTCATTGCATTAACCCACAAGTTATTGGGAATACTTACAAAATAACATTATAAACATTAAATCTCAAAACACTTTCTCACACATTTCAAAACTTACAAATAAGAATAGACACAAAATGGAACCAGAGTCCCAACAAAAACACATTATATAGGAAGTTATGTGATAAGGGTAGCATTTCAAATCAGTAGAT
Organism: Pan troglodytes; assembly: GCF_028858775.2. NCBI lineage: Eukaryota > Metazoa > Chordata > Mammalia > Primates > Hominidae > Pan > Pan troglodytes. The sequence continues at coordinate 88,201,837 of NC_072401.2, forward strand.
AAAAGAATAATGATTCAATATATGATGTTTGGATAATTAACTATAAAAAAATTAGATTATTATGCCATACAGGAAAAATTCAAAATGGAATAAGTATGTATGTATTTGCTCCATCACAGTATTAGAAAAACACATGGGAAAATATTTTTAATAATTTCTAGTAGAGGACAGATTTACCTACTGCCAGGCATCATGTATTGCATGGGAAGACAAGAAGTACACACAGCAGCTAGTAAATATGTTGCATAAGCCCCCAGAAAGAACTCCCTGAAAAGGGGCCAAATACATTCTCAAAAAAAGATTCTATCACAATTCACAATCCACACAAATATATAAATATGCTAACATTTGGCAGAGATCAGAGCAAAAAAAAAAAAACATTCTTAATAAGATTAATAAGCTGAATATATTAAAAAAATAAAACTATTGCAAAAGACATAGAGTAACAAAAGATAAAAGAGTAGGTAAAATGTTGACAAAACATAGGACACATTGTCACTTATCATTATGGTTCAAAATCTATACATCAAAAAGGAAAAGATACAATAGAAAAGCAGGCAAAGGACATAAGTTGGCAAGTGATTGTGAAAAATGCTTTAGTTCATTCAGTTTTTAAATGAAATTTTGTTTTTTGTTTTTTGTTTTTTTTTTGAGATGGAGTTTCGCTCTGTTGCCCAGGCTGGAGTGCAGTGGCATGATCTCGGCTCACTGCAACCTCCGCCTCCTGGGTTCACGCCATTCTCCTGCCTCAGCCTCCAGAGTAGCTGGGACTACAGGCGCCCGCCACCACACCAGGCTAATTTCTTGTATTTTTAGTAGAGACAGGATTTCACTGTGTTAGCCAGGATGGTCTCGATCTCCTGACCTCGTGATCCACCCGCCTCGGCCTCCCAAAGTGCTGGGATTACAGGCGTGAGCCACCGCGCCCAGCCTAAATGAAATTTTAAATGAGATGTTTTAACCAATCAAAATTGATCATTTTGACTGGTGAGACTGTGGGAAACCAGGCCCTCTCAGGCACTGCTGTACGACGTTGCCAGATAGCAATCTGTCATACATTTCGGTAAGCAATTGGCTTGGAAATTCAAGTCACAGGAAGTGAGCCTACAGAAATACTTGCACCTAAAGGCAAAAGTGTTTGTAACAGCACTGTAATACTGTTAAGCTGAAAGCTATCTAAGTGTCCATGAATAAGGAGTGGTTAAATAAATTACAGTCCTTCCACACAATAGAATACTTCCACATCACTACTATACTAAAGAATGAGGTAGGTCAACACAGACTGACACTCAAAGATGTTCCATAATGTGTCATCAAGTGACTTACAAAACAATATATTGAATGATCTCAAGGTTCTTAAAATGATACAGTTTACATACACAGCTTAGAAGGATACACATGGGTCTTTCTTTTTTTTTTTTTTTTTTGAGTCAGAGTCTTACTCTGTCACCCAGGCTGGAGTGCAGTGGCATGATCTCAGCTCACTGCAACCTCTGCCTCCTGGGTTCAAGTGATTCTTCTGCCACAGCCTCCCAAGTAGCTGGGATTACAGGTGCATGCCACCATGACTGGCTAATTTTTGTATTTTTAGTAGAGATGGGGTTTCACCATGTTGGCCAGACTGGTCTTGAACTCCTGACCTCAGGTGATCTGCCCACCTCAGCCTCCCAAAGTGCTGGGATTACAGGCATGAGCCACTGTGCCCAACCATATGTGTCAATCTTTAGAAAGTGAAAATACAGGGCATTCCATTTTTAACCTTATGTGTGTTTTAAATTCTTTCCAAGCTTGTGTTACATCTATAATCAAAATGATTTTCAATTTCTTAAAAATAATAATCATTTGAGAAAACTGCCCCATTTATTATAAGAGCTATTTGTTCTCCTCTCAGTGCACCTGAGGACCTGCCCAGAGTCAAGAAGTCACATAGGTCTGCGTCACCCTGCAGTATGAGGTGACATCTCCTCTACTTAGAGTTCTAACTCTTGTTCAATTAAAATCCACAACGTGGCTGGGCGCAGTGGCTCACGCCTGTAATCCCAGCACTTTGGGAGGCTGAGGCGGGCAGATCACTTGAGACCAGGAGTTCGAAACCAGACTGGCCAACATGGTGAAACCCCATCTCTACTAAAATACAAAATATTAGCCAGGCATGGTGGCACGCACCTGTGATCCCAGCTACTTGGGAGGCTGAGGCAAGGGAATCACTTGAACCCAGGAGGCGGAGGTTGTGGTGAGCCGAGATTGTGCCACTGCACTCCAGCCTGGGCAACAGAGCAAGACTCTGTCTCAAAAAAAAAAAATCCACAACATAAGGATAAGTTCCCCTAATGAAGGATTTTACCTACTGCCAGGTACTATTTGCTGCATGGGAAGACAAGAACATACAAGGCAGCTCATTGATACGTTATGTTAACCCCCAGAAGAAACTCCCTGAAATGGGAATCTCCAAAAGTGATCCCATCACAATTCACAATCCACATGAAAATATAAATATTCTAACATTGAACACTTAAATATTCACACTGGCCCTACCAACAAGATTCATGTGTCAGCTGCACACTGTCTTTACTGGCCACTGAAAAAGAAGGGGGCCAGTCCAGCCAGCAAGTCCCTGCTATTCACATGAAGTGATGTGGCCAACTGGCTCGAGAGCCCTGTGGCAATCCATTGGCCCTGGTGGCCCAGGAGTGATGGCACCTTCTTCATTCACCTCCAAGAAGGCATTGGTCTCTCTGGAAGAAGTCGATTTCCTCGTATGGCAGACTTCTGTACAACCTGAGTTCTTTTTTCCATGTTTGTTCTTCAATCTCCTCTTGTACGTCTGATATGCTAGGTGTTAAAACATACAAGTATTAACAATCACTTTAACAAAGAGTCTAATTTGGTGACACTGTACACTTGTCAATCCTTCAGGTGTTTGTTTGGGTGGCATCAAGTATGTAGAAACACCCAGGGAAAAGAAGGGGGAAAGAGAGAAAGCTATGGAACAGAAGGATTCAGTGTATCAGAATGGCTCTTTTGTCTGGATGAACCATTTGTGATTGAGGCTCATTCATCAGGTTGCTGACAGCTTACACACTCATATATTCATTCATTCATTCATTCACTCATTCAGCTAGTCAGCTGGCAAATACTACGAGTGCTTACTAGAAGTAGGACACTCTCCTGGGTTCTGGGCTAGAGCTGGGAATGAGCCAGAAATGATGCTTCCTTCAGTCTCTCCATGAGAAGGAAAGAAAACTTGGGACTGAGACCAAGAGTTTGACTCTAATAGGATTTCTCTTATCTGTTGGGGAAATTAAGCCCCAGGTATTCCTGATATTGTTATATTGATTGTTATATCTGTAATCAGTATATAATAATAACAATCAGCAATCAGTATATAATCAGTTCTATCAGTAATCATTGAGTCTTACTCAGACCCAATTCCCTAACAGCAGCAAAAATTTACCATGGCCCAAGATTAAAATATATATGTGTATGTGAACATATATATATTTTTTTTCTTTTTCAACTTTTAGATCCATGTGCATGTTTGTTTCCTGGGTATATTGTGTGATGCTGAAGTTTGGGAAACAAATGATCTTATCACCCAGGTAGTGAGCACAGTACCCAACAGTTTGTTTTTCAACCTTCGCCCGCTCCCTCCCTCTTCTAGTAGTCCCCAGTTTCTATTATTGCCATCTTTATGTCCATGAGCACCCAATGTTTAGCTCCCACTTATAAGTGAGGTATTTGGTTTTCTGTTCTTGCATTATATATATTTTTAAATTTACCCTCTGTGAACAAACATAATAAAAGACTCCAAAGTAATGTATATTTGGCTGCAATCACGTGCATACACATATATATTTCAATATTTGTATATGTGTAATATTTCATATTTGAAAAACATTTCACAGCCATTCAGCACAGGTCTTAGTCACAGAAACATTGAAATAACTTGGCATTTGGGAGACCTCAAGGCTTTTAATGAGACCTAACAAATCAACGCTTAAGTGCAGCAAATGTCACTTTGGAGTTCAATGTTTGCTCATAGAGATCTTGTCTTAACAAGTTACGAAGTCTAAGTTCTGATAGTGGATTCACTTTTGTGAAGTATATTTGTTTATAATTATAAGCTCATTTTCAGATGGCTTTTTATATTTTTCTGTGAAACTCCCACTTGTGCGCCAAACTATCCTGTCTATGCGCCTTATCGTCCCCAGAAATGTCAGGCTTTCAAAAAGTGTATCACAGGGGCAGCACATGCAAGTTTGGATTGAAAAAAAAGTTGGTAAGTTGGGGTGAACAATTTCCCGTCAGTTATTTCCTACCCAATGGGTGTTCACCCACCTGCAACAATAAGAAATCCATCTATCAGCTGGAAGAGTCCATAGGCCAGTGGGAAACTCAACATCTGGACCAAGTGCTCAGCAGTGAAAGATAACTGGAGCATGGTGATGCACATCTGAATATTCTGAGCTCCAGTTTCTAAGGAAATTGTCCTGCACCTACCGAAAATAAAATGTTTCAAGAGTAACGCACTAGCAATAAGAACTATTCTAATATTTTCTCATATGCATCATAACAGTTAGAAGCTATGACCTCAGGCCACTGAAAATGTGTACTCATTCCATAGTTATTTGCTGAGTGCCTACTCTGCAGGTGGTCTTCTGAGAGGCACGGTGGAGTGAGGCTTTGCAAACCCTGCCCTAGGCATCTGAGTAAAAAGACAAGATAAACACACAGGAGAGATTCAGCAACAACACAAGACAAAGTATGGCCAAAGGCCATGCAGATGTAGAAATTTAGAAAATGGCAGAAGGGGTGAGAGAAGGCTTCACAGAGGAGTGGGATTTAAGGATGGAAAAAAATAGAAGAAGCTTTTGATGAGGGGGAAATATTATAAAAATTAAAGTTCCAGGGAGAGGTGTGAGTGTGGCCTGTTCAGCAGGCATTGCATATACTGTAAGCCAATCTGCAGAGAGGAGAGGACTGGAGGAGACAAGAATGGAAAGTTGAGTTAGAGATATGATGCAGGACATGGTGGCTCATGCCTGGAATCCCAGCACTGAGAGGCAGAAGCGGGAAGATTGCTTGAGCCAGGAATTCAACACCACCCTGGGCAACAGAGTAAGACCCTGTCTCTACAAAAAGAAAAACATATATATATTTTTGAAAGACATATGAAACAATATAAACTAACCAACACTTAAAAACAAATAAACAAGGCCAGGCACAGTGGCTCACGCCTGTAATCTCAGCACTTTGAGAGACCAAGGTGGGTGGATCACCTGAGGTCAGGAGTTCGAGACCAGCCTGGCCAACATGGTGAAACCCTGTCCCTACCAAAAATACAAAAATTAGCCTGGCGTGGTGGCACACGCTCCTGTAATCCCAGCTACTTGGGAGGCTGAGGCACAAGAATCACTTGAATCCAGGAGGCAGAGGTTGTACTCCAGCCTGGGCAACAGAGGTCTCAATAAATAAATAAATAAATAAACACAAAAACCCTGAATAAAGACCAAATTCCTAAAATGATTATCTTTGGTGAAAGAGTTTGGTAATAATTTTTCTTTTTGCTTTCTACTTTTCTATATTTTATTGGTTTTCTGGTTGCATAAAATGAAGTAAACCTCATTTGAAAAGACAAAGGAGGGAATAGAGGGAAGACCTGGGCAGGATGTTGAGGGCTGAGTTAAGCAGTTTCACGTCTCCAATTTATAAAGGGAGTCTACAGGGTTTTATACATGGAAGTGAGGAGATAAAAGAGGTGTTTCAGAAAACAAACAAGCACCTATGTGCAAGCTGGACTGGAATGGGGAGGTAACAAGGGTGTGTAATGAGGGGGTGAAAATGCTGTCAATGGTACAGGGCAAGCTCTGTGTTCATACTTTATTTCTACTTACTCCATTGCTTGCTACACTTGCCTCAAACCACCCTCACTTCTTTGAGACTTTTGTCAAAAACTCGATATGATTAAGCTACAAAGCTGGAACTCACACCTGCACCATTCATGAGCCAAATCTCAGTCCTGGGCTTTGTCAGGCTATCAGGTATGAAAAAGATGGGATTGTGGACTACATCTTGCCATAGGAGTACTTTCTGTCCAGAGCCAATTGCATTTCAACCACTCAACAGACTGTGTTCCTAATTGTTAAATTTGGAAACAAGCCCAGGTCCAAATCCTAACTCCACAATTTTCTAGCTCTATGAACTTGGTCAAGTCACTTAATTTCTCTGAAGGGTCTGCTCATCAGTAGAATGAGGGTAGTGATAGGATCTACTTCTCAAGCTTGTAGTAAGAAGTAAATGAGATAGATGGGGTAAAGCTTTACCGGGTGCTTAGTACAACCCTAAATGTTCCCCAAGTGGATTAGAAGTAGCATAAAGCCAATTAAAAATTCCCAACTTTCACCTTTGGAATTCAACTGCATAGTTTACTCTTCTTTAGTAATTTTTTTCTGCTTTTAAAAGTAGTACATACTTATTGAAAAGCTTCAAAAATATACCAAGGAAATACTAAAGAACTAAAATTATCCTTAATTTCGCTACTCAAAATTAAACATTGTTACCATATGGTGTATTTCTTCCAGTATATTTTGATGCATAGAATTCTTTTTGCTTTCTTCTACAAAGTGGGAATCAAATACATGTCGTTTTCTATTCTTTTTTAACTTAAATTTATCTCTTCCTATCAATTTGGCCTTTGCTTTAATTTACATAAAGAATTACCACAATATTTTCCATGAATTGCCATGAATGACCCTCTTTTATGCTTAGTTATCCTGTCCATTCCACTATGTAAGTCAAAACTCTTCATGTCTCCTGACACAGGCAGCAAAGCCTACCAGTGGCAGTGTGTTAAATTTACCTTCCTCAAAAAAAGTTTATGGATAGTTTAACTATACCTTTGCCAAGATTGGTGGGTAAAAAGTGCCAGCAGAAAACCCGTGACATGGCCAATCAAAGGAAAGATGAAACTGATGGTCAGAAGGGTGATGTCTGAATTCCAAGATCCTTTCGCCAGGACCACACCAGCAACTGCGACCACCAGAAGGAGGACCCCACCAACAATGGCCCCAATCTGAAGCAAACAATAAAATAAGTGAATATAAACTCAGGGTTTTTTGCTCTATGATACAAAGTCCTTCAAGGTTGTAAAATGCTTGGGATCTAGAAATTTTAGAACAAAGAAGGGACTTAGAGATGACTGAATACAATTTCATTTAGTAGATGAGAAATCTGAGTTCCAAAGTGGTCAAGTAACTTGCCTACGCTAGAAATTGGTGGAGTTTGACACAAATCTAAGTCTCACTTTAGCATATCTACCTTTCTCTTCAAGTAGAAGATTTTGCCAAAAGGATTGGGTAGTAGAGTTCTATTGTGGGTAGAACAAAAGTGTAAAATGAATGGAATCTGACAATGAGCTTCCAACACCCCTGCACACACCTCTATGACCCTCTGCTTGTGACCTCCAGTCTGACGTCTGCCCTGCCTGACCATCTGCATCCCCTCCCACTGCCCCTTCAACCACCAGCAGCTGCCTGCTGCTTTGATCCCTGTCCTTCTCCCCTCCAAATAAAATTTACCCATTCTTCATTGGACAATCTGAGCTAATACTCATGATCACATGAGAAATACTGATGGAGACCTCTATCCTCTCCCAAATGGATACTGTCTCTTACTTTTGTTGTTTAACAAGAACAGAAACAAAAGCCAACAATAACAAAATTTTGAATAGTTTGAGATTTAGATAAAATAGGAAGAAAGCATAGCCTAGGGTATTTTGGGAAAATCAGGATCTTGGCAAGCTCCTGTTCATATCATGTAGACAGTAAACTGTGTACCTAGTTACAGTGTTAACCTTGATTTGAAATGATTCAGGATGTGAAGGAGGATGGTCGTAGGAAACTAGAGAAGACAACAAACAAACAGAATGACCCAATATACCATGAATGTATTCTGGGGGTCATTTTTACTGTTCAAATACAGAGACAGACTAGACCCCTGCCTAAGAAAAAGATGCTAAGACAAGAAAGCCTCTTGGTCAGGCATGGTGGCTCATGTCTGTAATCCCAGAACTTTGGGAGGCAGAGGTGGGCGGATCACCTGAGGTCAGGAGTTCAAGACCATCCAGCCAACATGGCAAAATCCTGTCTCTACTAAAAAATACAAAAATTAGCCAGGCGTGGTGACACATGCCTGTAATCCCAGCTACTCAAGAGGCTGAGGCAGGAGAATTACTTGAACCCAGGAGGTGGAGGTTGCAGTGAGCCAAGATTGCGCCACTGCACTCCAGCCTGGGTGACAGAGCAAGACTCTGTTTAAAAAAAAAATGAAAGAAAGAAAGCCTCTGAATGTAACATCCCCTCTTCCTCTCTCTACCAAAGATTTCAAAGTTTAATATCCACCAAGAGCAAATGGGGAACACTTAAGTTTGTTCAGAAAATGTGTCAGATCTAAAATTAAAATGGAACTAAGAACAGGGAATGAAGATATACTAAAATAATGATTACATTAGCCTAGTTTTTTTTTCTACTAAGGTAGTCTAGAATATTTATGCATATTATTAAATGTTTTGCCATAAATCCTATGAAATACCCAAAAGAAAAGAGTTTTAAATCTGCTCGTTACAGAAAATAAAACTGACATGTAAAAAAATGTATCTGGTTTCTCCATTGACACTGATGGACTGATAGAGGAGCCGGAAAACTCCAAAAGCATTATTTTTGTTATTGTTGCTGTTGTTAAATGCCCTTTTAAGAAAAATAATCAAAGATAGAGTACTTGAAAAGCAAGAAGTTTCCATGATCATTTCCCTCCTCTTGTTTTGTAAACAAAATCATAACTACCACACTGGAAATTTTCTCCTACTGAAATAACAATAATAAATGTGGAAAAGGGGCCAGGCACAGTGGCTCATGCCTGTGATCCCAACACTTTGGGAGGCCAAGGCCAGAGGATCCCTTGAGGCCAGGAGTTGCAAACCAGCCTGGGTAACATAGCAAGACCCTGTCTCTAAAAAAAATATCTTTTTATTAGCAGGGCAGGATGGTGCATGCCTGTAGTGCTAGCTACCTCAGAGCTTGAGATGGGAGCATCATTTGAGCCTAGGAGATCAAGGTTGCAGTGAGCTATGATCGTGTCATTGCACTCCAGCCTGAGTGACAGAGCGAGACCCTATCTCAAAAACTTAATTAATTTTTAAAAATAAATGTGGAAAAGATGGGACTTTATTCCATGAGTACAGCTAAAAAAGGAGAGTGAAAATCAGGTGTGCACTATTGATGTTAAAGTCATCCATATGCAATACAAATGTACTATACTAAGCCATCCTCCAGCTCTCTGTGCCCAGCTGATTTTCTGCTTAGCAAGCCCTCTCCTCTCATTCTCCATCGCACTGAAGGAATGGTGGGAATGGTTTGGCCTTGTGCATAACTGGGAAAACAGTGTCCATTAGCACAGGCATATAGAGTGGCAATGTTCTGTGAGGTAGAGCCAAACGGCAAAAGCTTAAACCAAGCCAAACCATAAACCAGAAAACAAAATTAACTGAGATTTACTACCTGAAACTCTAAATAACCCCAAATGTTTATTTCTTTATAAATGTAAAATATAACTGAAACATTTTAAAAATCTTCATGAAAGCCACACATATTACAACCTTCTATCTGCTAAAGTGATACATAATCAGAAAAAAAATGGAAAGCACCCTAGGAGACTCACACCATTGTTAAGAATGCCTCCTCTTTATGTTTTGTTGTTTTGTTTCATTTTTTAGAGATGGGGTCTCACTCTGTGATCCAGGCTCAAGTGCAATGGCACGATAATGGCTCACTGTAGCCTCAACCTCCTGGCCTCAAGCAATCCTCCCACCTCAGCCTGCCAAAGTTCTGGGATTACAGATGTGAGCCACTGCACCTGGCCTCTTGAATTATTTTTAAAAGCCATTTAACAAAGACATTTGCTTGTTTCTCCAGCAGACAAAGGGCAGGACTGCAAAGACAAGAGGAGGTAGAAAGTTCTAGTCACCATCATTCCATAGCTAGACTCCTCAGTGCTTCCTGGATGATTTCATTTAAACAGTCTTATTCATGTAGTCAGCAGCCCTTGCTCATGTGTACAAACAACAGCTTTGGCCGTGACCCCAGGAATGCTTCTGCAAGACAGCCCTTCCTCCTACTCTTCCAAGAAACCAGCCATATTACTAAACACTGGGGCTCCCTTTCATGCTCACTTGAACAGCTTCTGCCTCAAGAGCACCTGTGTGAAGCCTTGTTTATGGATGGGCCTGGGCTCTTCTGTCCACACACAGGCTTTAGCTTTCCTGACACTAAATCAATAGTTGCTTATTTTCCAGGGCATCATAAGCCTCAGGGTACAGAACTATGGGAGTGGCAAAGCAAGGCTTACAGGGTGGAGGAAATATGATCCCTGGATCCAAAACCACAGGACGTGTAAGAAGAATTTCTGGGTGTGGGGCCGTACTCAACAAGCTCACTTGTCCCAGCCACTGCTCACTTCTGTGTTTCAGGCCCCTGAGTCTGAGGACGTGCCAACAGTGGCCATGAAGTCACTCACCTTGAGAATGATTTTGGATTGTTTTGGCCATCTGTAATTCACACAGACACCAAAGGCCACAGGAATGGTCAGGCACACAAGGGTAATTCCTAAAGAGAAGAAAAATCCATGAGAGGGTTTTCCCTCTCACCCTGACTGCACGGTACTTCCCAACAACTTCTATTTCAATTAGATAACAGCTTTAAACTGACATTTTCCCATGCCACTTCCCAAATCTGGATAAATGCCTACAATATTGGCTCCAAAGTTATATAAGCTGCTCATAACATTTTGCGTCTTGTGAGTGCCTTTCAGAACATATTATCAAAGCAGAATATATTAAATAACTTACTGATCAGAAAAAAAGTTGCACATAAAATCATGGTTTCTAAATTAAGGTTTCCCTCTAATTTTACAGATTCAGTGGGCTCCCGCTATTGTGAGGACTAAGTGGGTTCATTCATGGTTTTGAACTATGGGCCATGGGTTGTAAGCCTTCAAGGTGTTTACCTGAGACACCAGATTGACACTGAGAGTCTTAAGAATCATAGTGTTGGCCAGGCACGGTGGCTTACGCCTGTAATCCTAGCACTTTGGGAGGCCAAGGTGGGTGGACTGCCTGAGCTCAGGAGTTTGAGACCAACCTGGGCAACACAGTGAAACCCTGTCTCTACTAAAATACCAAAAAAATTAGCCAGGTGTGGTGGCGTGCACCTGTAGTCCCAGCTACTCGGGAGGCTGAGGCAGGAGAAGGCAGAAGTTGCAGTGAGCCGAGATTGCACGACTGCACTCCAGCCTGAGTGACAGAGCAAAACTCTGTCTCAAAAAAAAAAAAAAAAAAAAAAAAAATAGTGCCTATCATTTTTCCAAAAACTGACCACACTAGAAAAGGCAGATCATTTCACCACATTTCTCTTCTAAGCTTGCTAAACCCACAGAGATCTTTAGGAAAATGGCAGACTTTCATGAGAAATAATATTCAGAAGAGGAGGTAATGAAAGAGATATGGGTGAGACTGTGACATGTAGATGAGTTTTCATAATCAGTAAGAATTATTTACATTCAACCTCCAAGAAAAAGTCAAGGTTCGCAGGCAATGTGAAAGGTGAAGTCACAGGAAGGTCTAATTAGAGCCACTAGATCCAGTTAAACCTTGGAGCATAAAGAGTCCAATTGCTTTATAGTCTAATTACATAAGGGTTTGATTCTTGCTTTTTCAAAGTAAATTATCTGGCTTTCTTTTTTTTTCAAAAATGCACTCTTATAGGGATGAAAGTTTGCACTTTGTAGTCAGATTCCCAGGTTAGAACTCCAGTTCCGTACTTACCAGCTGCATAATCTTGATCAAGTTACTAAACCTCTTGAAGCCTGAAGACCTAGGAGATTGAACTGGTAACAGAATCTATACTGTAGGGTTCTTTAAGGGATTAAATTAAGTACTACCAAAAAAATCCCTGCATAAAGAGTTATATAATTAAGAACAGCTATTATTAGTATCATCACCATTACTGTTAGTCCTCCATTTCCCAGGCCCATACAGACCTATGTTCTGATAAGGAATGGTGAGATTCTGCTGAAGACTCCAGGACCAGGTGTAGAGATAAATGCAGAGTGGCATCATTCCCAGGGCGGCCACGGTGGAACAGGTTGTCATACTGATGCTGAAAGTAAAATTAATACAATGCTTAGGAGGGAGCATTGGACATGAAGAATTTAGTCTTTACCAAAAGCAACTCCTAGGACACAATTTCCTAGAGATTGCATGGACTAAGCTCCTTGGAGCTCATTTCTCTCCCATTGTTTAACAAACGATGGCTATATTTGTGGTCTACAAAGAGATTTCCAGTAGTTCTTGTCATCCATCAATTACCTCATATTTATTTTACTATCTACTTGCCTTAAAATTCTGCTAGGCACTATAGAATTATTTTCTTATCTAGTTCTTTTTTATTGAAGTATAATCCACAAGCCACAAAATTCATCATTTTGAATTATACAGTTCAGCAGTTTTTAGTATAGTCACAACATTATGCAATAATAGCACCATTTCCAGGATAGTTTCATCACCCCAGAAAGAAACCCCATCCCCATTAGCAGTCACTCCCCAATCCCTCCTTCCCCTAGCCCTTAGCAAGCACAAATCTACTTTCCGTCTTTAAAGGATTACCTGTTCTGGACATTTCATATCAACAGAATCATACATGCAGCCTTTTTTCTGTGTCTAGCTTCTTTCCCTTAGCATAACATTTTCAACGTTTGATAATAGTTTGGCTGGCTGTCCTCTCCAACTCTCATGTTGAAATTTGATTCCCAACGTTGGAGGCGGGGACAAGTGGGAAATATTTCGGTCACAGGGGCAGATCCCTCATGAACAGGCTGGTGCCATTCTCGTGGGATTCACTGAGTTCTCACTCAGTTCTTATGAGCTCTAGTTGTTAAAAAGAGTCTGACACCTCCCTCCCCTCTCTTACCATGTGATGCCTGCTCCTCTTCCCCTTCCACCATGGGTGGGGTCTTCATGAGGCCCTCACCAGACGCAGATGCTGGCACTTTGCTTCTTGTATACAGCCTGCAGACCCTCGAGCCAAATAAACCTGTTTTATTTAGAAATTACCTACCCTCAGGTATTCCTTCATGGCAACACAAATGGGCTAAGACAAGGTTTATCCATGTTTTAACATATATCACAGCTTCATTCTTTTTATGTCCTTATTCTATTAATATAGTATATCACATTGATTTTTCTGTATATTGAATCAACCTTGCATTTTGAAATAAATCATATTTGGTCATGGTGTATAATCCTTTATGTTACTAGATTCAGTGTGATAGTATTTTTATTGAAAATTTTTGCATGTATATTCATAAGAAATATTGATCTGCAGTTTTCTTTTCTTGTGATGTCTAGTTCTGGTACCAAGGGGACTGGAAGTGTATTAGGCTGTTTGCATGGCCATAAAGAAATACCTGAGGCTAGGTAATTTATAAAGGAGATTCATAGTTCTGCAGGCTGTACAAGCATGGTTCCAGCATGTGCTCCTGGTAAGGACCTCAGGAAGTTCACAATCATGGTAGAAGGCAAAGGGGAAGGGGGAGCAGGCATCTCACATGGCCAGAGGGGGAGCAAGGGAGAGTGAGAAAGGGGAGGTCCCAGACTTTTAAACAACCAGATCTCATGTGAACTAACTAAGCAAGAACTCACTCATCACCAAGGAGATGGCATTAACCATTCATGAGAGATCCACCCCATGATCCAGTAGCCTCCCACCAGGCCCCATCTCCAATACTGGAATCACATTTCAACATGAGATGTGGAGAGGACAAACACCCAAACCATATCAGCAAGTTAGAATGCCACAAAGCTGACTAAACGCCTGCCCAGTATGAAGTGTTAATAAATATCTGTCAGGAAGAAGTCACCCAAACACCACATGCCATAAGCTCCCCATTGGATAGGGCAGTAACCCCCACAGTCGCTGACCTGCAGACAGAGCAAGTTGGTTAGGGCAAGGGAAGGTACAGAACCACAGAGAAAGGGAACTGATGTGAGATGCTAGACTGAATTAAGAATTCTGTTCCAATCCTGATATCGTGTGATCCTATGATTAGAAACTGTGATTGGGCCAAGCATGGTGGCTCATGCCTGTAATCCCAGCATTTTGGGAGGCCAAGGCGAGCAGATCACCTGAGGTCAGAAGTTCGAGACCAGCCTGGCCAACATGGTGAAACCCTGTCTCTACTAACAATACAAAAATTAGCTGGGTGTGGTGGCAGGTGCCTGTAATCCCAGCTACTTGGTAGGCTAAGGCAGGAGACTCACTTGGACCCAGGAGGCGGAGGTTGCAGTGAGCCACGATCATGCCACTGCACTCCAGCCTGGGCAACAAAGTGAAACTCCATCTCAAAAAAAAAAGAAGAAAGACAGAAAGATGAAAAGACGAAAGAAAAGAAGAAAAGAAAGCAAAGGAGAAGAAAGAAAGAGAAAGAAAGAAAGAAGAAAGAAAGAAAGAAAGAAAGAAAGAGAAAAGAAAAGGAAGGGATTGAGATTTGAGATTGAAGTAGAGTGATGAGTTAGAGTACAAAGTCAAGATTTCTAGGCTTCAAAATGATGGTGTGATATACAAAAAAGCTGAGTCACTTAGCATCAGTGAGAGGGGTTGTGTTAAATAAGGTAATAGCGGGACATCCAGTCTTTGGTGAACAAACCTGGAAAGATTTCTAAAGACAATTAGTCTGTTTATCTGTGTCATTATTGGGGTTGTCTCTGGCCACCTTGGAAAGTGAAATGTGGGCTTGTGAGCCGGATGAACCAAACCAAAACCAACAGCCATGCTACATAGCTTTACCAGGAAAACAACTGAGACCATCAGAAGGAAGTTGTGGTCTTTGTTCAACAAATCCAGAATGATTTCTACTGGAAAACTGGTTTGTTTATCTCTGTTATTATTGAGGTTAATTGTTTCTAAGTAAAAAGGCTAACACATTTTAAGCGCAACAGATCTTAAGAACTTTTAAGTACATAATGTCTGTGATGGAGGGGGAAGAGTACTTGGTTTGAAGTCCTCAAAAACTGTGTATCGTGATTACTGCTATGGTCTGAATGTGTCCTCCAAAATTCATAGGTTGGAAATCAAATCCCTAAGACAACAGTATTGAGAGGTGGAGCTTCCTGGGAGGTGTTTAGGTCACGATGAATCCACCTTCATGAATGAATTAATGCCATTTTAAGAGGACTCCACCAAGGAAGTTTGTTCCTTTTTGTCCTTCTCTCTTCCATCACATGAGGAGCAAGAAGGACCTCACCAGACAATAGATGCCAGCACCTTCATCTTAGACTTCCCAGCCTCCAGAATGTAAGGGAATAATTTCTCTTCTCTATACATTAACCAGTCTCAGGTATCCTGTACAGCAGCACAAAATGGACTAAGACAATTACTATATTGCTATTACATTATATGAACTAAGTTACTGCCTCACACATTTGTAATTTGTTGCAGGTTTTTTGGGGGTTTTTTTTGTTTTGTTTTTTGAAATGGAGTCCCACTCTGTCGCCCAGGCTGGAGGGCAGTGGCGCAATCTCGGCTCACTGCAACCTCCACCTCCTGGGTTCAAGTGATTCTCCTGCCTCAGCCTCCTGAGTAGCTGGGATTACAGGTGCCCACCACCACACCCAGGTAATTTTTGTATTTTTAGTAGAGACGGGATTTCACCATGTTGGCCAGGCTGTCTTGAACTCCTAACGTCAGGTGATCCACCCGCCTCGGCCTCCTAAAGTGCGTGAGCCACCATGCCTGGCCGTAATATACTGTGTTTTTGTATTTTCCATATATATTTTTAGTCTAAATTTATTTAGGGAAAAGCACTTAGTTAAATTAACTGATAGTTAATATTTTATATATTGTAAAGCCTCCTTTGCTCTAAACCAGGGAGCGGAAGAAGAGCCCATGGTGCATGGAGAGAGAGAGAGACAGACAGAGAGAGAGAGAGAGAAAGAAAGAAAGAAAGAAAGAAGGAAAGAAAGAAAGAAAGAAAAGAAAGAAAGAAAGAAAGAAAGAAAGAAAGAAAGAAAGAAAGAAAGAAAGAAAGAAAGAAAGAAAGAAAGAAAGAAAGAAAGGAGGGAAGGAAGGAAGGCAGGCAGGCAGGCAGGCAGGCAGGTAGGCTGGGATTTGAGAAGCAAGTAAGCAAAACATCATGTTGTACACCATAAATACACATAATTTAACTTGTCAATTAAAAATAAAATTTTAAAAAGAAGTCAGTGGAGAGCTGGGAGGTTATATTTCATGAAAGCTAAGAAAAGAAAGCTCCCAAATGAAGGCTAAAAGCCAATAAAAATCAGGGAGGATGAGAACTGAAGAAATATTCAACCTTACCCCACTTTTTGGTGCCTTCCATCCCAAATCTATTCTTTCCATCTCAGTCTCACTCCCAAATCCCAAGTTAAGGCTGTATTTTGTACCTACCTGAGTGATAGAACCAGTGAAAGAATGCATTAGTAAAATTAGGGGAAAGAAAATAAATGGAAAGAAGATACCCATCAGACCAGTCAAATATTTTATCTTTCAATTTGCTGGAAAAAATTACACAATCTGTTTAAGCATGTACAAACTGTTTATAGACACTGTGCTCATTCTGTGCTCAAGGCACAAGTGACTGACAGACTGAGAAGCAGACTGCCCTCCTGCTCTACAAAGGAGAGGGAGGAGGCCCTTCATACGTCAAGGTCTTCTGCATAGACAGAAGGTCCTTCAGCTCTTTATTGGGTCTACAAGTCTTCTGTCACTCTTCCTCCTAATATATATCACCATTGCTTCCAGCCAATTACCCTGTCTATAAAATAATATGTCTATGACTACTTTAACATTTTCTGCCAGAAGAATGTTTATACTCTTGACAAAGCAGCATCTGTTTTACTTCAATGATACTAAAAAGATTCCCTCTGTGCTCTCACTCATTGCTGGTAAAAATGGTACACCACAGAGGGTGTCTGGCAATATCTAGGAAAATTAGCGATCCTGTTTCTAGGATTCTGAATCCATGGCCCTCTGGACATGGTTTTATTGACATTGGCTCATGAATTATACACATGCTGTACCCTACACAAGTGCTTATGTACCTGTCCATCTGTGCCAGAGTGAGTGGTATGACAGCCAGGTCCTATTTTCCTCTCCATCTCTAGGAGACCTGGCATAGTCTCACGCTGCAGCACACTGGAAGAGCTCGTTAAATACTTACTGAATAAATGTATGAATCAAAGAATGAACCAACGTCAACACACTGGTGCTATGGAAATATTCTCTCTGTCTCCCTCATATGTCATGTATCTCCAGGTGAACATTGGTAAAAATCTTACTGAAATGACCCCTTTATACTTAGTTCAAATGGTAAACAGCCCCATAGCAATCCAGAAAAAGAGATTTTCTATAAAATTATGCTCTTCTGGCAGGGCATGGTGGCTCACACCTGTAATCCCAGCACTTTGGGAGGCCAAGGCGTGCAGATTACCTGAGGTCAGGAGTTCGAGACCAGCTTGGCCAACATGGTGAAACCCCATCTCTACTAAAAATACAAAAATTAGCCGGGCATGGCAGCACATGCCTGTAATCCCAGCTACTCGGGAGGCTGAGGCAGGAGAATTGCTTGAGCCTGGGAGATGGAGGTTGCAGTGAGCCGAGATCGTGCCATTGCACTCCAGCCTGGGTGACACAGCAAGACTCTGTCTCAAAAAAAAAAAAAAAAAAAAAAATTATGCTCTTCCAGGACAAAAGCAAGTAAAATTTTAAGAAGCAAATATTTAGCTGATTGGTGCTCCTTTCAGAAATCCAAACTTAGATAACTTGCAAGTATTTGTGTACATCCTTCTACTCTTTTATTTTTCTTTTAAGCAGTCCATTTATTTCATGATTGTTTGTTAAATCAATAGGATTTTTTTCTTTCATTATTTTTTCTTTTTAGAGGAATCAGACCAGGTGCAGTGCCTCATGCCTGTAATTCCAGCAATTTGGGAGGCTGAATTGGGAGGACTGCTTGAGACCAGGAGTTTAACAACAGCCTGAGCAACATAGAGAGACCCTGGTCTCTACAAAAAAAAAAAAAAAAGTACAAAAATTAGCTGAATGTGGTGGTACACACCTGTAGTCCCAGCTACTCGGGAGGCTGAGGCAGGAGGATGGCTTGAGCTCAGGAGTCTGAGGCTGCAGTGAGCTATGCTCACACCACAACACTCCAGCTTTGGGGACAGAAGGAGGCCCTGTCTCTAAAAATAAAAAAAGGAACCTTATAATATACCTTACTCCGCAACTTGGTTGCTTTTTTTCCCACTTCATCTATCACAGACATCCTCTCAGACCAATACATTTAAACTTATTCTTTTAAAGAACTGCGAAATATGCCATAATCTAAATATGCCATAATTTCTTCAATCACTTCATTAACCATAGGTCAGTTGCTTTTAGTGTTTTGCCATTATAAATAATGTTATAATAAACACTCTCATACATACTTCACTTGAAATGATTCTTTTCTTTCTGTGAATTCCCAAGGTGGAATCGCTATGTAAAAGTCTGTGTTTTTTGTTTTAATATATACTTTCAGATTACTTTCCAAAAAGATTGCTACATTTCACAATCTTGCCTACACCGGATGTGATCAGTCCCTTCTAATTGTCACGCCAGCATTGAAAAATTGATCTCACTCTTGTTACACTCTTATTTTATTTTATTTTTTTTTTAGCTGGAGTCTCACTCTGTCACCCAGTCTGGAGTGCAGTGGCCTGATCTTGACTCACTGCAAGCTCCACCTCCCAGGTTCAAGCAATTCTCTCTGTCCCAGCCTCTGGAATAGGTGGGATTACAGGTACCCGCCACCACACCCGGCTAATTTTTTTTTTTTTTAATTTTTAGTAGAGATGGGGTTTTACCATGTTGGCCAAGCTGGTCTCGAACTCCGGACCTCAGGTGATCCACCCACCTTGGCCTCCCAAAGTGTTGGGATTACAGGCGTGAGCCACTGCACTCAGCCGACACTCTGGATTCTATCAGGTTGTGCTTTCTTTCATGTCAACTGGCTTCTTCTGTGTCCTCCTCTCTAAACAATCTTGCTTGTCAGACTTCTTCTTCTCAACTTGTAGGAGTTCTTTTAAAATTAGGGCTCATATTACCATGAATAATACAAGTATTTTTTCCAAGCATGGTGTATATCTTTGACTTTGCTTATGACTTGCCATAATTAACATTTATATAGTCAGAGCTGTTTTTTTAATGGCTTCTGAGTTTCTTATCTTGAAGACCTACCCTGATCCGAGGGCATTCAAATACTGTCTTCTACTTTTTACTTTTATGCTTATATTTTCAACTCACTTAAAATTTATATTTTGCATGGTAACAGGTATGAGACTAATCCATTTTTTCTATTAATATATTGAGATGCAAGTGTGTCAATATAATCTACTAAAATAAACCGTTTTCCACTATACTGAAGTGTCACCATTATCATATATTAAATGCCCAAGTGTACACAAAATATTTTCTGGAAATTCTATTCTAGCTCATTGATAAATAACTTTCTTTTTTCCTGAACAAATACTAGACTAATTACAGTGTTCTCATATATGGTAGGGCAAATACCGCCACATAAATTTCCCTTTTCAAACTTGTCTTAGCAGTTCTTGCTTATATTTTATTCCATATGAAACCCAAAATTATTTTATCCTATTAAGAATGCTTACTTTAAGCAAAGATCTCTTCCTGACTAGTAGGCAATTTAAAAGAAAAAAAGCAGTTTGCCACAGCTCTCAAACCTCTGTATCCACAAAGAGGCTGTTTAGAAAGTTTTTTCCAAATTCTTAGTCTATGATAGTGCTACATTCCTTGACTCTCCATATTACCAAGTCCTGAATGGAATTCCATATTATATCACTTTACTCTTGAACTTCTGGAGAACCAGCACAACATTTCTCTACTGAGAAATGGCTTTGGCTCAAACAGCAGAAAGGTAAGATTCATGATTATGGGAAGCAAAGTGAGATTTATATCCGACTGATTCTATATCCTTGATTACCTATGTGATTGCTTCCATCTTTATACAATTTTCAAGCCCATGGTGATCATGATATTGGTCAAGGATGGCAAGAGGTTATCCTGGTGCTCTGCCAACTGTTACAAATACCAGCAAAGCTGGAAAAGCACACAGTGAATGCCTGTGAGTACAGTGGAAAGTCACGCCTTGTATTTTTAGCCATGAAATTCCAATGTAGCATAAACAGAGGATGTGGCTAAGTAAATCTCTTGACTTTTCATGTATAGGAAAATTTTTGGCAAAATCTAACTTCAGTATAACAAGATTCCACTTGCATTAAGAAGAATAGCATCATCATCTCCAAATTATTACAGAAAATAATGAGACATATTCAGCAAGTCTAGACAAACAGGTAAGTCTTGAACCCTCCCTTAAAGCAGGGAAATTACATATATACACATTACATTAAAATGCAGTGTCAATAACATTTTGCAATTGGAGATTAAGTTATTATACATTGTTTTAATTTCAAAAATCCCATAAAATCAGGAACTCTGACCCTCAAAACTATGAAAGTATACACTTGCTTTCCGACTGAAAGAAATAAAAAATTATCCAGCTAACCAGATGGACATGGAGTGAGCTATAAGATCATACCAACAGATTTGACCCTAGAATAGAGCGTAAGGTCCGATTTTCCATCCCTCAATATAAATGTTACCCTTGTCTGCTGCCTTCCAATAATAATGAATATTTATTGAGCACTATGTGCTAGGTGTTATGTCTCATGCTTTTATATACATTTTCTCTTTTCATCTACATAATAACTCTATGTGTGGGTATTATTTTCATTGTATAGATAAGGAAACTAAAGTACATAGAGACATGGAAGCTTGCATGAAGTCTCATGAATTCAGTCTCCGTTCTGTCTCCAAAGCCTTAAATGCAAAGGACCTTCAGTTTTCCACCAAGACATGTCAGATAGACCTGAACAATTTGAAGTTCTATTTCCAGGTTCTCTACTGAAGGACCAAGAACTTCTTTAAAATCCAAAGGTCAAAGTTGGCCACTGAGCTCCACAGGCTCCAACACCACCAGTGGTCAGAATCCTTTGTCTGCAGCTGAGGTCAGAAATACATCCTTAGGGAAGAATGGACCTCTTGTATATATCAAAAGTTCTCAAACAAAGATAGTGGGAGGCCAGGCGTAAGTGGCCCACACCTGTAATCCCAGCACTTTGGAAACCCTAGGTGGGAGGATTGCTTGAGCCCAGGAGTTCAAGACCAGCCTGGGCAACATAGTGAGACCTCGTCTCTGTAATAAAAAATAAAAAATTAGCTGGGTATGATGGCGCATGCCTATAGTCCCAGCTGCGCTGCTCAGAAGGCTGAGGTGAGAGGATCACTTGACCCCAGAAGGCCAAGACTTCAGTGAGCCATGATTGTACCACTGCACTCCAGTCTGATGACAGAGTCTAAGACCCTGTCTCAAAAAAAAAAAAAAAAAAAAAAAAAAGAAAAGACAGTGGAAGCTGTCCTGAGTTGCATCAATAAATGGACACCTCTTTTCTTTCTTTCTTTCTTTTTTTTTTTTTGAGATGGAGTCTCGCTCTGTCCCTTGCCCAGGCTGGAGTGCAGTGGTGTGATCTCGGCTCACAGCAACCTCTGCCTCCTGGGTCCAAGCATTTCTCCTGCCTCAGTCTCCTGAGTAGCTGGGATTATAGGCATGCATCACCACACCTGGCTAGTTTTGTATTTTTAGTAGAGATGGGGTTTTGCCATGTTGGCCAGGCTGGTCTCGAACTCCTGACCTCAAGTGATCTGCCCACCTCAGCCTCCCAAAGTGCTGGGATTACAGGTGTGAGCCACCACGCCTGGCCTGGACCTCTTTTGAGGGTTGTTTTTGTAAAACACACAGGCAATCGGAAACTGTCATTCACTTATTCACTCATGTTTACCGAGTGCCTACCACTACCCGGCTGGTACTGTGCAAGCAAAGATGAGCAAGCCTTCCAGGAGCTTACAGATATAGTAGGTGAGGCAGACAAGTAGCCCAGCTATTGCAATGCTTTCCAACAGATGATAAGGAAGAGTTGCATAATTCGGATTATGGGGACAGACAAGAGAAACATTTCTGGGCAGTAGTTTCAGGAGAAACTAGGGTAGAGGAAGGGGGACATTTGGACTTCATATTTTGCTTTGCTTTTCCTATAGTCACAAAATACTTAATATTTAACCTCAGATCCACTCCTAAGCACACACTCAAGGGAAATGAAAGCTGAGACTCAACAGCATTATTCACAATTGCCAAAAAGTGGAAATAATTCAATTGTCCATTGATGGATGAATAAAACATGACATATATATTATGATATATCATTATATACAGGGTTAGGGTTAGGCATGCAGCTCCTTGAGCAGGGACTAAAACACAGACCCCAGGACACGATGTTCTTTTGCCTGCCTTATATAATAATAATAATAGTTCATATCACATTTTATGCCAAGTGAGATTCTAAGCACTTTAGAAATATTAACTCATTCAATCCTCTCAACAGCTCATGATGTAGGAATGCTTCTCATTTTAGAAGTGAGGAAACTGGCCGGGCGCAGTGGCTCACACCTGTAATCCCAGCACTTTGGGAGGCCGAGGTGGGCGGATCATGAGGTCAGGAGATCAAGACCATCCTGGCTAACATGGCGAAACCCCATCTCTACTAAAAATACAAAAAATCAGCCGGGTGTGGTGGCAGGTGCCTGTAGTCCCAGCTACTTGGGAGGCTGAGGCAGGAGAATGGTGTGAACCCGGGAGGCAGAGCTTGCAGTGAGCCGAGATCATGCCACTGCACTTCAGCCTGGGTGACAGAGCGAGACTCCGTCTCAAAAAAAATCAAAATAAAAATAAAAAAATAGAAGTAAGGAAACTGAAGCATAGAAAATGTGCATAATCTGCCGAGATGATACAGTCAGTAAGTGATGGGTCTGCTTGCTGTTTCCAGAGCACTTAACTACTACACCGTACTGCCAGATCTTAATTTTCATGTTCTAACCTCAAAGGTAGGAATTCTGTCCATCTCTAGTAGGATATATTGGGGGAAAAAATGCCCCCTATTCTTCACCCCTCCCTTATCCATGTCCGCTGTAATGTGACTTGGAAGCTCAGCCCATCAAGAGGCAAAATCGACTTTCCTAATCCATGAAGCTGGACTGGCCTTGCAGTCTGCATTGGCCAATGGAATGTGGTGGAAGGATGAGGATCTGGTTTAAAGCCAACACTTCAAAAGACCTTTTCTGCTTTGCCTTTCTGAGAACCCTGCTGCTGCCATGTAATCAGGTCTAGGCTAGTCTACTAGAAAATGAGAGATCATGTAGTAAGAGAGCCCAGTTGTCCTGGTTGAAGCCACCTGCATTAGTCCATTTTCACACTGCTGTAAAGAAATACCCAAGCCTGCGTAATTTATAAAGGAAAGGGATTTGATTGACTCACAGTTCCACATGGTTGGGGAGGCCTCAGGAAACTTACAAACATGGTGGAAGGTGAAGGGGAAGCAAGGACCTTCTTCACAAGGCAGCAAGAGAGAGAAGAAGAACAAAGGAGGAACTTCCAAACACTTATAAAACCATCACTCACTATCATTAGAACAGCATGGGGGAAATCAACCCCATGATCCGATCACTTCCCTCCCTTGACACTTGGGGATTACAGGCCCCTCCCTCGACACACGGGAATTACAATTCGAGATGAGAATTGGGTGGGGACACAGAGCCAAACCATATCACCACCCAAGACCAGTCTACATTTAACCAACCCCAAAATATGTAAAAGAACCCAGCCATGATCAGCCAAACTCGGCCCAGAGGCAGGATAATTTTTAAGGCTCTTCATACATATCAGCCAACTGCTTTCTAGGATGGTTATAAGGAAGAACAACATCATGACTGGAGGAGACAGAATAAGGTCAGTTGGCACTGCAGACTGTGGGAACAACATGGGCAAAAGAAAGCTGGAAGAGTGTGAGATATGCTCAGAGGACTATGAGCAGCCCATTTTGACTAAAAACCATTGTTCTTAAGGGGGCTAGTGGAATAAAAGAACCTGGAGAAGTAAAGTAGACTGGCTTAGTAGTTTCTACCAATTTAGTAGGTGTTGAGAAGCCTTTGTATGTATAACATGTTCGTTTTCTCCTCACAGTACCATGCGGGTAATGTTATGATTTCCAGTTACAGAGAAGAGGCCCAAGGTCAGGATTTGAATATAGGCAATCTGGTATCAGAGCCTGCCTTATTCACTTACTGCAAAGCCATAATGGAGAGACTAAAGGTGCAGAGAACAGCACTTTCATTGTTGTGAAAATACAATTAGCCAAGAAAGAAATTGTGAGGGCCTGACCTGAGGAAGTGTTAGTGGAGACCAACAGGAAGCAAGAACTGTGAGCAACACAGCAAGAGGAAGGGCTACAGGGCTTGGCAGTGGATTGAGTGGCCATGGCGAGAATGAGGGTACTCACAGGGCAAGGCTAAGATGACAAGCCCAGGCAACTGCAAGAGGATGGGTGTCGTCAGTCATCTCATTGGCAGAACGCACAAACCGGTTCCAACCAATGGATTCTGAAATGCCTGTGTGGGGTGAACACATGGAGAACTGCAAGTGCACTGCATGAAGCAGGAGTGAAGGCATGAGAAACGTGCTCAAGGTCATCTGCAGGGAGCTAAATCTCCACTTCCTCGTGTGTCAAATGAAGATGTTGTGCTAAACGCTCTTGGATTTTATCCAGCATTAACAGCAGATAAAACTCCTATCAATGACGATCCACTGAGTTTTGCTTAAAACTGATTTTTTGTTGGTATTCAATTATGAAGAAATGTAATTACTTAGATATTGTTTCACACCATACTTGATTTTCACCTATTTGAGTTTCTACTGAAAATTGATTTTATTACTTTTGTACCTATAAGCTTCTAAAAACTAAATATTAGTTTAGTTGCACAACTAATATCAGTTTATTGCACAACTACTATGTGCCTGGCACTCTGAATACACACACACAAAAATATATATATTTCCTCCATAAAATATAGTCTTGTGTCAGCCAGGCGCCGTGGCTCACGCCTGTAATCCCAGCACTTTGGGAGGCCGAGACAAGAGGATCACCTGAGGGCAGGAGTTTGAGAACAGCCCGGCCAACATGGCGAAACCCCATCCCTACTAAAAATACAAAAATTAGCCAGGCACGGTGGCGGGTACCTGTATTCCCAGCTACTCAGGAGGCTGAGGCAGGAGAATCACTTGAACCCAGGAGGTGGAGGTTGCAGCGAGCCGAGATCGCACCATTGCACTCCAGCCTGGGCGACAAGAGTGAAACTCCACCCCAAACTATTATCTATATATGTGTGTGTGTGTTTGAGTGTGTGTACATATATATACATATATATACAGTCTTGTGAGAAATAGGTAAATTTAACCCCATTTTGCCAATGATGAGATAAGGCTTAGATAGGTTAAATAATTTGAACAAAGTTAAAGGTGAATTAAAGATAAGAGTTGGCAAAAGAAAGTAAAAGTAGCTTCATCTTTCATAGGTTTCCTGTTCATTGGTGTTTTTATGACAACATTGACTAATAAGAGATTAAGGTAATAAATGTTCTCTTTCCCAGAACACAAGTGTTTGAGAACACTGAAGATTTATGCTGCTATTCAAAACAGAAGATCTAGTTGTGTTGCTAAATGCCATGGGGGAAATGTGCCTAATCTGCAGACTGAAGTAAAACAGATGTGAATTCAAATCTGAGTTCTGCCATACTGGTTTGTAGCATTTGGCAAGCTACTGAACCAATCTGAATCACAATTTTCTCAGCTGTAAAATTCAGAACAATAAAAGGCCATTTACAAGGTTATTACGAACCCCAAGAAGAAAATAAGCATGAAAGCATCTATCCCATGCCTATGGGGCACTTAATAAATATTAGTTTCCTTTTTCTTTCCAAAAACTTTTAGGTCCTGGAATTTATCTCTGATTTATGAACTTCATGCAAAGAATATCTATCATTTCCCAGTTAAATAATCAACTTTACTGAATTTGAATTAGCAATGTATATTAATGGCTTTTACCATTAAGGTAAAACACAAAAGCAGTGTATATTAGTGGCTTTGTATATGAGTGGCTTTTACCATTAAGGTAAAACACAAAATTCATCAAGTCATTTTTTTTTCAAATCTCTCATAAGTGGGTAAACAAAAACACTGCCTTGGGAAAGTTAGTTCCTATTCTGCATGGTATGAGCCCATTAAAATTTATAGGCGAAATATGTTCCATACGCTAAACATTCAGCACAAGCAGAAAACTGGAAACACATACCTGCAGCTGACTCTCACTGATGTCAACTCCCAGCTCAGTCATTACCTCTGATTCATTCATTCGTGGTAAAGTGAATCTCAACTAAATGACATACACATGAAACAAATACTTAAATTTATAAGCAGTTCTTCCCCAGGGCAGGAGGTGAAACGGCATGTTCATAAGTAAGCAAAGAGTCTCGAGAGACCATTGTTTTTAGCTCTTTTTCCAGTGCTGATCCCTCTACTCTTTCCTCAAATGCTCTTTTTTTTCCCCCATCAAAACATGTAATCCAGAAAAGCATGTGACTAATTCATCCTCATTAAAGTGTAAATAAGGGACAAGGCTTAATGTCTCCCAGAGGTATTTATCTACACCATAATTGGGAATAAGGTCACTGGCTTAAAGGGAAGGAATGCGAATCTAGTGATGATGTTAACCATCTGCAAAGCAACAAGAAAGAACAATTTTAGTCCTGAGAGCCTTCGCATTGCTCCTGAAGTCAAATCGACAAGCCATCTCAGCACTTAAAGCTGGATATGGCCACCAGACACACCTAAAGCTCCTTTATCCAGTCCTCTAAAGTGCTTCTTTCCTAAAGTAGGTGCTCAGGCATCACTGACTGGAGCTACAGGAGTCTCATTCTGACTATGCCACTGACACAACCACGACGGCTGCTACCAAACCACAATCGTTAGCTTCTTGGGATTCTTGGCTTAAGTCCTAGGAGTTGCTAAAGAGGCCAGTGTAGGTAAGAATGAGCTCAAGCTTAGGAAGGGCCACTGGGTGAGGTGCAGACCTGCCTCCACTATCACACAGGAAACACATCCCACTGCTCAGAACAGTAGCCAATAAAGCAAATGATGATCAGCAAAGTAACTTTTGAGCACTGAAAGGAAAGCCCACCCATGGCTGAACAAGTCTCTGTGATATTTGTAACATTTCCCACTAGAATCTCTACCAAAAGATTGGAAGAGTGTTTAACACAAGAGTTTCAGTTATTCCCCCTAGGCAGGATAAGAGACAGACTGCTGAGCTTCCCTGGGGTTACTTACCTGAGATCCATATCTCCATCAACCCAGAAGGTGAAAATGTTAGAGATGGTGCCCCCCGGGCAGCAGCCCATGATGAGAACAGCAATAGCTTGGACTGGCTTCAGAGAAAAGCTAATGGCCAGGAGATAAGCTGTAAAAGGCATGAGCCCAAACTGGCAGAGCAGTCCCACAGCAATGCCCCAGGGTCTCCTGATGAGCGACCACAGCTTCCGGATCTCCACGGAGCATCCCAAAGAGAACATGAGCAGCCCCATCATCACAGTGGACACCACTGTGAAAACGAGCTCCAGGTTTCCATGCACCTCCAGTCCCACTGGCAGCTCCTCCTCTGAACTGTTGGCAGGGCAGGCTGAGCTGCTGGAACAATTGGCTCTCATCTCCTCATCTCCTTAAGGCAGCATTACAAATGAACATCGGCAACAATGGCTGGGCAGGTCTATCCTGCCACATTTTGTAATAGTGCAACGAAGTCACACATGGAGAATCTTTCCAATAACTGTTGGCCAGCAAGGTGATTCATCCTAATCTGATCAATTTTTTCACAAGTGGCATTATAAAAGTAATTATCACGGGCATGAAACATATAATAAACTGTGGTAAGTAAGGCTTTCCACTTCTGTTCTTACTCACCACTGAATATGTATGTGAGATGAGACAAACAAACTTGTTGTCAAGTGGAGTGACCGGGCTATGTCGTCAGCATCACATTGTGTCCCAGGAAAGTAGGGTGGATGCCAAAAAATAATTTCTCCAAATTCAGTTGGGATTTCAAAGAGCCAGGATGCACAGACAGAAAAGCTAACTCCGGAAAAAACAACAAAGCCAAAGCCACACCTTGTAGCATTAGCAAAGCGTATCTGCTGGAAATAGAGCAAAAAGAAAAAAACGCCGGTGGAGGAAATGTCAGGAGGGACTAAGAATAATTTCAAGGAGCTTCAGAATTTGTCTCAGTTTTTCTTCTAGTTCTATTAGAATTTGTGTCTAAAGTCAATAATTAAACACCTGTGAGAATAATATGGTATTAGGCACCTAATTATGTCTCATGAAACATGTGAAAACTAATTCCTTCACCCAAAATAATTCAAGGGAGCTGTCACTTGCTTTTGGAGATAAGAGTCTACTTTGAGATACATACCCCTGGCCTCCTAGGGACATCTGGGAATCCTGCAAGGGGATGTGGTAAAGAGCTTGGTCTGAAATGGAGATGGGGTCTGAGGACAGCCTCTGACCACAGTGCCCAGGGCCCCTCTGTGCGTTCTAAGCAGACACTGCTGGCAAAACCCAAGGACTGTATGGTTCTGTGAAACTAAACCTCTGAAAAAGCAGGTGCCACACCCCTTCTCACAGCAGAAAGTTTATTTGTGGGGCACAGGCTAGTAACAAGGCACACTTCATAAACGCCTCTACCTGTCTCAAGAGGGATACTAGCTATGCATTGTTTATTCTTGGATGAGCAAATTCTTTTCCATGACAGAATGCTCAGGACATGCTGACTGTATAAAAATACAAGTTAGATTCAAATGTGAAGTAAATTCTAACTATTTGAAGAAAGAATAAACTGCCTTTGGCAAACAAACCCTGAAGGCAGCTCTGGCCATCCAGCCTCCCTGGAGGTTGCGTATAAGGGGTCAGTCAGCACAGGGAGTATTTACGCAGAGCCCTGCAGAGAATGGACACTGAGGAACGGGAAAGGTCTCTGGAAGGCAAGGTGTTCCCAGCTTGAATGATGCAGAGGTGTGGTCAGGCTGAGGAGGAAGGGAGGAGGGAGACAGCTAACATTTTCTGAGCACTTCTCAGGGGTGACAGAGGTGGTGATATGGTTTGGCTGTGTTTCCCCCGCACCCAAATCTCATCTTGAATTATAGCTCTTATAATTCCCATGTGTCATGGGAAGAACCTGGTGGAAGGTCATTGAATCATGGGGGCGGGTTTCTCCCATGCTGTTCTCATGATAGTGAATAAGTCTCTCAAGTTCTGATGGTTTGATAAAGGGGAGTTCCCCTACACACGCTCTTGCCTTTTGTGCGACCATGTAAAACGTGTCTTGCTTCCCCTTCCCCCTCTGCCATGATTGTGAGGCCTCCCCAGCCATGTGGAACTGAGTCAATTAAAACTTTTTCCTTTATAAATTACCCAGTCTTGGGTATGTCTTTATTAGCAGTGTAAAAACAGACTAATACAGGTGGCTAGGTGCTTTACACATATGTGGCTATGTCTGGTGAAGCAGAACTTTATTTACTTATTTAGCAAGAGAAGGTGTCAGGGGTGTCTGCCTAGATAATGTCCAAAAGCCCCTTAGTCAACCTTAGTTAACCTTCTTTTTTTTTTTTTTTTTTGAGATGGAGTCTCCCACTGTCGCCCAGGCTGGAGTGCAGTGGAGTGGCACGATCTCGGCTGACTGCAAGCTCTGCCTCCCAGGTTCATGCCATTCTCCTGCCTCAGCCTTCTGAGTAGCTGGGACTACAGGCGACCACCACCATGCCCGGCTAATTTTTTGTGTTTTTAGTAGAGACGGGGTTTCAGTGTTAGCCAGGATGGTCTCGATCTCCTGACCTCATGATCTGCCCGCCTCAGCCTCCCAAAGTGTCAACCTTCTATGTTCCCAGGAAGAGTCACTTGAATCGCCCTTTTTAGTTATACAAATTTAAGTTTTGTATAAGCACCTCCATTCCTGATGAGGATGGTATAAGCGCCCCCATTTCTGATGAGAATGGTGTGACAGGAAATTTTGTGATTGCTGGGTACTCAGTGCTGATAGAGGGGAGGGGGCTAAATATGCATAGCAGCCTTAAGGAGCCTCCTGGGAGAGGGAGAAAGGTGATCTTGGACACTTCTCTTTTAAAATGTAGTGTTGGCCGGGCGCAGTGTCTCATGCCTGTAATCCCAGCACTTTGGGAGGCTGAGGCAGGTGGATCACGAGGTCAGGAGATCGAGACCATCCTGGCTAACATGGTGAAACCCAGTCTCTACTAAAAATACAAAAAAATTAGCCAGGTGTGGTGGCGGGCACCTGTAATTCCAGCTACTCAGGAGGCTGAGGTGGCAGAATGGCATGAACCAGGGAGGTGGAGCTTGCAGTGAGCGGAGATTATGCCACCAAACTTCAGCCTGGCAGCCTGCACGACAGAGCGAGACTCCGTCTCAAAAAAAAAAAAAAAAAAGTAGAGTTATCAGAATTTCTCAAAAGAATTAGGATGTTTCCGACTGAGGTCAGCTGGTCCTAACACACACCAGGAAAGACAGGGGTTTCTTGCCTGATGACAGGTTCCTCTGTGTCCAGTCACCCTGGACAGATGCCACAGGACACAATGACTAAGTGTATGGATATGACCTGAAGAGAAGTCATCTTGAGAGCCCAGGCTTGGACACCGCCATGTTGTATGCCAGGACTGGACCGGAAGGGACAGGGTGGCAATGGATAAAGGCCCACTGGACTGGGTGGGGCCAATGCATCAAAAGGTCCCAACAGAAACAACCGCAGTGATCCCAGGGCCTACCAGCGGGCTGGTCAGGCTTTTCCAAGTTTCTCCCCAGTGGAGATGGGAAGGAGATTTTCCTGGGAAGAGTAAGCACTTAGGGTTCTCGGTCAATTTGTAAAGATTTCAAATACAGGATCGCAGACTTCCTGCCCTTATTGGTAAGTAGAGATTCAAATGATTAAATAGAAAATTTTAAAAAGCATGACCAACTTTACATCCCAAGCCAGTGAGGCAGATTATGAGATCCCACTTAATCCTCACATTTATTCTAGGAAGTAACAAAGGCCCATTGGGGCCATATTATTTGTCGAAGATTATTAAGCAGGTAAATTATAACATTGGGATTTAAATCTGAATCTAATTCTCCGCCTGTCCTCGTTTCCTTCCCTGGAGCACACTGAAGTGGAAGCAATGAAAAGCAGTCAAGAGCAAGACCATGCGGAAAAGACTGGCAACCACTTAGGCATAGCTCAGGGGTAAAACACCACTATTTGGCTTAAGGATGGAGAAATAAACTAATCCCTAATCTCTAACATTGTCTTCTATTCTCACACAATGAAAAGGCATCTACATATGTTCAATATGTATGCACCTTCATTTTGAGATCCAGTTCTACAAATCACAGGAAGTATTTCATGTACTTCCAGCCTCTGTAAGTAGAATTTGGGGTGAAAGATACTCCTCAGGAAAACCAACAGAAAAGGCTGGGAATGTAAAGTCTGAGGGGAAAGTGCCAAAAGAAAAGGTAACCAGACTTGGCTGTGGAACTGTTTCCCACGCTCTGAAAGGTAGCGCAGAGTAAAACTTCTAGAAGCTTGAAGGACAGAAAAATCCTATAGGTTCAAAAAGAGTTTACGTAAATTCATGAGAGATAAATCCAAAACAGATATAAAGGAAATTGGCAGTAATGGAAAAAGTAGCCTGTTTACTCAGACATGACACAAGGTAAAAAGCCAAATTCAGTATTTTTTTAACTCAACAATAAAAACACTATCACTTCCCAGAAAAAAAAATACTTGAAAAAAAAGTGATCAACATCTTCCATGGTTGTAGTGTCCCTTCCAAAACTCACGTTGACATTTAATTGTCATTTTAACAATGTTGAGAAGTGGGCCCTTAAGAGGTAATTAGGTCATGAGGGCTCTGGATAGATGAATGCTGTTATAGTGGGGAAGAATGAGTTTGTTATAGTGGGAATGCCATGTGATGCCTTCTGACATGTTATGATGCAGCAAGAAGGCCCTGGCCAGATGTGACCCTTTGGGAAGCCCATGATTTTGGGCTTCCCAGCCTCCAGAACCATGAACCAAATAAATATATTTTCTTTATAAATTACTTTGTCCGTGGTACTCTGTTATAGCAGCAGAAAACAGCCAGGCGTGGTGGCTCACACCTGTAATCCCAGCACTTTAGGAGGCTGAGGTGGGAGGATCACCTGAGGTCAGGAGTTCAAGATCAGCCTGACCAACATGATGAAACCCTGTCTCCACTAAAAATACAAAAATTAGCTGGGCGTGGTGGTGGGTACCTGTATTCCCAGCTACTTGGGAGGCTGAGGCAGGAGAATCACATGAACCTGGGAGTGAGAGGTTGCAGTGAGCCAAGATCATGCCATTCCACTCCAGCCTGAGTGACAGAGCAAGACTCCATCTCAAAAAAAAAAAAAAAGAAAAGAAGAAAAGAAAACAGAAATTAGGACAACATCACCACTAGTTTTCTTAGTTTTTTTTGTTTTTTTGAGACAGGGTTTCATTCTGTCACCCAGGCTGGAGTACAATGGTGCTATTATGGCTCACTGAAGCATTGACCTCTGGAGCTTAGGTGATCTTCCCACCTCAGCTCCCAGGTAGCTGGGACCACAGGCGCACACTACCATGCCTGGTTAATTTTTATATTTTTTGTAGAGATGGGATTTCTCCATGTTGCCCAGGCTGGTTTCGAACTCTTGGGCTTAAGCAATCCCCCCACCTTGGCCTCCCAAAGTGCTGGGACTGCAGGTGCAAGCCACTGCACCTGGCCATCACTACTAATTTTTTTTAAAGTACAGTGAAATAAGATAACATGTTTTGCATAACAATAAGAATATGCAATTTTAAGGTAAATATCCCCAGCTTTTAAGAGTTGAGTGAAAGATACATTCTCATATACTGCAGGTGGGAAATAAAATTCATAAAACCTTTCTGGGTAAAGTCTGGAAATATGTACTAAGAGCCTTTGTTTATTAAGAAGATGTTTTAATAAACGAACTTCAATATTGGCAAAGATTTATTATTTATTTTCGCTCTGTCACCAGGCTGGATTGCAGTGGCATGATCTCAGCTCACTGCAACCTCTGCCTCCCGGGTTCAAGTGATTCTCCTGCCTCAGCCTCCTGAGTAGCTGGGACTACAGGTGCTACCACGCCCAGCTAATTTTTTTGTATTTTTAGTACAGATGGGGTTTCACCATGTTGGCCAGATGATTTCCATCTCTTGACCTCGTGATCTGCCCACCTTGGCCTCCCAAAGTGCTAGGATTACAGGTGTGACCCACCGCACCCAGCCAAGATTTATTATTTCTTTGGGGTGGATGTTCCTATTTATAATAGTATTGTTGTTTATAAATACATTCCTATTTATAACAGCATATTTATAAAAGCAGAAAACTAGGACAACTTAAATGTCCAAAGAGAGACTGATTAAGTAAATTATAGTACAACCATACAATAAGGTGATATGGAGCTTTTTTTAATGTAAGCGGGAGAGGTACAGTGGCTCACCCCTGCAATCCCAGCACTTTGGGAGGCCAAGGAGGGAGGATCACCTGAGCCCAGGAGTTCGAGACCAGTCTGAGCAACATAGTGAGACTCTGTCTCTACAAAAGAAAATTTTTTTAATTAGCCGGTCCTGGTGGCATGCACCTGTAGTCCAAGCTACTCAGGAGGCAGAGGTGGAAGAATCACATGAGCTTGGGAGGTCTAAGCTACACAGAGCCATGATCACACCACTGCACTCCAGCCTGGGTGACAGAGTGACATCCTGCCTCAAAAAATAAAAATTTAAAAAACTTTTTAAAAAGTAAACATTTTAACAAGGAGAAATATTTACAAGATTAAACATGATCATTTTTTCTTATTTATAGGCAAACAGAATCCTCCTAGCCGTGTTAAAATAATAAGCAACTAAATGGAGAAACACTAAAATTTTCATAATGATTGCTTCTGTATGCTGAATTAGCGATGATTTGTTCTTCTTTATATTTTTTGTACTATCTGCTATCTTTGAAATGACTGGCAATTACCATTTTTATAATTGAGAAAAAAGGAACTGAAGGAAAAGGAATAAAAATAGAAGGAGTCGTGGTTATTTCCAGTAACTCCTACAGGCTGATAACATCCTGATGACTCCATGAGGAGCTGGACTGTTGAGATGACTCAATTGTCTCTGTTCTTAGGATTTTACAAGGGAGCCTAATAAATACCAAAGCTTCCAGTAAGTGATGCCTGCAGAAAATGAAATGCAAGGACATGAGAAGAATGGACAGGCCAAGTCAGGACCTAGAGGCCAAGTCAGGACCTGGAGAAGGGTAGTAGATGGGACTGCAAAGTGCTTAGCCTGAAACAGCACCTGCTCCACCTTCAGGATAAAATGACCAGAAGGTAAAACAAAGTATCCTGTCAACAAAACTAACTGGAAAGACTTGTTTACCCTGCACTGGTAGCATGCTATTTATAGTATTATTTGTGGTCCTTTTCCCAACAATCTTTTCTGACTGCAGCTCATCAGATCAGATGTTATTAAGCTTATAACCATAAATTCTCATCGCCTACTTAAATCCTAGAATTATGAGAAGAAAATGCATTACAAGTTGTAATAAATGAGATTAATGGGGTTTGTCAGCCATGAGAGCAAATTACTGATACTGATTTTCTATGATAATAACTGCCATTTGTTGAGTCTTTCCTAAACATATTACCTGAGGACCTATCACAGGGTCTTCCATGTAGCAGGTCCCTTAGGTAATTCATATCCTCCTCCCAACAACCTTATCAAGTAGGTATCATTATTACCTTCATTGGCCCATAAGTGAAGAAAGGCTGATTGCAATTAAGCAACTTACCACAGACTAAGGTAGTAAACAGAACAGCAAGATGGTAGAGGTTGACTCCTGAGCCTATACTGTATATGAAAAGTAAAATAATAAAAGTTCATGGCTTTCACTTGTATAAAATATTATTCTTACCACTCAAACTAAACCACATCCTGATTACTACTACTCACCTTGCCAACCCTAAACCTTTAATTCATGTGCCTTTCGAGGTCTAAATACAGGTGCATGGAAAACATGTTAACTGGCATTCTGAAAGAATAATATCCAGGCTGAAAGGGTAGTATTTTAATTTATAGGTCTGAATAACTTTTATTTTGAAGTAATTACCGATTAAAACATTCATGATCCTAAATACAGAAAATATTTCCCAGCACTCATCCTAGGTTCTAAACTACTTTACAGTGGCCTCCCTAAAAGAATACATAAGCAAAACAGATCCTTCACCACGTCAACCAAGAGCCCCCAAGAAAGGAGATGAAACCAGAGCAAATGAGACATTTTTCACTAATAGTAAAGTGGTCATTTATCCTTTCCTTATACTTTCTAAACAGAAGTTCAACCCTAAGGCCATAACTACAAAGGAACAGAAGTATTTTTCTTCATCCTAAATTGCTAGGCCAGGAGGATATGCACCTAACACTCTAGACAAAACTAATCTGAACAAAGAGTGCTGTTGAGCTCAAGCATTTCTTAGGAAAACTAGAGATCAATCCCAGGCATCTGGTATAAACTTCCAGCCTTCTCATCTGACCATTTCTAGCTACTATGCCTGGGGCATTTTAAGTGCTCAGTAAATATTAGCTATTGTGGTGATCGTTGTTATTAATAACATCTGTTTCATCTAACCCAGAAAAATAACAATGTCAGGATCAAAAAAAAAAAAAGCCTACTCCTTTGCTCCTGCTTCCAATTTTCTGATTTGTTTTCCAAAGCCTTTTGTTAGTAAAACTTAGAAATTTCTTTCAAATACTAAAAGGGTCATGAGAAAACAAAAAATATATATACTTATGTGATCTCATGATAAATGAAGGCCACCATTAGGAAATAACTCTCCTCTTAGTTTAAAGGAAGTTATGTCAGCTATTTCTACTACTTGTGTAAAGTAATTCCACAAACTGCAGTGCTAGAATTCTGACACTCCCCTGGGTACACCTGAGTTTTGATGCAACAGAGTACCTGGGAAAGGAGGTGGCAGTGCAGGTGAACCAGGCTAGGAAATGTTTGGTCATTTGTTGGGTTCACAGTATGCTTGTCTTACCTGTTCTACATAGTTGGTGAGAGTGGGAGAGTAAATTTAAATTCCAACAGGAAATAGATATATGGTGAGCAATCTCTGAAACAGTAAGAGAGAGGGAATTTTCCTCTGGCACTTGGAAGGAGTTAATTTTATAGAGTTAACGTGATGCGGGAAAAAATGGCACTTGCAAC
Source organism: Pan troglodytes (assembly GCF_028858775.2). Classification (NCBI taxonomy): domain Eukaryota; kingdom Metazoa; phylum Chordata; class Mammalia; order Primates; family Hominidae; genus Pan; species Pan troglodytes. The sequence continues at coordinate 88,238,286 of NC_072401.2, forward strand.
TGAAGTCTATAAAGGCGACATCTACATTTGAATGTTGTGAAAGTTTCAAAGTGAAAAGCAATCCTTTAGCATGGAGGTGGATGATTAGAAGCAAACGCCCGGTGGCTCACGCTTCTAATCTCAGCACTTCAGGAGGCTGAGGGGGGTGGATGGCTTGAACTCAGGAGTTCGAGACCAGCCTGGGCAACATGGTGAAACCCCTTCTCTACAAAAATACAAAAATTAGCTGGGCATGGTGGCAAATGTCTGTAGTTCCAGCTACTCAGACGGCTGAGGCACAAGAATCGCTTGCACCTTCCAGATGGAGGTTGCAGTGAGCCAAGATCGTGCCATTGCACTCCAGCCTGGGCGAAAGAGAGACCCTGTCTCCAAAAAAAAAAAAAAAAAAAAACCAAAGGAGAGGGACTGACACTAAGAAGAACAGTAGGAGCCTATTAGGAGAAAATCCCAAAATAGAGCCTAAGGCCCCCAGTAGAATGGCTTATACAGCTTGTTCCTTCTCTAGGATTAATTCAGACTAATATTATGCCCTTTGTTACAAATACAGAAGACTAAGATCACTAGATTCTTTGCTTAAACACTGCTGGTGGGAAAGTAAATTAGTACAACCTCTATGGCTAACAGTAGGGAGATTTCTCAAAGAATTAAAAGTACATCTACCATTTAATCCAGGAATCTCACTACTGGGCAACTACCCAAAGGAAAAAAAGTCATTATATTAAAAAGACAACTGCACACATATGTTTATGACAGTACAATTCACAACTGCAAAGATATGGAATCAACCTGTGACCACCAACTGATGAGTGGATAAAGAAAATGTGGTATGATATATGCCACAGAATAGTATACAGCCAAAAAAAAAAAAAATCTTTTGCAGCAACTTGGATGGAACTGGAGGCCATTATCAACGGAAATGAAGTAACTCAGGAACAGAAAACCAAATACCGAATGTTCTCACTTATAAGTGGGAGCTAAGCTATGGATGTACAGCGGCATGCAGAGTGGTATAATGAACATTAGAGAATCAGAGCAGGGTGGGGGGTAATAAGGGATTGAAAACTACCTATTGGGTACAATCTACACTATTCGGGTGATGGGTGCACTAAAAACCCAGACTTCACCACTATAAAATTCATCCATGTAACCAAAAACCACCTGTACCCCTAAAGCTACTGAAATAAAAAAATTAATAAATAAATAAAATTTAAAAATAAAAAAGGCTGGGCATGGTGGCTCATGACTGTAATCCTAGCACTTTGGGAGGCCAAGGGGGGTGGATTGCTTGAGGCCAGGAGTTCAAGATCAGCCTGACCAACAAGGTGAAACCATGTCTCTACTAAAAACACAAAAAGTGCCGGGCGTGGTGGCACTCGCCTGTATTCCCAGCTACTCAGGAGGCTGAGGCAGGAGAATCGCCTGAATCTGGGAGGTGGAGGTTGCAGTGAGCCAAGACTGCACCACTGGACTCCAGCCGGGGCAATAAGAGCGAGACTCCATCTAAAAAAAAAAAAAATCACTATATATTTTTACAGGTTTTAGGACACTTGCTGAAAATGGCCCTGCTGCCCAGAAGGCCTGCTGTGGCCCAGAACTGCCAGAGATTGGATAGGGAAATTTATCTTATTCCAAATTTTAGTATGGGGCCCACTTGCCCCTATACAAGCCATGTCTTCAATGTGAGCTTTTGCAATCATAAAGCTGATGTTTGGATTTCCTACCTGTTTACTCTTTGGTATTATTGCATATTTGGTCCAGATCCTAGACAAAGAACAAGGGTATCACATTTTTGGTGCCCGTCAAAACTCCAGCATCCAGTATAATTGACCAGAATTGTTGAGAATTAGGGTGGAATGTGGAGACCAAAATAACAAGGATTCTGGTGGGGCCAGGGTATATGGCTTTGGGCCTTGGATTCAAGAGGCAGGCTGGGCATTTTAACCTTGAAAATCTCCAGAGATTATTTCTGGGTAATAAGACTCAACTTTACAATTGTGCAGTTGGATTTTTAACTATTATGACCTGAGCAAGCAGTTTAAGCCCAAGAAACTAATCACATGAGATATGAGATTTTCACTCTGATTGGTCACTGAAGCTATGAAAGCTCTTCAATTGCTGGGGGTTTTTTGGGTTTTTGTGGGGTGGGGGGGTGTTTTGTTTCAAGACAGTGTCTTACTGTCACACAGGCTGAAGTGCAGTCGTGTGATCATAGCTCAGTATCACCTCAATTCCTGGGCTCAGGTCATCTTGAGTGCTGTTTTTAGAGACAAAAGCCCATATTCACTGGGCCTGAAGCAAATTGTACATAGGCCTCACCCACCTTAAGTAAAGTTAAGTTCTTTATCAAATACATGGGTCAGCAAGGGCCTTACTTAGCACAATGCTGGCTGAAAGCAGCCTCAGCAAACCCTGGCTACATAAGTACTAAGTAAGCAACACCTACTAGTCCCGGTAAGCAAGACATGCAGGCTACAGAATCATAGTGTGTTATGAAAAAAAAAAAAAAAAAAAGCCACACATTCAGGCATCAGCAGGTCCTAGAGGCCTTAATGAGAGCAGAGTGTCAGCAGGGTATCAGCAGATATCGGCAGGCCATGCAGGCCCCAGGTCAAAAGTGGACCAAATAAGTAACTCAACAGCACAGGCTTCTGGAAAATAATGAACTTTGAAGTGACAGAAATCTAGACTTGCGTCTCATCACTCCCTTAAAAGTTGCATCACCTTGAGGCAGGGCACAGGGGCTCATGTCTGTAATCCCAACATTTTGGAAGGCCGAGGCGGGTGGATCACTTGAGCCCAGGAGTTTGAGACCAGCCTAGGCAATAAGGCGAAACCCTTATTTTGGCAAAAAATGCCAAAATCAGTTAAGGCAGTTGTGGGTGCCTGCAGTCCCAGCTGCTCCTTAGGCTGGGGTGGGAGGATTGCTTGAGACCAGGAGTCGAGGCTGCAGTAAGCCGCGATTGGGACATTGCACTCCATCGATAGAGTGAGACCTTGGTCTCAAAAAGAAGAAAAAAAAGCTGTGTCACCTTGGGTAAGTTACAGATCCTTCACCTAGCCCCCCAGTTCCCTCAGAACTAAAACAAAGATTTGAAAATGTAACCAACTAAACATGCACCTATAAGCCAGCCATTTCTCTCCTGGAGGTATTTACTCCAAAGAAATGAGAGCATATGCCCAGATAACACTCACAGCAGCTTTATTTGTAAGCACTGAGAACTAGAAGCAACCCAAATGTTTATCAATAAGTTCCTGGATAAACAAAGTGTGATATATCCTGACAATAGAATCCTACTCAGCAATAAAAAGGAACACACATGCAATAACATGGATGAATCTTAAAATAATTATGCTGAATACAAGAAACCAAAATATAGTATATACTGAATGATTCTATTTATATAAAATTCTCAAAATGCAAACCAATTTATAGAACCAGAAAGCAGATCAGTGGTTGCCTAGAGGCTGGCGGTGGGAGAACAGTGAGAAGGGATGGATTACAAGGGGCACAAGGAAACTCTTGGGCCAATGGCATGTTCATTACCTTCACTGTGAGTGTGTCCCACAGGTGCAGACACATGTCAAAACTCATCAAATTGTACACCTTAAGCAGGTGCAGTTTATGTCACGGCCAATTACACCTCAATAAAGCTGAAAAAATATGTGGGTCAAAGAATATATAAGAGAGAACAGCAGACTCAAACCCCTTGAGCACTCTTCAAAAGTGGCACCTTTTTGGTCATTTGTGGTGACTCACACCTGTAATCCCAGCACTTTGGGTGAATCTCTTGAGTCAGGAGTTCAAGACCATCCTGGGCAACATGGTGAAACGCAATCTCTACTAAAGATACAAAAAATTAGCCGGGCATTACCAAAACAGAGATATAGACCAATGGAACAGAACAGAGCCCTCAGAAATAATGCCGCATATCTACATCTGATCTTTGACAAACCTGAGAAAAACAAACAATGGGGAAAGGATTCCCTATTTAATAAATGGTGCTGGGAAAACTGGCTAGCCATATGTAGAAAGCTGAAACTGGATCCCTTCCTTACACCTTATACAAAAATTAATTCAAGATGGATTAAAGACTTACATGTTAGACCTAAAACCATAAAAACCCTAGAAGAAAACCTAAGCAACACCATTCAGGACATAGGCATGGTCAAGGACTTCATGTCTAAAACACCAAAAGCAATGGCAACGAAAGCCAAAATTGACAAATGGGATCTAATTAAACTAAAGAGCTTCTGCACAGCAAAAGAAACCATCATCACAGTGAATAGGCAACCTACAGAATGGGAGAAAATTTTTGCAATCTACTCATCTGACAAAGGGCTAATATCCAGAATCTACACGGAACTCAAACAAATTTACAAGAAAAATACAAATAACCCCATCAAAAAGTGGGCAAAGGATATGAACAGACATTTCTCAAAAGAAGACATTTATGCAGCCAAAAAACACATGAAAAAATGCTCTCATCACTGGCCATCAGAGAAATGCAAATCAAAACCACAATGAGATATCATCTCACACCAGTTAGAATGGCAATCATTAAAAAGTCAGGAAACAACAGGTGCTGGAGAGGATGTGGAGAAATAGGAATACTTTTACACTGTTGGTGGGACTGTAAACTAGTTCAACCATTGTGGAAATTGGTGTGGCAATTCCTCAGGGATCTAGAACTAGAAATACCATTTGACCCAGCCATCCCATTACTCGGTATATAGCCAAAGGATTATAAATCATGCTGCTATAAAGACACATGCACATGTATGTTTATTGCAGCACTATTCACAATAGCAAAGACTTGGAACCAACCCAAATGTCCAACAATGATAGACTGGACTAAGAAAATGTGGCACATATACACCATGGAATACTATGCAGCCATAAAAAATGATGAGTTCATGTCCTTTGTAGGGACATGGATGAAGCTGGAAACCATCATTCTCAGCAAACTATCGCAAGGACAAAAAACCAAACACCGCATGTTCTCACTCACAGGTGGGAATTGAACAATGAGAACACATGGACACAGGAAGGGGAACCTCACACGCCGGGAACTGTTGTGGGATGGGGGGAGGGGGGAGGGATAGCATTAGGAGATATACCTAATGTTAAATGACGAGTTAATGGGTGCAGCACACCAACATGGCACATGTATACATATGTAACAAACCTGCACGTTGCGCACATGTTCCCTAAAACTTAAAGTATAATAATAATAAAAAAAATTAGCCAGGCATAGTGGTGCATGGCTGTAGTCCCAGTTACTCAGAAGGCTGAGGTGGGAGAGTCACCTGAGTACAGGAAGTCCAGGCTACAGTGAGCCATGATCGTACCACTACACTCCAGCCTGGGCATTGGAGTGAGACCCTGTCTCAAAGGGGGAAAAAAAAAAGTGGCACCTTTTCAACAATCTTTTTTAAAAAGTTATTAGAGACAGGGTCTCACTCTGTTGCCCAAGCTGGAGTGAAGAGGCGTGATCATAGCGCACTGCAGCCTCGGACATCTGAGCTCAAGTGATCCTTCCACCCCAGCCTCCTGAGTAGCTGGGACTACTGGCCGTGTCACCACACCTGGCTTCGACAATTTTTAAAGTAATACAATCATTTATCCAACAAATACTGATAAGAGTGGCTACTCTGAGTAGGTATTATTGTAGACACTAGAGACAACACAGAGAAACACAGGCAAATAAAAAAGCAAGCAAATAAATAACTGCAGAGAGTGATGTGAGTGCTGCAAAGGAACTAAAACAAGATGCTGTCACTGCAAGTGACTGAGTAAAAGGAAAGGCCAGTTTCTCCGGGGGGTGGTGGGGAGGTCCCAGGAGGCCTCCCGCAGCAGATGTTATTTGAGCCAAGTCCTCAATAATAAGGAGGCAACCCTGCAAAAATGTGAGGGCTGAGAACCTTGGGGAAAATAAACAAGAGCAAAGGCTCTAAGGTGGGAACAAGTCTGATGTGTCGGAAACAGCAAGTAGGCCATGATCTAGAGCCCAGTGGGGCTGGATGATGAGTGGGAGGAATGAGGTCAGAGAGCAAGGTGAGTGGGAGAAAGCACAGGGTCTGGTCACCCCCCAGCAGGGGCAGACTGACACCTCACACAGCCGGGTACTCCAACAGAACTGCAGCTGAGGGTCCTGTCTGTTAGATGGAAAACTAACAAACAGAAAGGACATCCACACCAAAAACCCATCTGTACATCACCATCATCAAAGACCAAAAGTAGACAAAACCACAAAGATGGGGAAAAAACAGAGCAGAAAAACTGGAAACTCTAAAAAGCAGAGCGACTCTCCTCCTCCAAAGGAACGCAGTTCCTCACCAGCAATGGAACAAAGCTGGACGGAGAATGACCTTGACGAGTTGAGAGAAGAAGGCTTCAGATGATCAAATTACTCCAAGCTACGGGAGGACATTCAAACCAAAGGCAAAGAAGTAAAAAACTTTGAAAAAAATTTAGAAGAATGTATAACTAGAATAACCAATACAGAGAAGTGCTTAAAGGAGCTGATGGAGCTGAAAACCAAGGCTCGAGAAATACATGAAGAATGCAGAAGCCTCAGGAGCCGATGCAATCAACTGGAAGAAAGGGTATCAGCGATGGAAGATGAAATGAATGAAATGAAGTGAGAAGGGAAGTTTAGAGAAAAAAGAATAAAAAGAAACGAGCAAAGCCTCCAAGAAATATATGGGACTATGTGAAAAGACCAAATCTACGTCTGATTGGTGTACCTGAAAGTGACGGGGAGAATGGAACCAAGTTGGAAAACACTCTGCAGGATATTATCCAGGAGAACTTCCCCAATCTAGCAAGGCAGGCCAACTTTCAGATTCAGGAAATACAGAGAACACCACAAAGATACTCCTTGAGAAGAGCAACTCCAAGACACATAATTGTCAGATTCACCAAAGTTGAAATGAAGGAAAAAATGTTAAGGGCAGCCAGAGAGAAAGGTCGGGTTACCCTCAAAGGGAAGCCCATCAGACTAACAGCAGATCTTTCGGCAGAAACTCTACAAGCCAGAAGAGAGTGGGGGCCAATATTCAACATTCTTAAAGAAAAGAATTTTCAATCCAGAATTTCATATCCAGCCAAACTAAGCTTCATAAGTGAAGGAGAAATAAAATACTTTACAGACAAGCAAATGTTGAGAGATTTTGTCACCACCAGGCCTGCCCTAAAAGAGCTCCTGAAGGAAGCACTAAACATGGAAAGGAACAACCGGTACCAGCCGCTGCAAAATCATGCCAAAATGTAAAGACCATCGAGACTAGGAAGAAACTGCATCAACTAACGAGCAAAATAACCAGCTAACATCATAATGACAGGATCAAATTCACACATAACACCATTAACTTTAAATGTAAATGGACTAAATGCTCCAATTAAAAGACACAGACTGGCAAATTGGATAAAGAGTCAAGACCCATCAGTATGCTGTATTCAGGAGACCCATCTCATGTGCAGAGACACACATAGGCTCAAAATAAAGGGATGCAGGAATATCTACCAAGCAAATGGAAAACAAAAAAAGGCAGGGGTTGCAATCCTAGTCTCTGATAAAACAGACTTTAAACCAACAAAGATCAAAAGAGACAAAGAAGGCCATTACATAATGGTAAAGGGATCAATTCAACAAGAAGAGCTAACTATCCTAAATATATATGCACCCAATACAGGAGCACCCAGATTCATAAAGCAAGTCCTGAGTGACCTACAAAGAGATTTAGACTCCCACACATTAATAATGGGAGACTTTAACACCCCACTGTCAACATTAGACAGATCAACGAGACAGAAAGTTAACAAGGATACCCAGGAATTGAACTCAGCTCTGCACCAAGCAGACCTAATAGACATCTACGGAACTCTCCAGCCCAAATCAACAGAATATACATTTTTTTCAGCACCATGCCACACCTATTCCAAAATTGACCACATAGTTGGAAGTAAAGCTCTCCTCAGCAAATGTAAAAGAACAGAAATTATAACAAACTATCTCTCAGACCACAGTGCAATCAAACTAGAACTCAGGATTAAGAATCTCACTCAAAACCGCTCAACTACATGGAAACTGAACAACCTGCTCCTGAATGAATACTGGGTACATAACAAAATGAAGGCAGAAATAAAGATGTTCTTTGAAACCAATGAGAACAAAGACACAACATACCAGAATCTCTGGGACACATTCAAAGCAGTGTGTAGAGGGAAATTTATAGCACTAAATGCCCACAAGAGAAAGCAGGAAAGATCCAAAATTGACACCCTAACATCACAATTAAAAGAACTAGAAAAGCAAGAGCAAACACATTCAAAAGCTAGCAGAAGGTAAGAAATAACTAAGATCAGAGCCGAACTGAAGGAAATAGAGACACAAAAAACCCTTCAAAAAATTAATGGATCCAGGAGCTGGTTTTTTGAAAGGATCAACAAAATTGATAGACCACTAGCAAGACTAATAAAAAAAAAGAGAGAAGAATCAAATAGACGCAATAAAAAATGATAAAGGGGATATCACCACCGATCCCACAGAAATACAAACTACCATCAGAGAATACTACAAACACCTCTATGCAAATAAACTAGAAAATCTGGAAGAAATGGATAAATTCCTCGACACATACACTCTCCCAAGACTAAACCAGGAAGAAGTTGAATCTCTGAATAGACCAATAACAGGATCTGAAATTGTGGCAATAACCAACAGCTTACCAACCAAAAAGAGTCCAGGACCAGATGGATTCACAGCCGAATTCTACCAGAGGTACAAGGAGGAACTGGTACCATTCCTTCTGAAACTATTCCAATCAACAGAAAAAGAGGGAATTCTCCCTAACTCATTTTATGAGGCCAGCATCATCTTGATACCAAAGCCGGGCAGAGACACAACCAAAAAAGAGAATTTTAGACCAATATCTTTGATGAACATTGATGCAAAAATCCTCAATAAAATACTGGCAAACTGAATCCAGCAGCACATCAAAAAGCTTATCCACCATGATCAAGTGGGTTTCATCCCTGGGATGGAAGGCTGGTTCAATATACACAAATCAATAAATGTAATCCAGCATATAAACAGAGCCAAAGACAAAAACCACATGATTATCTCAATAGATGCAGAAAAGGCCTTCGACAAAATTCAACAACCCTTCATGCTAAAAACTCTCAATAAATTAGGTATTGATGGGACATATCTCAAAATAATAAGAGCTATCTATGACAAACCCACAGCCAATATCATACTGAATGGGCAAAAACTGGAAACACTCCCTTTGAAAACTGGCACAAGACAGGGATGCCCTCTCTCACCACTCCTATTCAACATAGTGTTGGAAGTTCTGGCCAGGGCAATTAGGCAGAAGAAGGAAATAAAGGGTATTCAATTAGGAAAAGAGGAAGTCAAATTGTCCCTGTTTGCAGACAACATGATTGTATATCTAGAAAACCCCATTGTCTCAGCCCAAAATCTCCTTAAGCTGATAAGCAACTTCAGCAAAGTCTCGGGATACAAAATCAATGTACAAAAATCATAAGCATTCTTATACACCAACAACAGACAAACAGAGAGCCAAATCATGAGTGAACTCCCATTCACAATTGCTTCAAAGAGAATAAAATACCTAGGAATCCAACTTACAAGGGATGTGAAGGACCTCTTCAAGGAGAACTACAAACCACTGCTCAAGGAAATAAAAGAGGATACAAACAAATGGAAGAACATTCCATGATCATGGGTAGGAAGAATCAATATCGTGAAAATGGCCATACTGCTCAAGGTAATTTACAGATTCAATGCCATTCCCATCAAGCTACCAATGACTTTCTTCACAGAATTGGAAAAAACTAAAGTTCATATGGAACCCAAAAAGAGCCCGCATCGCCAAGTCAATCCTAAGCCAAAAGAACAAAGCTGGAGGCATCACACTACCTGACTTCAAACTATACTACAAGGCTACAGTAACCAAAACAGCATGGTACTGGTACCAAAACAGAAATATAGATCAATGGAACAGAACAGAGCCCTCAGAAATAACGCCGCTTATCTACAACTATCTGATCTTTGACAAACCTGACAAAAACAAGAAATGGGGAAAGGATTCCCTATTTAATAAATGGTGCTGGGAAAACTGGCTAGCCATATGTAGAAAGCTGAAACTGGATCCCTAGATTACACCTTATACAAAAATCAATTCAAGATGGATTAAAGACTTAAACGTTAGACCTAAAACCATAAAAACCCCAGAAGAAAACCTAGGCATTACCATTCAGGACATAGGCATGGGCAAGGACTTCATGTCTAAAACACCAAAAGCAATGGCAACAAAAGACAAAATTGACAAATGGGATCTAATTAAACTAAAGAGCTTCTGCACAGCAAAAGAAACTACCCTCAGACTGAACAGGAAACCTACAAAATGGGAGAAAATTTTCGCAACCTACTCATCTGACAAAGGGCTAATATCCAGAATCTACAATGAACTCCAACAAATTTACAAGAAAAAAACAAACAACCCCATCAAAAAGTGGGCGAAGGACATGAACAGACACTTCTCAAAAGAAGACATTTATGCAGCCAAAAAACACATGAAAAAATGCTCACCATCACTGGCCATCAGAGAAATGCAAATCAAAACCACAATGAGATACCATCTCACACCAGTTAGAATGGCAATCATTAAAAAGTCAGGAAACAACAGGTGCTGGAGAGGATGTGGAGAAATAGGAACACTTTTACACTGTTGGTGGGACTGTAAACTAGTTCAACCATTGTGGAAGTCAGTGTGGTGATTCCTCAGGGATCTAGAACTAGAAATACCATTTGACCCAGCCATCCCATTACTGGGTATATACCCAAAGGACTATAAATCATGCTGCTATAAAGACACACGCACACGTATGTTTATTGTGGCATTATTCACAATAGCAAAGACGTGGAACCAACCCAAATGTCCAACGATGATAGACTGGATTAAGAAAATGTGGCACATATGCAGCATAGAATACTATGCAGCCATAACAAATGATGAGTTCATGTCCTTTGTAGGGACATGGATGAAATTGGAAATCATTATTCTCAGTAAACTATCGCAAGAACAAAAAACCAAACACCGCATATTCTCACTCACAGGTGGGAATTGAACAATGACACATGGACACAGGAAGGGGAACATCACACTCTGGGGACTGTTGTGGGGTGGGGGGAGGGGGGAGGGATAGCATTGGGAGATATACCTAATGCTAGATGACAAGCTGGTGGGTGCAGCACACCAGCATGGCACATGTATGCATATGTGACTAACCTGCACATTGTGCACATTTACCCTAAAACTTAAAGTATAATAATAAGAAATTAATTAATTTAAAAAAAAAAAAGAAAGCACAGGGCCTGGTAGGCCGTGGGGAAGGGCATTACTCAGGGAAGTGACAGGATCTTTTTGGCAATAACATGACTGCCATTTTTAAAAGATCACTTTGGCTGTTGAGGACAGACTATAGGAAAGTCAAAAATGAAAGCAAGGAGGTCAGTTAAGAGGCCTTCTCCATATTCCAAACAAGAGATGATGGAGACTAGGGTGAGGATGATAGAGGTAAGAGAGAAATTGATACATGTGGAATATATTCAGGAGGTGGAGCCCATGATACTTGCCAATAGATTGGACCAAAGAGGAGATGAAGGACCTGGAGGAATCAAAGATGACCCCCTGGGTTTCTGGCCTAAGCAATGGAATAAAAATGGTGCCATTTACTGGAATGGGAAAGAAGATAACTGTTCTTAGAACTACAATGAAAAGAGTATATTATGTACAGTGGCTCATGCCTGTAATCTCAGCACTTTGGGAGGCCGAAGCAGGAGGATCATTTGAGGCCTCGAGTTTGAAGCTGCAGTGAGTTATGATGGTGCCACTGCACTCCAGCCTGAGCAACAAAGCAAGACCGTGTTTCTAAATAAAATAAAATAAAAAGATGAAAAGAGGTTAGAGAAACCTCTGTCCTAGGGAAAGCGAGATCCTGAGATACAGACAATGAGCAAAGGGGAGCCTTTCCCCCTCCATTCTTGCTTCTCTGTCAACTGATGGCGTAAGTCCTGCCTCATCAAGAGTCTGGCCCAGCCCCAGCCCCAGACTTTCTTCTCCTCCTGATGTTAGAACTCTGCTCTCCTCTTTCTTGCCCCTTTCTCCCTTGCAGTTGTGGTAAGGACTAAAGAATACAAATAGAATGCCTAGAAGAGTTTCAAGTACATAATAAATTCTTGTTAATTTTTTTCTTTCTTCTGTTTTTTCTTTGTTATTAGATAAAATGTTTTCACGGATAAAATTTTAATACACTTTGTCAACTGAAAATAAAAAGATTCCATAAATTCCAATCATTCACTATTAAATTTCTATGCTGAGTTCTCTTTGCCATCTTGGTGGGTGAAAAGGTTGAGAAGCCAGATCCTAAAGAGAAGAAACCAGAAGCCAAGAAGGCTGATGCTGGTGGCAAGGTAAAAAGGGGCAGCCTCAAGACTAAAAAGCCCAAGAGGGAGAAGCCCCATTGCAGCTGAAATCCTGTCCTTGTCAGAGGAATTGGCAGGTATTCCCAATCAGCCATGTATTCCAGAAAGGCCATGTACAACAGGAAGCACTCAGCTGCTGAATCCAAGGTTGAAAAGAAAAGAAGTTCTTGCAACTATTACAAAACCAGTTGGTGGTGACAAGAACGGTGGTACCCAGGTGGTTAAACATCGCAAAATGCCTAGATATTATCCTACTGAAGATGTGCCTCAAAAGCTGTTGAGCCACGGCAAAAAAACCGTTCAGTCGGCACATGAGAAAACTGAGCCAGCATCACCCCTGGGACCATTCTGATCACCCTCACTGGGCACCACAGAGGCAAGAGGGTGGTTTTCCTGAAGCCGCTGGCTAGTGGCTTGTTACTTGTGACTGGACCTCTGGTCTTCAACCAAGATCCTCTACAAAGAACACGCCAGAAATCTGTCACTGCCGCCTCAACCAAAATTGATAATCAGCAATGTAAAAATCCCAAAACATCCTGCTGACGCTTACTTCAAGAAGAAACAGCTGTGGAAGCCCAGAAACAGGAAGGTGAGATCTTCAACACAGAAAAAGAGAACTACGAGATTACAGAGCAGCACCAAATCGATCAGAAAGCCGTGGACTCACAAATTTTACCAAAAATCAAAGCTATTCCTCAGCTCCAGGCCTACCTGTGATCTGTGTTTGCCCTGACGAATGGAATTTATTCTCACAGGCCAGGCGCAGTAGCTCACACCTGTAGTCCCAGCACTTCAGGAGGCTGAGGGGGGTAGATCGCTGGAGCTCAGGAGTTCAAGGCCAGCCTGGGCAACATGGCAAAACAGCATCTCTACTAAAAACACAAAAAAGAAAATTAGCCAGGTGTGGTGACGCATGGCTGTGGTCCCAGCTACTGGGAAGGCTGAGGTGGGAGGATCACTTGACCCAGGAGGCAGAAGTTGCAGTGAGCCAAGATCATGCCACTGCACTTCAGCCTGGGCAACAGAGTGAAACACTGTCTCAAAAAAAAAAAAAAAAAAAAAAAGAAAAGAAAGAAAGAGAAAAAAAAGAAATCTATCCTCACAAATTGGTGTTCTGAATTTCTTAAGAACCTAAGTAAATAACTGATTTTAAAAATTATATGCCAAACTATTTTTCATTTAAAAAAAATTACTGCACGCAGGCCAGGCGTGGTGGCTCATGCCTGTAATCCCAGCACTTTGGGAGGCCGAGGCAGGTGGATCACTTGAGGTTAGGAGTTCGAGACAAGCCTGGCCAACGTGGTGAAACCCCATCTCTACTAAAAATACAAAAATTAGGGCCAAGCATGGTGGCTCACACCTGTAATCCCAGCATTTTGGGAGGCAGAAGCAGGCAGATCACGAGATCAGGAGATCAAGACCATCCTGGCCAAGATGATGAAACCCCATCTCTACTAAAAATACAAAAAATTAGCCAGACATGGCGACACGTGCCTGTAATCCGAGCTACTCAGGAGGCTGAGGCAGGAGAATTGCTTGAACCCGGGAGGTGGAGGTTACAGTGAGCCGAGATCGCGCCTCTGCACTCCAGCCTGGGTGACAGAGCAAGACTCTACCTCAAAGAAAAAAAAGATTACAGCACGCAATTCACTGGGGTTTAGATATCCGGTTCATTTTTTCTCAAGATCTGCCTCCTCTATGCTGCCAGCCAAGGTTTTAGGCTGTTTGTTACCTCTCTTTTATTCTGCGTAGTCTCCCTGGATGAGCTCAAAGACATCCATGGTTTCAGTTTTCATCTCTCTACTTTCCCTTTCCTGAACAGCACATCTGTAAAGCCCACTGCTACTGGAGATCTCCACTCGAGTGTCTCCTGAGAGCTTCAAACACCAACCTAATGAAAAAGAAATGTATCTCCTACACGCCCAAGACAATTCTTCCTTTCCCATTCTCTCTGATGACAGCATGTACCCCATGGCCCAAGCCCACAATCTAGAAGTCATCCTAGGTTCCTCCCTTTCATTCACTCGCATCCTTTTTCCTAAGCTATGCTGTGATTTCTACTTCTTCCATGACTCCCGAGTCAGAGCCACATCATCTACTGCACCTTCACTTCCTTAAGTCATGTACTTTGTCACACCTGGATTACTGGGAGAGCTTTTCACATGACAGATGGAGATAAAAAATAAGCAGAAAAAATAGCCTTGAGGGAACACATACAATGCAGGGAGAAGAAATCTATTTTATATTCTCACAGATAAGAAAAAATAAGCAATTATGAATAAAACAGGTTACCTTTTACAAAGGAGAAGGGCAAGTATTCAGAGAAAAAAATAAAAATATAGTAGCAGAAAAGAAAAACTTATGGTGGTTGGAGGACAAAACTGAAAGGATCTCCCACAAATTGCAGCAAAAGGCAAAGGGATAAAAAACAAGAGAGAAAAGATAAAAATTTAGAAGGCCAGTGCAGTACATGAATAATAGTACTTCTTCTAGAAAGTACAGGGAAAACGAAAAGATAGAAATATATACGAATTAATTTTTAAGATAATTTCCTAGAAGTGAGGGACATGAGTTTCTAGATTGCAAGGGTTTGAAGCATGTCAGGTATAATGGATAATGGTAAGAGTAGCTAACACGAACAGTGTTAGGGCTTCCTCTGTGCCAGGCACTGTTCTAACTGCTTTAATATATTTAACTCATTTCCTTGTCAAAACCATCATTATCTACCTTTTACAGATGTAGAAATTAAAGCTGAGAAAAATTAAATAACCTGTCCAAGACAATACAGTCAGTAAGTGATGAAAGTGGCATTCAACTCCAGCTGGCCCACGCCCTACACTCAATGCTCTAAATCACTGTACTATACTGGATGTGAATAGACTTACACCATGATTCCTATCAGGACACTGGGATCTAGGGGAAGATGCCATAAGCTTCCAGGGAGAAAAAGCAGGTCTCATGGAAGGATCCACAGTAAAGATGGTTTCAGAATGCTGACAATAACAAAACTAAAAAGAAATGAACAGGCTGGGCATGGTGGCTCACACCTATAATCCCAGCACTTTGGGAGGCCAAGGCAGGCGGATCACCTGTGGTCAGGAGTTCAAGACCAGCCTGGCCAACATCGCTAAACCCTATCTCTACTAAAAATACAAAAATTAGCCGGACATGGTGGCATGTGCCTATAATCCCAGCTACTAGGAATGCTGAGGCAGGAGAATCACTTGAACCCTTAAGGCGGAAGTTGCAGTGAGCCGAGACTGCGCCACTGCACTCCAGCCTGGGTGACAGAGCGAGACTCCGTCTCAAAAAAAAGAAAAAAAGAAAGAAAGAAAAAGAAATGAACAAACCCTTCAAAATTTTGTAGGAACATTATTTACAACCTACAATGCTATACCTAGCCAAGCTGTCAATGACATCTTGAGAGTAAAATAAAGACTCTAGACAAGAAGAACTCAAAAAATTTTCCTCCCATGTACCCTATCTCAAGTAACTACTGGAGAGGATGCTGCACCAAAATAAAGCAGCAAACCAAGAAAGAGGATGACCACACAAGAAACAGGGGCATCTGCACAGAAGAGAGTGGAGTGAATCCCCAGGCGGATAATGTCAAAATCACAGGAGAGTTTGTTCTGAGTATGAAAATAAACAGTCCAGGTTAGAGCAGGACAAGACTTCTTACGGGCCTTCTCAGGAAGGTGAAATAGAATAAAATACATCAGAATGTTTTGAGAGGACTAACAACTGGCAATGAGCACGGAGTTAATAAATAAATATTTCACGATAAATGCATGGAAAACTAAGCAATTTCTAAATCCAATTACTAAATTTCTAAATCCTGCAAAAAAAGTAACAGGGAAGGAAAATTAATCATGGTTTGCTACATAGATCAGTTCTGAAATGTTCACGTACTGCTGTGGTATGAATGTTTATGTCCCCCAAATATTGTATGTTGAAATCCTAATTCCCAAGGTAATGATATTAAGAGCCTTTTGGAAGGTGATTAGGTCACAAAGATGGAGCCCTCATGAATGGGATTAATGCCCTTATAAAAGAAGCTCCTCGGAGCTAGCTGGTCCCTTCCACCATGTAAAGACACAGGTAGGGAACTGTGGACTCAAGAAACAGTTCCTGTCTTCACATGCATTCCTATCCTTGTGGATAGGAACTATCTATTATGAACACGACCTCACCAGGCATCTCCTGACTCCTTGATCTTGGACTTTCCAGTTTCCATAACTGCAAAAAATAAATTTCTGTTTTGTATAAACTACCCAGTTTATAGTATTCTGTTTTATCAGCCCAAATGGACTAAGACAATAGTCACAATAATGTTAACATTTAATACTGATCTAAGACAAATTATAATATAATCTAATGACATGTTTAGAGGGAAAAGGAAATATTCTACATCTGTGGTAAGGTTAAGAAAAAAAATAGGCCGTGCACGGTGGCTCACACCAGTAATCCCAGCATTTTGGGAGGCTGAGGCGGATGAATGACTTGAGGTCAAGAGTTTGAGACCAGCCTGGCCAACATGGTGAAACCCGGTCTCTACCAAAAACACAAAAATTAGCCGGGTGTGGTGGCACGTGCCTGTAATCCCAGCTACTAGGGAGGCTGAGGCAGGAGAATCACTTGAACCCGGGAGGCAGAGGTTGCAGTGAGCCAAGATTGTGCCATTGCACTCCAGCCTGGGCAACAAAGTGAGACTCCGTCTCAAGGAAAAAAAAAAAAGAAAAAATGTTATCATCTATACTGGGAAGTCAATAGATTGTGCCTAGAAAGAAAAGAAAAAAAAAACAAACAAACAAGAAGTAGTAATACCGACGTGGTATTTCAAGTTTTCGAGTCATGGAGGTAAATAACAACATAGGTAAAGTACGTGAAATTAGTTGACTCTGTAGAGGTAGAAATGAGTGGTAGTGGTATAGAAAACTATTATTTTATTTTATTTATTTATTTATTATTTTTTTGAGATGGAGTCTCGCTCTGTGGCCCAGGCTGGAGTACAGTGGCGAGATCTCGGCTCACTGCAACCCCCACCTCCCTGGTTCAAGCAATTCCCCTGCCTCAGCCTCCCGAGTAGCTGGGATTACAGGCGCACACCACCATGCCCAGCTAATTTTTTTGTATTTTTAGTAGAGACAGGGTTTCACCATGTTGGCCAGACTGGTCTCCAACTCCTGACCTCAGGCGATCCATCCACCTCAGCCTCCCAAAGTGTTGGGATTACAGGCGTGAGCCACTGTGCCTGGCCTATTTTATTTTAAGACAGGGTTTTTTTCTGTTGCCCAGGCGGGAGTACAGTGATGCAATCATAGCTCACTGTAACCTCGAATTCCTGAGCACTCAAGGGATCCTCCCACTTTAGCCTCCCAAGTGGCTGGGACTACAGTCATGTCGGCTGATTTTTTTTTTTTTTTTTTTTTTTGCTTTTGTAGAGATGGGGTTTCACTCTTTTGTTCAGACTGGTCTTGAACTCTTGGCCTCAAGAGATCCTCCCACCTCAGCCCCCAAAAGTGCTGGGATTACAGGCATAAGCCACCATGACCAGCTTGGAAACTACTGTTTTAAAAAACAAATCTTTATTTAAAATACATTTACAGAAGCCAGGCAGAGTGGCTCATGCCTGTAATCCCAGCACTTTGGGAAGCCAAGGCGGGTGGATCACCTGAAGTCAGGAGTTCAAAACCAGCCTGGCCAACATGGCAAAACCCCGTCTGTACTAAAAATACAAAAATTAGCCAGGCGTGGTGGCTTGCGCCTCTAGTCCCAGCTACTCAGGAGGCTGAGGCATGAGAATCACTTGAACCCAAGAGGCGGAGCTTGCAGTGAGCTGACATTGTGCCACTGCACTCCAGCCTGGGCAACAGAGTAAGACTCAGTCTCAAAAAAATAAATAAATAAAAATAATATAAAATAAAATACATTTATAACTGGCAATGTTTAAAAAGAGAAACAAACTGAGTTCCACTGAAATTAAGAGATTTTCTCGGTCTCTGGGCGGGCCATGGGAGGCTTCCTGAGGTGGGGGCCGGGCCAGGATGGCTGCAGCGGCGGCCGGGGCCGGGAGCGGGTCCTGGGCGGCCCAGGAGAAGCAGTTCCCGCCGGCGCTGCTGAGTTTCTTCATCTACAATCCGCGCTTCAGGCTGCGCAAAGGAGAGGGGGAAAATAAGATTTTATTTTATCATCCAAATGAGGTAGAAAAAATGAAAAGATTAGAAATGTCGGATTGTGTGAAGCTATTGTACAGTTTACAAGGACCTTTAGCCCATCAAAACCTGCAAAATCTTTACATACACAGAAGTACAGACAGTTCTTCAATGAACCAGAAGAAAATTTCTGGATGGTCATGGTATTTACATACACAGTGTATCTTTCTGAAATTGTATGGTGAAGTTATGGGTGATCTTTACTATTCAGAATTTAGGAAAGTTCTCTGGCTGTTGCATCCAAGTAAAATTAAAATAAAATTGGTTGCAATTTTAAAATAAAAAAAAGATTTTCTCATGGATATACAACTAATTGGGACAGGGAAGTCTCTAGAACCCAGATCTACTAAAACCTAGAGTTTTCTCTCTATTACTATCTTATCTAAATCTGATTTTTAAGAAATCAAAACTAACAGCAACAATGCCAGATATATTACGCAGTAGATTTGCGGACTTTAGATTTTAAAATATTTACAGTTTTCAAATAAACTATTGGAAGTATTATCCCTGGTACTAGATGGATTAGTGACAGTGACCCTAAAAGGAAAGAGTTCAGGCCGCTCAGTGGGATGTGAACTACAAAAATAAAAATACAGCATGAATCTTTTCACAGTCCAAAACATATGTTGATACAGCTGGAGACTGTTAATTTTTAAAGAAAATTGAATTGGTTTTGATTTCCAAAGAAATGAAAACACACTAAATTTCTGCTAACAACTATCTTTGGTTGTGTAATCGTAAAATGGTCTTTTTCCACATTTTAACCAGTTAACAATCCAGCTCTAATATTTATGATAATTGCTGAGATGGAGAAAAATTAGTCAAAATGTCAGAAAGAACAAATAGGAGAGGACAGGTATGTAAAGGAAGTGGGAAGAAAGAGTAGAGTGGGTAATCTGGTGAAAGCTCCAACTCCCAGACTTTCAGCCAAGAAACTTTGGGAATGTTTCTGGTTGGCAGATCAGAGTCTTACACAGAGCACACTGGAATTTTATGAGGCAAATTTGGACTAGGAATGTTGATGTTCCACCTTCTCAAGTCACACAGCCAAGGCTATATACAGAGCCTGGGTTCCCGACAACTTTTTTCAGGGATGAGGATCACTAAATCAAATGAGTCACTCACATCAAAACTCCTGACACAAAGTGCTCTTCATTTTTGCCATATGTCACAGATAGAAGAAAATATCGGGATAATTCAGATAATGGCTTCTAAATATGTCAAAGCAGCAAACACCAGACACAACTCCTTACTCTGAGGTTAAACTATGGGCCTACATGGCTTATAACCCCCAGGATGCTTTGATTGTTCTGCACCTTTATAAAATTGGAAATCTACATTTATAAAATCTGCATTTCTAT
The DNA here is from genome assembly GCF_028858775.2 of Pan troglodytes. NCBI lineage: Eukaryota > Metazoa > Chordata > Mammalia > Primates > Hominidae > Pan > Pan troglodytes. The sequence continues at coordinate 88,258,377 of NC_072401.2, forward strand.
AATTACAGATGTACTGATATGCTATCTAGAATTTACTTCAAAATAACCCAATGGTGGGAACTGGGGTGTGGAAAGTGAGTGAGTATAAGTGAGATAAAATTGGCCGTGAGTTGATAAGTGCTGGAGCAAGGTGATAGAGACATAGAGATTCATTTTCTTATTCTTACTACTCTTGCATGTTTGAAATTTTCCACAATAACGAGTTGCATGTGTTTTTTTTTTCATCTTTATTATCGGATTCTCTAAAAAAATTGGAAGATCTTCCCCTTGGGAAAATCAAACTGGAAGATTATCCCCTCAATACCACTCTAGCATGGCACCGACAGACTGGAGCTGAGTGGCTGCTGCCCCTTTGGAGGAGGTGCATGCTCTCCCCTTCTCCAGTCTCTGCACTCCCTGTATGGCTTCACTGGACCATTTTGCTCATTTATGCTACTGACTTGATATTGGAATGCATAGGTTTGTAACCTCAAAGTTATCCATAACCCCCAAATCCCAGAGTGATAGCAATGTATCAAAAATTTTATATTTGCAGAGTGATATCAGTAAGGTGGCAGAATAGGAAGCCTCAGATCCTCACTCACCAAGGAAGACACTGACTTAACAATATACAAACCGAACTGCTTTTGTAAGAACTCCAGAAACAAGTTAAGAGGTTGCAGCACCTCAGCAAGTGCATTGAAATGGGTAGGAAAATTCATGGCATTTTACCTGCCCTAGCCATTCCTTCTCCCGTGCACAAGGTGGCACAAACAGGAGAAAAATTCTACCCCCATTTTTCCTCAGGAGTGAAAGAGATGAATGCACTGTGTATCCAACATTCTGGTTTTTCAGGGATGCTGCTCAAGGAATGGGTTCTATCTTACCTGACTTGGAACAGTGACCAGAACAGCAGTTTGGATGCCAGGTTGGGGGGCCACTGGGAACAAAGGCAAGCTCCACAGTTTGTTACAGCACTGGAGAGAGTGTAGTACCACAGACAGACACCAGGAAAAGCAAAAGATTATGAGCTCCAGTGAAGAAGCAAGCAAACCTTTTTTAACTGGGAAATTATACACACAAGCCCAGAGAAGATGCATTCCCAGAAAGGTTTGGGAGGTCGCCATACACTCTAGCCAGGCTGACTGGTGAAGACCCTCCCCTGCATGAAGCCAATGTCTAAAGACTGGGAGAGGTAGCTGTTTTTTATTTGGTTTTGGGGGTTTTGGTTTTTTTGTTTGTTTTTTGTTTTTGTTTTTGTTTTTTGAATGCCCAAAGCTCAACAAAAGGGCACAAGGCCTACAAAGAAACAGGAAAACATGGCCTGATCAAGTAACAAAATAAATTTCCAGAAACCAACCCCCAAAGAAACGCAGGCCTATGATTTACCTGACAAAGGATTCAAAATAAACATCTTAAAGATGCTAAGTGAGCTAACAGAGAAGATAAACAACTAAACAAAATCAGGAAAATGATACATGTACAAAATGAGAATATCAACAAAGTCATAGAAACCATTTTTTTAAATCTGGAGCTGAAGAATACAATAACTGAATTTTAAAATTCACTAGAGGAGTTCAATAGGACACTTAAGCAGAAAAAAAGAGTCAGTGAATTTGAAGTCAGATCACTTAAAATTATTGAGTCAGATAAGCAAAAAGAAAGAATGAAGAAAAGTGAAGAACGCCAAAAATACTTATAGAACACCATCAAACAGACCAATATATGCATGATGGGAGACCCAGAAGAAAAGGGAGGACTAGCAAGCCTACTTGAAGAGATAATGGCCAAAATCTTCCCAAATTTGAGGAAGGAAATGAACATACCAATTCAAAAAGCCCAACAAACTCCAACTAGAATAAACCAAAGTGACCCAAACCAAAACACATTATTATCAAACTGTAAAATGTCAAAGACAAAGAGAATCTTGAAAGCAGCAAGAGAAAAGTGACTCATCACATACTAGGGAGATCTTATTAGACTATAAGCAGTTTGTTTTGTTTATAAGCAGTTTGTTTTGTTTCTTTTTTTTTATTTTGAGATAGGATCTTGCTCTGTCACCCAAGCTAGAGTGCAGTGGCATCATCATAGCTCACTGCAGCCTTGAACTCCTGGGCTCATGCAATCCTCCTGCCTCAGCCTCTGGAGTAACTGTGACTATAGGCACACACTACCATGCCTAGATAATTTTCTTTTTATTTTTTGTAGAGATGAGGTCTCACCATATTGCTCAAGCTGTTCTTAAACTCCTGGTCTCAAGCAATCCTCCCACCTTGGCCTCCCAACGTTCTGGGATTACAGGTGTGAACCACTGAGCCCAGCCTACCAGCAAATTTTTTAGCAGAAACCCTGCAGGCCAGGGCAAAGTGTGGTGGCTCCCACCAATACTCCCAGCACCTTGGGAGGCCAAGGTGAGCAGATCAGTTGAGGTCAGGAGTTCGAGACCAGCCTGGCCAACATGGTGAAACCCTGTCTCTACTAAAAATCCAAAATTAGCCAGGCGTGGTGGTGCTACTTGGGAGCATGAGGCAGAGAATCGCTTGAGCCCAGGAGGTGGAGGTTGCAGTAAGCCAAGATTGCGCCACTGCACTCCAGCCTGGGTGACAGAGCGAGACTCCGTCTCAAATAAAAGAAACCCTCCAGGCCAGAAGGGAGTGAGGTAATATATTCAAAGTGCTAAAAGGGAAAAAACTGCCAACCAACAACACTATGTGTGGCAAAACTGTCCTTCAAAAATTAAAAAGAAATTAAAACTTTCCCAGATAAACAAAAGCTGAGGAGGTTCATTACCACTAGACCTTACCCCTACAAGAAATACTAAAGAGACTCCTTCAAGTTGAAACAAAAAGACACTAGACAGCAACATAAAACCAAAGAAAAATGTAAAGCTCTCTGATAAAGGTAAATATGTAGATAAAATGTAGAATTAGGCCAGGTGCAGTGGCTCATGCCTGTAGTCCTAGCACTTTGGGAGGCCGAGGCAGGCTGATCACCTGAGGTCAGGAGTTCAAGACAAGGCTGGTCAACATGGCAAAATCCTGTCTCTACTAAAATTAGCTGGGCATGGTGGCATTGTTATCAGTTGAATTGTTATCAGTTTTAATTAAGTTGTTATAACTTTAAAATGTTTTATGTAAAAATGGTATATTTGTTCATTCTGACCTTTGTCTTGAACTGTTTTAGTCCCATATTCAATCATATCATGGCTATCTCCTGATTTTAAAAAAGTATCCTATCTTAAAAAGAATACCAAAAAAATTAGCCACGCATGGTGGGACCATAGGCAGCTATAGTCCCAAGTAGCTGGGATTGCTTGAACTTAGGAGTTCAAAATTGAAGCGAGTAATGATCATGCTACTACACCCCAGCCTGGGCAACAGAGCCAGATCCTGTCTCTAAAAAATTTTTTTTAATTAAAAAAATTAAAAATAAGAATGCAACAATCAAGTGCATTCTATTGTGGATCTTTCACCATCTGAAATTTTCTTTTTTTTTTTTTTTTGAGATGGAGTTTCACTCTTGTCTCCCAGGCTGGTGTGCAATGGTGTAATCTTGGCTCACTGCAACCTCCACCTCCTGGGTTCAAGTGATTCTCCTCCTGCCTCAGCCTCCCAAGTAGCTGGGATTACAGGCGCATGCCACCATGCCTGGCTAATTTTTTGTAGTTTTAGTAGAGACGGGGTTTCACCATGTTGGCCAGGCTGGTCTTGAACTCCTGATGTCAGGTGATCCACCCATTTCAGCCTCCCAAAATGCTGGGATTACAGGCGTGCACCTCCGTGCCCGGCCCTGAAAATTTTCAATCAATGATTGTCTATTGAGTGCCTATATAAGTTACGCATTGGAGCACTAACATAAGAAAGCATTCCTTTCCTGCTCTTAAGGCATTTCAAGAGAGAGAGAGACATATACACATATTACTGAATTTTGCAATGTAATTTTATTTCAATATGTGCAGTTTTCAGAGGTTCAGAAGCACCTGCCTAAAATCATGATTAAGAGAATCTTAAAGCTGGAAGCAGGACTCTTCTCTCAAGAAAATCATGAGGAACCAAAGCTTTCTCAAATTCCATCTTTTCTCAAGGAATATTAAAATATTTTATTCTGGCAAACTTTTTACAGATACACGTTTCATTCATTTTCAACATTATGAAAAAGAATGTGTGATCTGAGAGACCAGAACAGATGCCTCTTTATCAACTAAGATGGCCCACAAGGTTAAGGAAATAAAAATTATTATGGTGTCAAGGGCTCAGGGCTCAGTTGGCATGACAACTTCCTAAATTCCTACCCCTAGAAGAAAAAGCACACTCTTGCTAAACTCCATAACAACAGGAGCTATCACAGCCCTCCTGACCTTGATTTACATCCCACACCACTACAACTCTGACTGAGCAGAGGACCAACCTTACAAACCTTCTTTTCTGAAAAGCAACTACAGACCTTAAGCCAGTTTCTGCCAGCTTATAGAGGCTGCTCATGAACTGTGTCTGTGCCCTGTAGTTCACTTTTGATATAGAGCCAAACTCCACCTTATTTTAATGCTAAAACCCCACCCCAAAGTGAACATGGGAAGTATGTTACATATATGTTTGCCCATTGTACATGTGCTTGACTACCTTCATACATATGTATAGCTTTCCCCCCAAAACGTGCTGAATACGTATTACTTTACTGTGTGATACAGGCCCTGGGAGGCCTAAAACCCAGCCTGCCCTTTCCCTCTTCGAAGAAAGAGCACCTTCAGTCCACTCCAGAGACTCTCTTCCCAATTCGCAAACTGATATCACCAATAAAACTCTCCTTTCTACTATTTAGCCATCCTGATGGTCTTTTGGACAACAGATGGAAGCATATTACTTATACCCACAATTAATGCCACTAACTAAAAGTGCCAGGTTGTGAGTGAGGTGTGACATGCTTAGGGCTCCCTGGTGGCTCCAGAGGGCAGACCACAAAATGATATCTATCAGGGGACATCAGGATGTGACATTTTTGCACACAAATTCTCCATGCTACTTTTAAGAGAAAGACATAAGTGACAAGTTGATTATCAGGGATTATGATTTTTAAAGAGAAATGATCAGGATTTGCCATAGGTACAGTGGCCATATTTTGAACTAAAAATTCAGGTCAGATGGTTTGGCAAGTAGTACATATATATAGTAAGAATAAAACCAAATTTTTTAAATTTCAAGACTCCTGGTCTGCACAAAGGTCAAGAGAGTCAGCCCAATATAATTTATCTTCTATACCCAGATTACAATGATAGTGATACTCACAGTAATGTCTAACACTAGAGTAATTCTCATTGTGTGCCTGGCAGTTTTCATTTAATCTTATGAAGTAGGTATACCTGTATTATCCCCATTTTACAAATGAGAAAACAAACACAGAAACAAGGTAACTTATCCCAGCTCACACAGCAATAAGCAGCTGAGCTACGATTTGAAGAAAGGCACCCAGGTCTAAAGTCTATATTCTTAAACAGTATGCCACAGTGCCTTTCATAATGAAATGAAGCTAAGATATTAGAAGATCAGCCAGGCGCGGTGGCTCACACCTGTAATCCCAGCACTTTGGGAGGCCAAGATGGGCAGATCACTTGAGGTCAGAAGTTCGAGACCACCCTGGCCAACATGGTGAAATCCCATCTCTACTAAAAAATACAAAAATTAGCTAGGTGTGGTGGTGCCTGCCTGTAGTCCCAGCCACTCGTGTTACTGAAGCATGAGAATTGCTTGAACCCGGGAGGCAGAGGTTACAGTGAAACTTCCACTCCAGCCTGGGTGGGAAAAAAAAAATATCAGAAGATCCTAAAATGCCTACTGAATCATCTAAAAAATACTAAACTGTGCTCAAATGTAACATTAATATCCAAGTATGCTTTATTGGATTCAAATGCTAGAAAAATTGGTTCATCCAAATCCAATACTTTCCAGTTGATCAATTCCCCATCCCCCATCCACTCTGTGTTTTCCTCATAAGACCTTCTGTGTATTTTCATGTCACTTTCACACAAGTATGTGTGTTCCATATGCTTCAGGGTCATTCCAGATAGAAAATAAGAAATTAGGCAGAAGGAAAAAGACTGACTTTTTTTTTTTTTTTTTTTTTGAGACACGTTCTCACTCTGCTGCCTTGGCTGGAGTGCAGTGGCATGATCACAGCTCAATGCAGCGTCAAACTACTAGGCTCAAGGGATCCTCCCATCTCAGCCTCCTGAGTAGCTGGGACTACAGGCACACAGCACCATGCTCAGCTAATTTTTTAATTTTTTGTAGAGAACGGGTCTCCCTATATTGCCCAGGCTGGTCCCAAACTCCTGGGCCCAAGCGAGTCTCCCACCTCAGCCTCCGAAAGTACTGAGATTTATAGGCATAAGCCATCACCCCCAGCCTGACAATTTTTTTTAGGAGAACAAAAACAAAGTAAGTTCTACTTGCTACTTTAAAGCACCACATGTGAATATTCAATGATGTTTCATTGAAAATTGGAAACTAGATCTCATTTGTCAATTTTGGCTTTTGTTGCCATTGCTTTTGGTGTTTCAGTCATGAAGTCCTTGCCCATGCCTATGTCCTGAATGGTAATGCCTAGGTTTTCTTCTAGGGTTTTTATGGTTTTTAGGTCTAACATTTAAGTCTTTAATCCATCTTGAATTAATTTTTGTGTAAGGTGTAAGGAAGGGATCCAGTTTCAGCTTTCTACATATGCTAGCCAGTTTTCCCAGCACCATTTGTTAAATAGGGAATCCTTTCCCCATTGTTCGTTTTTGTCAGGTTTGTCAAAGATCAGATAGTTGCAGATGTGTGGTATTATTTCTGAGGGCTCTGTTCTGTTCCATTGTTCTATATCTCTGTTTTGGTACCAGTACCATCCTGTTTTGGTTACTGTAGCCTTGTAGTATAGTTTGAAGTCAGGTAGCTTGATGCCTCCAGCTTTGTTCTTTTGGCTTAGGATTGACTTGGCAATGAGGGCTCTTTTTTGGTTCCACATGAACTTTGAAGTAGTTTTTTCCAATTCTGTGAAGCAAGTCATTGGTAGCTTGATGGGGATGGCATTGAATCTATAAATTACCTTGGGCAGTACGGCCATTTTCACGATATTGATTCTTCCTATCCATGAGCATGGAATGTTCTTCCATTTGTTTGTGTCCTCTTTTATTTCGTTGAGCAGTGGTTTGTAGTTCTCCTTGAAGAGGTCCTTCACATCCCTTGTAAGGTGGATTCCTATGTATTTTATTCTCTTTGAAGCAATTGCGAATGGGAGTTCATTCATGATTTGGCTCTCTGTTTGTCTGTTATTGGTGTATAAGAATGCTTGTGATTTTTGCACATTGATTTTGTATCCTGAGACTTTGCTGAAGTTGCTTATCAGCTTAAGAAGATTTTGGGCTGAGACGGTGGGGTTTTCTAGATATACAATCATGCCATCTGCAAACAGGGACAATTTGACTTCCTCTTTTCTTAACTGAATACGCTTTATTTCTTTCTCCTGCCTGATTGCCCTGGCCAGAACTTCCAACACTATGTTGAATAGGAGTGGGGAGAGAGGGCATCCCTGTCTTGTGCCAGTTTTCAAAGGGAATGCTTCCAGTTTTTGCCCATTCAGTATGACATTGGCTGTGGGTTTGTCATAAATAGCTCAAAATATTATTTTGAGATACGTCCTATCAATACCTAATTTATTGACAGTTTTTAGCGTGAAGGGCTATTGAATTTTGTCGAAGGCCTTTTCTGCATCTATTGAGATAATCATGTGGTTTTTGTCTCTGGTTCTGTTTATATGCTGGATTACGTTTATTGATTTGCATATGTTGAACCAGTCTTGCATCCCAGGGATGAAGCCCACTTGATCATGGTGGATAAGCTTTCTGATGTGCTGCTGGATTCAGTTTGCCAGTATTTTATTGAGGATTTTTGCATCGATGTTCATCAGGGATATTGGTCTAAAATTCTCTTTTTTGGTTTTGTCTCTACCAGGCTTTGGTATCAGGATGATGCTGGCCTCATAAAATGAGTTAGGGAGGATTCCGTCTTTTTCTATTGATTGGAATAGTTTCAGAAGGAATGGTTAAACTAAAGAGCTTCTGCACAGCAAAAGAAACTACCATCAGAGTGAACAGGCAACCTACAGAATGGGAGAAAATTTTTGCAACCTACTCATCTGACAAAGGGCTAATATCCAGAATCTACACGGAACTCAAACAAATTTACAAGAAAAAAAAAACCCATCAAAAAGTGGGCAAAGGATATGAACAGACACTTCTCAAAAGAAGACATTTATGCAGCCAACAGGCACATGAAAAAATGAGCATCATCACTGGCCATCAGAGAAATGCAAATCAAAACCACAATGAGATATCATCTCACACCAGTTAGAATGGCAATCATTAAAAAGTCAGGAAACAACAGGTGCTGGAGAGGATGTGGAGAAATAGGAACACTTTTACACTGTTGGTGGGAGTGTAAACTAGTTCAACCATTGTGGAAGACAGTGTGGCGATTCCTCAGGGATCTAGAGCTAGAAATACCATTTGACCCAGCCATCCCATTACTGGGTATATACCCAAAGGAATATAAATCATGCTGCTATAAAGACACATGCACACGTATGTTTATTGTGGCACTACTCACAATAGCAAAGACTTGGAACCAAGCCAAATGTCCAACAATGATAGACTGGATTAAGAAAATGTGGCACATATGCACCATGGAATACTATGCAGCCATAAAAAATAATGAGTTCATGTCCTTTGTAGGGACATGGATGAAGCTGGAAACCATCATTCTCAGCAAACTATCACAAGGACAAAAAACCAAACACCGCATGTTCTCACTCATAGGTGGGAATTGAACAATGAGAACACTTGGACACAGGAAGGGGAACATCACACACCAGGGCCTGTTGTGGGGTGGGGGGTTGGGGGAGGGATAGCAATAGGAGATATACCTAATGTAAATGACGAGTTACTGGGTGCAGCACACCAACATGGCCCATGTATACATATGTAACAAATCTGCACATTGTGCACATGTACCCTAGAACTTAAAGTATAACAAAATATATATATATTTAAAAAAAAAGAAAATTGGAAACTAGAGAGGTACTAAAAATGAAGTCTATTATTTTTCTTAACCAACTGAAATGTTTCAGTTTATCATTTTTAAGAGAATTTCTCTCTTGCCTTCTTTTGGTCCCTCCTTGGGATCTCAAAGATGCATATTTAAGATGTCTTTTGAAAACAATGCAGCTGAAGAAATTTCCTTTTCTTTTAGTGCAATTTTACAAAAATTAAAATGAAAAGCACAAACGACTCAACTCCAAATGTATTTTCATCTACTTACAGTGCTGTCGCTTGTGACACAAGGAACAAGAGTATGTCAGGGACTCAGAAGATCTGTCAGAACTGGCTACTAACCCACAGCTGTGGGCAGTGGCCCATCCACCAGTGGGCATTCAAATATCTGCCCTGAACTATACATAGTGAAAGGTCCAGAGACCTTCATGCCCTTTGGATGCAAGAGACAGAGTACAGATTCAATCATGAACTGACTGTCATTTAGATGGAAGAGGTCTTCTCAAACCGGCTGGCCTTTCCCTCAGGAGAAGCTGAATTTCCTTAGATGTATTTTCTTGACACTTCAGTTTACAAAGACGCTTCACTTCATACTCCCTTTCGAGTTTGATAGCTGAAAAAGAAAATACACAAAACAATCTGACATACATTTTTCATCAGGCATAACTAAGTCAAAACTGAATATCCTACAGCAAAATCCATATGCCTGAATAATAAACAAGATGACAGAGCTACAAAGATAGGAGGTATGGGTGTAAACACACAGATTTAAACATTTCTCTGATAAGCAAATGGCACACTGAATTTATAACTTATTAAAGCAGAACTTAAGGAACTTACATTCTGCAGAAGGGAGCAGTCCGTCTTTAATGGTGGTACATTTTGTGAGCTGCACAGAACCACCAAATGAAATTTCTTCCAAGAAAGGCAACTTGATATTGGCTAGGTTCGTGTACCAGGTCTTTGCAAGCAGTGCAATATCCCAAGGTTCCTGTCTGGGGCAAAAATTCATTAATCCATTCAATAAATATTGATTAAGCACCTACTATGTGAGATGTAGAAGACATTAATTCTCAGTTCCATTTGCCACTAGACATTTTGGTTTATGGGTGGGTGGGGAGATGTTCAGAATTTTCCAGAGTTGTAATTCCAGATAGGAGAGGGAGATTTATATTAACTAATATAGAGATAATACTGAACAATGACCAGAAATTACACCAGGAACTTTGATTCAGCCTCCATGAAGTCAATCCAATCTTTCCATGTAAAAGGATGTAGATAAGAACTCTAAGCTCCAGAGTCTTTTATAGCTCATAAAAATGTGGTCATATTAAAGAAGAAAAGAAGGGCATAATCATACATTGAGCAGGGTGCTTGGCACAGACTAAGGTTTTGAGTGTGCAATCTGGGAATGGGGATGAAATTCCAAACTACAAATTCAAAATAACCACTATGAACCTTTAAAAATTGTTCTCTTTCACCTAATTCTGAAATTTGAAAATATCAGCTACATGTTTCTCATCTGCAGTCAATATGAGTTCAGCCTCATATGCATGAAGAAAGTGAAAGACCTGCTTTGGTCCAAGCAGGGGAAGTGACCATATCACACCAGCCACCCCTTTGTTTACCTGTTCCACCTTCCCCATCCTTTATCATCTAACTTTCAGGAGTGACTTAGAGTCTACAATTATTATAGATGTACTTGAACAAGTCACAAAAATATATGAGTGTTCATTGAAATGTTGAAGTGTCATTCGTTTAAACAACAGGCCGGGCATGGTGGCTTACGCCTGTAATCCCAACACTTTGGGAGGCTGAGGTGGGTGGATCATCTGAGGCCAGGAGCTCAAGACCAGCCTGGCCAACATGGTGAAATCCCGTCTCTACTAAAAATACAAAACTTAGCTGGGCGTGGTGGTGGGCACTTGTAATCCCAGCTACTTGAACCCGAGAGGTTCTGAACCCAGCTTGAACCCGAGAGGCGGAGGTTGCAGTGAGCTGAGATCATGCCACTGCACTTCAGCCTGGGTGAGAAGAGCAAAACTCCGTCTCAAAAAAAAAAAAAAAACATGGAAATAACCTTAATATCTATCAAGAAGAGCCTGATTAAACAAACTGTAGTACAAACATGTAATGAAAGAATAAGGATTGTGTTGATTTGGAAAGATAAGCAATAAAACAGTTATTGTTTACATAGCACCTACTACTAGGCACTGTTTTAAGCAGTTTACACACATGAACTCATGTAATTACTGCAACAACCATATGAAAGAGGCAGATGCTACTATTATCCTCAGTTTACAGATTAGAAAACTGAAGAGTAGGCTGGGCATGCTGGCTCATGCCTATAATCACAGCACTTTGGGAGGCAGAGGCAGGAGGATCGCTGGAGGCCAGAAGGCCAAGACCAGCCCAGGCGATGTAATGAGATCTCATCTCCACAAAAAAATCAAAAAATTAGCCAAATGTGGTGGCACAGGCCTGTGGTTCCAGCTACAAAAGAGGCTGCGGCAGGAGGATCACTTGAGCCCAGGAGGCTAAGGCTGAGACTGCACTGAGGTGATAGAGTGATACCCTGTCTTGATAAAAAATAAAGATCTCCAGCCGGGCATGGTGGCTCATGCCTGTAATTCCAGCACTTTGGGAGACCAAGGTGGATCACTTGAGGACAGGAGTTTGAGACTAGCCTGGGCAACAAAGTGAGACCCCATCTCTACCAAAAATAAAACAAATTCACCGGGCACAGTGGTGTGTGCCTGTGGTCCCAGCTACTCAGGAGGCTGAGGTGGGAGGATCACTCAAGCCCAGGAGGTGCACAACATTCCAGCCTGCGTGATAGTGTGAGACCCTGTCAGGAAAGAAGGAAAGAAGGGAGGGAGGGAGGGAGGGAGGAAGGAAGGAAGGAAGGAAACTGAGGTGCAGAGAACAACTTGCCCAAGGTCACAAAGCCATTGGTTGTGAAGTTGGGATCTGAACCCAGGAAGTCGGACTCCAGAATCAGTGCTCTTACCTATTAGGCTATACGAGATATATTAGAAAGGGGTGGGCAGAGCAAAGTTCAATATGATTCCATGTGTTAAAAAGACATATGTGTGTGTATACATGTGTGTATGTGTCTTGTGTAGCCGCAGAAATTCTAGAAAACATATAAGACATTTTACTTCTGAGTGGGAATCAGGAATGGGAATGGGGAGAGATAGCATTTTTATCTTCCTTTCATATGCTTCTATACTGCTAGAAAGTTTTTGGTGTATTGTTTTTACAATCTTTTAAAAACACCGAACCAAAAAAAGCCCCAGGTAAGGAGTTACCTTGGCAAATGAACTCCAAAGAGCGCTACTACCATTCTGTTCCTCTTCACTTGGCTATTCTTATAAACAGTATGATATCAAATACTTTCTTGAGAGAATGAAAGAGAAAGCCCTGGTGTTACAGAAATTGTTCATGATATAAAATTCTGCATAATTAAAACCACGGAATCAGTGCTTTAAGTCATTCTCCAGAAATAGGAAGATCTTCATATAATGTTTATAATGATACTTAGTATAGGCCGGGAGCGGTGGCTCACGCCTATAATCCCAGCACTTTGGGAGGCCGAGGCGGGCGGATCACGAGGTCAGGAGATTGAGACCATCCTGGCTAACATGGTGAAACCCCGTCTCTACTAAAAATACAAAAAAATTAGCCGGGCATGGCGGCGGACGCCTGTAGTCCCAGCTGCTGGGGAGACTGAGGAAGCAGAATGGCGTGAACCCGAGAGGCGGAGCTTGCAGTGAGCCGAGATCGCGCCACTGCACTCCAGCCTGGGTGACAGAGCAAGACTCCATCTCAAAATAATAATAATAATAAAAAAAATAATAATAATAATGACACTTACTATAGTGGTACTTGCCCATAGTTCAAGGTCTAAATACATACTAAACTGACAAAACTAAACAGAATGCAACAGTGAGTTTTCTCTGAATTTCTTATAGCTCTGGTTTTATAATCCCGCAGGGAATCCTCATTTACTTCACAGAATATTGTTTAAAAGACAAATTCATCTGATGCCTAATCAAACGTTTAAGAAAGGAAAAGACTGCACTACAATACCACAGAGTAAAACTACTGTGTGGTTGCAACACGTGCTCACTATGCGTTCACTGGATGACAGGCAATGTGAAAGTACTTCACATACACGACTTCATTTATAATCCACACCGCATAGTCAATTGTTATATGCATCTTGCAGATGCAGAGATCAAGGTACGAAGAAGATGGCCTTAGGGAGCTGGGGGCAGGGCCAGGCTTGGAGCCCACGTCTTCTTGATTGGAAAGCATGTGTTGTCCATCCACTGCCTGCCAAAGTATACAGGATATAAAAGCGACCCTTTGTACCAGCTAATTAGGTGCTCTGTTAAGATACATCTGACACCAGGGCATTTTTTTGGTAGACGTGGAGTATCTAAACAAAGTTTTTTTAAAGTTGTGGGTGGAAGCAGAAAATGCTGTCTTGGAACAAAAAGACTCCAAGTCTAGCCTTTGCATTTCCTTACTACAGGACTGTGACTTTGATCAAACTTCTCTGAACCTCAGTTTTCTCACTTGAAAGTGTTGTTGTGTTGTAAAGACCAAGTAAGATAATTAACTTATAAAAGCAGTTGCCAAAAAAAAAAAAAAAAAAAAAAAAAAAAAAAATCAGATCCCAGACACCTGAAAATACTTCACATAGCCCAGTATCTCATGGGGAGCACAGAGTGTCCAGTCCTTTTATTTAACAAAGACACTCCCCACCCCAGTCAATGCTTACCCTGATTTTAAAAAAAATAATAATAATACTTACACATTATAACAACTGCCCCGCAAAATGGTTTTCACTGTGTTCTTTCTTGGCACTCCATACGCCATGGTGAGTTATTACGGTATGATTTCGTTACATAGGTGCCTGATGGAATGTCACAGATAACTCTGTTCACTTTACCTGAAATGATGGCAACGCACCTAATTAATGCCTCTCACGTGAATATTTTGTAGCCAAATAATAGAAAAAAAAATTCTGAATGTCAGAAAGTCCTTAATAAGTGTTCATTGAACTGGAACCCCAAGTGTAAAACCGTGTTCTCTTTCATTTTTCCATGAACTCATTTTTTCATTTTTTGCCACCGAATAAGGAGAAAATGCCAGGTAAGTTTCGTCATCCTGAGACAAAGTTTCGGTGTCGCACTCTCTGCCCTTGCCTGAGCCTGCCAAACCAGCTCCAACACCGCTGCGCCAAAATGTGTCTGATCGTGGCAGTGCTGAGAGACCAAAGGCTCTGCCTGCACAGGAACCACCCGCCCCGGCCCGGGCACTTTGAGCAGAGCAATCCTTCCCAGGTTTTCCCTCATTCAAAACACTCAGCACCACTCCCGCGTCCCCGCCCTTGCACGCCGATTCGGGGCGAGTCCCCTTCCCTTCCCCGGACGGACGCGCAGGGCCCGGGAGGAACCGGTTCCCGGGACGGGTGGGGGCCTCGGCCGCCCACAGAGCCCGCGGAGAAGGGAACGGCCTCAGCCTCGGCTCCTTCCCACACCTGGGCCCCACCCTGCCTCCGACTCGCCAGGAATGCGCTGTGTGCGCGGGGCTTCCAGGGTGGCGGGTCCCCGCGAGCCGGCGCCGGCGGCCTGGTTACCCGGGCTCCAGGGGCTCGGAGGGTCGTGGCCGGGGTACTGAGGGAAGAGCGCGCTGCGCTAAGCGCACATGGCCGCGCACACGCCTCGGGGCCGCGCCGCAGGCACACGCCTCCTTCCCGCTCGCCGCGGGCGCCGAGTCTGGGGCTCCTCGCGTCACGCCGGAGCCTCAACAAAGGGCTTTGTGGGGCCCGCCCCACCCGCCAGGGAGGGGACGCCGGGCCCGGGAGACGCGCCCCGCGGGGTCCGCTCTCTGGTAACCGCGCCGGGGCAGGCCGCGCTCTCGGAATCCAGCCAACCAGCCAGAGAGGGCTGTAAGCCAGACCTTTCCTGGGAAGGACGCTTTCCAATGTAGGGGGCTGCATCCAAGCGATCTGGACTTCGTTTGGGGGCGCCATTTAAAGAAATGTACCCAGTCCTGGCTGCTGACATCTGGGGAACCGAAGCCGTGTTGCCAGCGTTCTCACACTGCAGTGGGTGAAGGCAGTGAGCTCAAAGACCACGTGTGATATTTTAGGTGTTCGTGTTCAGAGCAAGACAGCATCAATTTCTAAAGCCGTTATTACGCTGTGGTGATTTCGTATTTCTTCATTTGAATACATCAGATGGCCACCCCTTACGGTCAAATGAAACAAGCTTACATTTCCATTTTGAGTGAGGATTTTGATGTCAGAACTGGTTTGGAATTCTAGCTCTGGCACTTAAGATTTAACCTTAAGATTTCGCATGTCACTGCTCTAAGCATCAATTTCTTCATCTATAAAACAAGGATAATGCTCTACGTCTTAGAGGGTTGTTCTGAGGATGAAAGATCCTGCCCTGTGATTCTCCGCCACGTGATAAGTGCCTAATTGATTGTGAGCCTAAAAACAACTTTATGAAATAGGTAAGAGCGATACTACTCATTCCAATTGTGGAGCCGACGAATGAGTTCAGGGTGGTTAAAGGGCTGCCCAGAGTCACATGGCAAGTTCCAAAGCCAACTTTTAAAGATAAACACAGATGGGCCAGGCACGGTGGATGGGCCGGGCGCGTGTCTCACGCCTGTAATCCCAGCAATTTGGGAGGCCGAGAGGGGCAGATCACGAGGTGAAGGGGTTCGAGACCAGCCTGGCCAACCGACATGGTGAAACCCTGTCTCTACTAAAATGCAAAAATTAGCTGGGCGAGGTGGCGCGCGCCTGTCGTCCCAGCTATTCAGGAGGCTCAGACAGGAGAATTGCTTGAACCCGGGAGGCAGAGGTTGCAGTGAGCCGAGATGGCGCCACTGCATTCCAGCCTGGGCAACAGAGACTCCATCTCAAAAAAAAAAAAGATAAAACACAGTAACCTTTCCATCTGACAAGCAACTTCTGATCCTTCTAATTAGAGTAGGCTCGCAGGGCTGACCCATCTTTCAAAGGTGCTTTTGTGCCTCCCAGAAACTGGAAGGTGAGGACTCAGTCACTCGCTCTTCAGCATTTCTGCTTTACCACCAGTGAAAAGTGAGCACCGAGGAGTGACGGTGGGTGTTTTCTTTCCACAAAGAATGTTGAAACCCTCAATGGACTGTGAGACCAGTGTACTACAGATTTTGGCCTGAATTTTTATTTATTTATTTATTTATTTATTTATTTATTGAGATGGAGTCTCGCTCTGTCACCCAGGCTGGAGTGCAGTGGCGCCATCTCAGCTCACTGCAAGCTCCGCCTCCCGGGTTCACGCCATTCTCCTGCCTCAGCCTCTCGAGTAGCTGGGACTACAGGGGCCCACCACCACGCCCAGCTAATTTTTTTGTATTTTTAGTGGAGACGGTGTTTCACTGTGTTAGCCAGGATGGTCTAGATCTCCTGACCTCGTGATCCGCCCACCTCGGCCTCCCAAAGTGCTAGGATTACAGGCGTGAGCCACCGCGCCTGGCCTTTGGCCGGAATTTTAAAAAATGAGTTAGCATAGAATGGCGAATAAAATTAGAGTACATCACACAAATAAGTGTTAAGAAGGTATTATTTTGTGGCACTTTCATTTCTGTTATATACATATATATATACACATATACACATACGTGTGTGTGTGCTCAGGCTCAATGTACAGCCCTTACAATGGGTCTAAAAAATTTGAAAGGCACTTTCTTAGGTGATTTTATTTTAGAGATGAAAAAACAGAGACAGAGAAGTTATTTGAGGTTATATCCAGATAGGGGACAAGCCACCTTAGAAGGGAAGTTCCTCATGGTTCCATGGTAAGTTCTCTTTTTATAGTTGTAGAAATAGGTCTAGGGCCACACCAGAAGAGGTCAAGACTGTGATTTCTTTATACAGGAACTCCATTTCCAGCATATGCATAAAATTCCTGACAATTGTATTTAGTTATTTCCTGTGTGACTCACTGTGAACAAATATGGTGGACATTACTGTGTATGACTTCTGAGATAAGGTCATAAAAGGTATTGTGGCTTCCTACTTGCAGTCTCTCTTGGGTCACTTACCCTAGGAGAGACTGGCTGCCATTTGAAAGGACACTCAAGCTGCCTTATGGAGAAATTCATAAGGAATTGAGGCCTTTTGCCACCAACCATGTGATTAAGCCATCTTGGAAGCAGATGCTTCAAGGCCCAGTCAAGCCTTCAGATAACTTTAGCCCCAACTGAGGTCTTGACTTAAACTTCGTGAGAAATTCTGAGCCAGAACCACCCAGCTAAGTCACCCTAGGATTCCTGGCTCTCAGAAAATATAGGATAATAACTGTTCATCATAGTTGGGCACGGTGGCTCATGCCTGTAATCTCAACACTACGGCAGGCTGAGACAGGAGGATCACTTGAGCCTGGGAGTTCAAGACCAGCCTGGGCACCATAGTGAGACCCCATCTTTACAAAAAGTAGAAAAAAAACTTAGCTGGATGTGGTGGCACACACCTGTAGCCCCAACTACTCCAGAGGCTGAGGCAGGAGGATCCCTTGAGCCCAGGAGGTTGAGGCTGCTGTGAGCCATGATCACGACTGCACTCCAGCCTGAGTGGCAGAATGAGACCCTGTCTCAATTTTTAAAAAAATCATTATTTCCTCATTTTAAGCTACCAACTTTTGGGATAATGGTTACACAACAATAGATAGCATTAGACAGCAATAGATACCACTAAATATCTTATTGTAGAAGGAATGTTTTATATAGAGGAAAATGCTCATATTTTTATAATTAAGATTAATACTAAAATTAAAATGAACAGTAAAACACATTACACTTTACAGACATTTGCCATCCAGGACGACTTAAGATCCTTAACATTGTCAACACAAAAAAATACATGGCCTCTGCCACTTCCCCACATGTATTTTAAAATAATACAATTTTCTAGAAGGTGGATGTCCAAAAGAGATCTGGTTTTTCTCACAATGACTATTTCAGTATATCCTTTTGAAATATCAAATTCTTTCTACAATTTCTTCCTCTCTCTCTCCCTCTTTCCCTCTATTTCTATCGCTATCTCTATTGATGTCTCTATACCTATCTCTATTGCTATCTCTATTCATCTTTTCCCCCCCTGCTTTGCTGGTGTCCTACACACATCTTTCTATTAGGTAAGGCTTCAACCATCTCTTCTATGCCAGAAAGTAAGCAAGTATCCTTTTAATTGGTTAAGAGAGCATTGCTGCCACCTAGTGTTAACACTAAAGCACAAGAAGGAATGCAAAAGATAATCATCAACACCTAACACAGAAACAATAATAGTGTGGTAACTTTACAGTCATTTACTATGTTTTGAGTACTGGTGAATGTATTTCATATACATTGTCTTACTTAATTATCACACAATAAATGCTACTATTAATTTAGGGTGGGATTTTAGGAATATTAGAGAAGAAAAAAATGGAGGCACCTCAACCACGAATAACTTTTCTAAGGTTACAGGATTTGAACCCAGACTGCCTTATTCTGATTTTTGTGCCGTCCTCATCACACTGCACTACATATTCTCCCAGGACTATAATTAGGGCAAGGTTTTAGATTACACATTTGAAAACAGTTTCGCAACTACCCTTTTCAAATATAATTTCTCATGACATACATGTATATATGTATGTGTATCGTCATTCTCATTTCAAAAAGTGACATTTTCTTTCTTTTAACTTAATGTGTAAATCACAAATGCAGCTTACAGTTTTCTAATGACTATTATAAAACTCTCTAGTAATGACACCAATTCTAGGATAACGACAAAACAACACATCTGCACAAACTTTAAAATCACCAAATAACAGCCCTAAATATTCTCCACCCTTCTGTACTAGTTTCTAATTGTCTCACCTGTCTGGCCACTCCTTTGCTTATTTCTCTCATTCTTCTCACCCTTAAATTTATGTCTGCCCATAGTCCATTTGTTCTGCCTCAGTACTCTCAGCGGCTCTGCTCTCACTAACGTAACTATCATTTCTCCTTGGATGGGTCCCAAATCTGATTCTCTAGCCAGCCTTGGCTTCTCTCCTAGATGCGTATCAGTTTGTGGGAACTTCCTACTGGACTATCTTGTTCAGAAGAAAATTTCAACATAACCAAAATGTAATTCATCTCCTACTCCCTAAATCATCTCCTGTGTCTATCTTTTCTATTTCTGGGAATGGCCCATGAGTCTCCTATGAGCCAGGCTTAGAGGACTGGAGTCATTTTTAAAGTATATTGCTGGTCACCTACTCCATGCTAGCCATCATTCTTAGCCACTTTACATGGCATCTGACCCTCACAGATTAAGGGAGAAGAAACTAATACTTACCCTAGTACAGTTAAGGGGGGAAAATGTTTAAAGGGCTCTAAAATGGCCAGGCACAGCGGCTCATTCCTGTAATCCCAGCACTTTGGGGGGTCAAGGTGGGTGGATTGCTTGAGTTCAGGAGTTCAAGACCAGCCTGAGCAACATGGCAAAACCCCATCTCTACAAAATATACAAAAATTAGCAGGGTGTGGTGGCACGTAACTGTAGTTCCAGCTACTCAGAAGGCTGAGGTGGGAGGATCGCTTGAGCCTGGGAGGTGGAGGTTGCAGTGAGCTGAGATCGTACCACTGCACTCCAGCCTGGGTGAATGAGTGAGACTCTGTCTCAAAAAAGAAAAAATACATACATACATAAAGGGCTATAAAAGTGACTTGTTTATGATTACACAACTAGTAAGTTGCAGAGCCAGATTTGAACCCAGGTCAGTTTTACTCCTGAGCTACCTCCTTTAAGTTCTCTGGATTCTCTCACCCAGCCACAGTTCCTGTATCCATAAAACTCCCATTGTATCCTTACAAAAACATTCATCCACTCACCCATTTTGGTTGCTCTAGAGTGGGTTTCTATACCTTAGACACATTATTGCATGACCAAAACAGACAATAATGGCTGCAGCTAGTGGTAGACTTTTCTACTCTTCTTAGAGGCAGAAGTCACAATCTCCAGGTGCCCTGTTCCTTGGGAGACAAAGCAGATCAGAATCCATTCTCCTGTTCCAAGATATAGCATGTGATTTACAGCCTAGGATCCTCTGCAGAGCTAGAGTAGTGGGAATCCCTGGCTGGTTCTCAGGCTGGCACCACCAAACCTGCATCTGCCACGGAGCAGCTTATACCAGGAAAGCTCAGCCCCTGACAACTACATTTGAATTCCTCCCTCAGGCAAGCACAAAGCATTAGTTATAAGAATAGGAAAAAAAAGTATTTCCTTACATATCTTTTTTTTTTTTTTTTTTTTTTTTTTTTTTTTTTTTTTGAGACGGAGTCTCGCTCTGTCGCCCAGGCTGGAGTGCAGTGGCGCAATCTCGGCTCACTGCAAGCTCCGCCTCCCGGGTTCACGCCATTCTCCTGCCTCAGCCTCCAGAGTAGCTGGGACTACAGGCGCCCGCTACCACGCCCGGCTAATTTTTTGTATTTTTAGTAGAGACGGGGTTTCACCGTGTTAGCCAGGATGGTCTCGATCTCCTGACCTCGTGATCCGCCCGCCTCGGCCTCCCAAAGTGCTGGGATTACAGGCGTGAGCCACCGCGCCCGGCCTCCTTACATATCTTATTTACATGAGACCTTTAGGGTGTTACAACATCACCCTATAAAGTACTAATTAAAGCAAAGGATTTACCTGCTTCAATTCAATTGAAGTTTCAATTTCATGCTGACTTATAATGTTGCTTTAAAAGTATATCACTGAGGCCAGCCAAAGTGGCTCACGCCTGTTATCCTGGCACATTAGGAAGCCAAGGTGGGTAGATCACTTGAGGCCAGGGGTTCAAGACCAGCCTGGCCAACATGGTGAAACCCCGTCTCTACTAAAAATACAAAAATTAGCCAGGTGTGATGGCACGTGCCTGTAGTCCCAGCTACTTGGGAGGCTGAGACACAAGAATTGCTTGAGCCCAGGAGGCAGAGGTTGCAGTGAGCCGAGATCATGCCACTGCCCCCTAGTCTGGGTGACAGAGCAAGTATCTGTCTCTAAATAAATAAAAATATATCATTGGGCCAGGTGCTGGGGCTCACACCTGTAATCCCAGCACTTTGGGAGGCCAACGTGGGCAGATGGCTTGAGCCCAGGAGTTCGAGACCAGGCTGGGCAACATGGTAAAACCCTTCTCTATTTTTTTAAATAAATAATTAAAAGAATAAAAAGAGTATATCATTAGTTTGAAACTAGGAGAAATTAGAAAACTGAGGTAAGATCTCTAATTATAAATATTATTTTTGAGTCACATTTTATTGGCTTTTAAAATATATTATAAATGGAACACCTATAATCCCCACTACTCAGGAGACTGAGGCGAGAGGATTGCTTGAGCCCAGGAGTTCCAGGAGGTGGTGCTCTATGATCGCACCTGTGAACAGCCACTGCACTTCAGTCTGGGCAACATAGCAAGTCCCTGTCTCTAAAAGTAAAAATAAAAATTTAAAATCCCATTCAACTGAACTCTTCCTGAGGAAATGGAGGCCAGAACAAGAGGCCGAGTGCTCTGATAGAAAGTCTAATCACGAAATTCAAGAACTCTGAACCTGCCAGGCACAGTGGCTCATACCTGTAATCCCAGCACTTTGGGAGACTGAGGTGGGAGGATCACTTGAGCCCAGGAGGTCAAGGCTGCAGTGAGCCATGATTGTGCCACTGTACTCCAGCCTGGTCAACAGACTGAGAGTGAGACCCTGTCTCAAAAATAAATACAGAACTTCTCTCGCTGAAGCACTGACCTCCTAATGATAAATCTGTCTGAGGATTTTACTCAATTTTTTTTTGTCTGCTTGCTCCTCTAAAACAAATTCTTAATTCTTTCTCAGCTTCTTAGTTTCAAAGTACCAACAATAAATTAAAGGACACCCCTGCAGTTCATTAGTAGACATTGCAATCTCTGTGCTTTTAATTATATATTGCACATTTGAGAAATGAAAAAAGAGATAAAATAATGCCAGAAATCCCCACAGAACCAAGAGTTGTAGAAAGAAAGACAAAATAAATAAAATAATAACATTTAAAAATTAAAATAATGCCAGAACAAGCTTACGTCTATCCCAATGTTAAGCAAAGTCTCTAAAATGTATTTAAGTAGTCTTATAGAGTCTACTCAGTTTCTAAATCTGGTATTCCATTCTAAATTTCAGGCAGTGCCAGGCACAGTGGCTCACTCCTGTGATCCCAGCACTTTCAAGAGGCAGTGGTGGACAGATTGCTGAAGTCCAGGAGTTTGAGACCTGCCTGGGAAATATGAGACCTTGTCTCTACAGAAAATTTAAAAATACATACATATTAGCCAAACATGGTGGTGCCTGCCTGTAGTCCCAGCTACTCAGGAGGCTGAGGTGGGAAGATCACTTGAGCCTGAGAGACAGAAGTTGCTGTGAGCCAAGATAGTGCCTCTGCAGTCCAGCATGGGCAATAGAGCGAGCCCCTGTCTCAAATAAATAAAATTTCATGAAACTGGAAATGTTCAGAATAATACTTCAAATTCCAGAAAATGCTTTACATTTTCCAAAGTGTGAGTCTTTAAAAGAAGACTTGAAACCCCACAAGCAGAGTGTGACAATTAATGACTTTCTAGTAAGTTTCATTAAAAACTAGCACTGGTCTTACAACTCTAGCCAAAATGTAGGTGTGATAGGCAGCCTTTTTTTTTTTTTTCTGAGACTGAGTCTCACTCTGCCGCCCAGGCTGGAGTGCAGTGGCGCAATTTCAGCTCACTGCAACCTCCGCCTCCTGGGTTCAAGCAATTCTCCTGCCTCAGCCTCCCGAGTAGCTGGGACTACAGGTGCCTGCCATCACACCTGGCTAATTTTTGTATTTTTAGTAGAGACAGGGTTTCACCATGTTGGCCAGGCTGGTCTTGAACTCCTGACCTCAAATGATCCACCCACCTCGGCCTGCCAAATTGCTGGGATTACAGGAGTGAGCCACCGCACCTGGCAGTAGGCAGAATTCTAAGATGGTTCCTGTTACTGGGAGATTTGTATCCCTGGTCCCCAAAATTAATGTGTTGAGATCCTAAACCCCAGTATGTCAGACTGTGACTTTATTTGAAGATAGAGCCTTTCAAAGAGGTAATTAGGGTAAAATAAGGTCACAGGGGTGGGTCCTAATCCAATATGACTGGTGTTCTTATAAAACAAGATTAGGACACAGAAATGCAAGAGCAAAGACCATGTGCATTACAAAAAGGCCAGACCCCTCTTTCTCTGGCCAGGTTGGTTAAGACACACACTCTTGCCCTGACCTTGGCTCCCTCCATGGTTTTGGAATCTAAAGCTGGTGAGTCGAAGAAGCAGGGAGAGTAGAGAAGCTGCCCTGCCCATGATGCCTGAAATCAGGCTGGACTTCAACACCAGGATAAAGGCACGCCATAGCTAACAGCACAGTGAGGGAGTCAGATGCATGGGACTGCTACCAAACTGCCTGGGTTTGGATCCCTGCACCACCTCTGACAAGCTATGTATCTGATGCTAGATATCCTAGCAACAGACAGGTAAATCTTGGACATTACAATTTTCCTCAACACAGCAGAGTGAGCTGTTCAAATTGTAAGCCAGATCGTGTCTCTCTGCTCAAATCCTGCAGTGGTTCCTTTTTTTTTTTTTTTTTTTTTTGACATGGAATCTTGCTCTGTCACCCAGGCTGGAGTGCAGCAGTGCAATCTCGGCTCACCACAACCTCTGTCTCCCGGGTTCAAGTGATTCTCGAGCTTCAGCCTCCCGAGTAGCTGGGGTTACAGGCACATGCCACCACACCCGGCTAATTTTTGTATTTTTAGTACAGATGGGGTTTCACCATGTTGGCCAGGCTGGTCTCGAACTGACTTCAAGTGAGCCACCTGCCTCGGCCTCCCAAAGTGCTGGGAATACAGGCATAAGCCACTGAGCCCAGCCAATGGTTCTCTTTTCATTCAGAGAAAACAACCGAAGTCCTCACAATGACCCACAGATCATGTCTGATCTCTTCTGTCTCTCTCACTCACACTCACACACACAGCTTTTATTTATTTTTATTTTATTTATTTATTTATTTTTTGAGACGGAGTCTCTCTCTGTCGCCCAGGCTGGAGTCCAGTGGCGTGATCTCGGCTCACTGCAAGCTCCACCTCTCAGGTTCACACCGTTCTCCTGCCTCAGCCTCCCAAGTAGCTGGGACTACAGGCACCCGCCACCACGCCTGGCTAATTTTTTTTTGTATTTTTAGTAGAGACGGGGTTTCACCATGTTAGCCAGGATGGTCTCGATTTCCTGACCTCGTGATCTGCCCGCCTCGGCGTCCCAAAGTGCTGGGATTACAGGCGTGAGCAACCGCGCCCGGCCACACATAGCTTTTATAACCTCCGCTCATACCAATCTTCATTTGCTTGCTCTGCTTTTCCCTCCATGACCTTCATGCTCTTTCTTAAGCCTGCCCAGCATATTCCCACCTGCTATGGGTTGAATTGTGTCCCCCAAAAAGATATGTTGAAGTCCTAACTCCCTATACATGTGAATGTGACCTTGTTTAAAAATAGGGTCTTTGCAAATGACCATCTAGTCAGGCCAACTTTGCAGGTGACCTCATCTAATCAAGTTTAGAATAGGCCCTAAATCTAATCTCTAGTGTACTTATGACACATACAGATACACAGAAAGAACACCATGTGACCATAAAGGCGAGCCTGGAGCAATGTGTCCACAAGCCAAGGAATGCTAGGGGTTGCTGACAAGGATCAGAAGGTAAAAGAAATAAGGAATTACTCCAGGTGTGGTGGCTCATGCCTGTAATCTCAGCACTTTGGGAGGCCAAAGTGAGAGGATTGTTTGAGCTCAGGAATTCAAGACCAGCCTGGGCAACGTAGTGAAACCCCACCTCTTTTACAAAAAAAATTAAAAATTAGCTGGGCATGGTGGTATGCACCTGTAGTCCCAGCTACTCAGAAGGCTGAGGCAGGGGGATCTCTTGAGCCCAGAAGATCAAGGCTGCAGTGAGCTATGATCGTGCCACTGCAACTCCAGCCTGGGCAACAGAATGATGAGACCCTCAAAAAAAAAAAAAAAAAAAAAAAAAACGAAAGAAAGAAAAAAAAGGGAATGAACAGACTCTCTTCAGAGCCTCCAAAAAAGCACCAATACTGCTGACTGCTGACACCTTGATTTCAGACTTCTAGCCTCCAGGACCGGGAGAGAACAAATTTCCATTGTGAATCCCCCAGCGTGGTACCTTGGGAAACTAATACACCACCACCTGCCTTTACCTTAGCTGTTCCTACTACCTGCAACATCCATCTTCCAAACATCCAGATAACTTGCCCACCTCCGTCAAGGCTTTGCCAAGTACCCTTTTCAAAACTGCTGCTTCTAACACCTGTGCTGACAACCCCCTTACCCTGCTCTAATCTATTTCAGCACTTATCACCTTCTAACATCCTATAGTTTATTATGTTTATTGTTTTGATCATCATCTATTGTTAGAATTTGAGCTCCGTAATCATATGGAATCTTTATTTCTTTCACTAAGGACCCTGTATGCCAAACAGTGTAATAAAAAAAATAAAGAACAGTGAACATCATGGGGTGAATATCATGAAAGACAAGACAGTGGTTACCTTTGAAGGGAGAGAGGGGGTTGTGATTTGGAAGGTACATGGTGGCTTCTGACTTGCAGGCAGTGTTCTATTTCTTAGCCTGGTTAGCAGCTGAAGAGATAATTGCCTTCTCATAATGTGTTAAACTGTACATTTAGGTTTATGCATCTTTCCTTGTGTGCTATTTTCACAAGAAAACGAAGCCTCAAGAATTTTCACATTTCTTCCATGAGGAAAGGGAGATTTATTGCTTTAAAATATTGTTTATAAAAATGTTGTAAGTGGCCAGGCCCAGTGGCTTGGCTCACGCCTGTAATCCTAGCACTTTGGGAGGCCGAGGCCGGTGGATGACGAGGTCAAGAGATTGAGACCATCCTGGACAACATGATGAAACCCCCTATCTACTAAAAAATATAAAAATTAGCTGGGTGTGGTGGTGCACACCTGTAGACCTAGTGTCCCCGTAATCGGTCGGTTCTTGGTCTCGCTGAATGAAGCCACAGACCCTCATGGTGAATGTTACAGCTCTTAAAAGCAGCGCATCTGGAATTGTTCGTTCCAGTAGGTTCGCAGTCTCGCCGGCTTCAAGAGTGAAGCTGCAGACCTTCATGGTGAGCATTACAGCTCCTAAAGGTGGCACGGGCCCAAAGAGGAAGCAGCAACAAGATTTATTGCAAAGATCAAAAGAACAAAGCTCCCACACCACCGAAGACAACCCAAGCAAGTTGCTGCTGCTTGCTCGGGTGGCCTGCCTTTATTCCCTTATCTGACCCCACCCACATCCTGCTGATTGGTCCATTTTACAGAGAGCTGATTGGTCCATTTTACAGAGAGCTGATTGGCCCATTTTACAGAGAGCTGATGGGTCCGTTTTGACAGGGTGCTGATTGGTACGTTTACAAACCTTGAGCTAGACAGAGTGGTGATTGGTGCATTTACAATTACTTAGCTAGACATAAAATTTCTCCAAGTCCCCACTGACTAGCTAGACACAGAGCACTGATTGGTGCGTTTACAAACCTTTAGCTAGACGCAGAGCGCTGATTGGTGCGTTCACAAACCTCTAGCTAGACACAGAGTGCTGATTGGTGCATTTACAATCCTTTAGCTAGGCAGAAAAGTTCTCCAAGTCTCCACCCATCCCAGAAGACCAGCCAGCTTCACCAGTCACTGGCACTCTGGTACTCGCTGGGACTTTGCGTCACCCAGCCTGGGCACTCCGGTAGCCCAGAAGGAGCTCATCCCGCGATAAAGCCCAGCAGGAACCGGCCGGCCGCGCCCAGTGCGGGGCCAGCCGAGCCTGCGCCCACCCGGAACCCGCGCCGGCTAGCGAGCGCCTTGCGCAGCCCTGGCTCCGTCCGCGCGTCTCTTTTCACACTTCCCCGCGAGCACAGGGAGCCGGCTCCGGCCTCGGCCAGCCCCAGAGAGGGGCCCTCATAGCGCAGCGGCGGGCTGAAGGGCTCCTCGAGTGCGACCAGAGCGGACGCCAAGGCCGAGGAGGCGCGGAGAGTAAGCGAGGGCTGGTAACACGTTGTCACCTCTCACCAGCAACTCAGGAGGCTGAGGCAGGGTAATCGCTTGAACCTGGGAGGGGGAGGTTTAAGTGAGCCAAGATCGCGCCACTGTACTCCAGCCTGGCGACAGAGCAAGACTCTGTCTCAAAAAAAAAAAAAAAAAAAAAGTTGTAAGCTGGCAGCAGTGGTGTACACCTGTAGTCCCGCCTACTCAAAAGGCTGAGGCAGGAGAATTGATTGAGCCCCGGAGTTCATGGTCAGCCTGGGCCGCATAAAAAGGCCCCATCTCTAAATAATAATAATAATAATTGTAAGTTCAATGATTACAGATTCGAAAAGTATACTTGGAGTTCATAATTCTCCAAAAGAGAAGCTACAAAGCAGCAACATGCTACACGTAGCTGCTGTTAAGGACTGAATTGTGCCCCCTCAAAATTCATTCGTTGAAGCCCTAACCCCTAATGTAATTATATTTGAAGATAAGGCCTTTAAGGAGGTAATTAAGACTAAATGAGGGCCGGTTGCGGTAACTCACGCCTGTAATCCCAACATTTTGAGAGGCTGAGGTGGGCGGATGGCTTGAGCCCAGGAGTTCGAGACCAGTCTTGGCAACATAATGAGACCCCGTCTCTACTAAAATATTTTAAAATTAGGCTGGGCACAGTGGCTCATGCCTGCAATCCCAGCACTTTGGGAGGCCGAGGCGGGCGGATCATTTGAGGTCAGAAGTTTGAGACCAGCCTGGTCAACATGGTGAAACCCTGTCTCCACTAAAAATACAAAAAAAAAGTAGCTAGGCATGGTGGCACATGCCTGTCGTCCTTGCTACTCAGAAAGCTTAGGCAGGAGAATCACTTGAACCCGGGAAGTGGAAGTTGCAGTGAGCCAAGATCACGCCACTGCACTCCAGCCTGGGCAACAGAGACTCCATCTCGAAATAAATAAATAAATAAATAAAATAGCCAGATGTGGCGGTTGCATGCCTGTAGTCCCAGGTACTTGGGAGGCTGAGGTGGGAGGATTGCTTGAGCCCCAGAGATTAAGGCTGCAGAGAGCTATGATGGCACCATCGCACTCTAGCTTGGGTGACAGAGCAAGATCCTGTCTCAAGGAAGAAAAGAAACCTTACATCTGGTATGAAATGTTAGACAGAGTTTTGGGGTAGAGTTGGGAAGACAAGTGGTGATCTGAGGTTGGCCCCAGAAAAACCACAGTCCCCATTATCCAGGAAGATGGTTCTGAACACCACTTAGGCTTCTGAGGTCTTTTTTTTTTTTTTTTCTTTTTTTTGAGACATAGTCTCGCTCTGTTGCCCAGGCTGGAGTGCAATGGCACAATCTTGGCTCACTGCAACCTCTGTCTCCAAGGTTCAAGCAATTCTCCTGCCTCAGCCTCCCGAGTACCTGGGATTACAGGCACCCACCATCACGCCCAGCTGACTTTTGTATTTGTATTTTTAGTAGAAACAGGGTTTCACCATATTGGCCAGACTGGTCTTGAACTCCTGACCTCAAGTTACCCACCTACCTTGGCTTCCCAAAGTGCTGGGATTACCCACGTGAGCCACCGCTCCTGGCCCTGAGGTTCTGATTCCTGTTTGATGAACCTGAAGATGATTAGTCAGCAAACTGGGGCTAGGTGGGATGGGCCCATCAGTAATCCTGACTACCTCAGAGGGCATAAGGGCCACTGACCTTCAGAACTCAGCCATTTCCCGGGATATGCTCAGACCCGCAATAAACTGGGAACAAATTCTAATGATTAGTAAGGATTTTAAAATCAATGTTTATTAAAGAGGAGGGCCCTGCATGTTTCTATTTCTCTCTACAGAGGGCTTTTATGGCCTTTAATGTAGAGTAGATTGAACAATACTTCTCAGAGGAAGCTCTCTGGACTCCATAAGAATTAAGTGGGGAATGACGTTAAAATGCATATTACGAGGCTCTGACCTCAAATATTCGGATTCAGATAGTATGGGCCAGGGATCAAGAATCAGCTTTTTAGGCCAGGCATGGTGGCTCAGGCCTGTAATCTCAGCATTTTGGGAGGCCAAGGCAGGCAGATTGCTTGAGGCCCGGAGTTCGAGACCAGCCTGGGCAACATGGCAAAACCTAATCTCTACCAAAAACACAAAAATTAGCTGGGTGTGGTGGTGCATGTCTGTAATCCCAGCTTCTTGGGAGGCTGAGGCATGAGAATTGCTTGAACTGGGGAGGAGGTGAAGGTTGCAGGGAGTTGAGATCGCATCGGTACACTCCAGCCTGGGCAACACAGCAAGACGGTCTCAAAAAAAAAAAAAAAAAAAAAAAAGAATTGGCTGGGCAAGGTGCCTCACACCTGTAATCCCAGCACTTTGGGAGGCCAAGGCAGGCAGATCACTTGAGGTCAGGAATTTGAGGCCAGCCTGGCCAACATGGCAAAACCCCATCTCTACTAAAAATACAAAAATTAGCCAGGCATGGTAGTGCACACCTGTAATCCCAACTACTAGGGAGGCTGAGGCAGGAGAATTGCTTGAACCCAGGGGGCGGAGGTTGCAGTGAGCCAAGATTGCACCACTGCACTCCTGCCTTGGTGACAGAGCAAGACTCCATCTCAAAAATAAATAAATAAATATTAAAATAAAAATGTAAAAAAAGAATCAGCTTTTTACAAGTAAGTGTTTAAGGTGATTCTCTGTCAGATGTTTTTAGACATTTCTCCAAGAGTGGCCCAGAGACCACTGGTGTGAGATGATCACTTAGAGTCTTGTGAAAAATACAAATTTCCTAGACATCCTGAATTTTAGTAGGGAAAAGGGCGATAGGGAGTGGAGCCCAGGATTCTGCATTTTAAAGAGGCTTCCCAGTTAAAAGTTTACTGGCAAATGTTAAGAACCACCTGCCTAGGGAATAATAAAATGTTCTCTTGGAGAGGAGGGAGGGGATCAGGAAAAATATTATAACTAGATATAATGGATACTAGGCTTAATAGCAGGGTGAT
Organism: Pan troglodytes; assembly: GCF_028858775.2. Classification (NCBI taxonomy): domain Eukaryota; kingdom Metazoa; phylum Chordata; class Mammalia; order Primates; family Hominidae; genus Pan; species Pan troglodytes. The sequence continues at coordinate 88,288,598 of NC_072401.2, forward strand.
GAAATAATCTGTGTACCAAACCCCCATGACACATGTAACAAACCTTCACATCCTACACATGAACCCCTGAACTTAAAATAGAAGTTTAAAAAAATGTTGTCTTGAATGGGCCATGACCTGGAAGATCTGTTTCTGCTAAATCTCATTAAGCTACTTTGGGGGTATTTTCATGAGGAAACACAACACAAAGACTCAAGGGAGGAATGAAAAAGAGACAGGGCACTGTTTAAGGACAGGAGTTTGGTAATAACCAAGAATGGTATCACATCAGGCCAGGTGCGGTGCCTCACACCTGTAATCCTAGCACTTTGGGAGGCCAAGGCGGGTGGATCACTTGAGGCCAGGAGTTCGAGACCAACATGACAAAACCCCATCTATCCTAAAAATACAAAAAATTAGCCAGGCATGGTAGCACACACCTGTAATCCCAGCTGCTCAGGAGGCTGAGGCAGGAGAATTGCTTGACCCGAGGAGCAGAGGTTGCAGTGAGCCGAGATCATGCCACTGCACTCCAGCCTGGGTGACTGTGCCTCAGAAAGAAAAAAAAAGAGAAAAAAAGAAATGGTGTCACATCAAATAATTTGTATAACGTTTCTCCAGTGGGAGGGCCACAACACATTTGCTCCCTACTCATCCTTGCTTTGCCTGCAGAGAGCACAATTTTTCTTACACATAGATGCTCAATAAGTATCTGTTGAATTGTTTTGGATGTATTCCCCTTTGGAGAACTATACTTTCAACATATACATACACACACACACACACACACACACACATATGTTGCTGGTGTTTGGATGAGCATATATGTGTGTTTATGGGTAGGGGCAGAAGAAGTGATGATGAAAGAAAGTGGGTTTGATAAAGGGAGGGAGATAAAATTGAGTGAACTGCTGAGTAGATTTGAGTTATACTTAAGGAAAACGTAACTACAAGTTCTATTTTGGTTTACTTCCTCTCTTGCCCTGGGATCTTAAGCAAGCAAGCTACTTTCGTTTCTCTATTTCAACAGTGCCTTTTTTTTTTTTTTTTTGGAATATGCCTTGTGGAATTATTTTTAAAAGTAAGTAATATGAGATTGGAAAGCACCTTTTCCTCTTAGCCAAAAGTGTGCAGAAGAGAATTTCCACCATCTGGACCACTTCAATAAGAGAAGTACACTTACACTCTCTCTCTCTCTCTCCCCCTCCCTCCCCCTCCCTCCCCCTCCTCAACCTTACTCTCTCTCTCCCTCCCTCCCTCCTGAAGATCATTTATTTAGTAAATGTTTATTGAGAATTAATTATATGCTAGAAGCTGTGATAACTTCTGGGATAGCAAACAAGACATGACTGCTACCCACTATTGTTGTAGAATCTGGAGAATTCAGGGTCTGAATTCTCAGACATCGGAAGATCAAAGAAAAGTCACTAACCAGCCCTCCTGGCACAGGTGGGCAAGTTCCAGTGTGAGAAGCCAGGCTTCCAGCTGTCCAAGTGGAAACTCTCAGCGGGATCCCTCTTAGTGATCAGGGCTTGTACTTGGGAGGAAGTGCTTGTACTTGGTGTGGAGCAGACAGCAAGGACATACGGAACTCACCCCCACCTTTACCTGTCTCTCAATATGGTGGGGAGTGGGGACAAGTTGGGATATGCCAATCTCTCTGTGTCCTTCTCCCATAGAATGGCTGCTGGTTCACATCTATCTCCCGTGACCCGTATCTCATGCAGGCTCCTCTTTTTCTAACTTTAACACAAATTATTCAGGGAAGGGGATTCTGGGAACTATAGTTCCAACTTAGCCAAGCTAACACCATTACATATGAGGAGCTGGGTCAAGAAGTGATGAAAGAGAATTCTCAAGACGCCAACACTTGGCTGAAGGTGTCAAAATCAAAGTAAAGATTCTAAGCAAAAGTGCTTGTTCAGGTCCCAAGCTGTTTGCAACTTCTCAAAAGCTTCTTTGAGTGGTCTCCTGTGTCAGCACTAGAATTTTCCTACATAACAAACAGCAAATCGGCTGCAGGAAGGTAGAAGTCAGCTGGTAAATAAATATATGGCTGATACCCAATACAGTGACCACAGGCGCAACAATTAAGGATGATCACTGGATTTCTGTACCTCAGTGTGACACAATAGCTATTAACAATCACTTTAAATTCTAATTTTTTATCAGATTTAGATTTATGAGGTATGGAATACTCCTCTGTTCAAATATTTATTAATGCTTACTATAAGTCTCGTGAAAGTGAAACATCCTACTAAACTCTGTATGAACCAACTACACACCCTTCTATCAGTCCTTGCTTACAACACCTCAAATCCCCTGCCCAACTGTGCCAGATTCTCTGCAAGACTTACAGTAAATAAAACCTAGCAATACACTGAGCCACATGATAAAGTCACAAGCTCTTCGCCCAGAAAGATTGAGCGTAATTCCTTAAATTAAGGTGATTTGGAGCCAGGTGCCTGGGCAACAGAGGAAGACTTAAAAAAAAAAAAAAAGGTTATTTGGTTAAAAATAGCAGAACTTCTAGGGAACTAATTTAAACTGAAAGTGGGATTTATAATAAAGATACTGGCTTATCTCATTGGACACAAGCACAGGAATGCAGCCAGCCCTCAGGCAGAGACTGAAATAAAGAAGTAGAAGGAGCACCCCACTGCATTTCATTTCTGCTTCTCTCTGTGCACTTGCCCCTTCTGCCTGCAAGCTGAATTTTTCTGTTCTTCAAAACACAAGATGAAGCTGGGTGTGGTTCCTCATGCCTGTAATCCCAGCGCTTTCGGAGGCCAAGGCGGGCAGATCACTTGAGACCAGGAGTTCGCATCTCTACTAAAAACACAAAATTAGCCAGGTGTGGTGGCTTGCACCTGTAATCCCAGCTACTCGGGAGGCTGAGGCAGGAGAATCACTTGAACCCGGGAGGTGGAGTTTGCAGTGAGCTGAGATCGCACCATTGCACTCCATCCTGGGCAACAGCGCAAGACTCTGTCTCAAAAAAAATTAAAAATTAAAAAATTAAAATGTTTTTAATGGCAGAATATAAAAAGTAACAATCTTTTGCAAAACGGAGAAAGAAGGAAGACCTAGGGAAAGTGCTTAGGTAGAAATGTGAAAATATCATCCCAAGGGACAGGGTGTGACTGACCTCTATTGATTGTAGCAGATTATTTGTTAGGAGGTCATCGAATGCCATCTAAGAAGTGTGAAGTTGATCCTGGAAGAAACAGGATTTGAGGAGTCAGTGTGCTGTGGCATAACCAGATTTATGCTTACAAAAAGGGAAATCGGTCCATGGCAAGACGGAGAATGGTTTAGAGGACATAAAAGCTAGGGGCAGGAAGTCAAGTTAGAAAGTTTTGCATGAGGCCGGGCACAGTGGCTCATGTCTGTAATCCCAGCACTTTGGGAGGCCGAGGCGGGCGGATCACGAGGTCAAGAGATCAAGACCATCCTGGCCAACATGGTGAAACCCCTGCTGTACTAAAGATACAAAAAAAATAGCTAAAAAAAAAAAAATAGCTGAGCGTGGTGGCTTGCACCTGTAGTCCCAGCTACTCAGGGGGCTGAGGCAGGAGGATTGTTTGAACCTGGGAGGCAGAAGTTGTAGTGGGCCAAGATCATGCCACCATGCCACTGCACTCCAGCCTGGCGACAGAGTGAGACTCCATCTCAAAAACAAAAAAGAAAAAAAGTTTTGCATGAAATAACCAAGTCAGAATTGAGAGCTGAAACCAAGGAATGGCCTTTGAGATGCAGAGAAACAGAACAGCTGTGGGGAAGTGGAGGCAGAAGGCTTGGTGACAGGTTGGATGTAAGCACTGTCCGGGATGGAGGAGACTTAGACTGGCTCTTTTTTGAACAGTGGTGAGATCCCAGCCTTTTCATAGGAATTTCCCCTGCTTATTAGTTTTGTGGAATAAAATCAGATTGGCATAATTCCTCTCATCCTACACCCCTACTCTTGGGAATATCCAACACACAGATCAGACAGATCTGCTACCTCAAATTGTATTACTAGGCTTAATTAACATAAAAGGGCTGCATCTTAATTTCATGGCTGGTATATGGGACTGGAAATCCCCTGGAACTCTACCAAGTCTCTGGCCTTCTGAGCTCAGATGAAGATTTTGGAAAGCTTGCTGAGGGTTTTTTCTTATTTCTTTGATGAGTTTTGCTGCTGCAGCATGCCTTCCTGGTGTTCCAGGTGAGAATACTGAGTGCTCACAACATGCCAGATATTTACTTACATTCTTTCTCTGTCTGTCTGTCTCTCTGTCTCTCTCTTTTCTTTTTTAGAGACAAGGTTTTGCTCTGTGCCCAGGCTGGAGTGCAGTGGCACAATCATGGCTTACTGCAGCCTTAACCTCCTGGGCTCAAGTGATCCTCCCACCTCAGCCTTCCAAGCAGCTGGGACTACCGGCATGCACTATCATGCCTGGCTATTTAGAAAAAAAAAAATGTTTTTTTGAGACGGAGTTTTGCTTTTTGTTGCCCAGGCTGGAGTGCAATGGTGTGATCTTGGCTCACTGCAACCTCTGCCTCCTGGGTTCAAGTGATTCTCCTGCCTCAGCCTCCCAAGTAGCTGGGATTACAGGCATGTGCCACCATACCCAGATAATTTTTTGTTTGTTTGGTATTTTTAGTAGAGACGAAGTTTCTCCATGTTGGTCAGGCTGGCCTTGAACTCCTGACCTCAGGTGATCCACCCACCTCAGCCTCCCAAAGTGCTGGGATTACAGGCGTGAGCCACCGCACTCAGCCATTTAAAAAAACAAAAACAAACAAACAAAACAGAGTCTCACTACATTGCCCAGGCTGGTCTTAAACTCCTGGCCTCAAGTGATCTTCCTGCCTCGGCCTCCCAAAGTGTCGGAATTACAGTCATGAGCCACTGTGCCCAGCCGATTGTCTTTTTATTCTTATAATATCCCATTTGGAGAAACTGAGACTCAAAAATGTTAAGGAACCTATTGCCCATACATCATTTAGCTAGTAAATCCAAAACTGGGATCAAACCCTCTCTTAGTCTGGACCCAAAGCTTGGTCCTTGAATCACTACAAGTTCCTGTGTTCTCACTGTAAGCAGCTGCACCTTCTGCCTCCCTGGAATTAATAGGTCTCCTGATAGTCAATGCCTGCCTATATATCCATGAGCCAACTGCTCTGCCTGCTCTCAAAATGGTATTTAGAAAGCAATATTTCGGTATGGTTTTGCTATTGCTATTGAGATGTCAATACTCCCAGGTCCTTTCAGGGGATTGAACTAACCAATGCATGTGTTTGTGCATGTATACACACACATATGAGCATATAGATATGTATATGAGTGTATACATATAAATGTGTATGAATATGGACATGAAAACATATATGTAAATGTGTGTGCACATGTTTACATTTATATCTATCTTAATATATTAAAGACCGTTAGGTCACTCCAGTACTTCCAATTCTAATCCATCCACAAGGTTCATTCTAGTTTTTGCTTTTCTTTTTTTTTTTTCAAAACCACATTCAGTTTTTAATTTAATTTTCCATTGGGCGATTTACATATCTCCCTCACACTGTCTTTTAAGTTAGTGTCACAATTTTCCATAATAAACTGCTTAAAGAGAAGCTTTGGTCAAAAATGGAATGAAGTCGCAATTAAAAAAAAAAAGTACTGCTTTTAAAAAACCAACACTTTAACCAATTTTATATTCAAACAAAACCACACGGTATTGGCGTGATATGTGTTCTCAGTGTTTCCTTGGGGCTGGCTTCCTTGCCATCGTGCCACAGCACAGCTGCGATCTTCCACAGTTTGTTGTGCTGGATGGTGGAAGCTCACTCAGCTTCACATCCAGAGGCCCTGGATGGAAGATTCGAGAGTCTTGAAATCCTAAATTGTCATGGCTCCACCGATGTCAGTAGTGCAAAATTTGCGACAATCTTGCTTGCCCACCTCATAAATAGAGACTTGAGTGATGCTGTTCGGGTGCAGCATCTCCAACACCGTGTTGCGGTCCTCAGTCGTGGCCCTCTTGTCCATGTTGCAAAAGCATTCATGACAGACATGTTGCGTTGGATGCTCTGTTTTGGAACGTCCAACCTGGAGATGAAGGTCAGGCAGCCTCGGTCATCGAAAAGAGCGTTGGGCAGCAGTCATGGCCAGCAGCCACCACTCTGTTCTCTGAGACAAATGAAACACTCAGGAGCGGCAGGAACTCTATGTGAGACCTGCACACTTTTTGAGGCAACAGCAACAGACACGGTGCTGTTGTGGCTGACCCAGGCCAGGCGGCTCCCACTGGCAGAGAAGCTGACCCTGTGGACCCAGCCACCAGTGCCACTGCCACCTAACTCTGACATCAGCTGCCCAAAGGGCATCTTGCTGCCCCAGTGCATACTGACTGGCTTTTCATCCACTTTTTTTTTTTTTTTTTGAGACGGAGTCTCGCTCTGTCACCCAGGCTGGAGTGCAGTGGCACGATCTCGGCTCACTATGAACTCTCCCGGGCTCACGCCATTCTCCTGCCTCAGCCTCCTGAGTAGCTGTCATCCACTTCTTTAATGTAGGCAGAAAACAGTCTGCATTTGAAGTCACATGATCCTGCTGCCAGCAAAACGTTGTTGGGATGGCAATCTAAGCTGAGGACTGTGGAGCGAATTGGCTTTTTAATGTGCTTGCTCACCCACCAGTCATTTTCAGACTCAAAGTAACAGAAATGAATCGTGCTCCACTTCCCACAGCAAATTTGTTCCCTAGTGGGGACTACTTCACAAAAGTAGCTGCACAGTTAATTCTCAGGATCACCAGGGTTGGCTTACAGACACCATCTTTCTGACTCCAGACATAGGCATTGTGGTCTGCCCTGCAAGTGACGATGCGGTCGCTCTTGGGAGCCCAGTCAATACCTGTGATATGTCTGTTGTGCTCCTTGAGTTCATGAGCTTTCACCCACCAGCTCCCGTTCTTCTTCTTCCTTTTTTTTTTTTTTTGAGACAGAGTCTGGCTCTATCGCCAAGGCTGGAGTGCAGTGGCACGATCTCAGCTCACTGCAACCTCCACCTCTTGGGTACCAGCAATTCTCCTGCCTCAGCCTCCCGGGTAGCTGGGATTACAGGTGCCTGCCACACCATGCCTAGCTGATTTTTGTATTTTTAGTAGAGATGGGGTTTCACCATCTTGGCCAGGCTGGTCTTGAACTCCTGATCTCGTGATCCACCTGCCGAGGCCTCTCAAAGTGCTGGGATTATAGGCATGAGCCACAGCGCCCGGCTCCGTTCTTCTTATAGATGTGCACTTGGTGATTATTGGAACTGAGGGCAATCTGGGTATGATCCCTGTTCCAGGCACGATAGGTGATTGGCTCTAATAAAAACTGGTGCAGTGACATTATTCTTAGTGTTTTCAAAGGAGAGAAAGCTGGGGTCGGGGGAGTCCGGACGGGCTTGGAGTGGAGGATTCATGGACTCTGGGCAGTCAATGCAAACAGGCCCACCACGGGGACCGATGACTAGTTTTCTCTATTTCTATAATCCCTTCTCTGACAGTGAGAAACCTGACCCTCATTATCTTTGACATATTAGTTTACCTGAATATATTAATCTTCCTGAATATGACCAACCTCCCATCACCTCTTCCATTCCCTCCCCATACAAACATCCTCCTCACCTCATTGTATTCTGATATGCAATACTAGGCCACCGTAGGCTCGTGGGTGAAAGCCCTCCCATGCCATTTGTGCTCTTGTGTTCTCTGAGCTGCCCCCCTGTATAAGCACCCTCCATCACCCACTCCAGTTCTGACTCCCCACACCAGGTTGCTCCCATGTATGGATGACTTCCTCTCCTTTCTTGGGCTCCAGCACCAGTGCTGGGCCATTTCCATGAATGGATATCCTCCTAATCCCCTTAGGTTCTGACTCTTCACATCAGGCTACTTCCATGTCCACCCAAAGCCTGTGAATGTGATTATTCAGAAATAGAGTCATGGCAGAGGTAATCAAGTTAAGATGAAGTCATATGGCTTTAGGGTGGGCCTTAATTCAATGACTGATGTACTTAAAGGAGGGAAGGCTGGGCACGGTGATTCACGCCTGTAATCCCAGCACTTTGGGAGGCCGAGGGGGGTGGCTCACCTGAGGTCGGGAGTTCAAGACCAGCCTGATCAACATGGAGAAAGAAACCCCATCTCTACTAAAAATACAAAATTAGCTGGACATGGTGGTGCATGCCTGTAATCCCAGCTACTTGGGAGGCTGAGGCAGGAGAATCGCTTGAATCCGGGAGATGGAGGTTGCGGTGAGCCAAGATTGTACCATTACACTCCAGCCTGGGCAACAAGACTGAAACTCCGTCTCAAAAGAAAACAATAAATAAAAAAGAAGAGGGAAATTTGGACTCAGATATACAAGGAAAATGCCATGTGATGATGGAGACAGAGGTTGCAGTGATATGTCTACAAGCTAAGGAACACCAGGGAGTGCCAGCAACCACTGGAAGCTAGGAAGAGGGAATGAACAATTCTCCCCTAGAGGCTTGAGAGACAGCATGGCCTGATGACATTTTGCTTTCAGACTTCTGGCCTCCAGAACTATGAGACAATACATTTCTGTTGCTTTAAGGCACTTGGTTTGTGGTCATTTGTTACAGCAGCCCTAGGAAAGTAATACATCTACTTTGTCTGGAACAAGAGGACAGAAGTATGTACTTCCATTGATTTATGTGCAGTTGCTAAGAATTTGGTTGGATGGTCAAGAAAGGAAGAAGACTGAAACACTGGTGACAAAGAAGTATGGGGAATTGGTATGTTGATGCACCTCTTGGAAAGGACATAGACTACAAAGACGTGTGTCTATGTGAATGCTCATCAAGGGAAATTCACAGCAGAGGATGCTCTGAATAACCAAAAGGACAAAATGACATACTATGTGGATGCAAAAAAAAAAAAAAAAACTTTTTCCGGACACTTAATGTTTACTCAATGGGCACATGAATAAAGTGGTCATGATGGCAGGAATGGAGGCTAGACATGGACTCAACAACAGCTTCTCCTGAAGCTCCTAACCAAGGTTAGCCAGGCTGACACTATTGCTGAGCACCTTATCTGCCAACAGCAGATGCCAACACTGACCCCTGATATGGCACCATTGCCATATGATTAGCAGCTGTCTGGTAGCAGGCTGATTATACTGGAACTCTTCCATTACTGAGAGGGCAGAAATTCATTCTCATTAGAATTGACACATATTCTGGGTATAAATGCCTTTTCTATTCATAATGATTCTGCCAGAACCTCCACAGACTCATAGAATACCTTGTCCACCATCATGGTATTCCACAGAGCACTGCTTCTGCTCAAGAAACTCATTTCATGGTAATGGGAATACAGCAGTGAACTCATGTCTATAGAATGCGGATACTGCATCATCTAGAAGTGGCTCCCCTAACTTAAAGGCAAAATTGCTTACTGAAAACTCATTTATGCTGCCTGTCTTAGTCTGTTTGAGCTCCAGTAAGAAAATACTATGGACTAGCTGGTTATAAACAAGAGAAATTTACAATCACGGCTGGGTGTGATGGCTCAAGCCTACAATCCCAACACTGGGAGGCCAAGGTGGGAAGATTTCTTAAGGCCAGGAGTTCGAGACCAGCCTGGGCAACATAGTAAGACACCATTTCTACAAAAAAAATAACAAAATTAGCTGGGCTTGGTGGTGTGTGCCTGCAGCCCTAGCTATTCAGGAGGTTGAGGTGAATGAATCCCTTGAGCCCAGGAATTCGAGGCTGCAGTGAGCTATGATCATGCCACTTCACTGCACCTGGGGCAACAGAATCAGACCCTGTCTTCAAAAAAGAGGAAAGAGAGAAATAAAGAAAGGAAGAGAGAGAGAGAGATGAAGGAAGGAAGGAAGGATGGAAGGAAGGAAGGAAAGGATGGAAGGAAGGAAAGGAAGGAAGGAGAGAGAAAGGAAGAGAGAGAGAAAGAAAGAAAAAGAAAGGGAGACAGAAAAAGAAAGAAAAGAAAGAAAGAGAAAGGGAGAGAAGGAAAGAGAAAAAGAAAAAGAGAGAGAAAGAAAGAGAAAGAAAAGTAAGGAAGGAAGAGAGGGTGAGGGAGGGAGGAAGGAGAAGGGAAGGGAAAGAAGGAGGGAGGGAGGAAGGGAGGGAGGGAAGAAGAGAAAGAGAAAGGAAGGAGAAAGGAAGGAAGGAAGGAATTTAGTCATGTATCACATAAAAACAAGAATACCTTCTAAGAAGTGTGTTGTTAGCTGATTTTGTCACTGTGAACATCTTAGACTGTGCTTACACAAACCTAGATGGTATAGCCTCCTACGCCCCTAGGCCATGTGAGATAACCTACTCCTCCTAGGCTACAAACCTTTACAGCATGTTACTGTACTGAATACTATTGGCAGTTGAAATGATAAGTATTTGTATAAACATAGAAAAGATAATGTGTTGCACTATCAGTAGGTATAGGAATTTTTCAACTCTACTGTAATCACATGGGACCATCCGTCATTGACCAAATGTCATTATGCAATGCAAGATCAAGGTACCATCCATTTCTGTGTCTGGTGAGATGTCTCTTCTGGATAGACAGCCTTCTTTTCACTCTAATGTCACATGGCAGAAGGGGTGACAGGTCTCTCTCAGTCCTTTTTTTATTTTTAAGGGCACTAATCCCATTCATGAGGGCTATGCCCTCCTGACCTAATCATCTCCCAAAGGCCCCACTTCCAAATACTATCACCTTGGGGGTAAGGATTTCAACATATGAATTTTGAGGGGGACATAAACATTTAGACCACAGCAGTGCCAGATGTGAAACCACACTTTTAAAGATCGGATTCTGACTTGGAAGATGCAGTATATGCTTTGAATCAGAGACCGTGATGTAGTGCCATCTCCTCCACAGCCAGAACAAGAGTCCAGGAATCAAGGAGTATGAGTGAGAGTGGCTCCTTTCACTACTGTATCAAATAACCCACTTATAAAATGTTTCTTCCTATCCTGGCAACTCTAAGACTTGCTGATGTGAAAGTTTTTGTTCTCAAGGGAGAAATGTTTCCATTAGAAATACAACTATGTGTCTAGTCCACTACATTGGAAGATGAGGATACCACCTGACCATCTTGGGCTGCTTATGTCACAAATCAACAGGTAGAATAAGTGGTTTCTATACTGCTAGTGATTGATCCCAACTACCAAAGGGGAACTTAGGTTACTGCTAAACCACGAGTACAAACAGAACTATGTATGGAACCCAGGGGATTTCCTGGGACATCTCTTAATACTTCCATGCCTGTATTAGTCAGGGTTCTCCAGAGAGACAGAACCAACCGTGTGTTGTGTGTGTGTGTGTGTGTGTGCATGTGATATGGGGAGATTTATTAGAGGAATTGGCTCACATGATTATGGAGACTGAGAAATCCCATGACAGGCCATCTGCAAGCTGGAGACCCTGAGATGCTGGTAGTGTGACTCAGTCCAAGTTCAAAATCCTCAGAGCCAGGGAAGCTGATGGTGTAATACTCAGTCCAAGGCCAAAGGCCTGAGAACCTGGGGGCATTGGTGTAAGTCCTGGAGTCCCATAATCAGAGAGCCTGGAATTCTGATGTCCAAGGGCAGGAGGAGGAGAGTATCCCAGCTCCAGGAGAGGGAGGGAGAGAGGGGGAGAGAGAGAGAGAGAGAGAGAGAGAGAGAGAGGGAGAGAGAAATCCTTTTCTCTCCTTTTTTATTCTATACGTACTAAACTCTTTAGCAAATGGTCATTTGGCCATATCCTTAGTATTCTCTCTTGAACTCTTGAACACACTTTTTCATTTTTTACATGACCAGGCTGAAAATTTTCAAATCTTTCCATTCTGCTTTTCCCCCCCACCTTTTTTTTTTTTTTTTTTTTTTTTTTTGAGGAGGAGTCTTGCTCTGTCACCCAGGCTGGAGTGCAGTGGCATGATTTTGACTAACTGCAACCTCTACCTCCTGGGTTCAAGTGATTCTCCTGCCTCAGCCTCCTGAGTAGCTGGGATTGCAGGCATGCACCACCAGTCTTGGCTAATTTTTTTGTATTTTTAGTAGAGATGGGGTTTCACCATGTTGGCCAGGCTGGTCTTGAAGTCCTGACCTCAAGTGATCCGCCTGCCTCAGCCTCCCAAAGTGCTCGGATTACAGGCATGAGCTACTGCACCCGGCCCCATTCTGCTTCTTTTTAAATTATGAATTCCATCTTAAATCATTTATTTCCTCTTATATCTTACTGTATGTGGTTAAAAGTAGCCACACAGATCCTAAAAATATTTTTCTTAGAAATTTGTTTTACCCAGCTGGGTGTGGTGGCTAACAACTCTAATGCCTGCACTTTAGGAAGCCAAGGCAGGGAGTTCAGTTGAGCCCAGGAGTTCAAAACAAGCCTGGGCAGCAAAGTGAGACCCTGTCTCTACAAAAAATTTAAAAATTAGCTGTGTGGGGGAGTAGCATCCCAGCTACTCAGGAGGCTGAGCTGGGAGAATTGCTTGAGCCCAGGAGTTTGAGGCTGCAATGAGCTATGATCACACCACTGCATTCCAGCCTGGGTGACAGAGCAAGATCCTGTCTTAAAAACAACAGCAAGAAAAAAGCTCTTCCATCAGATATCCTAGCTTATCACTCTTAAATTCTGCCTTCTGTAAAGTCTAGGGCATGAACACAACTCAGCCAAGTTCTTTGCCATTTCATAACAGGGATGGCCTTTACTCTGGTTTCCAAGAAGGTATTCCTCTTTTCCATGTAAGACCTCATCAGATTGGCCTCTATTGTCTATATTTCCACCAATATTCTAATCGTGGTCACTTAAGTAATCTATAATTAGTCTCAGCCCTTCCCTGCAGCTCTCTTCTTCTTCTGAGCCTTCACCAGAATCACCCTTAATACTCCATTTACAGCAATCTAGTCTTTTTCTAGCCTGCTGCTCCAGATCTTTTTAGCCTCTACCCATTACCCAGTTCCAAAGCTACTTCCACATTTTCAAGTATTTACTATAGCAACAAGTCCAATCTTGGTACCAATTTTTTTGTCTTAATCCATTTTGTGCTGTTATAATAGAATGCCACAAACTAGATCATTTGTAAACAGAAGAAATTATTTAGCTTGCAGTTCTGGAGGCTGGGAAGTCAAAGATTGTGAGCCTTCATCTGGTGAGGGCCTTCTTGCTGCATCACAACATGGTGGAAGGCATCCCAGGGCTAGAGAGCATGCTCAAGAGCAAAAGGGGAACAAATTCACTTTTCTAACCAAACCACTCCCTCAATAACTAACACACTCCTTTGATAACAACATTAATCCATTCATGAGGGTAGAGTTCCCATTACCTAATCACCTCTTAAAAGTCCTACCTTTTAACATAGTACTGTTGTATTGGGGATTAAGTTTCCAATATATGGCCGGGTGTGGTGGCTCACGTCTATAATCCCAGCACTTTGGGAGGCCGGGGTGGCTCACATCTATAATCCCAGCAAGCCAAGGCAGGTGGATCACTCCTGAGGTCGGGAGTTCCAGACCAGCCTGACCAACATGGAGAAACCCCGTCTCTACTAAAAATACAAAATTAACCGGGCATGGTGGCACATGCCTGTAATCCCAGCTACTCCAGAGGCTGAGGCAGGATAATCACTTGAATCTTGGAGGTGGAGGTTGTGGTGAGCCGAGATCGCACCATTGCACTCTAGCCTAGGCAACAAGAGTGAAACTCCTTCTCAAAAAAAAAAAAAAAAGTTTTCAACATACAAACTTTGGAGGACAAATTTAAACCATATCAATGCCCAAGAAAAAATATTAACAGAAAACTGTCACACACACAAAAAAATAGAGGCTGGAATATTAAGACTCAGACAATTTAGAAATGAAAGCTTAGGTCACTCCACTAAGACACCTGACCAGCTGAGCTTCTGGCTGAGGGCAAAGGGAATACAGAGTAGGTAGCAGAAGGTCATAAATATCAACCATGGTCTCGTCATCAGTTAAAAAACAGGGCTGTAGTAGGTTGGCTACATATTTTCTCTTTGCTTGTAATATGTATGTTTATTTTTAAATGTTAGCCATTTTCTTTTTTCCCCCATGATTTAATATACAAGTTGTTGGAGGTTAACTTTACAATTTAGACTTTAGCTAACAGAATATTTAGTAAACTGTGACTGAATTTGAAAAGCAATTAATAAACTCAGTATTAAAATTTTTTAATTTTAATTTTTAAAATTATAGTAAAATATGCATAATGTAAAATTTATCATTTTAATCATTTTTAAGTGTACAGTTCATTGGCATGAAGTACATTCTTATTGTTGTGCAACCATCACCACCACCCATCTCTAGAACATTTTCATCCTCCCAAACTGAAATTCTGTACCCATTAAGCAATAACTCCGCGTTCTTTCCTTCCTGCCCTCCAGGCCCTGACAACCACTGTTCTACTTTCTGTCTGTATGAATTTGACTATGCCTGGCACCTCATACAAGTGGAATCATACAATATTTGCCATTTTGTGATTGTCTTATTTCAAGTATAATTTTTTAGAAGGTGAATTATAACTCACATACAAATACAAAATGAATATGTGTGATGGGTTTTATTTACCTCATTAATTAATGAGGGAACCAGTAAGATGTTACAACTAGATCAAAGGATAATTCAAAAAAACACACATAAATAGGCAACAAGGAATGCTAGAATGCATTTATTTAAAAGATGGAAAATGGTCTAACCACAGGGTGGTTAATCTACTATATTCCACCAGACACAAATAATTTTCATTTCTATGAACTAAAAATCTTTTACATTGTTATTAGTTTTCTACAACTTTCAGAGCTATAAAATAGCCCCAAAACAATGAAAGGAAAAGAAAACCAGGGAGTGTATCAAAATAGAATGTCCAATAATCATACATATAGAGCATGAATGGATATTGACAGTAGCCGTGAATGGAAAAACAAAAACAAAAAAGGTAGGGTAACACTGTGCCAGTTATCAATTTATTGCTCCTTAGTCCAAAGCAATCTTTCTTTTTCTTGTTTGGAGTTACTGATCTGGATCTGGATCCCATGAACATTTCTCATTTGCCAGCTGGTGCAATGTTAGGCTTATCAGCAGAGGGCACTAGAGAGACACTGCAGGCATAGCAGAGAGGCAGTAGCTGCCCTTCCTAGATCTCCTTGTTCTAGATTTTGTTCTTATGGTGTCACCTATGGAGTTCCATTGGCACTCACTCTCCAATAAGCTTCCACCTCACCCCAGTAGATGGCTTCCAGCTCACCATCCCCACCTGCAGCTGCACCACCACCTCTATCTGCAGCACTCCAGTGAATTCCTCTGTCATTTACACATATCATTTCTCTGCCATCTAGCTACAGCCCCGTCCTCTCCAAGGGGGTCTGAATTTTAGCCTCAGGGTTGAGATCTCTTCCAAGTCTGTTACTCCCTTGGATGTTCTCCCTCAGCCTTAGAGGTAGTCATGCTGTTTACATTTGCTTTTTCTTCTTCTTCCTTTTTTTTTTTTTTAAGAGATAGGGATCTTGCTAAGTTGCCCAGGATGGTCTCCAACTCCTGACCTCAAGTGATCCTCCTGCCTCAGCCTCCCAAGTAGCTGGGATTACAGGTGCTAGCCATTGCATCCAGCTGCCTTTTTTTTTTTTTTTAAATTTTTAGAAACGGTCTCACTCTGTTACCCAAGCTGGAGTGCAGTGATACAATCATGATTCACCGCAGCCTCAACCTCCTAGGTTCAAACTATCCTCTAACCTCAGCCTCCTGAGGAGCTGAGACTACAGGTATGTACCACTATGCCTGGCTGTTTTTTAATTTTTTGTAGAGATGGGGTCTCACTATGTTGCCTAAGCTGTTCTTGAACACCTGGGCTCAAGTGATCCTCCCACCTTGGCCTCCTAAAGTGCTGGAATTACAGGCATGAGCCCTTGTGCCCAGGTTCTGGTATTCTTTAGAGTTATCCTTTATCTGTCTTAATAGTTAACCATGTTTTATTAGTTAGTAACCTTTATATTAAATTTTTCTTGCTGGGTGCAGTGGCTCATGCCTGTAAGCCCAGCACTTTGGGAGGCCAAGGCGGGTGGATCACCTGAGGTCGGGAGTTTGAGACCAGCCTGGCCAATGTGGTGAAACCCTGTCTCTACTAAAAATACAAAATATTAGCCACATGTGGTGGTGGCAGGCACCTGTAATCCCAGCTACTTGGGAGGCTGAGGCAGGAGAATGACTTTGAACCTGAGCTGCGGAGGTTGTAGTGATCTGAGATCGCACCATTGCACTCCAGCCTGGGCAACAAGAGTGAGACTCTGTCTCAAAAAAAAAAAAAAAAAAAAAAAATTCCTGATAAATTATTGGTATAATTTCTGTCTCCTGATTGATAACACCATAGGCTTATTTATTTTCTCCCTATTTTAAAGTTGTCAAATCCATATTATTACTCTTGCAAAATAAATATATTAGCATGCTTTCATGTCATATTAATATTTTCTAGGAATTTAGTTCTGAGTTGTAATTGAAATAGTTTCTATTTCTCTTTTCTTTGGTTCTTTTATTTGGATTTTACTTACATGTTTGATACCTTCTGATATTGCTCCCTCTCTTTCTTTTTTCTTTTGAGACAGGGTCTCACTCTGTTGCCTAGGTTGGAGTACAGTGGCACAATCATAGCTTGATGCAGCCTCAACTTCCCAGGTCCAAGCCATCCTCCAACCTAAGCCTCCCAAGTATCTGTGACCATAGGCGCATGCCACCATATGTGGTTGTTTCTTTTTTTGAAACAGAGTCTCACTCTGTCACACAGATTGGAGTGCAGTGGTGTGATCTCAGCTCACTGCAACCTCTGCCTCCTGGGTTCAAGCGATTCTCCTCCCTCAGCCTCCCAAGTAGCTGGGATTACAGACGTGCATCGGCACACCTGGCTAATTTTTTGTATTTTTAGTACAGATGGGGTTTCGCCATGTTGGCCAGGCTGATTTTGAACTCCTATCCTCAAGTGATCCACCCCCCTCGGCCTCTCAAAGTGCTAGGATTACAGGCGTTGAGCCACCACACCTGGGCCATGGCTAATTTTTTTATTTTTTATAGAGACAAGGGCTCACTATGTTGCCCAGGCTGGTCTTGAACTCCTGGGCTCAAACGATCCTCCTGCCTTGGCTTCCCAAAGTGCTGGCATTATAGGCATGGGCTACCACACCCAGCCTCTGATATCTCTTAAAGCAGTATGAATTTCTGCTTCTCTTATAATGTGGGTCCTTGTGTGACAAATTTTCTGTGAACTTGTATGCTTGAGGCTTAATGTCAGCTTTGCTATGCTTTTATATTTGAATGATAATTTAAGTGGTAACTTATATTTGTGTGCTAGCACATTCTCACATTGCTATAAAAAATACCTGAGATTGGGTAACTTATTTAAAAAAGAGGTTTAATTTACTCATGGTTCTGCCAGCTTACAGGAAGCATGGTGCTGGCATCGGCTTATCTTCTTGGGAGGCCTCAGGAAACTGAATTATGGCAGTAGGCAAAGGGGGAGCAGGCACGTCACATGCCCAGAGCAGGAGCAAGAGAGAAAGAGAGGAAGTGCCACACATTTTTAAATGATGAGTTCTCTCAAGAACTCACTCACTGTCATGAGGACAAACCAGGAAGATGGTGTTAAACCATTCATGGAAATCTGCCCCCATGATCCAACCACCTCCCACCAGGCCCCACCTCCAACATTGCAGATTACAGTTCAACATGAGACTGGGGCAGGGACATATATCCAAACTATCAATTTGTCAGTCTCATATATATACGAGACCAAGTCTCACTCTGTCGCCCAGGCTGGAGTGCAATGGCACGATGTTGGCTCACTGCAACCTCCGTCTCCCAAGTTCAAGCAATTCTCGTGCCTCAGCCTCCCAAGTAGCTGGGATTATGGGCATGCACCACCACATCTAGCTAATTTTTGTATTTTGAGATGGGGTTTTGCCCTGTTTGCCAGGCTGGTCTCAAATTCCTGAGCTCAAGTGATCTGCCCGCCTTAGTCTCCCAAAGTGCTGGGATTATAGGCGTGAGCCACCACACCCGGCCCCCAAACTATATCAATTTGAATGATAATTTATTTAGAATTTTAAATATGAAATTCTAAGCTCTAGGTTTGTTTCACAATACTTAATAAATATTACTCCTTTGTCTTCTTGCAGCACATGTGCTGTTGAGAAATCTAATATCAATATGATCCTTGTTCCTTCATAGATAACATGTTCGTTCTTTCTAGAAGATTTCAGAATTTCTTCTTTATGTATGTTACTTTGACATTTCATTCTAATGTATCTAGTGTGGATCTTTCCTTTTCTCTTTGGCACCTTTATAAACTTTTCAATCTGAAATCATTCATCTTAAATTATAAGAAATTTAATGTTATTTCTTTGACTATATCATCTTTTTTTTTCCTTTTTTTTCTGAGACAGAGTCTTACTCTGTCGCCCAGGCTGGAGTGCAATGGCACGATCTCAGCTCACTGCAACCTCTGCCTCCCAGATTGAAGCAATTCTCCTGCCTCAGCCTCCCGAGTAGGTGGGATTACAGGCTCCCACCACCACGCCTGGCTAATTTTTTGTATTTTTTAGTAGAGATGGGCTTTTGCCATGTTGACCAGGCTGGTCTTGAACTCCTGACCTCAGGTGATCTGCCCACCTCGGCCTCCCAAAGTGTTGGGATTACAGGCGTGAGCCACCGTGCCTGGCCTATGTCCTCTTCTTCCTTTTTGTTTCTAATTTCCCCTCTTGGGACTCACATAGGTGCTGACACTTTTACTTCCATCCTGTCATGCTGGACCCCTGTTGACTTCATTAGGGATGGTACCATGTTTGAGAGGCCGAAGAAGAGACTTGGAACCTGCAAACAAGACAGGGTTTATTGAGGGGACTTAAATACAGGGTGGTCTAGTGTTGGTGGGCTGGACAGGAGAACCACAACCAATTGTAAAAAGCATGCAATTTATATAGCATTTTCACTTAACACACTTCCCCTAGCAACCTCCACCTGGCAATGTTCATTTAACCCAAAACAAAAGAGGGCCTCCATCCCCTGTACAGCCTGCATTCCAGGGAATAGGCTGCAGGTTATGGTCCTCATAGATAAGGAATGAATCTCCGGGTTGGCCACTCCTAGATTCCTTAGCTCGGAACTCCAAACACACATTCTTCTTAGACGATAGGGTCATTCTCAGGGTATGCTTACGTTATTGCTGTCAGGTGAGTCTGCCATACAGGGTCATTCTCTGGGTATACTTACGTTATTGCTGTCAGGTGCATCTGCCATACTGGGTCATTCTCAGGGTATGTTTATGTTATTGTTGTCACATGTGCCTGCTGTACAATCCTCCATATTTCTTTGATATGTTTTATGCATTATCATTTCCTGCTGGCTTTTCCATCTGTTTAGCTGTGAGTTTTTAGAGGAGGGCCTCAACAAACCATGGGAAACTACAACCTAACACCCACTTTTGTAAATAAAGTTTTGTTGGAATGGTCATATTCATTCTCTATGTACTGCCTATGGCTGCCTTTGTGCTATAATAGCAGAGTTGAGTAGTTGTGACAGAGACCATGTGGCCCACAAAACTTAAAATGTTTACTATCTGGCCCTTTACAGAAAAAGTATGCCCACCCCCATTCCTGAAGATAGGAGTCATCTTGTTCTATTTTCCCTCCTAAGGGCCTAGAATGTACCCTGCCCAGGCTTGTTGAATGAATGAATACATGAATAAATAAGCTTCAAAGGACAGATATATCAAAAGGTGGAGGCCAGGCATGGTGACTCATGTGTGTAATCTCAGCACTTTTGGGAGGCTGAGGTGGGAGAATTGCTTGAACCCAGCATGGGCCACATAGCAAGATCCAGTCATGTGTTTTTCTTTTCTTTTTTTTTTTTTTTATTACAGGTAGAACTAGAGCATTCTAGCTAAAGGGAACAGAAATAGAATAAGTAAATACGTACAAGTGAAAATCAAGGGCAGCTTTCCAGTAGAGCAAAATGTCTAGCAAAAGTGAAGTCAGAAAGACTGGTTTAAGAAATATTCTGGGGCCGGGCATGGTGACTCATGCCTGTAATCTCAGCACTTTGGGAGGCCGAGGCGGGTGGATCATGAGGTCAGCAGTTCAAGACCAGCCTGGCCAAAATGCAAACTGGTGAAACCCTATCTCTACTAAAAACACAAAAATTCGCCAGGCGTGGTGGCGGGCGCCTGTAATCCCAGCTACTCAGGAGGCTGAGGTAGAGAATTGCTTGAACCCGGGAGGTGGAGGTTGCAGTGTGCTGAGATCACGCCACTGCACTCCAGCCTGGGCAACAAGAGCAAGACTCCATTTCAAAAAAAAAAAAATTCTGGAAAGTCTGGAGTCTAGAATGAGGAGTTGATACTGAATTCCCTTTGCAATTGCCACATATATCACATGGCCAGAGGTATAATTAAGGAAGATTCATCTGAGAGTGGAGGTTGCTGTAATGGTGAAGTTCTAAGGAGCTGACTCAATGGTGATGGAAAGTTTCTGAGAGACAATGCAGCTGGCTGGAAAGAGATGGGCTTCACAGCCAAACATCTACAACCCAGCCCCACAACATCCCAACTGTGTGACGTTAGGCAATTTGCTCAATCTTTCTGATTTGTAGCTATTTGTCAAACATGGTGATTCAGTGAGGATCCAGTTACAAAAATAACACTCATGCCAGGTAGTTCAGTGGAGAGAATTTAATACTGAAAGACCCAAAAGGGGAAGGTGAGACTATTCAGGCATTAAGCAACTGCCACCCTAAGGTGGGGACTAAGGGAGAACTTAGTGTTACAGGAGCTCAGGAGGCAGGGCTGTTCATTGGGATCTGTAGAAGCTGGGGCTATGGGGGAGGTGCTGCCACTGGGCCAGAGCCATTGCCCAGAGCAGAGAAAGAAGAGAAATACCCAGGAGTCGCCTCTCTTCCTGCCCTTCTATCTCCTCCCAGTGCCTTCCATTGGCCAAACCCACCCAGAAGCCAGTTTCCCAGCAAAGAAGCCCTGAAAAGGTGGTTTGGGAGAATCTACCCCGTGACTGAAGGCAGAGTAGAGGAAGGGCACCTAGACTAGACTAGACTAGATTTGAGGCAAACGAGCAAATGACCTGTGCCATCTATCTCTGACTTGGGGTTGTGTTGAGGCAGGATGAGCTGACACTGTGGGCTTCCACGTAGTATACAATCAGTAAATGGTAAATGTTCTTTTTTTCTTTTTACATCTCCATCCTCATTTTTTACCATTCGTCCCCGAATTCAGACATATTGATGTCTTTTTAGTTTCTAAAGGTCACTATGAACTCTATGACTTTGGGACCTGTGGATATTTAACTCCCTCTGCCCACGAAGTTTCAAGTCCCCGTTTGATCACACACATCTTCCCCAACTTCCTCTTTTCTTTTCTTCTTTCAAAAAATCTTTTTCTTCCTCCTTCCCTCTCCTTCTCTCTTCTCCCTCTTTTGTTTTAGAATTCATCTTAGTTACTACCTCTGCCAGGATGCCTTCCCCAAGTCCTTTAGTGTTTGTTGGATGTCCCTGTCTGTGCTCTGATAACCTCCTATGCTCTATCATGTGTGCCTCTAGCCTAGCACTGAGCAAGACATAGATTTATTTTTTCTTTCCGTATGAGTTTTCTGTTGCTGCATAACAAATTACCACAAACTCAGCAGTCTAAAACAACACTCATTCATTACCTGACAATTTCTATAGGTTACACTTGCAGCATGTTTTACCTGGGTCCTCTGCTCAGGATCTCACTAGGCTGAAATCAAGGTGTAGCCAGATGTATCTTCATCTGGAGGCTTGACTAGGGAAAGTTCATTTTCAAGTTCCCTTGGTACAATCCATTTCTTATGACTGTGGCCTTTCTTATTTTTTTATTTTTTTTTATTTTTACTAGCTGTTGGCCAGAGGCCACCCTCAGCTCCCAGAGGATGCTTTCAAGTCCTTGCTATATGGCCTCTATACAGCATGGTAATTTGCTCCTTTAGGGCCAACAGAAGAGAAGCTGCTGCAGCTTTGGACCTCTCTGACTTACTCCTTCTTTGGCTCCTAGATCCTCTTTTCAAAAAAGAGCTCACCTGGTTCAGTCAGGCCCAACCACACTCAAGGAGAGGAAATGAAATCATGTGGGATTGGGAATCTTGGGAGCCATCTTAGACTTCTGCCTACCACACTCTCCTTCTAGATACGAACTCTCTGAGAACAAGGTTATTCTCTTATTTCTCTTTATATCCCCAGAACTGAGCAGAATTAGTACCTGACAGTAGCTATTTAATACAAGAATAAAGACATAAAACAAAAAAAGGGAAGAAAACTCATAAGGAAGGGAGAGATTTAAGAGGAAAGTTAAATATGACTTGGTAAGTAATGGACACTTGAATCAGAATCCCGAGTCTATAATGGCACCATTAACAAAAGTTGGGAACCAAATAACAGGAATTGGGTAGTATAAGTTCCATGTTAGATACATTGAATTTATTTTGCCTGTGGGACGACCACATGGAATTTGTTGCAAACCAATGAGGGTGATAGTCTGCAACTTAGAAGAGAGATGTGGGTTGGGATGAAACAAAGTATTGAGTGCTGAGTTCTTGAAGTTGTGACATAGTCTTTAAGGTGCTCTTACCCCCAATCCTGCTCCACCGGGGCACTGTAACTTAGCTTTTCTAGTCTAACCCTCTGTATTATTTCTTTTCCTTCCCACTTCTCAACTATTTGACTTTCCCATAATCATTCAGGTTTCCTTTTCCTCTTCTTATTTAGTCCTCCAGATATAACTGTCAGCATGAAAACCCCATTGCCAGCTCCCTTGAGCCTGCTGATGTGAATTTCACACTGATACACACTAGTTGAAACACTTATACGAATCTAATTTTGTGTATAGTGTTAAGAACATGGCCTTCAGCCATGGAAGAGCTGAGTTCAAATTCTACTTCTACTATTTAATTGGTTATATAATCATGATCAAGATGAAATCTCTCTCTGAGGTTATAACTTCTTTATTCATGAACTAGACAATATACCCACATTTTCAAGGAGATTAAATAAAGTTATATGTGTACAATGTCTGGGAAATTGTGGAAACTCAGTTAAATCCCTACATTTGTTTTGGGGGATGAAAAAATATTATTGTGCTCACATTGTGTTTTGTTCCAGCTGCACTGGAATTTTGCAAATTACTACTTTAAATGTGAAATCAGTTGAACAATACAACTACATGACTAAAAAGCATTCACAGTCCCCACTGGATTTGGGGAGTAGTGTGTAGCAATGAGGAAAAATTTACATACAATATGAACCTCATATTTGTTAGAAAAAGTGATGTCAGGTCACTAGGAATCACGTTTTCTGCAAAGTATTCATCACAAAATACAGACAGTTATTTTAATTATAATAATTGTGCACCTGGTTCTTCTTACAGCAAGTTCACATTTGCATATCTGCCTCCCAGATAGAGACAGATAACTAAGAATTTCTCTATCTGCCCACAATCTATACCTGGCTTTCTGTACATTTTCTTGCATAACCTTAGGGATTATAATTGTAGCCTGACTGTCCCCAATCCACTTTCATGTGGCAGTCTCAGTAATCTTTCTAAAATGCCACATGATCAAATCAATCTCCTACCCACCGCATTTAGGATGAAAGGAAAGCTTTGTAGGTTGGCATGTAGTGCCCTTCACTATCAGTTTCTGGTTGACTTTTCCTGTCCTATTTCATATCACTGCCCCCCTCATAATCTTTGCCTTGAAGTCCCGCTCCTCCTCTTGGTTTCTGTTCTTTTTTGGGAACTGGCCCTTCCTCTACTTCCCTTAACCTGGCTTAGACTAATCCTTCCTCCTTTTTCCTCCCTCCTCAGTGCCAGCATCTCCCTCTCCTCATCTACACCACTTTCCCCGGAGTCTGGGTTGGCTGTTTAATTTAATTTTTTTGTTTTTGTTTTTGAGGTGGGGTCTCATTCTGTCACCCAGGCTGGAGTGCAGTGGCATGATCATACCTCAACGCATCCTCGACCTCCAGGGCTCAAGTTATCCCCCTACCTCAGCCCCTGAAGTAGCTGGGACCTCAGTTGTGGACAACCATGCCTAGCTAATTTTTTTGCTTTCTGTAGATACAGGAACTCACTACGTTGCCTAGGCTGGTCTTGAACTCCTGGGCTCAAGTGATCCTCCTGCCTCATCCTCCCAACGTGCTGGGATTCTGAACGTGATCACAGTGCCTAGCCTTATTTTATTCTATTTTTAATCATAAGTATATGCTCAGGTTAAGATTTATTTGTTCCGCCAGGTGTGGTGGCTCACGCCTGTAATCCCAGCACTTTGGGAGGCCGAGGCGGGTGGATCACGAGGTCAGGAGATCGAGACCATCCTGGCTAACATGGTGAAACTCCGTCTCTACTAAAAATACAAAAAATTGGCCGGGCGTGGTGGCAGGCGCCTGTAGTCCCAGCTACTCAGGAGGCTGAGGCAGGAGAATGGCGTGAACCCGGGAGACGGAGCTTGCAGTGAGCCGAGATTGCGCCATTGCACTCCAGCCTGGGCAATAGAGCGAGACTCTGTCTCAAAAAGAAAAAAAAAAAAAAAAAGATTTATTCCGGGCGTGGTGGCTCACGCCTGTAATCCCAGCACTTTAGGAGGCCAAGATGGGCAGATAACCTGAGGTCCGGAGTTCGAGACCAGCCTGACCAACATGGAGAAACACCCGTCTCTACTAAAAATACAAAATTAGCAGGGCATGGTGGCGCATACCTGTAATCCCAGCTACTCGGGAGGCTGAGGCAGGAGAATCGCTTGAACCCAGGAGGTGGAGGTTGCGGCGAGCTGAGATAGTGCCATTGGACTCCAGCCTGGGGAACAAGAGTGAAACTTCATATCAAAAAAAAAAAAAAAAGATTTATTTATATACTTTGCGAGAATAAGTTAATGCCCTTTGAGATATACATGCAGTCATTTGGAGGAACATAATTTAAACTGCTGGCTTAAAATGCTTGGATCTTGCACAACTGCAGAGTTTAGAAGTACTTCAGTTTGACCAAACAGTTGTCCATGTTGTGATGCTGGGCACATTCCTCACCTGCCTCTATCTTAATGTTGTCTTCCCTCCTCATGGGCTGTTTAGGTGCTCTGAGAATACATCCTGTGAGCTTCTATGAGTCCCAGGGGTTTAACTAATTTGTTTTTAAATTTTAAGTAAAATCTGGCTGAAAATTGTCAGGTAACATCCCAGGAGCCCTCATATGAAGAAGCAGCTAAAAAGTCCCATCATCATATTTAAAAGGGAGATTTATTTGGGGGGTGGGGGGGGGGGTTCTGTTAAAAAAAAAAAAAGCACCGATGTCAGAAACATGCTTCATCTTATTAGAAACATAATCTGAAATGTATGAGATTAGATTGTCAAAATTAAGAAAGTGCTGGAATTTCATTGAGTGTGCTAAAAATGTAATTTAAGAATTCTTGTAAGGAAGATGATGGAGGAAAGTGTAGCTAACAAAGTTAAATATCTGCAACTCCATTACATAATTACTCTCCTTTTGTTTATGTCTGAAATTTAAAAAGTAGATATAAAAAAATTTTTAAAGTAGATATAGTGTAATCACTTTTTAAAATAGCCTTCTTATTGACTATTTATATAAGATGACCAGCAGAAGAGAGAGAAAGGCAACTTAAAAAATAATAATAACTCACTGGCATGGCTATCCTTCTTTTTTATTCATTATCAGAAAATTAATTTGATTTAGTCTTTTTAAATAGCCAGTCACCATTCAGGAAATAAATCAACAGAAGTGTGTACTGGAATTATTTATTTACTTGCTTGTTTCTGCCACCACACTGGAATGTCATGAAAATAGGAGCTCTGTCTTTGTCATCAATATGGCTCGTCACCTAGCACATTGCCTTAAGAATATTGATATAAATGGAATGACTTACTCTCTGAACCAAAGCTACATCATCTTCAACAAAATTTTTGCAAAATTACTTTCTTCAATTCCAAAGGCAGGAAAATAAAATGATCACACTTCCACTGTCAACATCATTTACTAAGTTGATCACAGTTTGAAGAGCCCTATAGGAGATACTATGGGATGACACAAAAAGAACACAAAAAAGGAAAACATTTTAGATAGAAGTGGTAAAAGTTTTCAGATTATAAAATATTACCATGCTAATATATATTTCACAATGAAATGTATTCATTATATAGCAAAAACGTTAAAATACTTGTTATTGATTAGAATAGAGATCAGTCTTTGTTAGAAACCTTTAAAAGGTGTACAAACACTTTGTAAGAGATGACTCTTGTCCCATCCTGCTCAGGGATGACCAGAACTTTCATCTTAGATAGATACACCACCAGGTTTCATCAGGGACACCTTAATTATTTTAGCTGTCTAGGTAAACCAATCTCCCGATGGGAGGATATGGAGTAGGGCGAAGAGTTATATTTTGGAAAACAATCCATGGGAAATTAAGTCAAGTAGCCAAAGGTTTAATTTGGAAATGCAAATATCCATCAATTAGGTTTTCAATTATGTGGACAATAAAAGAGTTGAGCAGAGCAGTAGAGACAAACAAAATTAAAAAGAGAAAAGACAGAGAAGGCAGGGAGGGGCTTATTTTCACACATTATACCAATTTACATTACACATCATATTAAATTTAAGTAAGGCGCTTTTCTTCATCCAAATAATTTCACCCATTTTAAACCATAAAATACTGTCGGCGAAATCTCATCTGGGCCATTTGATGTAATCTTTCTGCGTCCCTTTCAGGAAGGAAGGTGCGACAACACAATGAAGACAGCCTGTTGCTTTCCTTGGTATGTTTACAGCAGGAATCAGGCAGCGACTTAACTAGACATAAGTTTCCCCTTCTTCCCATGGGTCTATTTGCCAAAGCCCCCTGCACCTATTAGAATTTTCTGAGGTTGGGCTGGTGGAGAGCAGAAACCCGGAGGCTAGATTCAGGAGACCTGGTTTCCCATGCCACTTAGTAGCCTGTGACATTGAGCACAATACTTACTTTTCGGCGCTTCCGTTTCATTATTTGGGAAATGGGAACAATGTATCTGTTTTATAAGATTGTTGTGAAGATGAAACAGGCCTGTGTGTGAAAGGCCTTTTCTAAATTGTGAAGCGCTCCCCAGATGTTAGTTATTATCTCCTTTAAAGGGCACAGAATCTGTTTCAATAGTATAGGAGGTTGCAAAAAGGCTCCTTGACACTTTTTGCTCAGAACTGGACCCTGAGCTTAATCTCGCCGTAAAGTGAAAGGGTCCTTGCGCCCCCACAGCAGCCCGGGGCAGGGTCACCCTCGCGACCGGGGCGGTCATTGCCGTATTCCGTCCTGAGCTGCCGCTCCCCCACGATCCTCCCACCAATCCCGGGAGGGCCGCGACGTCCCTTGCCGCTTGGGTGGCGCCAGCTAGAGGGCGCGGGCCGGGGCGGAACCCGGTACCGCAGCTCGGGAGGTGGGGTGGGGGCGTGGCCTCGCGCGGAGGGCGTGGCCTCGGGGCGTCCCGGGCAGCCGGCGCGCTGAGCTTGCCAGCCAGCTAGCGAGCGACGGGCTCGCGCGGCCCCTGCGCACTCGGCCGCCGCCTGCGCGCGTTGCGGCCGCAGCTGCACCTTTGCCTCCGCGGTTCCGCAGCCGAGCCCCGGGAGGAGGCGCTCCCCTGCGTCGTCCGCACTTGCGCCCTTTCCCACCGCAACAGGTCAGGGGAGGGCGGAGGTGACGAGGGCGCCCGACCGGGGACTAGAGGACGGAAGGGTCTGGAAGGTGAGCGCAGCCCTGCGCCACCCAGGGCTGGGGGTCGATCCGCCCGGCCCCCGACGCCGCCGCCGCGGACTTCTCGGAAGCCGAGGCTCTCCCCGCCTCTCTGCCGGCTTCCCAGCACGCTGACTCAAGTCGCTGGCGTTCCCACTTTTCCGGTGGGAGCCCTCGGGGAGAACGGGCGAGGGCTCAGAGCTCTCACCGCCCTACTTGCGATCCCGCGGCAGGTAGCGCGTAGAAAAACAGGGGACGGGGACATGGGAAGAGACCCATGCTCCTCCCTCACCCGCAGCCCCCAAGTCAGACGTTTGCCTGTGCACCCCGCGTTTTGCGGAGAGCTGTCCCGTTGTTGGGACCTGCTACTTGAGTTGCGTAATGAGTCCCAGAAGTTTCTCGGGGGGAGGGGGCGGGGAAAAGTGGGGTTCTTCTCTCCTGCACCCCGGGACCCTTCCCTGTGCCTGTCGTGGAGAGAGATGAGGGCTTCCTGTCGCGTCTCGCTGAGAGCAGGAGGGAGGCGTGTGTCGGTGGTCCGTAGCCTCCGGGGAGGAGTTGGAGCCACCTTCTGAGACTTAACTTCTGGGACAGAGGGAGAGGCGTCTTTAGTATGGGACTGGTTAATTTCTCTTGATAATGCTTTTTTCCCTCGGGTGTCCCATCGTCTGTGGCCGTCGCAACCCCACCCTCCGACGGTGCGAGCGCCGGAGCCAGCGAATGAGAGGGGAGAGAAGGTGGAGAGTGTGAATCACACGTTACCTTAGTGTAATGGTAGTTGTATTAATGGAGCTGCGACGGGCCTGCGGGCGGTTCGATACCGTCCTGCTAGTTTTCTCTTCCCGGAGCTTCTCCACCACCAGCACCCGCATATTGTTATGCAGATCATCCCGGGAAGGCACTTGGCTTTGGAGGTGGAGATGTGTCCGAATCTCCCTTGAACCAGTCTCTGTTGGGGGGAAAGGCCTTGCAGCCAAGTGATTTGTTTTAAGGGTGGAGCCGGAGATAATTTTAAACCCCCTCCCCCTTGGTGCACGTTGCGGGGTGTGACTCACCACGGGGAAATCAGACTGATTTAAAACCTTCAGTGCAAACTTGTAAATTAAGGCGAAGACCCAGTGTTCCCTGGGACAGTTGCAAAGTGAGAAGAGCTCAGAAACTGAAGCACAGAAACGTTAGGTAGGAGTCTGAGAGGCGTGGAGAATTTTGCTTGTGCAAGATTATTTCAGAGCAAGGTCATGCGGTGTGTGTAGAAGGTAGGTGGCCGTGGGTTACCTCTCTCAGACCTGCGTGGTGTTGGCCTCTGGGTGGGGATAAAAGTCACGAAAAAGACCTTTGGACCCAGAGTCTAGTTTTTTTTCTTTGGGGCCGAAGAATACCTAGGCATGGCCCTGTTTCAGTGTTTACTTCCTCTGTCTAATGTATTTCCTTAGCTCGCCTTTCATCTTTAGTGGGAAGGATTACTTGAGTGGATATTCTGGAAGTAGATTCACAGGAGAATGGAAAATTCTGGATGGTTTGCTTGCTTTAATTTCAAGGTGTTGTCTCTTATGGATGTTGGGAAGTATTGTACTTGAATATTTGAAGATAAATATGGAGAAAAGCAGTGGTGAGAACTAAAGGAAAATGATCCAAGGGGAGATGAGAGAAAGCAACAAAATACATAAGTAGTACGTAAAACTAGAGAAACTCATTGGAATTAAGCCATTTTTATGGAGAGAAAGAACCAAGGAAATAATTTGGGATAGATTTGGTCACTTTGAGACAAATAGAGATTGAAGAGTGGGACTTTTGGGGAAAATGAGTTTAGATATTGGAGACTTTTCTTTTTTCAAATATAACTTACAAGGATGTTGAGGCTGGAGATGTGAGACTTGCAGGTATGTTGCTGTGAATTCTTTGCTTTTCACCTGCAAGAAAATGAACTGTTAAATATTAATCTGCCTTATTCACTGTAACAATTGAATTTGTGTCTTTGGCGTTTGCTTAACTCTTCAACTTTGCAAAACTATAATTTTGAAGAATCACAGTGTGTTAAATTAGAATACAAAGATCATTTAGAGATTGAAAATTTATGACAAAAGTCCAGGCCATTTTAAACATTGCTTTCTCCTACATGCGTAACAGGCATGCATTTTTTGCCACCAGAATCACTAATCTACTATAGGGTAATAAGACTATATCAAAACTAGCTGTCTCTTCTATTTCCTCTCCGGTTTAACTGAATTTTGCAGAGCTGGTTGAGGTGAAAGTTACTTTTTTAATTGACTGAGGACTTGCTTAATTAGGTTTTGGATTAAATTTGGAAGAGACTATTCAATTAAAATACATATATATTTATCAGGCACCTTTACAAGTCACTTTATTTATTTTTGAGACAGGTTCTCACTCTGTCACTTAGGCTGGAGTGTGGTGGCACAATCATAGGTCACTGCAACCTCCAACTCCTGGGCTCATGGGATCCTCCCTCCTCAGCCTCCCAAATAGCTGGGATTACAAGCATATGCCACCATGCCCGGCTAACATAAAAAATCTTTTGGTAGAGATGGCTTGGGGTGGGGTGGGGTGGGGGGGGCGGCTCCCTGTGTTACCCAGGTGGGTCTTGAACTCCTGGCTCAAGCAGTCCTCCCACTTTTGCCTCCTCAAGTGCTGAGATTACAGGTGGAAGCCACCGTGCCTGGCCTACAAGTCACTTTAGCCAGGTGATTGTTTAGTTGAAGTTTCATATTGCCTGAAAGTTGAAAAGAGGGGTGAAAAAATTGAGCTTAGAAAGGGTAAACTTGTTTTCAATATTTTTTGAAAAGCTGATGGAAGGAGTTCTATGTTCAACTCTGTAATTTGTGGGCCCAAAGTTCCTTTATTTCAAGGCTCTAGACCATTAACTAATTTTTTGGGAGATTGAGAAAGTATGTTGGAGAGAGTGCAAATTAAGGAACCTCATTGGGGCCAGGTGTGGTGGCTCACGCCTGTAATCCCAACACTTTGGGAGGCTGAGGCGAGCGGATCACCTGAGGTCAGCGGTTCTGGACCAGCCTGACCAATATGGGGAAACCCCATCTCTACTAAAAATACAAAAAGTAGCTGGGCATGATGGCGTGCTCCTGTAATTACGCCTCCTCGGGAGGCTAAGGCAGGAAAGTCG
Source organism: Pan troglodytes (assembly GCF_028858775.2). Taxonomy (NCBI): domain Eukaryota; kingdom Metazoa; phylum Chordata; class Mammalia; order Primates; family Hominidae; genus Pan; species Pan troglodytes. The sequence goes on from NC_072401.2 coordinate 88,319,510, forward strand.
CTTGAACCCAGGAGGCGGAGGTTGCAGTGAGCCGAGATTGCACTGCTGCACTCCAGCCTGGGCCACAGAGCAAGACTCCGTCTCAAAAAAAAAAAAAGAAAAGGAAAAAAGTAACTGTATTTACCATAAATATACAGAGTTTGATTAGTGATATTTTCCTCAAATAATAAATTCAACAATGGTTTCTCAAGTGAAGTATAATTGGCAGTTGCTTTCTAGTAGTCTCTTTTTTTAAGACACAGTAGAAGCTTATTTAATAGTGTTGATTTGGATCTTAGATTTTAAAATAGATTACATAAACTCTGTAATCCATTTATTAAAATTCTACCACAGCATGGAAATAAATGTGAAATATGTGGCTCTTTGTAGGTACACATCCATTATTCATGATTGTTTATATCTGGACAACAGATTGTTATAGACTTGACACCATGAGACCCCAAGGTCATCAGGGTTGCTAATAGGAGTTTCTGTTGTATGCCTTAGGACAGAACTTCAGTAGTATTCCCGAAGGGAAGAAAATCAGCTGATTTTCTTAAATTATCTGGCCCATTTTAAACATGACTAAGGATTTCTTGCTAGAGTGACTTTTTCCTATTAAAAGACTGAGATTATTGTGACAAATAGTGCCTGAAGGAATCAATTACATCATTAATATAGTATCTCATATTCATTCCTAATACCGCGTTAAGTATTGAGTAGCTTCTGTGAGCCAGACGGTATCCTAAGCATTGGAGAAATTGTGATGGTAACATCATCAAGAAAGAGAAAGGGCCTGTGCAGGTGGAACTTATATTGGCACTTCACTGTTTACCAACAGCTTTCACATGGCATAATCATTTAAGCCTAATTGTGACTCTGAAATTGGAATTCATTTTCCATTTTAAAATCAGGAAATTGAGTTGAAGAAGTTAAGTGACTTGACTCTGTGACTCAAAGCCTGGTGCCCTTTCTACTATGGTACACTGTGTTGGCTATGTTGATGTGTGGTTTCCTGTTTTTCAAGAATTACAGCTTGACTCTAAAATATAAATAGTGTTTCTCCTTGGGTAAGTAATTCTTTCTGATCACTATGGGAATAAAAACAAGTATTTTCATTTAGGATTTTGAACATTTGTGCCTCCAAAGGAAAAAATTATGCAAACCTATTTAACAGACACGTGGTGTTTATTTGCACTAGATAAGAATCCTTACCTTTCTAAAAATTAAATGGGCCTTACAGAATAGCTGCCTTAGTGCTTGAAAACTATTATTCAACTTGTGAAAGCTCAGTTCATAAATTTTTTAGAGCATATCCCTATGTAAGTCAGAACATACTCATACCATTTCCTTCTGTCTTATAGATACAGTGAATATGTGCAGCCTGGCAGTAGTTCTCAGACCTATAATGTACTCCTGAAAGGCTTGTGAAAACACAGGTGTGCTCCTCTTACCCGTCCCCCGAGTTTCTGATCCAGCAGGTCTAGGGTAATGCCCAAGAATTTGCATGTGTAACATGTTTGTGGCTGATATTGATGCTGTTATTTCTGGAACAACACTTTGAGAACCACTGTGGTATAGCAGAGAGTTTAAAAAGGTTTCTGAGTCAGACAGCTTGGGTTTGAATCTTGGATATGCTACCTACTAGCTGTCAGACCTTAGGCAAATTACTTTTTTCAAGAACTATGAAGGCTGAGCGAGCACTGCTGCTTACGCCTGTAATTCTAGCACTTTGGGAAGCAGAGGCGAAAGGATCGTTTGAGCCCAGGAAATTTGAGACTAGCCTGGGCAACAAAGTGAGACCCCTTCTTTAAACAACAGCAACAGCACCTGTGAAGTCTGAGGTTTTACCCTACTCTCAAGCTAACTAACCTGCCACAGTTTCATGGACCCCTGGGTTACAGAGGAATGACTTTATCACTCATCAAGATAGCTGTAGCCAGAATATCAACATTTTCTTACACTGGTTTCCTAAGCCCCAATTTTCCAAAGGGTTATGTGAAGGGGGAAGAGAGCCAAGTGACACATGCAAAAACAGTGGGTTGTATTAACAGGAAGGGAATCCTGAGTTTTTATGAGACAGAGTCTCACTCTGTTGCCCAGGCTGGAGTGCAGTGGTGCAATCTTGTCTCACTGCAACCTTCGCCTCCCAGGTTCAAGCAGTTCTGCCTCAGCCACTCGAATAGCTGGGATCACAGGCATGTGCCACCACGACCAGCTAATTTTTGTATTTTTAGTAGAGACGGGGTTTCACCCATGTTGGCCAGGGTAGTCTTGAACTCCTGACCTCAGATGATCCACCCGCCTCAGCCTCCCAAAGTGCTGGGATTACAGATGTGAGCCACTGTGCCTGGCCTTCCTAATCTTTTATAGTTGTCAGTAAGCATGTCTGCTCTTCACAGGGAGATTTTATCTTTTTTTTTTTTTTTTTCTTTCCCCTAATCATTAGAACCTGTGAAGGGAGAGGCTGGGCATGGTGGCTCATGCCTCTAATTCTAGCACTTTGGGAGGCTAAGGTGGGTGGATCACTTGAGGTCAGGAGTTTGAGACCAGCTTAGCCAACATGGTGAAACCCTGTCTCTACTAAAAATACAAAAATTAGCCGGGTATTGTGGTGGACACCTGTAATCCCAGCTACTCGGGAGGCTGAGGGAGGAGAATCGCTTGAACCCTGGAGGTGGAGGTTGCAGTGAGCAGTGATCGAGATTGTGCCACTGCACTCCAGCCTGGGTGACAGAACGTGACTCGGTTTCAAAACAAACAAAACCTGTGAAGGGAGAGTTTTATCTTGATTATACTGCATAGTGAACATGCTGCCCTTAGTGCTAGGAGACTATCCCTAATTTTCCAAGGCTGTTCACCATACAAACATCTTTAAAGATAATTTGAAACAGCTAGGTACAGTGCCTCATGCCTGTAATCGCAGCACTTTGGTAGGCTGATGTGGGAGGATTGCATGAGCTCATGAGTTTGAGACCAGCCTAAGCAACATAGTGAGATCTCGTCTCCACAAAAGTTTTTTAAAAAAATAGCCAGGTGGGCCGGCTGCAGTGGGTCACGCCTGTAATCCCAGCACTTTGGGAGGCCAAGGCGGGTGGATCGCTTGGAAGTCAGGAGTTCGAGATGAGCCTGGCCAACATGATGAAACCCCGTCTCTACTAAAAATACAAAAATTAGCCAGCGTGGTAGCACATGCCTGTAATCCTAGCTACTCGGGAGGCTGAGGCAGGAGAATTGCTTTGGGGGTGGAGGTTGCAGTGAGCCAAGATTGTGCCATTGCACTCCAGTGTGGGCAACAGAGCAAGACTCTGTCTCATAAATAAATAAATAAATAAATAAATAAAATAAAAAATAGCCAGGCATGGTGTTGCATGCCTGTGGTCCCAGCTACCCAGGAGACTGAGGTGGGAAGATTGCTTGAGCCTTGACCTAGGCTGTGGTGAGCTGAGATCCTGCCACTGTACTCTAGCCTGGGCAACAGAGCAAGACCCTGTCTCGAAAAAGATAATCTGAAACAAAAAGACAATTGATGCCTCTGCTTGTAAAAATATGCACAAATACCACAGACCCATGGAGAAATTGTCTCCGAACACCTTTCCAATCCTCCGTTTTTTTTCCCTTATAAAATGGAGTGAGCAATATAGCAATATCTCCTTTATTGAGTAGTTGAACAGATTAAAGGTACTAAGATTTGGCAAGTTCTTGGAGCAGAGCATAGTAAGTGCTACATAAATGTTTGCTATTATTACTCCTAAAGGAAGAGATTGTGTTCTCAGTCTTTTTTTCTTTTTTATGGTAAATATTGTCTCATAAGATGAAGTAATTGGTTTACTTTGAATAAATGGCAAACTTTGAGTTTGTTCCAAGAAACTTTTGTAAGGGTCCAAATTCTGAAATGAGGACAATGCCTTGTACGATATTTTACCAGCCCACAGGGAATGAGGTAGAGACATTTTCTACCAATATCCATGTGCTTTTCTGTGTTTCCTAGCTTCTTTATGGTTACACAGAATCAGGTGACTCATCTGTCCAGATAAGCAGTGAGTCACAGATAAGCAATAAACATTTATTTATTTATTTATTTAGCATAAGTTAACTCCAGATAGTAAGTAGTAAGTACTATGAAAAAATGGAAGTGTGGCCAGCACTGCTATTTTCCTACTCAGTAGCCATTCCTGTTTGTTCTTGTTGTCACTAAAAGAACTTTAATTGCTAAGAGACTACATTTGTCCAGTCTTAGGTAATAGATCTTGTTTGTTCTCAGCCAGTGATGACAGTTTGTATCTTGATTTACCTGCTTCCTTTAAAGCTAGAAGAACCTGGGTGACCTAGTTCTGGTTTTTTGATGGTAAAGATTTTTGGCAAAAATAGACAAATATGTCAGGCAAAGCCACACCTTCCTCTTCTCCTCCTCTTCGTGCCTTGAATATGAATGAGATCTCTCATTCATAAGATGGACCATGACAAGCATGAATACAACATGCTAAATAGGCAAAGCAGAAAAAGTCAGAGTTCCTGATGCCTCATTGCATAGCTAACAGTATGCCAAGTAGCCACCCTCTTCTAGACTTGCTGTAGGAGAAACATAAACTTCTATTAATTTAAACAGTTGTTACTTACAGCTAAACACATTCCTAACCCATATAATAAGCATAATGGAGTAGAGAGTTGTGGGTTGGCTGGAGAGAGTCCTTGAGGGACAGCATTGTCACATTAGCTTTGAGAGTCAGTGGAGGCCTCTCTGAGAATGTCATTGGAGCTGAGCACCTAATGATCAGAGGGAGCCAACAATATGTGGGATGTGTACTTGAGTGTAGCGTAGCACCAGAACCCCATTGAACAAAACTTCAAAGTGTAGAAGAGATAGTTGGGGAAATTGTATTCCTTTATGGATTTCTGAGCTTGTGAGGTCCATGTGTATTGGAGAGCCTAGAGGAACTGTAGATGATCAGGTCAGTTTAGGGTCCTGGGAGATTATGATCTCTCCCAGGGGTAGATCTCTCTACTAGGGGTAGAGTTCTAGAGAATCAGACTAAAACAGAATGTATGTCCCATGACTTATCCCTAACACATTGCCTGTTACCAAGAGACTGTTATTCCTGGGTAAAGGAGAAGTATAGTTGACGAGGGACTAACTAGCCTACAGGCCTCTGAACAGAGTAATTTTTCTCATATTCTCCTTTGGAAACTAGATTGTGGTCCGGGGACTGGGGAGCTGCTTGCTCTGTTTGTCCAGTTGAAAAGTTCCCAGGCTGGGCTCAGTCGCTCACACCTGTGATACCAGCATTTTCGGGACCAGCCTGGGCAACATGGCAAACTCCTGTCTCTACAAAAAATACAAAAATTAGCCGGGTGCAGTGGCTCATGCCTGTAATCCCAGCACTTTGGGAGGCTGAGGTGGGCAGATCACCTGAGGTCGGGAGTTTGAGACCAGCCTGACCAACATGGAGAAACCCCGTCTCTACTAAAAATACAAAAAAATTAGCCAGGCGTGGTGGTGCATGCCTGTAATCCCAGCTACTCGGGAGGCTGAGGCAGGAGAATCGCTTGAACCCTGAAGCGGAGGTTGTGGTGAGCCAAGATCCTGCCATTGCACTCCAGCCTGGGCAACAAGAATGAAACTCTACCCAAAATAAAAAAAAATAATAAAATGAAATAAGCCAGGCATGGTGGCACACATCTGTAGTCCCAGTTACTCTGAAGGCTGAGGTGGGAGGTTTACTTGAGCCCAGAAGGTGGAGGTTGCAGTGAGCCATGACTGTGCCACTGCACTCCAGCCTGGGTGACAGAGCAAGACCCTGTAAAAAAAAAAAAAATGTCTTCCCTAGTGTGCGGAATTGCCCCAGCACATGGTTTGGCCAGCCAAAAAAATAACTAGAACAACCACTATCATTTATTGAATGTTTACCATGAGCCAGTCATTGTGCTAAAACTTTTACAAACATTATGTCCCCGATGACAATCCCATGAAGCCCCTGTATTACTGATGAGAAAGCTGAGGCCTTAAGAAGAATAATTTTCTCGAGGTTTTTTTTTTTTGGACAGAGTCTTGTTCTGTCGCCCAGGCTGGAGTGCAGTGGCGCGATCTCAGCTCACTGCAAGCTCCATCTCCCAGGTTCATGCCATTCTCCTGCCTCAGGCACGCGCCATCACGCTCGGCTAATTTTTTTTGTATTTTTAGTAGAGATGGGGTTTCACCATGTTAACCAGGTTGGTCTTGATTTCCTGACCTCGTGATTTGCCCGCCTCGGCCTCCCAAAGTGCTGGGATTACAGATGTGAGCCACGGCGCCCAGCCTCGAGGTCTTATAGCTAGTTGCAAAGCAGGTCTTTTACCAGCATGTGGTAAAGACTCTTGAGAGTAGGTTCCCCAGAGTGTACTAGGTTTGGAAGCACTTAATGACCTAAGTGAACAGAATATTTGAAAACATCTTGAGTCACTTTTTATATTCATCTTCTCCCTTTTTTTCTATTTATGTATGTATGTGGTGTGAGTGTCCATAAAACTTACATATATGTGTATATACTCACACATGTATGTGTATACACACTCTTGAATTATGAATTGTTTATTTGAGGAAGAAAAGCAGTTTGATACACATGACATTTTAATTTCTGAATAAATTTGGTAAGCAAGAGAGGGAGGACTATAGAAGGGTCACTTAGATAGTAATGTACATTCCTGCCATGGAACATTCCAAAATGAAATAAAGTTTGCATCATTCACATAAAATTTAGTGTGGATATAGCTGCTACCATGTGTCAGTGTGCTAGGTATTTTAGCTAGGTGATATAATATATGCTTCTCAGTTACTCTGGAAGGTAGGAAGGTCTCTGTTTTACACATAGGGGCATGGAGGCTGATAGAGCTTAACTTGTCCAAGGTGATCATGCAGCTCACTTGAGCCTAGCTGCTTTCTGCTGTACAGCACTACTCTGTTTTTAAATAGAGCCAAGTTAGTATCTTCCTTATTTTCTTTTCCTTTTTTTTTTTTTTTTGAGGCAGGGCCTTGTTTTTTCACACAGGCTGAAGTGCAGTGGTGTGATCACAGCTCACTGTAGCCTCCACCTCCTGGGTTCAAGCTACCCTCTCACCTTAGCCTTTTGAGTAGCTGGGACCACAGACATGTGCCACCTTGCCCAGCCTTTCCCAATTTTTTTTTTTTTTTTTTTTTTTTAAGACAAGGTCTCTGTTACCCAGGCTGCAGTGCAGTGGCAAGATCACAGTTCACTGCAGCTTCCTCCTTCCTGGGCTCAACCAATCCTCCTGCCTCAGCCTCCTCAGTAGCTAGGACTACAGGCATGTGCCACCATGCCCAGCTAATTTTTCTATTTTTGTAGAGACAAGGTGTCACTGTGTTGCCAGGGCTGATCTTGAACTTAAGCAGTCCTTCTACCTCGGCCTCCCAAAGTGTTGGGATTACAGGCATGAGCCACCATGCTTGGCCCATGGAGGATTATATTGAAAGATTGATAGCATAACAGAATAAAAGGTGAAAATGCCCTTTTAAATCTCCTGCTCTGGCCTCTTCACCAAATCTCTTCCCTTTCCAGAAAGCTACTATTAACAGTTTGGTATATGCTATTCCAAACTTTGTGTGTATGCATAAACTTAAAGCATTAAACAAAAAATTGGCTCACATTGTACATTTTATTTAGATCTTGCTTAGATTAACCCATGTGTTTCTTTTTGATGTTTTAAGGCATCTCATTATGATGTATCATAATTAGCCATTTTTTAATGATATGTATTAGGTTATCAGTTTTCTTACTCTTACAAACAATATTTTATTGCATATGCCTTCTTGTACACATGTGACTGTATTTTAAGGAATGATTCCTTAAAGGAGAATTCCTAAATTGAAGCATACACTAAATTCCTTTCTTAGTGGTGGTTTAGAATAATAATTTCCTGACTATAATAGGCCAGCATTCGAACCTAACATAACCTAACATTCATAACGTATTGTAGCGTATATCTGGGCTCTTCATACAGCTGTGGAAATCACACATCACCCTCAGCAGCCTTGCTTAGGCTGACTTTGGTCTTTTTTGTGAGACACAACTGAGATATCAGTTAGTAATCTAATGATGCAGTCTTCCTGCCCCTCTCTCCTTCTGTGGGGAAAGATCAAGCCTCCTAGCAAAGTTAAGGGTTTTCGTTGCACAGATAGGTCCCTGGGTGTGTCCAGGGGCTCGATTCCTCAGGAGCTGTGGTCTATCTCACTTTGAACCCCATTTACCTACCCAAGAATCTGTAGTGCTCCTGAGCGGTGAGACCTGGGGGGTTGCTCACTCCTTCAGTCTTCTACTTATCAGTCCCGAGGACCCTTTTTCACTACAGATCTCTATGGCTTGCTCCTCACTTTAAGTCTTTGCTCAAATGTTGTGTTCTCTGACCACCCTACGTAGAACCGCAGTACCCTACCTTGATTCCTCTCTGCACTCCCATTTTGCTTTTCTAACATCTATATATTTTACTGAATGTGTCTTTGCTTACCTTCTGTAATATGTAAGCTCAATGGTAGCAAGAGTCTTTTCTTCACTATATTTATTTTTTTGTTTTTTGAGGCAGGGCCTTGCTGTGTTACCCAGGCTGGAGGGCAGTGGTGCAATTTCAGCTCACTGCAACCTACATCACCCCCACCCCCCACCCACCCCCACCTGCATCCCTACTCAAGCAGTCCTCCCACCTCAGCCTCTTAAGTAGAGTAGCTGGGACCACAGGCATGCACCTCCACACCTGGCTATTTATTTTTATATTTAGCAGAGACGGGTCTTGTCATGTTGCCCAGGCTGGTCTTGAACTCCTGAGCTCAAGCATTCAGCCAACCCTGGCCTCCCAAAGTGCTGGGATTACAGGTGCACACCCGGCCCACTCTCTTTATTCTTAGTACCTGGCTTACAGCAGATGCTCAGGATACATTTGTTGGTTCTGTCAGTCAGTGAACAAACAAGTGAACTCAGGACCCCTCTCAGATTGATAGCCACCCAACAGCCCAACCTGTCTCCATTTCTCCTGTTATCACTCTCCAGCAAAGAGCCCTAGGAGTGGGTGCTATTGGGTTGCAAGCAGGTTGAGCATCTTCACTGGGAGGGTCATGTGGGGAACTGCCATCAGGGACTCTTCAGATGCCTCTACAGAAGTGTTATGAAGAATAATGCCAACAGGAATACAATAGTGTTTTATTGATCACTTACTGTGTGCCAGCCCTGCAAGTCAAGAGAGAGAAAGTGTGAGCAGCAAAGGCAGGGGTAGAGCTACCGATGCAGAGAAAGAGAAAAAGGAGAAAGCGATAGTAAGTGGTGAGGGAAGGGAAGGGAGACTAGTGGGGATTGAGTTGGAGAATTGAGAAAACTTGCCTAGGGGGCCACTATTGCTGGTCAGAAGAGTGACACATGTTTGACCCTGAAAAGTAGATCTCTGCTAGTGTGAGTTTAACTAGAATATTTTAACATCCATGCTGCAATCTTTTGAGAGAGGAGAAAGAGTGGCAAATTATGTCTGCTAGTATGGAAACATGTAGTTAGCAAGTCAGCAATTTAAATTTCATGGAGAGGGAGATAAAAGACCTTATCGGGAGTAAGAATAGAGCTGTGAAGGACTATATTCAGTGTTTCAACCTCAGCCAAAGTTGTAACAGCCTCTTAAACAGAGGCAAGTTAAAATGATTACAGATTTAATGTGTGTTTCCATTTGTATCAAATGGTTTGTCAAGTCTGTACTAAGATAATTTAGTAACATACCTTTCTTTGCCTTAAGGATGTTTGAAAAGTAAAACAAACTATTTAATGCAAGTTAGGATAAGTGTAGTCAATTTATAAATACTCACTAGAGAGGGAAAAGGAAACAGCTGTAGACAGTGTTAACCATAAAGAGAGGTTGTTTCCAGAGTTACCCAAGATAGTACCAAGACTATCTGCCCAGATTGGATAATAATTTTTCCCCCAAATTCAGTCTTGTTTTGAAAGAATGCTCAGTAGTTGTTTTATTTGGGTTTTTGTTTGTTTTTTTTTTGTTTTGATTAAGTACCTTTAATGAGTGGAAGTAAAATCTTAAGATTGATTGTCACTGGGACCCACTTTTCTTGTTAAGTGTTGCATTCTTATGTGAGAATGACCTGTTGATTTCCTTTCTCTTGCATGGTTGACACTCTTACCTTTTCTTCCTTTTAATTCTAGTGAGGATGCTGACACAACCTGTGACCTTAGGCAAATTACTTAAAACTAAGTCTACATTTCTTGGTTGTTTTTTTTGTGTGTGTGTTTGAGTCTCCATTTTCTTAACTATAAAATGGGATATTAGTATCTGCCTTGCAACTTTATTGTAATGTATTAATGAAATGCCATTTTTAAAAGGGCTTATTTATATTTAACACAATGCTTGGCACAAAGTAGGCACCAGGGGAATGGTATTTCCTTTTCTCCTCCCCCTCCTCCTTATGGTAAACTTGTGCACATTGTTTTCTTGCTGAAATGGCTTTGAGAAGCAGCCTCACAGTTAAAAGTGCAATTGGCCTTTGATATATACTAGATAGTTTGTTCATACAACTTGGGAATTGGAGAACCATTTTCTAATTCAAATGAGAACTTGGAATTCTGTCTCCAATAAAGCTTCTTACAGGTCATGCGTATCCCTGAATTTACTCACAGGCTAATGTTCACAGGCTACTCTTTGTTTCTCTTTCAGATGAACAGACTAGCCACTTTGCATTGACTGGAAACAATGGCATTTACAGAAAGAGTCAACAGCAGTGGCAACAGGTAAGCATAGAATCTATGATTCAAAGACATGCTGATATTTAATTTTATAATCTACTTTTCAATGAATAAGTTTGGTCTTTTTCAATTTTGCAACGTAAGAACTCACGGGTGCAAGAAAATGTTTGAAATTTTCAGTTTTCTCTACATGAAGTCAAACTTGTTGGACTGGCTACATATTTTCTTTTAAATCTAGCAATCGCTGAGTCTGTTAACTCATTTTTTTTTAAAATGTGGATGTTAATTTAAATGATTAAATCAGCATTCTAATGCTGTGTTCAAGATAACAAGATTGCACTGATTTGGGGAAAGCATACACATGTTCAGCCTGTGCTTGAAATAAATAAACAAATCCATCTCATCCTGAAAGCTGTGAAGGAGGGAATTCCTTCATATTTGTATTTTGCCCCTTTCACATCTCTCCCTCCAACTCTGCACACACAATTTAGTGCTTTCTTGCATATAGTAATTGATCAGTGTTGATTGAGGGGATCATATTAACATTTTGAAGCAGTTTTAAGTAATAACTCATTTGACTTTCAGAAAGAATTGTTATCACTGATTAGTTTTTATTTAAAGTATTAGCTATTCAAAAATATAATTTTTTTTTTTTTTTTTTTGAGATGGAGTCTCAGTCTGTTGCCCAGGCTGGAGTGCAGTGGTGTGACCTCAGTTCACTGCAGCCTCCACCTCCCAGGTTCAAGCGATTCTGCCTCAGCCTCCCAAGTATCTGGGATTCACCATGTTGACCAGGCTGGTCTCTAACCCCTGACCTCAGGTGATCCCCCTGCCTCGGCCTCCCAAAGTGCTGGAATTACAGGCGTGAGCCTCTGCGCCACTCCAAAAATGTATTAAATGTTTTTAAATGTTACTACTACCCCTTGTAGTAACATTCTAGCAATTGCAGAGTTGTTTTTATTGTTACTTTTATCATAATTTCTATTTATTAATTTTTTTTTTTTTTTTAAGACAAAGTTTCGCTCTTGTTGCCCAGGCTGGAGTGCAGTGCCATGATCTTGGCTTACTGCAACCTCCGCCTCCCGGGTTCAAGGGATTCCCCTGCCTCAGCCTCCCAATTAGCTGGGACTACAGGCGCATGCCCCCACACCTGGCTAATTTTTGGTAGAGACGGGGTTTCACCATGTTGGCAGGCTGGCCCCGAATTCCTAACCTCAGGTGATCCACCTGCCTTGGCCTCCCAAAGTGCTGGGATTACAGGCGTGAGCCGCTGTGCCCAGCCATAATTTCTATTTATAATAGAATTCTTTTCCCCCCTTCTTGCTACTGCATTTTACTAGTCTAAAAAATAAAAACATTATAAGAAATGTAGACTCAGACTTATTTATAATGTAACAGAATAGATGATGGTGCCTGCAATTGTGGACCATCCCAAATGTTCTCCTACTTCTCCCCCTTTCTGGTTCATTTAGGAAATTATTCAATTCCTGGTCATCATTGTGGGGCTGCTAAACTTGGTTTACTCTCTCCCCTCACCAAAGGGAAGACAGTTAGTTGACCCCGGCTGCTGCAGTTCACATTCTGCTAGAGCCTGGGGGAAAGCTGTTGTCATTTGTCTTTAGGTTTATTCATAATGTTGGGTTTACACATACGTTTTACATTTTTATGTAGTTAAATGTCTTGTCCTTTATGGGTTCTGGCTTGATTGTGCTTAGAAAGGTCTTTCCTCCTCCAAGATTGTGAAAATAATGTCATGTGTTCTTTGCTGGCACTTGTACGATTTCATTTTTGCATTTAAATCAGAACTTGTAAGCTGGTGGACTGTGGGACAGATCTGGTCAACATATGGGTTTTGGTTAGCCTGTCACAGAATTCTGAAAGAAATTATCTGCCAGTGTTTTTTACATAACAATCTTCTATCTTCTCATGAAAAATGTAAGATTTAGCAACCCTGGGCTTGCATTGCCATATAGCAATGCTCAGAAAGAATTGAATAGCTTCGGCTCTTTTAAGCAGAACACAGGCTTTCTAATTCAGAACTTCCCAATTGGTGTGCCATCAAATGCTTTTCAGGTGTGCCACGATGTTGATTCCCCGCCCCCCAGCCTAAAGGTCAGCCAGAGCTCCTATCTAATTTCCTCCTGCAGACATCATCTGCTTTGTCCGTTTGCCCCAGAGACTTGATGTCACACACAAAAAAAATTGAGAAAGCACTGACGCTTTTCAATTCGTTACAGTTCTCTGCACAGCCAGATTCACACATTTAGTTAGCTGCTTGACCCTCTTAACTTGCAACCCATTTTACATCTTTGACTTTTTAGTATTTTGATCGACATGTAGTTAACTTGAATATATATTGTACATTTCATATTAATAGGAAAAGGTAAAGATGGGGGATGTTAGGGAACTTTTTTTTCTTTTTCTTTTTCTTTTTTTTTTTTTTGAGACGGAGTCTCGCTCTGTCACCAGGCTGAAGTGCAGTGGCATGATCTTGGCTCACTACAACCTCCACCTCCAGGTTCAAGCAATTCTCCTGCCTCAGCCTCCTGAGTAGCTGGGACTACAGGTACACCATGCCCAGCTAATTTTTGTATTTTTAGTAGAGACGGGTTTCACCATGTTGGCCAGGATGGTCTCGATCTCTTGACCTCATGATCTGCCCACCTTGGCCTCCCAAAGTGCTGGGATTACAGGCGTGGGCCACCACATCTGGCTGGGAATCTTTTTTTTTTTTTTTAAAGCAAAAAGCTAGACAATTGTTTCATCATTTTTTATTAAATCACCTGTCTTTTCTCCACAGATACAAATGCTATGTCTAAATTTTATCACAGTCTTGGGTCTGTTGTTGGGCTGTCTTTTGCTCCATTGATGTGTCTTTTGGCAACTGTGGCATATTGTTTCACTGTATCTTTATATGTCATAATATTGAGGCAGATTCTTTGTAATTCTTGTTTTTAGAATTTTCATAGCTATTCATTCTCATGCTTCTCAGTGTATTCTGAAGTCATTCATCATTTTCTAGAAAATTTATGATTGGCATTTTGATTGGAATCCCTTGGAATTCATCAGTTAGAGTTGACTACTGTAGGCTATTAAAACGTCTTCCTATAAGAATGTAGATATCAGACTGGTGAAAATTTAAGGAGCTGAAGTAATTTTAAATTTTAATTGTAAGATTTTCGTGGAGGTGATTTTTCAAAAAGGTTTAGTTATTGATGTTGGTTCCTGTGTTATTTCTGGTAGATGAATCAATTATAGTAGGTAAAAGTATTATCATTGGCATGATTAAAAAGATGTTTTAGCTTAAAACCTAAATAATGGGTTGATAGGTACAGCAAGCCGCCACGGCATGTGTATACAACGTGCATGTTCTGCACATGTATGTAACAAACCTGCATGTTCTGCACGTGTGTTTAACAAACCTGCATGTTCTGCACATGTATCCCAGGACTTAAAGTAAAAAAAACAAAAAAACAACTTTTTTTTTTTTTTTTTGAGATGGAGTCTCACTCTGTCGCTCAGGCTGGAGTGCAGTGGCGTGATCTTGGCCCCTCTGCCTCCCGGGTTCAAGCGTTTCTCCTGCCTCAGCCTCCTGAGTAGCTGGCACTACAGGCACCCACCACCACGCCCGGCTACTTTTTGTATTTTGTATTTATTTATTTATTTATTTTCAGTAGAGATGTGGTTTCACCATATTGTCCAGGCTGGTCTCAAACTCCTGACCTTGTGTTCCCCCCCACCCCCACCACCCACCCCCGCCTTCAGCCTCCCAAAGTGCTAGGATTACAGGCGTGAGCCATGGCGCGCAGCAAAAAGAAAAAAGATACTTTATATTCTGTGACATATTTTTTTTGTTTTGCTAGTTATTAAGTTTGGATGGGTAACTGCCCCTTATAGTAACATTCTAGCAATTACAGAGCTGTTTTTATTATTTGTTACTTTTATCATAATTTCTAGCTCCTCACCTCAATATGCTCCTTTTAATTTTAGTACCTAGTACAAGTGGTAAGTTTGGGGATATCCTTTAAAAAGCTCTATTTTTAATACACACCAGTAGCTCACTTGTTTAAATGTTTAATCATGATAGGTATTTAATCTTTTATTTGCCCAGAAAAAAACATTAAATTCATGTGGAACTGGTCCAGGACTAGGATATATTTGCAAAGGAAACAGATGTGTATTGAGTACACAGCTCTAATCATTCAAACTAAATTGAAGTCTGAACGTGAACCCTTACTTTGCTCAGGGCTATCAAAAGTCATAAGCGTGGACAGAATATTAATGTAATGTGCAAAGACAATGTTTTAGTTCTTACAAATAATAAGCTTATTCTGTGACTTCCAGATTTGTCGGCACTTGACACTGTTGAATTTGAGCTCACTTATATTTCTTCACCTTCCTTCCGTCCCCCTTTTTAATAGTTCTTTCTAAAAATTGTTATTGGAGTCTAACAGACTGAAAAAGGCAGACATTATTAGTACAGTTTAGTGCATTTTCTTTTCTTTTTTCTTTTTTTTTTTGAGATGGAGTTTTGCTCTTGTCGCCCAGGCTGGAATGCAATGGCGCGATCTCGGCTCGCTGGAACCTCCATCTCCTGGGTTCAAGCGATTCTCCTGCTTCAGCCTCCCGAGTAGCTGGCGCACCACCACGCCCAGCTAATTTTTGTACGTTTTTAGTAGAGACGGGGTTTCACCATGTTGGCCAGGCTGGGCTCAAACTCCTGACCTTAGGTGATCTACCTGCCTCGGCCTCTCAAAGTGCTGGGATTACAGGCGTGAGCCACCGTGCCCGGCCTAGTTCAGTGCATTTTCATAAAGTGAACACACTTGTGTAACAGATCAAGACCAGCTGTCTAGAACTCCTCTCCTTTCCCCTTTCAGCTACTACCTCCCTTAAAAGTCATCACTGTTCTGACTTGTAACACCCTGCATTTGTTTTGTCTGCTTTTCAATTTGATTTAAATATAATCATATAGCATATACTCCTTTATAAAGTTTCCATTCATTTTGATGTTTGTATTAGTTAACCTTCAAACACTGTGAGGTTTAGGGGTAAAAAATCTACATGACTTTTGGCTCCCTAAAAGCTTAACTACTAATTAGCCTACAGTTGACTGGAAGCCTTATGAATAACATAAACAGCTGATTAACACATATTTTGATATGTATTAAGTAGTGTATTCTTACAATAAAGTAAGCTAGAGAAAAGAAAATGTTATTAAAATCATTTCTAGGCATGGTGGCTCATGCCTGTAATCCCAGCACTTTGAGAGGCTGAGGTGGGCAGACTGCTTGAGTCCAGGAATTCATTCGAGACCAGCCTGGGCAACGTGATTAAACCCTGTCTCTACAAAAAATACAAAAATTAGCCACCTGTAGTCCCAGCTACTGACAGGGGTCCAGGTGGGGTAAAGGCCTGAGGTGGGAGGATTGCTTGAGCCTGGGAGGTCAAGGCTGTGGTGAGCCAAGATTGCACCACTGCACTCCAGCCTGGGTGACAGAGCAAGACCCTGTCTCAAAAAAATCTTAAGATAAAATGTATTTACTGTTCATTAAATGGAAGTGGATCATCATAAAGGTCTTCATTCTCATCCTCTTTATGCTGAGTGAAAGAGGAAAGTCTTTGTGTCTCTGAAGCAGAAGAAAATCCACGTCAATGGACTTGTGCAGTTCAAGCCCATGCTGTATTTTTATTTCTTCTGTTCAATATATTTAAATATCTTTATCATATATTTTATATTAGTATATTACTTATGTAATCACTTTACCTTTTACATTCTTTTCCCATCAACTTCTCATGGTCTAAGATGATAATGTAATTATCCTTACTTTTTGTTCCACCTCGTGACTGTCATCTACCCTCCAGCTATACTTTCTGCTTTTGGTTTTAAGTTATCCAGATTTCCAGATTAATAGCCTATTTTATTTTATGATTATTTGTGCCCTTGCAAGCTTTGTCTTTAAAATGACAATGAAAGTGGAAAAACCAATAAGCATTATTTACATTGTTTTGATTGAGAAGGAAAATCGTGTCTAGGATTTTATTTCTCCTCCAGCATCAACTCAAATACCACTTGAACAGAATGTTCATATTGATTAGGACCAATGAACTATCATTAACTGAATAAATTGTTCAAATGTCAAATTTTAAATTGCTTCATCTTTGAATAGTGCTTTTGCTTTGCTTGGACTTTCTAATTTCTTTTTCCTTATTGAAAGAGAGAATGTGCCTTTTTGCCATTTCACTAACATGTTCCCCTTCTTACTCTTTTGTATCAACTGCTTGAAATGTCTCATTTTCTCCTTGGAATCTTGAAACTAAAATTAATTTTTACAAAGTGTGTGCTAAATTACATTCTTCTGAAATTGGGCCCAGGTAACCGAAGCCAGAGAGTAAAGTTGGGATATATTCTGGGAAATTTTTTACTTGAGGACAGGGGGAAAACATGTTAAAGTAAACCATAAGAATGAAGTAAATGTCATTTCAGGCTATACCACCAAATGGGTGGGACATGATTTTATTGTCTTCTGCCATTCAGAGTGGGTACTGAAGTGTTTTAGGAGATTTGCTGAGATGCTTTTCAGTTTTTGGGAAGATTTGAGGGGATTGGATTTTGTTAACCTTGCATCATATAGGATGGAATACTGTAGCCCCTGGAAGCTCTCCTTTTCGAGTTTGAATTGATGTTTAACTCTCCTAATTGAGAAGAATTCTCAATTATTGAGGAAGCTACAAGGTGTTCAACAGATTAACACCTATTATATGGACAGATCTTCTTTATGCAAGTAAATCAAGGACCAAACTTCTAGATGCTTACTAGAGAGTTTAATGGCTGTAGGCCATGTTTTCCTGAAATAGTGATTGGCCTGGGCATTGTAAATAGTGCACACCTGGAATTGTGAAATGAGGAAATAAGGTGAACTAGTTTCTGGCCTGATTTACAAGTGCAATAATATTTCTTATACAAAACACCTTGTTTTCCCTCATTTTAGAAAATGATTGCTAACTGATAAGTATGTGTCATTGTCATATGTAGTTTGAGATGAGTTACTCAGTTTGATGGGTTTAGAAGAGTTTAGATTCAGACTTACCTGAGAACTGAGGAAATATTTTTTTGGAATTAGTTATTTCCCAAAAGGAAAGCTAAATTTTGCATATAAGAAGACACTGCTACATAGTATTTACTCTTCTACAAGTGGCATAGTCATCTTAGAAAACAACAGAAGTAACTTTATTGAGGTGTAATTTACATGCTATTTTAAGTATACAGTTTAATTTTTAGTAACTTTACTGAGTTGTGCAACCATTACTACAATCCAGCTTTAGAACATTTTCATCTAGATGGAACTACCTGTTTACAGTTAATCCCATTTTCATTCCCAGCCCCAGGTAACTATTAATCCTCAATAATTTTGCCTATTCTGGACATTTTATATAAGTGCAATCATACAATATGTTAATTTTTGTGACTGGCTTCTTAGGATAAAGTTTTCAAGATTCATCCATATTACAGCATGTATCAGTTTTTCAGTCCTTTTTATTGCTAAATAATATTCCATTGCATAGATGTGCCATCTTTGTACTATTCATCAGTTAATGGACATTTAGGTAGTATCCACTTTTTTGTTTTTATGAGCAATGTTCCACATATGTTTTTATTTCTTTTGGGCAGATGTTTAGGAGAGGAATTGCTTGCCTCTAAGGTAGGTTTCTGTTTGGAGTCATCTTTATTTTAAGCTCACAAGCCATTGTGCCCGGGGTCAGTTTTGTTTATTTGCATGTACTTTTTCTCTGTCTTTAGCCCTGAACTCCCTGCTAAGGCTGAGAGTTGGAGGAGAATGAATTAATATTAATAATTATTTTGTGCCTTCAGTATAGTGGACACTAGTCCAGGCATTTGGCATTATATCATTTTAGGTGCTAAACTTGGTCCAGGTGGTAGATAAGATGAACACTGAGTTGAATTGCTGGGGATAACATTGTCTTTGTAGGGATACTAATTTTATACTGTCTTGATGTGGGAAAGAACCATTTTTCTTTCTGGAGGCCTTCCATTATAACAGTACTTTTCTTCTGAAGCCATAGTAGTCAGCCTACTTTAGGAAGAAGAGAATTTCAGTTCCAGTTTCTCCTGTTTTGCAGAAGCTGGGGAACCATTATTTCAAAATCTGAGTCATGTTTTCTATGCTCTATAAGGTATTCATATCAGTAGCCTAATTTTACTGGAGAAAGCAAAAGCCTGGAGAGACCTTCATAGCTGAGTATGTGAATCAGACTGTGGGGAATGCTGGGGCAACTAGTTCATTTTTGGTTGGAAATTTTTTTTCTTTTTTCTTGAGATGGAATCTCACTCTGTTGCCCAGGCTGGAGTGCAGTGTTGTGATCTCCGCTCACTGCAACCTCTGCCTCTTGGGTTCAAGCAATTCTCCTGCCCCAGCCTCCCAAGTATCTGGGACTACAGGTGCATGCCACCACACCTGGCTAATTTTTTATTTTTAATAGAGACAGGGTTTCACCATGTTGGCCAGGCTGGTCTCAAACTCCTGACCTCAGGTGATCCTCCCACCTCAGCCTCCCAAAGTGCTGGGATTACAGGCGTGAGCCACCATGCCCAGCCCTGAGCCACTGCGCCTAGCCTGATTTTGCCATACTTAAAAAAACAAACAAACAACTATCCTTTTTCCTCTTTTTCTTTGCTGAACTATTTTAAAGCAAATTCCATTTCACTTCTTCATACTTTATGTGCATCTCTAAAAATATATGGACATTTCCCTACTTAAATACATACCCATCTCACACCTAATAAAATTAACATCTTGGATTCGTCTAATACCTAGTCTATCTCCAAACTCTTTTCTTTTTCTTTTTTTTTTTCCTTTTTTTTTTTTTTTTTTTTTGAAACGGAGTTTCACTCTTGTTGCCCAAGCTGGAGTGCAGTGGTGCCATCTGGGCTCACTGCAACTTCCACCTCTCAGGTTCAAGCGATTCTTCTGCCTCAGCCTCCCGAGTAGCTGAGATTACAGGTGCACATCACCATGCCTGGCTAATTTTTTGTATTTTTAGTAGAAACGGGGTTTCACCATGTTAGCCAGGCTGGTCTCAAACTCCTGACCTCAAGTGATCTGCCCAACTCAGCCTCCCAAAGTGCTGGGATTACAGGCGTGAGTCACCGTGCCCGGCCCCAAACTTTCTAGATTGTTTTAAAATGTCTTTTAAAATTGTTTTTAGCCGGGTGCGGTGGCTCATGCCTGTAATTCCAGCATTTTGGGAGGCCACGGTGGGTAAATCACCTGAGGGTCAGGAGTTCGAGACCAGCCTGACCTACATGGTGAAACCCCGTCTCTACTGAAAATAAAAAATTAGCCGGGTGTGGTGGTACGTGCGTGTAGTCCCAGCTACTCGGGAGGCTGAGGCAGGCGAACCACTTCAACCCAGGAGGCAGAGGTTGCAGTGAGCCGAGATTGTGCCACTGCACTCCAGCCTGGGAGACAGAGTAAGACTCTCTCAAAAAAATAAAATAAATAATAAATAATAAAACTGTCTTCATCTTGATTCAAGGAAACCAAAGTTCACATATTGCATTAGGTTTTGTTTCTTGAGTCTTAATCTAGAGCAGCATTTACTCTATTTACTTGTGGGGTGGGAGCATTTACTAGTTAAGGAAACAGTTGCATGTATGTCCTACTTCTTGGATTTGTTTGTTTCCTATTAATGCGTTTAACTTGTTTCAATATAGCAGTAGTTCTCAACGGAGGACAGTTTTGTCTCCCTCTCTTCCAGGGGACATTTGACAATGTCTAGAGAGATTTTTAGTCATCACAATCTAGTGAGTAGAGGCCAGGGATGCTATTAAACATCTACAATGCACAGAACAGCCCCCACCACAAATAATTTCCTGGTTTCTAATGTCAATAGTGCTGAGATTGAGAAACTGTCAGCCTATCCCATGTATTTCCTGAAGAATGGAAGTTAGCACTAAAAGCTTGGTTAGAGTCAAGATAACTCTTTTTGCTTAAAATAGTTAAATTGCCCAGGAGTGCCGGTATTCTGTTTTGATCTGGGTGTTGGTTACAAGAGTATATCATTTTGTGAAAATTTATATGTGAGCTCTACACTTTAAAAAATGTGTGTTATTTTTAATTTTAAAAGTTTACATTAAAAAAAGAAACCTCTTTATTGTGTTGGGTCCCTTCCTCTTTTTGTCTACTACTTCACACTTCTTAAATAGTTGAATAAATCTTTAAAGCCTCACTCCCTTTTAAAGTTCCTTAATACTCATTTTTTTTTTTTTTCCAATGTGAGAGACTGGTAGAGATGGGGGAAAAAATGGGTGCCTTTTGAACTCATTGTTGGGATGGTTGAGTGTCTGTTAGGGAAGTCAGAGTGCTGGTACTTTCCTTGCTCTGCAGAAAATTGCAGAGTTGCCCTAAGGGAGGGACACCTAAACGATAAGTAATGTTAGGCCACTTGGGTTTTCTGTAAAGCTGAAAGGAGAAAGTCATTCCAGATGGGATGGTTTGAAAGCAGAGGTTGGCTTTCGTGAGCTGTGGAATTTGGGAAAGGGGCATTCTGGGCTGAAAGAACCAGGGAAGGTAAGGAATGCATTAGGGGTGTGCTGGGAACCTTTTCTTGAGCGATGTCTTAAAGCCAGCTTCTCTTCTCTGTCTCTGATAAATAATTGGAAGGAAAGGCAATGAATTTTTTTCTGACAGTTGGTTCTAACTTGGGGGCCAGGGCCTCGTTTGCAAATGAAAGGACTGCTGTTGGAGTAGTTGAAATCACAATGGGCCCTGACTCTTTTCACATCAAAGTGTAAAAGAATCTCCAGGGGTGATAAATGGGGGCTGCTGGACTCATTACTTGTAAACAAAGCTGAGGGATGACCTCTACGTTTTTTTTTAATTAAAGGAAAACAGGGTTTCCTAGTGGTGAGCATGGGGCTGCTCTTCGTTTGAATTTTGTCTGTTCACACTGGAAAAGATCTTTTTTAAGGTTACAAGGGAGCTGCCACTGTTACCCAGGATTTACCCTGAATCTCAAACACTACTGGAAAAATGCTGTGCCTAGGACGGCCCAGCAGGTATCCTGCGTGTGTTGAGAATTGAAGTGCAGTGGGTTCCACTGCGTTGTTACAGTAAAGTGGAACAGGGCAGAATTTCTGAGTGCTGCTCCTCTCAGGAGACTGAGGGCTCCTTTACTCCTTTTCCCACCCAACATCAGGAGGAAAACTCCTTTATTCCTGTGCAGTGTAGAAAAAGGTCCGTTTTTAAGTAAATTCTTAGCTCTTTGTAAAAGAAGTCCAAAGGCAGTGGTTTTAGAGTTTAAAGATATTATTTCTTTATATTTGTGTAGTTACAAGGCTTTGAATATGATCAAAACCTTTAACCAAAACTAAAGTATGTGCATACTTTATGGTGTTGAAAGCAATGCTACTAAAAATACTACAACATTTTATGGGATTAAGATTGCAAATTGCTGCCTAAATTCAGCTTGCAGTTAAGGCCTACCTTCAGTAAACTCTCGTTGTGTAGTCAGCTCCCCACCAAGCTTATCTCTTGCTGTTTTTCCACTTGGCTCCTCTGTTGCAGTCAGTCCAAGCCCTAACCAGATTTTAAACAACTGGAGGTCAGAGACTGCCCTTTGTAACCTGAGTGGAACTGGTAAGGCACTGGGCACCCAAGAATTCTAATGTGTTTACTGACTTTCCACATGTTTAGTAATCACCTTCTGAGCCTATCTTCCAAGCAAGTTGTAAGACTTGAGAAAGGAGCAGAGGTCACAGCTGGCAAGGAGCACAGCATCCCTGGATGGTTGACAGAGACAAGCTATCCTCCAGATGAAATGTTTCCAACTACAGATGAGAGTATTGAAGGCCTTCCATTCCCCTTTGATAGCAGAATGGTGAGAATGTGGGAGACACCACCAGTTAACCCTGCCTTCATGAGTACAGATACCCACGAAAATATTTAATAAGCGCAGTGACCAGACGAGACCTGTGCTAAGTATTTGATAGGCATGCTTTCAATCTCGTAACTCCCTATGAGGTTATGTTTTACAGATGAAAAAGGGAAAAGAAAGATACTCATCAGTGGCTAGCTTCCTTCCATCACTAAACCCTCAAGTCCCTGTTCCCTTTTTGTCTTTGTAGAAGCTGGTGGCAGGGATATACTTTCTGAGCTCTGGTTTAAAACTCTGAGTTTTGGGCCACAGATCCCCTCTAGCTGACTCTTCTTTTTTTGACATGAATGAGATAAAAAGTTGTTCCTGGGAGATAGTTTCAGCATGGCTACAGTAGTCAGAGAAACGTGCATCTTTTCCAGTGAAGGAACAAAGCTGATTTCTTTGCACTGGGGCATAGTGGGGGTGTGGGAAGTGGGGGCTGGGTGATGGGATAGGGGTCACTACTGAGTCATATGGCAGGAAAAAGATGAAAAGATTAGTTACCAAAAAAAAAAAAATTAAGGAATGGAGGTGGTTCCCATCCTAAATTAGAATCTCCCCAGTTTGCCTCTCAGAGCCCTTTTCATCGCCGCGGTGAGATGATGTGTGCTCTCTCAGAGCACTTTGTGGTCTGTTACAGCATTGCACAGATGTCAGGTGGCTGCCCTGTTAATAAATCAACCTCTCAACGGTTAGAAGTTGTAGCAGTTCTCGTTTTAGATTATCTTTCTACATCCGGCAGAGGCTTACTGTCCCCCGCAGAGCACTTGGTAAACGAGATATGAAATTGTCCTTTAAGAATGGAGGTTTAATTTTCCAGTAGGACAGAGTATTCAATAAATGAGAGTGGAGACTATATTTTATTTGTCTAAAATACATGTTTTTAAAAACGTGTTCCTCAATAGCTGGTAAAGGACAAAGCCAGGGAGTTGAGAGCAAAGGGTATGCACGAGCTGAGATAGGAGGATATTTGGAAAAGTTACTGTTTCTTTTTTTTTTTTTTTTCTGTCTCATGTCCTCAACCTGGAGTAGTGACTCTGGTGAGTAGAACACTTCTTACAGGCTCACTGGGACCCTGCCACTAAATTTTCACCTGGAGAGGCAGCCTAATTAAGAGAGAGTTTGCTTTGAAATCAGTTAGATCTGGGTTTGAATTGTATCCCCATGAGACAGGTAATGCTGGGCAATTTTCTTAACCTCTCCAAACTCTAGTTCTCTCATTTGTAAAATAAGGATAATAATGAGGACTAAATATATACATTTATTTAAAGCCCATGGAGTGCTTGGTACTCAATAGACATTTAATAAATATTAATTTTCTTCCCTTTCTGTTGACTTGCCTTTGATAATTTCAGCATTTAGGGCGTGGAGAATTTGAACTTCATGATGTTCATAAAACACCTGAGGTTTAAAAGTTTGGGTTCCATTGGGCAATATAGGGAAAGCAGCCTTCCCATGCTCTGAGACCCAACTCTGAAGCATTGTCTGGGACCAGCGCCTGGCACTGTATGTGAACTGTGTAATTACGTGTTCCTGCCAACTGTGGGTTCAAGTGATGATGAGTCTGATTTTTGTTACTCTGGAACTTATATTATTAAGAGTTTGGGTAAATTGAAATGGTAGGTGACACTATGAATTAATTTCTCAATAAAATTCTCATTTCATATTTCCTACTAAAATATTACTTTAAGATATAGTTTAGGATACACATGAAGATAAGTATAGGCCAAGCACGGTGGCTTATGCCTGTAAAACTCAGCACTTTGAGAGGCTGAGGTGGGTGGATCACTTGAGGCCAGGAGTTCGAGACCAGCCTGGGCAACATGGTGAAACATCATCTCTTCAGGAAATACAAAAATTAGCCAGGCGTGCTGGCATGCACCTGTAATCCCAGCTACTTGAGAGGCTGAGGCACGAGAACTGCTCGAACCTGGGAGGCAGAGGTTACAGTGAGCCAAGATCACACTACTGTACTCCAGCCTGGGTGACAGAGTGAGACTCCATCTCAAAAAAAAAAAAAAAAAAAAGCATAGATAACTATGTGTAAAGAAACTAGGTATTCATTTAATAATACTTTTTATCCTTTTAGGTTAAGTAAATAGAAATCATATATTTCCTTCAGGTTAGTTTGATTTTGAATGGAAGTTCTCTGTTCTTAATCCAATATTCATTCATTCATCAAAGACTTTGTGGAGAGCCTTTGATGTCAAAAGTGTCAACTAGGAACTAGGGAGAGGGGATGGGAAGAAAAACTGGTACCATGGGGGAAGGAAGGAACTGGGATGGAGGTAGATTAGTCCACAGGGAGTTCACATTAGCGCTTGCATTCAGGTTACTATGTGTAGGTTACTATGTGCATCTACTCTTTTTCATCTAATGCTTTAAACTTTTTAAAAAGCTTATTCCTAGTCCAGTATTGTATTTTAACCTTATAAAGATCTTATAGGGTAGGTCAGGCAGATAGTTCCATTTGAAGTTTAAAGGGGTTAAGTGGTTTGCCAATGATCTCAGGGTTAATAATGAAACTGTTTTCTCAACCTGGAATGAGTTTTCTCTCCCTTCCCCAGCTCCTCAGTCTATTGATATCTTAGTCATCCTTTAAGGTTCAGCTGAAATACCACCTTTTCATTTCTTTTTTTTTTTTTTTTTTTTTTTTTTTGAGACAGTGTCTCACTCTGTTGTCCAGGCTGGAGTGCAGCGTTGCACAATCACGGTTCACTACAGCCTCAATCTCCTGGGCTCAAGTGATCTTCCCACCTTGGCCTCCCAAATACTATGATTACAGGTGTGAGTCACCATGACTACACTGGTTTTTTTTGTTTGTTTGTTTGTTTTTTTTAAGTACAATTTTTTTGTAGACCTGGGATCTCACCATGTTGCCCAAGCTGGTTCTGAACTCCTGGCCTCAAGCAGTCCTCCTGCCTCGGCCTCCCAAAGTGCTGGGATTACAGGCATGAACCACCATGCCTGGGTTGTTCTTTAGGTTTTTTTTTTTTTTGAGATGGAATCTCGCCCCGTCTCCAGGCTAGGGTACAATGGTGTGATCTTGGCTCACTGCAATCTCTGCCTCCCGGGTTCAAGCCATTCTCCTGCCTCAGTCTCCCGAGTAGCTGGGATTGCAGGTGCGCACCATCACATCCAGCTAATTTTTTTTATTTTTAGTAGAGATGGGGTGTTGGCCAAGATGGGCTCAATCTCCTGACCTCATGATCCGCCTGCCTTGGCCTCCCAAAGTGCTGGGATTATAGGTGTGAGCCACCGCACCCAGCTGCCTGGGTTGTTCTATACATCTTTTTTTTTTTTTTGAGATGGAGTTTCACTCTTGTTGCCCTGGCTGGAGTGCAATGGTGCAGCCTCTGCTCACCACAACCTCCACCTCCTGGGTTCAAGCAATTCTCCTGCCTCAGCTCCTGAGTAGCTGGGATTACAGGCATGCGCCACTATGCCCGGCTAATTTTGTATTTTTAGTAGAGACAGGGTTTCTCCATGTTGGTCAGGCTGGTCTCGAACTCCCGAGCTCAGGTGATCCACCTGCCTCAGCCTCCCAAAGTGCTGGGATTACAGGCCTGAGCCACTGCGCCCGGCTGTTATATACATCCTTCTCGTTATTCCTCTATCATAGCTTACTATTTTTAAATATTAAATTTCTGTTTGCATTATTGTATGGTTTCTCTTTCCTGATTAGACACAGACTAATAAAACATTTAGTAATTATTTTCCTCCATCTCATATATCCGTCTGAGTCGTAAACATCTTTCATACCAAAGACCTATTTAATCCTTCAGCACTATCTCTGTTTTGCAAATAACCAGCAATTAATAAGTGATTTGAGTTTGCCGCTATTGGAGTTATTGTTGCTGTCATAGAGAGATGGAGGAGTGCTGATGTGGAGGGTGGTTATAATGGGTATTTATTTGACCTTTCTTAGAAAAACAACCCAAAGTTCTTACTCTGTTACTAATGGGTTAACTTAGTGTTGCTGTGAAAGTCTGTAACTGTTAAGACAATTACGCATTGTTGACTCAACTGTTGAAAACTACATTTTAAGGCATCTATATAAAGTCTTCAGAATTATGTAAACAGTGATTTACTGCTACCTATTTGTCTTCATTGACCTTTTAAAAACAAATTCCTTGCAAGTACAGGCAAGCCTTAGAGCCAATGGTGCCTACAGGTTACCTGTATTTCACTTTTCGGCTAATTTGTCAATGTTTTCTCACAGCAGTGTTTTTGTCTGTTTTAACCAGGGTGTTTGGTTTGGATTAATGTTCAGTTTCTACACACACTTGCTAAGCCTTTTCTCTTATCCACCTATTAGCAAAAGGGAAGTGAAGGGTATAGCCTGTAGAGGGAATTCTCCCTCTTCATTTTGCATTCCAAGTCTATATCTAGGAAAGCATTGTAGCCAAAAAACCCAGGAGTATTGTCTGTATTTTGAAGATATTTGCTCCAAGATGGCTCACAGAAAAAAAAAATTGATAGTATCATTATTAGGCTAATGGGCATTTTTGACTCCTTAAGAGTTACTTGGCTCAGTCAGTCTGCTGGTTGAGGCTTTGGATTTGCTGATTGCAGCCCATGGGTATTTGCATACGCCTTCCCTTCTCCCAAGGCCTTTCTCCCCCATCAGTGCTTGTCATTGCTGAATTCATTGCACCCCTGTCCCTCACACCCACTCACATGACCTTCTCATACTAATGCCTTTTCACACTTGAGCAAGGTTTCTCCTTAATGAAGACAAGATGCATTAAACTTCCCAATTCAGAAAATCGGAGGGTAATGATATGTATGAAATAAAGTAGTTTCTTTTTAAGAGAACTCAGAGCTGACATCCATTGATTCAGGGAATGAATGTGGTTTTTGGTGTGCTGTATTCTCCCCTCTTCCCCAGGGTGGTAGTTAGTTTCTTTTTTTTTTTTTTTTTAAGTTCTGGGATATGTGCAAGGTGGTAGTTTCTACAGTGAGATAGTGACTTGATAATCTGAGAAATATGCATCTTACCCACACACATACCCACACCCTAAATGGAGGTACTACAGTATATTTTGCACTTCAGTAAATGCTCAGCACTTACTGTGTGCAGAGTGATATATATTGAATTTTGTGTGCGGTGCAGTCAATCCTTCCTCTTCTCTGATTTCTGAGACACAACCTGGCTCGTGTGCCTTGCGATTCTGAGGCTCTCTCAATTTCTCACCAAACTTCCTTTTATTTTGCTTGATAAAAGTTGGCATTCCTCAAATCTCTCTCTGACTTGCTTTCTTTTTATACTATGGATTTTCTCTGTATAATCTTTCATAGTGACTTTACCATCCCCCAGTGGGTGATTCCAACATCTGCATTTTCAAGCCAGGAAAGCACTGTAGCTCCCCCAAAAGCAGAAATATTGTGTATATTTTGAAGATATTTGCTCCAAGATGGCTCACAGGAAAAAAAAAATCATAGTATTACTAGGCTAATGGGCATTTTTGACTCCTTAAGAGTTACTTGGCTCAGTCTGCTGGTTGAGCCTTTAGGATTTGTTGATTGTAGCGCATGGGCATCTTCCTCTACTTCTCCAGAGGTAAGCCATTATCCCCCATTCTAATTTAATCATTCCTCCTCTTCTGTTCCATAATAATTAGGAGAGACTTCCTTATATGGGGAAGTTTCCCATACATTCCTTTTGCTTCTCTAGTTAAAAACTTCCAGGGCACCATATCGCCTACACTTTAGAGTTTGATTCCCTTAGTGTGGCATTCAAGCCCTTTATCCCCTGGGCCTCAGCTTGTTTTTCAAGTCTCATCTCCCATCACTACTGTCCTTCTACCAACCTTGGTGCCTTGCTTTATAGAAGATCTCTCAATTCCATATACAGGCTTTTGTCATTCAAGTACTGTGCCTTGGCATATACTATTCCTTCCTCCCATCCCTGCTTCATCAGTCCATCCCTTCGTCTGTCAGTGCTATCAGGGAAATACAGGGTTTTACAGGAACATGTAGGAGTAGTACCTCAGCATAGATTTGAGGACTAATCAGAGAAGACTTCTTGGAAGAGGCAGTTAGGCAGAACACTGATGTATGTTTAGAGTTGAAAAAATTGGGTGGAGGAATGGATAAAAGAGAGATGTGTGTTCCAGATAAAGGAACCATACTTGTGAAGACTTGGGCGAAAAGAAAAAACAAAACAGAAGTAAACTGTAGGGCCCTTTTGAGGAACTGAATGAAGTTCACTGTAGCTGGAGCAGAGAGCACCAGGTCAGGAAGTGATCTGGTGAGCCATGCTAAGAAATTTGACCATGTATTTAGGGTAATGGGAAGCCATCAAACTATTTTAAATATGTTAGTGGTTTAATATGATTTTAAAAGGTCGCTTGTCAAATGGAGAATGGAGTTTAGTGGGACATGGGCAGGAGCAGAAGCAAAGCAACCCATTGTGGGGATATGAAGTAAGTAGTGCATGGGAGAGCTGGAGAGAATCCAGTGGGCTCTGGATGATTTTTTTTTTTTGTAAACAATGAGAAAAGATAGGTAGGTTGGATGCATGAAACAGAAGACTCAAGAACAATTCTTAATCATTGGTTTTGTCACTGGGAGATGCTGAAAGATGGGAAAGACTGAGAGTGGTACATCCTTTTTGAGTAGTCCAGGTTTGAAATGCCTGTGAAAATCCTGGCAAGTGGAGATGTTAAGTGGGCAATTGGTTCTCTAAGTCTAGAGTTCATCGGGGAAGGTCTGGGCTTAAGACACAATTTATTCAGTAGAAAATGAATCACAGTTGTGCATGAGATTTCCCAACAGATGAGAGTGCTCAGGAACTTGAACTACGTAGCAACTTAGTGGGAACTAAGTAGCAGAGAAGGCTTAATAAGGAGGTTGAGATGGAGCTGATAAAGAAGCTGACAAAACCCAGGAGAGTACTCTCTTGGCCAAGGGAAGAGCAGGTGGGGAGAAGAGGTTCAGAACATCAAATGCTGTTAAACTGTGGATTCAGTCACCTCTTCCGTGAAACCTCCTCTCTCACCCTCAGGCAGTAATGGTCTCCCATTTCTCAAAGATACAACCTTTTATTATGGCATTTAAACTGTTTTTGTTTTTATCTTCCTCACAAGATTCTGTCATTGGACAGCTGATTATGAGCTAGCAGATACAGTAGAAATTCAATCAATTAATACATTAAATAATTTATAGAAGAATGATTATTGGCCTCTGCCACCAAGAAATGGTTATGTCTTCTTAGTGATTTGCCTGCTTTTTGTCTCCCTGGATTTAGGATGTATTTTTGAAAATAACATTGACATTCCTTCATAGACGTTCGTACAGTTTTCAGTATTCACAATGGCAGAAGTATGATATTTCGACTGTGCCCTATTTTTATGCTGGGCAAAGACCTCAAGAACAAAGCTCCTGTGACCTTACATAGGGGTCTTACACTGAAGGAGTATGGGAAATAGCAACTCTTGTAAAA
This sequence comes from Pan troglodytes, assembly GCF_028858775.2. NCBI lineage: Eukaryota > Metazoa > Chordata > Mammalia > Primates > Hominidae > Pan > Pan troglodytes. Next base: position 88,349,594 of record NC_072401.2, read on the forward strand.
ATAAGCTGGTCAGTGGCTGGTAGGTAAGCTGAGGGAAAAGATTTATGAGCAACATCCTGTTCTGGGATCACTGCTGGGGACGGAAGAGGGGGAGAAACTGCTATATAAATCACGAAGGCAGCTCAGGAAATAAAGTCTGCCATTGGAGGGTCTCAGGGGGACCCTTCGTGGATATCTTTTGCATAACACATGGGTGAAGGAGAATCAACAAGTGTCACTTTTCTCAGCCCATGTGGGGGGTTGGTGCTGGGTTGGGATAATTCATCTTTCATAAGGGAAAAAAGGAGCAGAAGATGACAGAATGAGATGGCACAGTGGGCCCCAGAGTCATCTCTAGTTTTGTAATTGCTTGCTGGATTGTGAAGAAAAAAGGAGAGAGAAGGGGCCATTTTGTAGGAGCAGAAGATTGTGTTCATTGGTCTTAGGTCTCACCTGGTAGCCTCTCCACGGAGCGCCTCCTTGTTCCTTCAGGAATCTGCATCAGCTTCTGCTCAGTTCAGGATGTGTAGGTGACATCCTATCTTGACCAGAGGGTGCATTTGGCTTGAGATTTTTTTTCTTTTCAAATGAAAGACAGTTGAGTCCAGGCGTGGTGGCTCACGCCTGTAATCCCAGCACTTTGGGAGGCTGAGGCAGGCGGATCATGAGGTCAGGAGATCAAGACCCATCCTGGCTAACATGGTGAAACCTCCTCTCTACTAAAAACACAAAAAATTAGCTTGGCGTGGTGGCACGTGCCTGTAGTCCCAGCTACTCAGGAGGCTGAGGCAGGAGAATTGCTTGAACCCAGGAGGCAGAGGTTGCAGTGAGCTGAGATTGTGCCACTGCACTCCAGCCTGGGCAACAGAGCGAGCTTCCGTCTCAAAAATAGAGCAAAACAAAAAACAGTTGAATCGGTTTATCAATAGGGGATTAGATTCTATGTTATGATGTACCTACAAAATAGAAATGAAATAGTTGTTAAAAAAGGGTAAGATAGGCCCGGCGTGGTGGCTCACGCCTGTAATCCCAGCACTTTGGGAGGCCGAGGCAGGCGGATCACGAGGTCGGGAAATCGAGACCATCCTAGCTAACACAGTGAAACCCCGTCTCTACTAACAATACAAAAAATGAGCTGGGCGCCGTGGCGGGTGCCTATAGTCCCAGCTACTCGGGAGGCTGAGGCGGAAGAATGGCGTGAACCCGGGAGGCGGAGCTTGCAGTGAGCCGAGATAGCACCACTGCACTCCGGCCTGGGCGAAAGAGCGAGACTCCGTCTCAAAAAAAAAAAAAAAAAAAAAAAGGTAAGATAGTTTATATGTGCATCAAGATTGCATGATATAGTATACAAATTACAGAACAGAATCAAAGATATCTTATTTTTGTGGGTAGGAAGCTAGAGCTATATCTACCTAGATAAACACATTCATAGAACAGGTCTGAAAGGGGATGCACCAACTCTAGCAACATGAATCTTTTGGGGGAATATAATTAGTTTTTTTAATGTTATAACTTTTAAAAAATTATACGTGGAAGGGTAATATTTGTTGTTTGTTCTTTTCCCATAATGTGCATATATCAATTTTATAGTTTAAGATATTAAAGTGGGCCAGGCATAGTGGCTCACACTTGTAATCCCAGCACTTTGGGAAGCCAAGGCAGCAGGATTGCTTGAAGTGTTCCAGACCAGCGTGGGTAACATGGCAAGGCAAGACCTCGTCTCTACAACAACAACAACAAAGATACTAAAGCGGAAACACTTCCTAGAATGTTATTTGAAAAAATGAAGGAATGAGTCCCCATCCTGCTACCTCCTTAAGAAGATAAAAATGTTGCTCCTTTACTTAAGGGTACATATTTTTATTTTTAGTTAAAAATATTTGGAGCGCTTGTTGCATTCTAGGTATTGTTCTATGTAGGGAGGATGCAGTAGCAAAACAAGACAAAGGAGATCCTGCTTTCCTGGAGTTTCCATCCTAGTGTGTATGGGTAAACATGTATTATAGATGAAAAACATGAATCATGGTTATAAAGCAGGTTTGGTGAGGGTAAAGAGTGTCAGCTGGATGAAGGAAAGGTATTCTCTTTTATATCTAGTCATCAGGAAAGGTGCTGCTGCTAAGGTTATGTTCGAGCAGAGACCTGAGGAAGTTTGCCAGATAGAACTGGAGCTGGGGGTGGAGGGAACTTTGCAGGCGAGGGGGAGCTTGTGCATAGGCCCTGAGGCAGTGTGTGCTTTGTATTTTTGTGGAACAGCAAGGTAGCCAGTGAGGCTGGAGCAGAATGATGAGGAGGGTGTTTGGGAGCTGGCAGGAGGCCAGATTGTGGAGGGCCTTGGCCATTGGAAAGTTGTTGGAGTGAGAGAGAAAGCCATTCGAGGGTTCCACCAGAGGAGTAGCACTCTTCAAATGCCCTTTAACAGGATCACTTGGGAAGCTTTGTGGGGTTTACACTGCGGTGAGCATGGGAAAAGCACATTAGGGGAAACTATCCTTGCAGTGGATGGGGATTATCTTTCCCTCTCATTTCACTAATGGAGAAAGTCAAATGTTTGGCACAGGAACATAAAACACTGTAAGCAGGGACCAGGTCCTGAGTTTTCCCAGTGGTAACTTCGGTGCTCTATTTTTCAGAGGAAGCTATCTGGGAATTTCTGTTTCCTAGCATGCATTATAACATGTTATTTTTAATAGCTAGGTCTCTGATCAGTTATTGTGACTGATCTCAGTCTTCTTGCATGAAGATGATGCCTCTGATTTATGATACTTTCTAGAATTCTGAGTCAGTATGAGTTAGTGTCACTTTTTCCATAACAAGGTGGGAATGCACCCATACATTTGGTCCTTGTGTTGCTAGCAGATATGAATTAAGCAGTAGTTTAGCTTACCTTGGAACCAGCTGTTCCTTGCAGATGCACTGATATTAAGGGTACACATGTCTATTATAAGGCTGGTAAATTAGAGTTCGCTTTATCAGAAGCTTATCAAAGGTCTGCTGTGTGCAAAGCACTATGCTGCATTCTTTTAGAGCTATTAGATAAATAGCAATACTCTATCTTTAAGGAGCTTACAGTCTATTGGACACTATGGGCAAAAACACTAATGTTAGAGTTGCAAGATGATGTGGAAGTACAAAGGAGGTAGAGATGAATTATGAGTGGACAGTATGGGAAAGCCTTCCTGAATGAGACAGCAGGTATTTCAACTGGGTGTTAAAGTTTGAAGGGGCGCTGGGTAGGTTGGCTTATGCCTATTATCCCAGCACTTGGGGAGGCTAAGACTGGAGGATCACTTGAGCCCAGGAATTTGAGACCAGCCTGGGCAACAAAGTGAGACTCCATCTCTACAAAAACTTCAAAAGATTAGTCGGGAATGGTGGCACATGCCTGTAGACCCAGCTACATGGGAGGTTGACGTGGGAGAATCACTTGAGCCCAGGAGGTCGAGGCTGCTGTGAGCTGTGATTGCATGGCACTCTAACCTGGGCAGAGCCAGAGCTTGTCTCAAAAAAAAAAAAAAGTTTGAAGAGCAGAAAAGCAGGATTTTATGCTTAAGGGAGAGCCAGAGAAGTGACATGGAAGGAAAATGGGTCTGTTACATTTTCTTCCATTACCAGAATGGTTTGTTATAGCTGAGGTTAAAGTATTTTTAAGAGAAAAGAAAGAGGAAGGCAATGGGAAAAGTAGATGGAACCATTCCATCTAAGCCTGAACTGTCTACTATGGTAGTCATTGGCCATATGTGACTTCTGAGCACTTGAAATGTGGCTGGTTAGAGTAGAGATGTCATGGAATAATACAGATTTCAAAGACTGGGGAAAAAATGTGAAATATCTCAACAACTTTAATTACAAGTTAAAATGAAGACAGTTTTGGGTTATAAATTTAATATTGTATTTATTTTATTTTAATTTATCTTGAGACAGAGCCTCACTGTATTGCCCAGGCTGGAGTGCTATGGTGTGATCTCAGGTCACTGTAACCTCCACCTCCTGGGTTCAAGTGATTCTCTTGCCTCAGCCTCTCAAGTAGCCAGGATTACAGGCGTGCACCACTACACCCAGCTAATTTTTTTGAATTTTTAGTAGAGACAGGGTTTTGCTATGTTGGCTAGGCTGGTCTCAAACTCCTGGCCTCAAGTGATCTGCCCATATCTACCTCCCAAAGTGCTGGGATTACAGGCCTGAGCCAGCACACCTGGCCTAATATTATTTAGATTTATTCCACTGCTTTCGTTTTTTACCTTTTTAATGTGGCTACTTGCAAATTTAAAAGTGCATTAGTAACCCCCATTATATTTCTGTTGGTTATAGCTGATCTAGGTTAGGGCTAGTAGCCCTAGAAGAGGGATTGAAAGCAGCGTGAACAAGAAAAGGAAAGGGAGAGAAGAAACTGAGAAAGGACAATCTCTGGGATTTGTAGGAGTTTGTGTGTGTGTGTGGGGTGGGGGTCAAAGATACTGCCTGTGGCTTCTGACCTTGGTGTTGCAATCAACTTGGAGTGCACTGCTGCACGGAGGCAGTGAAGGGCGGGGGAAGATGATTTCACTTTGGGCCTGTTGATCCCAGGCTGTGCTGTAGGGAGGTTCCTTTGGCAGCCAGCTGTGGAGTGGATTAGCGTTGGCAGAGGTGGAGGTGGAGAGACCAGTTTGGTTGGATCCCATGCCCGTTAACACCTGGGTGCTGCAGCCTTTTGTATAAGGGGGCAGGATGAGGGTGAGGTTTCGGTGTGGTGTACTATAGACATAATCTGCAGAATTGCTTGGTAGTTTATGCTGAATTTTACATTGGGCTTCTCAATTCTGCCTCAGTTGGTCTCTTAATTTTTCTCCCCCTTAAATTACTACACCCCTTACGGTAGAGAAAAAAGGAAGTATGTAAGTTATGGTATGGCCAAAATTTTTTAATGTATTGAATTTGGACTGGTGTAGCAACTTGTCTTTTTCCTTATTTATTTCTGGAAGCAGATTGATCTGGTAAAGAGAAAGGAAGTATCCAAATAACAGGTCTGCTGATTTCTTACCTAGACTCAGCAAATGTTTATTATGAGGACCTGCCTTTTCCAGAGTTAACGTTTTCTTTCTTTTCTTTTTTCTTTTCTCTTTTCCTTTCTCTTTTTTTCTTTTCTTCCTTTCTTCCTTTCCTTTTTCCTTTCCCTTTTCCTTCATGCCACAGATACTTATTGAAGATCTGCTGTCAGATGATGCCTTAAAATCTGATAGATCAAAGACGACCTATGGGAGAGAATACGAGAATAGAAAAATGGGAGTCCCTGTTCTGTTTAACCTGGCAGATAAGCACACAGCCAGATTGTGAAACAGTGTGATAAACGCTCTAGCAGAAGAGCAAATAAAGTGTTAAAGGATCATAGAAAACAGCAAAGTGTCACGGGTGAAATCTTTCTAATGAGAACCGTGGTAATTCTTTTTCTTTTGGGGCCCTTTGTTTGGGTCATGCCATCTTACTTGGAGCAGTGCTATGGCAGAATTCAACTTATTTATTTATTTATTTTTGAGATGGTGCTTTTGCTTCTGTTGCCCAGGCTGGAGTGCAGTGGTGTGATCTCGGCTCACTGCAACCTCTGCCTCCCAGCTTCAAGTGATTCTCCTGCCTCAGCCTCCCAAGTGGCTGGAGTTACAGGCACATGCCACCACGCTGGGCTAATTTTTTTGTATTTTTAGTAGAGACGGGGTTTTACCATGTTGGCCAGACTGGACTCTAACTCCTGACCTCAGGGGATGCGCCTGTCTCGGTCTCCCAAAGTGCTGGGATTATACAGTCTTGAGCCACCATGCCCTGCCCAACTCATTTAAATTTTATCCTTCTTAAACTTTTTAGTTTGTTTAAATGCAGGGATTTATATTAAATATATTCTCCTTCTGTGGCTGTTCTGCCATTGTAACTGGTTGCTATGAAGCTGCTGTTTTTCCAAGATTTGAAGTGCAGATGAAGGTATTAGACAGGAAATGCCATCCAAAATTGCTAACTTCTGATTTCCTGAAAGGATGGTATTTTTTCTAATTAGCAATAGTCATGTAAAATATTTTAAAGGCCAGTGTTGTGAAATCACAGGAAAACATTTCATACATAAAGAGCTGTACACGGTGTTTTGCTCACGTTAAGTTAAATTCAGAAAAGAGCTTTGGTGACTAAAACGGGCGTCGTAATACAAAAACCAAGTTGTCGGTTTGTGTTGAAGGTATTTTGCCATCGTTTCTGGTTTCAAATTCTAGGCTTTTTCCTTACCCTCTTTCATCTTATGAGTGATATTCTCCAGCTAACTGTTGCCTCTTCCATCCGCCTGTGTCCATGCTATAAAGATTTTTGTAAAACCATGACTGCTTGAAAAACTCCCTAATAGATCGTTATGCTCCCTAAAGAAAACTATTGCAAGTCTCTTTTGCAACCCAATACGCACTTATCTCTTTAGTGCTTTTCCTACTTCTCTCTTGTGTGAACCCTATAATACAACCTCAGTTTTTGCTCCTTTCCCCCAAAAGCCATGTTTTCCCATTCCTCTGTGTTTCTGACCATATTGGTCCCTTCCGACACTACTTTGTTTTCTTAGGGAAATCCTATTTATCCCACCTTAACCTCTTTTTTTGTTTGTTTTGTTTTTGAGATAGCGTCTCACTCTGTTACCCAGGCTGGAGTGCAGTGGTGCAGTCTCTACCCACTGCAGCCTTGACCTCCTGGGCTCAAGCCATACTCCCACCTCTACCTCCGAAGTAGCTGGGACTACAGGTGCACACCACCACACATAGCTAATTTTTATATTTCTTGTTGAGATGAGGTTTCACAACATTGCCCAGGCTGGTCTCGAACTCCTGGTCTCAAGTGATCCTCCTGCCTCGGCCTCCCAAAGTGCTGGGATTACAGGTGTGAGCCACTGTGCTCAGTCTTCCACCTTAATCTTTATTTGGTTTCAGTCCAACAAATAGTTATTGAGGTTTTCCCACATGCTATGTGTTGAGGATACAAAACTCATTAAGACAGCCTTTTTTTTCTCCCCCCAAGGAACTAATACAAGGATGCAGGTATATAAACACTTAATACTACCTTCTTATCAGAGTTAGGTATTGAAAATACAGTGACAAATAAAACACAGTTATTCTTTTGCCCCCATAAGGTGTATGTTGTACTGGGGGAGACAGAAGTCAAATATTTAAAATTGACCTATGAGAAGTACTGTGAAGGGGGAAAAGCCCCTTTGATCTGAGAAAACAAGTGACTTGAGAGGGCATGAAGATCAATTTTAGATAAAGAGGAGGGTCAGGATTGGCCTCTTTGAGGAGGTGACATTTTAAAAAAGACATTTAAACAAGTAATTACAGTATCATATAATAATTATTATAGGGTGAGTATAGCAGGCCTACGAGAAGAAGTGTAAATGTAAATGAATGGTTATAATACAGTGTGTTAAGTACAATGATGGAGGGATGTAACAAGGAAGGGAACTTCCGTAGTGGGAGGGGCACACAGAGTTTTTATTGCCCTGCAGTGGAAGGATGTGGGGAGGGTTGGCTGTAGGGCTTTCCATGCAGAAGCACAGAGGTTTAAAACAATTTGGGTTGTGTTCACAGTATTTAACACATCTATACTCACATTCTGGTATTATTACTGGCATTTTGCATTGCAAGGAGCCCAGAGGCAGGTAAGGAGGCAGAGAGGTGGGTGGTGTAGAAAGGCGCTGTGCATTATGGAATCAACCATGGAATCAACCTAGGTGCCAGTGGTAGACTAGATAAAGAAAATGTGGTACATATACACCATGTCATATCACGCACCCATGAAAAAGAATGAGATCATGTCCTTTGCATCAATGTGCATGGAGCTGGAGGTCATTATCCTAAGCAAACTAACTCAGAAACAGAAAACCGAATACCACGTGTTCTCACAAGCGGAAGCTAAACATCAAGTACATATGGACAGAAAGAAGGGAACAACAGACCCCAGGGCCCTACCTGAGGATGGAGGGGGAGGATTGAAAAATGACCTAACATGTACTATGCTTATTACCTGGGTGACGAAATAATCTGTGCACCAAGCTCCCACAACATGCAATTTACCTGTATAACAAACTTGCATGTGTACCCCTGAACCTAAAATAAAAGTTAAGAAAAAGAAATGGGCTCTGGAGCCAGAACTGGGTGCCTACCTCAGTGTCTCACATGCCCATACCTGATGTCTAGGGCAAGGTTTGTAACTCTTTGTGCCTCAGTTTCTCATCTGTAACACTGAAATGATGATAGCACCTACCTTGTCAGGTTATTGTAGGGATTAAGTAACTTAATACTTAGGAAATTCTTGGAACAATGTCTGGCACACAGCAAGTGCCCAATAAATGCAGGTGATGGTGCCTGTGGGCATTTTATTGCATGGAAATAATCTTTGACCTGTTGGAAATCCATGAAGGCCTATTTGCAGTGGAATAACTTGATCATGTTTCTGTTTTTCAAATACAGTAAGTAGTCCCCCCATATGAGACAGATACATTCTAAGAACCCCAGTGAGTCCTGAAGTCACAGATAGTACTGCACCCTATACACTATATAGTATGTATTTTCAATCTCATAACTGAAACAGCTACTGAGTGACTTACAGGTGAGTAGTATCTGTAGTGTAGATATACTGGACAAAGGGATGATTCACGTCCCAGGTGGGACGGAGAGGACAGCGAGAAATTTCATCACACTACTTAGAATTGTGTGCAATTTAAAACTTATGAATTGCTTATTTGTGGAATTTTCCATTTAATGTTTTTAGACCTTGGATGACTGTGGGTAACTGAAACCATGGAAAGTGAAACTGCAGATAAGGGGGGCTTCTGTATTGTTTTAGAGGGAGTGTGAGCATGTGTGTTAGGAGGGGGCTGGAATTGCATTTCTGTGGATTCTCCAACCTCGCCTTTTTCCCTCACCCCCTGCATAATTACCTGTTCCTTCACCTGTGTTCCCATGGTGTCTTATCTCTGCTGTGGCGTTTTCCCATTGTATTTTATAGTCTGTGTTTCTCATACTAGACTGGGTCCCCTCAGGGTGTTAAGGACTATGTGTTACTCATCTTTACATCCCATTGCCAAGAATAGTACCTAACACTGGCACATACTGGGCACTCAATAAATGTTTGTTGAATTGCTTTGAAAGGTTTACCAGGGAGTTGCCCTAACATAATTCTGGAGAAAGGTCCTCCCATAGAAGAGTCTGGGCATGTTGCTATGGGAGAGTGTTTTCTTTGTTTCATACACCAAGTATTTATCAAGTGCCTACTGCACACTGTGCTGTGAGGGGATACATAGATGAGTCAGACGTGTACTCTGCCCTGGGTTGTGTTGACTTAATCGTGGGTGGAAGGAAGATGGTAAATGGTTGCTGATAGGTTTAATGAGAAATAAGCTATGATGTGGTTTAGTTGTATTTGGACTTTTGTTTAGATGCATAATTATTTCAATCAAAGAATGTTAGAATTTTTAAAAAATGATGTCTCATTGATGGTAGCTTACTTCTCTTCTCATTACATTCACTTTTTTTTTTTTTTTTTTTTTGAGACGGAGTCTCGCTCTGTCAGCTAGGCTGGAGTGCAGTGGCACAACCTCGGCTCACTGCAACCTCCACCTCCTGGGTTCAAGCGATTCTTCTGCCTCAGCCTCCCGAATAGCTGGGACTACAGATGCGTGCCACCATGCCCAGCTGATTTTTGTATTTTTAGTAGAGACGGGGTTTCACCATATTGGTCAGGCTGGTCTTGAACTCCTGACTTCATGATCCACCCACCTCGGCCTCCCAAAGTGCTGGGATTATAGGTGTGAGCCACCATGCCCGGCCTACATTCACTTTTATATTATGATAGAATCTGTCTAGTAAATTTCATAGTGTGGTTTCTTTTTAAATTTTTATTCTTTTGGAGACAGGGTCTTGCTCTGTTGCCCAAGCTGGAGTGCAGTGGTGCAACCAATATAATATAAAGTTTCATAGTGAGCCTGCTTGTTTCTTGGATTTTAATCCTGAGTAGAAATGATTCCACTTAAGGTGGGATATATCCTTGTCTGTAGCCAGAAGACCTTCATGAGCTCTTGCTACCTTTTCTTGGATTTACTTCGTAATCAGTGTTGGATATTAGGTTTTACTGGAGGTGCCTAGTTACAAGGTTTTATTACAGCAGTATTTCTAAACATTTGGTTAGTCTGTCTCTGCTTTTCCCACCATAATTTTCTAGCACTTGTAGCTCACCTTATCTCCCACTTCCCTTTTTAAACAGAAAACAGGCTTGTTCTGTTTTGACCAGGTATAACTCTTTGCTCAGACTGTCTCTAAAGCCCAGAAAACTATTCCTCTAGTGGTCCAATGAAGTGTTCCCCATTGAAAGTTTGCCTCATGTACTCTCAATTCCAGTGGTTTTCAAACCACTGGAATCACTGAATACCGTCTCCTTTGCCTCTGCCTCTCTTTTTATTTTTTTGCGATGGAATCTTGCTCTGTCGCCCAGGCTGGAGTGCAGTGGCGTGATCTCGACTCACTGCAACCTCCGCCTCTTGAGTTCAAGTCATTCTCCTGCCTCAGCCTCCCGAGTAGCTGGGATTACAGGCATGTGCCACGAAGCCCGGCTGAATTTTGTAATTTTAGTAGAGACGGGGTTTTGCCATGTTCACCAGGCTGATCTCGAACTCCTTGACCTCAGGTGATCCTCCCACCTCGGCCTCCCAAAGTGCTGGGATTACAGGGATGAGCCACTGTGCCCAGCCTGCCCCTGCTTCTCTTAACACACTGGGAAGCTCCTGCTGTAGCAAAATCTTCAATAAATAGGTGTTGATTAGATGAACTGATACGAATAAAACCTATGTGGGGGTGGGAGGGTTTTTAAATTACTCAGATTTTTAAGGAGGATTTCAATAGTCCTTTTTATCTTTGTGAAAATTTTATTTGAAAGTTCTTATTTTAAAATATCAAACCTGTCAGAACAGTTACACTTTTAAATGCTCCTTTAATATGAAAAGATACTCAGTCGTGCATAAAAAGAGAGATGCAAATGAAAACTACATTTAGCTATCATATCTTGTCTATCGGAGTGGCAAAAAATAAAGTTTGACAACATGTCTTATTGAAAAGGTTGTAGGGGGAGGATACTGTGCTTACATACATAGCTGGTGGGAACGCAAAATACTATGGCTGTATTAGGAGAATTTGACAATATGTAGCAAAATAACATTTGCATTTACCCTTTGGTCAGCCAGGCTCACTTCTAGAAATCTATCTCCCTAGGAATCTAACTCTTTTGAGACAGAGTCTCACTCTGTTGCCCAGGCTGGAGTGCAGTGACGTGGCCTCAGCTCACTGCAACCTCTGCCTCCTGGGTTCAAGTGATTCTCCTGCCTCAGCCTGCCGAGTAGGTGGGACTACAGGCATGTGCCACCACACCCGGCTAATTCTTGTGTTTTTAGTAGAGATGGGGTTTTACCATGTTGGCCAGACTGGTCTTGAACTCCTGGCCTCCAGTGATCCACCTGCCTCTGCCTCCTGAAGTGCTGGGATTACAGGTGTGAGCCACTGCACCTGGCCCCTAGGAATCTAACTCTAAGATACACTGGCAAAATATGAAAAAAATGTCCAGAAGTCTATTCATTACAAACTATATGTAATAGCAAAAGAGTGGAAAAATCCAAATATCAATAAAGAGTTGGCTTAAAAAACCCAGCTGGGCATGGTGGTACATGCCTTGTAATCCCAATTACTTGGGAGTCTAAGGTGGTAGTATAGTTTGAGGCCGCAGTGTGCTATGATTATGCCAGATGGATAGCCACTGCATTCCAGCCTGGGCATTGTAGTGAGACCCCATCTCTAAGAAAATAAAAAAGGAAACCCATTTGGGATTTCAACACACTAGAGTATTAATATACCTGTAAAAGGAAATGGACTATTTTCTACTGTTGCATAATCTCTAAGAGATATTATTTTTTAAAGTAAGGTATAGGACAACATGTACAATAATGCTACCTTTAGTAAGGGTAGAAAAAAATGAAAATGTACATTCATTTGCTTATATTAAAAGAATAACGAATAGAAAGCAAACTTAAAAACTGATTGAAGAGAACAGATGGAGGAGAGAACGATAGAAGCTAGACTTTCCTGAATGTACCTTGCTTTGTGGCTTACTTTGGAACTATTAAATGTGATATATAATTATAAAATAACATTTTAAAAAGTTGACGGAGGAACTCATCCTTTAAAAGTTGAAAGTAATGGCCAGGTGTGGTGGCTCACGCCTATAATCCCAGCACTTTGCGAGGCTGAGGCACCCCCCCCCCCACCAAAAAAAAGGAAAGTAACAATGAACTTAACAGTGTTTTGTTTGTTTGTTTGTTTTGTTTTGAGATGGGGTCTCGCTCTGTCGCCCAGGCTGGAGTGCAGTGGCTCAATCTCGGCTCACTGCAAGCTCTGCCTCCCAGGTTCACGCCACTCTCCTGCCTCAGCCTCCTGAGTAGCTGGGACCACAGGTGCCCACCACCACGCATGGCTAATTTTTTGTGTTTTTAGTAGAGACAGGGCTTCACCGTGTTAGCCAGGATGGTCTCGATCTCCTGACCTCGTGATCTGCCCGCCTCAGCCTCCCAAACTTAACAGTTTTTTAAGTTGATTATGTATAGTTACTTAGAGGAATTGTAGGCAGGCCTTGCTTTGTATAGTTCTGATATGCACAAATTTCAGTTATTATGGTTTATTTATTTTCTTTATTTTTGAGATGGAGTCTCGCTCTGTTGCTCAGGCTGGAGTGCAGTGGTGTGATCGCGACTCACTGTGATATCCACTTCCCAGGTTCAAGCAATTCTCCTGCCTCAGCCTCTGGAGTAGCCTGCGATTCCAGGCACCCACCACCATGCCCAGCTAATTTTTGTATTTTTAGTAGAGATGAGATTTCACCATGTTGACCAGGCTGGTCTCAAACTCCTGGCCTCAAGGGATCCACCTGTCTTGATCTCCCCAAAGTGCTGGGATTACAGGTATGAGCCAGGACCCCTGGCCTAGTTACTATGTTTTAAATAGCTCCAGCCCCCAACACGGTGGTTCAGATTTCAGTTAGGAGAGTTCATTAACTGTGCAATTTCATAAAGCACAAAGTTTGCTTCTAGCTTGTTATACCACAAATCACTTTATAAATAACAGACGTGCATCACGATCTCTAACCAGTCATTCTCTTCCTCTTAAAGCCTGTTGGTGACTGGTCACTAACATCCGCTCTTCAGTTTATGCACAGACAGCAAGGCGTGTAGTTGTGTTGCCTGTCTCCCAGTAATAAACCCATGTGATATTTTACATAAATGGATCACCAAAAGAGGAAATTCGCCAACAGAGATCAAAGCACGGGAAATAAATGAGAAGTGACAGCACTGAAGTGAGATTCTGCAGAATGTTAATGAAGTTACAGAAGAAATAGCTGACTGTGGGAATGTGCAGTGAAGAAATTTACTGAAAGTCAACTTACTGATATAAATGAGGAAAGTCATTGTGAGGAAAAGGATGAAGATGTCCCAGAGGAAGTGGTGCCTCACAAACACTTTGCATTAGAGAAACGTGCAGAGAGATTTTACCACATTGAAGGAGCAAAGGATTCAATGTTGGAAGTTGATCCATACTTAGCAGGGAGTACAACAGTTTGCTAAGGCAAACAAAAGATGTTCACATTGTGTCAGGAATTATATGACAAGAAGAAGGCAAGCGCTGTTCAAAGAAAAAAAATTGGCTTTTTTTTTTTTTTTTTTTTTTTTTACAAAGTGCTGTAGTCTGTTTGTATCCCCCTCCCAAATGTATATGTTGAAATTCTAACCCCCAGAGTGACAGTATTCAGAGGTGGAACCTTTGATGGTGATTAGGTCATGAGGGTGGAACCTTCATGAATGGGATTAGTGCCCTTATAAAAGAACTTGGGCTGGGCGTGGTGGCTCATGCACTTTGGAAGGCTAAGGCAGACAGATCACCTGAGGTCAAGAGTTTGAGCCCAGCCTGGCCAACATGGCAAAACCCTGTCTCTACTAAAAATACAAAAAAAATTATTCAGGCGTGGTGGCAGGTCTCTGTAATCCCAGCTCCTGTGGAGGCTGAGGCAGGAGAATCACTTGAACCCAGGATGCGGAGGTTGTGGTGAGCCGAGATCACGCCACTGCACTCCAGTCTGGGCGACAGAGTAAGACTGTCTCAAAAAAAAAAAAAAAAAAAAAAAAGAGGGAGCTTGTTTGCCCCTTCCACTGTGTGAGGGCACAGGTAGAAGGCGCCTTCTTTTAACCGGGAAGTGAGCCTTTACCAGACACTGAATCTGCTTGTGCCTTGCTCTTGGACTTCCCAGCTCCAGAACTGTGAGAAATAAATTTCTGTTGTTTATAAGCAACCCAGTTTTTAGTGTTTTGTTTTAAAAGCCTGAGTTAGACTAAGACACAAAGAAATAAAATACTTTGTCAGGCCAGGCACAGTGGGCTCAAGCTTGTAATCCCAGCACTTTAGGAGACCAAGGCTGGCAGATCACTTGAAGTCAGGAGTTTAAGACCAGCCTGGCCAACATGATGAAACCCTCTCTCTACTAAAAATACTAAAACTAAGGCTGGGCACAGTGGTTCACTCCTGTAATCCCAGCATTTTGGGAGGCCAAGGTGGGAGAATCACCTGAGGTCAGGAGTTTGAGACCAGCCTGACCAACATGGAGAAACCTCGTCTCTACTAAAAATATAAAATCAGCCGGGCATGGTGGCACATGCCTGTAGTCGCAGCTACTCAGGAGGCTGAGGCAGGAGAATCACTTGAACCCAGGAGGAGGCAGAGGTTGCAGTGTGCCGAGATCACGCCATTGCACTCCATCCTGGGCAACAAGAGCGAGACTGTGTCTCAAAAAATAAAATTAAAAAATAAAAATACTAAAAATATAAAAAATTAGCTGGGCATGGTGGTGCACGTCTTTAATCTCAGCTACTGAAAATTGCACGAACCCAGGAGGTGGAGGTTGCATTGATCCGAGATGGCGCCTCTGCACTCTAGCCTGGGTGACAGAGCAAGACTCTGTCTCAAATAAAAAACCAAAAAAAACCAAAAAACAAATAAAATACTTTGTCGCCGGGCGCAGTGGCTCACGCTTGTAATCCCAGCACTTTGGGAGGCCGAGGCAGGTGAATCACGAGGTCAAGAGATCGAGACCATCCTGGCCAACACGGTGAAACCCCGTCTCTACTAAAAATACAAAAAATTAGCCAGGCGTGATGGTGGGCACCTGTAGTCCCAGCCACTCAGGAGGCTGAGGCAGGAGAATAGTGTGAACCCGGGAGGCGGAGCTTGCAGTGAGCCGAGATGGTGCCACCGCACTCCAGCCTGGGTGACAGAGCGAGACTCCATCTCAAAAAAAAAAAAAGAAAAAAAAAAAAGAAATGCTTTGCCAATGTATCTAGTGTTTTAAATCATAGCCTACTAAATATTTTACTTTTTTTCATTTCTTTATAAATGTGTAAGTGACAGAATTATTAGCATTTTGACAGAAATTTGTAAATGCTATGGACAATCGTAATTTTTCCTGTTGATGATTAAGGTTGTTTTGCACAGTTTCGGCTTTCATAGTCGTTTCTATGGTCCTGCACTATTTTTCAAAGTGAGAACTGTATTTCAAGTGACCCTTTTTTTTTCCAAGTGACTTTTTTTTTGCACTGTCTTAGTAAGGTACATTTTTTTTTCTTTTTTTTTTTTTTTGTGACTGAGTCTTGCTCTATTGCCCAGGCTGAAGTGCAGTGGTGCAATCTCAGCTCACGCAACTTCTGTCTCCTGGATTCAAGCAATTCTGCTTCAGCCTCCTGAGTAGCTGAGACTATAGGCGCACGTCACCATGCGCAGCTAATTTCTTTTGTGTTTTAGTAGAGACAGGGTTTCACCGTGTTGCCCAGGCTAGTCTCGAACTCTGAGCTCAGGCAGTCCGCCCGCCTCGGCCTCCCAAAGTGCTAGGATTACAGGCGTGAGCCACCGTGCCTGGCCAAGATACATCTTAAGGATGAAAAAGAAAGAAAGCTGGATACAGTGGTTTAAGCTTGTTATCCCAGCACTTTGGGAGGCTGAGGTGGGAGGATTGCTTGTGTCCAGGAGTTTGACATCAGCCTGCGAAGCATAGCAATATCTTGTCTATATAAAAAATTTTAAAAAGTAGCTGGGCATGTAGTCCCGCTACTTGGGATTCTGAGGCAGGAGGATTGCTTGAGCCCAGGAGGCTGAGGCTGCAGTGAGCTGTGATGACGCCACTGCATTCCAGCCTGGCAGCAGAATGAGACTCCATCTAAAAAAATAAAAAAGACAAATCTTAAAGTGTTCTCAGCAAACATGTTTAGTAATGGTATTGGTATTATTATTGTACTTGTTAGGAAACAAATAGAGACAAGAGATACAAACAAAATCAAACAGTTTAAAACACTGTAATCCTAAATTTAATAGAAAAGGGAAACTAACATGTTTTATAAATATAAATATTAATAGTAATATAATTATGCATAATATATAAAAATATATATAATATGTATTACTATATATCTATATCTATATCTATATATATAAAATTATATTTTAGGCCGGGCACAGGGGCTCATGCCTGTAATCCCAGCACTTTGGGAGGCCAAGGTGAGTGGATCACCTGAGGTCAGGAGTTTGAGACCAGCCTGGCCAACATGGCAAAACCCTGTCTCTACTAAAAATACAAAAATTAGCTGGGTGTGGTGGTGGGCGCCTGTAATCTCAGCTACTCAGGAGGCTGAGACAGGAGAATTGCTGGAACCTGGGAGGCAGAAGTTGCAGTGAGCCAAGATCATTGCACTCCAGCCCGGGCTGACAACAGCGAGACACTGTCTCAAAAAAAAAAAAAAAAAAAATGTAGCTCGGCGTGGTGGCAGGTGCCTGTAATCCCAGCTCCTCGGGAGGCTGAGGCAGGAGAATTGCTTGAACCCTTGAAGCGGAGGTTGCAGTGAGCCAAGATCACACCATTGCACTCCAGCCTGTGCGAAAAGAGCAAAACTCCATCTCAGTAAATAAATAAACAAAAATTAAAATTAAAATAAAGTGATACTAAATAGCAAAATCCAGTAGTTACTTTTGGAAAATGGCAGGGAACTAACTCATAATTTAAAAAAAAAATAAAAGAATCAAGCATTTATCCTAGTTTTTTGAATAAGCTGTAGCTCAGTGTAACTAAATGATAGAGAAAAAGTTATTTACAGAAAAAAAAAATCTAATAAAAAGTGATAACATTATCATTTTGCATCCTCTCTCTGAATAAGCAAAGATTACCACTAATTGATAATACTGTTAGGTGAAGAGCTGGTGAGAAACTTTGTAATGGGATGTCTTAAAGTGACTAATAACACCTGAATCCTTTTTTTTTTAAATTAAATTAAATTTACAGGCATGAGCCACCGTGCCTGGCCCTGAATCCATTATTTAAAGTTAAGATATTTTAAAAAAGAGATA
This sequence comes from Pan troglodytes, assembly GCF_028858775.2. NCBI lineage: Eukaryota > Metazoa > Chordata > Mammalia > Primates > Hominidae > Pan > Pan troglodytes. The sequence goes on from NC_072401.2 coordinate 88,367,041, forward strand.
ACTATTGTGCCTCTTCTCGTAATTTAATGAGGTATAGACTAACCACCTATGAAATAGTCTTTCCAAAAATTTAGACAGAAATCTGATCAAGCCAGTTTATAGAACATACATTCAACTGAGAAACATGTTAAAGGACTCTTCTTGGATGCTGTCAGCAAAATTCATAATGTTAGAACTCTGCAGAAAAAAAAAATTGTTTTTCCCCCGACAAATAAATCTCATAAACAAAAAAGAATATAGATTATAAAGAAGCCTAAGAGACATATCAACCCTTTAATAAAAGGATCCTGTTTGGCTCTGGACACACTAATTAAATTGGAAGACTAATTAGATATTTGATGCTAGTAAGGGAAATTTTATTAATATTACATTAATAAGTAATATTACATTAATATTAAGTAATATTACATTAATATTAAGTAATATTACATTAATATTAAGTAATATTACATTAATATTAGGTAATATTAAACATTTTAGATAACATAATAGTATTGTGGTTATTATTATTATTTTTAAAATCATCATCATTTTTTAAAGACAGGGTCTCTGTTGCCCAGGCTGGGGTGCAGTGGTATGAGCATGGCTTGCTGGGTACAAGTGATCCTCTGGCCTCACTGTCCTGAGTAGCTGGGACTACAGGTACACACCACCATGCCCAGCTAATTTCATATTATTTTTTGTAGAGATGGAGGTCTTGCTATGTTGCCCAGGCTGGTCTCAAACTGCTGGCATCAGGTGATTCTCTTGCCTTAAATCCTCATCTTCAAGCCTATTTAAAACTGAAAACCCTTATCCTGAATTTGTCAGTAAAATAAGGAAGAGGACTAAATGTCTTTGCTGCTTTCTCTGTGCTCTGCTCTAGCAGTTATATAATAGCCACTCCCTCATGATTTCCTTCTCAGAATCTTATTATTATAATGTATAAGCAATAATGTTGCTTGTGGATAAGACTTTATTTAATGCATCTACCTCTGGGGGCAGGAACTTCAGGGCTCACGCTGGATGACCTGATTGACCCTAGGAAGGTGCTCTGTACCCTCTTCCAGACCATTTGTCCCCTCCTGAGCAGGATCTGAACATAACAGCTCTGGGCCTTGAGTCAGGGGTCATTTAGGGTCTTGATAACCAAGAATGTATAGACTGGGATGAGTTAGACTTGGTGGAGAGCCAACCCTCTGTGTGGAAGTCCTAATTCTTCAGTAGGTGATAACTGATTAATACCCATGTGGAAACCAGAAGCAATAACCACCAGAGAGTAATGATTTAGCACACCACCCCCTTTTTGCAAGTTATTATTTGTGTTTTAAAAATCATTCAGTCTGGCCAGGCACAGTGGTCACGCCTGTAATCCCAGCACTTGGGAGGCCGAGGCGGGTGGATTACTTGAGGCCAGGAGTTTGAGACCAGCCTGGCCAACATAGTGAAACCTCATCTCTACTAAAAATACAAAAATTAGCTGGGCATGGTGGCACACGCTCGTAGTCCCAGGTACTCGGGAGGCTGAGGTAGGAGGATCGCCTGAGCCCAGGAGGTGGAGATTGCAGTGAGCTGAGATTGTGCCACTGCACTTCAGCTTGGGGGACAGAGTGAGACTCAAAAAAAAAAAAAAAATTATCCAATTTTAAGCTTGGGTCATGTTATTCCCACCCACCCCCCAACCCCAGAGTTTCTGATTCAGTAGTTCTTTTTGTTTTTGATATACAATAATTGTGCATACTTACGGAGTTACATATACATTAGATACATGTATACAATGTGTAATGATTAAATCAGGGCAGGGCAATTAGGATATTCATCACTTAAAACATGTATCATTTCTTTATGCTGGGAACATTTCAAACCTCTTACAACTGCTTTGAGATATATAATAAATTATTAACTATAGTCACCCTACTGTGCTATCAAACACTAGAACCTGTTCCTTCCATCTAACTGTATGTTTTGAACCATTAACCAACCTCTCTCCATACCCTGCCTCCCAGCCTCTGGTAACCATCATATGGTTCTCTACTCCGTTAGATCAACTTTTTTTTTTTTTTTAGCTACCACATTTGAGTAAAAACATGCGATATTTGCCTATCTGTAGGACCTTCTTAAGACTGTGAAACTGTACCTAGGAATACAACTTACAAGGGATGTGAAGGACCTCTTCAAGGAGAATTGAAAACTACTGCTCAAGGAAATAAGAGAGGACACAAACAAATGGAAAAACATTCCATGCTCATGGATAGGAAGAATCAGTATCGTGAAAATGGCCATACTGCCCAAAGTAATTTATAGATTCAATGCTATCCCCATCAAGCTACCATCAACTTTCTTCACAGAATTAGAAAAAACTACTTTAAATTTCATATGGAAGCAGAAAAGAGCCTATATAACCAAGACAATCCTAAGCAAAAACAAAGCTGGAGGCATCATGCTGACTTCAAACTATACTACAAGGCTACGGTAACCAAAACAGCATGATTCTGGTACCAAAACAGATATATAGACCAATGGAACAGATCAGAGGCCTCAAAAATAACACTACACATCTCCAACCATCTTATCTTTGACAAACCTGACAAAAACAAGCAATGGGGAAAGGATTCCCTATTTAATAAATGGTGCTGGGAAAACTGGCTAGCCATATGCAGAATACTGAAACTGGACCCCTTCCTTACACCTTATACAAAAATTAACTCAAGATGGATTAAAGACTTAAACATAAGACCGAAAACCATAAAAACCCTAGAAGAAAATCTAGGCAATACCATTCAGGACATAGGCTTGGGCAAAGACTTCATGACTAAAACAACAAAAGCAATGGCAACAAAAGCCAAAATTGACAAATAGGATGTAATTAAACTAAAGAGCTTCTGCACAGCAAAAGAAACTACCATCAGAGTGAACAGGCAATCTACAGAATGGGAGAAAATTTTTGCAATCTATCCATCTGACAAAGGGCTAATATCCAGAATCTACAAATAAACAAATTTACAAGAAACAAACAACACCATCCAAAAGTGGGTGAAGGATATGAATAGAGACTTCTCAAAAGAAGACATTTATGCGGCCAACAAACATGAAAAGCAGCTCATCATCACTGGTCATTAGAGAAATGCAAATCAAAACCACAATGAGATACCATCTCACACCACTTAGAATGACGATCATTAAAAAGTCAGGAAACAACATGCTGGAGAGGATGTGGAGAAATAGGAACGCTTTTACATTGTTGGTGGGAGTGTAAATTAGTTCAACCATTGTGGAAGACAGTGTGGTGATTCCTCAAGGATCTAGAACCAGAAATATCATTTGACCCAGCAATCCCATTACTGGGTATATACCCAAAGGATTATAAATCATTCTGCTATAAAAACACACGTACACATATGCATACTGCAGCACTATTCACAATAGCAAAGACTTGGAACCAACCCAAAAGCCCATCAGTGATAGACTGGATAAAGAAAATATGGCACATATATACCATGGAATACTATGCAGACATAAAAAAGGATCAGTTCATGTCCTTTGCAGGGAAATGGATGAAGCTGGAAACTATCATTCTCAGCAAACTATCACAAGGACAGAAAACCAAACACCACATGTTCTCACTCATCAGTGGGAATTGAACAGTGAGAACACATGGACACAGGGAGGGGAACATCACACACCAGGGCTTGTCAGGGAATGGGAGACTAGGGGAGGGATAGCATTGGGAGAAATACCCAATGTAGATGACAGGTCGATGGGTGCAGCAAACAACCTTAGCACATGTATACCTATGTAACCTGCACGTTCTGCACATGTATTCCAGAACTTTAATAATAATAATAGACTGAAACTGGCCAGGTGGGATGGCTTATGCCTGTAATTCCAGCATTTTGGGAGGCCGAGGCAGGAGAATTGCTTGAAGCCAGGAGTTGGAGACCAGTCTGGGAAGTATAGTGAGACCTTGTCCCTATTAAAAAAAAAAAAAAAAAAAAGACTGCCTAACTTGTGGGAGACAGAGCAAGATGCCTTCAGGAGGAACCTCTGGCCGTCTTCTTTGGTAATATCCAAAGAGCTTTGGTCAGCTGTTGATATCAAAGCGGTGTGAAGAAAACATAAGGCCATAAGACTAATCTCTGGAGAGCTGCACACTGAAGGGGAACCTAAGTTCTTGAATCCCTGGAGTACCCCAAGTGTGGTTTCAGAGAGGGTGCCATTCATGAGCAACACTGCTAGCCATTAGTGGCCAGCAAGAAGGGGAGTGAAAGGAGTATCTTGTAAATGGTGACTTGGGTAATATGAAATTGCTGTCATCAAGGTTTATCAAAAAACCAAAGGTTAAATATTACATGTAGGCAATGTGAGGCTGCCCCAAATGGTGTGTTTCCCAGGAACTTGATTCAACTCTGAGAATAAATGCATGAGTACTGAGAAAACTGTTTGGGTGGAAAATATTTATTTATTATTTTATTTTGTTCCCTCAGCTGTGATCTGCTTATTTGAGCTTGTTAGAAATATGTAACCTAGGCTGAGCACGGTGGCTCACGCCTGTAATCCCAGCACTTTGGGAGGCTGAGGTGGGTGGATCACCTGAGGTCAGGAGTTCGAGACAAGCCTGGCCAACGTAGTGAAACCTTGTCTCTACTAAAAATGTAAAAATTAGCTGGGCGTGGTGGCGGGCACCTGTAATCCCAGCTACTCAGGAGGCTGAGGCAGGAGAATTACTTGAGCCCAGGAGGTGGAGGTTGCAGTGAGCCGAGATTGTGCCATTGCACTCCAGAGCAAGACTCTGTCTCAAAAAAAAAACAAAAAAAAAACAAAAAAAACAAAAAAAAAAAAAACGAGGCACAGTGGCTCATGCCTGTAATCCCAACACTTTGGGAGGCAGAGGCGGACAGATCACGAGATCAGGAAATGGAGACGATCCTGGGTAACATGGTGAAACCCTGTCTCTACTAAAAATACAAAAAAAATTAGCAGGGCATGGTGGCAGGTGCCTGTAGTCCCAGCTACTCGGGAGGCTGAGGCAGGAGAATGGTGTGAACCTGGGAGGCGGAGCTTGCAGTGAGCAGAGATCGCCCCACTGCACTCCAGCCTGGGCGACAGAGTGAGACTCCATCTCCAAAACAAAACAAAACAAAAAAATATGCAGCCAACATATATAGCCTTCTTCAACTATATGTTTGTTTACAAAAGAGAAAAATACTGTTGAAATTGTTTTGACCCAGGTTCTTTTAAAATCGCTTTATAGTCACAAAATGATTGTCCTAGAGGATACCAGCCTCCATAACTGTGGCTACTACCGTTAAGACTCAGTAACATTAACTCTCAGCTCTGAGACTTTTTACTACGTTTTTTTCTAAAGGATGTGGGTGCAGTGGACATCCCTTAACTATATCTTTAGTGTGGCTTGCTAATCACCACAGAGACTTTAGTGTTGGTACCTGAAACATCTGGAAAATAAATCAACAAATTAATCCAACAGGACTGGGTTTTCATGTTTACTTCAAATTGCTTTTTTTTTTTTTTTACATCCTTATCTTTTCCATTATTGAAATATGGTAGATACTTTGGTCCTATTTATTGAATTTTCTTTCAACCTTCAGACACCAACCATAATAATACATTACTATTTTGCCTTTTGCAGAAGCCGTCTAGCTGAGCTTGAAAGTAACATCAAATTTGGGAGTGCTGTGCTGAAACATATCTAGGTATCAGGAAAAGTGATTTTCCAAAGGCTTGTAAAAAGTCATAGGATTCTATGACTGCTTCCTCAAGAGTGTAACAATAGCTTATCAAGAGAGGCTGTGCAGCATAGTGATGAAGATTATGGACTCTCGAGTGCAGGGTCATATCTCAGTCCCACCACTTACCAGTTTGCATGACTGAGAAAATTGCCCATTTTCTTGGGGCTTCATTTTTCTTATCTCTGAAGCAAGGATGGTGACATTGTACTTGGCTTAAAGGCTTGGAATTAATTTAATATGGGTGAAACACTTAGAGCCAGGAATATTGTGCATGCTCAGTAAATTCATATTACTTACAAAATTAATTCCTAGCACCTTCCTTGCCATTTTGCTGGACTGTGGTATCTAAGATTGTTACTAAGTGTCTCAACCACGTGTACTGAGGGAACATTATCATATTTGGAAGAAAGTCATCTTTATGTGAATTCCCAAGTGACAGTGTAGGGACCCATTAAGTTGTTAAGCGTTTTAAGGCATGAAGCTGGCCAGCTTTGAGGTGTCAGTGACTTGTAAGGGCACTAACAAGTCTGTCAGTTGGGAGCATAGTTCCCAGCTGCAAGTTCTCACCTTGACAAAGTTATAATTGGATTAGCAAGGGAAGACCCCTCCTTTCTGAGAACATAGGAAATACTGTAAACCTGAAAAACTCTGTTGCTATAACTTCTGTAATTTTCTTAAATGAATTCTTAAACATGATGTGTAAAATGACAAGATTTAATCAGCTCAATAACATATAAATCCTTGATCGTGAAAATATGTATAATTGGTTATTAATCAGCTTTTTGTTCTCTAGATTAATTGTAATTTCAAGACATTTAGAATTTAGAAAATGGAGTAGCCCTTTCTTTGAGTGAGTAAGTTCTTAGAAGACAAAGATTTTTTAAAAAACATGCTTTCCTATAGGGTTGCATGAGCTTTAGACGTAATAAATGCTCAATAAATGTTGATTTGATTTAGTTTTAATCTTCCTGTTTTACATGTGACCTAGGTAGGAAACAGAGTCCACAGCCAATAAGCCTCAAATAAAACTCCCCTAACTTTTTGGAAGGCAGCCTCAGTCCTCGGATGGAAGGTAAAATCCATACCTCCAATTAGGTTTTGAATTGCTTGGATTCAAACATTTGCTAGGAATAAAAACAGCACATTTACGACAGGCTAGGTATCACAGAAATTGCCAGTAGTTGATGTAACCTCTTTTATGTGTGAGGAGACCAGATCTTAGTATAACTAATAAGCTGCAATTTACTGATCATTGTGGCTTGCCTATATATGTAGTTTTTTTCTCCCACAAATGAGGAAAACATCCCTGCAGAGATTGAGGAATATCTCCTATCTTCCAGTTCTTAAATCCTTCCCCTTTCCTGATATGTGTTCAGGAAAATTTAGGGATAGTTTCAAGGGCAGGAAAAGCCCATAACTCATAGATGACTATGCCACAATACTGTTCAGAGACTGTTTCAAACTGAATAATGGTAGTAATTGTGGACACTTCTCTTTGAGAGTTTATGGAATTCCTAAATGTCATAGATTTTATAGTACTGTGCTTCTCAGAGTTCAATGAGTATATGAATCACCTTCGAATTTTGTTAAAATGCAGATTCTGGGCTGGGCATGGTGGCTCATGCCTGTAATCCCAGCATTTTGGGGGGCTGAGGTGGGTGGATTATGAGGTCAGGAGTTCGAGACCAGCCTGGCCAACATAGTGAAACCCCATCTCTACTAAAAATACAAAAAATTAGCTGGGCATGGTGATGTGTGCCTGTAATTCCAGCTACTCGGGAGGCTAAGGCAGGAGAATCATGTGAACCCAGGAGGTGGAGGTTTGCAGTGAGCTGAGATCGCGCCATTGCACTGCAGCCTGGGAGACAGAGCGAGACTCCGTCTTAAAAAAATAAATTAAAAATATAAAAATGCAGATTCTGATTCAGGAAATCTGGGATGGGACCTAAAACTGCATTTCTTATAGGCCTCTCATGTTAGAGCTGCTGCTCTGCAGCCTTACTTTAAGTAACAAGGCACTAAAACACAGGTTCTAACTCAACTGCACACTAAATTGCCTGAAGGCACTAAAAGAGAGTCCCCCTACTAAATAAACTATATTTAAACAAACATTTGTTTTCTTACTTGAATTAATCAAAACACACGAAGTTGCTAATTCGACTTCCTGATCAGTGTGGGCTCACTGGTGCTGGCACACTGAGTTGGCATAAGCTCCAGGAAGGCCCAGAGCGGAGTCCTTCACACACTTCTCATGGTCAAATATGTGGTTTCCTTTGGATTTTTTGAAATGTTGGAAATTGTTCACTGATCCTCACTTGCTCCATTTGTGGATCTGGATCAGAGTCCACTGATTGTGTAATGAGAGAACCCCAGATTGTGCAATCTGGGGGCAGATCTCACCTGCAAACACATGTGTAAAAGGAAATCTTAGCAGCTGCAACTGTAGCAGAGTTCTTCACAGTTCTCTGCTTCAGAAATTATCTTTTGGCTGCATTGTTTTTTGGCTGCCTTTCTGCTCAAACAAGCAAACACTCCCCTTGATCCATCCAACCTCATGACTTGATATGCATGAGAACTAGGAGCTTGTGTTAGGTAGAGTGAAGGATAAGCTATCAGAGAAGGCTTCTGAGAAGAGCTGCATTTGTTAGAGTTTGGATAATGGTAAGGGGTCTTCAGCTGGAGCAGAGGGAAAGGGGCATTCTAATGAAGAGAAAATACTGTCTGCAAAGGTTGGTGGCATTAGAGAACTGTGGGGCTGGAGGGTGTTCATGGGAAAGCGGTGGGGAGGGGACAGAGAGAGGTTTGGTGGATGATAAGGCTACTGAAGTTGGTCCAAATTGGGAAGGGTGTTAGATATCCTGTAAGAAACTGTCTCCAGGCCAGGCATGGTGGCTCACACTTGTAATCTCAGCACTTTGGGAGGCCAAGGCAGGTGGATCACCTGAGTCCAGGAGTTTGAGATCAGCCTAGGCAACATGGTAAAACCTAGTCTTTACAAAAAATTAGCCAGGTGTGGTGTCGTGTGCCTGTAGCCCCAGCTACTCAGGAGGCTGAGATAGGAGGATTGCTTGAGCCCTGGAGACCTAGGCTGCAGTCAACTGAGATTGCAGCACTGCACTTCAGCCTGGGCAACAGAATGAGACCTTTTCTCAAAAAACAAACAAACAAACAAAAAACCCACAAATATTTATGTTGAAACTTAAACCTGATGTGGCAGTATTAAAAGGTGGAGCCTTTAAGAGGTGATTGGATCATGAAGGATCTGCCCTCATGAATGAATGCATTCAAGGTTAACGAGTTTATGGGTTACCATGGGAGGAGAACTGGTGGCTTTTATTTTATTTTATTTTATTTATTTTATTTATTTTATTTTATTTATTTTATTTTATTTTATTTTTTTGAGAGAGAGTCTTGCTCTGTCGCCCAGGCTGGAGTGCAGTGGCACGATCTCACCTCACTGCAACCTCTGCCTCCCGGGTTCAAGTGATTCTCCTGCCTCAGCCTCTCAAGTAGCTGGGATTACAGGTGCCCACCACCATGTCTGGCTAATTTTTGTATTTTTGGTAGAGACGGGGTTTCACTCTGTTGGCCAGGCTTGTCTCGAACTCCTGACGTCAGGTGATCCGCCTGCCTTGGCCCCCCAAAGTGCTGGGATTACAGGCATGAGCCACCACGCTTGGCCTGAACTGGTGGCTTTATAAGAGGAAGAGAGACCTACAGTAGCATGTTTGCATGCTCAGCTCCCTCACCATGTCACTTTGGGACTCTAGAGTCCCCACCAGCAAGAAGGCTTTCACCAGGTGTGGCCCCTTAACTGTGGACTTCCCAGCCTCCATAACTGTAAGGAATAAATTCCTTTTTAAAATAAATTACCCGGTTTCAGGTATTCTGTTATAGGCAGCAGGAAATGGATTAAGGCACATGTATTCTAAATATTTAAAAATGCATACTTGGGCTGGGCACAGTGGCTCATGCCTGTAATCCCAGCACTTTGGGAGGCTGAGGCAGGTGGATCACAAGGTCAGGAGATCGAGACCATCCTGGCTAACACAGTGAAACCCCATCTCTACTAAAAATACAAAAAATTAGCCGAGTGTGGTGGCGGGCGCCTGTAGTCCCAGCTACTTGGGAGGCTGAGGCAGGAAAATGGTGTGAACCTTGGGGGCAGAGCTTGCAGTGAGCCAAGATTGCGCCACTGTGCTTCAGCCTGGGCAACAGATCGAGACTCCATCTCAAAAAAAAAAAAAAAAAAATGCATACTTAAGAGAAAAGGATAGAAAGAAACAGTAGGCCTAAGAAGCTGAGTGAGGCTGGGCATGGTGGCTCATGCCTGTAATCCCAGCACTTTGGGAGGCCGAGGCTGAGGTCAAGGACTCCAGACCAGCCTGGCCAACATGGAGAAACCTCATCTCTACTAAAAATACAAAAAATTTGCCAGGTGTGGTGGCACACGCCTGTAATCACAGCTACTTGGGAGGCTAAGGCAGGAGAATCGCTTGAACCCAGGAGGCGGAGGTTGCAGTCAGCTGAGATTGTGCCATTGCACTCTGGCCTAGGCAATAAGAGCGAAACTCCGTCTCAAAAAAAAAAAAAAAAAAACCAAGAAAACTGCGTGGACAGCTTTAGTATCAAGAGGGCAGAAGTAGAACCAATGGAACAGGGCTCTAGAGAAGCCAATTTTAGCTTCATGGGAGATAGAAGTTTCTAATCCTCATCATTGGCCTTCTGTGGAAGGGGCTGCCTTGTAATGACAACAGATGTCCCTGGAGACATGCAAACAAGCTAGTCTCGCTAGAAGAAAGAGCATTCTTGCATGGAGAAGTGGATTAGATGACCCTTACCTCCTTCCTGGAGCTAAGACTTGATTATAGTTGTTTTGTTTTTAGAATAATTGTGATTCAGTTTTGTGACTACAAAAACAGGTGTGTGTTCATTTTATAATGTTTAGACAATTTTTAAATACCCAGAAGAAAATAAGTCATCTGATTGTTCCATTCAGAGATACCTACTGCTAGCATTTTGCTACAGAAGCCCCGTCAATCTTTTGAATACACATTTCATTCAATTTTGATGAAGTGGGATACTAACAAACATACTGTATTGTACCTGTTTTTTTTTTCCTTTTAAAAATTATTGTATTTTGTACCTGCTTTTTTATTAATCAAAAAACTCTGATATTATGAATGTCTTCCTTGTCATTAAGTATTTTTTGTAAAACAAGAGGGTGAAAGCTTATTCAGTGGAGGGGGTGGTAGTGGTGATGGGAGGAATTAGAGATCAGTGTTATAAATTCAGAAATAAAGAGAAGTGTCTAAAGTGAGCTCTTCCCACTCCCATCCCTCTACTTTCACTATCCCAAGAAATCTCTGGGATTTTGGTTGCGATACGTGTGGAGAACAAGCCAGGAAAAGGATCTCTAGTTTGGATGATTGGTGATTGGCTCATAAATGAGGAGCCAGGAGGAATGGAGTGGGTTGGAATTGGGGCCATTCAGATGAATTCTGGCCTGGTCTGGCCTTGGGACCATTTCTCAGGCTGTCTCTTTCTCTTCCCTGTTTCCCTTTCCTTTTGAAAGGCATCACTACTCCTTCACACTCACTGGTGTTTGCTATTCAACAAATTATTAATGTGGCTGATCTTATTTTAAGGGGTTTATTGCTGATCTTCACAGTTAAAAAACACACGATAAAATATGGAATGTTTTAGTTTTGTGTTAGCCAAGTCCCTCCTGACCTGCTTATAGGAAGCTCTCTTTGAATTCTGCCTTCTGCTTTTATTCCCAAGGAAGGAACTAACTAAACACAGTTTCCCCCCCCCCAGTCTTTTCTAATTCCTTTTTTTGTGAAGGAGATACTATCTTCTTCCTGTATGGAGAAACCACCCTTTACAGACCCTAGAAGCAGCTAAGTCTCATTGATAGATATCTCTCAGCATCTGTTGTAACTGCATCCAGATGGGGAGGATCTTATTGTGTAGACACAATGAGAAAATGTTCTATTTTGGACAACCTCCCAAGTGCCTTTTCATGTCCAGGAAAGTGTTTTGGGGCATCTGGAACAAATAGTCTTGGAGTTACAGAGAGAAGTTTAGGTTGGAGTTACACATTTAGAGAGTTACTGATGATATTGTACAAGACAGCATTTAGATTGAGAAGAGACAAGTAAGGTTTGTTAGAACTCTATCCTGGATCCTGGATGTGTGAGCAGAAAGAATTGTAAAATAAGACTGAGTTGCTTGAAGTCTACAGAGAGCCTTTCATGGGAGGTGGTCACTGGCATCATAAAGGAAGCCGACTTCTCTTGGTGTAAGAAGCTTGGCAGTGATGGCAGAAGGAGACTGGGTGGTAGCGTTTACAGAGAAGAAACCAATGTATTGGGAGAAATGGCTTGTGCTGGGACTAGGGTAGAGAAAATAGATGATGAGCCTGGAGCATCCTGTAGTAACAGAAAGGAAGGAGTGCTCGAAACACAAAAGGATGGGGCATGTCAAAGGGGCAAGGAGCCAACCTGAAGGAGCTCCCAGTGGCCAAGGCTGGAACAATTTGATAAAATCAATCATGTAGTGGCTTATGACACAAAGTTCAAAGGAAATATCTGTGAGAGCATGCTCATATAAATAAATAATTGAATGAGTAAATAAATGGAGAAGAGGCAAATCTTTCTTAGAGAAGAATTTCAAATATGTATAGCTATTACCACCCCTTTTCCTGTGTCTGCTTCATTCTCTCCCTCCTTTGAAGGGAAAACATCAGCCAAAACCAGATAGAGGAACATTCTACAGGATAGCCAGCCCAAACTTCTCAAAACTGTCAGTCATGAAAAACAAGGAAAAACTGAGAAATAATGCAGTTTTAGGATACCTCGGGTTGCATCTTGGACCAGAAAGATGTCATTGATGGAAAAACTGGTAAAATCAAAACAAAGTCTAAAGTTTATTTCATAGTAATATACCAATGTTGATTTCTCAGTTTTGGCAAGTGGCCAATGGTAGTATAAGATGTAAACAGTGAGGAAACTGGCTGGGGGGTATAATCCTTTGCAACTTTTTTGTAAATCTAAAGTTATTCTAAAATAAAACATTTATTAAAAAATAAACTCTGTGTGTGTGTGTGTTGCAGAGGAAGTGGGGGAACTTGAGCTTGTTTGTAGACTGATAATAAGTAATTGGTATAATTGTAGGCTAATATCCCTGATTGATCAGGGTATTAGGATAAGGAAGGGCATGTTTTATTAATGCACAAATAGGAGGAGATACGGAAAACTGTAGACCAGATCAGGTAAAGAAAAAGACATTGAGTGAAGAGGTAAAGTTGAGCAGTAATTTGTATACATTTTTGCTTGTATACCTCCTACAAGAATGTTGAAAAACTGTAAATCTTTATTCTTGAACCAAACAGTTGAATCAGATTTATTTTATTAGAGAAAGTCTAACTTCTGATGGCCCTATACATCTCATTTCATAATTCTAATTTGTATATAGTCAGGCATAGGCACCTTGCCGCAGGCTTGTTACCTGGATGTGTTTAATGAGGATCTATTTATTAATATTGATTTAACCCCGGGGACTCTCCTCCTACAGAGAACTGTTCCTTTGGGGGCCTCAGAGGTATTTACACCTGGAGTAATGCACCATTTTAATATTGATTTGGGGTGGATGAGAGGACTGCTTTCCTTTTTCTACATTTTTTTTTTTTTTTTTTTTTTGGTGACCAAGTCTCGCTCTGTCACCAGGCTGGAGTGCAGTGGTGCAATCTCAGCTCACTGCAACCTCCCCCTCCCAGGTTCAAGCGATTCTCCTACCTCAGCCTCCCGAGTAGCTGGGACTACAGGCGCTTGCCTCCACGCCTGGCTAATTTTTTGTATTTTTAGTAGAGACTGGGTTTCACCGTGTTAGCCAGGATGGTCTGGATCTCCTGACCTCGTGATCCACCCGCCTCGGCCTCCCAAGGTGTTGAGATTACAGGCGTGAGCCACCGCGCCCGGCTCGTGCTTTTCTTTTTCAAGTGGAGAAAACCAAGTGGGAAGTGAGAGCCTGAATCTTCGTTGTAAGAAAGAGGACATTTGGATATTAAGGATCTAGAAATAGATTTGCCCTTAGGTCGTGAGAATCTCCAGGTAACCCCAGTTTAAAGATAAAGGCAGAGAACCTGGAAAGTGTGAAATAAGGATAGGAGGGCTGCTTTGTGTTGAAGTCACAGCTGAAGGGAGAGCCGGTTAATTTCCAGTGGTGCTCATTAGCAGTCCTCCTTGCTGTCTGCCTTCTGGGTAATGCCTGTTTTTATTCTCCTCCATTATCTCCTCCCTTTTCCTGTGTCTGCTTCACTTGAGATTTTCAATGGCAACCTTGAGCACCCTTCTCTTGGCAAAGTGATTTTAGCAGTGTCCTGGTTAAACATCATTCCATTGAAATGAAGTAGCAGTTCTTAGGGGATTTGACCTATGTGACGTTTAGACCAAAAATGCTACAAAGGGTAGAATTGTTGAATGACCATTGTGGTACAAATGCATACATTGAATGAGGTATGTTAGAATTCTGAATAAGGCAACCTGTTTAAATTTTTTCTTTTCTTTTCCTTTTTTTTTTTTTTTTTCCCAGAGACGGTCTTGCTCTGTTGCCCAAGCTGGAGTGAAGTGGCTCACTGTAATCTCAAATTCCTGGGCCCAGGTGATCCCCCTGCCTTAGCCTCCTGAGTAGCTGGGACTACAGGTGTGAGCCACCATGCCCAGCTAATTACAAAAATTTTTTTAGTGGAGGTGAGATCTTGCTATGTTGCCCAGGTTGGTCTTCAACTCCTGGCCTCAAGTGATCCTCCCACCTCAGTCTCTCAAAGTGCTGGGATTACAGGTGTGAGCCACCAGGCCTGGTCAACTCTTAAGTTCTTAAAAGGGCAATGAAGTTTTTTTTTTTTTTTTTTTGAGATGGTGTCTCACTGTGTTGCCCAGGCTGGAGTGCAGTGGTGCGATCTCGGCTCACTGCAATCTCTGCCTCCCAGGTTCAAGTAATTCTTCTGCTTCTGCCTCCTGAATAGCTGGGACTACAGGCGCATGCCAGCATGCCTGAGACAGGGTTTCACCATGTTGGCCAGGCTGGTCTCAAACTCCTGACCTCAAGTGATCCACTTACTTCAGCCTCCCAAAGTGCTGGGATTACAGGCATGAGCCACTGTGCCCAGCTGGGCAATAAAGATTAACGGGCGATTTTACTCCTTATTTGTAGGGTAAATTGGGTCTGTTAGCAGGACCCGGGTCCAGGGATTCTTAACCTGAAATCTGCGGAGCCTCACGTGCTTCCTAAGTGGGTTTCAGGGGAATCAAATTGCATGGAAGTTTAACAAAGGTTGTACTTCAGTGTCCTCAAATTTCATCAGAAAGCCAAAGAATTCTTTGCCCCTCAAAGGTTAAGAATGCCTTTTTGTTCAGTTTCACTGCTGATGAAGATGGTGGGTTGGATACAATGGTGTTTTCAAAACACTTGGAAATAATAATGCCCATGTTGGTATTGCAGTACTTTTTTAGCCACATACAGTATCCAAGTCACAAATCATTTCTCCTGTACTTAGTAATTTTAGATGTATTATAATCTAGTATCATCCCACTTGTTTCAAATTACTCCCATGAATTTACATTACAAACCATTTTGAGAGCCCAGGGAATCTCAGGTGTAATTCTAATCTGGTATTGATTCTATATATCTTTGGGGGTAAATATTTGCTGTATTAAAAATTTTTTTCCATTTATTCATTTATTTGAGACTAGGCCTTGCCCTGTCACCTAGGCTGGAGTTCAGTGGTGTTCTCATAGCTCACTGCAGCCATGAAGTCCTGGGCTTACGCAATCCTCTTGCCTCAGCCTCCCAAGTAGCTAGAACTATATATCCAGCTAATTTTTAAATTGTTTTTTAATAGAGACAAGGACTTGCTATGTTGCTCAGGCTGGTGTCAAATTCCTGCCCTCAAGCAATCTTTTTACCTTGGCCTCCCAAAGCACTGGGATTACAGGCATGAGCCACTATGCCTGGTCTGTTTCCTCATATTTAAGTGGTGTCAGATCAATTAACATAGTTCAAAAAGTATAATTTTAATATTATCAATGTTACATTTCTAGCCTGTGCTAAATGGACATTTTATGAGTAAGTGCTATTATGAAGTATTTTTTCAGCAATTATGTCTGATACTAATTTGTTTATAGCATAAATGATCACAGTCAATATAGATAAAACAGCAAGAGAAAAATGGGGAAAAACAGCCACCAAAAAATTATTGAGAGTAGACTTTTGCCTGGTTTCCTTGAAGGCTTACCACTTTACTATTGCAAAAGAAAATATGCGTACAAAGGTATTTTGTTGTCTGATATAGATTTCTTACAAATGAAAATAAATGCTGGCCAATTATGGTCCTTAGAATGATTCAAGGATTATAAATCAAGACTGAACAAAAACTTCTTAAAATTATTTTCTAAATAAGCATGATCTAGGTAAATGGCTTTCAAATGAAAGCAGACCACAAGCATCACCTGGAGAATTTATTGAAATGCGTATTCCTGGGACCTCACCCCACAAGGATTCTATTTCAGTAGTTCTGCAACTAGGATCTGGAGTCTGTTTTTAACATATGCCCCAGGTGGTTTGACCACATTTTGCTAAAACTGATCTAGGTGCTAAGAGGTTACATGGAATAGCTGTAATATATAACACCTTTAATTAAAAGAAGGCTCGATGAGTGTGGAGAGGTGAGGGAGACAAGGAAGTATTTAGCAAATGATATAGAATAAGTTTGCACCTCAATTACTGTGAAACCCAAAGAGCTTTTGTATATGTACATTTTAGATATTGTTATTTACTACATTAAAAATTAAAATTGAGGTATTTAAAATATTTATTTTTAAAACCCATTACATATTGACCTAAATAAAACTTTTATAAAACCAATTTTCCAAAATTAAAAAAATTATTGAGAAAGAATGGCATTATTTTACATTCATGCAAATCTCTTTACTGTCTGGCTTAATAGAAGACAGCTAGATTCTCATACAGGTTATCCAAAATGCTTGGGACCAGAATTGTTTTGGATTTCAGATTTTTTCTGATTTTGGAATATTTGCATTATATATTCTTGTTCCAGTGAGCATTTCCTTTGAGCGTCATGTCAGTACTCAAAAAGTTTTGGATTTTGGAGCATTTTGGATTTCAGATTTTCAGATTTGGGATGTCCAACCCAAACAGATTGAATCTGATTCTCTATTCAATTTGTTGCAATGTTGTTTTGGTTGAAGTCTATAAAGAAAATCCAACTTCACACAGAAAGAGGATGAGTATTTTTAATACCTTCTTTGTTATTATACCAAAACTCTGTGTTAGTTTCTTAAAGGTTAATTGCATTGTGGAATCTGAAATGAGCTTTTTAAAAAAACTAAACCTTTGATACATTAAAATCAGTTGGTCTGTTTTGCACTTTTTTTCAGTGGATCTTTCATCCATGCATGATTTTGGTTTTTGTTTGAGAGAGAGTCTTACTCTGTCACCCAGGCTGGGGTGCAGTGGCACAATCTCAGCTCACTGCAACTTCCACCTCCCAAGTATCTGGGATCAGAGATGCGTGCCACTATGCTCAGCTAATTTTTTGTGTTTTTGGTAGAAATGGGGTCTCACCATGTTGTCCAGGCTCTGGTATCAAACTCCTGAGCTTAAGCGATCTGCCTGCCTTAGCCTCCCAAAGTGCTGGGATTACAGGCTTGAGCCACTGCACCTGGCCTACCCATGTATGATTCTGTTATACCATTGGTCATTTGAAAACTAAGGCAGATCTTCTCATATAACTTTCATCACTGTCACTCTGATCTCATCAGGAAAGTCTTTAAGTATTGGCGAAGCTGGCAAGATTATGTGGCAGATGCAAAAAGTCTTCCAAAACGCTTGAAAGCTCAAATTTCATCATTGGCAATAAGTACTGTCAATTGTTTTCCTCAAAGAAACAGGCTCAACTTTGTTCATTTTTAATAAAATGTCTGCCAGATACCCAAGTCAGAATAACTACAGTTTGTGAATTGTTCTTTCAAGTAAAAATGGTAGTCCATGAAAAAAAAGCTAGCTCAGCTTGCAACTCAATTACACAAGTGCTTTTCTTCTAGACAGCCATTGTACTTAAGTGTGCAGTGGACTGCTTCCTGGGTACTTCCCATTTTGTCACAAAGAACATCAAAAAGACCCATGCTCAAGGGTCAAGATTTAATGAACGTAATAATTCTGACTGCTTGCTTCATTAACGACAATCATAAAGGAAACTGGCTTAAAAAAAAACTAACGTGTGGTAGTCAAGAATGCAGTGACTACTAGTTTCATTTGCTGTCACTGCTTTGATTAGTGCGAAGGCGCCAGCAGTTTCCCCATAATTGCTTTTGCACCATCAGTGCAAATGTCAGCACAGTGAAAAGACAATGTCTTTGTGTTATTCTAAAAATAGTTCTGACCTCTGAGAGGGTCTTGGGGACTCCCAGGAATCTAGTAAACACACTTTGAGAACCCTTGATAGAGGTGCCTTGGGCCTCCCTCCCAGCATTGTCGTTTTAGTGCCAGGCATTAACATGTTTGTATTTCACGACGATTTAGTAATACAATCTGGACTATCTCTTTATGAGACGGGCAATGTTGTCATGATTCTAGGTAGAAGAACGGAGAGTCCACAGTGCAGGCAGTTATTCAGTATTCATCTAAGAGTCTTCAGCTCCTCTGGTGTGCTGGTCCCTATGAGATGCTGAAGCACAACCTCCCTCCATCCTTGCTCATCCAAGTATTTTCCTGCTTTTGAGGCACGGCTTAAACGCTTTCCGTGGTCCTCTGAGTAGGAAGTGATTTCGTTTGTGCTTCGTATAGGACTTACTATATTGCATACTCAAGTTTTTTGTTTGCTTCTTGTCAATACCTTCATTGCTTAAGACCAAAATGAGGTACAATTTTTCCTGTAATCTACGTGTAGTCCAAAAAAGGCGGGCTGTTTTGTAAATATTTGTCTCTATGTAAGGAAATCAAAACTGAAAGCGGAGTAACACCAAGTATGCCCGTTTCCTGAGCTCAAGCACTGGAAGGATCAAAAGTAGCGAACGTGGTTTACTGCCGCGGTCTTGTTCCTGCTCACTGCCGCCTCTGGGGGCCCCATATTCAACAAATATTCAAATTGGAGCTGGAGTTCTGAGCGGCTGGGTACTGTGTATTCCAGCGGTGGGTGTCTGTACGTAGTTAGAACCTGGCAAGAGAGCACTCTCGAGGAGCTCGCAGGCGGGGCTCGGCCGGGGACCAACAGGGCTGGTCGGCGCCCAGGCTCTGCCCCCTGCCCGACCCTGCCTGCCGCTTGCCGCCTGCCTTCGGCAAGGGCCGCCGAGCGCCCTGCCCATTTAAGGAGGCGGGCCGTACCACCGCAACTTTCGTGACAGGGGGTATCCCGGCGGACTCGGACAACTTCAAGGGAGCCAAGAGGCAATTTCTTTTCCTTTCTAACTGTGGCCCGTGTTGCGCTGTTGCTGGGCAGGCGTTGGGCGCCAGCGGTCTTCGAGCGTGGGGGCCCGTTGGCTTTCCCTTCTCAGAAACTGCGCCAGGGGCGCTCGCTTGCCCCGGATTCGGACGCGGCGCTCCCCGGGCTCGTCTGAAGTGCAGATCGCCGCAGAGGCCCCAGTGCCCGGATGTCCATCAGGATTAGCGCGAGCCAATACGGGCCGAGCCCGGGGCTGCGCCGAGGACGCCCGGGGCTCGAGAGCAGGTAGTCCCGTAACATCGGGGCGCCGCGCCGGGACGCGTCCCCGCCCGGCTCCGCCAAATGGTGAGCGCGGCGCTGGCAGCAGGGCCCGCGGGGTGAAGGCGCTCATGGACGGAAGACCCCTGGCTCTATAAGCTGAATTATGGCAGCCCAGTCAAGGTAAGCCGTGCACCGGAGAAACTTTTCAAACGCTTTCGTGGCGAGGGGAGCTGAAGGTTGCGGGGGAGGGCAGGGTGCGGGGAAGGAGACGGGCAGGAAGCAGCTTTGTCATTGCCTTCTCATCATTCCCGAGGCTGTGGCTTGACTAAATGTCAGATAAAAAGCAGTTTGGAGAACATGCTGGACAATTTCTGCACAGCGGAGAGAGGGATGGAGTTAAAGTGAGGATTAAAGTTAGATAGCCCCCTTCTTCCCCCAGAACTGTTATTTTCCGGGACATTAAGTTGATTTCACTTGTCCGCCCTTGCCCAAATTTCCATTTAGATTCTTTGTGCGCCTACCCCTCGGTTTTCTGGATTTCTTGCTGTTGTCTCGAGGGGAAGTTTAGAAATACGATTAATGTAAAACATAGTTCACCTTGGAGAGGGTGGGTGAGAATTTGCCTGGTGAGTGAAAATTTTACTGCTAGAATGTACGATTCCACATAAAACGGCCCCGCTTACGTGAATCTGCTGAGTAGGCAAAGACCGGGAACGCGCCGGGGTGGTGAAGGGGAGAGAGGATAATGAACTGCAGTTGCTGTCAGAGGAGCGCTATTGTAAGAACCTGAAGCCCCGTCTTTCCATGGTTTGTTACTGGTTTTGTAATGAGCGTTGAAGAAGAGTGATGACAAGGCATTAGTGATTATTATGAGATCCAAACTGTTCTGTGCGATTTTATTTTAGTTTTGACAGCAGTTGGTGCTAAGGGAGACTTAGGAGTTATATATACATTCTCTTTCAACTGTGTTTTGCTAGAAAGCAGTTTGGTCTCACATATTTAAAGTAATAGGGTTCTTCAAGCTGATATTTGATGTGGAACAGTGATTTTGGGAGGTCTCAGAAGACTTAACACGTCTGAAGACTCAGATCATGGAGAGAAATGGATGTTAAATGTTCATGTTTGGGCTGGATGAGACTGAATGTTTTTTTCCTACGAAATAGAACTTTGTAGGAAGGAAAGAGTTTCTCTGTATAAAGTACCTCCTATGTGCTACCTGCTTTTTATATTTCTTCTTCTCAACACAGTGGTTTATCCTCTGCTTCCATTTTATTGAGTTTTAAGAAAGTGGTTCTTAATCTGGGGCCAAGTAGTAGAACTTGGATGAGAAACACAAGTTGTGTCTCTATTTTTGTTAACCTCTAGCTGAAATTTAGTGTTTTTTTTTTTTAAGTAGGACTAGAGATAAAACTATAGTACCAGTCCTTGTGATGTTATCACAGTAGAAACTATGTCTTTTCATAATCTTAATACAATTGTTGCAGATGTCTTCAAACACCTTTTGTGCTCTCCACTCAGGAAATTAAGGAACTGCTTTATCTTGCTTCATTCAGTAGTAAAGAAAAACACTACTGTACCATTGATTTCTTTTTAAATATTTTAGTAGGTGCTTGTCTATATAATCTGGTACCTTTGTATTCTTATGTATTTATTTAATGTATTTAAAAACATTTTTCTGATAGTGCTGTTATTTTCAGACTGCTACAGAGGTCCATGGCAGAAAATTAAGATCAAGATACCTTGATCTAAGAAGTTAGTAAATGCTGTGTGACAGATCTCAGTAATATAGCGCAGGGATTTGTACCCAGGTGTGAGAGATTCAATGCCAGCGCTCTTAAACTAATGATAAAAATAAAATGAGACACAAGCTAAATTGGACACTGCTGTGTGCCAGGCACAGCATTAAGCAGCTTTAATTGGATTAGCTCTGACTCTTCTCAGGCACCTAAATGGGTAAGTACTTTTATTATCCACATTTGTTAGTTGAGGAAACTGAGGTCCAGCCTGGCTGTTTCTTGCCTGAGGTCACAAAGGTGGAGCAACGCCTGACTCCAGATCTGCTTTGCACACTTCCTCCCTTATGCTTCCTCTTTAATGCTGAGGTGAGATGTTAAAGGGAGCTGCCAAGCCTCAGTATAACAGTACAAAGAATGATTCCTGCTAAAATTGGTTGTTTGTAATATGTAATAATCCTGAGTTATCAGTGTGGTGGTTCAACTTGCCAGCAATTAAAATAGGAGAATTGTGCTTATTTCTGATCTTCTACCCCACCTTCCGACATGCCCTGGAACTAGGAACAAAGCCACAAGACTGTTATGTCTGTTGTTTTCTTAGTCTGTGTGTTGGGAGTATATCTCACATTTTGTAAATGTGCATTTTCTTTGGTTACACCTGGAATGTGGTCCAAGCTCATTCAGATAATTGTGCTCTGTGGGAGAGAAGGTAATCTTTGAGATCCAAAGAGAATATATGGAGAAGATTCAAGATATTTTGGGATTTCAGGGAAACTCTAAAGCTGGGCCACGTTGCCCTGAGTAATGCTAAGAGAAACCAAAACATCACCTGTGATGTAAAATCTCAGGTAGTGAAATCTTGACCATGTACGACTACACATTAGTGTTTGTTTGCTCTTGAGACAATTAATTTAGACCGACAGACTCATTGTACTTACAGATTTGTAGCTCAGTGTTTAACCACACCAGTTTCTTTGTTCATTGTTTAGTTTGATTCCTGATTTGTTATTGATGGGTGATATATGACTAATTTTTTTATGCAAATGGATTAGGCAGTGTATTCCCATCCCTGTAGTTCACTCCTTAAGACAAGATACTGTCTCCCACATTTTAGTCTCCCCTACATAAGCTAGAAGCACTTTGGATTGAGAGATTACCTAAGTATTTCTTGGCTTGTGGACTTTTATAAATTAAGGCTGTGTTAAAACCTAAGAGTAGGAAATTTGTTTTGTGGTTGATTTCTTCTCTTAAAGCTGGAAGACATTTCTTGACTAAAACGCAAATTAAATGCTTTTAAAATTTAGATTTTTGGGGGTCATATTTTGAAAACAATAAGTATTTGGTTTATTGTGTTCCTAGAGTTGAGAAAGGTGGTCACTGAGAAATGTCATGTCAGTTAAAGCGGATTGTATGCTGTGTCTGGGCTCTCAGATAAGTGTGTGCTTTCTTTGTAACCTATAAACATAACAGACACATTGAATATATACTTCCTTGTGGAAATTGCAACAAACTTGCTTTCTTTAATGTGAAATAGTTACAGAACATGGCTTTAGTTACTGGACTCTGATGGAAAGTGCATCCAGACTATTTTATAGAAGTATAAAAACTAGCAACTAGTAAACCTAACAGTTTATAGACATATTTTTTTTTCTGCAAGGATTAACAGTGCTTTATACTGAGGAGTGATGTTGATGGATACAGTAAAAAGGAGGACTTTGCCTGATTCCCCACCTCCGCTAACCCTCTCATTGAAGCAAATCCCTGAATTCTAGAAAGGAAAATATACATACCTTAAAATACTATCAGGGATTAGCCAGTTTAAAAAAATCACCTGGGCCGGGCGTGGTGGCTCACGCCTGTAATCCCAGCACTTTTGGGAGGCCGAGGCAGGCGGATCAAGAGGTCAGGAGATCGAGACCACTGTGAAACGCCATCTCTACTAAAAATACAAAAAAAAATCGGCCGGGTGCGGTGGTGGGCGCCTGTAGTCCCAGCTACGCGGGAAGCTGAGGCAGGAGAATGGCGTGAATCTGGGAGGTGGAGCTTGCAGTGAGCTGAGATCGCACCACTGCACTCCAGCCTGGGTGACAGAGTGAGACTCCGTCTCAAAAAAAAAAAAAAAAAAGAAAAAAAAAAATCACCTGATGCCACCTGAGAACCCCTGGCCCTTCTCCACCCTGGGGCAGGGGTGTATGCATGGGAGTAGGGGAGTTGAACTTGCTTCTTTGGGAGAGTTGAATCTGGTGGCTGAGCACGGAGCTTCTCAAAAGAAAGGATTTATAGACAAACTGCAGTAGGAAAGTATGTTCAGTCAGCTCTCCCACAGTTTTCAACTTTTGAATTTGTCTAAAATTAATGTTAATGAAGCTTTGAAAAATCAATAAAGAAGCAAAGTCAGATTGTGCCCAAGATTTATATGAAGCTGGTTTTTGGTGGATCTCTTTGACTCTAGGGAGGGAAAGTTTTCCATTGCAAAAAGCAATGCTCTTAAACTGGTATAGAACCAGTTTTGCCCTGCCCTATGCCCCGTCTCTGATTTTTGAGCTAGTGATTACCTTGGAAGAAAATTCATGAATGCAAAGCAGCTTTGATTAAAAATGAGCCATTATCAAAGAGAATACTGTGGTTTTGGGAAGTACAGTTCAAAGAAGAGATTCTGGGATGGAAATAATTTATGTAGTATTTTGATCCATTGAATATTCTCACTTTTTCCTTCTTGTGACACCATTGTAAACAGTGTCCTTGACAGAAGAGAAACACAAACAGGTCTCTTAAGTGATTTCTTTCTAGTTCATCCTGAGAGCCCAGTTGAGCTTCCTGACTCACAGTCTAGAGCTGCTTCCATGATAAAGACTGAAGGAGCGGTGAGTCATTTTTTAAAGTCAGCTGATTTATGGGGATGTTGTTGTTTTGGCAAAACTAACTCAAGTGATCTCTCAAGAGATTTTGCTGGATTTTATACCATACCGTGAAAAGATATTCCATAGCTGGATTTACACTCTTGAAAATGGGGTTTTTGTGCGTGCTGCATCTAAAAATTTTAAATTTCAAATACATTCAGGAATAAAAATATCATGGATGAGAGAGAAATCTACTTTTTCATCTTGGTTCTGTCATTTATTTCTTGTGAGCCTCCAAATCTATTTTTTACATAATACCTGTAAGAGAGAGGAGTTATAAAGCTGGTTTGTTAACTATTGCTTTGAGGTATATATAAACTTAGTTTTCTGTTAGCTAACTTCTCCATTTCATTTCTTTCTTTTTTTTTTTTTTTTTTGTATAACTATACCTATTTTAATAGAGATGGGGTTTCAACATCTTGGCCAGGCTGGTCTCGAACTCCTGACATCAGGTTTCTTTTCCAAGATAGGCAAATAAACTTATTCTAATTCTGTATGTGAGATATAGTGGAAATACAATATGCACCTCTAGGACAAAGTTTCTTGGAGACATGCTTCTTGGCTCAGAAATAGAAACATATAGTGAGGCTAAGTATAATCTCTTTGTTGTGGTTGGTTCAGTTACGTTTTATTGATATAGAGTGAGTACATAACTTTTACGGGTTAAATGATTACCAATCGTTTTTACTTAAATGTAAAAATTGGGGGAGCTGAAGTAGTATTTTCTGTCTCCTTCAGATGGTCCTCAATTCATTTTATTATGAATATAAAGTGTTCATTTGCTCAAAATAACACAGCAGGTAGAATGCACAGTGTCTTGCTCAAGTACAAATGTATCAGATGAACTTTAGATTTACACTTCAGGAGAAAATATGTATAACTTTTGGTGCTAATGCCCCAGGGAACTAAAAGTAAAGATTAACTTTAAAACCATGCAAATTGCTGACTTTCTGTGTCTTGGCAGTGATCAGTGTTGAGAATCCCTCCCCTGTGCAAACTTTTTTCTTTTCTTATCTATTCACAGTGAGTTAAAGCTTAACCTGATGGCCACAGAGCCAACAGACCTGGCATCTTGAAAGTCTTGTTCTCTGCTGAATGTCTGTTTTCTTGTGTTAGTTTATTGGCTTTGTTTTTAATTTAACCAGATTGAACTGCTATCAAGTTCTTTTTTTTTTTTGGGAGACGGAGTTTCGCTCTTGTTGCCCAGGCAGGTGTGCAATGGTGCGATCTCGGCTCACAGCAACCTCTGCCTCCTGGGTTCAAGCCATTCTGCCTCAGCCTCCGGAGTAGCTGGGAATACAGGCATGCTCCACCAAGCCCGGCTAATTTTGTATTTTTAGTAGAGATGGGGTTTCTCCATGTTGGTCAGGATGGTCTCGAACTCCAGACCTCAGGTGATCCGCCCGCCTCAGCCTCCCAAAGTGCTGGGATTACAGGCATGAGCCACCCTGTCCGGCTGAACTGCTATCAAGTTCTTAAGGCTATTGCTGGGAGCAGTAATTTGGTGACAGATTTAATATATTAAGAGAAAATCCCAGGGGTAACATCTTGTCTAAAGGAACTCAAGCAGACAAAGGGTAAAATATTTTTATTGACACCTAGATTGTCTTTATTTCGGTATGTTTTCGAAGGGCACTCACTGTTTGACTGCATTCTAAAAAGTACCAAGAATTGTTTTTCCTCCGTGGTGGCTCATATGGGTGAGGGCTTGGAGACCTGCAGGCCACATGATCCTTTATTTTGGTGGGCTGGGGAAGAGTTAAGGCTGTGATGAAGATCTTACCTTTTTTTTTTTTTTTTAAAGTATTGCTTACTGCTGGATTGGCAACTAAACAAATAAAAAGTAAAAGGCTATTTTAGGGGTAATATGGTCATATGAGGTTCAGGGTTCTCAAACTTGATTAGACACAAAAATCACCGTGGGTGCTTGTTAGCATGCAGATTCTGCTCCCCCTCCCCCAGAGATTCTGAGTGGACAGGTTCTGGGTGGAGCTCTGCTGTCTGTAAGGCCAGGGGCACAGGTACCACGCTTTGTGAGATGGTGCATGTGTGAGTGAGAGAGATCATATAAACCATGTTGTACGATGCTATTAAATTTTGATACAATATATGCTTATAAATACACATTTTTTCCCCTCCTATTGAAACAGACTGGAGGTTGGTAGAGAAGGTGGATATCTACGTCCATAAAATTTAACCTTATATTACAAACTGTTGGTTGAAATATCCAAATGCGTCTGTGTTAAAAAAAAATTAAAAGATACCAAGAAGCAATTCCCAGTGTTTGATCATACAGCACCTTCCCAAGAATTGTTTCTTCTCAAGGAGCAGGGTATTTAATTTACTTTTTTCTATGCGTTGTGGGCTCCCTCCCCAGTTAGAGTTAACTGCTAAGTATATCTCTCTCTCTACCACACACAGCCCAGTTTATCAGGTGGCAGTTGTTTTTGTTCCCAGGGAAAAGTTAAAATGGTGTGAATTGGTCAGTTTTGTCCAAACTTTGTGAAACCGAAATGAAAGTTTTGTTTTTTAATAAAAGCTTTGCCTAGGGGTACTGCTGAACAAATAATGTTCAACAAGACATTTTATATGGAACTCCTACTGGGAAGTAAATGTTAAAATTATAGCAGATGTCACTTCCTGTAACAAAATTCAGGAAACAGTCTTTGGTATGTGGGTGTTGTAACTTTTCAATTCTTGGAACTTTCCTTCAGGAAACTGTCCTGTCAGAAGCAAAGCAGTCAATAAAATATGAAGCACAACTTAAACTATGTTATACAGTGTAATTAAATTTTGATTTGGTGCATATGTTTTTGTGGTCAAGACAGACCCAAGATTATCACGTGACTTTCATCCTGGATAGTGTGTGTCTGGATAACTTGTTAAATTGCTTCTCCCCCACTTCTCCCATTCTGGTTGCTTTAAAAATACAGGTGTATCTGATTTACTCTGGACTTGAATTTATGGAAAGTGGTATAAAATTAATTAGTTCTCATTGTTTTGTACAAAACTATGAAACCTGTTTCCTCCCTAGCTTTGCAGAAATTTTGTCTCAATTGACAAACTGTCTACCTTAGACATTTCTAAGATGGCCTATCTAGTAAGTTGGTAGCTTTGAGCTTTGATAAAAGTTTGAGTCCATGATATTATGGTTTAAGAAAATTTTTCCTTAAAGGAAAACAGAACGTGTTATTGAGTTAATATTGCTGGGTTTTAGTTGTTGTTTATTTGCTGAAAGGATAGTCATTGGTATAAAGTAAGCCAAAGCTCTGTCCTTTTATATTTTTTCAGGTAATTTTGACCTAGCAATTACAGCTATAGGAATGTTTTCCTGTTACTCATTTACAGTCTGTGTCTCCCTCTCCCCTCCAGCCTCCTTTTAGAGTTAAGACGGTGCTAACTCTCCATTTAAAAAAGTGTGTAAAAAATAAACTTTGTACCACAGGGGAAAAATTAGGCAGTAACATTTACTGGCATTAGAATAGCAAAAGGATAAAATGAAACCTAGTGTATTACATTAATACATAATTGAGGTTTTGCAACCTAAAAATATTGGAAAGAATTATTAATGTTGTTCAGATTGTCTGCTTATCTTGTGACTTGGTTTTAGTAAAATTCAAAGTGCCACTGGAACTTAGTTTTTGTTTTTAAATGGGAACTATGCCCAGAAGACGAAAAGTCCTAGGTTGGCAGTTAGATTGAATTTGATAATTCTGTCACTGCTGATGGTGTGAGTTTTTTATTTGTTCTTACCCTTAGGGCAGGGAGGGGCCTCCTCTTAAAAACACCTTCATTTCTTTCTTATTTTAGCAGTCATGTTTCTTTAAGGGTAAAGTAAAAATCATTAGGTTTACTTAATTCTGAGTTTAAATTTGTAGGCTTTATAAAAATTCTTGACAGTTTATGATAAGCCTAGCATAAAACTTCGTTTTCTCTCTGAGGTCACTCGTATTCTATGTTGACATCCTTAAAGTATTGGTATTATCCATGATCTTAGAGTATTTTAAAGAATGAAGAAGTCGGGCGTGGTCGCTCATGCCTGTAATCCCAGCACTCTGGGAGGCCCAGGCAGGCGGATCACCTGAGGTCAGGAGTTTGAGAGCAGCCTGGTCAACATGGTGAAACCTCCTCTCTACTAAAAATACAAAAATTAGCTGGGCGTAGTGGCAGGTGCCTGTAATCCCAGCTACTCGGGAGGCTGAGGCAGGAGAATTGCTTGAACTTGGGAGGTGGAGGTTGCAGTTAGCCAAGATCATGCCGTTGCACTCCAGCCTGGGCGATCTTTTGGTAGCTTGGTGTAAATGACCTTTTGTGGGGAAAGAGGGAAGAGGGGAATAGTTAAATTGAATCGAGGTACGTTCCTTGTCACCCAGATCTTTTATATCTTTTGTTATATCTCATTTTATGGGTATTTCTTCCCAGCCCAAGTTTTTGTAAAAGTGATTTTCTTCGAGGTCAGGAGATCAAGACCATCCTGACTAACACAGTGAAACCCCATCTCTACTGAAAATACAAAAAAAAATTAGCCAGACGTGGTGGCAGGCGCCTGTAGTCCCAGCTACTTGGGAGACTGAGGCAGGAGAATGGCGTAAACCCGGGAGGGCGGAGCTTGCAGTAAGCGGAGATTGCGCCACTGCACTCCAGCCTGGGTGACAGAGTCAGACTCTGTCTCAAAAAAAAAAAAAAAGTGATTTTATTGAAGTCTATTTTATGTATCATAAAATTCACTCATGTCAAGTGACAACTCAGTAATGTTTAGTTACTTTACTGAATGGAGCGACCAGTTTTAGAACATTTTATCCCATACCTGGTAAGATCCCTCCTGCCCATTTACAATTAATCCCGGTCCCCAGCCCCACCACCATAACCTACTTTCTGTCTCTGTAAATATGCCTTTTCTGGGCATTTCACATAGTGGAATCATAAATGGAGTATGATGGTTTCTTGCATCTGACTCTCTTTACTTGCATATATATATATATTTTAAATTTACCAGCCTCAGCATATTCTGGCCATACTTGAATAATTTTTTGAGGTTCATCTGTGGTGTACCATGTATCAGTGGTTCTATCCTTTTATTACTGAATAGTATTCTGTTAATAGATGTGATAGACAGTTTGTCCCAATTTTTAAAAAAATTGTGAATAATGTTGCTGTGAACATTTACATACAAGACTTTGTGTGGACATATATATATGTGTGTGTGTGTATGTATATATATATGTGTGGTTTTTTTTTTTTGGTTGGATAGCTAAAGGTGGAATTTCTGGGTCCTATGATAGTTTTTTGTTTGACTTTTTGAGAAAATGCCCAACAGTTTTTCAAACTATATGCCTAGCCTAACTTTGAACTGATCTAATTTAGTCAATTTCTTGCAAATTGTTTGCTATCTTCATAGTTATTTGGGCTATGAAAGTAGCGGTTCTGAGATCTGATCAATTTTGCATTTGATTATTAGAAAATTATATATTGTTTTCAATTTATATGTGATCTTAAAACACAGCTCATTTTCCCCCATGTACAGTTCTTTATTGTATTTTGTAAATTGGGCTTTTCGATGAAGAAATTCATATCGAGGAATGTTTAAAGAAAGCCAAATTAAGTTTAAAATACCAATGCATACTGATTATTGTCAAAATAGTAAAGAAAACTCCAACTCCACAACTCATAAACCCCTCAAATAGCAGAATTTAAATATATTATTTGTTAAATAGAAATCCTTTATTTTATAATTGCAAAATGGCCCTAGAAATTGTTATTTCAATGTGCATTTTAAATAAAAGCGTTCGGGCAAAAATGCGCTGTTCTCATTCACTAGAGCCTCACATGCAAAGATAAGTTATCTAAGTGAAGCGTCTGGAAATTATCATTCAGACTTGGGTCCTGCCTGGGGAAGGTGGTGACTATGTGCCCTCACTTGATGGTGTACTCCGACTTCAGGAAAAGATAGATCTGTTGCACAAACAAAAATGTTCCATGAAATGCTCTGAAAGTATCTTTAGGGGCATGTGTGACGTTAGTGAAAATGAATCATCTTTTTAGCACTCAGTCGTTCTACTTAAAAAAAAAAAAGCTGTGAGGCTCTGGCTAGAAGATGTCTTCATTTCTTCCTTTATGAGCCTTTCAAGTGTTCTTTCAACTTGGAGAGCCTCAGTGCATTGTGGCAAGTTACTGAAATCTGCTGCTCTGCATATTAATTTACCTACGTAAGAATTATATCAGTATCAACAGCTTTATGAATGTGGCCAATTCACACGCATTAAGTGTTTTTCATATTATCTGTAAATGTATTGAGTACTTCATTGTTCACTAAGAGCCAACCATTGGTGTGTGCAGGGCTCTGAGTTGGTTTAGATAAATACACTGTCTCCCTCCCTACAAGGAGCTCATAGTTTGGTGGGAGAGACAGAAATAAGCAAACAAACTGACACATAAAACAAGTGCAAATTGTGGAAACACAGTGGCAAAAAACAGGATACTGTGAGGTAATAATAGGGGGTGGGGAATTGGTCTTGGTGTGGGGCCAGGAGAACCTCTGAGGAGGGTTACCTGAGGCAGAGAAAGAGCAAGCCATGACACAGAGAAATGTAATTGTCCTTCTAGAATGTACATGGAAGTAAGTGGTGATGGTGGTGAGAAGGATGGCTTTTTTTTGAGACAGAATTTTGCTGTGTTGGCCACGCTGGAGTGCAGTGGCACGATCATGGCTCACTGCAACCTCCAAGGATGGCATTTTTAAACAGGGATAAAAATGTTAGGAAATGACCGTCATGTGGCAGTTTCTTGAAATAAAAATTTGATTGTTTTAGTGGTTTGTAGTTCTACCAAAACTTAGCCCTGTTTTTAATTTATTTTAATAAAGGCAAAGTGAATACCATAACAACCTAGCTATGAACTTTAAAATAGAGACTATAGTTTCTAAAACTTAGGCTTAATTGGCACATAAATGTAAACACATTAAACAAGTGTTGAAAAGAAATTTGAGAGGACATTTTTCTTTGGGAGCCATCAAATAAGGGATGTGGTAGAATTTAGAAAGGCCCCCAGCTCAGTGAGGTACAGTTATAAGGAAGTGAAGATTTAGACAGTAAGGAGGGCATTCCACCTGGCTATTAAATATAAAGGTTAATTTACAAAACAACCTTTTATATGTGTGAAGGACTGTTATGGGAAGTGGGGTGAAAGATGGTCTCTATCTCTGCCAAAAATAGGTCTTGAAGAGATAAATAGCAAAGCCCATGAAGGAAAACACAGAAGTGGTGTTCTTTTTTATATATTTAGCAATAGGAAATAATCTTCTGCCTTGGATAGTTTAGGAAGTAGCAGATGGTTTAAGTACCAGTGATATTATGATTATATATTGGTTTTCGTCCATGGTTCCTGGCCCATAACTCCCACAGTCCTTGTTAGTCTTTTGTTATAATGATGGGGCACTTTAGGCCTCAGGAGACAGAATCTCTCTGTGACCTTCTCTTATCTTCCTTTCACTTGCCCAAGGCAGGACTCTAATCTAATTGTAAGTCTAAAGACTTTTATTCCAGAGAGTTCCTGCCCCATACTCTGGAGGAAGGAATGCTGTACAGAGAGGCCAAGAAAAATCTGAACTGAAGGGTGTTGGTTGATTTAGATCATACCCTTTTTGTCCAGTCACATTTCTACATGGTTGTCAATCTTGCCTACACTGTGAAGTCTTCATAAAAGGCCCAAGAGGACTGGGTCTCCAGAGAGCTTCTGGATGGCTGAGCTTGTGGAGGTTTAGGGAGAGTGGTGTGCCCAGGGAGGGCATGGAAGCACCACGCCCCTTCCCCCATATCTCACCTTACACATCTCTTCATCTGTATGCTTTGTAATGTCCTTTACAATAAACCGTTAAACGTTAAGTAGGTGTTTCCTTGAGTTCTGTGAGCCACTCCAGCAGATTAATTGAAACCGTGGGATCCCAACTTGAAGCCAGTCTATCAGAAGTTCTGGAGGTCCAGACCTGTGACTGGTGTCTGAAGGGGTCGGAGGGGCAGTCTTGGGGACTGAGCCCTCAACCTGTGGGATCTGACTCCATCTCCAGGTAGTGGTGTAGATAGTAGGAAAATCTCCTCCTCCCACGTTTGATCACAGAAGTCTTCTGTGTTGACGATTGTTGTGGTGTGAGAGCAGAGGAAAAACACAGAATTTTTTGAAAACAGCACCTTTTTCTCAAGGGATTCTGTGGCTTCTTGAAAAAATGTGATCACAATAAACTACTGTAGGAACTGAAAGTTTTTGTCCTTTGTGTATCACAGCTATATTTAATTACATAAAGTTGCTTCAAAGATCTGCATTCATTATCACCTCATCTCTTTTGTACTTCTCTTCACAGTTATTTTCAAATGAATGTATTGAGTTATAGACCTTTGTGGCATAATGATTGCTTTTATGAATGTTTCACGACCATGTGAGAAAGAACGTATTTGCTTTATTTTCAGAGTCCAGAGGTAAATGTGGTTTTGTATCTTATTTCTATATTCTTATTTTGTCTGTTTGATCTGCCATGGACTAAGAGATGAATAAAAGCCTCATATGAGTACACTGCTATCTTAAGTTTCTTTGCAAATGTTGATGCCATGTTTTTGTTTTGTTTTGTTTTGTTTTGTTTCAGATGGAGTCTTGCTCTGTTGCCCAGGCTGGAGTGCAGTGGCGCAATTTCGGCTCACTGTAACCTCCACCTCCTGGGTTCAAGGGATTCTCCTGCCTCAGCCGCCTGAGTAGCTGGGACTACAGGCACGTGCCAACATGCCTGTAATTTTTTGTATTTTTTCCGGCTAATTTTTTGTATTTTTAGTGGAGACAGGGTTTCACTGTGTTAGCCAGGATGTTCTCAGTCTCCTGACCTCATGATCCGCCTGCCTCAGCCTCTCAAAGTGCTGGGATTACAGGCGGGATTACCATGCCCAGTAATGCCATGTTTTTGATGCACAGATAGTCATCATTGTTAACGTCGTCTTTTCAAATTGTCCCGTTTGGCAATATTAGTTTTTAATGTATTCTTCCAGAAGGTTTCTTTGAGTATAGGTGATATTTCTTAAAAAGATGTGTATCTTTTAATATATTCTGCATGTGGATTTTATTTTGGTTTAAGGAGTGATGGAAGGTTTCTGAACCCTTCCTCTCTTCCCCAAGACTCACCATTCTGTTCTCTATATTTAAGCGCCATCATCAAATTCACTGTACCTTTGTATGCGTTTTAATATATGATCGGGCTGATTGCCCTTCTTTACCCTTCTGAGGTGCACTCTCAGAATTTTTGTGGCTGTTTTCTCATGTAATTTTTCTGAGTCTTCTGTCAAACAACTTGGGGCCTTGTAATAGGATGACTTCCTAACAAATTTGTAAAACCTCATCCTGTTTTTCAGAAGTACTAAAGTTTTAAATGGATTACCATGTTCTTTGTAGATTTTCATGGAATGGGAAAGGCTAAAGTAGAGCGCCAGGGACTCCTTAGTCACTCACCAGACACCACTCATTTATCTTGGAGACATTAGGGAAATCCTGTTTGCCTCAGTTTATCCAGAAGTAAAAATGTACATTTGCTCTTGTCATAAATGAATGTATTTTTAATGTAACTCTAAGAGTGGAATCATATTTCTATAGGTGATTTACATCTGGCTTTAGGCAGAAGGAGTGTTTCACAGTATCATTGTTTCTGTGGATAGTATCCCACTTTCTGGTAGACTTGATTGAATCAGTATGCCTTGGAAATAATAGATGTAATTTAGGCTCTTTAAAATCTTTTTTTGTAGTTCAGTAAAACAAAACTAATTGTAAGTTAATTATAATTAAACGAGAAATGTCTTCCTGAATCTCAGTAATTTGTCTAAACATTTTCTTTTTGTTCCCTTTCAATCTTTTATTTATGCATTAAATTTTTTCACATTGTTGACTTATTCTTTATGTGTGTTTGATAAGTGATTTAGTCAACACATAGGGAAAAAGGGGTTGGGATTACTTTAGATTGTTATGATTTTTGAGATTGTCATTTTGAAGAGGAACAGATAAATCTTTCAGATCTTTATGCTTAGAAATGCCATGCTAGGGCGGATGCAGTGGCGCACACCTGTAATCTCAGCACTTTGGGAGGCCGAGGCCAGTGGATCACCTGAGGTCAGGAGTTTGAGACCAGCCTAGCTGACATGGTGAAACTCCATCTCTACTAAAAATACAAAAAAATTAGCCAGGCGTGGTGGTGGGTGCCTGTAATCCCAGCTACTTGGGAGACTGAGGTGGGAGAATGTCTTGAACCCGGGAGGCGGAGGTTTCAGTGAGCCGAGATCGTGCCACTGCACTCTGGCCTGGGTGTGACACAGCGAGACTCCATCTCAAAAAAAAAAAAAAAAAAGAAATGCCGTGCTAAAAACACTTTTAAAAGTCAAAAATAGCCCAGTTAACACTGACTAAAGCAAGTTGTTATTTTATACATTGTGCTAGGAGCCAAGGTAGTTACAGAGATATTAACACACTGACACTTAGGTTTAGTAGATGCTCCAGTCTGTTCATGATGCTGGTGATGGAAAGTATTACTGAACACCATACTTGAAAGCTTTACTCATTCATATTTATTTGTAAGACTGTGGTAGCTGAAGAAAAACTAGTATAGCCCACAAAATCCAAATAAATCAAGGACCCCTCTACGATGTTTTCTTCCCGTGCTTACAGATATATATATATATATATATATCTGTGTGTGTGTATATATATATATCTGTGTGTGTGTATATATATATATATCTGTGTGTGTATATATATATCTGTGTGTGTATATATATGTGCGTGTATATGTGTGTGTATATATGTGTGTGTATATATATAGCTGTGTATATATGTGTGTGTATATATATCTGTGTGTATATATCTGTGTGTGTATATATATATATCTGTGTGTGTATATATATGTGCGTGTATATGTGTGTGTATATATGTGTGTGTATATATATAGCTGTGTATATATATGTGTGTGTATATATATCTGTGTGTATATATGTATATATATATCTGTGTGTGTGTATATATACATATCACATGTGTGTATATATATACATATCACGTGTGTGCATATATATACATATCACGTGTGTATATATACACACACACACGAATGTTAGCAAAGAACCCAAGCATTGCCTCAATAAGTAACATTAGAATCATACATCCAAGCCAAAATCTTTATTTATTTTATTATTTATTTATTTATTTAATATAGATGGAGTCTCTGTTGCCCAGACTGGAGTGTAGTGGTGTGATCATAGCTTACTGCAGCATTAGACTCCTGGACTCAAGCGATCCTCTTGCCTCACCCTCCCGAGTAGCTGGGACTACAGGCACACACCACCATGCCCAGCTAATTTTTAGTTTTTTTTTGTAGAGATGGGGTCTTGCTTTGTTGTTCAGGCTGGTCTTGAACTCAGGTGATCCTACCACTTTGGGTTCTCAAAGTGCTGGGATTAAAGGTGTAAGCCACTGTGCCCAGCAGACTGAAATCATTTTATAACTGTGCTTTTCAATGTTATCTTAAAATTAGCTGGGGAAGAATTCTGTTTAGTTTTTGTTTTTTGGTGTCAGTCTCATTTAAAAATTGACAAGGAAATGAATGGATTTGTGGTAACTGCCTTTTAACTTTGTAAATTTTAACCTAATTTATGTTTAAATTATCAGAAATAGAAAATTTAGATACTTCTATACTTATTGATTTATTATAAAAACTGCCTAAACTGAAGGACAGAACCACTTAAATTATTCATGTATTTGAGAAGAAATTTTCTATTTTAATTCAAAAATGACTATTTTCACTATATTTTCATGGTTGAACTGGCTAGAGTGGGTAGTTATTTCAATAGGTGTTGGAAATTAAAAAAAAAAGTGTAGATAGTTTCCAATTTACTGATTTTCTTCCAAAAATGTGTTTGGGACATAGAAAATGTTTTGCAGAAGCAGCAAGGAAAATCATGTGATGAAGGTTAGGCCCTAGGCTAGAGCCAGAATGTTTCTTAACTTGTGCCAAAATGTCCAACATTTGGAATAATAATGACAAACGGTGCAATCACTGAAATAAAGCATGAAAACCATGCTTAAACAAGAGGGTTCATTCTATACTTGTGTTAGCTTTTAGCTTTAGGGGGTTTTGTGGATGGAGAAAGAGGAGTGGTGTAAGGGATCTTTAAGATTACTTGGAGGAGACTGGAAAAAATGGATTCTTTGGGGCAGGGGCATTTCCACTGGTAAACCTGGGCACTTTTAAGTACAGAGGATTATGTATAATTTTGATCTATGATAATAGCAGTCTTTTATTAAGCAATTATTTATTGAGCATTCTGTTATGTTCTGAACTCTGAACCAGGAACTTTGCAAAATGGTATCATTTAATCTGCAAGGCAGAGCTTATCACTGCCATTATACAGATAAACTGAGGCTCATGGCAAGTGACAGCTGATACACAGCTTCAGATCTACTCCAGACTTACATGTAAATGTCTCCTTGCCCTTCATACATATATCCATGTGACCAGTGACCCATGATTTACTGGTGGAGCAAAGGAAGGCATAGAAAATGGAATATGGGTGGGGTGTCTGTTTATCTCTAAACTGAGCTATAACTGAAACAAAAAAAAGAGGATGAGAGTAGGGAAACATGGTATGTGTAAAATTCCTCTCAGAGTGAAGAAATGTGAGGCCAGTGTTTCCCAGCGTTAGCCTCTGGGAAGTAAGTGCCTTTTCTCCAGCTTGGTTACTGCATGGGGAATTTGGAGAGAGATGGTAGGGTATTTGTAACTTGGGGAACTCCAGCAATATTTGGGACAGGGGATGTATGTGGATGGAACCTTTTTGTATAAAAGATGTGAAATCCCTTTTACCCTTCATCCTCCTTTAGGATCCTGCTTTTTTTTGAGTCAGAGTCTTGCTCTGTCTTCCCAGGCTGGAGTGCAGTGGCGCTATCTGTTCACTGCAACCTCTGCCTCCTGGGTTCAAGCAATTCTCCTGCCTCAGCCTCCTGAGGCTGGGATTACAGGTGCCCACCACCACGCCTGGCTAATTTTTTAATTTATTTTTTAGTAGAGATGGAGTTCCACCATGTTGGCCAGGCTGGTCTCAAGCTCCTGGCCTCAAGTGATCCACCCTCCTCGGCCTCCCAAAGTGTTGGGATCACAGGCATGAGCCACTGCACCCGGCCCCGATCCTGATCCCTATCCTGCTTCTTTAGAAAAAACTGACGTTTAGAATAAAACATTTTTCCACCCCTTCATTTTTAGTGTGAAATGCATGCATCCCTTCACCTCTGCTGTGAGATACCACATTTTATGCCATCCTTGGGATCCCCTTTTTTCCCAAGGTTCTCTTATCCTGTTCCATAGGCTGCCAGCTCTAGTGACCATCTATTGTGTTTAGTATTGAGTTATCTCCCTTTTTAGGGAGGAAAGGGATGTAATGGGAGAGGCATAGGCAGAATGTGGGAAGGGGCACCAAAGCCTGTGCTCCTTTGCCAGCACTTGGACTCCAGCTGTGTATATTCATTAATAATGACTCACAGTTATTGAACACTAGGCACTGGGCTCAGCACTATGTCTGCCTTAGTTAATGTAATTATTACAACAGCCCAAAACTTTTTGGTACAATTCTCATCTCTATTTTAGAGAGGACGAAACTAAGGCTTAGAGCGTGTATGGCTTGTCCTGTTGGCTGTACCTGGTAGTGACAGGATCTCAGACATGCCTGTCATAAATGTAGCCATTGGCAAAGATTTCCCTTGTCAGTTCCTTCCGTCCTGCATTATTGTGGTGGCTGCTATCCCAGTAGAGAAGTAACACAGTGATTTTGGGAATATTTCTCATTCTCTACAGGAGTGGTTCTCCACAGGGGAGGAGATTTTACCCTTCCCTATCCCGGGGATATTTGGCAATGTCTGGAGACAGATATGGCTGTCACGCTTGGGAGGGGGGTGTGCTACCATCATCTCAGATAGAGGCTAGGGATGCTGCTAACGTCCTGCAATACACAGGACAGCCCCACCCTAAGAATTACCTGGCCCCAAGTGTCAATAGTGGAGAACTCTGGCTCTGCAGGTTTCGCCTAGTTCCTATGCATGGGGATGTTTGTGTTTCAGAGAGCGTCTGTACATTGTCATCAGACCCTAAATCATGCTGGCCCCAGGTGTCAGTTACTTGACCTGTATTTGCTTAGGACACAGTATGTGCAAGACACTCCTGGGTGCTCTGTGGGTTACACAGCCTTACTCTACCCCTCACCACCACATTTAGTGAGTAAATGATTTACCCAAAGAACCACAGTTAGGAAGTGGCAGAGCCTAGGTTTGAATCCTTCACTAACTCCAGAGACCAGGCTTTTTTTTTTTTTTTTTTTTTTGCGTGGTGGTGCATGCCTGTAAGGCTGAGGCAGGAGAATTGCTTGAACCCGGGAGGTGGAGGTTGCAGTGAGCTGAGACCATGCCATTGCACTCCAGCCTGGGCAACAAGAGTGAAACTCTGTCTCAAAATAAATAAACAGGTAAATAAATAAAATTAAAAATTTGCCATGCACACCCTGCTAATTTTTGTACTTTTAGTAGAGACGGGGTTTTGCCATGTTGGCCAGGCTGGTCTTCGAACCCTTGACTTCAAGCGATCCTCCTGCCTCGGCCTCCCAAATTGCTGGGATTACAGGTGTGAGCCACCATGCCCTGCCGAGACCATTCCCTCTACTCGTTTACTGTGATGGTAACCAAAATGTTCCATCGTGTGGCATATTGCTGAGCCTCCTCTCTGCCTCCTTCAGTTTCAACAAAGTCGTGGCAGGAGACTGACAAACATCAGTCTCTGTGTGGGGACCTTGAGTGGCCATCCAGTTGCTCTGTAGTAGGAAGTGGTAGGGAAGTTGGAGGTGAGGAGGGCCCGTTAGTAGGGAACTGAGGCCAGACTTCTAAAAGAGCAAGGAAAGAATTTCGAATGACATGGTTCCTCAGCATGTCTGCAAGGAGGAGGTTTATTGCAGCAGCATTTAGAACTAGCTCAGAGGAGAAATAATGGGCGAAGGGAGATTGGTACATATAAGGTAACTACCTATTGTATTACAGATTTACTTATGTAAAATGCTTTTCTAAAATCTGGTTCTCTTGTATTTTATATACCAGATGTAACTCAAACTAGATGAAATAGAACCATAGACTCAATCCTTCCTAAAAGCTCAAGGCTTTCTGGCTTGGTAATATTGTGGGGAAGCACTTGCAGGAAAAACACTTTGAAATATGAAGAAGGAAATGTGATTCCGGTGGTTTCTTTATAGGCCCTAAATCAGTACAGGAAGAAATAGGACAAGAACCAGAGAAGATTAACTTTCTGAAACTTCACAAACAGCCTAATTCTCAAGTAGAGAAAAGTATATTTTAAAGAATGAATACTGGGGGAGGAAATGAGGGAAGGTGAATTAAGCCTTCACAGTAGCTGCTAAGGAGATTACCCTGAAAACTTCCCAGGTGGGAATCTGAAACTTACTTCTACAAATGTATGCATGTGTCTCTACTAGATTGCTTGTAGTTTCCCAGTAGAGCAAAAAGCAGAAGCCAGAGAAAGATTTGAAGGTGTTAGGTAAGTGCTCTAGTTTTGCTTGGCGTGCATGCACGGATACACATGTAACATGCACACTTCTGCTATTTCAGTTCTGCTGACAGCTGATGAAATCATGTGTCTCACAAGTTTAGGACCACTCTTGAGTTCCTTTCCTTCCAAAGATTTGCTATAATATTTCATAGATAAATTTGTGCTTCCAAATTACTCCTTTCTGCTAAAATCTGAGATTTAACCAGAAGCCTGTAAATACCCTAGAGGAGAGAGGAGAGAGTCTGTTGGAAAAATGTGGGGCACACAACGATCCTACCACAGTGTTTTGACCAAATTTAATAGTTTATTCTTGTGGTTATTTTTTCTAACATTATGAACATTTTCAAACATTCAGAAAAGTTTAATGAATTTCACAGTAAAAAGCCTTATTCTCAGATTATAAGTACATATTAAATAGTCCTAATCCAAAATCCTAAACATTCCAAAATCTGAAACTTTTTGTTGTTGTTGCTGTTGGGGTTTTTTTTTTTTTTTTTTTTTTTGAGGTGAGTCTCACTGTCGCCCAGACTGGAGTGCAGTGGTGTGATGAATGCTGTGGCCCATTGCAACCTCTGCCTCCTGGGGTTCAAGTGATTCTCCTGCCTCAGCCTCTCAAGTAGGTGGGATTACAGGCGTGCACCACCAGGCCTGGCTACAAAATCTGAAACTTTTTGAGTGATGACATGACACTCTAAGGAAATGCTTATTGGAGCATTTTATTTTTCTGATTTTAAGATTAGTAATGCTAAATGCCAGTGTTCCAAAATCCAAAAAAAAAAAAAGAAAAAAATTGAAACCCAAAACACTTAATGGTCCCAAGCATTTCAGATAAAGGGATACCCAGTCTGTATTAACATTTTATTTTACTTGCATTACCATATATTCATCTCTTTGTTGCTGTGTCCATCCATTAATGTATTTTTATACTTCTTATATAAGTTGTGGGAGAGTATACTGTCCCGTAAATAGCTTGTATATCATTAAAGTTCAGTATTTTTTTTAACGTTTTTTTTCTTTTGGTATAAAATGCAGTGAAAGGCACAAATTTTAAGTGTACTGGCCCATTTTGACAGTGCATGCATCTGTGTAACTCATACCCCTAGTAAGATTTGGAACTATTCTTAAGGTTATTTTTTGGTGTGTATCTGGGAAGATGATTAGAAGATGAGTAAACAAACACGTAACCTGTTTTATTTTTCTTCCTCTCAGGGTGTCATTTCAATTTTTTAAAACCTGTTGGATGAGTTGTATGTGCTTGATAATACCTCATTTTGTAGAGATTATTTAAATTTCTTGAGGTCTCAGACCAAAGCTCTTGGATTAAGGTATGTTTTTCTTCACCTAGGTTGTCTCTTGCTGAGAATTAAAGATAAATTTTTTAGAACCAGCCCTTCTCACACTGAAGGAAAGTGGAGACTCATGTCCATTTAAGACCTCCCCATTTTTGGGTAACAGTAAAATGCATGTGACAGAATATAACTATTACTAAATCATTCCCTGCCACTCTAGGAGTGCATTTATTAGAGAAATGCTAGGACTATTGGATTATGTTCTTCCAGTGTTATGCTTTTGAAGTTGTGGGAAGGCAGGCGGATTGTCCCCAAAGGAGGTGCCCTTAGTTGGTGTCTGTCATCCTACATAGGTGGGGTCTTTTATTTCATGGCCAGGGCTCTCAAAGGCTTCCTTTTGGCCACAATGAGAGAAATCGGGGGGTGAGTGAGTGTCCTCCCAGGTAAATTAATGGTGGGTCTGTAAATAACCAGGGGCCCCAGACTGAAATCGGGCAGGTTGTAATTTGTCAGATACCTGGATGCATGTTACCTGTTTCTTTTTATTCTGTTATCCTCTAGCATTTGGTAAACTTTGATATAAATATTGTGGCTGTTTCTGAGCTACTTTATTGTAAGAGAATAGTTGGGAATCTGTGATTAGGCTAGAGTTATAAGGGGAAACAAGGTCTCCCTGAGTGCAGGTGGGGCATAGAGGTTTTAAATGGGAAGGAATAGGTGATAAGAATATGTAAGAGGTTCACTCTACCTCCATTTGAAGACAGAGGTTTAACGTTATGAAGACTGTCAACCTGTTTCCTCCTTACACTGTCAGCCTGACAGATGTCTTTTTATGTACGTAAAGATATTCAGATCCAGCAGTGCATTCTCCCACCAGACTTTTGAAGAATCAGGACATTTGAGGAACATTAAGTTCTGACCTTTAATAGCAGCCACTGGCTTAATTCTTCATATTTTCCAAAAACCACACCCGCCTGCTGGAATAGATAGCACAGGGAAGTTGGATGGACTCCCTGTGCCTTCGGAGTTCTTACTCCCAGAGTGTCTCCTAGTGTTTTCTTTTGCTGTGCTGTGTCCCGTATATCCCGTCATTTCCATTTATTTTATCCTCAAATTATAAAGAATTGTAGTGTTAAGTCCGTTATTCACTTTAAGATGCAACCAGAACAGTGACTGGAGTGGTTTCATACCTCATGGGTTTCCCACACTTCCATCAACACACACTTCACAACACCTTGGAGGCATTGTGAAAAGGTCAAGCTTTGGAGATGGGGAAGAGTCCTGATGTTGGATGACATTGTACAGTGAATGGAGGCTGCCTGCTTGGCACACTTTCCATCACACATCACATTTTGCTAATCTTTTGGAATAAGGGGGAAAGACATTTAAATGAGATAATTAGAGATAAGAATGGAGATTTTAATCTTTTCCCTGAAGTCAAGAAGGCAGATGAGGAGAAATTGCTGTCACTGAAAGACTGTATATTTTACAAGAAGTTATTTCAGAAGCAGTCTCTATTCCTTTAGGCTTTAAATGAACTTAAAAAAAAAAATCACCCCTTGTGTTTCTTACTAATTTAGGGACTAGTCCAGGGGTCAACAAACCTTTTCTGTGAAGGACCAGGTGGTAAATATTTTAGGCTTTGCAGCCCACGCGGTTTATGTTGCACTTACTTAGCTCTGCTGTGGTGGGACCAAAGCATCCATAAACAATGTGTAAGCAGATGAGGATCACTGTGTTCCAGTGAATCTTTATTTACAAAAATAGGTAGCTGGTCCAGATTTGGCCCATGAGCCATAGTTTGCCAATCCCTGGACTAGCCCATCTTTTTATTTCTTGCTAACTTTAAGGAACATTTTAAAGTTGAAATTTAAAGATTGGCCAGTGTTAAATATGAATGGTTAAAAAAATTCTCCCCCCTTTGCCCCTGGCAGTCTTACCCTTCTTTAATTTTACTTACAAATCTGAAACACTGGTCTAAGCATGTCAGGAAATAAGGGAACAGTTTGGGGGTGGGAGTATGCAACTAAATATTCGTTTAAAACTTACACTGAGCTTTTTTTTTTTTTTTCCCCGTTCCATTTCACATTGTTAATGTTGGCTCAGCAAACAGAATGATATGTGGAAGTCTTGAAAACAGTGTAAAATCATTTGAATTCGGAGGTTAGGCCAGACTTTTCACAGCAAAGCTCTGTGTAACCAGCGTCCTGGTGCTCTGTGCAGACCCAGTGCTGAGTGACTCGCATTCCCAAGATTAAGCCTCTTTTGGGCAATGAGGAGCAAAAGGGGTCTGGGAATGGTGATCGGTTTTGTTTGTGTGATCATCTGAGGCCCCAGTTGAGTGCATTTGCATTCTAAACTCCCACATCCACACTCGGTTCATTTCCCGAAAACTGACAGTTTTCCACGTGCACAGTAATTTGAGATCGTTGTTTCAGGCTGAGGAAAGCCCACAGGCCGTTGTCTGGGATGGGGGTAGGAGGGTATTGCAGGCTCTGAAAGATAATTGAGTCACTCCAGACCAGTGGAGTGGGTGGCTGCAAGACGTTATCGTCCCCACAGATTATCAGGCATCCTTTCGGACCCATCCTGTGAGAAATCTGAGTGGAGTAAGACGGATGCAAACACCCTATGGTGAATGATCACTCCCCTACAAACTTAAGTGCTGTCTTGGGGTGGAGGCCTCTTTCTCTCTTGGAAACTTCTGCTCATCATTCAAGATTCAGCTCAGATGTCCCTGTTCTTAATTAATTAAATCACCCCAGGCTCCTCCATTTAGAGTTCCTGTTTTTCTCCTTAGTCCTTTAGCACTTGTAATCAACCTCTACTATCACTCTTAGCATTTGGTTTTTTTTTTTCTTTTGTTCCTCCTCCTTCATTTGTGTATCTCGCTAAATTGTGGAATCCCTCACCTTTTTATCCCTAGGTCTAGCACATAAGAGGAAGTCAATGTTTACTGGAAATCAGGGGCTTTTCTGTTCTCATTCTGTGAGGCTTACGACCTTGAAGTACAGAAAGCCATAGATAAATGCATTCCTGTTCTCAACTTTGACATAAATAATATTCAAAATACAATTCTGTTTTGAAGAAATTATTTTATAAACAGGTCTTATAAAATATAAATTGTCACAGTGTATCTGGTGGTAATGTTGAATGTTTCCTTATTGTTTACTTGCAGTGGATATATTAGTGTCTGCTTTTCAGAGAGTAGAAATGGAAACTTTACAGCCTTATCAAGAACTTAACATTATTAAGGACTCTAAAAATTCTCAAGTGTATGTCTTTCTTAATTACTTGAACTCTCAGATTCTACTTTTTTAGCGTTGGGTGA
Organism: Pan troglodytes; assembly: GCF_028858775.2. Lineage (NCBI taxonomy): Eukaryota > Metazoa > Chordata > Mammalia > Primates > Hominidae > Pan > Pan troglodytes. Next base: position 88,411,356 of record NC_072401.2, read on the forward strand.
AGGTTAGAGGGATGCTTTAAGATTGATAAATACCCTTTGTTTTATGCAAGTGAACTGCCTATTGGTAGTGATGGTGAAAAGATGATATATTCTGCATATAAATGTTGATAGCTGAGCCAAAATCCAGCCCAAAGAATCCTGACAAGCTTTGTAAGGCTCACAACACGGCTTAGCAGAGGTCAAATGAAGGGAGACTTCTCCAGAAAAACAATGACTTACTGTTTAGCTTTAAGGAGATGCCAATTATAGCGGGTAGTAGGAGGTGAGCTGGGGTTATGATGAAAATGAGAATATTTAGAAACATGTAATTGTTGCTTGTTACCATATAAAATACCAATAGATGTTTCCAGCTTTCTTCTCCTATAATAATCTCCCTGTTCTTCCTACTTGAAATGTCTGTGGAATGAAATAGAACAAAATGAAACTGCCTCTAGTTTTTATGACATTAAGCTTTCTTTCTGTAGAAACGAGTGTGGCGTGTGTAATTAAATAACCAAAGGGAAAGATAACCAAGATCAAGATATAAAGAGAAGCGCTGATGGTTCTTTAAAAGCATTTATATGGACAACTTATTCCTCCTTTTTTTGTTGTTGCTGTCTGCTTTGTGTAATATGCAAATAAGGTTAGGTATCTGCTTTGTAGTCCATGTGTTGTTTGCTAGGAGCCTGGAAAAAACTTCTCAGTTGTAGGAATTTTGTCTCTTTTTATGAATGTGTCCACAGCAGCCTGTTTAAACTAGGTTTAAAATGTAATTGACAGTGGTTTCTCCTTGTAGCAGTTGTTGATTGGGGGGTTGGAGGATCCTTGACATTTAATTTTGGATATACTCTCCCATGATAGAATGAGCTTGAAGTGGAGCGTGGAGGAGCCCTACAATTTTTTTTTGGTTTATTCAGTAATTGAAAAATGTGTTGATGGGTTCCTGTGTACTCAGTTCAACAATAAATGTTTCAAGCTGTGTGCAGGGGCTCACACCTGTAGTTCCAGCATTTTAGGAGGCCAAGGCAAGAGGATTGCTTGAGGCCAGGAGTTTGAGACCGACCTAGGCAACAAAGCAAGACCCCGTCTCTACAGAAATACTTAAAAATTAGCTGGGCATGATGGTGCATGCCTATAGTCCCAGCTACTCAGGAGGCTGAGGTGGGAAGATCCCTTGAGCCCAGAAGTTGGAGGCTGCAGCGAGCCATGATTGTGCCACTGCACTGGGTGATAGTGAGACCCTGTCTCAAAAAACAAAACAAGAATAAATGTTTCTTAATATTTTATTCTTTAGAGAAATAAATTGCATCTTGCCAGTTTCCTTAATATCCTGTTGTTCCCCACTGTTCTTATCAATACACAGACATTGCTTTTCCTTTCATTTTCCAAGTGTAAGCCTTTTCCTGTTGCTTTTTGCTGCTGGTTAGCAAGTCTAAATGCTGAGCATTTGTTCTGGCTGAAGCTGTGCTTGGTACATTGGCCCAGTTTCAAAGGTTTTTCTTATTGTATGTGGTGCAATTGGTTCTCTGGAATGTGTGCGTTAGAAGTTCAGTGACTGGGAGGGACTCTTCCTTTTGGAATGGTAAATCCTGTCCTGTGTTCCAAGCTGTTCTATAGAATGTACCTCATTCAGTTTGGTGTATGTTTGGGATTATCTGGTGCTTAAATTAAGTAACAGTATATTCACTTAGTACATTTGATCTGTTATGGGCTGTAGAAGTTAGTTGTTTCTTAAAACCAAATTTGCTCCTGAATAATTTGAGAGAAGAGGCGCCTTTTAAAATCACCTTGGGGACGTTTCAGCAGTTTCTTCTTGAGGCAAGATGAATTTGGGAATAATTTGTTTTTCTTGTTTTCTGTGTGGGACTTGAAAATTTGATGTTTTAATCAGTTTAGAGAATGTTCTTCATAACTGCCTGGTTTTTTTTAAATGTTATTATTAAATGGTTAACTTCAAAATGTATTTAAAACAACTATTGAGTCTCTGGATCTGTATGTAGAGTTAGATGTGCAAAATCTCACTCAACCAATATTCATATGACCTGATGGGTTAGTGCTGGGTAAATAGGATCAAGAGGGAAGGGGTGACTGACCTGCAGCCACGTGCATTCTTCCTTGGGATGGGTGCCGGGAGTCAGATGATGACGGAACAGATGAGTGAGTAGGCAGGATCATTTTAGATGGTGATTGAAAGGTGAAGTGCTGGAGAGCACCTCTGGTGGTGGGGACTGGCTGAGGAGACGATAGTTATAACCTGAGATATTAGTGGAGAGAGAGCGAGTCTTCCTCAGCTTTAGGCACAGAGCATGCAAACGGGGATTAGCAATGCACAGCTTGACCTGCTCCAGGCATGAAAAGGCAGCCAGTCTGGCTAGTATTCCAGGGAGGATAGGGGGAGGAAGGATGCTAGATCTCGGAAGTGTGCTGGGAATGGGGCCTTGTTGGCCAGGCTTCTGGATTTTAATTTTGAATGCTATAGCAAACCTGTGGAGGGCTTTCAGCAGTGGAAGGACCACTTAATTTGCCTTGCATTTAAAATTCTCTCTCTGGATCCTGTATTTTCTTGTGTTGTTCCCCATGATGTATTTATAGCAGCATGGAGAGATTTGTTTATTGTCCAAGTTTTCATCCTAGAGGTAGCTTTCTAAAATTATTCTGAATCTGTTGATTTAAAACTCAATGTGTATTTTCTCTAAGTGTTACCCAAACATAGTACCTTTTCTTTTACTGTAGAGCACTTGGGGTTTTATGACTAATTAATAAGTATGGTAAACTGAAGAATAAAACATGTAACATTAACTGATTAACACGTGGTGTTAGCTGAGGCAACTCTCTTGGTCCATCTAAGAAAGGGTGTTGTCAGCCTGCCTTCTAGGTTTGATTCATTTGATGGGTAAAAGAATTTGGTAAAATCAGTCTTAGGTATCAGACAATGAGTCACATTTTGTCATTAGATAATAAATAGACTGGCAGAATTCAGCAGAATTCTGAATCGTTGGAAATTGAGTAATGCTTGAATATAATTATTTCAGTCAAAGATATGTATTAAGCATCGCATTTATTAAGCACTGTGCTGGGTAAGGAACCCTTGGAATAGTCTGTGCCCTTAAGGAGAAGCTCACAGTCTAATAAGGAAAATCTGTAGGCACACATATATAAAGTCTATCTAGTTTGGGTAAATAAAAACGTAGACAGCCTAGGTATCCCAGAAATGGAGGCAGGGATACTGAGGAAGACTTTTGAAAGGCAACAGTTAGAGACCAGGCAGGGAGAAGATCTGTGCTTCCCAGAGCCTCCCTGCTCCTTGTGCTTGAAGGGTAGAAAGTGAGGCAGAACGCAGGAAGGGTGCTCTTACCTGGGAGGGCTGAGGCTGGCAGAAGTACTGCTTGAAATACTCACCCAGGAGGCCTGGCACGGTGGCTCACATCTGTAATCCCAGCACTTTGGGAGGCCGAGGAGGGCAGATCACGAGGTCAGGAGATCGAGACCATCCTGGCTAACATGGTGAAACCCCATCTCTACTAAAAATAAAAAAAAATTAGCTGGGTGTGGTGGCGGGCGCCTGTAGTCCCAGCTACTCAGGAGGCTGAGGCAGGAGAATGATGTGAACCCGGGAGGCGGAGCTTGCAGTGAGCGGAGATCGCGCCACTGCACTCCAGCCTCGGCGACAGAGCAAGACTCCGTCCCAAGGAAAAAAAAAAAATACTCAGGAGCTTTAGTCCTGTAGGCACCAGGGCTCCCAGAAAGGTTTTAGGTAGGTGAATAACAAGATCAGATTTATGATTTTTAGAAAAATCAGTGACGCAGCTTTGTGGAGATGGACAACCCAGAAAGAGGAGCCTCTCGGAGCCACATTCCAAGTGAGAAGTGAAGTCCATTTTATTTGAATGTTGGATGCTTCATAGATTTAATACCCAAAACATTTTTTAAAAGTTGGGGAATGAATTGAAGAAAGCATTAAGAAAAAGACTTTAAGCTTTCTTGTCTACATTCTTAGTTTGTAACTGTAGGATTTTTAATTTTCGTGGCTGTCATGAGAGACTTTCACCAGCCTCATTATTTTGCAGGTATGAGATGTGGTCCTTCAGGGTCAGTTGATAGTGTGACATGAGTGGCCTGGTAATGAGGCCAGCACTCTGGTTGATCCTAGTACAGACCAGAAGAGCAGGAGAAGAGCCAACACCTATCCACATTTCTGATTGGTGCCAAATGAGCAGTGCCAATGAGGCACTGTGCAGCTGTGCTCACCAGGGGCCTTTACAACTAAAGGGGAGACATAAATAACTAGTCAGGTGACAGACTTTATCTCAGGTTAAAAAAATTGGTTTATCTCTGTTGCCATTGTGAAGGGTAATTTCTGTATATCCCCTTGCTTGACTGCTGGTAAGCACTTGACATCAGTCTCAGGGACTGAATTTTCTGAAATTTGTCAGTAACATCAATATGCTGACATTGCATATAACATAAAGACATGTTTTATTAACCCCTGGCTGTAGATTGCCAGATTTTTGAGGTGAGAAGTGATTTTTTTTCACTGGTGTGGTTTGTGTAATTGTTCTATATACGTGCTGGCCTTGCTCACTCAGTACTAGTTTTTTATTTTTAAAATATGTTTGGAAGATGAGAGGCTTGGTGTGCTGCACATGGGAATACATTAGCTCCTCTGTCTCCTCTCCCCCCGTCATCCTACTTTTCTGTTGGAGCTATGTATGTCCAACCACACAGTTTTCCTTACTTTCCCTTAAAAACCAATTGATGAGGAAGACAAGTTCTTGTGTTTTTCTATCTGTAAGGTAAAAAGTACCTCTCAAAATAGACTTATGAGATGTATTAAGAGAAACAAAATGGGTTATATTAACTACCCCAGTTAAGAAACATCAGCTACTGGTGTTTGAATGTTAGAACATATTCTCTAATATGGCAGCAAGTATCTGCTTTCCCCCCCCCCCCCCGCCCTTTTTTTTTTGAGACGGCTTCTTGCTCCATCGCTGAGGCTGGAGTGCAGGGTGTGACCTGGGCTCGCTGCAACCTCTGCCTCTCAGGCTCAAGTGATCCTCCCATCTCAGCTTCCCAAGTAGTTGGGACTAACAGGAGTGTGCCACCATGCCCAGCTAATTTGAGATTCTGCTTTACGCAGATGGATCTAAAATTACTTGCTAACAGTCTAAGACTGAGTTCAGAACCCAAAATCAGTTTTCAGAGCTTCTAATGATTAACACTCCAGTATTTCTTTATCCCCAATCTGATGTTGCTATAGTATATGAGGCTCTTTTAGTTTTTAATCAGAACTTTTATACAAATAATAGATGCTTTCTCATTGTGAAAAGAATTTAAAAACAACGTTAACAAAATGCTCCCCAAACCACATCACCACTTAACATTCTGCACCCTAATCCCATGCTGCTTGGTGGTAGGTTGTTTTTGTTTTGAGATGGAGTCTTGCTCTGTCACCCAGGCTGGAGTGCAGTGGCGCGTTCTCAGCTCACTGCAACCTCCACCTCCTGGGTTCAAGCAGTTCTCCTGAGTCAGCCTTCTGAGTAGCTGGGATTACAGGCACCCACCACCACACCCGGCCAATGTTATGTATTTTTAGTGGAGATGGGGTTTCACCATGTTCGCCAGGCTAGTCTTGAACTCCTGACCTCAAGTGATCTGCCCGCCTCGGCCTCCCAAAGTGCTGAGATTACAGGCATGAACCACTGCTCTCGGCCCTGCTTGGTAGGTTTTTGTGAAATGTATCCTTTCAGACCTTTGCTACATATTAATAGGCATACAGAAGTACCTGGCAAGTTCATTTTGAAAGGTAAATTAACATGTCTCTCCTTAGAATTGATGTGACTTTTTAGTCACGTTTGCCCAAGTGTAGAGTCGTTCTCAATTTAAAACTTGCAGGATGCATTTAAGATATGCAAAATATCTTACTGGCTCTGAGTCCTGGAGAGTGTTTATGATGGGTACCAAGAATGTAAATTTCACTGTCATGTATCACCCTCCCAGAGAATGGCAAGAAGTTATGTGGGCAGTGTTTTCAAGGTTGATTTAATTTTGCAAAATGGGGTCACATAAAACTTTAAAAATAAATAGTATAATAAATTATAATAAGACTGAGCCTTCTGTGGCAAACAGGAGTGAGTAGCAGAGAGTGCTAATGCATTGAGATAATCCCCTGGGGGCTCTTCCAGGAAAACAACTGACATCGTGCTATTTTGTCATTGTACTTGGCTGATATTTTTAATATGAAATCAGATTGTAAGACTTTGTTTTAGGATTAAGTCTCTGATTACTTTCTTTACAAATTTTAAGAATATTATTCATGTTAGTTATTGGGAGTGAAAACCCTGGGACGATTTAGCTGAGTGATTTTTATTATGAGAAAGTCTCTTACAAATTCTTTCACATGGATGGAGAGACGAAAAAAATCTCCCTTCTTTGAAGCAACATTTTATCCTGCCTTCAGACATGGAGCCACTTTGATTTCTCATGTTTAAATTGTATTTGGAAGTCAAACTAGTATTGTGCTTGGAGGTATGTTGATGCTTTTTCATAAAGCCAGTGTGTGAAAAATGTTTCCCGCATGTTAGATGGTAGGAATAGGGGAATGTGGAAACAAAAGGCCAAAAGATGGACTTAGAAAGTTGAGATGTGGCTTTTAAAATAAAAAAGTCACTTACATGGTGTGGAAGAACCCTAGCATCCTGTCTTTTTGCCTCCCTGTTTGTGACAGATCTCTATCTCACCATCCTCTAAGCTGGGATTGCCGAACTTTTGTGTTTATTTGTTGCTCTATCCTTTGTATATTCAAATCAGAATGGCATAGTGCTTCTAAACAGTAATAAGACTTAATCCTTTCCAGAGTTAATGTACACTGTTGAGTTTAGGATTTTCCCTTCCCTTCCTGCCAGATGTCTCCATCCTTATGAAGATAAATATATAGGAGAAATCACACTCTGTCATCCAAGAGAGAGTTAAAAATTTAAACTCGAATTCTAGAGAGTTGGTGACATCTATCAGAGGAAGGCCTATGTGAAGTGACCAGTCAAGGGTGATAAATGGGTAGTCAGCTGTGCACAGCCAGCCCTGTGGGCCGTGAGTTGCCATGGAAGCACCGAATGGCATTCAGCAGTCCCGCATGACTAACCTAGTTTAGCAGCAGGGCCCATGGGCTCCAGCCTGGGAGAAGGTGCTTACAGCCAGATGATACCAGAGCCAACACACTGCCCCACGTCTCATGCCCAACTTGGGCCTTTCTGTTACTATCTTTTCCTCATCCACATATGCTATTTCCTTTTTTAGTGTGAAGGAAAGAGAAAAAGGAATCACTCTCACTAATCCTTACAGAGTTGTGATTTCTTACATTTTACCACAATATTTTAAACACATCCATCCCTACCCCCAAGAAGCATTTGAAAAGTCAGAGTAAATGTGCCCTGACAGGCCCCAGCATGGGGTTGACTAAATGACTGTATTGAGGGGCTGAACAGGCAGCTCTGAATTCCTCAGGATTTTCACCACCTTTCTGAAAGTGAGAGCATTCTGGCACGTTTTAGCTTTCCAAAGCTTCATTCAAGCTCTTGTGCTGAGTTAGTGGATTCGGTCAGTGAAACATCTGTGGCACAGTCCCCCTTTCATGGCTTGAGTGTTTATGTTCTGCAGGTGAGTTTTCACATGTGACTGATCTTACCAGGCACTGGACACTGAAGCCTGTGGTTCTCCCCATTTCTAGTTCACTTAACTAAAATACAAATGTGGAGGAGGTGGCTTGATGAATTCTGTAGAGATCTTTTGATACATCAGGTTGAACCTCAAAGATGGTGGACAGTAGTATATGATCTGAAGGCAAGAACTTGGCTACTGAAAGGAGAATTATTTCCCTATTTAAATAGATTTTTGCAGACTTCCAGTAGAACTCATGGTGTCTGTGGAGTGGTCAGACTTTGCATCCTCCTTCCCAGGGGCACATCAGAGGCTCTGAAACAAGAATTGTAACACAGTTTTTATATTTATTTATTATATTTATTTTTGAGACGGGGTCTCGCTCTGTAGCCCAGGTTGAAGTGCAGTGGCGCGATCTCGGCTCACTGCAGCCAAGATCTAGCAATTCTCCTGCCTCAGCCTCCCAAGTAGCTGGGATTACAAGCATGTGTCACTACGCCCGGCTAATTTTTGTATTTTTAGTAGAGACAGGGTTTCGCCATGTGGGCCAGGCTGGTCTCAAACCCCTGACGACCTCAGGTGATCCTCCCACCTCGGCCTCCCAAAGTGCTGGGATTACAGATGTGAGCCACTGTGACCGGCCCACAGTTTTTATAACTGAAAGAGCAGCTTCATGCCATTGGCCATCCTTCTCTCAAAGGGGTCCTCTGTTAGGTCTTTCCTCAAGGACAGGCCTGTGTGGATCAGTTTAACCAAACATCAATTTTGTGGCTCTGAGATGACCCTGCTGGTGGAGATAATACTAAATTGTTGATGTGTACCTTTTTGAGACTAAGGAAATATGAGTGGTTATAAGTTAGCACACTTTAGCACACCTTCTTTGTCTTCACTGCTCTATTTAACGCAGCCTGACAGCTTTGCTAGCAGAACTGTGGCTGAGAGTATAAGCTTTCTTGCCAGGCATTGGTGAATGTTCAGGTCTACCATTTGTGAGCAAGTCAATCCCCTCACCTTTTTTTTTTTTTTTTTTTTAATTGAGACAGACTTTCACACTTGTTGCCCAGGCTGGAGTACAGTGGCGCAATCTCGGCTCACAGCAACAACCTCTGCCTTCCAGGTTCAAACAGTTCTCCTGCCTCAGCCTCCGTAGTAGCTGGGATTACAGGCGCCTGCCACCACACCCAGCTAATTTTTTGGATTTTTAGTAGAGACATAGGGTTTCACTATGTTGGCCAGGCTGGTCTCAAACTCCCAACCTCAGGTGATCCACCCTCCTCAGCCCCCCAAAGTGCTGGGATTACAGGCGTGAGCCACCATGCCCTGCTTTTTTTTTTTTTTTTTTTTTTTTTTTTGAGATGGAGTCTTGCTTTGTTACCTAGGCTGGAGTGCAGTGGCACGATCTCGGCTCAGTGCAACCTCTACCTCCCGGGTTCAAGTGATTCTCCTGCCTCAGCCTCCTGAGTAGCTGGGATTACAGGTGTGCGCCACCACGCCCAGCTAATATTTTGTATTTTTAGTAGCCACAGGGTTTCACCACGTTGGCCAAGCTGGTCTCGAACTCCTGACCTCAAGTGATCCGCCCACCTTGGCCTCCCAAATTGCTGAGATTACAGGCGTGAGCCACCCCACCTGGCCGCAAGTCAATCTCTGAGCTAGCTTTCGTTCAGTTGGAAAATGGGGTTAATAATCCCACTCTCACAGGGTTGTTGTGAAAATTAAATAGAAAACTGATGTGATAGTGCCAAAATCAGTGTTGACTAACATGTTAAGTGATGTCATTCCTTGGCCAGGCTGCTGCTGCTGTTATCATTGCTTTTGTATTTTGGTGAGCCCCAAAAAGGATGTGCTGTCTTTTACCCCTGGAGATCCCTTGGAAACTTGTTCAACATACAAGCCTTGGGGCCCATGTCAGGCCTACTGCCTTAGAAACTCTGTAGGTCTCTGTGATCTGTGTTTTGACAAACCCTCCAGCTGACTGACTCAGGTTTGAGAACCTCTTAGCTAATGCAAAGTACCATCTAAAATCAGCTAAGGAGAACTTGTAACTCACTATATTCTATTCGGAACAGTGGGAAAGAATGGCCAGGCTGATGTTGGGATACATTTTTCCTTAACACAGGACTGGAAAAAAAAAAAAAAACACCTTTATTAAAGTGACAGTTAACTTACAGTTATTGAAAGGTGATTATTGACAGCTGGGCGTGGTGGCTCATGCCTGTAATCTCAACACTTTAGGAGACTGAGGTGGGTGGATCACTTGAGGTCAGGAGTTTGAGACCTGTGTGGCCAACTTGGTGAAACCCTGTCTCTACTAAAAATACAAAAATTAGCCAGGCGTGGTGTCGGGTGCATCTAATGCTATCTACTCGGGAGGCTGAGACAGGAGAATCACTTGAACCCAGGAGGCAGAGGTTGCAGTGAGCTGAGATCACTGCACTCCAGCCTGGGCGACAGAGCGAGACTCCATCTGGAAAAAAAAAAAAAAGTTGCTACAGAGTTTGTGAATCATGTAGGGCATTTGCCGCCTCCTAAAATTCCCTCATTAAAAAATTTTCCCATCTGCCCCTTCCTTGCTTACACCTTGGTTTAAACAGTGATGTGTATAGGCTCAACAAAGGTTTACTCATGGTATGAATAGTGGGTTTATTTTTAAAATTTCATATTCCTTTATCTCAAAATGGAACCAAGAAAAAGAAAATATTCACAAAAGATTTGCCTGGGAGCTTTTAACAGATCATTCCCTAAGCCATTGCAAATTTGCAACAAGAAACCAGAAAGCTATTTAATGTGACTGGCAAAACAATTTAGTTGCAAGGAGAAAGGAGGCAACCCAGAGCAGGGGCTCAAAGCCTACCTCTACTCTCTGAACTTCCTGCCTCTTCAGTCTTCCTCTGCCCTGCCCAGGAGCTTTTGTGAGTTCCACCCAAGAGGGAGTTGTTGGACAGTGTGGGGAGAGCAAGTGTCTTTCACAAAGCCTGGACCTCATAAAACTCATCCTACCAGTGATATCCATGATGTCTTTTTTCACCTCACTACTTATAGGGCTTTTAGTTGAAGGGTGATGGTGAATCATAAAAAGAAAATTTGTCTCAAAATAGGTGTAGAATTACATGTCTGCCGATAAAATCTTAACGTGGGTTTAAAAAAATTTTTTTGACACTAATGAAGTAAAACCTTAATTAACTAGAATCCTTAATTTAATAGGATTTCCTCCCTGTGGGAGACTTCTTGATTTTAGAATCACATAGTAATAAACCAGTGTTAGGAATTCTGTGAAAGAATGGCTTAATTGTGTTCTTCTGGTTATTTCTGTGGCAATTTTCAATATTTTGGAATGAAAATCTGGAAGTATGGGAGAAACCCAACTGATGCTGAAATAAGGCTAATACAAGGCTGAGTTGATTGATTTAAAAATATTTTAGTAATGTAACTTCGTTAAAGGAAAATTGAGTGTGTGGAATTGATGAGAAAATTGAGGACTCTGAGCAGCCTGTTAGTTGAGGTGTAACTGTTCACACCCTCCCTTTTGGATCCTGGACTGAGAATTGCCATTTGGAGTTCCCTTCTCTGAGACAAAGGTAGCATTTATTTAGAAGGGGCGGAGCTCTGCCCTGTGAAGCGGAGCCTAAGGCTGTGAACACTGACTGGCTATAGGGGCTCTGCTGTTGTAAGTGGCATATCAGAGAGGGGAGAACTCCCTTAGTGGTGAGAATAGCCAAGCAGACAAGCACATGCCCATGGTAAGCTTTCCCCACCCACTCACCCATAGGCCTGTCTTGACTGCTGCAAGGTGCATGCACTGGATAGTTTGGGAGAATAGAAGCTTAGATGCTCAGAGGATGGTTGCCTGCTTAGCTCCTCCCTGCAAAAACTGGCTCAAAGTGACTATAAAACAAGTTTGAAGGAAAAAGTGATTTCCTAATCAGCCTGCTTACTTGGCTTCTATGGTTATATGCTAATGGCATATGATCTTTTGAACCAACAAGAGGAATTACCAAAATGATAAAATAATTGAAGGAATTGAGTGTCATCAAGTCCAGTGTGCTACTGCCAACCGGAAGTAAGTTTAACTTTCTGAAACAGGTGAGACTCAGACTTCATTACAGAAGATTCCACGACCAGTTTCTGGTTCAGCAGCTTCTTCTTTTCAATATTTTGACTGGCATAAATTATTAACTTTGTGGTTTTAAGAGTTCTTTTAAAATCTGATATTGCAATATCCATCATCTAGGAAAAGTTTTTGATACACACAGGTCTAAGAAGATAATTTTTTCTTTCTTTCTTTCTTTTTTTTTTTTGAGACGGAGTCTCGCGCTGTTGCCCCGGCTGGAGTACAGTGGTGCGATCTCAGCTCACTGCAGCCTCCGCCTCCTGGGTTCAAGCAATTCTCCTGCCTCAGCCCCCAGAGTAGCTGGCACTACAGGCGCCTGCAACCACACCCAGCTAATTTTTGTATTTTTAGTAGAGATAGGGTTTCACCATGTTGGCCAGGATGGTCTCGATCTCTTGACCTCGTGATCCACCTGCCTTGGCCTCCCAAAGTGCTGGGATTACAGGTGTGAGCCACTGCGCCTGGCCTAAGGAGATAATTATTTACCACATTGTAGTGAATTCAGTCAGGCAGCTAATTTCTCTCCATGCATCCTACTCCCATAGATTAAAAGGCTATAGAAATACTAGATTACTTTTTAGATGATTTTTAAAAATAATTTTTGCATGTGTCTTCCAGAGTTAAATCTTTTTTAAATAGTTGTAAGTTTGTAAAAATATGTAACTGTAGTGGCTGTTTTTTAATCTAAAAGTATTTAATGATTAGCTTCTATGCAGAGTACCATGCTTTAGCACCAAGAGAGGTGCTAAATTTGCGAGGTTCGTTTCTGATGGAGTTCACATGCTAGGGGAGAAGGGAGGAGGAGAGAGAACTAATTGATGTGTTAGGTAAGCACATACTTGGTGGATTTGAGGAAGCCTTTAGAGTGAGTGACATTTGAATCATTCCAGAGATTTGCCAGAAGCTGAAAATTAAGGATGGGGGTGTGTGGTGGAGAGAGAAGCAGTGGAAATCTGTGGCTGGAATGAAAGCATCAAAGTCTAGGATATCACTGAGGAATGGGGAGTAGTCAGGTGTGACTGGAATGTAGAGGTAGTTTGTAAGAGAGTCATACTTCCTAGGGAAGCTGGCTCTGGAAGAATTGGTTATCTTTCAGTAAAGAGAGCCTGGTGGAAATTAGAGCAAGAGGCTGCCTTACAGGGTATGCTCAGGGGATGGACGTGACTGACTGACTGTCAAGTAGAATGCATGTGGCAGGCCTGCAAGGAGACAGTAGATAATTTCTAGAGAGTAGATCTGCGTCAGATTATGGGGGAATTTTAATGCCAAAGCAAGAATTTAGAGTTTATTCTGCAGTAGTAAAGAGCCATCAAATGCTTTTATTTTAAAATATGGATCGTGACATGAGAACCAGGGCCTTAAATCAGGTTTCTTTTCATGAGAAGGCTGAATTAAAGGGATAAGATGTGGGGGAGGCAGGGAGACCAGTAGGCTTTTGTCAAAGGAAATAAGAGAAGTCAGAAGAGGGCAAAGAGGCCAGGAAAGGGGGTGGGGAAGGGCGTCTGACATCAGGGCTAGAATTTCCGAAGGTACCGACCGACAGCCTTAACTAGACAATCAAATATTTTCCTGTTTGTTCAAATGGCATTGGGAGAAAACATTCAGTAGATTCCCTAGGAGCAAGTCTATGAAGACAGAAGTCATTTTATAGTTCTTATTTCACTTTTTAATCATACATTGCATGTGAGGGCTGGGAAGTGACCCTTGGTGCTGACAATGAGGCAGGTCCACTTTTGGTTTATGTGTTGGCTAAAACTGCACTACTTTTGGTCTCCATCTCTGATTTGTTTCTCGTTGAATGCCGTTTAACCCCTTTAGTGCCAGGGCTGATGATTTAGGATACATTTTTATGTGTTTTAAGTAGGGCAGTCAGATTATAAAGCGTTCTTCGTCGGTAGAGCTGACATCTATAATTGGATTTTCTCATCCTTGACGTTTGAAATGAGAAATAAAAATCATTTTTTGTGGGGTTTACATGCCAAGACACTCCCAGTAGAGTAGGCTGAGAAAGTAAATGCTGTTTTGGGTGCCTGGTAATCTTTTAATTATGAAATAAGCCTTTTGATTTTAATCTTTCAAAATGTACGCTACTGATCCAGGAAAACGGCCTTTCTAAAGTTCACATCCTGCTGACTCCTGCAGATGAAAAGCTTCCACCTCTACCCCATATTTTGCAAGCTGAAAATAAAAATATCATTAATCTTGTCTCAGTTCCACTGCTGCCTGTAAAAGGCTGTTCAGTTTGGAACCAGTCCTGAGCCATGATGGAGACCATGGCCCAGAGTGAATGCTTGGGTTTTGGGAGCCAGGACCCCAGGCTGGAGGGTCACAGCCAAGTGACTGAGGCCTCACCCTAAGGCTGGGTTAAGGAACTTAGGCTTTCTTTAAATCACAGCCGTCATCACTGCTTCTTCCCAGACCTGTCCTCACCTCCCTTCTCACATGTAAGTATGCCTGACAAAACTTGGAGACTGATAAATTTTATTGTTTTCATTCTTTTGTGGCATCTGAAACAGTTTGTACAATGACGACAGAAACCTGCTTCGAATTAGAGAGAAGGAAAGACGCAACCAGGAAGCCCACCAAGAGAAAGAGGCATTTCCTGAAAAGATTCCCCTTTTTGGAGAGCCCTACAAGGTATTTACTGAACACTAGACATTGAAGTCCTGATTTATCACAATATTGAACCCTATGATGAAACAATTCAGTATAATTGAGTTCGAACAAGGGTCACAGCTGTGAAAATAAGATAACTTACTCTAACTTATTCTAGAGATTTTTGAAAACAAAGTATGAAAATTCTCTGAACGTTGTTAGAATTACCAAAGTTTGTGGTTTTCTTTTGTAATGCTAGTCTCCTACAGTTAGTAATATGTATCCATGATAGTCTTCTCAACAGGGGAATTGAGTTAAAATGGCACATTAAATTCTACATGTCGTACATTAAGTTCGGAGTTTTTTCCTTAATAGTATTATATAACGTGGTTTGTTAAATGGTAGTTTTCCTTAGTTTTTTTTCATTCTCAAATTCTCCTTTTTTTTCAGACAGCAAAAGGTGATGAGCTGTCTAGTCGAATACAGAACATGTTGGGAAACTACGAAGAAGTGAAGGAGTTCCTTAGTACTAAGTCTCACACTCATCGCTTGGATGCTTCTGAAAATAGGTTGGGAAAGCCGAAATATCCTTTAATTCCTGACAAAGGGAGCAGCATTCCATCCAGCTCCTTCCACACTAGTGTCCACCACCAGTCCATTCACACTCCTGCGTCTGGACCACTTTCTGTTGGCAACATTAGCCACAATCCAAAGATGGCGCAGCCAAGAACTGAACCAATGCCAAGTCTCCATGCCAAAAGCTGCGGCCCACCGGACAGCCAGCACCTGACCCAGGATCGCCTTGGTCAGGAGGGGTTTGGCTCTAGTCATCACAAGAAAGGTGACCGAAGAGCTGACGGAGACCACTGTGCTTCGGTGACAGATTCGGCTCCAGGGAGGGAGCTTTCTCCCTTAATCTCCTCTTTGCCTTCCCCAGTTCCCCCTTTGTCACCTATACATTCCAACCAGCAAACTCTTCCCCGGATGCAAGGAAGCAGCAAGGTTCATGGCAGCAGCAATAACAGTAAAGGCTATTGCCCAGCCAAATCTCCCAAGGACCTAGCAGTGAAAGTCCATGATAAAGAGACCCCTCAAGACAGTTTGGTGGCCCCTGCCCAGCCGCCTTCTCAGACATTTCCACCTCCCTCCCTCCCCTCAAAAAGTGTTGCAGTGCAGCAGAAGCCCACGGCTTATGTCCGGCCCATGGATGGTCAAGATCAGGCCCCTAGTGAATCCCCTGAACTGAAACCACTGCCGGAGGACTATCGACAGCAGACCTTTGAAAAAACAGACTTGAAAGTGCCTGCCAAAGCCAAGCTCACCAAACTGAAGATGCCTTCTCAGTCAGTTGAGGTGTGTGGAATTTCTTATCTTGGGGAATTCCAATTCGAAGACGGATTTGAGATGAAAATGTCTGGAGGATGTGGGGCAAGGTGGGGAGGTTAGTCCATGGCTTTTGGGTAGGGGGAATTCTTTTTGGCTTTAGGATCTTGTTAATAACCCGCAAAAAACCCAGATCTGAGATGGACGACTGATTATAGATATTGAAATGCAGTTTGCAGAAAGGTTTAGAGAACCTTTTTATTGAGCCAAAATTTATATACAGTAAAACATAGAGATCATAAGAGTACAGTTTGTGTTTCAAAAAATAGATACACCTGTAGGATCCAAAACCCAATCAAGAGAGAGAAGATTTCGGTTACCAGAAAGTTTCAGGAAGGTTTTCAGGTGTCTTATTTATTGTTTTGGGAGACACTGGGGTAACAACGTCAACACGAAAAAAATTTTTTTGATTAATACCTCCTCAGACCCAGTTAATTTTTCCTGGGCTCTAAACCGTAAAAAAGTAAAAACAAGATGACAGAGTCTCTGAATTTTTATTATTTTAGAAGGACTTGTTCCCTGTACATTGTAAGGAGCTTTATAACTAAAGTTCTGTTCTAATATTTTATTATTTATCACCTAAAAAAGAAGAGTGGGTATACGGTGACATTTCACTTGAGAGTGAGTCACAAATATAATACAGAATGTTATTCAATTATGGGTTTTAAAAGTAACCCAAATGCTGTACTTTTTAAAACCAAGAAAAAAATATTTCTTTTTCTACTGCATGGATAAACAGCAGCATTGTGTTTGAATGAGGAGAATTAGAGCATACATTCTGTCACTGAAATTTTAAAGTGGTACCAATTTCTCCAAAATTAAGATTAGTAGTGTGAAGTGAAATGTTTGAAGGGAATTTTAAAACTTATCTTTTAATGTAAAGTCTATGGTTTAGTTACGTCTATTGTATAAACATTCTAATTTGCATCTCCATTGCTCAAAGACATTTATGCCATCCAGATATGTTTTACATAATGCCAGAAGGTAAAATTCCTCAGGTGGCGGCGTGATTCCTACCTGGAAAGATAACCTTTATCTTCCAGGAGGACAACTTGTAACTTTCTGGTGTCAGCTTCTGGTTTAGAAGAGGGAGGTTGGGGTGCCGTCCTCACTGAGCTCTTCAGCTGAGTACTTCCAGATGTCTTCTGAATGCCACTTGTTTGGGGACCAAGGAAAAATAAGAAAGAAGGAGTAAAACCAATGGCAGAAATGACCAAGATGGCAGAACTGCATCTCTGATCCTAACTTAAGAAGATTTAATGCACTGAGCCATTTATTGAACATTTTGTGCTGTGATGGAGGTAGGGGTAGGCAGCTGAATGAAGGCAAAATAAAGTGAGATCCTCCCTCCTCAAAACAGTCACTCCCCCTGCCTTCTAATTCAGGCAATAAAGAACTCAATGAGAGTTTCTTTCTTTCTTTATCAAATAGGGTTAGCTGTATGTTCCCAGTTTAAAAAAAAAAAAAAAAGGGGGACAACTTAACATTCTTTCTAAAAATAACAAACCTAAAAAATTGCTTTAAAACAATTTTTAGACAAATTAGCAAATATTTGCATTGTCTACCAAATGCCCAACCATATGCTTAAGTGCAAGATTCTGTGCCAGAGAAATCGGTCCTTGCTGCAGGACAGATTAGTCTAGTATAGAGATCAGCCTACACTTATGAAGCAATTAGAGAACAATTGAGTTTTCTCTCTCTGGAATGAGGTGCTTAAAGAACCTGTGTAATTCAGCCCTAGGTTTCCTAGTAGATGTTTCTGGGAGAGGATTCCTGTTAACTTACTGTTTTCTTGGGTGGAAATAAGTAGGCTGAGTTGAGATTCTTCAGTGTCTTAAAACCCCTTATATTTAATATGTATTTTGAACATAGGACTGTGTTAATTGGCTCTTGCATGTTTTCTGAGGAACAAAATCCTCCATACATTTGGTCATTGAAGAATGGGGTTTTTTTTTTTGGCACCAGTGCATCTGCTGTCAACAATGGAGTAGAAGTAAACCTTTCATCTGCAGCCTCTGTTCACAGTCAGCATTTCCTTTAATGCGGTGGTTCCCTCTGGTCTCGGCCCGAGTTCTCATGCCAGGCAGCGGCAGCTGTGATACCAACTGCCTGGGAGCCCCGTGGCGCTGTTGGTGAGTGGGAGGATGGAACTGAGGGGGTCAGACAGATGGAGGGCTCTCGGTGACCCCTTTGAGGGCAAATTAGGAGCCAAGAGCATGGAATGAAGGAGTCGTCAATCCGGGAAGTGGGGATCTTGGTGCTCCCTGGTCAGGTTTTGGATTTGATTTTGCTCTTTTAATGAAGATCTCATGTTTCACAGACTTAGCATTAATTTTCTGTTTATACACTTAGCAAAATGGGTATTTTTGAAAGTTTTAAAAATATACTTGAATTTTATATTTCAAATTTTAATATTTCTTGTGAATCCAAGGATTATTATTCTGGTGAACCCAAGGAAAGTGTAGAGATGTAGGACCAAAAATGTGGAAATTAGCCCCAGAGCAGGTAAACTTTGAATATAGGTGAGAATATTACCAATAGCCTGGGTTATTTTTGGGTTTGGGGCAGAAGGGGAAGCTGTCTCTTGGTAGAGCTGGGAGAAGGGGGTGTGGGAGTAGCTGAGTGATTTTCCTTTATTTGCTTAATTGGTCCTAAGGCAAGTCAGAGGAAATTTTCTCTTTCCTAGTGCTCTGAGTGTGAGGATAGTTGGGTTTTGTGGTTTGTTTCATTTCTCCCCTACCCCTTTCCACTGCTTCTGTGAAATAGTGATTTTACAAATGAACCCAAATTGGAAAGTCACTCTTTTTATTTTTTGCTTTTTATGTTCCTTCATTCTCTAGCCACCTAAGTGTGGATTCTTTACTCCCTGTCCTTTGCTTTCACCTCATGGGAAATACTTGGTTTTATGTTCTAGTTGGTACTATAAAAACTCATAGTCTTCTCTGGGATAAGTCTTGCTCAGAATTAAAGTTTAATTCTTCCAAAGATCCTAAGGGAAAAAATTATCAAAAGGTCAGTTTCCGACTAGAGGTCTGGACCACAAAAATCTGCACTTGGTTTTTCTCCGGGAGTGTCTGTTTTAGTTTTACGTCAACTGGAAGATGTCTAGCAGTGTGAAGTGACCAATCTGAGGCCAGGCCCAGAACTCCGCGATCTCACATGGATCCCTTCCAGCTGCAGAGTTGCCACATCAGAGGTGGACCTGCCCAATTGGAAGATTGAGATTTCTTTATATCGCTCTTTTCTGTCTAGAGATAACAAGTGAAAGAGAGAGAAGCCGTGGCATCTCTGTGAGTGCTCATGCACATGGACCCCGAGGCTGGGGGCATTGAGATGGAATGTGGAGGTGGGGAGGTGTGCCTAGACACAGGTTTCAGATAAAGGATTTATGTGCTAGATAGGCTTTTTATTGAAAAGGAGAAGTGGAATAAGCAGAGATGGGTACACCAAATCATATACTGAATTTAGAATGTTTGAATTTTAAAGCTAAAGACACAGCTCTTTCATTTTGCAAATAAGGTCTTAAAGGGTAAAGTCCTTCATTTTGCAAAAAGTTGTAGTTAATATCAGAGCCAGAGCTAGAACACCCAGTTCTTTTGACTTGCTGTTTGGTGGCAGCATTGGTGGCAGTGGTGAGATGTTTGTGTTTTTGACCGGAAGAGTTGTAATTTGTCACCCAGACTGAACCTACAGCAGAGCCATGGAGGATACAGTGAGTTTCATTTCCTGTGTGTTTCTTGGCCTCACTTTTATCTTTCATCATTCCTCTTTTTCTTTCCTTTTTCTTTCTTTTTTTTTTTAACTTATTCATTCAACAAACTGGTATTTTGTTTGTTTTGTTTTGTTTTTTGAGACAGTCTTGCTCTGTCGCCAGGCTGGAGTGCAATGGCGCAATCTTGGCTCACTGCAACCTCCACCTCCCGGGTTCGAGCGATCCTCCTGCCTCAGCCTTCCATGTAGTTGGAACTACAGGCATGTGCCACCACGCCCGGCTAATTTTTTTTGTATATATTTTTTTATTCGAGACGAGGTTTCACCATGTTGGCCAGGATGGTCTCAATCTCTTGACTTCATGATCCGCCCACCTCAGCCTCCCAAAGTGCTGGGATTACAGGTGTGAGCCACTGTGCCCAGCCCAACAAACTGATATTAACCCTCCACTATGTTCCATGCACTGTAGTAGGCTCTTAGTGATACAGCTGAGATCAAGGTAGACAGATCCCTGGTCTCATAGACCATCTATTCTAATGGGGGGCATTGATAATATAGATATAATGAAATCATAGGCGTTGATAAGAGTGCCGCAAGAAGTAAAGAGGGTGATGAGGATGAGATGAATCAGAGGAGGCTGACTTAAAAATGGTGGTCAGCACAGGACCCTCTGAGGAGGCACCTTTCACAGAGACACCTCGCATGGAGGATGAACATGCGTCAGTCATGCAGAGCTCAGAGACGTATTTCATTTCAGGCAGAGGAAACAAGTGTAAAGGCCTGAATTTAGGAAAAGGCATGGCCTTGTTAATCCCAGCACATTGGGAGGGCGAGGTGGGAGGATCACTCCTGGGGAGCCCAGGAGTTCAAGACCAGCCTGGGCAACATAGTGAGATGTTTTATCAAAAAATTAAAAAGTTTTCCCAGCTATTGGGAAAAAATTAAAAGTAGTTCCAGCTACTCAGGAGGCTGAGATAGGAGGATCACTTGAGCCTGAGAGGCTGAGGTTGTAGGGAGTTGAGATACTGCCATTGAACTCCAGCCTGAGCGACAGTGAGACCCTGTCTCAAACGCTCCCTCCTCCCCCCACACCACCACCCAAAATAAACAGAAATGAGGGGAGTATGGCTAGAACACTGAGAGTGAGGGGAGGATGTGAGATGGAACTGGCGACATGGGCAGGAGTAAGACCATGGAGGCTTTGTTGGCCGTGAAAGGCATTTGGGTATTATTTGTGATTGAAACCATTGGATAATTTTGAGCAGGGGAGGGACATATCTACTTTTTTTTTTTCTTTTTAAAAAACTGTAACTCTGGCTTCTGGGTGGGAAATGGATGAGAGGGGCAAAGGTGGAAGCAGGGAGACCAGTTGGGAGATAGGAAATGATAGTGGCTTGGGGTAGTAGCCATGTAGGTGGATAGTAGCCATGTACGTGGTATGAAGTGGACAAGTTCTGGATCTGTTTGGCAGGGAACTGATAGGGCTCTGTGATTGACAGGAGATAGGAGTGGCCTGAGGTGAGGGGAGGTGAGGCATCAAACAAGGCTGGTAGGCTTTT
This sequence comes from Pan troglodytes, assembly GCF_028858775.2. Lineage (NCBI taxonomy): Eukaryota > Metazoa > Chordata > Mammalia > Primates > Hominidae > Pan > Pan troglodytes. The sequence goes on from NC_072401.2 coordinate 88,432,347, forward strand.
TATTTGAAAGGCAAGGATGGTGGGATGATACCAGCTACTGAGAGGAAAATAACCTGGAAAACTAAGAACTCTAGTTGGGTCATGTATTAAGATCATGTGTTCGGTTTGAGATGCTGTAATGTATCCAGGTAGAGATGACAAGTGGCAGTCATAAACAGGAGTCTAACTCTGGGAAAATGTCAGAACTGAAAATAATTTGGGATTTGTGTTTATTTAGTAGGTATTTAAAACCTTGGGACTGAGCATATGTACCTAAGAATCCTTATATGGTCTTACTTAATTCCTCCTCCAGATCAGTCTGGCTTTGAGTCCTGATTGTGACTGATTTCTGCAAAGCAATTGCTCTTTACCTTGTGGCCTCTTGTGACATCGTGTTAGGAACGTTTTGTTGCCAGATGCTTGCATTTAATTTCCAAGACCCAAGTGTACATTCATTGTTGGACCACTTTGATTCATTGCAGCTCTTAAGTTGAGCCTCCTATTTTCAATAAACTACCAGCCTAACAACTGCATGAATTAACCCACAGTGGAAAACTGTGTGATAGTGATTCACTTTGCATTCACATGTACAAACATTCTTTCCTACTTCCATATTTAATTTAAACCTCAAGAAGAGGGACTTCCCTATTATGACATGATCTAAACCTTCAGGCGGTTTACTTCTGGATATGCCGATGGTGCATATCCTGCTCCTGCACCACTCAAAACACATTTAAGCAGCTTACTCTCACAAACACATCATGTATTCAGCAATTTTAACCAAAATATCTTGAACCCCTGTTGTGTGCCAGGCCTGGTGCTGGGGATGAGAGGTTAAAATGGTGGGCAAAACCAGATGGTTCCAGTCCTCTTGGACCTTAACTGTCCTATTAGAAACTGACATTTGTCAAGTAATCACTCAGATCCATGTATAAGAAGCTTTGACAAGTGCTATAAGGGAAACTACAAGCTATTCTAAGAGCTATAAGAGGGGATTGTGACTTAGAACTAAGGAGCTGAGGAAGGCTTCTCTGAGGAAGTACTATTTGAATGAGAGCTGAAGGTGAGTAGGAGTGGCCCAAGTGAGGGGTGTTGGGGCTTAAGCAGTGTCAGTATTCCAGGAAGAAGGAATAGCATGTGCCACTGGCTTATGCCACACCATGTGCAGAGACCATTAGAGAATTCTTCCCAGGATATAAGCCCAGTACCATAGATCAAAGGGAATTTTTCATTTATTCTGAAACTTGGCAGCACATCAGAATCACCTGGGAAGCCTGATAAAAATACAAATTGTTAAAAATAAAAATTCCCAGGCCCTCCCCTGGGGGGCTGAGTTTGTTCTGTAGCCTGGAGATGACAACTGTTCCGGAAAAGCTTATGGGCCACAGGGAGCTACAGGGGCCCCTCCCAGTGGCTCAAGAAGCCCCCCGACATGTGGGTCTCGGGCACAAGGATCACACTGAACTGATGGATGGGGCTTTCATTCCTGAGTAGGACGTCAGAGTAGCCTTGGGAGAAGCACAGAAGTGGGATCCCCAAGACTCTCCTCCTCTTTTCCTCCGTAGCTCATGTTTTTCATTGTTCTGCCCCCAACATAAGGTAGAAGATTATGACACAATCTTATCTAGCTTTTCAGGTTCCGTTTTCTAAAAATGTTTTATTATGGTAACTCTAGATTCTGTAAGGTCGACCTCAGTGAGCCTGGGCAGACCTACATGACCTAAATGTGTTAGGAAATTGATAGCAGAGTAAAGTTATCTGTGTGCAGAATTCCCTGCTGCCATGGGTGGTGCCTGGAGCAGACGACTTCCAAACCGCTTGTAAGAAAGCATGAAGAATAAGTCACCTGCACTTCAGAGGCCAAATTTTAAACCTGAAAAGATCTAAATATAGAAGTTTTAAAATAGTGAGTGACAGGCAGGTTTTTTAGAGCAGAAGCTGTAAACCAGCAGCCTGAGGGCTAGGTTGGGCCTGCAGACAAATTATTTTGTTTGGCCTGTAGGGCTTGTTTTCTTTCTTTCTCCCTACCACCCCCCACACTTTTAGCCAGTATTTACAAACTGGAGAATTTAGGAAAAAAATCATTATTGGCTGAGTAGAGGCAATTTCTGGAACCTGGCAATCTTTAGAGTCTCTCTCTCTCACCCGGGCTGGAATGCAGTAGCACGATCACAGCTCACTTCAGCCTTGAACTCCTGGGTCCAAGCAATGCCCACTTTTCCATCCTGAGTAGCTAGGACTGCAGGCACATGGCAGCATGCTTGGCTGATTTATTTTTATTTTTTGTAGAGACAAGGTCTTGGGGTGTTGCCCAGGCTGAACCTGGCAATCTTTTGAAGAAACACTTTAAACTCTGAAGGAAACTTTTTAAGTAATATAGACACAATATTTTTGAAAAGCTCTTAAATTGTTAAAAATTAATGCAAAGAATAGAATTGCTTATAGTAGCCCAAGAGGAAAGCATAAAATTGAAACTGGAAGAACTTTTTGGGTGGTATTAATTGGAGTTGTTTTTACTTTGTGCATTTCACTTTCTATTCCTTCTCGGAAATGCCAGAAGTACATTTGGTACCAGGATAAGAAATTCCTGTTCCTCCTTGTTTTCACACTTGAGATGTTTGTGGATGGTTATTGGATCCCCCTGAGTCTCTCCAGTTGTGCCTTTGCCAAGATATAGACATTCAACTCTTTTGAATCTTCCCAGACTGCATGTGCTCTCCCAGGCTCTCACATAGCCACCCGGGTCATTTTAGCTCTTCTCTAGATTAACTGTGTTTTATTTTGAGCCAACTGATAATCTTCAGGGACAGAAACCCAGATATTCCAAGGGGAATCTTGTTGATGACTGAGTTAGTGGTTTGATTTTGGCTGTTTTGGTGGGGGTGACCAACACTCATGAGATATTTAAACAGTTCCTCCTGAGAGGATCCTGGTTCATGTAAACATAATAATATATCTTTTGGTCTTGTATTTCTTCTCTCCAGTTGCCAACAGCAATTTGACATTATTTTCCAAGGTTAACTTTGCATGTTCACATTTCCCAAGAACTCTATAAGCAGCTATTTTTACATTGATTTTGTTCCTTTCTTTAATTGTTGAAATAACTCTATTGATGGTTTTTCCCACAGAGGTCTAGGGTCCACACAAACTATTAGTTTTCTCTTGAACTTCATTTCATTCCCTATTTAAATTTGGCCTACTTTCTCTCTGCATTTTTTTTTTCCTAACCCCGTGGTAATTTGTCAAGCCCATTCTAATCTTCTTAATCCCTTTGGCTGAAGGGTTTTGAGGTTTAATGTTTTAATCTAGAGGCCTTGGTATTTAAGTAATTAGAGGTCCTATTTCTAGCTCTGTCCTTTAGATAAATCACCTTAGGTTTTTTATTCCAATTTACAAATAATAGAACTCTGAAAACTCATATTGGACAGGAATGTGGAGCTTTGAATTGAACTGCATGAATTAAGAAAGGAAGGCATTCTGTATTATGTATATTTCTTCGAGGTATTCTTAACAACCCCACACTATATTATAGATTCCCTTTTTCCTTAGAGCTCAATTTTTAAAATACCCCGAAGCAAGTATTTGCTGTTGCATTTTAGAAAATTTTAAAATAGAATTCTATGGTATAATTAGAATTTATGTTACTTCCAACATTTTTTCATGCTCGAGAACATGGGAACTTGTGAAAAAATTTTTTCCTATTAAATAATCTGAACATTCTTACAAAATGTTTTTTAAAAACAACTTTGTTTCTTTGTCATAGAAGGATTCATATTTTTACATTCTGTCAACAAATATTTGAACACCCATTAGATATAAAGGGAGCTAATAGGAAAGAAAGACACATGCACAGTAAATTTATTATGACATAGCATAAAAATCCAAAGTGTAATCAGTATGAGCAAGGTAATACGGAACTCTTCATAATACATTGCTGGCATAGTCCCCTTGTTCACTTTATGATGAAAACTATTCTAAATGATTTATAGGTGCTAACTCATTTCATATTCACAATGATCCCATGTGGTAGGGTACTGTTACCATCCTGTTTTACTGAGAGAGTTAGAGGTACAGAGAGATTGGTTGTCCAAGCTTCTGGAGGCTTTTACCAGTGGATCTGAAATCCAGACTCAAGTAGTCTGGTTCCAGAGTCCACAGTCTTAACCACAACACCTACATTATATTGCCTTTCAAAAGTAGAAGCTGTACATTTTTTTTTTTAAGAGTTGACTTTTGAAGTACTTTGCACTCTGGTGAAAGGTACATCCAGGCTAAAGGCTTAGGAAGAGAAAAGACATAGAAGCAAGACACGGAGGGAAATCTAGTGGGAGTGGCAGGGCCTGTGGCTCCAGGAGGTTGGGCATGGGCAGAGGAGAGCAGTGGGGAGATGGGCCTGGTGGCAAGATAGGGCCAGCTTTTGAAGTTCTTTAGTTATTTATTGAGTAATTTAGATAAAAACAAGAATCATTAATAAAAGGCGGAGAATTATTTTGGCTTCATGGCAGGCAGTACAGCTTGGGCTTATAATTCTGTAAGGCTTTGGGCAAGGAACCTAACCTTCCTGTGTTACCAGTTTATTTGTCTGTAAGTAAAGTGGGTCTAATATACTGAGGTAATCTTTGAATTACTTAAGACAGTGCCTTGTGCATAGTATGAGTTCCATACTCCTACTATGGAACTCTTGGTAGTGGTAGAAGTGATTAGAGTAGAAATTTGAACTGGGCCTTAAGAAAAAGAATTTGGACAGAGGGTTATCAAAATGGGGAATTAGTGATGTTGGGGAGTTAGGAAGACTGATCGTATTGTTTATTGAAATGTACTTTAGAAATGAAGTTGGAATTAGATCAAGTGGACCATTAATTCCCAGTTAAGAGTTCTAAGTGAATAAAGCCCCTAAGACTTGATTTTAAAGTATTAAAAATAAGTAAACAAATGAAAAGCCTGGTGAAAGAAAGTATTTCCTTAGGGGTTATCAAGCTTTTAAGAATGGGTTTGCCATGGTGTTAAACCCCCACCGCTGTCTTCAGCATTCCCCCACCCACCATCCCCACCCCTGCCTGATGGCTTAGTTGCTCTGTGAGCTCACTCCTGAACAGCAGCATTCCCGTGGCTTGGCAATCTCTGGTGTAAACAGTTCACTTTATAAAAATGTATGCACTCTAAAATCTTGTAGTGCCCTTTCCCCTTTAATTTCCAAAGCACTTATTTGTTTCTCTCTTGATTATCACAGTAACCTTGTGAGTTAAGTATGGCAGTTGGCAGGAGTCACCATTTTACATGCCGTGGAACTGAGTCTCTAAATTTAATTTAAGCTAGTAAATGGCAGAGATGGAGACATGAAACCTGGACCCTGGCTCCTAGTTCCAGCGCTCCATCTGCCACAAAACATGGTTTCTGTGGAGTAATGATGGCTTATGTACACTTTTATTTGAAGTGTGCTGTTTTTCCACATGGCCTTGCTTTCATGTTGGCATCTGATGAGTCATGCAAATATAGGGTGGCACGGGTGATTTAAATGACAGGATGAGTAAAACTCAGTTTTGGTCTTCGTGGCCATGTAGCTTGCACTGAGACCTTTAACTTTGCTTCCTACCTTTCAGAGAAGGAAGCACCAGGTATGAATTCTCTCAGTTCTTTCTACCTACAGTGCCACCCCCGCCCCCAAATCATAGCAGCCACCATTTGTCTCTTTCTGTTTAATCTCACAGAAGGAGTTGTTCTCAACTCCCCCACTCTCAACCTTTGGTTAGCTTAAACCTTTCCCTTATTACTCAGCTCTTTCATGATAGTCTATAGTTACATTTAGGCCTTTCCCAACTGAAAGAGCAAAACAAACCCTTCTTCACTCTTGTGTCTTCTCTAATTACTACTTTCTTGTTCCCTCCACAGCAAAAGCTCTGGAGACAGAAGTAGGTAAACACTGTTCCTGCTTCCTCTCCTCCCCTCCCCTCTACTTGCAACCCATTGCAGCCTGCTCTGTGCCTTCACGCCACTGCCTCTGCCGGCAGGAGCCACTAGTGGACTGTATTGGATGAATTCGAGGAATGCTCTTTCAGGCCTTATCCTACTTGACATCTCTGTAGCATTTGACACTTGACCACCATCACCTTAAACACTCTCCTCCCCTGTTGTCTGGGTTTTCTTCTACCTTTTTGCACGTGCCTTAATCTCCTTTGGAGGCTGCTGTTCCCACTCCTCCTCCAGGGCTCTGTCCTCAACCATCTTTTCTCATTCTGCAGCCTTTCCCTGGTGACCTCATTTGCACTTAAGATTCAACTGCCGTTGCTCACGAACACCAGAGTGATTTTCTAGCCTAAAACTCTTAAAACGTATTTTGAGATCTAGGTTCTGTTATCCACCTGCCCACTGGACTTTTCTAGTAGGTGTTGCACAGGCATCTTAATTGAACCTGTCTAAAATGGATTTTTTTGTGCGCCCCTCTCCCTGTATCACTTCACACACAGAATGTTCTCCTTCCTCCTGGTCATCAGTTCTCAATTCCTTTCTGTCATATACTCCATTGTTTTGAAAGCAGCTTGATCCTATGGAGATTACTTTATAAACATTCATAGCTTCTCCTTTTCTGTGTCCCTCATTTAGTATGGATTTTTACCATCTTTCTTGAACTGTTACAACTTCTTTCTAACCTCTCATCTTGCTGTTTTCCTGCTTCTCAGTATGCCACATTATTTCACATGAGTGATTTGATTAAGTGAAAATCAGATCAAGTCATACTTTTTCAAGATCCTTCAGTACCTCTCCATCACCTTCAGGATAGAAAGCCAGATATGTCCATTTGCCTTCTTGCCTCTTACCTGTCTCTGCAGCCTTGAGTTCTGGCCCTGCTGCTGGTACTGCCTTGTTCCACTGCAGCCCCCAGACCCTTATAGATGACTTTCTGCTGTGCACCCCACTGCTCAGGCCCGAGTTTCAGCACTTCTCCCTTGGTATCATCCTGCTGCTTTTTCTCCAGGTGGTAAACATTTTGAGGGCAGAAGTCAATTGTGTCTTATATGCTTGTTTGTCCTTTGTGTTTAGCACAGGTGAGAACTGGAGCCAAATGGGAACTTTGCTACGCTGTACTCAGCTTGAGGATTTCTTACCCAGCTCACTCTGGTCTGGAGTCTGAAAGATAATCTCTTAAATGCTTGGCTTAACAGAGGGGTGAAGTACTGGACTGAATTTCCTATTCAGGACACTTGACTGGGAAATGGGTGCAGTGTTCAATAATGTTTTTGAGAAATCATTTCACCATTTTCTACCTAAGTATTAAGTAATTTTTGGCATTCCTACATTAAAAATAAACAGCCTAATCCATTCATTAGGAATTTTTAGTTGAGTTCCAGCCTCATAATTACTGCACTTTTCAGAATTGAGCCTGGAGATTAATCAGATTGTTTTATGTGCTATAAAAGTTGGAAGTTTTATGCATCTGTCTCATATATAGGTGCTTTCTTTTGTATTAAATAAGACACTAGATTTCCTTTAGCGTGTGTGTGTGTATATATACTTCTTAAAAGTAATGCATATAATAAAACTGCTGTTAATCTAGAAAAGGATTTGCAATTTTAAATATTTTGCTGTTGAAGGAATCACTTTTTTGGGAATGAGTCATCCAAATGGGTAGGGCATACACTCTTCTAGACCACAACAGTATCATTAACTGGTATCCTAGTAACTTAAGAATTATTGGGCCAGGCACGGTGGCTGACGCCTGTAATCCCACCATTTTGGGAGGCTGAGGCGGGTGGATCACCTGAGGTCAGGAGTTTGAGACCAGCCTAACCAACAAGGTGAAACCCCATCTCTACTAAAAATACAAAAATTAGCCAGGTGTGGTGGCAGGCGCCTGTACTCCCGGCTTCTGGGGAGGCTGAGACAGGAGAATTGCTTGAACCCGGGAGGCGGCGGTTGCAGTGAGCCGAGATCACGCCACTGCACTCCAGCCTGGCGAGAGTGAGACTCTGTCTCAAAAAAAAAAACAAAAAACACACAAAACAACAACAACAACAAAAAAACGGAATTATTGACCCTGAAATTGCCTGACTGGCAACCTGGGCTTAATTTTCTAGTAGATTAATGGTCTTGCACTAAAGGATAAAACAGGTACTGAGGTCTTTTATCTCCCTTATATTCACTCAAGATTCTAGTGAACTAGTTGCTAAGACAAGGGAAAACACTGGTCTGTTGTTCTGAACCTAATTGAGTGTTTTATTATGTTATGACTCACCTGTAGTTCAGATTTATTTCATTCAAGTCATGTAAAATAACTACACTGTGGTTTGTTTTGCTTACTTGGTTCGTGTTTCTAGTGATCTGTCAGGCTGAGTATGCCCATCCGCTAAAGTATGCCCATGGCTTTGGCAGGAGCTTGTGCAGCAGAGAGGAGACCACAGCAGTAAAGGGAAGAGGCTGCCTCATTCCATGGCCCCTCCAGGCTGAGGACCTATTCAGAATCTCTGTATGGAAACTGAAGATATCCATAGTACCTTAAACTGGGCCATGTTTAGCCCAACAGGAGATTCTTCTCTTAAAAATGAATGCATCTCTCAATCTCTTACTCCCTTGTTCTCCCACTTGTGAGAGAAGGAAGCATTAAAACCAACACTGGGGCGTGGCTGCCCACAGAGCGTCAGAGACTGTTATATTAATTTAGTTGCCAACATCTAAAAATTAGTACCTTCACATTGAAATCTGGATTTTATTTTTTGTGTTAAAAATGGGAAGAATTGGCAACATACAGTCTTACAGCGCAATCCCCTTAGGCAGGGTGCATGTGCTGTCTTGTCCCAGACCTAACTAGGCCCTTGATATCACCTGCTTGATCCCTGTAACTGTTAATGTTCTCTCCGTCAATTCAAGCATTTCTTTATCTGTATGATTATTCCTCACTTTGAGCAGACCCAAGACATGAGAATCCAGACATGCAAAAGACCTATCTTTTCAGTAAGGTAATGTCATCATGAAATGTCCTTAAAAAAATGTGATTGATTTCTCAAACTTTTAAAAGGAATTAGGTAAAGTAGAATAAACTTTGCTTTTTTTGACCCTCTATCCAAACATAGAGATGTTTTCCTACAAGTCTTTAAATGTATGATTCAGGCATTCATTCATTCATTCATATGGAAGACAAAATACTAACAAGGTTAGTCTAATTAACTTTTTTCTTTTTAGACGGCTGTTCCCAAAACTGTGGAACATGGATTCTTATCCTCCTTGTCACCAAGTAGAATTAGTTTTCCTGTATGAGTGATGAAAAAATCGATAATTATCTTAGTCTAGTGATGCTGCCATAACAAAAGACCTTAGACTGGGTAATTTATAAACAATAGACATTTATTTCTCACAGTTTTAGAGATTGGGACGTCCAAGATCAAGGTGCTAACAGATTGAGTGTCTGATAAGGACTTGCTTTCTGCCTCCAAGATGGTGTATCTTGCTACGTCCTCATGTGGCAGAAGAGATGGAAGAGACTTGCTCCCTCAAACCCCTTTATACAGGCACTGATCCTATCCATGAGGGCAGAGAGCCCTCATGACCTAAGCACCTCCCAGTAGCCCTGCCTCTTAATACTATCACCTTGGGATTTAAGTCCAACATAGGAGCTTTGGAGAGAGACATTCAGACCACAGCAGGAGTTATCGATGCTTTTTTCAGCTGTAAAATATATGTTTTTTTTCCCAAAAGAGTTTGAATTATAGCACTTAAATGGTGGTGCTGTTTACAATACCAAGTCCAATAGCATATCCTTTAATACCTTTTATTTTAAATTACTTATTTTTATAGCCAGTAATAGGAAGCCTGTTTTAAACATTCATCAGCATACAAAAGTTTCTTTCTTTCTTTTGATTTTAGCAATATTAATCCCTTAGTTAGAAAACTCATGTGTTCTGTAGGGTACAGGTGGGTACTTATTTATAACTAGTGGTGAATAAGTATATAATAGAGCATGTTATTCATTGGACGCTAAAGACTGTTTGGATGTTGTTGGAAGGAAGGAAGATATATTTTAAGGTTCTGTTTTTGGAAATAATTAGATGAGGCTTTTAGGCATTATGTATAGGTAGTGGTTAAAAGCATGGATTTGGGATTAAGGAAGACTTGGGTTTGAATCTTGTTTTTACCTTCTCGAGGCTGTTATAAGACAAGAAAACTACTTAACCTGTTCAAGTCTCAATTTCTTTTCTGTAAAATAGCAATGGTAGACAGTTTTTTGTAAGGAGATAGGTTTAAGTAAGAAAATGTATGTTAAACCTTTATATCGATGTCTGGCATATAGTAAGTATGTAATAGCTGCTGTATCTACATCATAATTATAGTAGTTATTTTAACGTTGTCTAAATGTATAAGCATAGTAGATTCACCTCTTTTTTTTTTTTTTTTTTTTGAGACAGAGTTTTGCTCTTGTTGCCCAGGCTGGAGTGCAATGGCATGATCTTGGCTCACTGCAACCTCCACCTCCCAGGTTCAAGCGATTCTCCTGCCTCAGCCTTCCCAAGTAGCTGGGATAATAAGCATGCACCACCAATCCTGGCTAATTTTGTATTTTTAGCAGGATGGGGTTTCTCCGTGTGGGTGAGGCTGGTCTCGAACTCCCAACCTCAGGTGATCCGCCCACCTCGGCCTCCCAAAGTGCTGGGATTGCAGGCGTGAGCCACCGCGCCCGGCCAGATCCACCTCTTTACCTTGGCTTAGAATCTGAAATTGTGGAAGTTTTAATAGTTTTGAATATTATGGCTTTAAGAAAATATGAGTGGGAAATAATGTTTCTAATGGACAGAGCTATGGAGTTAGAATGCATGGGTTCATTCTACTTCACATTTAAATGGGACAGTATTTCCTGAGCTAGAGGGCTGTTGTGAGAATTAAATGGGATATGTTTGCCTGACATTTAGTATATTGTGAGATATACCACCTTTCCTTGACATATTGTATTAGTAAAAGAAAATTTATGCTGTAGGAAAATTGTATATTATCCATCTTCAAGTAGTCTGTATAGATGTTACAGCTGTGCCTAGAAGTCAGCAGAATCCCAAGAAATATCTTTGTGTTTTAGGTTGGTTTGCTGGTGTTTCACAGTTGTTGTGATGAAGTAATGAAACTCTGTGTCATGGATTTAATTTTAGTCAAGTTTTTAAATGTTACACTTTTTCAATAAGAGACTTGAATAGATATTTTATGCCCTAATAAAGTACTGAATACTTGCTGTATTTTCAGGATTCCAGAATTGCATTAGTTGTGAGAAGTATATGGGGCAAGGGCTAGTGTGTAAAGGGCTTTTTGAGCCCCGTCACATTTGAGCATTATGACAAACAGAAAAAATTATAGTACTGAACTGAACACTGATGTATAAAGTGTTAATTCTGTGACCTGGGTCACAAATTTAGTAAGGAAAGGTGTAAGATTAAACATATTTTCATGTAATCTCTGAAGGTTCCTGAATCCAATATAGAAGATAGGCAACATTTGTATTGACTGATAGAGTAAGATGGTTTTACAGGGTAGGAAGCTACCACAGCTGTTCTGTAAGCACAGGAACAAATGTCCCAAGATATTCATTCAGTTTTTGGTTCACATAGTATTGATGAGTATATAAACTTCTTTAAAATAATATGGAGGCCAGGCACAGTGGCTCACGCCTGTAATCCCAACACTTGGGGAAGCCGAGGCAGGAGGATTCCTTGAGCCCAGGAGTTTGAGACCAACCTGGACAACATGGTGAGACTGTCTCTACAAAACATTTTAAAAATTAGCGGCTGGGCACGGTGGCTCATGTCTATAATCTCAGAACTTTGGGAGGCTGAGGTGGGTGGATCATTTGAGGTCAGGAATTCGAGACCAGCCTGGGCAACAGGGTGAAATCCTGTCTCTACTAAAAATGCAAAAATTAGCCAGGCATGGTGGTGGGTGCCTGTAATCCTCAGGAGGCTGAGGAAGGAGAATTGCTTGAACCCAGGAAGCGGAGGTTGCAGTAAAGTCGAGATCGCGTCATTGCACTCCAGCCTGGGCAACAAGAGTGAAATTCCGTCTCAAAAAAAAAAAAAAAAAAAAAAAAGCCGAGTGTTGTGGCATGCACCTGCGGTCCCAGCTGCTCAGGAGGCTGAGGTAGGAGGATCACTTGAGCACAGGAAGTGTAGGCTGCAGTGAGCTGTGTTCGTGCCACTGCACTCCAGCCTGGCTGACAGACTCTGTCACAAGAAAAAATAATATAGTATGGGGACACCAACCTTTATTTTATGTGTCTTAATGTGGTGCATTAGTCTGCTTTCACACTGCTGATAAAGACATACCTGAGACTGAGCAATTTACAAAAGAAAGAGGTTTAGTGGAGAACTCACAGTTGCACATGGAAGCCTCACAATCATGCGGAAGGCAAGGAGGAGCAGGTCACGTCTACGTGAGTGGCGGCAAAGAGAGAGGTTGTGCAGGAAAACTCCTGTTTTTAAAACCATCAGATCTCATGAGACTCACTGTTACAAGAACAGCACGGGAAAGACCTGCCCCCATGATCAAATTACCTCCCACCAGCTCCCTCCCACAACACATGGGAATTCAAGATGAGATTTGGGTGGGGACACAGCCAAATCATGTCATGTGAGTTAGGAAGAAATATAAACCAGCATATCAAACAAACCTAGGGTTTCACAAATATTGCTTAGGATGAGGTGAGGTTAAAAAAAAAAGTGAGTTGATAATAAACTGATCTAAAAAAATAGTACAAGTAGTATTATGACGCAGTGCCGCTATCAAAGTAGTATAGAAATGACCGAAGTTTGGGAAAAACTGTTTTGGACTGTCCTCATATCATGGAGGAAAGACTGGTTAAAGATGGGGCAGTGTCAGAAGAAAAATAAGTTTTAGGCCGGAGGTAATTTTAAACATTTTCTTGCCTTACCAGTGGATGGCTTCCTTGTGCTTAAAGAACTTAAACAGTTGAGAATTAAATTTTGCCCATTATTTTTCCCCCCTTTCTCTGTGCAACCTCTCTGCCCCTTAATAAATGTTTTTGGTACTGACTACTGCTGCTCCTGCTAATACCATCCTGTAGAAATTTTTCTTGAGTGAGGAATAGTTTTTAGAAGGCTTTTATGATGATAACTTTTAAATTTATTTTTAACTATGCCAGCAGGTTATTAGATATATAGGTTCAAAGGAGATTGAGGCTGGAGTCTGTTCAAACATTTTCAGAGGTGAAGATGACACAGGGTTCATGGAGATTTCCTTCATGGTACCAGAACAGGGCAGGGTTTCACTGCATGATAATACCCATGTTTCCATTGCTTGTAGACCTAATCATTTTTACTTATTGATTGGCACTGTGGGCCAAGATCATGACATCCATCCTAATAAGCAGGTCTCATCAAAAGCCTTAGAATGGAGAAAATTTTAATAATGCTTTATTAGTTGGTTAAGTAAGCCCTGATGTTTGGCTTTCTAGTGACCCGTCATTGCCCTGCAGACTCTGTAATGGGACAGTTTGGCTGGGTGTAGGGGGTCATGCCAGGCTGAGGTGGGAGGATTACTGTAGGCCAGGAGTTTTGAGACTAGCCTAGGCAACATAGACCGCCCCCCATCCCTATAAATATTTAACAATTAGCTGAGCATAATGGTGTGTGTGCTTGTAGTCTTAGCTGCTGAGGAGGCTGAGGTGAGAGGATCACTTCAGCTCAGCGGCTTGAGGTTACAGTGAGCTATATGATTGCACCAGTGAACTCCAGCTTGGGCAGCACAGTGAGACCCTGTCTCAAAACAAAAACAAAAACAGGTAGGGAGAGACAAGGAGAAGGGTAGTACTGACATGGCCCGTCTTTACTTTCCCCTCTCAGCCCTGGAACTCTCCACAGGGAAAGGTTTTTTGTTCCTTCTTCTTGTCTAATAAATGGCTTGACTTGAGGGGTATCTTGGAGGCATTCTCAACCCAACCCTGAAGGTTTATCAGCACTTTCCTGGTGGACAGCACCTCAGCCTCTGCCCTGGCTCCTTTCATCCTCATCCCCTAGAGCCAGGATCCCAGCATTTACAAATTAAGTTGTTTCTCCCACATTAATTAATTCAGAATTTATTAGAAACATACTGCAGTCACAAAGGTCAAGTACATGATGGCTTCTTCAGAGCTGAAGAGTCTGCAGCTGTTTACGATTATATCAGAGGAGGAGGTGTAATCAAAGATTGTACTATACAATTATTAAAAGTTACAGAATTTGTTACTATTTATCATTCCCTTTCCCCTTTCAGAGGACATTTTCACAGAGATTCATGAAATAAAAGTTTGGTTAATGACAGAAGTGGGAAACCTTAGTAGGATGGAAGAAAAGAAAGACTGAGGCTTTTGTGCCATGGTAAGATGGCAAAACAATAAAAATAACATCTGCATTTTATTGAGAACATACTCTGTGTGTACAGGCACTGTGTTTAAGCCGTTTCCATGCAACGAGCTTAATAGTTGGAGAATCTTGCTCATAAGCACCTACCCTGCACAGCCAGAACCACTATGGATAACTTCGACAAACATCTCCTGAGATTTTTGAGAATTCCCGTTTGCAAAGTCTGCTGAAGTTGTTCCCATAAACTGCAATAAAGTGTAACTTCACGAGAATTACTGTATGTATCCCTTGAGTGGTGAGTGATGGACTACAGTGAGAAGTGGATTCTAGGGTGTTGGATTCACATTTGTGGCTAACCAAGATTACAGATTCATGCATGTTCTGGAATTTCAGGGGCATTGCTAAATGCACAGAGTCAGGGACCTGCTGGATGTGTTTTTAGTGGCAATAAGTATTACCCAGTCTTTTCTGCTGCTGTAAGCTTTCAGATAGAGACTTGAGAGCAAAAAGGTCAGCTTACCCTTTGTAGTTGGAACTCAGTTCCTGTAGAATTTCTTTGGAAACATGTGTTTCTAATATGTCAGAATTGGTTTAGCTTAAGCTAAAAAGAAAATTATAGCCTGATTTGTTTAAAGGAACAAAAATGTCTACATGCCACAGTTTGGATGCACAGAGCATGGTTCAATGCTCAGTAGACTTTTATGCTTTTTATTACTCGGATTTTTATTTCTCTATCAGTGTGCTAGATAAAAAGTAAAGTTTTATGGGTAGTATTCTAGTTCTACATAGAAGTTTTATTTCTCATATAGTTTTTTTCTTATATGTAAAATTACATGTTACGAGCTACTTTAATATTAACAAGTAACCTCAGTAAAATACTAAAGTGACTGTTATGGGATAAATAACAAAAAGAAACTTAGGAAACTTAGGATCATTTGTTTTGAAATACATAATACTGGAATTGCTGAATTTTTCCCTCTAGAGTTTTAAAATTCCATTGCCAGTGGAGTGGGGGTGGGGATGTGTGCACGTGTGTATTGTTATTTTTGTTCCTGAGATTGGTCTATAATGTAAGCATGAAAATTGCCCCCCCCACTCCATGAATAAATTGCCTTTATATCTTATCTTACTAATGATACGCATTTACACATAATGCCTTGTGATAGAATTAATTCTAAAGGAAATTGTTAACTAGATGAGATTTTTCAGACACTGCCTATTAGGCAGGGTTTAATAGGAACTCCCACTGGTGGCTTAACTATTTTGCTTGTGTGCTATCATCTACTTTAAATCCCATAGATTTTTCCATCAGCCTTGAAAACAAAGGTTAAACTATTTTTGGGTCTTCACATCCTGGTTTTGCAGGGAGACGGGAGGTATGGAGGCATTGCCCATTTCATAAAGCTGTATGTTTTTGAACTACGCACATGGTGCTTTGCACGAATCAAAACTGCCAAAGGGACAGATGTTGCCAATTTCAAATGTACAGGGGGAAGGCAAATATTGCTAAGCAACGGTGTACTTGAGAGAGCATTTTTAGGAGCAGAGCCAGGGGAGTTATGCCTGGGAGCACTCACTGCTTCTTATGGCTCAGTACAAGGGAAGAGATTCAAAGTTCTTTCCTGTAAGGGCCGCCATTGCAGCCGCCAGCACACGAGACAGTGACCTAGTGGCACCGATTAGGGCTGGCAAGGGGATGTGTGAAAACAGGAAAGCTTTTTTGCCATGTGGGAAGGCAGTAAGACATGTTCACAGAGGTGAGTGCCCCACAGTGTACAGCTGCCCCACAGTAAGTATGCAGCAGCTGGAGGTTCAGGTGGGGAGGATGGAGGGTAGGGAAATAAGTGAGAGGTGAGGCCACAAGAGAAAGTTGATGTGTCTTGTTTCTCTTCCCCCTTCTCTCCTTTTTTGCCCCCCTGTGTTAGGGGCTAACATGGAAGAAGAGAAGGATCAAAATGACCTCTGTGGTTTAGTGCATGACCTTATAAACAAGGTAAATAAGCTTTCCAGCCATAGGTATTCGTCCCTTCCCATGTCCCCTCCCTCTGTATAAACTTGATAGGTAATAGACAGGTGGCGTGGTGTGTGTGGCCTCTTTTTTTTTTTTGGCTACCACTAGAGGCTTGGAATACCTCTTGAGATTTGCATGGTTGTTAGTTTAGATTATGGATTCATTCTCTCCCTCCCTCTCCTTCTGTCCCCATCTCCTCTCTTCTTTTCTGTCTCTCCCTCCCTCCCTCTCCCCTTCTCCCTCTCTCTCCCTATCCTCTTCCTCCCTCCCTCTCCTCTCTCTTCCTTGCTTTCTCTTTCCTCTCTCTCCATCTTTTCTCTCCTCTCCCCTCCTCTTTCTCTCCCCTCCTCTTTCTCTCCCCTTTCCCTCTCCTCTCTCTCCTCTCTCCCTCTCCTATCACCTCTCCCTCCTTTCCCTTCCCTTTCCCCCCACTTCCTCCCTTCCTTTTTTCTCTTCTCCTTTCCCCTCCTTTCTTTCATTTTACTGAAATAATGGTGAGAGTGACAGAGAAAATATAACATTGGAGTTTTGTATCTGGAGAAAATCACAGCATATTCTTGGCAATATATTTGAAAGAAATTCAAAACATAAGTATTAAATAAGCTATTCCTTATCACTCAGGATTTTTTTTTTTTTTTTTGAGACGGAGTCTCACTCTGTTGCCCAGGCTGGAGTATAGTGTGGGATCTCAGCTCACTGCAACCTTTTCCCCCAAGCCTGTTCAAGCAATTCTCCTGCCTCAGCCTCCTGAGTAGCTGGGATTACAGGCGTGTGCCACAACGCCTGACTAATTTTTTGTTGTTGTTTTTGTTTTTATTTTTGTTTTGAGATGGAGTCTTGCTTAGTCACCAGGCTGGAGTGCAGTGGCAGGATCTCGGCTCACTGCAACCCCTGCCTCCCGGGTTCAAGTGATTGTCCTGCGTCAGCCTCCTGAGTAGCTGGGATTACAGGCGTGCGCCACCACACCCCGCTAATTTTTGTATTTTTAGTAGAAACGGGGTTTCACCATGTTGGCCAGGCTAGTCTCAATCTCCTGACCTTGTGATCCACCTGTCTCGGCCTCCCGAAGTGCTGGGAGTACAGGCGTGAGCCACTGCACCCCGACCTAATTTTTGTATTTTTAGTAGAGACTGGGTTTCACCATGTTGACTAGGCTGGTCTCGAACTCCTGACCTTGTGATCCACCTGCCTCGGCCTCCCAAAATGCTGGGATTACAGGCATGAACCACCATGCTCAGCCTTTTCTTCATCTTTCAAACTCTGGACTTGAATTTCTGGATCACTTAGCAAATGTTTATGGCTTTTAAAAATCTTCCTGAAGTAAAGCTAAAAACTGAAAATATTGGCAGCTTCTCAGCCTAAATATGATGTATGTGTGCATATGCATTTATGCATGTGCATGCACACTCCATCCAAGATGTTATTTGTTGTTTCTCATAAGAAACTTACAATTTAAGTCAAATTTAAAAGATGGTGGGTGCTTCTACCCAAGTTTTAACATATAAACAGTATTAATTTTCACCAGTCTAGGAAAATTTCAAAATAATTTTCCTTCAATACAGACAGGTGTACTAGAGAAATTTCAGTGTACTTCTAGCTTTATGGTTCTCATTAATTTATTCAGCATAGTTTGTGATCTGTCTATATCTGTAGGGGGTGTAAATTTATGTGATGAAAAGCTAATAGGCGAGGATGATAGTGTTTCCACTTTTTACTCCCCAGGACGCAGGAATTGTTTAAGGTTAGCTATAGTGAGTCCGCTTAAGTCAACTCCAAGACAACTGAGAAACTGGCGAAAAAGCAGTGAGAAAGGAAGAAGAACCCCCAATTTTTTCTTTGATTGATTTGAATGTAGGCTAGTTATACCTTTTTGGCTGTTTTTAGTAAGAACTATGTTATAAAATGAATTGGAGGACCTGTTACCACCAGACTTAGGAGGTAGTAGTTTTCCAGTGACTTTTAATTTCCCCACCAGTCTTTTTTTTTTTTTTTTTTTTTTTTTTAAATACAGGGTTCTAGGTAAGTGTAGGAAAAAAACTGGTGTATTTTATTCCACAAGAAGCTTTTGGTAAATTATTTATTAAGGAAACAACTGTTGGACATTGAGATGGCTTTTAAAGATTTACCTAGAAGAGATAATAAAACAGATAAAACTGATGTGCTCAGGGGCCTGTCTTCAGTCTTTTCAGGCTCGTTTACTGTGGTGTTCATGCCAGTGCAGCCTGGTAGACAGTGTTGCTGTGGCTGTACAAATAACACTGCTCATTTTTATGGAGGATATTGCTGTATGCCAGTTAAAGAAATTCAAGTTGAAAGACCTTTAAATTTTTTTAGTAATACACTTCCTTCCCCACCCCCAAGCTGTCACCATGATTATGATGCCAGGAAAGCAGTGCGGTGGCTCCAGGATTATTCTCCCATGGGCTGTGTGCCAGGTGGATGAAGTAGTCAGGAGGGCCACAGTTGGGTTTATGTACAACCTAGATATCATCTACTTGTGCTGGTGTGACCCTCCATTTTCTAAAGGCAATTTCCAAAGGGAGTTGCTTTTGTTGTTATTATTAGAACGGTTGCCTATTTTCCATATGATCTCTTCTCTGTCACTTAGGTTCTGTATTCTATATAGAAAAGTATGGAGGGAAAGGGAAGAATCAGGAAAGATAGTGAATGCAAGAATATTGGGGGTTATGATGTGGTTAAGTTAGATTGTGCCTCAAAACACTGAAAAGATTGGAGTTTAGGGTCAGGAGCTCTGGATTAAAGGCCAACGGGAATCTTTTAAACTTCTTGGTTGTGTGTGTGTGTCGGTGTGTGAAGTCAGAGGCAGACGATGAGAGAAATAAATTGAGATGGAGAGAAAATAATATGAATGCTTAGAAGATTTTAAATTCAGGGCTGGGCGTGGTGGCTCACGCCTGTAATCCCAGCACTTTGGGAGGCCGAGGTGGGCGGATCACGAGGTCAGGAGATCTAGACCATCCTGGCTAACATGGTGAAGACCCGTCTCTACTAAAAATACAAAAAATTAGCTGGGCCTGGTGGCGGGCACCTGTAGTCCCAGCTACTCAGGAGTCTGAGGCAGGAGAATGGCATGAACCCGGGAGGTGGAGCTTGCAGTGAGCCAAGATCACACCACTGCACTCCAGCCTGGGCAACAGAGTGAGACTCCGTCTCGAAAAAAAAAAAAAAAAAAAAAAATTTAAATTCAGAAGGCATTAAGAGTACATTTTTTTTTTAAACGATTTTCTCCTTGGCACTTATTAAATACCTATTTAAAATAAATTCAAGAATAACTTTTATATATCTAGTCTGCCCCTTGTATTTATTTATTATTTATTTTTATTTTTATATTTTTGAGATGGAGTTTTGCTCTGTCTCTCAGGCTGGAGTGCAGTGGCACGATCTCAGCTCACGGCAGCCTCCGCCTCCTAGGTTCAGCAATTCTCCTGCTTCAGCCTCCCCAGTAGCTGGGATTACACGCTTGCACCACCCACCACCACGCCTGGCTGATTTTTTTTGTATTTTTAGTAGAGATGGGATTTCACCGTGTTGGCCAGGCTGGTCACAAACTACTGACCTCAAGTGATCTGCCTGCCCTCGGTCTTCCAAAGTGCTGGGATTACAGGCGTGAGCCAGTGTACCCAGCCTCTTGTGTTTATTTAAAAAGAAATACTGGCGTTCGTCGAATGATGGAGTCTTATTTTCAAACTTTTGTATTAAATATATTTTCGCTTTCACCAGATCAGTAAATCAGTGTATCAGATGAGTCTTGCTGGAAGTCTGATGTAGTTTGTGTATAGTTTTAGACCAAATTTATATTCAGAGATAACGCAGGAAAAGATTCAGTGGGATTAGTAAGCCTTAAAAAAAAAAAAGACCAAATCTGTTTATTGATAGGTTATAGAAAAGCAAAATACTTCCTTAAATTAGGCACTTTTTGATAGGCTTAAATAAATGATGTATAACTGTTCATAATGTTCTGATATTAAATGAATTGTACATTCCCAGGATGATCTTGAGCCCTTTTTCTAGACCCTAGTAATTAACCTGATTGCTCATTACCCAGCATTAAAGCCAAAAAAAAAAAAAAAAAAAAAAGCAGGGGCGGAGGATTTACTTGTTCAGAATTAAGATGTCAAGGACAAGGTCGTCTTTATTTGCCTTCTCTCTTTTGCGTTTGTTATAGTGTCAGTAATCCCCAGGGTGTTTGGGGCTTAGATTGCTTCCTCAGAGTATATATGCCTCTAGCCTACCACTTCAATAATTTTCTTTCCTTTTTTCCCCCGTTTTTTTTTGTGTTTTGTTTTTAAATAATCAATGCCAGGAGACAAAACCAACACCTACTCCAGAAGAGGCTGTTGAGATTACTGCTGGAATAAGCACAGGATAAAATCTTTATGTCCTTTCAGACAAAGCGTGGATTAAATGGTTTATCTGACTCATATGACTGCAGTTTCTTTCGGCCTCATCCAGAAACTGATACAAAGTTGTTTTTTTCTTCTTCCTTTTTCTGGTGCTTCTATAATCTTAGCTTATGCTCAGCTGTGAAAAAAGTAAATGTCCAGGCAGGCACTCTCTGCAACATAGAATTAAACATGCTTCCTGAACATTGTTTGCACTTTCATTTGACAGAGAGCAGAAATACAGGTTTATGTATCCATAAATCCTGTCATGGTTGACAAAGTAATTTAATAGTGTTTTGACTCAGAACCATCCGTTAATACGATTTGAGAGACAGAGTGCTCGTGTGTGTGTGCACGTGCGTGTGTGCATGTGTGTGTAGGACTGGATGGGGTGGGTGCAGGGCAGGAAGCATGTGACAGAACACCACCACGCTGCAGTTTCACACCCTCCCTGCAGCAATAGGTTTTAACTGAAAAGCTACTACTCATGCTTTGCAAATTGATAGTCCCACTGAAAAAAATAAAAATTAAATTCTTCCAAAAAACACTCTGAGGTTTTCGTGAGCAGAATTGGTTGTAGAAGGGGAAATAGATCATATAGCTTAGGCCATTTGAAAGGACTTGTCAGTTGATTATTGCTGGAATGGAACCAGTGTCTAGACTTGTTCTTTGTGATGCCTTTAAAAAAAAAAAAATCAGTGCCTTTTAACTATTCTTACTTAATCATTCATGGCTGCTGTGCCCACAATGGGCTTCATGGGGCCTCATGTGGTCTTTCATCAAAGGCACAGTGTTTTAAAGTCTTACACCATTGGGGATTCTGATTCCCCTTATTACATGGTGAATGGTAATGGTTCATAGTCAATAGTTAGGAAGTTGGTGAATAACTGAGATTAGACATTTACTGTCAAACAGTGGTAAGTTTTTTACATTTGTTTTTCATTCAGGTACTTTGTTGTTAAGTGAGTTTAAACCTATCCCAGCACACCCTACTTATTTTAACTTTTGCACTATTAGTTGACATATTGTCATAATATGTACTGAAAACATTTCTGCATATAAAACATCAACACTGAATTGTACTTTTTATATGTACTGTTTCATGTGACTATACAGGACCTTGCAAACATATCAAAATTTATATTGTATGTGATCTCAGGATATATAATGGTAACAAAATCAGTAAATCCAGCATTGTTACTGCTTCTCTCATATTATTTGCATATTCTTATCAAGTGAGTGTTTACAATTATACATGTGGACAACAACCACTCATTGTTTTCATTTTTATTTAAGCCGTGTCTTAAGAACTGGAATCCTTGGTTTCATAATTAAAAGAGGCCCTCTTTGTAGAGATCAAAACAAAATTTCCAGAATGTTTTAAGTAGCTCAGTTAATACAGATTGAGCCTTTACAAATTTTATATGCTTTAGAAAAATATCTTTATGATGCCAATTATGCAGATTACCTCACTGGTATAATCAAAATGACCAACTGGAAAGAAACAATAAGTTTTCTAATTATTCATATTAATCTTTAAAGAACTGCTATTTTAAAATACTTCTTCCCATTGGGTTTTATAAGTTTCAGTGATGTCTTAGGATTTAGTGGCTTTTTTTTTAGCTTGTTTTTGCTTTAGTTGATGAAAGATAAGGTAATATCATTTGCTTATGAAAGAGCAATTTACCTAAAGGTAAATTTAAAAAAATCAAATATATAAATATGTGTGCATATATTCACTTATATGTACACATATATACACACGTATTCAATATGTTATATGTATATCTCCTATCTACAGGATATATTAGGCTCTCATTTATTAAATGAACTGGGGTGCTAGCACATCTCTAACATGATCTTCCAGTGTTTATCCTGGAGTATTATTTCTTCATCTTCTATCTCAAGGAAGCGTACGTACATCCTTCTTTACCCAAACATGCTGCCTGATATACCTACCCTCCCCAACCTGACGTTCTGATGTTACTGTCATATCTGAAATTTTGCATTCTGAGAAATTTATGTCCCCAAACTGCATTTAGGCAACTACTCTTATAGGTGAAAACATCTGATTAGGTGGTAGTGGTTGATGGATTATAGTCACAAGATAATACTTCTTTAAAATTTGAAGACTTCTGTATCTTAAAAATATCACTGTTCTGTGAAGTTGTCTGGAGTTTTACCAATATGAGCTGACATATATTGCTTCCCAGGAAAGAGATTGGAAATTCACCATAAAACTCTGTAATTACTTTTTGGTTATCTTATGTATCTGAATTTTGTTTGAGATGTCATGACATGACAAAATCGAATATTCATTTTATAAATATTAAATGAGTCTAGAATTATGCTAAGGCCTTGTGAGGAATGCAGAGATTACTAAACCCTAGTTCCTGCCTGTGGGAAGCCTGTCTGGAGGAGAAAGATTAGAACACTAAGGGTTACAATCCAGAGTTGAATGTGGTTGGAGAGTCAAGGGAGGGAAGACTTCCAGAAAAGGGCAGCCAGTGGTTGTGATGCACTACTCCCTTCTTCTAGGTTCCCCCAGTAGGAGTAGAATTCCTTGTTCGTTTCATAATAAATTTTTGTTGGGAGATAACTGTAGGTGACCTAGAGATTCCTCATTATTTTAAAATAATCTTTTTTATCCACCTCATTTCTCCTCTCCCTGAAAAATCTGTTTAGAGGAACTATAGAGATTCTGCAGTTAGGGAGATTCTGCAGTTAGCCTCATTTGTGTTAGTCTTCACATGTGGCAGGCAGTTTGACGTTAAAAAGAGTCAGGGAACATGAGAGTAATTTTTTGCTGCATGTTAGAGCTTATCACTTTTAAGGAATATCCAAAACCTTTCCATTATTTAAAGATATCTGGGATGAGATGAAGTGTAGCTAATAATTCTTAAGGGAGGATTTAACAGTTAAAGTTGGTTTTGCAACTTAATGTAATAATACTTTATTTTTAGGAAAGCTGTTCAGAGCACCTTATTCCTTGTTTTGTAATCCATCACCCCTCCCTCCATCCATATTAATCTTTAGCATGGCTGTTTTTTGTTGTTGTTTTCCTTATTTTAATTTGGACTATAACTGTGCTCATATATCTGTCCAGTGATTTAAAAAAATGTTTATCCTAAAATTCTGGGTGTACAGATAGATGGGTAGTTGCCCATAGGGCATGATGCTTCTGAAAGTAGAATTACTGCTGGTCCCTTTGAATGTTTTCCAGCTGAAGTAGGCACACCCAGGCAGTATGAGCATGTTCTTGGAACAGGCTTAGCTATTTATGTAATTTACTATGTGTCTATAGAACACAATTTTATGACAAACCTTGTTCAGCCAGGCCTTTTAGTCTCCTCCTCTAATCTGTCTCTTAGAAATGATGATTATGGTGTCTTCATATAAATGCATGTATTTATTTGTATGGAACTAGTTTTAACATGCATTGTTTTATTTCTTCCTCAAAACAACCCTGTAAGATTATGTTCATTTCAAATGTGTCTTCTCACTATGTAAGTATGACTAACAAAAAGGAGAGCGAGAATAAAAAACTTCTCTTTCAATAACTTTCTAGTCTAGTTTGGAAAGTTTGTGAAGTTTAGCAAGTGAACACTGGGCCAGGCCTTCAGAGCAAGTCCTGTGGCAACTCGAGGTCCATTAGGGAAGGCTGACTGGAAATCTGTTTTGTTTTGTTTTTTTACAAAAATTCAGTGTGGTGTGTATTACGTAGGGTGTGCCCAGAGCACCAAGGTGTAAGCTGGGGACAGTTTAACATAGGTGTGTGTTCAGAGTAAGGTAAGTTACATAGAGGAAGGCTAATAGAAAATTTAGCTGTACTTTGAGAACAGGCTTTTGATCCCTATTTATTTCAATCTAATATTTGTGTTTTTAGTAATGAATAGGTAATAGGTCAGAATTTAAAAGGTTAAAAAAAGGATATACATTGAAAATCTTCCCCCTATTCCTTCCCCCAGCCTCCATTCCCCAGCCTTCCTTTCTGGAAGTAATTGATGTTAGGACTTTCTTGTGTATCATTCCCAGTGGTATTTTATGCATAATAAGCAACTCCATATATATGTTTTCTTCTCATTGATACTTTCTTCATTTATAGAAATGCTGGCATATAATGCATCTTATTTTTTTTTTAATTTATTCTTCTAAACAATGTATCTTGGAGATTACCCCAAATCAATGCAAAAAGAGCATCCTCATTCTTTGTTGTAGTTGCATAGCATTTATTTCTTTCTAGGTGGCATGTACCATAGTTTTCATAGTCAGTTACCTGTAGATACACATTTAGATTGTTTCCAGTATCTTGCTATTTGCAAACTAGGCTGAAGTGAGTAACTTTGTACATATTTTTTTTGTACATGTAGGAGGCAGTGCTAAAGGTTAGAGAAATGTCTATGTAATTAGAATTTGCTGACTATTGCCAAATTAATGTCCTTAAAGGTTGTAGCACTTAATCCTCCTACCAATCATGGGATTTGAGTGCCTATTTCCCCATGTCTATCTCATAGATGGAGTATTGTTAATCTTGTGGCTGTTTGCCAATCTACATGTGAAAAGTAGTTTCTCAGTAGTTTTAATGTTTCCAGGGAGAAAACAATGCAAAACAATTATCTTTTTGTCTCTTTTATGTTTATTTACATGTAGTTTAGTTTGTTAATTAAGGTGTTGCTTTATAATTCAGGCAGCCTGCATCTTCTTAAGTGTCTAAAGCCATAAGAGAAACTTAGTTTCAAATTCTGAGTTCCGGGACTGAAAACATGCCAGCCATTGTTTATGGGGTTGCCTCTGTGTGGCTGGCACCCTGTGATTCAGTGAGGGTTCTGGCCCTAACTTCCATGGAACATGTTATCTAGAGGGAGTAGAGAGGATGCAATAACAGAGAATGTACGGATAGTTACGGGAGCATCTGCAAGAGAACCTGGACAGTTTTGGGAGTAAGGGAGCATCAGGGATGTTTTCCAAAAGATGTCTTTCATCTGCAACCTGAAGCTTCAGTAGGAATTATCCCTGACACAGATGGAAGAGAGAAGAGGGCTCCAGATCGGGGCAAGAAAAGTGTGACTTATCTAACTAGCGAGTTGGGGATAGATGAGCAGCAAATAGTGAAGACTGAACAGTAATCCAAAAGGTGGTGACACATTTGAAGAAAAATAGCTTGGACATTTATTTTACTCTCTTAAAAATTAAACTTTGGATAGATAACCTATTGGGATTTTTTTTTTAAGCTGTCATGCTGTTAAAGAATGCCTTGATAATGTTGGCACCGCCTGTTATTCCATATATCAGTGCCTTTTGATGGTTTTGAAAGTGTTTTATCAGATATGTTTTAATATGAAAACATATTTGACCTTCATACCAACCCTGAGAAGTGGTTAGGTTTGGTAATACTATACCTTCTCACAATGAGGAAATAGTCCCAAAGAGGATGAATCTTATCCAAGATTCAGCGCCAGTCTTCAGCAGAGCCAGATCTAGAATCCAAGATCTTTTGGCTTCCCTCGTCAGCACATTGCCTTTGTGCTCTCTCTATTTCCTGGTTAGTGATAACTAAGCCTTTCTGAGAATAGCATTGTTATAAAAATGCTGCTCTGTTGAAACTTGAGAGACTTAAAACACAATATTGCAAGAGCCTCCCAGTCTCAGTGGCATGTTTCTTCAGCCAGCTCTTTTTAGCTTATTAAAACAAACTGTCATGCTTAGAAGACATTCACTCACATATTTTATTTTGGTATCAGTGCGTTTCCTTACAGTTACACAATGTCATTCCAGGAGGAGTGAGAAATCAGGCCACGGCCAGCATTGCTGCCTTTTCTGGTCCGAAGCACTGGTAGTAGGAAGAGGCAGTTAAATGTGAATACCAAAATGCTTCTTTGTAGAAGCAAAGGAAAAACGTAGCTCTTTAAAAAATGTTTTAGGTTATGCATCGGACAACTGGAATCACACACCCTCCTAAAATGCTAATATATTTGTTTCTTGCAGCAGTGTTGAGGTTTTTAGAAAACTGGTATAACAGTATTCTGAGCCAGCTCAGCTGCTTCAGAGCTTTTGTGTGTCCTTGCATAGACAACTTAATTTCTCTAGGATTCAGTCTCCTCGTTTTATTTTTAAAATTATTTTATTTGTAAATACCTCATCGTGGACTCCAAAAGCATGTCTCCTCGTTTTAAAAACTGGCATAATACCTACCACAAAGGTTGATGTGAGAATTAAATAGAGCTTTATACAGAATTCCCTCAGGCATTTTTAAGTTTATGTAATAGGGATGTATCTTACAGTTGATGGGTACATTTAGTGTAGTCCCCCTACCTCCCAAGCTAATAATGGTGCGTCGTACAATCGATGGTATCAAATTGAGGTGATAATAACATATAAAGAGTTTAATGCAACGTGAAGTACAAAATGCATTCAATAAGTAGCTGCTATCATTTTTTAAAAAATTAAGTATGGCTGCTTGTTAAGGCCATATCCCAGGAGGAAAGTGTGGTCTCTGCTGGGAGGTTGGTCTACATCCAGGAAGCCAGATGTGTGAGATGGCTCTAGATAGGCAGAAGGGGAGAGCTCGTGCCCTCTAGGAACCTATTAATAGATATCGAGGGTGGGAAAAGGCAGTGTTTTGTGGTCATGTTAAAGTCAGTGTCTATACCATTGAGGAAAGAGCTAGCCAGAGAAGGACTTACAAACTAGATTTTCTTGATTCATGCAACTATCATAGAAATGTTTATTGTTGCTTTTTATCATTTTGTGTTCTTTAAGGACGTCGTACATTGAATGTCTTCAGCCTTATCTCAGTTGTGGTTTAGAGAGAGCTGGCCAGGACCAATTGTTTATTCTTTGACCATGGTGTTAAAGGGAGAGTCTGGCTCCTTTTAGTAGGAGTAGCAGTATTTGGCTGGAGACCCTATTGGGAGAGTGAATTTTAGGAAAGGGGTTAAGAGCCAGGTGCAGTGTCACACACCTGTAGTTCCAGCTACTCTCTGAAGGCTGAGGTAGGAGGATGACTTGAGCCCAGGCCAGCCTGGGCACCATAGCAAGACCCCATCTCTGTAAAAGAAGGGGATTAGGGGATTAGGTTGTAACGGTTTAACTGCTCCCCTTTTGGAAAACCTCCTTCCAGTGGCATGCTTGGAGGTGCCAAGTTGCACTTTATGAGACAAGGCAGCCTGTCCTTGTAGCTCTTTCCCTGTAAACAAATCCAAAAGATCTGTCTTGTAGTTTAAGTGTCTCTAATTAGGATGGCGAGAAGAGTGAAGATGTGAGTCTCAGGTAGATGGAACATAAAATGATCTCATACTATGCAAACTTTTCAGTAGCCTCTCTTTTAAATGTAGGTTTACAATGTGTTTTGGTATACACAAAAGTATTTAGGGATAAAGGGACATTAACTCTCTAACTTACTCTTAAACAGTTCAAAATGTAGGTGAGCAGAAGAGAAAAATATAAAGCAAATGTAAAATGCTAACATTTGGGAAATCTGGGTAAAAGGTATGTGGGAAATCCTCCTACTGGCTTTTGTAGTTTTTCTCTAAGTATGAAATGATTTTTTTTTTTTTTTTTTTTTTGAGACGGAGTCTCACTCGGTCTCCCAGGCTGGACCACAGTGGCCCAATCTCTGCTCACTGCAAGCTCCGCCTCCCAGGTTCACACGACTCTCCTGCCTCAGCCTCCCTAGTAGCTGGGACTACAGGCATCCGCCACCACGCCTGGCTAATTTTTTGTATTTTTAGTAGAGATGGGGTTTCACCGTGTTAGCCAGGATGGTCTCTTATCTCTTGACCTCCTGATCCACCTGCCTCAGCCTCCCAAAGTGCTGGGATTACAGGCATGAGCCACTGCGCCCGGCCGTATGAAATGATTTTTAAAGAAAAAAGTATGTATGTTGAACATCTTTCCATGCAAACACCTATGTTTATGTTATTAAATCTGCATGTCATACCATTGTACGGATGCACTGTAAAGGCAGTTAGCTAGATGCATGTTGTTTGCCATTTGCTCATTTCCAATTATTTGCCATGGGAAACAGTGCTTTGTGGAGATCCCTAAATATGATATGCCCTCATATATTTGGAATGAAATCACTGTTCCCCTTTGAAACACCTTCACTCCCATAATGGACTTGACAGGAAGATTAACAGTAAATTAACCAACTAATGCTTGAATCTAAGACCTTATTTAGAATTTTAAATGGGTTAAATGGTGACTATTAGTATCTGGATAAGGTAAATGTTGCTAATCTAAAATAAGCTCTCAAAATTTCTTCAGTCCTGGTTCATCCAACATAACAAAACTCTTGGGAAAAAAAAAACATTTCGGCGACATGAAACATCTTGGCAAAGTGTCTACTGCTTGAGTAATTATGGAGATCAGAAAGAAGTCTTTCAGTCTCTTGAAGGGTGTGGCTTTTTGAAATCATTGTGTTGGAAACAACGGACAAATCTTTTTTGCCTTCTTTTAAAATGTGCTTCACTATTTTTATTGGTTGCCAAATATTTTTATTGGATTCCTAGTCTCATTCCAGCAACACGTAGGATGAGGGGAATATTTTTTCCAGACTCAGCACAGTCATGTGCTTGTTCTATTGATTCACCTTCGACTTCTAATTGTTATTTTTCTAATGATCCATGTAAATAGAAATCGTAGAATAGTATTACATTTACCCTCAAGTAAAAACAGCATTTCTGTATCTTAAGTTTGTGTTAAAATAGAGCACAAATGTTTGGTCCAGTTTTTAGGTGTTTCTTAATGGTTTTAAAAACAAAAAGGCCTGGTTGTTTGCATGTGTAATGCTAGAGATGAGTCCAGTGGATCCTACCAGATGTAAGGGACACCCTTGATTCTCTTTGGTTATACCTGACTTCAAGACTCTTTCCAGGAAATTTACATGTTTTAAAAACAGACTGCATCTGAATTTTTTTTTAATTTTTAAATTTTATTTTTAAATTTTTGTCTGTTTTGAAACTGGGTTACGAGACTGGCTAATTTTTGTATTTTTGGTAGAGAGGGGGTTTTGCCATGATGCCCAGGCTGCTCTCAGATTCCTGGGCTCAGGCAGTCTGCCCGCCTCGGCCTCCCAAAGTGCTGGGATTACAGGTGTGAGCCAGCGCACCTGGCCTACATCTGAATTTTGACATTAGATTCAATTACAGGACGGTGTGAATGTTTGTATACTCTATTTCCTTTTTCTTCATCCATGGAGTGAATTGGAATGAGGGAAATGGTAGATTAATAAACCCTAGATTGCAAATTAGCAACCAATTCTATATTAAATTACACATAAATTAGAACCAAGAACAGGAAAGAACCCCTTGCCATCTGTTCTCTAGCTGCGAGGTAGGTATTAAATGGACCAAAAAGAGCAGAGTTTTATGCATAGCAGTGGCAGTAATGGGAAAGTCATATGTTGTATAGTACTTGCTGTACTGTGCCCATGATGCCTGGCTCATGAATTGACACAGAGCAAGTTGCTATTCCATTGAAAACCATATGTTCCATGTCTCTAGTTCAGAAAAAATAATTGATTTTAATTTAACTTTGCCTACTTTCTTTGCTCTTAAAAATATGTAGACTGTAAAATGTCATTCCCTAGGCACTGTCTGGTGGTGATACCAGCAGCAGCAATAATCATTATTTGTTTAGCTGGGTATTAGGAAGAGGTAGAAATAGTAGATCTTTCCTCTAAGACAATAATTAATCTCTTCTACCCTTACAGTCTTTCTCTGAAAAAAACTTTGTGTGCGTGTGTGTATGTATATACGCATGTATGTATAAAGTGAAATGCTGACTTTAAGTGAGATATTTTTAACTTTAAAATGAATTTTGGCAGGCTAGAATATAAAAATAATGAAGAGTTATCCTTGATTGGACTTAGCTCCTTACTTTCGACCCACTAATGTGTTCAGATGATCATCATCTTTGTCTTCATTTAATGTGGCTTATTGGTTAGCTGTTGCTATGAGGTAGCTGACTGTGGCACCTATTCTAATCTTATTTTGTACATCTCTTATTCCCTAGGTTTACTAATATACTAATTTTCTTTAATAAAGAAATTTTAGAAACTTTTAACCTGAGGGTCAACAGTTAGTCTGCCATTGTCTCCATCATTACTGTGTTTCCCCACAAGCTTCAGTTAGATTAATCTCTCTGGTCTTATTTCATCCAAATGTAAAGTTGTTGTTGTTTTATATATATACAGCCAGAGTGCAGTGGCATGATCTTGGCTCACTGCAGCCTCCACCTCCCTGGCTCATGTGATCCTCCTGCCTCTACCTCCTGAGTAGCTGGGATCACAGGCATGCACCACCATGCGTGGCTAATTTTTATATTGCTTTTGGTAGAAATGGGGTTTTGCCATGTTGCCCAGGCTTCAAATGTAAAGTTCTTAATACTTAGCTAGTAGAAGGTAAGCCTTGAGATGAGTATTGCTGCATTACTACAGTCATCCACCAGTACCATCACTCTTGACTCTGGTTTGCTAACCTTTTATTTTTTGCTTTTCACTTTCAGCAGACCTACTCCAATGAAGTCCATTGTGTTGAAGAGATTCTGAAGGTGAGTTCACTGTTAATCTTTTTCATTTGAAGAAATATTTAAGTAGGCAGGCGCACATCCATTTACTTTCACTTTAAAGAACAGTTGCCATTGGCTGGGTGCGGTGGCTCATGCCTGTAATCCTAGCACTTTGGGAGGCCAAGGTGGGCGGATTGCTTGAGCTCCGGAGTTCGTGACCAGCCTGGACAACATAGCAAAACCCCGTATCTACTAAGAAAAATACAAAAAATTAGCCGGGAGTGGTGGCACATGCCTGTAGTCCCAGCTACTCAGGAGGCTGAGTCAGGCCTCCTGAACTCGATTGAACCCGAGAAGGTGGAGGCTGCTGTGAGCTGAGATCACGCCACTGCACTCCAGCCTGGGCAACAGAGTTGAAACTATGTCTCCAAAAAATAAATAAATAAATAAATAAATAAATAAATAAATAAAAAATAAAGAACAGTTGTTGTTCCCAAACCCCTTTTAACCATTTCTCCCCCACTCATCTCCAAAGGCAAAAATAAACCAGAATAGTAACAGAAGTAGTCTTGGAACGTAATTGAATTCTCTACCAGATTTTATTAATTAAATTGAAGTCTACAAACTACAAGACATTTGGACCAGATTTTTATGGCATCTCTCGTAAGTTTTTCTGGTTGTCCATAAAGGCCCAGGAGAGTTGCTCACTTCCCAGAGAGGAAACTTCCTGTATTGATGTGTGGGAGGCACCAGTGGTTAAACAGTGCTTGATTTATACCTCTTGGCGTTCTGTAGGTGATACCTAATACCTATGGCCTCATACATACAGCCTTTTCTTCAGTGAGACCGTGAAATTTTAAAGGAATAAAAGAAAAATAGTGGGAAGTAGATGGTCATCTTTAGACTTACCTTGAAGGATTACTTTTTGCTTTTGTTTATTGAAACTATGCCATGAACATTTGTGCTTCCACAAATATGTCATTGAATACATTACCCACTTGTTCAATTTTTCTTGTACAAGGATGACAAATTCCTTCTAGAACTTAATTCCAGGGGAAAAATGTTAACTTTCCTCATGAACTGGCATTCTTTCTTTTTATCAGAGAAGAATTATATATAATGTTTCCCATTTTGCCTTTAATTTCCAGGAAACCCAGAGCTTAATTTTAATGCTCAGGTACAGTAATTGTAAAAACTGAGGGTTTTGTGTATTTTTTATCCCTCTTCTGTGGCCTTTAATTTGCTTCTAGGTCAATTTTAATGATATTCTTGTCTTTTACTGTAGGGTTTCTGACTTTTTTCTTCTTTTTTTTTAATTAGTAGAGAGATGTATATAATAAATGTGACTGTTAATTTGAATCACGATTGCTCATATTTTCTCAAAATACATTTACTCAATTTTAGTTTTTTAACTTTTCATTTTAAAGTATTAAGTGATGGTGGTACTAAAACCAGTAATTAAGTATATTGGTTATTTCCTCACTTGTGAAATTTTTGACAGTAGTAGTATCTAACCAGTTGTTTGGAAAACAGCTTGTTTTTGTTTCACAGTCTTTTGTCCCATTTTGTAGTTAGGGTTTTCTGAGAAAGAAAGAACCTCTAGAGAAACATACTTTTTTTTTTTGAGACAGAGTCTCTCTCTGTCGCTCAGGCTGGGCGTGACCTCGGCCACTGCAATCTCCACCTCCTGGGTTCAAGCGATTCTTGTGCCTCAGCCACCCAAGTAGCCGGGATTACAGGTGTGCGCCACTACGCCCTGCTAATTTTTGTATTTTTAGTAGAGACGGTGTTTCACCATGTTGGCCAGGCTGTTCTCAAATGCCTGACCTCAAGTGATCCACCCCCCTCAGCCCCTCAAAGTGTTGGGATTACAGGCGTGAGCCACCGTACCTGGCTGAGAAACATACTTTGAACTGCTAACAGTGAGGAATTTTTGTCAACCAGCATGTAAGATTAAATAAGTTACCTCGATTACATTTTTTATCATCCTTTTCCTCTTCTGTTTCTGAAATTTGTTGGTATGGTAAGTCGTAAACATACTAAGGAATTTAATTATAAACTATGGTCTTGGCATTTCCTCTGAAATTGTGCATTATTTGTTCTATCATTATTTCAGAAGTAAATGCAACATTGCAGGTTTGTTGTCTTCTGCATATGTCAGATGCTTCTCTTAGGTTTCGGTGTGTGTTAAAATAAGACATGTCACATCCTTTATGTAGGAATGGTGGTATTACAGCCTCAGACAAGCATTTTTAATTTAATGAACCCTTCCATCCTCCTTCCCTTCTCACCCAGGATCACATTAGTGAATTCTTGCTTACCTAGAAATGCTTGAGAGAGAGTGGTTAATGTATAAATCATGCCCATTTATGATTTGGAAATCATAACTTGGGAAAGCAAACAGAAGGACGTCCAGGACTGAACAGGCCATAGGCCTTTTCATATTGGAGCCGGCCCCTTCTCTTCTGTCTGTGACCTCAGTTAAGTTATAGGTCGCTGCTGGGCTTTGGTTTCCTCATTGGTAAAATGAAGGCCCTGGGCTAGTGGATGATCTCCAGGGTCCATTCCAGCTCTTACTCTTGACGCTGACCCAGACGCTACTTTCCTTTGCCTCCCGGTTCCCGTTCTCATCTTGTACCAGCAATTTATTAAGATTGCCAGGAATCCAAACACAAATCTTTCTGATGGGTGATAGAGGCAGTAAGTAGTTTCCTAACAGAGAAAATCAATCATAGAAGATAATGTTTGGTTCTCTGGGGTCAGTATTTAAGGGGGAAGTGTTGTAATGAAGGGGAAGTGGTGGCCCATAACTCCAGCAGGCTAATGGAGTAAGAAGATAGCAGACACATACACTGTTAGTTTTCAGGGAATGGTCATGCACTAGGGTCTAGAAAGGGCAACATGCCCTTGGTGGGTGCATGGAGACACCTCAGATTTTCTACTTATAGGCAAGCCTGGCCTCCATAGTATCTTGGGGGATTAATGTGGTACTAGCAAGCATTACCTCAGTGCAGCATTTCCATGATGCTAGTACAATGAGTGGTAGCACTATTTATATGTTCATTTGTTTATTCAACAAATACTTGTTAAGCCTCCACAGCACTAGGATGTTGTAGTGAATAAGACAGAGTGCTTGCTTTCATGGAGATCAGAGTAGGGAAGAGAAATACATAATGTTGGGTGTTGATGGTGCTGTGAATAATGCAACAGGCCAGTAAACAGAAGGCTAGGCAGAGGGAAGAACTGGTGGAAATCCTCGAGGTGGTATCAAGTTGGTGTATTAGAGGAACAATTAGAACTAGACAGTGTCTCCAGAGCAGAATGAGCAAGGAGAAAAAGACAGTAGCTGTGGGGCCTGGAGGGCCAGGGCTGACGTAGGTCCCAGTGATTTGTCTCTGTTCATGTGACAAGTCATTGTTAAGGTAGGAAGTGAAATCATGGCCTTGTGAGTCTTTCTGAGCAGCCTCTTCTCCTTAATAATGGCCCCAATTCTCTTAAGTCCCTCTAGTAAGCTAGGCATGTAGGGAAGTATATAAATCCTTTCAGACTACCAGGGAACCACTTAGGGTTTGAAAGAATTTATGTACTTTCCAACTGCCTAATTTAATAGCTGGGACAGCCTTAGGCATTTGGTGACTAAAAGTCATAGATACCATTGAGATTCCAAATAAATTATTGAAAAACATAAGGGTGATATTTTCAGATACCTTCTCAATTAATTATTACATGTTTTTGTGTTGTAACATTATAATGGTTCTGTGCCTTAAAGTATTATCAAGTAAATAAAACAGCAGGAAGCTCTCTTTGGTGCAGTATTGAAATTCTTTTAAAACTGGACTTTTAATTAAAAGTTGTAATGCTTTTAATTTATTAAGTGCCTTCTGTGCAGTATTCATTCAGTACGGTTCATAAAGTACTCTTACAATACTTTGAAAATAAGTGGTTCTAGTTTACCTCTTAGTGAGCATTGAGGCTTAGGGTTCAGATGACTTACTTAGGCTGACATGGCTGGTAAGGATTGGAGTTAGGATTGCAATCTGGGTCTTTGGCTATAGCCATTATTCTTTCCAGTATATTTTAGGAAAGATCTCCTGTTGTGTCCTGAACAAAGCAGATGGCCAGTCAGTAAACAAGGGCACGAGTTCACTTTTAACAAAAATTAAGAAAGCCAGCATCACTTACATTACTCGTCACTGTGCGAGGTCACTGCTGTCTCTCCTGAGGCCGTGGTAACCCACAGAGCTGCAATGGGGAAGGGCAAGGGGAGACCTGCACATAGGTTGGAAGTGGAAGTACTTGCTAGAGTGCCATCTCCAGCTGTTACAAGGATCAAATGGCATTTTTGTGGAGATAGGTTAGCCAGGACTTAGAAAAGAATGAGGTGTTAGAATACATCATGTGTTATACAGGTGGAGTAATATAGCATGCTGTGGGGTCGCAGATTGCTGGTAGAGTTGTATGTCAATTTTTTTTGTTGTTGTTGAGACGGAGTCTCGCCCTGTCACCCAGGCTGGAGTGCAATGGTGCGATCCCCGCTCACTGCAACCTCCACCTGCCAGGTTCAAGCCATTCTCCTGCCAAGTAGCTGGGATTACAGGCATGTACCACCATGCCCGGCTCATTTTTGTATTTTTGTATTTATTTATTTATTTATTTATTTTTGAGACGGAGTTTCATTCTTGTTGCCCAGGCTGGAGTGCAATGGCACGATCTCGGCTCACTGCAACCTCAGCCTCCGGAGTAGCTGGGATTACAGGCATGCACACCCAAACCCAGCTAATTTTGTATTTTTAGTAGATATGGGGTTTTTCCATGTTGGTCAGGCTGGTCTTGAACTCCCGACCTCAGGTGATCCACCTGCCTTGGCCTCCAAAAGCTGGGATTACAGGTGTGAGCTGCTGCGCCCGGCCGCGTGTCCAATATTAAGCCAGTTTGCCGGGCAGGTCTGACACATGTGGGAACCACCTTCGACTTCCTGGGGTACCTTGACTCAATCATTTTGGACCTCAGTTTTTTTCAATCTGTAGATGTTGGGGTTGTAGTTAATGGTCTCCAATGCCATTTTGGCCTTTTAGAAAAGTGTGTTTGTGTGTGTGTGTGTATTTGCAATTTGACACATCTTTTTTCTGACATACCTGTTTTCAACAAGTATTTTTAGAAAAATTTGTGAATGTGTTTAGAAGAATTCATGTCAAGATACATACATCAATTGTAAGTTTTAGAAATCTTTCCTTCAACTGAGAAAATAGTAAAAATTAAGCTTCTCAATGGAAAAGAAAGGTAATTTTAAGCTCCTCTCCTTCAAAAAAGTTCTTACTTGCTAATAGTGTGTATCAGGGGAGGGTCAAATCCATTAAAACTCTCCCAAGTGGAACAAGTGACCTGAATTACTTGTTTGCTTAAGTCAAACAGGAAAGTTCTTCTTCCTTTGAACTGAAATAATTCCAGGAAATGCAATAAAGAAGCTGAGGGAGAAAGAATGCATTGAGGAGAGACTGCTTTTCCAGCCCAACCTGTCACCTACAGTCTTCACAGCTCCACAAGCTCTGGCAGTACCTGTTACGTACAGTTTATGTGCTTGATAATATTCAGGGTGTTAAATTCATTCACGTTCTATACCTTGATTGTCTTCTACAAACTGACGTTTTTTAGTTTTTTATGTTGGAGAGCTTTAACTTTTCAACATAGCCCACTGAAATAGGAGTTTTTTTTTTAAGTACATGAAATAACTTTTAAGATTGTACTTGCCATTTATGATCAATCCATTCTACATTAAGTTCAAAATGTTAAGTAGCAATGAATGTTCTATTTATAATTTACTTTTTCTTCCCTTTCCAAATATCTTTCCAGGAAATGACCCATTCATGGCCACCTCCTTTGACAGCAATACATACGCCTAGTACAGCTGAGCCATCCAAGTTTCCTTTCCCTACAAAGGTAATTCCTTAAAAGTATGGCAGGCATTTCATCCACCTTAGTGAAAAGCATAAGGCATTGCTGTGAGGCAGATTGATAAAGTATTACTTGTTCAAATCTTTGGAAATGAGGTTAAAATTATGATTAATTTAGCTTCTACAGTGCTTCAGAATGCTTTCAAACATTTATTCTGCAACTTAGAACATCCTGGATTTTCATAAAGCTTTATAATTTATAAAAAGCATTCAGGATTTTCCAATACGTTCTCTCATTTGAGGATCCTTACTTTAGAGATGGGAAAACAGAGGGGCAGGGAAATTGAGTGTGTGATTTCTCGTTCAGAATTAGATATATGCACATACATCTTACATGTCTCACACTCCCTACATTTTCTTGAGTTTAATGTGATCAGTTACACTAGTGCTGGTTTAGTAACAAGCAGATAAACTGCTGACTTGTGTGTTTCTGTTACAGTATTTATGAACAATGCGTTAAAACACTGCCATTCTCCCTTTTTTTAGTTTATACTTTTGGATAACCTTCAAAATGTAGAAATAGCACCTTCAGATCTGTGTTTTGTTCAATCTGATATGCATGTTCATTGTTTTATATATATAATACATATATTGAGAGAGTGAGAGAGCTATTCCTTTCCATGATACTGTTGTGAAAAGTAGTTCTAGGCCAGGTATGGTGGCTCATGCCTGTATTCCCAGCACTTTGGGAGGCCGAGGTGGGTGGATCACTTGAGTCCAGGAGTTTAAGACCAGCCTGGGCAATGTGGCAAAACTTTGTCTCTCCAAAAAAATACAAAAACTAGCCAGGTGTGGTGGCATGCACCTGTAGTCCCAGCTACTTGGGAGGCTGAGGTGGGAGAATCACTTGAGCCCAGGAGGTTGAGGCTGCGGTGAGCTGTAATTAAGCCACTGCACTCCAGCCTAGACAACAGTGAGACCCTGTCTCTCTACCACCAAAAAAAAAAAAAAAGGTTCTATCTACAAAAACTCAAATTTGCTACTTTATATATTATTTTCTAATAATTTTTAAAATGTAACTCATGGACCGGGCATGGTGGCTTATGCCTGTAATCCCAGGACTTTGGGAGGCTGAGGCGGGTGGATCACAAGGTCAGGAGATCAAGACCATCCTGGCCAACATGGTGAAACACCGTCTCTACTAAAAATACAAAAATTAGCTGGGTGTGGTGGCGGGCGCCTGTAGTCCCAGCTACTGGAGAGGCTGAGGCAGAAGAATCGCTTGAACCCGGGAGGCAGAGGTTGCAGTGAGCCGAGATTGCACCACTGCACTCCAGCCTGGGGTAACAAAGCGAGACTCCGTCTCAAAAACAAAAAACAAAACAAAAAAAACAGTGACTCATTATTGCTTGTTTTAAAT
This sequence comes from Pan troglodytes, assembly GCF_028858775.2. Classification (NCBI taxonomy): domain Eukaryota; kingdom Metazoa; phylum Chordata; class Mammalia; order Primates; family Hominidae; genus Pan; species Pan troglodytes. Next base: position 88,470,884 of record NC_072401.2, read on the forward strand.
TAAAGCACTAAGCTCTGTAAAAATATCTTTGTGCAACAACAAAGGAAAAATAAACTCTAGGAAAGAAGAGAAGCAATGAAAGCTAAAATTAGGTTAATCAATATTTTCAACTTATGCATGAAAAAAGTTTGAATAGATGGATAGCTGCAAGTCATAATGAAATAATTATAGAATCTGTGATGGATAGTATGGGTATTCTCTTACACTGTTTCCATTTTTCTAGATATTTGAAAGTTTCATAAGACTATCCTTTTAATACTAAAAGCTCTACGGTTTTCTCTTTAACTTTATAAGCCTTAATCTTTTAATAATTAGATATTTTTATTTTCTTTCCAGGACTCTCAGCATGTCAGTTCTGTAACCGAAAACCAAAGTAAGTAAATTTGAAACTGCTTATTGGATTGGAGAACAAAGCATAGCTTTTACTGTTTAACGTAAAAACATTAGTAAAAAATGCCCCAGCAGAGATGAGGCCTTCCTATGTTGAAAGAATAGGAAAGGAGAACAAATATAAAACTATTCTTTATGTGGGATTTAAAATTGTTGACCAGGCGCGGTGGCTCATGCCTGTAATCCCAGCACTTTGGGAGTCCAAGGCAGTTGGATCGCTTGAGCCCAGGAGTTGAAGACCAGCCTGGGCAACATGGTGAAACCCTGTCTCTACAAAATTAGAAAAATTAGCTGGGCTTAGAGTCATGTGCCTATGGTCCCAGCTACTTGGGAGGCTGAGGTGGGAGGATCACTTGAGCCTAGGAAGTAGAGGTTGCAGTGAGCCAAGATTGCGGCACCGCACTCCAGCCTGGGAGACAGCACAGATCCTGTCTCAAACAAACAAAAACCAAAATAAGATTGTTGCAAAGAGTTAATAAAGATGTTTTAGTGAAATACTAAACAAATGCAGTGTGGTATTACTGACACATAGTAGCTGTACCAAATGTGACTCTCACAGCTAGGAATTGTATACAACAGTAGATTGGAGTGTGTGATTCTTGTGTTTTAAAAAACAAAACTAAGAAATTTTTATAAGGAATATGACATACAGTTTGTCTAGCCCCACTATATTTGTTTGCCATGTAATTCTTTTTCAGCCTGAGGGTTAAATCTGCCCTGCAGCTAGTTTTTGTAAATAAAGTTTTATTGGGACATAGCTGCACCCATTTATCTATTATTCTACAAAGTATAGCACAAAAAACCTAAAATATTTATTGTCTGGCCTCTGTAGATAAAATTTGCTGTTCCCTGCTGTAGAGATACTGAATAAGATCTTGCAAAGAAGTCATAACTAAAATTTCCCCAAAATGCAGATAAATAAACCCAACTATATTGCTACAGTATTGTATGAGTAGCTAGGTAAAATTAACTGAAATGGATGGCTGCTTGGGAAGATTGGGAAATCTTTTTTCTCCACATCTTGGCAGCTAGCCCAGACCAGTGGAGTGTGCACAGGTCTGAAGGCAGAACACCAGCTCAGCCGTGGATGGGGTTGCTATGCACCACTCTGCCCCCACCTTCGGTCTGCTTGGGCTGCTGGTCATGCAGGTGGCATGTCTTTCACGGGGTTGCTCATGGTTTGTTTTATTGCTAACTCATGGTTTAGAAAGAACCTTTAGTCCATTAAACCATTTGATTTCCCCTTTTAGCAAAATATAGTTGAAGATGAACTGGTAAGCACTTTCTTGGCCAGGGATGGATCATCCTCTTGCCCTATGCAGTAATGTGGGTCAATTCCTTGTTACTCTGATGAGAAATTGTCCAACATTGGTGGGTCTCCTGGAGGTCCTGGCTCACCAGCTGCTTACCCCCACATCTTTTATGCTGCTGTCACTTTATTCTGCTATTCCGGGAGCCTTATTTATCTTTGGGAGAATGTGACCTGAAAAAGAGGGATCTAGTTTGTTGTATGTAGGATGAAGAGGATGGTGGGGTATGGATGGATATAGCTTTCAGTGAAGAGAAGACAAACATTTCTTAAAGTATGCCCAGCAAGTCAACTCTGATTTCTTCAACACTTGATCTTATGGTACTGGTACATAGGTTTTAGAGTCTCTGGAGAGGGGAGGTAGGGGGATTTTACTTGGATGCCCTAGTGTTATATGTCCACAATTGCAAAACCCAGACCCTGTGGAATTTAGAACCCAGGCAAGATGATCATGTGGAGTCCCTGTGAATGGTCTGAAGAGGAGGGGCCTCTGCCCCTCTCTTTGGAGTCTTGGTCCTAGCTTTCTAGACAGAGGGGAGGCCATTTGAATATATCATATAAGAGCTGCTGCCACCATGAGGGTAAAGTGACTAATTGCAAATATGCAAGGGTCTCCACATGACATTTGTGGGAAATGTCATTCAGCCCTGCCTAAAAGGTACCCATGTTTCTTTTTCACTTCCAATTCTGTTTCAGGTCCCTATTACCTCATGTCTAGACAAATGCAGCTGCCTCCACACGTAACATTTCCTGCTCCCTTCTAAGTTATGCCAGGTAGCACTACCAGAGTAATCCTTCTGAGGAATCACTGTGTCATGTTCTGTTTAGATCATTGATGTGTCTCATAGCCCAGCAAATACAGTCATAACTTCCCATCCTGGCCTTCAGAGCCCTCTGAAATCTGCTTCCACCTGTTTCAGTGCTGTCCAGCACAGATTCTGCACCTCAGCCCTGCCCTTTCCAAACTCAGACCCTCTTCTTCATGTTTGTTCCCACTGTCCTCTCTCTCTTGCCAGCATCACTCTGCCAGAATCTTGGCTGTCCTTTGTGATACAATTCATTTTGTTCTTTCTTTAATTTGCTGCCTTTGGTGTTACCAAGAGAGCAACCATTCTGTGATTTCCCAGGGCAGTTAATTTATGTATTGACTTGTGTACTTAATCTCACAGTGCCTTGGATTATAGATATTTATGGACCCGTTTCATGTCCCTCAGTCAACAGTGAGCTCTCTGAGGACAGGGCCAAATGCCTTAAACATGTTGGTATCTATGAGGTAGTCTATAAATAGCTGCTGAATGAATGAATTGCAGGTGGGGAGTTGAATAATGAAGGGACAGGTGGGATGGAGAGCACCTAGGACAGGGCTGTCTAAAGAGAGTGATAACAAATCACTAATATCTTTGTAAAGTCACATGGGGCCCAGGGCGCTGGGAGCATAGCCCTGGCAGAGTGCTTCCATGTGGGCCTCCACCCCTGTCAAGGACAGGGAGGTCTTCCAACAGGTAGGTAAGTTCCTGGCGTCATAGATAGGGTATGCTGCAAGCAATATTTTCAGTGTTTTTGGCCTGTTGAGAGGTTTTTTATTCTTTTTTTTTTTTTTTTTTTTTTTTTTTTGAGACGGAGTCTCGCTCTGTCGCCCAGGCTGGAGTGCAGTGGCGCGATCTCGGCTCACTGCAAGCTCCGCCTCCCGGGTTCACACCATTCTCCTGCCTCAGCCTCCCGAGTAGCTGGGACTACAGGCGCCCGCTACCACGCCCGGCTAATTTTTTGTATTTTTAGTAGAGACGGGGTTTCACCGTGTTAGCCAGGATGGTCTCGATCTCCTGACCTCGTGATCCGCCCGCCTCGGCCTCCCAAAGTGCTGGGATTACAGGCGTGAGCCACCGCGCCCGGCCGAGAGGTTTTTGATTCTGAACCAAGCATTCTCTCTAGAAGTAACATAAATGTCATCTTATAATGGTAAGATTTACCAAGTGCAGTGTGTTTAGGTAAAAACTGGGGACCGACATAAAAGAACTTACAACTAAGGATCTTGTAAATATGTGTCATTGTGCTGCTCTGACGTTTCTCTCCCCCACAGAACAATATGATACATCTTCAAAAACTCACTCAAATTCTCAGCAAGGAACGTCATCGTAAGTGAAATGCTTTTTTGTGTATTAAAAATTTGTAGTATGAAATTGTAATGTCTCATGGCAATGCATTGCTTAGATTTTTCTGCCTTTATGTAATGACATTAATAAGACTGCTGCATTGTAAAGGGAAGAAAGGGCCCACATTAATTTTTTTTGCTTGTTTGTTTGAGATGGGGTCTTAACTCTGTTGCCCAGGTGGGAGTGCAGTGGCATGATCTCGGCTCACTACAATCTCTGCCTCCCGGGCTCAAGCAATTCTCATGCGTCAGCCTCCTGAGTAGTTGGGACTACAGGTGCCCACCACCATGCCTGACTAATTTTTGTATTTTTAGTAGAGAGAGGGTTTCACCATATTGGCCAGGCTGGTCTCGAACTCCTGACCTCAAGTGATCCGCCTGCCTCAGCCTCCCAAAGTGTTGGGATTACAGGCGTAAGCCACTGCACCTGGCCTAATATTTGGATTAAGTCCCCCTGTTGAAGGTCTGTGTACCATTGGAGAGTTTGGTAAAAGGTCTTCTTGAGGGGGAAAAAGGGTTTTTGAGCCATTATTTACATTTTAACTCTGGGAATAGAAGGCCTTTGCTTTTAAGATGTCATTCTTTAATAGCTTTAGCTGTTGGAAACAAGTTTTGGGGGATGTGCACAATTGAAGATTTTCCGCCCTTTTTTGGCCTAATTTACTAATAAAGAGCTAATCTTATTGCCCAGCTATTCTTTATTAAGGCCAGTAAGTCCAGATATATTTTGGGTTTTTGGAACATTTTAGACTGCATATTAAAGATTTTTAAATTGGCATTTTGACCCAATTTGTCATTTCTTGATGGTATTGAACTCTTACTACTTTACTTTCATATGACAAGAGGTGGTCATAGGGACTAAGTGAGGAGGCCTTCCTCCAGTATCTGATCTGTCACTGACTCTGTGTTGCTAGTCTCAGGATTTCAGGTGGCCCAGGAGTTTAAGCTCCAACTTTCCTTTAGTTTTAGGCACAATATTTGTTCCATGTATTTTGGAAGGTGGGGATTGCTATGGATTATTTAAAAAACTATATATTGAGCTGGAGAGGTTATTTTATCTCCTTGCCATGACTAAATGTGGGTCTGGGTTAAGTGTTTGTTTCCCAAGTGCCAATTCCTTAATGTACTTTGTGAAATGAGGGGAAAAGGAACAAGAAGACGAGGTGTTTTTGTTTTTTTGGTCTGAAAGATGGGTTTTGTGCATGTGGTAAGAATGTATTTTATTTGTGATACTGGTAGATGATGAGGTTTTTATTGTTGTTGTTTTTAATGCCTTTTGCTGGGAAAGTAAAATGTTACCTTTTGTTATTCCCTTTTTTTTTTTTTTTTTTTTTTTTTTTGAGACAGGGTCTTGCTCTGTCACCCAGGCTGGAGTACAGAGGACTACAGACTATAGGGACACACCTGGCTTTTTTTTTTTTTTTTTTTTTGGTAGAGGTGGGGTCTCCCTGTGTTGCCCAGGCTGGTCTCCAAGTCCTGGGCTAAAGCAGTCCTCCCGCCTCAGCCTCCCAAAGTGCTGAGATTACAGATGTGAGCTTCCACACTTAGCCTCTTTTTTTCTTTTTCTTTTTCTTTTTGGAGACAAGGTTGCTTTGTTGCCTAGGTTGGAGTGCAGTGGCTCTTCACAAACCCAAATAGCACACTGCAGCCTCAAACTTCTGGGCTCAAATAATTCTTTGCCTCAGCCTCCTGAGTAGCTAGGACTACAGGCACAGGCTACTATGATGCCCGGCTCCCCTTCCCTTTTGCCTTTCACCTTTTCTTTTTTTCCTTTTTAATTTTTACATATTTATGTTTTAACATATTTTTAGAGACAGGGTCTCACTATGTTGCCCAGGCTTGTCTTAAAACTGCTGGGCTCAAGTGATCCTCCTGCCGCAGCTTCCTGAGTAGCTGGATTACCAGCACACACCACCACACTTCCTTTATGTTTTTGGAAATTTTACTGGCTGCTAAATTCTAAGACTGTAGACTCACTGACATGGATTACATTTAAGGAAGGGAGGAGGTTTGTTAAACCAGTTGATGGCTGGTAAGGAGTAGAATCTGCAGATCAAGGACCACAACTGTAAGAATTCTGTAGAAGCTCTGTAATCTCCCCAGGGTTTTACACCAGGTATTTCTTTGTGATGGTTGGTTGTCAAGCCCTGTAGACCATAAAAGGCCCTGACCATTGTCTTTGGGGCAGCCAGGAAGGGACGTTAAAGCCTAGGTATCCCAACTGACTGTAAGCATAGAGGGGAGGAGCTCTCCCAGGAGTAGAGTGGGTGGAGCAGTTGCACCGAAGTTGGGTAGTGACTGTGTCTCTCGCCTGTGGATAGAGGAAGAAAGGCAGCTGGGTCTGATCTACGCCTGAGAGGTAGCCTCAGACTGAGCAGGCAAAAGTCACACCCTACCACTCCAATTTCCATCAGCTTTCAGACTTTCAGAGACAGACCATTCCTGTGATGACACTGCTCAGTGAAATGAGTGGTTTTCTTGATAGCAGTGTTAAACCACTCAAATCAGAGGTGCCTGAAAGTAGCTAACAAGTATATCTTGTGACACGTAGTGTTTGCTTTATAAAAACTATTAATTTAGTACATATAAAATTATCTAGGAAAGAATATTTGTGATGATCCTAATAGATTTACAGAAGGTAGAAGTAGGACCTAGTGGAAGGGAGGAGAGGTAAGAGTAACACAGAAGAGAAGTGATACTGAGGCCGAGTAGATAATGAGGGTTGTGTGGACTTGGTGATTATGTGGGGGGTAGATGTGGTGATATTGATAAGTGCCAAAATGAAATGTATCCTTGGGAAAAAGGAATGACTTTTATGAACTCACTTTTAATGGAGATTAGAAGAAAGTGGTGTCCCAATTAATTGGCAAATTGCAGTCGTTTCAGATTTTGTGTGGCAAATCTCTTAGTGCTCGCGGGTTGATTTGATCTATTGTCAGCATTAGGGTTCTTTGACATGCAGTTAAGCTATTTGAGTGGCACATAGAGTGCTGGGGAGATATTCTAATGCATTTTGAATATCAGAAAAAATTATTAATTGCAGGGTCATTTACACTTTGATTTAAAAAATCAATCTAGGTCTTAATGCTTTTTCTTTCAGAGTTATGAGGACTTGGGAATCCTTAGACAAGTGGAATAGGACATATAAGAGGATAAAAGAGAGGCCCAGTAGTAAAGGATAAGCTTGCGAGTGGTCTGTATTAACTCAGATATGGTTAGGGGGTAGCAACGTGGTAGAAGGATGTAGTTGTGAAATTAAATGTAATGGTTCAGCATGTAGTTTGAGATGTAGTTATTTCTCAAATAATGAATTCCTTCTGTAAAGTTCTGTAGGTAACTGATTAGCTAGGATGTTAGTGCAATTTGCCCCTAAGTTTAAGAGAGGGTGTATTTGTTTAAGGGCTCTTGGTTTTGGAATCCTCTTCCTTTCCAAGGCTTAGATCTGTGAAGTGCTGAGGACAAAGTATAAAGTATTTCCTTTTTCTGTACAGTAACTGTGACCTTCATATAATTGTGGACAATTCTTTTTCTGTGCAGCCAGATTTAGTTTACTGGTGTCAGTGCATTTGTCAGCCTCTGAAAGAGGACAAAAATGTTAATATTTTAGAAACTAAAAAGCAATTTATTTGTATATTCTAGCTAACTTGATTCTTCCCCTACCCCAAAATTGCCAAGTCCTTACAAAAAGGTGCCCTCCATTATTTTTCTTGTTTTTGGCCTCTGAAATCAACACTTACTTAAAATAAGAGACAGAAATTAGTCATTATAGCAATTTGAAATATTTATTACTTATGTGGAAGGTTTCTTTTGAAGTGAGGGAGATATGTGGATGTGAAGGCTGAGATTGGGATTGTCCCTCGAGTTGCATGAGAAAGACTGTTGCCAAGTTAATAAAGACTGGGGTGAGTCTGATACCTTTTCAAATGAGCCTGAGTTTTCAACTTTTACTCACAACATTGTTGGCTTTTAAATATTTTGGTAAAGAGCAAGGGAAGACTCATTCTGTTTATTGTAATATAAAATTGTCACATCAGGATGTAAGTAGTGTCAGCTGAAATGTTCTAGAATTAAGTCCAAAGACATGCTTTACTTGTAGCATATTTAAATCATGCTTAGCCTAAGGAAATTAAATTTTTCCTCGTTTTCAAATATTAGCTTATACTGTTTGAACCTGGATATTTCAATGGCAGATCTAACTGAGAGTACAATTTGCTGATAAATATTATGGAAGTAGTAGAAATCTGCCCCATGTGTAAAGCTTAGAACTTGACATTGAAGTAATATCTACATCCCTTATTCACAGTTCTTCCGCTTCCCAAAAACAAGGAACAAACATTTGTGCTGGTTTATTTGTACATTTGTAGATCTGCATTAAGCCTTCACCATCATAGAACATTTATTAAAATGTTTTTCACTAAGTGTTGATCTCACTTTTTATTTTCCTTTTTTGAGACAGGGTCTCATTCTGTCACCCAGGCTGGAGTGCAGTGGGGTGACCTCAGTTACTGCAACCTCCACCTTCTGGGTTCAAGCAATCCTCCCACCTTAGCCTCTCGAGTAGCTGGGACTATAGGCACACACCACCATACCTGGCTAATTTTTGTATTTTTAGTAGAGACGGGGTTTCGCTGTTTGGCCCAGGCTTGTCTTGAACTCCTGGACTCAGGCAGTCTGCCCACCTTGGCCTCCCAAAGTGCTTGGATTACAGGCGTGAGCCACTGTGCCCGGCCCCCACATGCTGTGTGCTTGGTGCTGCTTTAGGTACTTGGAGAAACTGTGGTCAATAAGACAAAATATTTTGTAACAAACTGTAGGTGGCATATAATACAGAGCAAGGGATGTGACAGTGACAGGGTTGAGAGGAATTCTTTGGATAGTAGTTATACTTCAGGGAAAAGAGGGGTCCAGAAAGGTCTCCCAGAGAGGGTGACATTTGATAAGAGAAAGGCAGAGACTATTTGCCACCTTGAAAGGGGCTTGACAGATTATGCTGTAGGCTTTGAAAGCTTTTGAAAACCTGAGGGAGTCTTTTTTTTAAGTGATTACTTTGAAAGAGCTCATTTGCATATATAAAACCTGGATTTGGGGAGCCCTTAAGGGTCCCTTTAAGTGTCATTTTACATCATAACTGCTAATTTACTACAATAAGTGACCCTAGGCTAATTTAAACGTAGATTGAAAGATTGAATAAAATATATTTTAATTTGCTAGGAATCTTAGCCTTAAGGGTAGTGTATTTTACCCTCTCTGTGGGATGCTGGGCTGTTAAACCAACAAGGTGTGGTCCACTTTCACAAGCATATTAACATTCCTGCCTCCTAGCAAGGGCCTCCAAGAACCTCCATAACCTGTCCCCTACCACGGCCCGTCCCTGACACACATGTCCATTTTCCATTCTGGCAGCCTTGGCCTCCCTGCTCTTTTTGGTGTTGTGATGACTCTCCCCACAAGACTTGCATTGTGCTCTCTCCCTCCTTTCAGCTGTGACCTGGGGTGGCCTTTATCAGTAGTTTTCCCTAACTACCCTGTATAAGAGAGTGACCTCTAGCCATCCTTTCTCTTTTATCCTTTTCCCTCCACAGGCTTGTTACCCATTGAGAAATGGTGTATTTTAGTTGTCTTCCTCCTCTAGACTAGCGGGGATATTTTTCGGCTCAGAGTTGTAGCCATAGGGTCTAGAGCAGTGCCTGGCACATAGTAAGTGCTCAGAATAAATGCAGAAGGAAAGATTCTACACGATAAACTTGATTGAATACCTATACACAGTATTTAATAGACATGATTTAGAGTAATATTTTAGATTTTGTTTCTGTTAAAAGTATATCATTCTTTTACCTTGTCATACTTACTGATTTAATCTACTGATTTAACTTCAGATTTTCCCTCATTTACACTCTTGTGATTTTTCTCATTTCCTTATTTGACATCAGATAATCTTCACTTCGTCCATGGAGTTTAAATAATCTTTTATAACTCCAGCACCATTTTTATCATATCAACCATTAACCTCTTTCACTAGAGTTAATCATGTAGAGTCAATTTCCCCTCTATCTTGTTACCCATAATTCCTGTGGAAAGTTTCCCGTGAACTTGAATTCTGCCTTCTAACTATTGTCACCATTTGGAGAGTTCCTATTATATGTTGTGTCACAACTGCTGGAGATCTACCTTTTCACTTTTTCATCTATTCTTCGTTTAGCCTGCTTCGTAATTTGTAACCTCCCACCATCTCTTAGAATGCACGGGCAGTCCTTATTTCTGGCATACATCAAGAAAGGAATCAGAGCCTGATTGCTTTGAAAATGCCAGGATTCTAGGGCCAGGCTCACACCTGTAATCCCAACACTTTGGGAAGCTGAAATGAGAGGACTGCTTGAGCCTGGGAGTTTGAGACCAGCCTGTGCATATAGTAAGACCTCGTCTCTACAAAAGATTTCTTTAAAAAATTGCCAAGCATGGTGGCACAAACCTTTAGTCCCAGCTACTCAGGAGGCTTAAGTAGGAGGGTCACTTGAACCTGGACGGCGAAGAGTTTGCAGTGAGCCATAATGGTGCCACTGCACTCCAGCATGGGCGACAGAGTGAGACCTTGTCTGAAAAAGAAAAAAAAAATCCTGGGATTCTGGATGTGCTCTGGAGCCCAGCCTCTTTCTCCTGCCTTGTGTGCCATTGCCCATCCTATCCCCGGATCAGTTTCAGATTTGTGAGATTCTATAAGTTTACACATTCTCACATACTTGTTAGTGGTTCCCGAAAAGTGTTACTTTTCTTATTATTTTTAGCACACCTGATACCATGGCTGTGACTTACTAATTTGAAATAACTACTATGAGCACTTACTCTTTCTCAAAGTGATCTTAAGAAATGTTAAGCCAAGAAATAAGGTTATGTAAATACTTTTTGAGTCTGAATTGAGATGTTACAAAATATTGGCAGTGAAAGCTTTGGGCAAGCCCAATACTAAGAAATGGAAAATAAATGGCGACTTGTCTTTATGTCTTCACACAGTAGCAATCGGGTTGACTCACTGCAGCGTGTCTGCCAGAACCTGTATGTGGCTCTTTAAGCTTTGCTAGAACAGCTGCCTGAAAAATGCAGTTGTACAAAGGGTTTTGAGAATTGTTTGTTACCTGTAAGCAAAAAGTTTACCTAACCAAATGTAAAATGTGATTAAATCTACATGTAAAGAGTTGCTTTACCTGAGCAATTTGGCTTCTTTTGAACAGTGTCAAAGTAGGTAATATGGTTGTATATGTTTTGAAATAACTGCCTTGACTTGGCATTTGGAAATGAAACTTGTTATTTGACCAGTTAAAGTATATAAGGTTTAAAAGTTAATTTATCTTCATAAGGGAAACATAACATACTGAGTTCCAATAGGAAAGTAGTTTTATTTTAAATCAAAGTCTCTCTCTTGGTGGGTTCTGGAATTTAGATTTAATTCCATCAGTTGGGTTTTCTAACCATTGTGTAATACATTGGCCAGAACAAGGGGATCTTGGGCATGTCAGGTGGCTGTTTTCCTCATCCTTAGAATGTGAAGGGATGGTCAAAAGCCACCACACAGGATTGTAATGATAAGCAGTGTCTGTTCTGATCACATAGTGGGCACAGCTACATGATACTATTATTCAACAAAGGGGTCCTATTCATTCAGCCTGCTGTTTTAGGATACCTACCAGTTTCTAGACAGAATATAAAGGTGAAAATGATTTGATCCTAATTCAAAAAAAACTTATAGGTGAGAAAGAAGCAGCATATCCATTGAGCTTTCTGTTCTCTTGACCTAGGCTTTATTGCCGTGACTGAGACTGGGTCTAAGAGATTTGGATTCTCTTGTCATGGGGACAGAGGTGCTCACCCAGGTGTGCTGTAGTTCATCTCCTCATTCTTCACATTCAAGGACTGATTCTTAACATATAGTATGTGCTTGGCTTCAAATACAGTTTGTGGGACAGGCAGAGGACCTTAGCCTCTTAAATTTAAAAGAAATTTAAATTCCTTTAAAATTTGTCCTTAGGCCTAAAAATCCTTCACCTGTCATCAAACTATCTTCAGCTACATAGATTTTCTGTTTAAAAAAAATTCTAATGGCATTCATGATTAATTTTCTATATTAGCATAACTTAGTTATGACTTGTAACTTAAAAAAAGTAGATGTTGTACATGTTTTTTAATCAAAAACTTTAGAAAAAATTTTTTTCTTGCTGCCATTTTCTCCTCCAATAATAGCATGCTAGTTTATGTTGAGATACCCACCTCTGGTGATACAGTAAATCATGCTTTCTGGAATAGTTTGTAGTTACTCTTGGCTGTGCCAGCAGACACTAGTAATACACATATCTGCTGATTCTCATGTGAGATATGTTTATTCTTTATCACATAAATTATACTCACAAATTTTTATTAAGTAAAATACTTTATGTATAAATCCCAATACATCCCAAATGAGGGAGGAGAGGTTTTGTTTGACCATACTGGTTTATCATTTCTGAGTGTTTCTTTGGAGACAGCTTTTGCAATCTTCCTTCAGAGATCACAGTCCGTACTCTTTAGGTTTGGAATAGGTTTTGTATCTGTAGGCTTATTTTGTTACTATCTATGTAATTCTCTGCAGGGAAAATTTTTAGAATCTGGGACAGCATTTTCATGGTGCCTGTTTATCCTGAAGAGGAAGTGGAGCCAAAAGTCAGAACTTTCTCTAACTTTCTGACTTACTTTAGGAGAGTATATTCTTGGAAGTTAGATGTTTGGTAGCTAGAAGAGAAAGTTACAGAATTTTTAATCCTGTGCTCAAAACAGGAAATGTGGTTGGATTACATGATCATTGATGTTACAGGAATTAAGGCAAATCAGTTTTATTCAAAACAAACCTAGTAACTAAGAAAGAGGTCAGTTTTTTGTTTTGTTGTGGTTGGTGACTAATACTGAATACACTTTGCCAGATTTTTTTCTGGTTGTATTATACTTTACATTTATTTCAAAGATACATCTTTTATCTTTTGTTTGTGTATATCTCAGCCCAGCCACCATTTAGCAATAAACCTGTTGAGTGACTTTTTTTGTATACCATTATGTTGCCAACTGACAAGTCCTATGACTGAAGGCTGTATTTTCTAGCCTTGAAAAAATATGAATTTAGCTGTGCAGGGTGGCTCACGCCTGTAACCCCAGCAGTTTGGGAGGCTGAGGTGGGCAGACCACTTGAGCCCAGGAGCTCTAGACCAGCCTAGGCAGCATAGTAAGACCTCATCTCTACAAAAACACAAAAATTAGCCGGGCATGGTGGCCTGCGCCTGTAGTCCCAACTATTCAGGAGGCTGAGGCAAGAGGATTGCCTGAGCCCAGGAGGCGGAGGTTGCAGTAAGCCAAGATCCCACCTGGGTAACAGAGTGAGACCCTGTCTCAAAAAGAAATAAAAATATGAATTTAGCTTCTGTTAGATAAATATTGAGCAAGATCTACATTTACAAGTTGCTAACAGTTTTCATTTTATTTAGAAACTTATCCCAGTATGTTTTTAGTACATTTATGAAAGTTGTTTCTTGGCAGAATTACCACCTCATGTAGGCGGTCATTTACGAAACAGCCAAGTTTCGTTCATTTTCATTAGAAAACATAGTGATTTTTACCAGGATTTCCAAAGACACCGTGCCTGCTTTCTTCAGTGGTAGATATGGCTTTGCAGTAAAAATTGTTGGTCAGATTTTTGAATAGGTGTTTTTGGAAATACTGAAGGATTTTAACCTCTAATAATTTGCCGGTGGAGTTTTTAAAATTTGACAACACATGTACAGATTGACAAATGTTTGCTTTTTACTATTTAGGTTCACCATAAGCCAGAATGCCTACAGATACATTAATCCAAGTTTGAGGAAATGTTTTTTTTTTTCCCTCACTGAAACAATAGCAATAAGGTTAAACATAATCTGTAGACAATCGCGTTTGTATTACTGTTCTTCCTATTGATCAGTGTTCACATAGGCAAAAGAGAATAATTTATTGTGAAAAATAAAGCTCACTATTAATAATGTCCTTTAGACAGAAATGTAAAGTAACTGCACTGTTGGGTGATATTTGCCTTGATAGCATCATACATCTTACTGTGTATTTAATTCTAATGTTGAACTTTTTATGTGCCTGGCACTGTTCTGAGTGCTTTACAAATATTCATTCATTCAACTTTAATTCATTTAATGGCTAACTACTTTAGTTCAGTTACAGCTTATGGAAGAAAGTAATTGAGTATATTATGTATCCCTCCCCATTTGTTTTGTTTGCATGGACCCTGACCTCACTGATTAGGAGTGAAGGACTTTAGTCTCAGGGCTCACAACGAATCCTTGTCTTGTGGTAGTTCTGCTTCAGTGTTGTAGCATGTGAAAGAGTCTGTTTTGAGATGGTAAGAGGCTTGCACTTAACTGGTTTCTGTGTTATAATTGTATAATTATAATTGTATTCGTACATTGTAATTGTATAATTGTAAAACTTAACATTTTCAGGAAATCACAGCCTTTAATAAATAAAGAAAACTTACACATATCCTCTCTCTTTGTTTAATTAGGCATATTTTCTATTTACATGCTAGAAAAGTTGTTAGAAATCATTTCACATTCATTCTTCTCTGTGTCCCTGCCCATTCCAGCATGCTCGAAGACGACCTTCAGCTCAGTGACAGTGAGGACAGTGACAGTGAACAAGTAAGTGTTGCACAGCCTGTAATACCAGGAGTCCTTTTAAATCCATCTAACAGATCTGAGCTGCTTGTTCTAACCTGTTTTTTGTTCTTTTCCTGGTCTTTCTTCCCCTTATTGTGAATGCCTAGACCCCAGAGAAGCCTCCCTCCTCATCTGCACCTCCAAGGTACCGTGTGGGTTTCTCCCCATCTGTACAGAATGTTTGCAATTTTTTACCAAATGGGAAAAATAAAGCCTTATTTAGTACTTTCACATTTTTTTTCATGGGAAGGAGCTGAAGGATCACAGTAAAAGGAAAGTACCTGTTTAATATTTTGGAAGCTTAAATCAGCCATAGGGAGGTTGTTAACCCTATAGAAGCGAGAGCCCCACACTCATCTACATCATCAGTATAGATGTTAAAGATTTTTAAGAGTTTACAGGCTGGGCGTGCTAGCTCACGCCTGTAATCCCAGCACTTTGGGAGGCCGAGGTGGGCAGATCACTTGAGGTCAGGAGTTCGAGACCAGCCTGGCCAACATGGTGAAACCCTGTCTCTACTAAAAGTACAAAAATTAGCCAGGCATGGTGGCGCATGCCTGTAGTCCCAGCTACTCGGCAGGCTGAGGCAGGAGAATCGCTTGAACCCAGGAGATGGAGGTTGCAGTGAGCTGAAATCGCGCCACTGCACTCCAGCCTGGGTGACAGAGCGAGACTGTGTCTCAAAAAAGGAGTTTACAAACAAGCTTAAAATACAATTTATCATCAGTATTAGGTAATCAATATTTGAAAAGTTAAACTGACGAGCCCAGTGTTTTAATGGAGGTAACAGATTTGCTGATTTCAATAAAGCTCAGTTATTTCCAGAACTTATTTTCCATTATGCCTGTTTTCTTAGTTACATGAATTTTCATATTGTTTCAGCTGCTTTTCAAAATGACCAGCAGTACATTTTAGTGTGATGGGAAATGGAATAAGCCAGCCATACTTTAGGAAATGTGATGATTTAATTTTTGAAAATATGAACTATTTGAACTTCTTTTATAATATTTTCCTCTGGTAATATGCCAGGTACCTGCCTTTTATGGACAAAGTTATTTTACTCACTTGAGATGTGCTCATCCACTCAGAGACGACATTAGCAATAAAATCTTGTCCATTATGCAGGGGATGTTACAGTTAATGTGGAGGAAGCCCATGTGATTATGTGCACTCTTACAGATTCATAAGGTTTGCTTGTTCAATTATATCTTATTTTGTTCAGTAATTTCTGGTGGGTTATGATGACTCATAAAACATGACAAGGTAGCCTAACTTCTAAAAGTGGAGGAAAAGGAAAAAGAAGAGACCAAGCGGGGGTACAAATTTGAGGCAGGAGTAACATTGAGAGTGTATCCCCTTTTGCTCATCACTAGCTTATGCTCTTCAGCTGCCAGTGGAGACAGGGCCACAAACTGGGTGCAGCATTTCCGTGAGGAAATTATATAGTGGTATCGTGTGTGTTTTAAAGTTACCTCAACTAGTGATTTTGTTATTGTTTAATAATTTTTATTCTAATATGTGTTATTTACGAATCTATTTTGAAAATATTTTAGGTAGATTTGAAATCTGTCCAGATTATAGTTAATGACTTATTGCTTTAATTAATACCATCTAGGGTGAAGCTTTAAGATTATATATGCTTTGAAATTATATATGTGTCTAGCAGTGTGATCAATGTGTTTTCTCACTAACTTAGATTTATTGCCCCATTCTTAAAATTTGGAGTAGATAATCTCTACTTTGTGTGACATTTGGGGATGATCCCTAAGCCACTTACGAAGAATGGTCCGTTTTGTAGTTCTTCCAGGAAGTGTGAATGGTTGGTTACTTTTGAGTTCACCTTGCAAAGGAACACCATTTATATTTAGTGGTCTTTGGCTACCACCCAGTTCTTGTTTAGAGAATATAGGGAGATTTTAACTTACTGGCTTTTCTTACAGAAATTAATTTGATTTGGTTATGTGTAGCAGAGACCAGCAAACTTAAAGGATCAGATAGTAAATATTTTAGGCTTTGTGGGCCATATATGTCTCTATTGCAGCTGTTCAAATCTGCCATTGCAGCATAAAAGCAAACATAGTACATTAAAAAAATGGGTATGGGTGTCTTCCAATAAGACTTTATTTAGAAAAGCAGGCAGCCAGCCTAGGCAATGGTTTACCAACCCTTGATATGAAGCACCCAGCATCTAACTTAAATTTTGGATCACTTGACATATTCTTCAGGAGTAAAATTTCACAGGCTTCTCTTTTATGCATTTATCTGGCAATCAGTTTTCAGAGGCTTTTGCTTTTCTATTAAACTACTTTGGGCCTCTCTCAGTTGGATGACATGATAGTTTAGCAGTGTATCTAATACCAAGGCCCGCCCTTTTGAGTAGCAGGAAAATGGGCAAGGGAGAAAGAAGAAATCCACCTTGTATCGTGCCTTCTAATTTTATCTTTTGGTTGCTTTGCAGTGCTCCACAGTCCCTTCCAGAACCAGTGGCATCAGCACATTCCAGCAGTGCAGAGTCAGAAAGCACCAGTGACTCAGACAGTTCCTCAGACTCGGAGAGCGAGAGCAGTTCAAGTGACAGCGAAGAAAATGAGCCCCTAGAAACCCCGGCTCCGGAGGTACTGTGTTCCCCCTCGAGATGGCCACCTTAGATGGCAGCATTCTGTCCTTTGAAGTTACAGTCAGTGCTGTGGGCCAGGACTGACCATGAGACTGAGTCATTCTGTCCCATGGGGCAATGCTTTCCTGCTCCTATGCTGTCTAGAGCCATCTGTTTCTATTTATTTGCTTCTTACCAAATATTTAATAAAGGAGAGTTGGGAGAGAGGTCTTCTCTCCCCTGTTGAAAATGATAGGTCTTCTCTGTCATTGCTAGTGGTGTTTTGAAGATCAACTCATTAAGACTGTTTGCACACCGTTTTCTTTTCCCTTCTTTTAGAAAGAAAACTTGGTTTCAGTGGGCTGCTATTTTAATATGAATGAGAATTCTTCGTGAAATTTTAGAAATGCATGAATTAAAGCAAAAGGAGACTGCCTGATTTAGCAAAGGGCAGGAATGTGAACTAGAAATAAGTCATCAGGAGTTCTATTTTCGAATCACTAAAAGCCATGCATTAAATTGATGGCAAAGTGATTTTGTCAGGGTTCTGTTTCTTGCTCCTTTCTGTCCCATGTAAAACAGGGACGACGGTGTTTGCTTGTCACCCACCCTCAGGAGAATATTGTAAAGACAAACTGATAAGACTGAAAATCTTAGGCACTAAATAAATCTAGAGGATTTATGCTATTTACTGGATTGTTGAGCACAAGAAATTGTTAGTAACATCTAACAGGGTTGCCAAATAACCTCAAAATTTGGGTAGCATTGTAAAAGTTATGGTGGGGAAAGAAATTAATGAAAAGGGAAGGCATTCTTTTCTTTTTGGTGAATGAAACCAGCCCACATCGAGAAAATTATTCCATATATTTAATAAGGGAATGCCAGGAAATGAAGCTTTCTAATTAGGAAAGCATTAAAAAGCCTTCTGTATTTGTCTCTGTTTAGAAAGCAAAGCAGTTCCAATGGGGCATTAACTGAATACATCTGGAGCTAATGTAGGGAGACTTAAGGGTCTTGTCTGAGGGTGAGGGAGGCTGAGAAAATAACTGGCTGTCATTTTCTGTTAGATGCAAATCTATGTCTGGCGCAGAAAATAAGAGCTTGTTATGTTTTGGAGTGGACAGACATGCATCAGCATTAACTGCACTTGAAGTGCCTTTCAGATTTTAGAAACTACACTGTGTTTCTGGGGCTCTTTGTTTCCTTTTATGATCCTAATTGCTATTGAAATAATTTTTCTATGCCTCAGGGAAAAGGATACTGAATATGCTGTGCAGACAAATTGTGTGATGTTCACTGTTAATGTTTATAAGATCTTTGCTTTATGTTTCACCTTATTCTTAAGAAAAATCTTCATGCTAGTTAGATTACTGACATCGAAAAGATAATTAACATTTAATTCAAATAAAATGGAAATGTTACAGATTTGGCTGAATAATTGAAACTTGATAGTCTGGCGTTTGTAGTAATGAGACATAGATATATTTTATTGCTTGAGAAGTTACTGGAATAGAGGGAAACCTCTGTAAAATAAATGGTCCCATCCTGCCTTATCTTTTAAAATCACTTTAATAAAAAAGGCTAGTATCGTTATGTGTTGCAGATCCAGGCTTGGGGACAGTATGTGTTATATACTGAGGCTCATCCTCCTGGGAATATTTTATCTTTGTTTAGATTTTAAATTTTGAATTTTTCCTAAAGTATTTAACTACATCTCTTTCCTTTTACGATAAATACCTGCATTATTATAAATTTCTGGTGTTATTTCAGAGTAACAAAAATTCCATAGTAAGCTGTACATACAGATATTAATGAGAATTCTTTTTCATTAATATTGCATAATCAGTACTGTAAATTATGGAATTTTCACTCTTAACTTTCTCACTCCTTTTTTTAACTTTCTCTTTTCTTTGTCTTTTAATTTTTGTGGGTATGTAGTAGTTGTATATATGAGTGCGTGACATATTTTGATACAGCCATATAATGCATAATAATCACATCAGAGTAAATGAGGTACCCATCACCTCAAGCATTTATTCTTTGTATTACAAACAATTCAGTTATACTTTTTCAGTTATTTTAAAATGTAAATTAAAGTATTATTGACTACAGTCACCCTGTTGTGCTGGCAAATACTAGATCTTGTTCTGGTTTTTTTTTTTTTTTTTTTTTTTTTTTTTTTTGGGTACCCATTAACCATCCCCCCACCCCCTACTACCCTTCCAATCCTCTGGTAACCATCCTTCTACTCTCTATCTCCATGAGTTCAATTGTTTTAATTTTTTAGCTCCCACAAATTAGTGTGTATCTTCCATTTTTTTAATGCTCTTTTTAAAAAAAAATTTTGCACTCATATTCCCCATAGCTATGTAGTGTTACTAAAAGAGTAAATCTATATTGTGCATAGCTCAAAACTTCTTAATTCAAAATCATAATTCATTCTCAAATATACTAACTTTTGCCAATTTATTAAAACACCTAATAAAAAATAATTATATCCTTTTTTTCCTATTTCCAATTTGCAGTATTTGGATTGCACCAGCACTGGGAGGGCAGATTGGGGGTGGGATGAGGAGACGCAGAGGAAGAAATGAAAGTCCAAACTTTGATCCTCTTAACAAAGATAAAATATTCCCAGGATATTTGAAAGTCTTAAAACCTTGGCACTTTTATCTACTTAAACTTTATTTTTAAAAATATTTTATTTTCATTTTTATTTATTTTTATTGAGATGGAGTCTCACTCTGTCACCCAGACTGGAGTGCAGTGGTGTGATCTCGGCTCACTGCAACCTCTGTCTCCTGGGTTCAAGTGATTCTCCTGCCTCAGCCTCCTGAGTAGCTGGGACTACAGGTACGTGCCACTATGTCTGGCTAATTTTTGTATTTTTAGTAGAGACGGGGTTTCACCATGTTGGCCAGGCTGGTCTTGAACTCCTGACCTCAAGTGATCCACCCACCTCGGCCTCCCAAAGTGCTGGGATTACAGGTGTGAGCCACCGCGCCCAGCCTAAAAAATATTTTTAATCAATCCCTTATGAAAACATTTTTTCCATCACAACACCCAAATAATGTATCAAATTATATCCATTTCACAACTTAATATTGGGTATACAGGATTGCCCCTACCTGTTCCCCTTGTCTGGCACAACTACTCAATTTTACCCTCAAATTGGGACATAGGCCTTCCTTCGGAACATTTTTAGGACTGTAGTGGAAGAATATATTTTATTTCTGTAATCAGGACGTTCCTTTAGGGACTACTAAATGCATCTCAGTACTGTCCTGTTTTGGGGGTTGGGGGGGAAACCAGATGTTATTTATACTGGGAATGACTTCCCTTTTGGGTTCACACATAAATAGTCTTCTAAAGAGCATGTCAGGGATTGGGGTGCAGTTGTAGATATAACCAGTGGGTTAAGATATGTCCATACCTTTCCTGAGGAAGGGTGTGAAGGCTTTGTGCCTGATGTGATTGGCAAGTGATGTATCTCACTACCTTGTCCCATCAGTTAACCACTTATGTAACCACACCCTGAAGTCTCCAGGAAATCACGTTTGACAAGTGGGTATTGTGTGCTAATCTTTTCTCTACTCTTAACCATTCTGCGTTCTTAGAATATTGAATACGGATTTAGATTACATGTGACAAAATGCCTGCCACATAATAGTGGTTTCCTTCTTCCCTCCCTCTCTGCCCTTAAATTCAGATGACAGCATGAGTATACAGTTGACATAAGCGAAGGAAGCCGTAAGGAAGATAATGTTATCATAAGCAGCAGTATGGGGTAAACAGAAAGAAAAAAGGAATTATATAGTCATCTTACTGTCCAAAGAATGTTCTTGCCTGGTTTTTTAAGTTTCTTAGTTCTGTTCTGTTAGTCACACTAAACCCGAACTATCTACCTGATCCTTTTATTACCTAACCTTTTCCTGGCCAAAAAGCCTTTATGTCATAGCCACATATTTTGCATCATGAGATTTCCATGTTTTATGGAGTTGAATTATTTGGGATGTTCCATTCGGGAAAATTGTCAGCAGTCTTTCTTCCCCTTAAAACCTTTCCATCTACCGGAGTGTTCTCCTTATCTATAATCTAAGCAAATAAATCTGAAGTGGGATGTCTTTCAGCTAATTTTCTGATGCATTATGTGTATGACTTATTTCTACAAACCACCTCCCAGAGTGGATCTTTAAAGAAATTAGTATTTTTCTTAAGATAAGGACATAAGGACAGCGATGTATAGTCTTTAAAATAAATGTAACTATCGCTCACTCTGTTAGACACTAGTATTTTTCTATATGATATGAAATTCATGGATATAGTAATCCACCTAGCAGAATACTCATATATCTCATGCACCCACTATATGCAAGATAGAGTAGTGGAACTTGGAGACACAAGAGTCTCCGTCATTCTTTTAATAAGGTCTAACAGCCGAGCTGGAGAGACGTGGTGGGATGCAACAGCAGTTAATTTATCAACAAAGGTTGAGCTAATAGTTAAGGTAACAAGCCAGGAACCTCTGTTTTTATGCCACATAATTGTACAATCTCATTGCCCCTGACTGTATGCCTCCCTTTGTATCTTAGAAACATAGGTGCTGTTTCAGACCAGGTTGCTTGTAATGAGAGATTTGATGTATGACTTTTTTTTTTTTTTTTTTTTTGAGACCAATGTGTCACTCTGTCACCTAAGCTGGAGTGCACATGGCTCACTGCAGCCTCAAACTCCTGGGCTCAAGCAATCCCCACCTTAGCCTTCTGAGTAGCTGGGACCACAGGCACGTGCCACCTCTCCTGGCTAATTTTTAAATTTTTTATAGCAATGAGGTATTGCTATGTTGCCCAGGCTGGTCTTGAACTCCTGGGCTTAAACAATTCTCCTGTCTTGGCCTCCCAAAGCTGGGATTATAGGCCTGAATCACCATATTGGTCGAATGTTTGACTTTTAAAGAGTTCACGTGGGATTAATGCTTGGCTAATGTGACCCAACTGACTTTATCAAGGTGTAAAAATTGCAAATCACTGTATACTATATGTGATATGATAACTTTGTCACGTATAAATGTTTACTACATAATGTTTTTAAGTAAATGAGAGAAATGGGCCTGTTATTCTAGTGCTTTGGAAGACTGAGGCAGGAGGATCACTTGAGGCCAGGAGTTTGAGGCTGCAGTGAGCTATTACCATGCCACTGCACTCCAGCCTGGGCAACAGATTGAGACCCTGTCACACACAAAAAGGAGAAATGGTCTCATCTTGAATAAAAGTCATCTTTAGTTGAAAAATATGTCAAAAAAAGGATAAAATGTGAGCCCACTAAAAATTTATTCATTAGCTGCCTTCTGCAAATACTTGATGAAATGATTTTTTACTCATTTCCTCCTATTATTCCTTAATAGAGTAGTTCACAAAACAAAATGTGTCAATTCTGTTTAAATTATACTATAATTACCATTAGAATATATTATAAAGATTTCTCAGCAGTTGGCAATTGCCTATTGATTAATATTTGCTATTACCAAATTTCTAAATCCCACAAAAAAGTGAAGGTTGCTTTAAGAGTTAATTGTTATAGAACTTATAACTTGAGGAGGATGACCGGAACCTAAATTCTGGGTTTGGAAGTATTTGCTCCTCTGCAGGACAGTGTTGTATAATTGGGTGACTAACACAAAAGAATAATTTGTCATCAATGGTCAGTTAACACTTTTCTTTCTTTCCTTATTTTTAGCCTGAGCCTCCAACAACAAACAAATGGCAGCTGGACAACTGGCTGACCAAAGTCAGCCAGCCAGCTGCGCCACCGGAGGGCCCCGGGAGCACAGAGCCCCCACGGCGGCACCCAGAGAGTAAGGGCAGCAGCGACAGTGCCACGAGTCAGGAGCATTCTGAATCCAAAGATCCTCCCCCTAAAAGCTCCAGCAAAGCCCCCCGGGCCCTACCCGAAGCCCCCCACCCCGGAAAGAGGAGCTGTCAGAAGTCTCCGGCACAGCAGGAGCCCCCACAAAGGCAAACCGTTGGAACCAAACAACCCAAAAAACCTGCCAAGGCCTCTGCCCGGGCAGGTTCACGGACCAGCCTGCAGGGGGAAAGGGAGCCAGGGCTTCTTCCCTATGGCTCCCGAGACCAGACTTCCAAAGACAAGCCCAAGGTGAAGACGAAAGGACGGCCCCGGGCCGCAGCAAGCAATGAGCCCAAGCCAGCAGTGCCCCCCTCCAGTGAGAAGAAGAAGCACAAGAGCTCCCTCCCTGCCCCCTCTAAGGCTCTCTCAGGCCCAGAACCCGCGAAGGACAATGTGGAGGACAGGAGCCCTGAGCACTTTGCTCTTGTTCCCCTGACTGAGAGCCAGGGCCCACCCCACAGTGGCAGTGGCAGCAGGACTAGTGGCTGCCGCCAAGCCGTGGTGGTCCAGGAGGACAGCCGCAAAGACAGACTCCCATTGCCTTTGAGAGACACCAAGCTGCTCTCACCGCTCAGGGACACTCCTCCCCCACAAAGCTTGATGGTGAAGATCACCCTAGACCTGCTCTCTCGGATACCCCAGCCTCCCGGGAAGGGGAGCCGCCAGAGGAAAGCAGAAGATAAACAGCTGCCCGCAGGGAAGAAGCACAGCTCTGAGAAGAGGAGCTCAGACAGCTCAAGCAAGTTGGCCAAAAAGAGAAAGGTGAGTGTGGGGAGACTGCCCTGACTCCAGCGTGGACCATCCTTGCTGTTGGCCTGGTGGTATCTTTGATCGGCCTTTGATTTAGGCCCAGTTGAGTTGTCTCACAAGTGTTTGCTTTGATTCGCTGTAGCCTTTGCACCTTCTTCCAGCGTTACCTGTCTGGACTTCGCTTCTCATTCTGCAGATGGGCATTAACACATGTTATGTCCTTCCATCGGTCTTGCTAGTTTGAAAAAAGGTGAGGCAGTCATTAAAAACAATAGCTTCTTTTAGGATAATGTAGCATCTAGGGCCGCCCCCAACCCGCCTCTTTTTTTTTTTTTTTTTAAGACAGGACCTTGCTCTGTTGCCAGGCTGGAGTGCAGTGGTGCGATCTTGGCTCACTGCAGCCCCTACCTCTAGGGTGAAATGATCCTCCTACCTCAGCCTCCTGAGTAGCTGGGACCACAGGTGTGTGCCACCACACCCGGCTAATTTTTGTATTTTTTTTTGTAGAGGTGGGGTTTTGCCATGTTGGCCAGGCTGCTCTTGAACATCTGAGCTCAAGTTATCCACCCGCCTCTGCCTCCCAAAGTGATGGGATTACAGGCCTAAGACACGATGCCTAGCCTCATTTTCATTTATTCTTGTAACTGGCATTTACCACCTGACCCATTAGGTTTTGCCTTAGTAGTTGAGATCTGATCTGAATTGAAATGTTAATTCATATTCTGAATTATTAAAAGAACGGCTCTATACAAATTTTACTCTCATAGTAGGATCTTTTATACCAATATCACATCCATATTTTAACGCATGACCACACAACACCTCTTTACAGTTACTAACATGTGATTAGTGTCTCACTGAGTAATATAGGCTGATAATGGCACGTTGCAAAGTGTTGACCATATCATTTTATTTATTATAATTTTGGAAGATTCTTTTGGATACAGAATGGACAGAGTAACAAAATTGCTGCATTATTTAAGATTGTCTGTTACTTGAACATGCCACTGTTTTAGACAGTCTCCTTCCTTTTATTTTGAATCATTGAGTTCTTGTTCTATTTGTTGCTTTTTCATGTTGATGAAAGATTAGTGAGTTTTTCCCCAGTAGCATTCCCAAGCCAACTTGCCCAAGAATCAGAGACAAAGTCACAAGAAGGGCCAACTCTCTCCTGCTGAGAAGGAATAAAATTTTTAACACTCTTGTAAGTACGTGAAAAACTTCTTACTCAGCTGTGGAAGTTGAGCTAAGAATAACAAAGGAAAAAAAGATTATGAAGCCTGCTGTCATGTCTGAGATTTGACTGATTAATCCAGTGCGTTAAAAATATAACACGACTTTACCGAATAGTAAAGGGCGACTGCTTTCTTCAGAACCTCCTTGCAGCAGACTAAAGGATGTGTATTGCCGCCATGTTTGCAGCAGGCAAGTCGAGTGGGATAGGATCCAGTGCTAGTAAGTGCTCTGTCTCAGCTAGAAGAGGGCCTATTTTCATGCCAGAAACTTCTTTAAACTTTTTGTATGGGATGGGTTGGGGGGTGTGTGTGTGTGTATGTGTGTGAAAGGTACAAAACTTTATGGAGAAAATTGTGATGGACCTGGTTAGGAAAAAGATACCTGCAGCTGATACACCTGGGAAAACTTCAGGAACACACTCAGGTAGCTCCCTGTCCTGGTAAATCTCTCACCTGTCTCCCAGCTGCTGTGGTCTTGTGTGGTCTCCAGTGCTGACCGTCTGCATTAGCTGGAGTGGGGACAGGTACTCACTTCTGAAAGGATTACCTACCAGGTGGCAATGTTAGAACCCGGAGGATCCCCCAGAGAGCTCAGTCTAGTTCATACCCCAGTGCGAATCTAGAAGTGTAGCTTGTGGCTCTAGAAAGGGAAACTTTCAGCTCTCACTGTTGACTGTGGGAACTGTGCCCTCTATAAGCCGTTCCCAGGTTTTGGCTGAGCACCTCTTGGGCAGCTCATTTATCTTTCTGTTTAGAGCATGCAGAAATAGTGATCCTTTCATCTTAATCGAGTGCATGATTTCTTTAAAGCGCTGTCAAGCTGCTGAGAGATCTGGCCTGGGGAACAGTCTGCCTCCGTGGTACTGTCAGGATTGATGTCTGACCCACTGGTTCCAAACCCCGGCTACACATTACAGTCACCTGGTAGCCTTTAGCACTGATGACGGGAATCCCCAACCCCCACTGGTATTTTAAAAATTCCTCTGGTAATCCTAGTGCCTATCAGGGCTGGAAACCACTGAAGCAGAGCCGTACTGCAGGGCCCAAGAGCATACAAAGCTAGTTATTTGGATCCAAAGTTGGTCAAGTGTGCAGTGTTTAGACATCATGATCTAGGCAAACAGAATTCCTGGCCTGAAATATGTCACTAGTTAGAAACATTAGAAGCTTTCAGGTAAATAAATATAAAAAACCAGTCAACCGTGTTCTTATTTCTTCATCAGAGAATCATGTGTCGTTTGGTTTAACTTCCTGCTGGATTCTGGATGGGAGTTGTTGAACATATTAATCTCATTATTTTCTGTAGAGGACAGGTTGTCCCCCCTTCCTCATTAGCGCCCTGACTGCTTGTTAGGGCTCTCTGCCTCTGGCCCTGTGACCAGCACGGTTGCTCCAGCAGGCAGCAGTGTGTGGGCCTGCTCTCCACGGCAGAGACAGGGCTGTGAAGCTTGGGTACTGCTCACATTTGGATAATGAAGATATTTTTCATTGTGTTCATTTTAAATGTGAACATTAGAAAAAACTCTGAGCATATAGTCAGAGGAATAGAAGAACTTGCTTGATCCTTCACATTAGTGGTATTTAGTGTTTTTATTTAAAGGCCTCTTAGAGTCTGTCCCTCTCTTGGCACAAAATTTAGCAAATATTTTCTTTCAGAAGATTTACAGATCCTTGAATCCACTTCAGACTTAAAAGTGTATGAAGATGATCATAAAGAGTTAATGATGGCTAACAGCTGTGATGAAGCCATTAGACATGGCACCTATAGAAATGCACACTTTTTTTACTACTCTACAACAGTGGGTAAGGAACAATGCATGAGGAAAAGTAGAGAAAACTGTGAGGGTAAATATGCATGGCCTCACGTCGTGTTCTTTACATAAACTACTGAATTTCATCAGTCTGATTACAGTTTAGATTTTCTAATACCAACTTATGTTTTCTTTTAAAAATTTTTTATTTTTAGCTTAGAGACTATTCTGTTAATTACTTATTTTTAGAGACAGGGTCTCGTTCTGTTGCCCAGGCTGGAATGCAGTGGCATAGCTCACCAACCTCAAACTCCTGGGCTCAGGTGACCCTCCTGCTTCACCCTCCAGGCGCATGCCACTGTACCCAGCTATTTATTTTTTGTAGAGATGGGGTTTCACTTTGTTGCCCAGGATGGTCTTGAACTCTGGGCCTCCAGCAATCCTACCTCAGCCTCCCAAAGCAGTGGCATTACTGGTTGAGGGTAGTTGTCTAGCTCTTTGGTGTTTTGAACAAAGAATTGGACAAAATGCACAAAAAACCAAGGCAGTGAAAGCAGAGATTTATTTTAAATGAAAGTATGCTCCACAGGGTGGGAGCTGGCTGAAGCAAGAGGCTCAGGAACACTGGTTCTTCTGGGGTTTATATGCCTTCTAGAGGTTTCCCATTGGTTTCCCATTGGTTCACTCTAGTGGTCCACGACTAGTCTGATTGGTTGTAGGGGGGACCAATCAGAGTTACTTTCATTTTCCAGCTGCCACACAGAAAAAGGAGGGGTTATATCTTATATCCAGTCAGGCTGGGTGGGCCTTAGGTTCCCTGCCTCCAGACCCTATTCTCCTGCCTCACTGGGGTTACAGGCATGAGTCACCATGCCTGGCCTATATTTTCTTCTTTAGAATTCTTAAACCAAGCTTATTTTTTTCCAGATTTGGGAGAAAAGTTGAACTCAAGAACCACAATATATACAGTAATACGCAACCAGGCCAGTGCAATTGGGAGCCCTCTAAAAATGTACCTGGCTGGGCACAGTGGCTCACACTTGTAATCCCTGCCCTTTGAGAGGCTGAGGCGGGTGGATTGCTTGAGCCCAGGAGTTCAAGACCAGCCTGGGCAACTCTGTGAGACACTGTCTCTGAAAAAAAAGAAAAATTAGGCACAGTGGCGCATGCCTGAGGTCCCAGCTACTCGGGAAGCTGTGGTGGGAGGATCACTTGAGCCCAGGAGTTAAAGGTTGCAGGGAGCTGTGATTGAGTCACTGCACTCCAGCGTGGGCAACAGAGTAAGACCCTGTCTCTAAAAAAGGAAAAATAAACACCTAACGTGCATAGAGCTACATGTGTGAGCCTTGCATTGTTCTAGGAGCTCATAGAGATAATTCCTCACTTCATTCAGTCATCTTACAGATTCCTTTCAAATGAAGGATAGTCTGTCTTAATTGTCATTTAGATGAATAACTGAATAAGGAGGTGCATTCATTCAAGTCTTTTTTACTTTTTCTAAATAATCGCTTTGCTGACCAAGACGCTTTAACTTTTTTGGGAAAGACATTCCAGTGCTATCATTTATGGGTTTTGAGGAGTGAGGAAGGGAAGTTATGATGTGTAGTAGGAAAATGCAGTTTTATTGCAGGGAATGATTGGTTCAGTCCTTCCCTTCCATCCAAGATCTGACTGTCTTCTTGGGTTATTGCTCCAGATCAGCACCCCAAGTTATCGTTCAAAATGAAAGCTCATCCCTTCTGATTGACTAAGGCCACTTACATCTAAATTTCTTCGTGCCTGTTAGTTACCCTGAGGAGAGCACCACAACCATATGCATGTGATAGCTTAGGCTGTTCTGAATCATGCGTTCCCTCGCCAAAGAGAAAAACAAGTGGATGAATTTCCCTTTTCTGTAGCACTCACCCCAGTGAACATAACCTGTCTGCACAGCAAGTCCCTGGGCCTGATCTTGGTACAAACTAGAATTGGTGTCCCTTGTGTCTTTTTCATATTGAATCTCCTTCCGAGGCGAATCACAGGGAAGTCCCTGAATTTCCCCAAAGACTGCTTCTCCAGTTTTCTGTGTTGCATGTGCTACCAAACTCATTTGCTTCCTTTTGGAAGAAGATAATAGAGCCTTAGAATTTAGGTGCGGAAAGAACCTTAGTGGTCCCTTGATCAGCTGCCACCTTTTATAGATGAGATCCAAAAAGGCACTAACATGGCTTGGCTGCTGAGTAAAAATAGATCTGCAGCTCAGGCATGCTGCCTCCTCCCAGTCCCGTGATCTTTCCTCTTTTTCACATGTGTTTTCTCCGTACAAGTGTCTGTTGGGAGGATTCTCAAGAGGCGCACAAGGTTGGCGTACTGGCTCTGGCGCTGCCGGTGAATAAGGTGGTTACCGCGTCAGCCCCGGCTTGGTTCCTCCACGGCCCCCACCACTGCCACTCAGTGCCCACACACATTCCTACTCCACTTTAGCTAGTCCTGCAGATGCTCCCATCTTCCTTCACAGCCAAGCTCCTGGTTAACTACATCTTCCCATCTGCTAGAATCTCTATGGCACCAAATAAGTGTCAGTTCTGGAAAAAGCCACCTTTTCCCCGCTTCCTACAAGTGTCTGCTTGGTGAGCTGGCTGCACGGCAGCGCAGCCTGCCGAGAGGCTTTCCCTGACGGAAACTGACTCGGCCCCTTGCAAGCCCATGTCTTCCTTTTATGGCCTTCACTCTTGCCCTGTGCTCCACTGTGGGTGGAGCAGCATCTGGCAGATGATCAGGGCTGCCTGACCCAACAGGTTAAGAAAAGCAAACAAGTCTGTGAGGACCAATTCGTCAGCCGGCAGCCTCCCTTTGTGGAAGGTGAGGCACCATCCTTGAGACAACTAACCTAGTAGAAAAAGAATTTCTGAAACCCAGACCTTAAGCCAGATTCCCTGAAGTGGAGATGACCTGGGGATAAACCACAGGGCAAAGGGACTGCTTTTTCCTCCTGAAGAGAGAGTATCACCTCATCTGAATGGCTTCTTGACCCAGAAAAATCTAAAGAACAGCATACCTCCTGTTTTACGGCAGGTCTTGTTCTTGGAATTTTGGTCTGCATTTCCGCTCACCCAATATTGCATGGCTCCCATGTTAATGACCCTTTCCTACATCCATCCACTTAAAGTTGTGTGCAGTCCTGCATCCAGTGCCCTCAGCTGTGTCCCTGAGCTGTTAAGCTGAATTTCTGTGCCAACTGACAAATACCGAGTGCCTACTCTGGGGAAGCCTCTGTGACTGTTCCAGACAGAAGATGACGAAGTTCTAAGTGCATAGTGTACAAAAAAACACTAACCTCATGCCCGCTGGCTTGATCTCAACAGTTAAGCAAAATCAGCAGAAGGGGACTTTTGCTTTATTTAGTTTGATGGCTTCCTTTCTATCAGCTTATAGAATATTATCTGCTTCTAGGTTGCTAAATATCAATATAAAGCATATTATTCCAGTAAGTGCCAATGCAGTTGTTAGATGCTGGCGCTGAAGTTAGTGCTCACTGCATTCTCTCTTGTTGGCTGTCTACTTGAGTCACCGATTGGCACAGCCAGAGCTATAACCAGTCTGTGAGGATTGATTTGCCCTGACTTGTATCTTCATGTGTGGTTTATAAGGTCTGCCAGATTGGCTTATAGTCACAACCAGCATGTCCTAAGCAAAATGAAACTATATGAACAAAAATCAGCTCTCATTTCACTGCTAAACTTTGGTGTTTTCTTTAAGAAGTAGCTTTGTTAATGCTTAGTTTTGCCTTGGGGGCCTTAATGTGTCATTAACTGCCTGGAAATACCTTTCATTTAAAAAAGTATACTTTAGTACCTAATGTTCAATTTAGTATCGATCTGGATATTTTAGCAAATTTTGACTTTTCAAAGACAGAGTTTCTGTCTTGTAATGTTTCTTGGGCCGGCTATACTGCCTTTCATCTAAAACTCACTACAGTTCACTGGGCCGTTTGGTAACAGGGTAACCTGGGCATAATTAGGTGCTTGATTGACAAAAGAGTTACCAGTACCAGAAGTCAGGTTCTATTTTAACCCCATCATTTCCAATTGATTCTTTTTCTCTCCACCATTATTCACTGTCTCTCAAGTGTTAGCACTCTGAGTTGTTGAACGGAGGTTTGTATGCTGCGCAGAGCCCTGTCGCAATGCCCCAGCAAGCTTCTTGTTGGCATGTGGCCACTCTAAATTGTGCTCCAGGATCTGCTATGGGTCCATGCTTGCAGGAGAAACAGCTGTGTAGAATTTCCTATTGCATTTCATTTGTGGGTTTAGAACTTGGTTGCTTATTTCATATTATCTCCTTTTTCAGTCCTTCAAGGTACATTTTTCCAACTTCTCTAATGAATTATTACATTTCTGAGTAGCTGATATGTTTTTATCTTATCTAAGCAGTATATTTATAATTCCTTCTTTGCATTGGCTAATCTGATTAGTAGTTCAGAACCCAATTTTCAGATTGTCTATAGCAAACTGTGAAGAACTGTGCTGTCAAGTAGAAATAGAATATAAGCCACATATGTAATTTAAACTTTTCTAATACCGCATTAAAAACTATAAAAGGGGAGGAAATGGAAGATTAGTTAAAAAAAAAAAAAAAAAAAAAATTCTTTTTGAGACAGAGTCTCATTCTGATGCCCAGGCTGGAGTGCAGTGGCGCAATCTCAGCTCACTGCACCCTCCACCTCCTGGGTTCTAGTGATTCTTGGCCTCAGCTTCCTGAGTAGCTGGGACTACAGGCACGCACCACCACACTCAACTAATTTTTGTACTTTTAGTAGAGATGGAGTTTCACCATGTTGGCCAGACTGGTCTTGAACTCCTGACCTCAAGTCATCCATCCACCTTGGCCTCCCAAAGTGCTGGGATTACAGGCATGAGCCACCGCGCCCAGCCTAACATTTTAATAATTATATCTAATCCAGTATACCTAAAAGATTACTTTAATCAACTCCCAAAATATGTAAGTCTGTTATACATCAGTAAAAAAATCAATATAAAAATATTACATTCCCTTTTTTGTACTAAGTCTTCATTTCAGACTAACACCATTCAAGTTCAGGTGCTCCCTAGATGTGGCTGTGGCTGCAGCTGCCAGATGGTAGCGTGCAGGACAGTGAGAACTGATAGCCTCCCGAGGGTACGAGCCTTCACTTGGCCTTAATTTATTTCTTCCTCCTGTATTTTCCCTTCTTAACATTCTCACTTGTGCACATGCCGCAAGATGAAAAACAGGTATCTTTGTAAGCCACTCTGAAGGAAGCCGTTTTGAAACAAGACACTGCATAAATGAATAAAAGTGTTTTTTCCAAAGGAGCCTGTGAAGGGCTGGGTGGATGTGCAGATGCAGGCACACTGATTTGTAGGATGCCAGGAGAAGGGAATTTTGTATTTTTTCTGTTTTCTATTATTTTGTGTGGAGCCAGGCTGCTTATTGGTGTCTGGGCAGATTTTGAGCCTACCCATCTTAAATTATTCATTTTTCTTAAACTCAGGAGGAGAGGAAGACACAGGAAAACTGGGACCTCCCACAGTTAATTTGAAGATTTTTTATTTTTTAAGAGAGGATTTCAGGTTTGTTAGGGATTGTCCTAAATTGACTGGTGTCCCAGATTTCTAACTTGGTGACCTGACACTTAGGAAGTTTCGTTCTATAAATGCACATGAGAATTAATTGCAGGGTCTCACCCATCACTTACCTGCCACCTGCTAGACAGTATGTGGGCTTCCTCCTGAACCCAGAGCCATGGGAAGGAGGCCGTCAGGGAGTCTGCACGTCAGACTCCTTAGAAAGCTGGTGTATGTGCTAACAAGTGAGGCACAAGAATGAAAGAAAGACTTTCATCGTGGAAGAATTCTGTGTTGTTTTAGTGATTAAATGTATTTAGCACTTTAGTTGGTATAAATGGATGCTTTGAAGGTACTTAAATTCTTTTTTCTTTTTTTTTAACCCTACTTTCAAGCTACCAAGTTAGAGATACTTAAATTCAATAGTGACAGATTCCCTTTTCCTTACTCCCACTAAAATATTTACAGTCTTTTCAGGGTTTTTTGAAAAATAAAAACATGTTTCTGTATATGGAGAGATATAAAGACAGTATTAAAAAAATTGAATCAGTGGAGGGGAAAAAATGTTAGCTAGAATCCCAGAGCAATTGTCTCTATTGTTGTTGTATATCTTTGTAGTCCTTTCTGTAAAATACACAGGGGATTTTGTAGACGGTTTCCTTTCAACATTGTACTTATTTTTCAGTAGAAAATAAAGTAAGCTTTAAGTAGTCCATTTTGAATTTTATACAAACAATAAACTAGTGGGTGTAAGTGGATGGTTCTTTTGAAAGAAGTTGGAGGAAACCTCATAAAAAATCATCTCTGTATTATTTGATGTAAATATGCATGTTTCGTGGATTCTTTTCTATTTAGAAAAACATCAGTGGTCTATTGAAGTCTACTTACTGGCATTGTCTGTTACTTTAGACATCTTCGTTTTCTTGCATGGGAGGAATTGTTTTTCTTCATGCAAAAAAATCTGTCTCAATAGAAATTACATCAAATCTACATTGTCCCCTGCCCACTCCCCATCACACTCACACACACACAGACACACATGCTAAGTACTAAGAAGGTTGCTGTGCGTACAGAGATGTCTCCAAAGGTTCCTTTACCCTCTTTGCCTTTTCTATATTTTCTTTTCTGTTTTGTCTGTACAATTATGTTGGTAATAATTTGCTTTGCTGATTATACTGTAATAACAGGGTGAAGCAGAAAGAGACTGTGATAACAAGAAAATCAGACTGGAGAAGGAAATCAAATCACAGTCGTCTTCTTCATCCTCCCACAAAGAATCTTCTAAAACAAAGTGAGTATAGAGATTAGCAACCACCTCATGTACGGTGATCAACACTTCTTGGGTCTTGACATAGCAAAGAAATTTTTCTTCTGCAGTAGAATCAGTGGATTAATAAACTCAAGCTCATTTGGACAATGTAATGAGTTTGTTTTTGTTTCTTGCATCCATGAGGACCTTACAGGAATTAACAATTCATGTGGCAGCAAATTTAGATTTATCAGAAACATTTTCACTATGGACAATTTCTTTAGACATCTGGATTTTTTTTTTCCCTGAGGGAAAGTAAGAAAGGAACCCTTATTTCTACTTTGCAGAATTGGAAACAAACACACAGAGAAAATGACTTGTCCAAAGTCAGAGAATTCTTACTGTGTGTTGGAGCCAGCATTTGGACTCCGGGAGCCTGTGTTCAGTGCTCCTTCTTTTAGAGATGACTAAGAATCTGTCGGGCCACTCAGTGTCTGTTGTTGGGAAGAGGGGTGGCAGGTGAGAAGTGGTAGTGCCAGGAAGACGTAAATATAACAAGCAGCTATTATTTACTGTGATTTACTCAAGAAATTGCTTCAAAAAATGTATTGGCAAAAACAAGTGCATAGTGTCACCGTGTGGGAACCGACAGAGATGGGGAAGGCTCAGATGTGGAGGGTGTGTGTCCACTCGTCTTCTTGTCAGGGAAAGGCACCGGTTGGGAAGCAGCTGAAGCAGGCGTTCGGAATGGTTGGGGAAAGTCAGGACCACTGGCAGACTCTGCAAGCTTAGAAACTATACAGCTTCATTTATCACTAATGGGTAGGGCTAGATTTTTGAAATGCCTCAAAAAGTCCCTGAAATTTGGCCTGTTTACACAGTTTCATGCTTTGTGATACCCTACTCTTTGTGCCAGCAGCCAGTTTGTAACTAAACAACGAAGCCGCTTGATGTGTACTTTGCCTCCTCTTAGTTTTACGTGATGTTTCACCCCAGGCCCTCCAGGCCCTCCTCACAGTCCTCAAAGAAGGAAATGCTCCCCCCGCCACCCGTGTCCTCGTCCTCCCAGAAGCCAGCCAAGCCTGCACTTAAGAGGTCAAGGCGGGAAGCAGACACCTGTGGCCAGGACCCTCCCAAAAGTGCCAGCAGTACCAAGAGCAACCACAAAGACTCTTCCACTCCCAAGCAGAGAAGAGTAGAGGGGAAGGGCTCCAGAAGCTCCTCGGAGCACAAGGTGAGCAGGGGCGGCGGTCACTCTGTAAGATGGAATGCATTGCTGTACCTTTACGTTCTCAAAGAAGACAAGTTGCTAATGATGGCACTTCAGAACTGTCCATTGCTTTTAATGAGGCAACTGTTTGTGTTTAAAATGCTACTTTTTGGAGGGAGAGTAAAAGGTAGTTAATAATACACAAAGATTTAGGTGTCGATTTATTCTTCTTACAGTGATTTCAGAGGTGAAAAATCAAAATAGATTTTTGTGCTAGTTTTTGATAGGGTGTTTTACAGTAAGAAATAGTTACCCTGTGTAGTCCTGCTTTGAATGTTTGGTCTCAGATACTTTCATTCTTGGTTATAATGGGGAAAAAATGATCCACTTTCTCAAATAAAAGTTCCTCTCTTCCTGTTAATCTGGGTGGAGTAGAGTGGTGTGTTTGGATTGACTAAGAGAAAGTGTTATGTGTGGCTTTGTGAGTTCTCTGATCTCTTGGACATTCTAGTCTTTTTGAGTCCCCAGTACAATCAGAACCACCGCTTCAGTTGAATCTGTAGCTGAGGAAGTGTTTAGCCAGGGTAGATTGTGCATTGTTTGATTTACTCTTTTTTGAAACTACTATTTTGGCCTATTTAAGAGGGATGGTACTTTTAGGACAGTGGTCTTAAATGTTAGAGTGTAATCTGTATATTGATTTTTTTTTGAAGGGTTCTTCCGGAGATACTGCAAATCCTTTTCCAGTGCCTTCTTTGCCAAATGGTAACTCTAAACCAGGGAAGCCTCAAGTGAAGTTTGACAAGTAAGACTTCAGATGATTTCTTCTTGCTCTGTTTTGTTTTGTTTTGTTTTTTCCCCCTCCCAAGATAGTCTCACTCTGTCACCCAGGCTGGAGTGTAGTGGCATGATCTTGGCTCACTGCAACCTCCACCTCCCGGGTTCAAGTGATTCTCCTGCCTCAGCCTCCCAAGTAGTTGGGACGACAGGCATGAGCCATCATGCCTGGCTAACTTTTTTTGTATTTTTAGTAGAGACGGGTTTCATCATGTTGGTCAGGCTGGTCTCGAACTCCTGACCTCAAATGATCCGCCTGCCTCGGCCTCCCAAAGTGTTGGGATTACAGGCGTGAGCCACTGCACCCAGCCACTTCTTGCTCTTTCTTCCTCCATTTCCTCCTCCCCTCCTTATTTCCACTTCTCCTTCTTTGTTTACCCTCTCTCCTCCCCTTGCTGTCCTCCCATCCTTTTTCACTCTTGGTCTTAAGTTATCTTGCCCTAGTCTAGTAATTTTTGGCTCATATGACCTGTCCCTGGTTTTTCCTCTTTTTCAGACAACAAGCAGACCTTCACATGAGGGAGGCAAAAAAGATGAAGCAGAAAGCAGAGTTAATGGTTAGTATTGGCCCTTTATCTCTTTGGTAGAATGTTTTTTGATAGTAAAAAAAATTTTTGGTAGTCTCCATTCTGCCGTATTCCATATCACTCAGCGTATGTGCGGTGGAAGGCGGGGGTGCAGCAGGCGCAGGAGAAAGGAGTGTATGGGCCCTACCATTGGCCACAACATATGCACGCAGCAAAATCAGGACCTTAATGATTAAGGGGTAGGTGGTTCTTGGTGGTGTTATTTTCTTTGGCTCCATTGATTCAGTCTGATCATGGGCAGATATACAAAGGACCTAGTCACAAGTTTTGTATCTAAGTAAGTCAAAGTTAATCTACCTGCTGGTGATTTAATGCATAGGTGCCTTTTTATTCCACTGCATCAATTCTTTGGATGTGAAAAATGAGTCCTGCTGTTGAAACTCAGTCAACGTGTGTTCACTCTAAAACATTTCACAAGGCAGGAAGCCTGTTTACATTCCAAAATTATCTTAAAGCCTTCAGAGGCTGACCTGAAGGAAGAGTTGAGCTAGGCTGTTAGATGAGATTTTAAGATGAAGGTAATGATTATACTGTTGGTAAACATGCTTTAAAAACATGAATTCTCTTTACCTATTGGCTTTTGGACTTTCTAAAAGGTGGTTTTGTAGTTAATTGTGTACATAATTATGCTTTTACATCACTACTGCAATAATGAGATAATGTTTGCCCTTTGTCATATTTAGATATCCAAGACTCTGGGGCTTTTGCTTATGTAGTGAGTTCCTAAACCTAAATCCCCACAAATGCAAAAATGCAAAAACCTCCCTGGAAAGCCATATGTTGAACTTTGGTACACAGAGGAAGGGCATGAGTTGCCTTTTTTGGTTCACATGCAAACCTAACTACACATTTCAGACACCCACAGGGGTCTGAATCAGATTGATTCATGGTGGCCCGGCCCGCAAGATCCTGGCCTGGTGCTCTTCAACCCTATTCTGCAGACCTGTATCTCTTCTGAGACCCTTTCATCAGATACCCTTGCATTAGGCAAAATGTTGATTCCTTACCATGCTCAATTCTGTAAGATAGTCAAAGACAAGCGTCTCTAGCCCTGTTCCTAGAACTGCGCTGTACCAGGGTGACCTAAGTCAATTAAGAATCTGAGATTGTGCCAAGCAATGGTTTCAGCAGCTTCCATTTTTCCAAGGTTATTACTGGAACTGTATGAATCTTTGGAGTTTTGGAAAGAGTAAATATTTCGCACTGTCAGCCAGTTATCTAAAACTTATCTTGACATTGGATACTTTCAGTACTAGATTTCTCGTTATTCAAAGGAGTAATATACTCTAGGGAACTTTGTTTTTAATCTATTCATATGCATACATTCTTTCTCCTTACCTAAGGTGACTGTACATCCCAGTGTGCCAGGACAGTCCTGGTTTATGCCTGTTTCATCCCAGTTTGATAAATAATTATATCCCATTTCACTCTTAAAATATGCCAGCTTGGACAATAAGCCCCTATGGCCACCCACTCCATAATATTCTCCCTTAATAGCATAATGTTTCAAAGATGTGCAATTGGTGTTCCAAATAGTTACCTATCCAACTGAGTAGAAAGGGATGTATTTTTTCTCTACGTTATCTTCAACTGATGAGTGATGAGGGAAACTACTTTAACAATGTTTCAGGAGATACATGGAATCACAGAAATATGGACATTATTGGCCTTATGATATACTTATCTAAAGGAAATGGATATTGACAAATTGCTATACAGTATTGTAGTTTAGTTTATTTCTAGCCTAAAGCCAATATTAACTTTGGAAATCCCATGAAAGAGATGGTGTTGAATAAGTATATTTGGAGAATTCAGTTCCATCAGTGAAGCAAACCGGTCATGCCAAATACTGCTGATTAATTGGGGAATACTCATTTGATTTTTGTTCTGTCACTAATCTGAGCCTCGGTTCTCTAGAAAAAGTATTTTTTTATTAAGTTACCTTTTAAAATAAAAAATGTTAGAATAATTGAATATTCTGAAATATACATGTATACTACATGTGTATATGTATAGCAGCGTAGTTCATTCTGCTACTGGTAAAACATGAGAACAGTATGCACTAAAGTCATTTTCTTGTCAGCTCACTGGGAGAAGCGTTGTTTCTGCCCCGTGTAGAGTGCAGCAGCATGCCTAAGTAGCTTGACAGCCCATACCGCTCTCATTGCCGACATGTCTCCAGCTCCTTGTATTCCACTTACATCTTTACTATTTTCTTTCTTTTTTTTTTTTTGAGCCAGAGTCTTGCTCTGTCACCCAGGCTGGAGTGCAGTGGCATGATCTCGGCTCACTGTAACCTCCGCCTCCCATATTCAAGCGATTCTCCTGCCTTAGCCTCCCAAGTAGCTGGGATTACAGGCCTGCTACCACACCTGGCTAATTTTTATATTTTCAGTAGAGATGGGATTTTGCCGTGTTGGCCAGGCTGGTCTCAAACTCCTGACCTCAAGTGATCCACTCGCCTTGGCTTCCCAAAGTGCTGGGATTACAGGCGTGAGCCACCATGCCCGGCCCCTATTTTCATTCTTTCTTTTTGAACATATCAAATACAAAGCCGAAATTACAAATGCTAATCAGTTGCTCTCAATGTGCAGTACATATGCCACATGTAGAGAGAAAGACAGTTGCATCACACTGTCATCAGCTGCACTTGCCATATGCCACTTAGAAGCGTGCTATGTGACAAAGTGTGTATTCAGGGTGTAGGGTGACCACCAATATCTGATTTTGTTCATATTTCTACATTCCCTTTAAGGGACTCTGAAATGTTACCCCTGTTGGCCTCGGGGGATGGCTTTGTGTACTAAAGCAGATGTCAAAGGAGATTAATCTATTGGGCTGTAAAATGCATAAAACAATTATTGTTGGCTATTATGTCTAACATGCTCATAAACCATGATGAGTGTTTTCTTTTTAATAAACTTCAGCATGCACAAAGAAATATGTGTCTGCATTACTCCAGACATGTGGAATAATCTGTTTCTCAAGAAAGTTATAGAATGAGTAATTTGACACTGATAACAAGGAGACTATGTACTTACTGCCTTAGTTGGATATGTGCTTTCATAAGGCTTTGAGAGCATGGTCTTAATACAGGATCATTTTCTTTTTACTAATGAATTTTTGCTAAAATAGTTTTCAGCAGGTCATAGCTGACAGGCTTTGGTTATCATTTTTAGTTCATTCATCCTCACACTTCTCCCTGGCCATAATTAAACTAAGACAGCGGAGGAAAGTCACACTAAAGAATGTGGGTGAGAAACTAAATCAAGGTTTGTCTTCAGCCTAACAATGACCACGTTCTTCTCCTGCAGACGGACAAGGTTGGAAAGGCTTTTAAGTACCTGGAAGCCGTCTTGTCCTTCATTGAGTGTGGAATTGCCACAGAGTCTGAAAGCCAGGCATCCAAGTCAGCTTACTCTGTCTACTCAGAAACTGTAGATCTCATTAAGTAAGTGCCGACTCATTGTGCTTTCCTCTTAAGTCCTTTTCTTTCCTCACCTTTCTTGTTTTAATCCATTTGAACCTTAGTGTGAAGATGGCTCAATAAAGGGGAGCCTTAAAAAAGTTATTGGTCTAAGAACTAGTTTTTGTCCTGAAGTTGCGTTCTAGATGAAGTGCTAGCACAGAATAACTGGGTCCAACTGCATCATTTTGCTAAGTGTGCCAAGAAGTGCCAAAGCTTTCAGGGAGGTTGGTTTTTCCAGTTTAGCTTTTTTATCAAGTGTCCTCTCCTCTCAGTTTAAGCCTCTACTTTGTTTACTTACCTACATTTCAACAGGGGACTCAGTAAGGACACAACTTTACTTGGTTTCAAGAGGTAGACAAGCCACACAAGAGACATGTGTACTCACCTAGTTTTCTCAATGGCCTGGATTGTTGCTCTAAAGCCTTGGGTTTTTTAATTTTTTTCCTGTGATGCTCTCATCTCTTCTTCAGGAAAAGTCGATATAAAATGGAAACAAGCATAATAAGTTGTATTTGTGTCTGCCTTTGTTTAAAACCTGATGTACTTTTATATTTTCCTATAGATTCATAATGTCATTAAAATCCTTCTCAGATGCCACAGCGCCAACACAAGAGAAAATATTTGCTGTTTTATGGTGTGTATTTTCCTTTGTCTAAATAGTACTAAATTTGTTTTTGCATCTGTTGATGTTACAAAAGGATTTTGAAATTTGTTTTCTTAATGTGAAAATTATGAAAAGCAAGTCAGTACTTTGGTCAAAAGGTTAATCCCTCACTGATAGTAATTCTTATAAAATGGTATCTGCTGCCATTTTTCTGATGGCTTGGTAAATGCTTTGGTCTTGTGATATAAGTTATATCCTTGTGTTTTCTACCAGCATTTACTTTTGCGATAGTATGAACAGAGCAGTAAGATACTTTACATACTAACTCACACAAGTGAGGAAAATCCGGTGTGTTCATTAGGCTATAAAAGGTTAGATGGCTGCTTTTCTGTAGTATGATAGTCACTTGCAGTTTCACTTCTGTCTTTGTTCATAGCATGCGTTGCCAGTCCATTTTGAACATGGCGATGTTTCGTTGTAAAAAAGACATAGCAATAAAGTATTCTCGTACTCTTAATAAACACTTCGAGAGTTCTTCCAAAGTCGCCCAGGCACCTTCTCCATGCATTGCAAGGTAACTCTAAGTCTAATATAAATAATTTCCAGAATTGAGTCATTTATTTATTTACTTCTTGCTTTTGCAACCATTTGTATGCTTACATATGTCACTTTGCCTTTTCAAAAATTGTTGGCTTCATCTGTTTGCTGGTTGCTCCTAAATTTAAATTATTAGCATATTTCTACCTTTTTGAGAAATAGTTATAAATCAAGGTTTTTGCTGATTGGAAAACATAAAAAGGTAATTGCAAAGAATATAGAATTGAAATTTTTGAGCTTTGAGGTTTTTGT
Organism: Pan troglodytes; assembly: GCF_028858775.2. Lineage (NCBI taxonomy): Eukaryota > Metazoa > Chordata > Mammalia > Primates > Hominidae > Pan > Pan troglodytes. The sequence continues at coordinate 88,512,082 of NC_072401.2, forward strand.
TTGTTTGTTTGTTTGTTGTTTTTTGAGACAGAGTCTTGCTCTGTCTCCCAGGCTGGAATGCAGTGCTGCAATCTTGGCTCACTGCAACCTCTACCTCCCAGGTTCAAGTGATTCTCCTGCCTCAGCCTCCCGAGTAGCTGGGATTACAGGCCTGCGCCACCACCATGCCCAGCTAATTTTTGTATTTTTAGTAGAGATGGGGTTTCACCACATTGGCCAGATTGGTATCGAACTTGTCACCTCAAATGATCTGCCTGCCTTGGCCTCCCAAAGTGCGGGGATGCCACAGGCGTGAGCCACCGCACCTAGCTGAGCTTTGAGGATCTTTAGATAAGCCTAAGAACACAAAACAAGAGGCGGAGCCAACAGAACCAGAGCCAGAGTCCTTTCTCTCTCTGTATGTATGGACATAGCTTCTTGGCATTTCAGTAAACAAGAAATTTCCAGAGCCATATGCCACACCAGTAATACTAAGAATGAAAATGATTATCTTTAGCAAAATTCTTTTCCCCATTTTGTGAACTAAAATTGTTCATGTATGCTGTAAGTTATTAGAAAAAAAGAATCCTTGTACAAGTGTTTTTAAAATGAAGCTGGAATTTTCTTCCCTGTAGTCCTTGCCTAGTATTTTTTAATTTGGTCATACTCCTTGTGAAGTTCCTAGTTCTGATAAGTTTTGCTATTTTAAGAATATCACTTACACGACTGCCCTATTTCTAGCACATTCAAAAGAAGAGACTCCCATATGGCCTCTCTTAAAAAAGAAAGTCCTGATTAAGAAGCAACTTCATATTACCTCTGAAGATTTTCATGGCTGCTGCATTGAGATATTATTCTAAGCTAATAGATTGTCAATCACATTATTTATATAACCCCTTCAATCATTTGTCCATCCAGTATATACTGAGCACCTTCTTCATACCAAGCCTTGTTTTAGGTACTGGGGATATAGCAGACAAGAACCACTGCCCTCATGGAGCTTTCACTCTACTCCTTGCAAATGTACATTCTGCTAGGTCCGTGCAGCCCAAACGGCAGGTGTAACATCATGAGGCTACTGCTGCTGAACCATCTTTCCATTTTATATTCATTAACTCTTTTTTATTTAATCCACATTGAGTCACATGTTAACTTGCAGGTCCAGATATTCAGCCAAGAGTGGAGTAAAGAGGAGATAGAGTCTTCTGATGCATGATACTTAATATTAGTTCATTCATTGGCTCAGCAAGTATTTATCAGGAGCCTACTTTTAGCACCTATTGTGCTAAGTGCTAGTAATGCAAAAATTAGTGAGACATTATTTCTGCTGTGGCCCAGGAAAAGGAATAAACAGTAGATAAATGTAAGAAAAGAGAGATGTTCAAGTGGTGGCAGAAAGGAAGCTGTGATATATCCAGGGTATCCACAGTGTCTAAAAGAATGCATGGTACAGAGCAGGTGCTCAGTGTTTACTGAGTGGATGAAAGGATGAAATACAGGTGGGTGCACACACATACATACATATGCATACATTACATACATAGAGTATTGTCTTACTAGGAGATTCCAGGCAGAGGAAGTAGACTATGCGAATGGCATGGGAAAGCATATTTGGAATACAGATTAGCCCAGCAGGGTGTCTCGTTGACCTTGTAGGAGTGACTTTAGCAGTGGTTATCATTTTGGCAGGTGTATAGTGAAACTTTGTGTCTTGGACTGTAGTTCCAGACACGTAAATCTGTGATCCAGGGGTCTACTGGTGACTGACTGACCAGTTATCTCTTCTCTTCCACCTCCCAGAAGCACAGGCACACCATCCCCTCTTTCCCCAATGCCTTCTCCTGCCAGCTCCGTAGGGTCCCAGTCAAGTGCTGGCAGTGTGGGGAGCAGTGGGGTGGCTGCCACTATCAGCACCCCAGTCACCATCCAGAATATGACATCTTCCTATGTCACCATCACATCCCATGTTCTTACTGCCTTTGACCTTTGGGAACAGGCCGAGGCCCTCACAAGGAAGAATAAAGGTAAATAAATGGCTTTGTGGTGGTGATTACTGGGGTGTTTGGATTGGGAGGAATAAACATTGGTTTATATTTTAAGTTCAGTTTCTTGGAGAAAAGGAAATGTGTAGCTGTTTTACTTTAATTATATTTTCTCTATTCTGCCTCAAAACCTAGTTGCAATTATTCCTTGAGCACTGTGGCGTGGAGCTGAATTTCTGTGGCTAGATCTTAGCAAAACCAAAATACAAGTGGCTTTAGCACCTTGCCCCTTCTGAAGTTCTGCTGTCATTATTTCAGCCTGAGCTGAAATGCTAGCTGAAAGGCAAGGCAAATGAAGAAGAGGAGTCACTGGCTGTTCCTAGGCTCAGCACATTGGAGATACAAAGTAGCATAACCCACATACTGAGATTATTTGTTTTTAGTATATGTTAAGAAAGATAGTAGCTATAGTACGAGAGATACAGCGTAGTAAACATTATTGAGACTTGTTTGGGGAAGAAGACCCTTGGAGAAATGCAGGTTCAGAAGAGTTGGAGCCAGCTGGCTGTAACTACTTACTTTCGACATAGCCTCTTAGGGCCTTATCTGTCTTATCAAACTGATAATGCTTTTAACTTTTTTTTTTCATTAATGCATCCTTTGAGGCAAAGGTATAAATTTGGTGTTTTCCAAGTGCCAGCCATTGTGCTAAGCATTATGGATTCAGCTCTAAAGCAAACCTGGTTTGTAGTCTAGTGGAGAATTAGCAAGCAATTACAGTAGATTGTGATTTTTTTGATGTGATTAAGTGCAGAATATTGTGGGGACGTACCTTCTGGAACCTTGAATTTTTGTTTCCATTTTAATTTTTGTGTGTGCTTGTGTATTTACTTGTTTTTGTTTTGTTTTGTTTTGTTTTTGCAGAATTCTTTGCTCGGCTCAGCACAAATGTGTGCACCTTGGCCCTCAACAGCAGTTTGGTGGACCTGGTGCACTATACACGACAGGGTTTTCAGCAGCTACAAGAATTAACCAAAACACCTTAATGGAGCCCCAGGTTGATTCAATGCCTTGGGAACTATTTTTGCACATTGGAAGCCTCAAAAACAGTCCAGACGTTTGTTTCATCAGGACACCAAACTCTAAAAAAGAAGCACCACGAGATGGCCAGGACATTTGTCCACTTAAACTCTCAACAACGGTGTGATCATTGGTTGGACACTGTGGTTATGCAGAAGCAGAGATGAGGAGGCTGGCCCCAGAAATGATCTTGCCCTTCCTAACTAAAGGACAGAAGTGCAATGTAGCTTAAATGGGTGTATGAATGGTCTAGAAACATTTCTTTTTTTTTTTTTTTTAAACCAGCAGGATACAAGTTGCAAATGAAATGAGGAGAAACAGTTTCAACTCTGAAAGTGAATTTCACATCATCTCAGTAGCCACACTAGTCCATTCCCAGAAGGAAATTTTTTTTTTTAACAATGACTTTTGGTAAAGGGTTTTGTGGATGATTTTTTTTCTTTTGAGTTTTGGGAGAAATATTTGTTTAATAACTTCTAATGGCCATCTGTAAACCATAAGTAATGAAGGACTCCACTGTGCCCCACTTTCTGCCAATGAACAGTGGCTTGATAATACCAAGTATTGTTGTAATTTATAAAATTGAAGGCAACCCCCGCTCCTGCCGCCCCCCATCTCCCCATTGCCTAGAGCGCTGCACATTGACCCCAGCTCTGACTTCTCATTACTGTGCTGAAAGTCAGCCCACGTCGGAGCGGCGAGGAGGAGCCACAGCACATGGGGTGCCACCTCGAGGTCTGCACAGGAGGACTTGGCGCTGCTATTTCCTACCCCTGCCATTTCCCACCCCTGCTTCAGCGAAAGGGACTCTAACAGGGCAGTCACTGTTGACTCTATTCTGAATTTCCTACCTTGGGGAAGAAGGGAACCAACATTTATACCTGACCAGATGGCTAAAGTGCTTTTAAAGTTTTGTTTAAGTAGAGCTGGAATTTGAGGTGCTGATCTGTGGTCTACAGTTATGTGGTAACTCATGTTGTCCAACCAACTCAGAGTTTCGTCAGTGAACAAGAAAAATGAAATCTGCTTCTTAGGCTATATTTTTCTGCTACAAATATTTTATATTTATAGCAAAACTAGACTTTCAGAGTCCTTGATTGTCTAGGGGAAGTTAACTCCCTGAGAGGATGTAGAGATTTGGGGTGGTTGATTAGACTTTTGAAAAACTCATCACCACATGCCTTCACTCCAGAGTGTTCTCAGCTAGAGTTGATTTGGTTGAGGAGGAACTGTGGCCCTCTGTAAGTTATTGCCATAGTGTATGCATTAAACCAAGTCCATTTTGAATGACCTAAAATGAAGTAACACAATCAGAAATCCCATGTGCCCATAAGCACAGATTTTTCTTTTTCATTGAAACTTTAAAGGTTATTATTGGAAACATTACTTTGCAGTGTTTTTAAAAGCCAATTCTTTTTTATCCCTTTTAGAAGTAGAATTTGCACACTTACTACAATTGAGGAGTGTCATCTCTATAACTTTTTCTCCGCCTTTGTCCCATTCTGCCCCTCTACATGTTTCCTACCAAGCATGTTTCACATTTTCCTATTAGTGGAGGAGGGAGAACCATATTTATTTATAATGAAGACACCTAAGATCCCTATGGTGAATGCAGGAACTCTCTTGGTAGTTTGTAAATACACAAAGGGATGTGTCGAGGGATGGGAGCGATGCTTATCTCTCACAGTGTGAGTGGTCTGTGTGAGGCTGTTCCTTCAGTTTCTTCTCCAGACTGTTCTTTGGTTGTCACTAAGTCAGAGGTCTGGTCCCTCATGTTTAGGTGAAAGCCAGAGAATGACAGCTGTAGTCATATCTGAGCATAAGACCTTGATGTGTGATTCCTGATGACCGGTTTCATTTATTCATGTTATAAAGCAAGGCCCTGGTCCTTTTTAAACTACTAGTTTTAAAAACCTGTGTTAAATGAACAGTAATTGCCTGGTAGGTTTTGTGTGTTTGTAGCATTGTGTGTCCATCTGTTATATGTAAAGGACAAGGCACCAGAATCAGGCTTTATTTCGATATTGAAGATGTTATTTGACATCTTTCTTGTTTCCTTACTCCCTTAGCCATCCCCTCCCCTTTTGTCCTATCATTCCCTAGAACAAGCCACCTGTCAATTGTGAAGGGTTGTGTTCTTTATGGCAGGTTCTATGCAGATTGTGCCAGAGCATGTGTGTGTTCTGTTGGCAAGCCACAGTGCTCCCTTGACTGAAGACATTTCCAGGTAGATTTCTCAGCCAGCTCTAAAACAGATTGCTTTTTCAGTGGCCTTACTCTTTGTGGGTTTTTTTTTTTTTTCTGAACTTGATATAAAGATTTTTTTTGTCCCTTGAAAAAGTAACACATGTGCATAGATCAGTTTGTACTACTTTGGTCATTGGATATTGCTGATCCTTATTGCATTGTACCTAAAGGAGAGTAACTAATGGTAACCTTTTTAATAGAGTATGTGAAAGGTAGTGGCTGATGAATCCTTAATGTTCATAGGGTCTTTTTGCTGTTACAGTTGTATATAGAAGTCTAAAGGATTTTTAAAATGATTTGCACTTTTTCACTGCATGCTTACAATTCCCAAAGGCAAAATCTGTACTGAGGTAGATCATTTGAAAGGGCTAGATTATAAAATTAAGCCTTAGAGTATGCAAAGTTCTTATAATAGTACACACTTCAGAGTAAGACAAATGCAAAGCATCTTAAGGAGTGAAAATAGAGTGTAAATCTTGCCTTTGGCACTACAAGGTTTGTGTGTGTGTGTGTGTGTGTGTGTGTGTGTGTGTGTGTCTTTAGTAGGAAATGGAAGAACACTTTTATTTTTTAAAGTGTTTAATGTTTCTGTCCTTTCTGTGAATTATTGAATTTAAGAGCCCTGCTAAATAATGAAAAAACACTTTACTAAAATTTATCAAATTATACTGGGTTCGGATTGTGAAAACATTGGCCACCTAGTAGCAGTGGTGAGGAGTGGGAGGGCCCAGCAAGCATTTATCAGAAATAGAATCACAATAGGAGGAGAATTTGACTGTCTGATATTATGATTTGATTACAATACTGAATGGGAAAAGTATCTAATATTTTGTAACAAAAAGACCTTCATATTATCTGTTTTAACCAAAATATGTAGCTATTTCCCTTAGACAGATTGGACCGCACTTATCTCCCTTGTCCTGTATCCTTTAATTTCAGGTCTCAGGATGTTTAGAAAGCTAAAACCCCCTACCCCTTTCTGGCTGAAAACTTGCCTTATTTGGTATCTTACACATTAATGTTACTAGCATCAGGAGCTTACTTACTGTTTTATTATGATTCATCTTCAGTAATTTTTAGAAGCCAGAAGAAAGCCATTGTGTCCTCTACAATTAACAAAACTGTTATCTCTGATGTACAAAGGGATATAAATACATACACTTAAACAGAGAAAAAGAGGTTGATTGAATTGTGCCTTTGAGTGAACCCAGTTTTTAAATACCGCTGTGTTTGTTTCGCCATGGCTTCAGGGATGCTACATGGCTCTTGCACCTTTTACTCCTCTGCTTTATGAAGTTTGAGTTGTATTTGTGCATCTTAAAGTAGGTTAAGGCTTGAGGCTGGGCTTTCGGGTTTTTTTGTTTTTTGTTTTGTTTTGTTTTGTTTTCTTGTACTTAAACCTGCTTGCTTCCTACCACAGATTATTTTCCCAAACACTACAAAAAAACTTTTAAAACTTTGCCATTTCATCTGTTTACACTCTTTGCCACTGATTAGCAGTATTTAAATCTTGCAAGAATATTTTGTGCTTTCTTTAGAAACACAAGAGTATAGATTTTTCTCACTGAAAAGTGAGAGTTACGCATTGCAGCCATGAAGGGATGCTAGGATCAATTATGGCAGTACCTTTTTTCCCCTCCTGTTCTTGAGCCAGTTGTGTCTTTTGTTTTGGGTCCCACTTAGGATTAATGGATGTAAGGTATTTTCCTGTGCCTTTATTTTGTGTCATTCTATTGGAAGGAGGTGTAATGGCAGAATAGCATCGTGTTGGGGGTTTTCCTTCAAACACTGCAAGTGGTATTGCCACCATGTGAACCTCAAATATGCAATCCAGTTGTGTTGGTTTCTCGGTGACTTGGAGTGTTCATCTCTTCATGAATTGTGAGCACTGACCATGTTCTTCAGTTCTTAATTATGGTGAGTTGACAAATACCAACTACTGCTTTTCTTTAGGTGGCTATAAATTTCTTACTGTCAGAAGGAAATGACATTATATTCTGTTCCACTGAATGTCAGAGATCAGCAGGCACTGTACTGGGTAGAGAAGTGCCTATACTTCTCTACCTAAGAGGGCAGGAGGGAAACCCTACAGCTCCTTGTGAGCCTATATATTAGTATATCAGCCTGGAGAGGACAAGGGAATAAGACCACTCATAGTGAAGCTGGCCAAGCTGCACTGGTCGGACCAGGCAGTGGCTGACCTAAGGAAGACAACTTGCTTTGCTTAAAAGTAGATTTTTTAAGCAATGCTTAACACAGGCAGTATTCACCTTTGTTCAGGCCATCGACATGTATTGTTAAAATTACTGCATATCCCCCTCAGATATCAAGTATACACTGTTCATGTTGGGGTTGTGTGTGTGTGTGTGTGTGTATGTGTGTATGTATGCACGCATGTGTCCCAAATCTTGTTTTAATTTTTTTTTTCTGAATGTGATCATGTTTTGGATGATACCTGAGCAGGGTTGCCTTTTTTTTATTTATTACCATTATATATTATATTATATTATATTATATATTTTTTGCTTATAACTTTGGAGGAAAGTCAAATCTTGGTATTATTAAAATTGTTTTAAAAAGGAGTAAATTTTCCAGTTGATAAATGAAAATCACTGGCCTATGTTTAATAAGTTTTTCTTTAATTACTGTGGAATAACGTGCCAGCTATCATCAACACAATGATTTTGTACATAGGGTAGGGAAGCAGTGATGCTCTCAATGGGAAGATGTGCAACACAAATTAAGGGGAACTCCATGTATTTTACCTACTTCAGCAATGGAACTGCAACTTGGGGCTTTGTGAATAAAATTTAGCTGCCTTGTATAGTCGTTTGAAAGAATATGTGATCTGTGAGAGAATTATAGTTTTTTTTAGAAGAAAAATCTGCAAAAGATCTTTCCAAAGACAATGTGCCACAGATCTTTTGTTCTCTGTAATGAGGATTAATTGCTGTTTAAACAAAAATGTAATTGTTCATCTTTAAATTCTTTCCTTTTCATAAGAGGATCAAGCTGTAAAAAAACAAAAAAATTAATAAAAATTTCGAGAAATCATTGGGATTGAATCCATGCTTTCTCTTTACCTGAATACAGTAATTCCTAATACCATTATGTGAAATTGCTATCTATAGCCAAGGAGTTTCATGTGAGCAATGTGTCCTTATTCGCAATATTTATTGCTGGAATGGAGAAAGAACTGTGTTCAGAAGGCAGCTTATCCTTCTGTTCAGTTGATCTCACTAAGATCATAATCGGACACAAATTGGCCTGACAGCACCAGTGTGGCTTCTTATCCTAACATCAACTGGAGGGTGTAGTAGTGACCAAATTTGCCTATTTCCAAATTTGCTGGGTGGACAGGTTTGTAGAATGTTGGTATTGAAAGGAATCTAAAGGTTATCTGGCCTTTTCACCCTTTGCCACCGTTAAAGAAAAAATACTCTTTGTGATTTCATGAAATGGGAAAGGACCTAGGTGCTGAAATCTGACTTCCTTGTGTTTGAATCTGATTTTCTGGTTTGCTAATTATGTGACCCTTGGTCAAATTAACCTCTGCATTTCTCTTTTACAGCTGTTGAAATGGTATCCACCCAGTAAGATGGCAGGGATCACATTAGATGGTGCATTGAGATTGCTTAGCATGGTGTGTGGCGTTATGTAATCACTCAGAAACCAGTGGCTATTTCATTTCCTCCCCTTACTGCACTGCCATATCCCAGCTGCTGACCCTCCAGCCGGAACACTCACTGCCTTCCTCTTCCTTTTTAATTTTTTGTCCTTCCAAACGTTAGATCAGTCTCCACTTGTACTAGTTCTAGTGAACAAACATGGACCCAACCCCTGTAAATTTATAGTAAAGTTGAAAAGTCAACAATAACTGTTGTACAAGGCATGCAATAGCAAGTGTGGGGAAAGGGAGTGTTTTAGATCTGATTGAGAAAAACTACAGGGAAAAGAATCTAATTTGAACTAGGGCTTGAAAAATGGGTCTCAGTCGTCAAGTCTCTTCTGGGTGTTTAACCTTTTTCACCAAAACTTTCCATGTCATATCTTGTATAACTTAATAGTCCAGGTATGGTTGTGCCAATTTAACCTCCTTGTTAATTGTTTCTAATCTGGGGATATTATAAAGAATGTTTCCATTTGGGGAAATTTTTGGGGAAATTCAAATATTTTGAATTTGGGATATTTCTTTGGAATTCCAAGCAGTGGATTGTATAGTGAAAACATTCATTTTTCTTTTTTTTTTGGAAAATATTCAAGCATATCCTGAAAAAACAAATACTATGTATACATGTATTCCTACCACCTAGATTCAACAATTAACATTTTACCGTATTTTTTATGTAAATGTGTAGGTGTGTACACTTAGGCTGAATAGTGAGTTGCAGACATATTTCACCCCTAAAAGTTACAGCATGCATCTGTCAGGACACTTTCCAAAGTAGTCACAATACCATTATAGCATCTAAAGACATTTCTCAATGCTTAATGTTCAGTCCATATTCAAATTTCTGTAGCTGCCTTCAAACTTACCTTTTTGAACATGGCTTCAACTGTTTCATGCATTACATTTAGTGATTATGTCTCCTTAGTCTTGAGAACAATCCTTCCTTCACCCACCCCAAATTTTTTTTTTTTTTTTTGGAGACAGGCTGTCACCCAGGCTGGAGTGCAGTGGCACAATCATAGCTCACTCTAGCACTCAGTCGATCCTCCCACCTCCGCCTCCTGAGTAGTGGGGACTACAGGCACATGCCATCACGCCCAGCTAATTTTTGTGTTTTTTATAGAGAGACTGTTTCACCATGTTTGTCCAGGTTGGTCTTGAACCCCTGGGCTCAAGTGATCTACCCTGCCTAGGCCTCCCAAAATGCTGGGATTACAGGTGTGAGCCACCACGCCCAGCCACCCCCACCTTTGTAATGTCCCCCATCCTCGATTTGTCTGGTTCCCCCAAATGTTCATTAATTCATTCATCTCCTATATTTTCTATAAACTGCAAGTTCAGCCTAGGGGTCTGATTATATTTAGCAAGAATCCTTCACGGTGATGCTGTGGGCTTCATACTGGATCACATCAGGAGGTAACTAAAATGGTTTTTATGTGTGATAATAAATTTGAGTCTTTGGTTAAGATATGATCACCAGAACTCTCCTTTATAAATATGATCTTTTCCCTATCCCCACAACCTTTCACTTAAGTGATTTTATTATAGCACGCATTGGTGATCCTTGCTAAAAAGATTACTTCATTGGGAGTTAAAGAATGGGAAGAGTATATTTTACAGCCTCTTGTTATTGTCAGATAACCCATAGAAAACTTTTATCGGCCGGGCACGCTGTCTCACGCCTGTAATCACAGCACTTTGGGAGGCTGAGGCGGGCGGATCAGGAGATTTGGAGGTCCCAAATCAGGATTTGGGAGGTCAGGAGATTGATACCATCCTGGCTAACACGGCGAAACCCCATCTCTACTAAAGATACAAAAAAATTAGCCGGGCGTGGTGGCGGGTGCCTGTAGTCCCAGCTACTCGGGAGGCTGAGGCAGGAGAATGGCGTGAACCTGGGAGGCAGAGCTTGCAGTGAGCCGAGATGGTGCCACTGCACTCCAGCCTGGGTGACAGAGTGAGACTCCGTCTCAAAAAAAAAAAAAGTTTTATCACATTTTCAGAGTATCTATTTTCCTAATCCTTTATCTAACCTGGGTATTATGTTGGAAAACGGGAAGGGGAAAAGTCACTGAACTTGATAGGTGGCAAATGGTGTCCCTGGTGTGTTTTATTCCATGATAGAGTATTTTTCCCTCACATTAAGCTGCCATTTGCAGTGCATGGGTTATGTGACTAGTATTCTAGACCCAGTTCAAATGCCCAACTTGGTAGATGGGGGAAAGCTGTTTTCACCAGTTATATAGATTGAGTTCACCACTCGGAAGGGTTCTGCTAATAAGGAAGGGGATGCTAAGCAGTAAAGAAAAGATGATCCACCAGGCTGAAAAATGCATCTTTTTCCTTTTGATTTATGTATTTAGAGGATATTAATCTTTTGTTAAGTATTTCTCTCCAAATTAAGTTTTTTATTTTTATTATGCTGGGCTTTAAAAAAAAAAATTTAAGTCGGCAGTGTCCTTGCCAACTTTTGATGTCTCCATAAGGTGCATACAGACTATTTCCCAGATGCTGTACAAGGCAGTTTTACTATCACTGAATACTGGCAACTACTCTGTGAGGTTAAAGTGGTAATCTCCCTTTGTGTTCTTGTATTCGCAAGTATCTAGGCACTTTTGGAGCCTGCATTATTTGAATAGGCACTGGCTCACTATTTGCCAGGGTTGTTAGGAATGTAATTGTCACAATCCAGGCTACTTTAAGTCATCTCGGTGGTGCTTAGAACCCTCAAATCCATTCCAAATAACTTTGAAGCCCAATGTGTCTTTACCAGAATATAATCGGAGGTTTATCTGCTGTTACTTTGGTAGTGATTAGATAATTGTACTGTCTAGTCTGTTTTGTCTGAGGAACAGGACTCTTTCAGCGTTTGTGGTTTTCCAGTAGACCACACTCAGCTGAAAGCAAGACTGTACTGAGACACCAAGGCTCTGATAATAAGGGACTTTGCCCTTCCAACAGACTGAGGGCAGGCCTTGAAATACTCTTTGAACACACAATTCTATTTTAGCTTTAAAAAGACCATGTGCCTCCCCTGGGTAAGTGCTTTAAATCACCCTTCTCTATTATGGAGGCCCAGTCCTAACATCTCATTTACCTTATTTCATGTGTAGGAGGAAGAAACAATTACAGGTTCTGATATCTTCACTGCTAACTATTCCTATAAATTATCCTCTAAGAAACACTACCAACCTCTTCTCAAAAAAGGTGCATGAGCACATATTTTCTTAGGAATACTCACACTACGGGATGTGGAAAACCAGTCGTGCTCAACTGAATGAACTACAGAAAAATGCCTTTAGTTTTCCATCGTTGAACTACAATCTTTGAAGAAACTCCTTGTGCAGGTAAAACTTGGTACCCAGGACTGCAACTGAGGAATTCACAATCCCAAGGGAAGAAGCAAGTGATCCTGGTAGAGTGGTTTTAAAGAGCTTCCCAAGCTTACATATACATGAGAATGTAATTTTTCCATCCTATTTTTAAGCTGATTTACAAATAAATAGACTAGTAAAACAAATTACAGTTAGCCTTCCATATCTATGGGTGCTGCATTGGTGGATTCAACGGAGATAGAAAATATTCAGGGTGAAAAATTCCCACAAAGTTCTAAAAGACAAAACGAATTTGCCATGTGCCGAGTACTATGTTGCATCCACGCGAATGAAGTGATGTGTAGTTATTGTATTGGGTATTGAAAGTAATGTAGAGATGATTTATAGTATATGGGAGGATGTGCAGAGGTTATATGCAAATATTGTGCCATTTTACAAAGGGACTTAAGCATCCATGGATTTTGGTATTTGTGGGGATCCTGGAACCAACCCCACACTTACACCAAGGGACAACTATATAGAGGCATACAGAGCAAAAAGCAAAAGGGCAAGTGTACTTCCTCCCCAGATTCTACAGCCATTAAGTTCATGCGTATCTTTCTACAACTTTTCTGTGCATTGTTTTTTACACTGTGTATCAGTCCTTTTTCAATGTCCAGCATATTTTGGCTACAAAGTACCATGTAATAAGATATGCCACCATTTATTTAAACATTTTCCCATTATGGACACAAGTCACTCCTACCCACAATATTCTGTGGTTACAACAATGTACTGAAGGAATCGTAGTACACAACATCTTTGTACATTCTTACAAGTATTCTATAGGATAAATTCCTGGAAGGGAAATGTCTGGGTCAAAGCGTAAGCTAAATTTTAAATTTTTGATGTTACAGGCCGGGTGTGGTGGCTCACACGTGTAATCCCAGCACTTTGGGAGGCTGAGGCAGGTGGATCATAAGGTCAAGAGATCAAGACCATCCTGGCCAACATGGTGAAACCCTGTCTCTACTAAAAATACAAAAAAAAAAAAAAAATTAGCTGGGCGTGGTGGCATGCACCTGTCCTCTCAGCTACTTGGGAGGCTGAGGCAGAAGAATCACTTGAACCAAGGAGGTGGAGGTTGCAGTGAGCCAAGATTGCGTCATTGCACTCCAGCCTGGCGACAGAGCCAAGACTGTCTCAAAAAAACAAATTTGATGTTACCAAACTACCTTCCCCACCAACTGCAGATGATCTTACATTTTTGCCAGTCGTGAGTGCAGTGCAAAAAACAAATCTTACAGTACTTTAATTGCATTTATCTGACAAATGAAGTGAACCATTTTATCACAAGTCCATTGGTCATTTGTGTGACTGTATGGATTGCCTATTCCTGTACTTAGTTCATTTTCTGAGATTGTCTTTTGCCTACTAGTTTGTAGAGTAAGAAGGTTGTACAAGGTTGATTGCCTCCAACCAACTGCATGACTCTTCCTGAGTTTGCTCCACTGCCTACACCAGTGCTTACACTGCCTGTGCTACACCAGCTGCTTACAACAGTTCCCACCTTTACCTTTCTTCTTACAAATGCTACAGGAAAAAATGATCAATCCTTGAGTGAGACTTTATGTGTGTCACCAACTCAGGATCTTTGGCATTTGAAGCTCCACTAATATCTTTTTACTACTTGTCCAAGCAAATGATATTTATTCTGGATAAAGTGGAAGCTGTTTAACATTGGCAGTTTTGAAACCCACTGAATGAATATGAATTTCATCATGGATTGTCTTTATGGCCCAGAGAGATCAAATCTAAAATTGTTTGCCAAATGTCAGTCCTGAACTGAACTATAGTCCTATTAACCTGATATTTGCTTATCTTGAATGAAGGTTAAAAAGAGGAGACTGGTTTCTTGTCCTTGTGAAATTTACTCACATCCAATCAATAGTTTCAGTGATTCCTTTGTGTAAAATTACATGCTTCAGTATGTGTGTAGGCATTAAAGCATAGGTTAGGGTGCCCAGCTCCTGGATGACATGTGTCTACCCAAGTTACAGGTAACTTGAGACCTGGTGTTTTTCCATTCAACTAGCCATTGTCTCTGCTTTCAGCCATTCCTCTTAACACAGATGTCAGTATTCTAAAACTAGCACCCTGTGGACCCACTGTTCAGATTATTTCAAGCTTGAGAGCAGAGCATAAGCCAGTTTATCTGACAGGTGGAGGACAGCACTCCTCTTGTACCTATGTATTTGTCTGGAATTCCCCACAGCAAAACAGAGCCAACCAGCATTTTCCCCTTTCCTACATCCATGATACATTCCCATCCTTATAGCACAACACTGACCTAAAAAAGTAAAATTGTGGAGAAGGGGAAAGAAGTATATATGAAGCTACATGCCCTACGTACCTTCCATTGCTTGTACTTTGAAACCATCTTTCAAATTAGTCATTATGCTTTACAGATGACACGTGAGCCCAAGATAAGTATAGTCATCCCTTGGTATCCATGGGGGATTGGATCCTGGATTTTCCCCCATACCAAAATCCAAGGATGCTGAAGTCCCTGATATAAAATGGTATAGTATTTTCATATAATCTACACACATCCTCCCCTATACTTTAAATCATCTCTAGATTACTTATAATTCCTAATAAAATGTAAATGCTATGTAAATAGTTGTTACATTGTTTAGGGAATGACAATATGAAAGTCTGTACCTGTTCAGAACGGATGCAACACCATCCCTTTTGCCACCCCCATGCCCTCAATATTTGCAATTCACAGTGGGTTGAATCCATAGATGCAGAACCCAAGGACAGAGGGACAACTGTAATCTGTCCATGGTTAGGGAGCCAGTAAAAGGTGAAGCTCAGATGATACAGATTTGTCTGACTTCAAGTTATGAAGGGGGTTTTGCTTGTGAGAATAAACTAGTGAAAATGTGGTTTTATAAACTGCTTTAATGTAATCTGCAGCCAGTCTTAACACTGTTACCATTTAACCACTTTTGGATTGTACTATAGACAATTAGACTGAGGTTAATAAGACTGGACTGTTAATAGGCCTTAGAGGCTTTATAAACTGGAGCTTGAGAAGTCCTAAAAATCTGCAGTCATCAGCAACTCTTCTAATGCATCATTAGAAGCACATGGAGGATCACCCCATCCAATGCTGCTTTCCATGTTGCTCTGTGGATTTTCTCCATTTACCAGCACTAGTCAAGACACTAGTGCACCTCTAGTGACAGCTAAAATTGACAGTTTTTCTTTCCTTATTTGCATGAAGACATGTATTATTTAATAAATAAAAGTTTAATAAAACAC
This sequence comes from Pan troglodytes, assembly GCF_028858775.2. Classification (NCBI taxonomy): domain Eukaryota; kingdom Metazoa; phylum Chordata; class Mammalia; order Primates; family Hominidae; genus Pan; species Pan troglodytes. Next base: position 88,527,684 of record NC_072401.2, read on the forward strand.
TAAAGTAAATGTTAGTGTAACACACATTTCAAGAAATGAGCATAAAGTAAATGTTTTTAAGTCATGAATAATGTAAACTAAGCTTTAATGGGTAAAATCCCAGGAAATAAGAAATAGTAACTGAAACAGGCAAGAGTATAAATTCCCCCAGGGTCCTCCAAGTTTGAGAGTATAGGGGCAGAATAAAACTTTAATTCTGAAGCTAGTGACCCTGAAGTTTGAATGCCTTGGCCCCCTCACCTGCCTTACACTGTCCAGGCAAAACAGCCAACCAGAAATTTAAAAAATGGCACTCAATTACCATCCTTTACCTTGCACAAGTTACGTGAATGTCTGGTACTATATTTCCTCATCTGTAAGAAAAAAGGAAGGAGTTGAAATATGATATCCTAAAGTGTATGAGATAAAGATACTGGTAATCAAATATTTCCCTGTTAAAGATGGTGTATTAAAATCTAAAAAGATACACAGAACTTATTAAAAAGACCACTGTCCTTTAAAATCATCTTGGTGGTTTCTTCACATGTATTACCACAGTTCAAAACAAATTTACAACAAAATTCTTTAAAACTGCCTTCAGGGCCCAGCATAGTGGCTCACGCCTGTAATCCCAGCACTTTGGGAGGCCGAGGTGGGCGGATCACGAGGTCAGAGGTTTGAGACCAGCCTGGCCAACATGGTGAGACCCTGTCTCTACTAAAAATACAAAAATTAGCCAGATGTGGTGGCACACACCTGTAGTCCCAGCTACTCAGGAGGCTGAGGCAGGAGAATCGCTTGAACCCGGGAAGCGAAGATTGCAGTGAGCCTAGACTGCGCCACTGTACTCCAGCCTGGGCGACAGAGCAAGGCTCTGTCTCAAAAACAATAACAACAAAAACTGCCTTCAGAACTATATGCAAGCATAGGTACATCCTATTTATTTTATGGTTGCTTTTCTACAAAGAGTTAAACAATACTATCCACATAAATAACTCATCAGACTTGGCTCCAAAACACAATTGCAAAAGACAGAGAATAAAAATGTGTCCCTATTAGATAATTTCAGTATCTACCTAAGTTGTTTTCTTTGGGCAATGATGGCAGCACCATTGGAGTAAGTTTAAAATCTCCATGTTAATTCTTTAAAAACCAGTATTCAGCCAGGCGCGGTGGCTCACACCTATAATCCCAGCACTTTGGGAGGCTGAGGCTGGAAGATCACCTGAGGTCAGGAGTTTGAGACCAGCCTGACCAACATGAAGAAACCCCCGTCTCTACTAAAAATACAAAATTAGCCAGGTGTGGTGGCGCATGCCTGTAGTCCCAGCTACTCGGGAGGCTAAGGCAGGAGAATCGCTTGAACCCAGGAGGCAGAGATTGCAGTGAGCCAAGATCGTGCCATTGCACTCCAGCCTGGGCAACAAGAGCAAAACTCTGTCTCAAACAAACAAAAAAACCCAGTATTCATAGTGTCAACATTTTATAGGTTCTGATACATGTTTAAAAATTATCTTAATCTCCTTCCTCATATCCAAAGCTTACCCCCTAGACTTGGCTAAATGTTCTCTTATCCTAATCTTTATACTCCCTTATCCACCTCTAACTGATAAGTGGAGTGGACCATACTTACTAAGGAGTGGAATCACTGTGTACCCAATGTCACATACAAAAATGCCCCCTCCATCCCCTTACCTCAAATTGAGTAAAGCAGTAGGTCAACCATAGGCAGTCCCATCCATCAGGCTCTGCTATTCTGTGTTCAGGCATAAAATACACACATGTATACATATGATTTCATAGACATGTCAGGACAATGAAATGCATTGTTGGGTAATTTGGAAATCTAAAGCCTAAGAGCTCAGGGAAATTTCACATATATACATTCTCTCCACTTTCTAAAAAATAAATGACATCACCTGTGTGAGTGATAGCTTTAAAGCAAAAACTTCTTACGTTAAATCATTAAATGTTTGCTTCTACTACCCTAATTTCCTGAAGCCACATCTTTTTTTACTTACCAAATACACATGCCTTAAATAAGTAAATTCCTGGCCAGGTTCCTTACTTAGCTCAAAGTTTTAACTTTTTTTTTTTTTAAACATGCACAGTGTTCTGTCCTTTCAGCAGAGCCCTAGGAGCAGCCGAGACCTAGTCTCCTAAATTTTTACAACTCTCCATAGGCATATTTACAAGGTGTTACCTGAAAATACCAACAAGCCACCAGACTCTACATTTGTGTCCAATTCATTAAAAAGAATTTATATTCATTCCACTAGTAAAAATTATTTATTTCTCTGGCTCTGATTTGAAAGGATGTAATAGGTTTGAGTAAACAATAACCATCTCTGGCCTTTTTTCCCCTTCTTTGTAGGCGTTAGCCACTCTACAGGTCTAAACACTTGTTATAGCAAAAGATCTTAGTGCATAAAGTGGATAAGATCTAAAGCACACAAATTTAGTTTTGACTATAATGTACCTCTTGGGATTATGTAAAAGCCACAGCCAACCAGCTCAGCTCCTGGGTATTATTAATAGTAGTAATGAAGTAAAACATTTTGAAACTGGACTCAAATTGTGTTCAGTGTGCTAAACCAGGGATGCTGTGAAATGAATGTAAATTTTAACAAGCCTATTCTGAGCTTTAGACTTCTCATTAGTGCCCCTTTCCCAAGTGTAATGTGCAGAATGAGCCACTAGAGGGCAATCATTTTCTTTAGGAAAAAGATGCTGTTTGAAAGCACTGTACATTCATTTAACTACAATGACACCATGTCTCACACCCAGGAGAATGGATATAATCAAAGGAAAAGGCAATATCAAGTGTTGGAGGGGACAAGGAGCAACTGGAAATCTCATACGTTGCTGATGGAAACATATGGTACCGCCACTTGGATAACAGTTTGCAGTTTCTTAAAAAGTTAAAATCATGTTACAATAAAACCCAGCAATTCCACGTATATGAAACTACCCAAGATAAATGAAAGCATATGGTCAATTAAGATATGTTCATGAACATTCATGGCATCACACATAATAGCCAAAAATTGGAAACAATCCAAACAACCATTATTGGTGAATGAATAAACAAAATGTGATATATGCATATGAGGGAATACTATTCAGCTATAAAAAATTCTACACTATGGATGAAGTGAACCTCAAAAATATTATGCTAAGTGAGAGAAGCCAGATGCAAAAGATTATAGTGTGTGATTCAATTTATATGAAATACCCAGAAAAGACAAATTTATAGACAGAAAGCAGATCAGTGGCTACCTAGGGTGAAGAGAAAGGAGGGGAGGAGTGGGGACTGACTGCAGACGGGCTCATGAGAATTTCAGGGGGCTGATGAAAGTGTTCCAAATCTGGATTATGATGAGGCTGGCACAATGCTACAGGTTTACTGAATCACCATGTACACTTACAGTGGGTGAATTTAATATAAATCATACTTCAATAAAGCTAACAAAAAACACACTGATTTAGCACTGCATTAGAATAGGTACTGGGAAATGAAACAAGTGAAAGAAAGAAAACTAGAGCACTGTGTATTAGAATGTAATACAAATAGCCACTATGTCATTCGGTCCTGAGCTCTGGCTTTTCAGACAGGAAAAAAGCTCACTGTTTGCAAACAGACTAGGGAAATTTAGGAATTTATGATCAGGTAAGAATTTTATTACTTTTGGCCAAAGGCCATTACATTTGTTACATTAAACAGAAACATTTGTTTAAAAAGGAAGGTTGTAAAGTTTCAAGCAGAATGCAATTATTTTCTGACTCTCCATCAGTACTTTGGAGTCATATTTATGAAGGGATTTAAAACACATCAATGTGCTAAGGGTCTGATGTTATATAAAATAACTAATAACTTGAGATATTCAGGGCAAAGAGAGACACTTGAAGTGACAGGCATATCCATACCAAGTAATTTTACATTTCCTGAATTATCCTTTTATAAACTAGTTTAAATTTACTTAAGAAACTTCAGGTATAATAATATATGAGATCAAAAGGCTCGTTCTGGCCTGTAATCCCAGCACTTTGGAAGGCTGAGGCAGGAGGATTGCTTGAGCCCAGCAGTTCATACCAGCCTGGGCAACTTAGCAAGACCTGTCTCTACAAAAATATCAAAATTAGCCGGGCATAGTGGTGCGGGCCTGTAGTGCCTACTACTCAGTAGACAGAGGTGGGAGAACCACTTGAGCCCGGGAGGTCAAGGCTGCAGTGAGTCATGTTCACGTCATTGCACTCCAACCTGGGCAGCAAAGCAAGACCCTGTCTCAAAAAAAAGAAAGCTCTGTTAAGGTCTATAAGCAGCAGTCTCCAACTTTTTTGGCACCAGGGACCAGTTTTGCAGAAGACAATTTTGCCACGGACAGGGCAGGGGTGGGGACAGGTGGTTTGGAGATGAAACTATTCCACCTCAGCTCATCAGGCATTAGATTCTCATAAGGAGATTGCAACCTAGATCCCTCACATGCGCAGTTCACAATAAAGTTTGCTCCCCTATGAGAATCCAATGCTGTCATTGGTCTGACAGGAGGCGGAGCTCAGGCAGTAATGCTCACTGGCCTGCCGCTCACCTCCTGCTGTGCAGCTCCGTTCCCAACAGCCCACGGACCAGTATTGATTTGAGGCCCGCGGACGGGGGCCCCCTGGTCTATGGAACGTCTTCAACACATAAATTTCAGAGGAGGCTAGTGGTACGCAAGAGAAAAATTAGTGAATATTAAGACAAAACTATGTCTTTTCTTTGGCTTCTAGAATGGTAGTGGTTTATGGGGTTATAAAAGACAAGATCATCCAAAGGGCTCTCCCATTACTATTAGTTCCTAGTTCAATTATAAACAATATACTTTTAAAAATGCTTTACTGGGCTCTCAAGAAAGCAGGGACACTGAAAGGCCAATATAAGAGATGGAACCTGAGCAGGAGTGGTAACTAAACAGGAAAACCAAAGTTGCCCTGAGGACAAATGCCATTATCAGCGCTGGGACTGAGAGACCAAGTTCTGGACCCATAGCAAAAGGAGGAGCCAAGAAGAAAGCTAAAATGCCCCAGGTCAGTTTTGTTCCCTAGCCTAGAGACACAAATGTGAAACCTCTCTGAAGGAGCACATTCCCAATTAAAGAACCTCTGGATTCTCAACAGGTTCTACTAAATATATATTTACAAATAAAAATCACCAAACACAGGAAGAATGGCATACCGTAAGGAAAAGTTCAACAGAGACAATAAACAGATTTAGACCCTCAAGGGACTTCAGATATTGGAATTACTGGCTACAGGATATAAAGATAACTATGTATGAAATGCCCAAAGAAATAAAAAAGATAGAAACCAAAGAAACAGAGGAAGTCTAGCCAGAGCAATTAGGCAAGAAAAATAAATAAAAGGCTTCCAAATTGTCGCTCTCCACTGAGAATATAATCTTACATCTAGAAAAGCCTCGACTCTGCCAAAAAAATTGTTAGATTTGGTAAATGAATTCAGTAAAGTTGCAGGACACAAAACTAATATACAAAAATCAGTAGTATTTCTATACACCAACAATGAACTAGTGGAAAAAGAAATCAAGAAAGCAATCCTATTTACAATAGCTCCCCATAAAAATAAAATACATAGGAATAAATTTAACTGAGGAGGTGAAAGATGTCCATAGGAAAACTATAAAACACTGATGAAAGAAACCGAAGAAGTCATAAATAAATGGAAAGACATTCCATGTTTCTAAATCAGAAAAATTACTATTGTGAAAATGACCATAATTCCAAAAGCAATCTACAAATTCAGTGCAATCCCTATCAAAATACCAGTGTCAGTCTTCACAGAAATAGAAAAAAAAAATCTTAAAACACACATGAAAGTACAAAAGACCCTGAATAGTCAAAGCATTCCTGAGCAAAAAGAGTAATGCTGGAGGTATCCATACTACCTGACTTCAAAAGGTACTATAAAACTATAGAAACCCCAACAGCATGGTACTGGCATAATAACAGACACACAGACCAATGGAACGGTAAAGAGAACCCAGAAATAAATTCACATATTTATAGTCAACTGATTTTCAACAAAGTGCCAAGAACATTCAGTAAGGAAAGGACAGTCTCTTCAATAAATAGTGCTGGGAAAACTGGATATCCATGTGCAGAAGAATGAAATTAAACCCCTATCTCTTACCATATACAAAAAGCAAATCAAAATGGAGTAAAGACTTAAATGTACGACTTGAAACTATGAAACTACTAAAAGAAAACATTGGGGAAACACTTCAGGACGCTGTTTTGGTCAAAGATTTTTTGGGTAGGACTTCAAAAGCACCAGAAACAAAAACAAAAATAGACAAATGGAATTACATCAAGCTAAAAAGCTTCTGCACAGCAAAGGAAACAATCAATTGAATGAGGAGACAACACACAGAATGGGAGAAAATAATGTGCAATCTCTCCATCTGACAAGGGATGAATATCCAGAATACACAAGGAATTCAATTCAATAGCAAAACAAAACAAAACAAATAATCTCAGGTCTTACGGGACAATACAGAAAAAAAAAACCACAAATAATCCACTTTAAAAATGGGCAAATGATCTGAATAGACATTTCTCGAAAGACACACAAATTGCCAGCAGGTATATGAAAAAATGCTCTACATCACCAATCATCAGAGAAATATAAATCAAAACCACAACAATATCTTACCCCAGTCAGAATGGCTATTAAGATTAAAAATAACAGATATTGGCAAGGATGCAGAGAAAAAGAAACTCTTATATATTGTTGGTGGGAATGTAAACTAGTACAGTCACTATGGAGATTTCTCAAAAACTAAAACCAGAATTACCATTCGATCAAGCAATCTCATTACTAGGTATCTACCCAAAGGAAAAGAAATCAATACATCAGAGGGATACCTGCACTTGCATGTTTATTGCAGCACTATTCACGATAGCAAAGATATGAAATCAACCTAAGTGTTCACCAGTGCATGAATGGATAAAGAAAATGTGGCATATGTACACAATGGAACGCTATTCAGCCATAAGAAAAAGAATGAAATCATGCCATTTGCAGCAACATGGATGGACTGGAAGTCACTATGTTAGGTGAAATAAGCCAGGCACAAAAGACAAATATCACATGTTCTTACTTACATGTGGGAGCTAAAAAATTTGATCACATGGAGGTAGACAGTGGAAAGATAATAGAGGCTGGGAAGGGTGAGGGCAGGGGATGGGGGAGGATGAAGACAAGTAGGTTAAAGAGTACAAACAGATAGTTGGATATAATTAAATTCAATGTTTGATAGCAGAGTAGGGTGACTACAGTTAAAATCATAGCTGGGTGATGGACACTCTAAATACTCTGACTTGATCACGATACATTATATACATGCAACAAAATTTTACATGCAACCTATCAATATGTACAAATTTTTCTAAAAAGCTCAGCAAACTGGAACTTCCTTGCTCTGATAGAGTAGCAAAACCAAGGAAGATTCAATATTGTAGCACTGTCAATACTCCCTAATTAATCTTTAAATGTGATTCTAGTTGAAAGAAAGAGAAAGAGAGATAGGGAGAGAAAGGAAGCTGGGCACAGCGGCTCAATACCTATAATCCCAGCACTTTGTGAGGCTGAAGCCAGGAGGATCGCTTGATGCCAGGAGTTCAAGACCAGCTGTGCAACATGGCGAGGCCCTGTCTCTACAAAAAATTTAAAAATTAGCTGGGCCTAATGGTGTGCACCTGTGGTCTCAGCTACTTGGGAGGCTGAGGTGGGAGGATCGCTTGAGCCCAGGAGTTTGAGACTACAGTGAGCCATGTTTGTACCACTGCACTCTAGCCTGGGTGACAGAGTGAAACACTGTCTCAAAAAAAAAAAGGGGGGGGGGGGACAGAAAAAGAAATTTCCTACAGCTATTTGCTTTTTATCCCCAAGGAATTTTACAAACTGATTCTCATACTGAATTTAAAAAGCAGGCCAGGCATGGTGGCTCATACCTGTAATCCCAGCACTTTGGGAGGCTGAAGCGAGAGAATTGCTTGAGCCCAGGAGTTCAAGACGAGCCTGGGCAACACAGAAAGGTGGGGTGGAAGAGTGGAGGGAGGGGAGGCAGGTGGGGGTCGTGGGGGTGGTGGATCACCTGAGCCCAGGGAGGCTGAGGCTACAATGAGCCATGATCATACCACTGCACTCCAGCCTGGGCGACAGAGCAAGACCCTGTCTCAGAACAACAACAAAAAAACAAAACCAGAAGGCCAAGAACATTCCTTAAGAAAAATACAAAGGTAAGAGACTACCCTTGTCAGGTATCAAGACATATAATCAAGTTATAACAATTAAATAATGTGCTACTTGGCCCTTGCTTAGGCAAACTGACCAATGGAACAGAACAGGAAGTCCCCAAATAAACATTTGGCTACAATGGCAAATTTCCATGTAAGTAAAGCCTCTGAGGAAAGGATGCATTAGTCAATAAATGGCGCAGAGAAAACTGATTTTCTACATAGTAAAAAAATAAAATTTTAAATCTATATCACACATACACAAATCAATTCCAGGTAGGCTAAAAACTTAACTGAGACACTTTTTTGATTTTCAGAAGCAACATTAAGCAACTATGACCCTGGGATAGGACAAATTTCTTAAAACATAAAAATAACTCACATTTGAAAATATTAAATTTTGTTTACAAAAAAACCCAAAGTGAAAAGCTACAAACTGGATGAAGATATGTGCAAGAACAAAAAAACAACAAAAATATCAATATCCTAAATACAAAAAATTCTTAAATAAGAGCAAAAACAGAAAAATAAAAGACATCAAGACATATTTCACAGAACAGGAATGACTAATAAACATGAAAATGTTTTTAACTTATTAATAACCAGAAAAATGCATTTTTTCTTTTATAGTGAAGTGAGTGCTGTCACATTCATAAGGAAAATGCAATTTAAAGCCACAATAAAATACCATTTTACACCTAACAGACTGGAAAGAATTGGGTCTTATGATAGCAAGTAAATAAGAAACCATACTGTAAAGCAGTGCAACCAGTTTGGGAAACAATTTGGCATTATCTTGTAAAACTGTTAAAAAGCTGATCAGGCACATGCCTTACAAACCACCAACTTTGAATCTAGGTTTATATGCTAAAGAAACTCTTGGACATGAGCACCAAAAAATTGGATATGAATGTTCGTTTCAGCATTGTTTGTAAAAGCAAAAAAAAAAAAGAAAAAGAAAAACTAGACCCAAGAAAATAAATTGTAAAAATAAACCTGTTGAATAAAAACATCAAGTTACATAAGACTACATAAAGAATACTTTGTTGTTGTTTGTTTTTGAGATGGAGTCTTGCTCTGTTGCCCAGGCTGAAGTGCAATGGCGCGATCTCAGCTCACTGGGATTACAGGCGTGAGCCACTGCGCCCCGCCAGGATGATACTATTGTTCACAAAAATAAACAATATATAGCCATGGGACATATGTATGAAAGCAAAAGGGAGGCCAGGTGCGGTGGCTCACACCTGTAATCCCAGAACTTTGGTAGGCCGAGGTGGGCAGATCACAAGGTAAGGAGATCGAGACCATCCTGGCTAACAAAAATACAAAAAATTAGCCGGGCATGGTGGCAGGTGCCTGTAGTACCAGCTACTTGGGAGGCTGAGGCAGGAGAATGGCGTGAACCCGGGGGGTGGAGCTTGCAGTGAGCCGAGATCGCGCCACTGCACTCCAGCCTGGGAGACAGAGCAAGACTCCATCTCAAAAAAAAACCAAAAGGGAAAAAAAAAAAAAAAGAAATGATAGATTCAAGGAGGTGGTTATCCCTAAAGAGTAGGCTGGGGATTGGAATTGAGAAGGAACACAAAGGTAGGGTTAATACTACCAGAAAGGCTCCAGTTCTTAGTGGGTGGCTTCATAGGTATTTTATTATGTCTTCATGTTGCATATATTTTTATGTATGCATCAAATACTACCTATAGAAATGTAGTGACCAGGCCAGGCATGGTGGCTCACGCCTGTAATCCCAGCACTTTAGGAGGCCGAGATGGGCGATCATTTGAGGTTAGGAGTTCAAGACTAGCCTGGCCAACATGGTGAAACCCCATCTCTACTAAAAATACAAAAATTAGCCAGGTGTGGTGGCGTACACCTGTAATCCCAGCAACTCAGGAGGCTGAGGCAAGAAAATCACTTGAACCCAGGAGGCGGAGGTTGCAGTGAGCCAAGATCACACCATTGCACTCCAGCCTGGGCGATAGAGTGAGACTCTGTCTCAAAAAATAAAATAAAAAGAGACTGAGGCAGAAGAATCACTTGAACCCAGGAGGAGGAGGTTGCAGTGAGCTGAGATCATGCTGCTGCCCTCCAGCCTGGGCAACAGAGTGAGACTCTATCTCAAAAAACAACAACAACAACAACAACAAAAGAGAAATGTAGTGACCAGAAATACTTTCATACTGCTAAGAAGAGACTACAAAAAAAGGAAATTATCTTTTCTTAATGTATGCATACTGTATTACCTAGTGAATGCAGAAGTATGTATAACTGATATAGGTGGATCAGTTGAGTTTTTTAGTCACAAAGAATATTAGTCAATCACTAACTTAGTTGTGATCTTCAACTAGTTATTTAATGTCTTTGAATCTATTTTTTTTAACTTTTGAACCTTTTTTTTAACGGTGAAGTATCGAATTACTGTAAAGATGAGAAATGTTATTAAGTGACTGGTACAGGCGATGCATTTTTTTAAATGATAGCTAATACTCCCCATAACTATTACTCATATCTAAGAAACCCCTTATATTCTACTGAACTTAGCCTCAAACCACTAAGATAATGGAAGAGTGACTTGTTAAAAACAACAAAAAACGCACCAGAATTTCTGCATTCAAATAAGGTTGCCTCTCAAAGAGACTATACACTTCTTTCACTGACCTTGCCATTGCTCAGGATTTTAGAAATATTTCATTCAAACTGTTTAGTGTAGAAAACATTTTTAACAGTAGATGAAAAACCTCACTTCTTTGAAAGTAATTTTACCTATGAAAATAGACATGAAATATTTTCAATCATGTTTGATGAATAATCAAGTTAAGATTTTGGTCAAGATTAACATATGACTATGATGAGACTAATTCTTTTGAGTGACTTACAAATGATCTCTTCAGCCTATTTTCAAAGATGAGTTTCAAAAGAAGTTTTAGCAATGGCAACCTTAATTTTTTTAAAAAGCTACAACTTTGCAAGGTTTCTACTTGGAAGGACAACAGTCATCCTAATGCATATTCTCATTTCTATATAGTACAAGTCTGCAATTACTGAAGAGACAACTGCTTAAGATCAGTGAAACTACTTACATCAATTACCTTCAACCTTTAATTTTCGTAAGGGAAAACGAAAAGCTTTCTAAAATTTTCAGTTAAACATAAAGATCCTTCATATAAGGAGAAAAATATAGCCAACCTACTCAATTTTGTATTTGAGGAATGGAGAATAAACAATTACACAGTTTTGACAGGATCCCATAACAGCAATCAAATAATGATGAGAAGCAGTTACACAGGCCTTTTAGAGAGAAGTTTGTGCTAATAGAAATATGCAATGTATTTTAATTAAATAAATAGCACTGATGTGACCCCAACTTTTTGATATCCATAGTTGGTGATATATATGACCACTTATTACATTGATTTGCTGGAGTATTATAACACAAATTTATAAATGGTTTTAAGAAAATATTATAGAGAAGTTTTACTGACACTTGGAATTTTACATGAAGGGGAAAGAGACATAGCCAATGGCATCCCAGTAATAATTTCTTTACACATCTGATACGAGAAACCACAGAAACATTCTTAACTGATACAACATGAATTAGATTCTAAAGGCATTCTTTAAGACATAGAGAAAAAAGAAACAAAGAAAATTCTCAAGTTTACCATTTACAAGAATAGTTTATGCAATTTCAAGAAGTCCTTACCAAGGCATTCAACAGCACTGTAAGTTCAAAGTTCATTTGGGAATTAAAAGAATGAATAAAATACTCCTTAGAGGGAGTACAAAGCTTATTCAAACATTTTAGAAATAATCAATTAATTACAGAAGAATACAGTGAAATCTGTCAAAAACAATGTCAAGTAACTTTTTAAAGTGGCAACACAATATAGTAAAGCAATGGCTTTAATGACTAAATGAAAGAATCACAAAGCACCTAGAAATATTTATTGAAGAAATAATAAACAAATTTTCATGATTTCTTTTGTCCATTTGCAATTTCAGTATTTTAGCTCTATTTCATATTTTTTGGTAGGTGCTGTTAACATATGAGGTTAAAGTGGTAAGTCTCACAATAAAGTAGCCATCTTCTTTGAATATTTCATCTCTTCATTTCTATGAATATAATCATCTTTCAGCTGCATGATTCCTTCAGCCTGATTCTCATTTCATGTCTCAATAAACGTGTTTTTGCCTGATAAAGAAAACTGTGCACATATTGATTCTGCTTTTTTATCTTTTTTTTTTTTTTTTCTGAGATGGAGTTTCACTCTTGTTTCACCGCTGGAGTGCGATGGCTCAACCTCGGCTCATTGCAACCTCCACCTCCTGGGTTCAAGCAATTCTCCTGCCTCAGCCTCCTGAGTAGCTGGAATTACAGGTATGCGCCACCACGCCTGGCTAATTTTTGTACTTTTAGTAGAGACAGGGTTTCACCATGTTGGTCAGGCTGGTCTCGAACACCTGATCTCAGGTGGTCCACCCACCTCGGCCTCCCAAAGTGCTGGGATCACAGGCGTGAGCCACCATGCCTGGCCTATTTATCTTTTCATACTGCTGTCAGGTCCTTCAAGGCTATGCTTCTGATTGCCCACACACTTTACTTCTGAGTATTTCATATTTTGCGGGTAGGTAGGGTACCAACTTAGTATGTTAGATAACCACTGTATAGTAAAAACCAGAAATGAAAATATAATAACCCTTATAACTCCTTACATATAAGAAAGACAGAAATACATCAAAGAAAAAACATTTTAAATAATCTCAGGAAACAATAACAAGATCCTCTCCCCGAAAATAAATATAACAAACATATTAGTAACCATAGCTACACAAACACTGTAATATAAGAACTCCATTAGACATAAGAAATAGACATTGAAGCCAGGTTTTGACACTTATTCTCCACATCCAGCCAGTTGTCACCAGTCTAGTAAGTGCTACAGGGTTAACTGCCTCTGGACTGACTGAAATATGGTTGTATTTACACAAAAGAACACTGGTTCAGATCCAGCAATGACTTATGAACTTGCCCATAGGTAGAAAAAAATAGCTTACTGGATTTATATCTGCTTCATAAGAGACTTTTATCTGCCAGCCTGACCCCTCTTAAAACTTTTTTTTTTCTTTTTTGGTTTGATATACTCAATAGGCACTGGCTTTTTTTTGTGATGTGGCTTTTTTTGTGATGTGGCTTTCCACACTATTGTAGAAGTCCAGAATCCCATTTAATAAGATGCATGAGCTATTAGTCAATGAACTTTAGGGCTGGATGGATCAACGAAGTGTTTTTCACTGCCCCAGCTTCCTTATGAACCAGATTACTGACCAGCGGTGAACTACAATAAATTCGAAGACACAACTAACAAAAACTTAGGAAGACCTGGAAGAGAGGTGCCAAACTGCACTGCAAATACAAAATAAAATATTTTCATGTTCTTGATAAATATTTATAAAAAAATATACATATAATGAATAGGCCATTTTATAATGCTAGTTAAAACTTTGAAGAGCTGTTAAATCTGTAGGTCCATCAATATCCTGGCTTCAAATTAATATGTAGAAATATTTTTAATTAAATTTCAATAAATACACCAGAGGGATTTAAATATGATAAAAACAGTAATTTCAATCTCTGTTTTTACCAACAATATGTTTAATTAGTTCGTGATGGGCTTGAACTAATCAATAAACTACAGTCTACAAAAAGGTTTTTGTAAAAATGCATTCATTTCTGATAATAAATAAATGCAGATTGAGTCTGTACAGTCAGAAAAACCAGGATGGTGGCAAAGAGCAAAACAGAGAGATGATAAATCTTGGATCCAAAATCAAATGATCAAAGAAGACAGTTAAAGATATTTTCAGACTGCCCACATTAGAGTCATGTAATCTGCATCATTCTTTCTCAAGGTCTCTCAATTGGGCACCAGAATAACATCAGATCTAAAACCTTGTTCAATATTTCCTCTGGTTCACCTTTTGATTATGTAACAAATACTTTTTGCAAAAGATGAAAAAATAAAACTGTAAAATCATTTGGATAGAGTTAGCCCAGCTAGGTCTTTTGGTGTCCTAGCACTTCAAACTGAAATTAAAGGCTTCTTACAGCCTATAAGCTTCTGAAAATGCAGCTAAGTGGCACTCAAAAAGACAGAACATTTTTTCTACTTCCGTAAATATAAAAGAAATTGAAAAATCACCACCTAGAAAAAAAAAGCTAGGCATAAATTCATCAGCACCAAGTAGAAATGATCTTCAAAAGGGGCAAGTCTCTTATGTATCCTTGTGTTAATGAATAGGTACTAATCTCTCCTCTAGGAAAAACCCACTGCCTGACGTTAACATCTTTAGGCAAAAGAAAAGGCAAAACTCAACAAATTACATTTTGATTCATCCAAATAGAGAGAGAGAGAGAGATTTCAAGATTTTTGGCACTACTTTAAGCATTTTTCAGGGTAGGTATGATTTTAAGTTCGACTATCTTCTTCTCTACTCCATTATTTGCAAAAGCAGGAAGTATCAAATTTAACTCTATTACTAATAATTCTTCAGGTATCATTCCAAAAGTTGTACTTAGTCACAATACAACAGTTAACATTTAAATAAGACTCTAGTTGCAGTAAAAAGTGTTGAAAGGTGGTCATATCAAAATCTTGGTTTTCTTTTGTACCTATCAGATATGACTAAATTGTTGGTGGCCAGAACTCAAATCACATACAGTCAACCACATTATTGGATCCATGACCTACATCTCGAATTTGGCTAGTTAAACAGGAACACACAGCTACTCCTGCTCCAGCTCTGCAGTGAGACACAGATCCAACAAGCTCCCACCTGAAAAGATGGAGAAGAAAAAATGTTACAAAGCATAATTTACTTTACTCAAAATACTAACCAAAGACAAAAATTCCCTATGTGAGACTGGTTTTGTAGGACGGCAAGCTTCCAGTGGGAGATAAGATATCCCAAAGCTTAGTATTAACTACGACTAGCAACATTTTAACACTCTGAAGTAATCTACTATTATACCAGAAGATAATATAAAGCACGGAGACAACATGTAAATTACCTATTCAGCACTGGATCAAACGCTTCTACTGTATTTAAGTATGCATTGCCATTATGACCACCAACTGCAAAGATTTTGCCCATCACTGTTGCAATTCCCACTCCACCTCTGGGAGTAGTAAGTGCTGCCACATAATCCCACTTGTTGCTTCGGGGGTCATACCGCTCAACTGAACTCAGAGGAGAATTATCATCAAAACCACCTATGTAAAGAAATATTTTAAAAACAGCATTACATTCCTTAGAAATTAACTACTAAATTTCAATTCAATGGCTTTTACAACCCAATCTTTTAAAATCATTTTAGAATGGTTTAGAGAAAATTTAAAAAAAAAATTCATCCCAATACCTGTCTACCACCACCACCAACTACCATTAGATGTTGTCTACAATTCCACATTAGGTAAGTGACATTTTCCTCAATACTAGGATTAAAGATCTTGTAAGTAGGAAAAAACTGGAGTCCCTGTATCTAAGCATATAATTTAGAGAAAAAGAAAAAAAAAACACAAACATTCATAAATTTGTCCTTAGCCGTCTAGAGACAAGCAAGACAGTACTGAGATTCCTTCTCTGTGTATTATATCTTAAACAGTAAGAAGGCATAAGAAAGGAATAAACTGAATCATGATTCATCCAGATAAAAGTTAAAGTTTTCCAATTGTTTCCCTTAATACTATAATTGCCATCATAATTACAGAAATGGTGGACTATGACTGAATTCTCACCAATTTTTGTCATAACAACATTTTCCTGCTACATATTCCAGAAGATAGCAGTCCTTTCTATAGCTCATTCTAGCAATGTACTTAATCTGTTCCTGAGGTTATAGAGACTGTTATTTCAACAGTGCTCCTTCCTTTAAAAACAAGTGTCTCTTTTTGAGCTCCAAGTCTAAATGAATATAATAGCTTTCTTTGGTGACAGCCTAATTTACTGAGAATAGAAAGTATTGATATTATGATCAATCTATATAAAAACAAGGTCAGAGGCCGGGCGCGGTGGCTCATGCCTGTAATCCCAGCACTTTGGGAGG
This sequence comes from Pan troglodytes, assembly GCF_028858775.2. Lineage (NCBI taxonomy): Eukaryota > Metazoa > Chordata > Mammalia > Primates > Hominidae > Pan > Pan troglodytes. Next base: position 88,544,058 of record NC_072401.2, read on the forward strand.
CCAAGGGGGGCTGATCACGAGGTCAGGAGATCGAGACCATCCTGGCTAACACGGTGAAACCCCGTCTCTACTAAAAATACAAAAAAATTAGCTGGGCATGGTGGCAGGCGCCTGTAGTCCCAGCTACTCGGGAGGCTGAGGCAGGACAATGGAGTGAACCTGGGAGGCGGACGCTTGCAGTGAGCCGAGATTGTGCCACTGCACTCCAGCCTGGGCGACAGAGCAAGACTCTGTCTCAAAAAAAAAAAAAAAAAAAAGGTCAGAAAAAAAAATTCAAGTCAACCTCTCTAATGGGTTTAATTTTATTAAATCAATTAAAATGAAATTCACCAATTTTATCTGCATTCTTTCCATGAATTCTGACAAATGTATAGTGTCATTACCATTACAACCATTATATAAAACATTTTTTCATTATAATAAAGGGTTTGGTTTTAATTATTGCTCATGCTAATGTAGATTAAGGGTTTTTTTTAATTTTTGTTTTGTTTTGTTTTGAGACAGGGTCTGACTGTTGCCCAGACTGAAGTGCAGTAACACAATCACAGCTCACTGCACTCTCAACCTCCTGGGCTCAAGTGATCCTCCCACCTCAGCCTCCTAAGTAGCTGGAACTATAGGCATATGCCACCACTCCTGGCTAATTTTTTTTTTTTTAAATAGAGATGAGGTCTCAACTATGTTGCTCAGTCTGGTTTTGAACTCCTGGCCTCAAGTGATCCTCCTGCCTCGGCCTCCCAAAGTGCTGGGATTACAGGGGTAATCCCTGCACCTGGCCAAGTTTTTGATAGCTATATTTTCCATAGTCTTCTTTTTCACTAGTTCCCTATCATTTCCCCAGATAATGCATAAAAATGTATTATAACAAAGAATTCAAACCAGGGATAGAAAAAGCAAAATGCAATTAGGATGTTAGACATGCCCACACCTTCAATTTTTTCTTATTCAAATCAGTTGTACCTGTTTTAAGTAGAACCTGAATGACCAAGAAGATTTTTTTAATGTTCAACCTGAATCATTCTTATTTTTACCATGTCTATTCTAATTATAAGGGTCCAAAAGATTTAAAAAGTAACAGCAACAATGTTATTCCTGTCGACATATAACACATGTCAATGCCTGTGGTAGACAGGGAGCTGTGAGAGGTAGCAATGATGTAACATAAGAACTTTGGATTCACAGATCCAAGTTCAAATTCCAGCTTTGCCACTTATTTATGCATGTGAACATGAGTAAATTATTCATTCTCTCTGAGTCTCTTGACTACATTACAGAGCTGTTGTGATAATCAGGCAAGATGTAGAGGTAAATTATGTTACTTCCCTTCTTCTTTAATACACATGAGCACTGAAAGATTCAGCATTACTTCTGCTACTTATAAGAGAACGCTGTATTGTTAGCATATAAATATCTATAAGAAATATGTTAAGTAACACAAACAATTTACATCAACATATATAAGCAAATGTGACCTTTGCTAGTGACAACCTCTCTGAATTCATTTCCTCCTCTATAAAGGAAGGTATTACTAATCACAATGTAGCTAATCATGTATTGGGGAACTACAAAGTGCCGGAAACACTATGAGATGCTTAACATGTATTATCTCTTATTCTTAAAATGATTCTGAAAGATAGACATTATTCCCATTTCATAATCATTTAAAGCCTTGCTACTGGAAGTGTGTTGTGTGAACCTGAAACTGCATCACTATAACTTGAGAACTGTTTGAAACACAGAAACTAGGCCCCTCCTTTGCAATATAACAAGATCTCCAGATTATTCATATGCACATTACGGTCTGAGAAACCACTGATCTAATGTTCCTCCCAACTCTGCAATTCAGTAAGTCAAAAAGCAATATAGATCAATTACTGAACACTACAGCCAGGGCAAGCCTTGCAGTCCCCAAGTGGTGTGCATTCGTTCCCACAGCCCCACCAGGAAGCAACGTGCCTGCAGCCCTGAGCCGGATGACCTGGGGACCAGCAGGGCAGCCATGGTGAGGAGAGTGAGGATGCGGGGGCAGCTCCTGCCAAGAAGGCCCCGGCCAGACAAGACAAGCCCAAGACGCTGCCCTTCTTGCTGCTGGGCAGTTGGTCAGTATCCAGAGCAACGAGGCTGTGGCCCTACTCAAGACTCATGGCCTGTAACATGTCCATGGGCTTTGGTGAGAGTTGGAAGAAGCACCTCAATGGAATTCGGGAAACGTTATTTTATCAAGATAAAAGGATTTGTCGCAGAAGAAAGGAAACATTACACTGTTTATCCACCCCCACACTAAGTCTTCACCTGGACCCAGATGTGTGACATAAGAGATGTGAAGATTGTCATCCCAGGACAGGACTCATATCAGAGACCGAATCAAGTTCATGGGCTGCTTTAGTGCTCAAAGACCTGTTCCACCTCTGCCTGGTTTGGAAAACATTTATAAAGAGCCATCTACAGATATGGTTTTATTCATCCTGGTCATGGAGATTTATCTGGGTGGGCCAAATAAGGTGTTCTCCTACTCCAGGCTGTCCTCACTGTTCTGCCCCATCAAGCCAATTTTCATAAGGAAAGAGGAGGCTGGGAGCAATTTACCAATGCGGTTGTGTCCTGGCTAAATCAGAACTCGAATGGCCTTGTCTTTCTGCTCTGGGGCTGTTATGCTAAGAAGAAGGGCAGTGCCATGCACAGGAAGCAGCACCATGTGCTGCAGAAGGCTCATTCCTTCCCGTGTACAGAGGGTTCTTTGGATGTAGACAATTTTCTAAGACCAATGAGCTCCTGCAGATGTCTAGCAAGAAGCCCACTGACTGGAAGGAGCTATGATCCTGAGCTGAGGAGTAGTCTGTCTCCATTGGTGGTTATTGGGAAGCTGTTGTTAAAGTATTTGTCACTTACAAAATCAAACTGAAAATTTTCCTATTAATTCTTAAATACTCTACATAAGGGGTAAAGCTTCCATAAAGCAGCCATGAACCAGGTTGCCCAGAAATGGCAGCTTTATATAGCCACACATAGCAAAGACTATCCTTTGGCCAAATGTCTCTACAACATGGCTTCAGCCTAAAATATGCTAACTTCTCAGAAGACAGATGAAGTCAAATGCTCACTTGGCTCTCTTTACCCCACACCCCCCGCCCCTTACCTTTATGGTTAAAGGGGGAAGATATATACCTTCTGGGTAAAACCATAGTTTGATGCCTGCTGTTACTTGGTTTTGCCTAGTTAGACTTTCAACTACAAGGTGTTTTAGGGGGTGTTTTTGTGTAGAAAGGCCCCCTTTTCCCAGCCTGGCAGGCATTCCAGTCTCTGCCAAGTACACTTATACTCCCTTGATCTTTCAAGGGGCCTTCAGGTCCTTCCTTGAGGGAACTATGAGGGTTTTGCAGGTTTCTAGAAATCTGGCCGTGAAATTAGGGCTCAATTTTCTGATTGTAGTAAAGGTGAAGACTCCTAAGGAACAGCCCTTGGTGTTGGCCTTAACAGACAGACAAGGGCTGAGGGATGTGAACTGAGTCTTGTTATTCTTTCGGCGTTTCGTGGAATAAGCAGTGAAATTTAGACAAGAAAGAATAGAAAAGAGAATTCTTCTTTAATGGGGGGAGGTGATTTTCTCCTAGGGTTATCCTGAGTTGGGGTTTTTAAGATAGCACAAACTGCTGCATGCTGTTTTTTATGGACTGAAATCACTTTATAATATTTTTTTCTGCAACACTGGAGATTTTTATTTTTTAAAAGATATATATATGTGTATATATATGTGTGTATATATATGTGTATATATATACGTATATATATGTGTATATATATATACGTATATATATGTGTATATATATATACACATGTGTATATATATACACACACATATATATATCCTTTTTTAAGACACAATCTTTATTGGGTCTGTACCTTCATCCTTGATCTTGTTAGCAATGCCTTTTTTTTGCTGTTAGGTGGGTTAAAGCGTTAAACCTGCATGGGGTTTGGTAATAAAAGATTGTTAAAGTAAAAAAAAAAAAAGCAATATAAACATTGACATGACCTTTATTTATATGAAATACCTAGGCCAGGTGTGGTGGCTCATGCCTGTAATCCCAGCACTTTGGGAGGCCAAGGCAGGAAGATCACTTGAGGTCAGGAGTTCAAGATCAGCCTGGCAAACACAATGAAACCCTGTCTTTACTAAAAATACAAAAATTAGCTGGGCACGGTGGCACACACCTGTAATCCCAGTTACTCAGAAGGCTGAGGCAGGAGAATTGCTTGAACATGGGAGGCAGAGGTTGCAGTGAGCTGAGATCATACCACTGCACTCCAGCCTGGGTGACAGAGCAAAACTCTATCTCAAAAATAAATAAATAAATACCTACTGGCTTACTTGAAGTATTCAACATAATTTCCCTTGAAATGAGGTTGAGAAAAACAAATCTTAGACCTTTTAAAATTTATTGTAGCAAAGCACATTCAATCTGTGTCCTTCCATTTAAAAACATATACCTTATTTAAATGTAATCCCCTTCTTTAAATAAATTTGTTACTCTTAGAAAAATAAGGCTGTACATGTTTTAAACATGAAAGATGAAGATTTAAACAAAAATTATGAATGTGACCTTAACAATTCAGCTAGGCATGATGGCCCATGCCTGTAATCCCAGCACTCTGGGAGGGCAAGGCAGGAGGATCACCTAAGGCCAGTTGTTCATGACCAGCCTGGGCAACACAGCAAGAACCCATCTCTACAAAAAACAGAAGAAAACTGGCTGGGTGTGATAGCATGGGCCTCTAGTCCTAGCTACTTGAGAGGCTGAGGCAGGAGGATCATGTGAGTCCAGGAGTTCAAGGCTGCAGTGAGCTACGATTGTGCCACCGCACTTCAGCCTGGGCAACAGAAAGACACTGTCTCCCTCTGAAAAAAAAAAAAAAAAAAAAAAAAAAGAATTCAAAAGCATCAGACTGAACATGTACAATTCTCTGTTAATTATAAACAAAATTTTGTAAGAAAGAATTCAAAAGCATATTTCAGGACCGATTCTACTTAAGGCTAAATGCAATGTAATTTTTGTTACTCTGTTATATGACACTTGTCATTGTATATACTGATATATTAGAGAAATACCCATTTACTCACCAACTACGTATAAGCAACCATGAAGCTTGCTAACTCCATTGCCCGCTCTTCGTTGACCCATTTCTTTAACTTCTATCCACTTATCCAGATGTGGATCATATCTCTCCACACTAGATAAAGAAGCCATTCCATCATTGCCACCTACTGCATAAACATGGTTCTAAATGAAGAGAGTCAAACAAAACACATTAGATTTTGAATTTATTTATATATTGTTTTAATGGTAAATTAGAATGTACAAGGCAGTATTTCAGGAAATAATATGATATATAATATCTTCATACTGGTGATGATATATTGGACCTTTCCTTATTTTGGTTATGAATGTAATGCAATGTAATTTAATGACAAGTTGCCATATAACTTACTACTAGAGCAACAGAGCCAACTCCTCCACGGGGAGTATTCATTGGTGCCACTGTACTCCACTGATCAGATTCTATGTCATATCTCTCCACATCATTGAAGCAAGTATTGTCATCTAACCCTCCAATTGCATAAATTGGGCCTCCTAAGGAAGCCAAGGCAATTCCTCGCCTGCAAAGACAATAAAACATACTTTAACAAATGGGTTTGTTTCCAGGAAAAAAAGTCATATAAAAAATTGTGCTAATGCAAATCATTTATCATGTTAACCTTCAAACAGTATAGTTTGTTTCCATTATTTTTAGATCTATCAAAGCTTTTGACTAGATGGCTACAGAATTGCCAAACTGTGCAACTCTATGTGAATACTGCCCCCTAAAGTTGTACAGTGCATAGCCTACACAGGCTACTTTAAACTCAAAACAATAAAATATAACCCAACAAAATAGTATAAAAGAGTTCAAAATATTCAATTAGTGCACACACAGCGGCATAACTGAGAGGTTAATGAGTTGACAGAGAAGTTCTGCAGCGGAGGTCAGAAGCCAATCTCACTTACAAATCCATGCAATTACAGAGCTCATTTTGTTGCAGGGTTTCATTATACCACACAAAAGAGTATTAAATTTTATATTACAAGTTTTATGTCACGTTGCTTTATTTCTGAAGCGTATTTATTTCTCTCTAAAAGTAAGAGACTTAGCCCATGTTAAAAACTGATTTAACAGTGATCAAAAAAAAAAAACTCAATTTCTTAAAAAACACACTGCACCAATCAAAAGTTGAACTATTATCAAACTATTATTTTGTCACTAGCTTGGATAATTTATAAACCTCTACTATCTTGTGTCTCATCTGAGACACAGCTGGATATTAATGAGTTAATACATGTAAAGCACTAAGAACAATGTCTGGCCCATATTTAGTTCTATGAAGTATTAGCTTTTATTATTATTGGAGAAAGCAGCTGCTTCACTGAGATTCTAACTCTAAATTTACCAGAGAGTATCCAACAAAAGAATTCTTAAGGATAATGTTATCATTCACTTTCAGGCTCCTCAACCTCTTTTCTCTTGGGTATAAAGCTATGACTTACCAAATACTGTGCTGATAAAAATGTTCAGGTGTGTGAGAACAAGTACATGTGTTCTCTAGAATGTAACGATGTTAGGTCAGGGAAATAAAGTAAGTATGCCTCATAATTGTCCCTCCCCTTAAAGGACAAAAGCAGACAACATCATTGGCTTATTTCCTACTCCTCAAAACTCTCTTGGTTTTCATAACATCATACGTTTTAGTCCACTCCTACGTCTCTGGCTAGTGCTTTTCAGCTTCATCAGTGCCTTCTTTACTCCATCATTAAATTATAAAGTTCCCTAAGGGTCACTCTACACTTTCTCTCCCTAAGCATATCCCATTCTTTCCACAGATTTGTGATAATTCAAATATATATTTTCAGACATATACCCAATTTCTACCTCAAATCTGTCTTGCTGGCTCTTCAACCTTAACTTTAATCTGAAATGAAACTCACTGCCCACCTCGCTGTGGTAGGCAGAATTTTAAGATACTCCTCATCCCCCATGACCTTCATCCCCTGGTGTTACTCTCATGACTATGCTACATTATATGGCAAAAGGGAGGTGACCTTGGCGGGCCTAATCTAATCAAACAAACCTTCAAAAGCAGAGAGGTTTCTCCAGCTGATTGTCAGAAATTCAAAAAACCAAGTGAATGCAGTGTGCCGTTGCTTGTTTGAAGGTGGGGGGGAACATGTGGGAAGGATCTGGCAGTGACTTGTAGCCAACAGCCAATAAAAATGAGAAACAGTCCTATAGCCACAAGGAACTGAATTCTATCAATAACCTAAATGGCCCCGGAAGTGGCTTCTTCCCCAGTGCCTCCAGACAAAAGCCTAGCCCAATCTCTTGATTCTGGCCTTGTGGGACCCTAAGTAGAAAGCCTAGCAAAACCTGCATGACTTTTGAACTGTGAGCTAATAAATGGGTGCTATTTTAAGCTGCTAAATTGGGGGCAATTTGTTACATGGACATAGAAAATTAATACACCCCCATCACAAAACAAACAAAAATTTTATCCCATTCACCATGTTGTTTTCCTAATTCAGAACTCATACCATTATCCATCCAGTTGCTTAAGGCAGAAACCGAAGAATCATCTTTGCCTCTACCTAACTGTTCTTTCTAATTATCATAAAGTCTTTTTGACCATACACCTCTGAACTATCTTTCAAATATGTCCTCTTTTCTCTATCTCAATTTCTATCAGTATAGTCTAAGCCACCATTATTTCTTTACATCAAGGGATGAAGAATTACAATAACCCTTTTTGGTCTGTCAGACTGTTTTCACTCTGGTCATCCTCAAATCCCTTCTCCATTTTGTATGCAGAAGTTCTCTGAAAAGAGAAATCTGATCCTATAATTCCCCTATTATTTAAATAAAAATATAAAATGTATATTTACTATACATGCATATTAAATATATATGTTTAATTCAAAGCCCATCAGATAAAATATCCTTGGCAAACTTGAAAGGCCTTCATCCTTTACTTACTCTTTCTGCCTCATTTCTAGACACTCTTCCCCTTAATCTTCCAACTACATTGGACCTCTTTCATGCTCTTTGCTCTCTTTCATCGCCTGGTTTTTGAAGGCTCTTCATCTCCCTCCACTTACCACTCTTACCCCACCTATAATAACTTAATCAGGCTAAATTCTGCAGTTCCTTCAGATCATAATAAATGGGACGTCATTAAGATGTTCTCCACTCCTCAAGCACCCTTTACTCACCCCATGCTAATATTATTGCCCTTATGTCATTATTTGTTATCTTCTCTTCTACAATGTAAGCTATACAGAGGCAGAGACACTGGCTATATTTTTTACTGCTGGTAGCAAAAAACAAAGTGGTATCTTTACCACTTGGTGTGTCTTGTGGTGGGCATTTAAAACTTTTTTTTAATAAATAAGTGAATCTTTAGACATGCTGTCAGGATGATGGGTTTCAACAGACTCATAGCTTAAACAAACATCGGTGTCCATTTCAGTGGAAAGATGAAATAAAAAAATAAAGATAACCAGATATTTCACATGTGAAAATGTATTGAAATGCCAAAAAGATGATTTGGGGCTATATAAGTTATAAACAAATAATACGACAAAATAATTGTAGCTCTATTATTTTTCACACAGATTGTAAATGCTCGGGGCATATTTTAAAAGATTAAAGAAATTCAATTGCTATTTTGCTAGAGAAGTTTCATTCAATCTTTGGCTAAAAACCAACATAGTAACAGGGATATAAAGATTAAAAAAGTACTTTGGGATTTTATCTCCCATTTTAATCCATGCAGTTATCACATAGTGTAAATCACTCCCTATTAAAGTATTAAAATGTCATTTGTAGACAGTGGGAGATAACAGTTTAAGACTAGCTTTTTTTTTTCTAGGATTCTTTTTCATGAGGGGAAAAAAAGCTTAAAATGTCTTCACATTTCTTTTTAATCTTTCATATTTTAACACAAGAAGCAAAAACCAGTTGAAAATATTATTAATCAAAAATAGAAAATTAGAGGCAACATATCCCCATGTGTGGTTTAGTTTTTAATTGCTCATTTTGATAACAAGTCATTTTTACAGAATGGTGCTAATTTGCCAACCATATAAGCCACAATGTCTCAGGTATGGTTTTACTAGTTCAGGTTTGTTTCTTTTAATTAAACTGTGGGTGATACATTTATATATATTAAGGTACGTATCATTATATATCATACATATGTGTGTATGTGTGTGTGTATATATATATATCACCTGCAGGTTTTTTTTTTTGAGACGGAATTTTGCTCTTGTCATCCAGACTGGAGTGCAATGGCACAATCTCGGCTCACTGCAACCTCCACTTCCTGGGTTCAAGCGATTCTCATGCCTTAGCCTCCGCAGCAGCTGGGATTACGGGCACCCGCCACCACGCCCAGCTAATTTTTGTATTTTTAGTAGAGACAGTGTTTTGCCATGTTGGCCAGGCTGGTCTCAAACTCCTGACCTCAGGTGATCCGCCCATCTTGGCCTCCCAAAGTGCTGGGATTACAGGCATGAGCCACCATGCCCGGCCCACCTGCAGTTTTATTAAAAGAAACTCTTCAGCAATATTTTCAATATTTACTAAGATAGCCCTCTTCTCTCTTCTCGCATTATATTTTCCACTCTGACACAGAGACAGAATTATTCTAGTATCTAGTTTTATACAAATTATTAAGCTCAGTCTTTGAAATCCTCATGCTATTAACAGAACAATAAAGTTGAAAAAAAAATAGGCAATAAAATTTAATCTCCCATTTGGTGCAAAATATATGTGATCTTTCTGACAATACAATTCCAATCACTAGGAGGAATTACAGTATGCTTCATTGCTACTATACTGAATCATAAATAAACAAATATTTATTCCTTCCTACTAAATCAACATACACTCTTAAAATATCTAGTAACTCCTGTAAGTTTTCTTGTCTCCAGATCACAACGCTTCAACTATTTTTTGTAGATAACATGGTTTTCAGTTGTATTACTAACCTGCTAGTTTTTTCTTACATGCATTCCAGATTATCATTCTTACATTTATTACAATCCATTTTTGTGCATTTTCTATAGATCTTATTTTCAAATTATAAACACGTTACTGTACTAACAAGTTATGTTCATTATAAAACATCCACCCAAAATAAATTTTTAAAAATGTACAGAGAGTCTAATCTTTTATTCCCATACCCCAACTGGTGTTATATACCCTACTTCAACAATACATCTATAGATACGGAGAGATCAGTGTCAAGAACAATACAACTATAACTCCCTTAATCTAAGGCTTCACTTCTTTTAATGTAGGCAACTGTATTATATTCACTTTTTTCCTTTCCTTTTTTTTAAGAGCTGTGTTTCATAATGGTTCAGGTACTTTTCTCCATATGAAACAATCAAAAACCTGATTTCCCACCATGTTATGTTGTACTCGTGGGATTGAGTTTTTAAAATACCTAAGGCAGGTTTTAACCTATAACTCTAATTTTAACATTTTTTAGGTTTTTGTCTAGAGTATATGTGGTCTACTCTGTCTTTGGAATCCTGATTTGGTCACATGCTTTAGTGATCTTTCCACCTTAGGATATCTAAAAAGCTGGTATTCAAGTCATTAATGAAAGTGTCAAACAGGTTAGAGTACTAAGTATGTTACTAAAAATCTTCCCTTTAGACTGATACATTAATCAGCATATATTCCAGTTTATGTTGATGAGAATATAAATATTAGAACATAAATATGTAAATGAGAACATAAATATGTAGGTGAGAACTTAAAATATTACTGTTCATCAGGATAAAAATCAATGAAGAAAAGAGAAACTGAGGACTATTTTCTTAACATGATAAAAATATAGATACCTTAGTCCTAAAGTCAGTATCTTATTTAATAGCAAAACACTAGATACTTTTCTAATAAGATCAGGAACAAGACAAAAACACCTACTATCTCTGCCATTATTCACCTGTATTAGATTATTAGGCAATACAATTAGACAAGAAAAATCAGTAAGAAGCATAAGGATGTTTGGGAAAATTGACTCAAAAAGTCTACAGATTAATTACTTCTACTGTTCAATGCTAATTTCAGTAACTGCTATGGCTGTGTAACATGTTAACATTATGGGAAGCCAGGTGCAGGGTAGGTGGCAAGGTTTTGCCATCTCAGCACTGGCATTTGGCATTATCTTTGCCACTGGCATTTGGGATTATCTTTGCCACTGGCATTTGGACTAGAAGATTCTTTGCTGTGCATTATAGAATCTTTAGCAGCGTTTCTGACTTCTTCCCATAGATGCTAGCAGCAATTTTCCCATCCCCAAGCTGTGACAACCAAAAATGTCTCCAGACACTGCCAAGTGTCCCATAGAGGGGACAAAATCATCTTCAGTTGAGAACCACTGGTACACAGAAACTTTAATATTTTTGCAACTTCTCTGAATAAACTAAAATTATCTCAAAATAAAATGTTTAAAAAAATCAATGCTCATGTATAAGTGAAAACTGTGACTACCATATGGTACTCTAAAACATGACTGCATTTTTAATTCTTAAAAAAAATAAAAGGTGTTAACAAAGTATCACTTTGGACATGCTAACAAAATGTGTTTGAGAAGGTATTTAAAGTTTCTAAAGTAGAAAAAAAAGTTTAAAATAAGGCCTTTAAATTTTAAGAAACTTTATTTCCACCATCAGTTCAAAATAACTTTCCATGCTGATCTACCTCTTTGTGTTCATTGATGCCTTCATCATCCATTTATTAGTGAGAGGATCAAACATCTCCATACTCCCTAAATGTTCATTTCCATCATGTCCACCTACTGCATACACTTTACCTGTCAAATAGAGAAGTATTTTCATTTGACTCCAAACAAATAAATTCATATCATTAATGTTACATATATAAACATTATATAATTAAAATGTCACCATAAGTTAATTTTCAATAACTGCTGTTCTGTTCAACATTATGATCAATGTCATTTCAGTAGTTGAATGAAAAATCAATGTAAGCTTGCACTAAACATGCTGTTCTACATGAAGTTATTTATTAGTAAATGCTCTAATATTATCGCCCCCCCTTAGGCTTCCCAACTTTTTATTACTTGGTAGATGAAATCACTAATCATGCCTTCAGAGAATGCTTAATAAAATGGAAAAATGCTCTTATTAGGTTATATTTGAAAATATAAAACTGGTGGCTGGGCATGGTGGATCATGCCTGTAATCCCAGCACTTTGGAAGGCTAAGGTGGGCGGATCACCTGAGGTCAGGAGATCAAGACCAACATGGTGAAAGCCCATCTCTACTAAAAATACAAAATATTACCCGGGTGTGGTGGTGGACACCTGTAATCCCAGCTACTTGGGAGGCTGAGGCAGAATTGCCTGAACCTAGGAAGCAGAGGTTATAGTGTGCTGAGGTCGCACCACTGCCTTCTAGCCTGGGCAACAAGAGCGAAACTTCATCTCAAAAAAAACACAAACAAACAAACAAACAAACAAACAAAAACTACATATATATATAAACTGTGCACACACACACACACACACACACTTACACACATACATATAAAACTGATTTGTTGTTTGGCTTTTTTGAGACAGGGTCTTGCTCTGTCACCCAGGCTGGAGTGCAGTGGCGTTATGACTGCTCAATGCAGCCTCAAACTCCTAGGCTCAAGCGATCCTTCCACCTCAGCCTCCCAAGTAGCTGAGACCACAGGCGTGCACCACTATGTCTGGCTAAATTTTTAAATTTTTTTGTAGAGACAAGATCTTCCTACGTTGCCCAGGCTGGTCTTGAACTCCCAGGCTCAAATGATCCTCCCACCTCAATCTCCATAAAACTGTTAATATGATCAATTTTTTTCCTCAATAAAACAAATAAAAACACACAGAGAAAGACAGGCAAGATTGTACACCAAAATGTTAACTGTGACTATTTCTGGGTGTTTGTGTTGCAAGTGGTTTTCATTTTTTATGAAAATGTTTTTATATTGTTAAAAATTCATTTATACTTTTATAATAAAAAAGTGATCTTTTAGAGTTTTCTGACAATTTATCCATGGTTCTAAAATTAATTCATTTTCAGGAATAAGTAAAAAAAATTAATTGTACTAATAATCATTAATTTTAATTAGATGGGCATAAAAAAGCTGATATGTAATTATAATTTGAGTTCTATAAACATTTTTCCTTGGTTTAGTTTTTTGGTAACTATAACTCAGAATAGTTTAACTCTTTATATCTCTTTTCTCTGATATTCATCTCCACATTATGCACACTGAGCATCTGTGGGCACAAAGCAAGTAAATTATCACTAACCAAGCATTTTATTTAAAAATAATTTACAATTTAGTCATTTTCTTATATAAAAATAAATTCTCAGAGTTGAAATATTTTAAAAAGAGCATTGTGATCATATGATATTTCAGACAAGAGTGGACCCACCTTCCACAGAGATTACACCCACATGTCGCCTTCGACTATTCATTTCTGGTCCAAAGAACCAACTGTTTTTGTTGATAGAATAGCATTCAATACTGCGAAAGGGGTCACCAGATCCACCTCGACCACCTACACAAAACAGCACACCTAAAGGTAAAGCCACAAAATAGAGATAAATCATAGCTGCCAAATTGAAAAAAAATTAGAAAGCCAAAACTTTGGATAAAAGCAAAAAGACAAAAAAAAGTTATTTGGATAGTATTCAATGTTATTATGTTACTAGAAATCTAATAAAATTTTCTTCTTGTCCCCTCAAAGAATAGGGTATATCAACTATCTCTGCTTGCTAATGTCCCACTACAATGTGGTTTATACTCTCACCTACCTTCTAAAATTACTCTTCCTAAGGTCGTAACAAAACCAATCAGCCTCTAAGTTAATTTCTTATTGAACACAATTGCAACATTTGATATGCTGATCATCCCATTTTTTGGGAAACATCTTACTTCCTTGATTTCTATATCAGTCTCCTTTTGTCTCCAATCATCTATTTCCTTCTATGTTTTCCATGTTCCATCCTTAGCCCATTTCTCACATATTTTTTGCTCACACAGGAAAAGTTCATCCCTTTGTTTTAGATTCCATCTATATCATAACACCTTCCTATATACATTTCTAAGCCACATCTCCACTTGATGTCCCACAGACACCTCAAACCCAACAAGTTCAAAAGGATCTCCCCTTCTTGCCTACCTAAACAACCTCTTCCTTCCCTGTGGTGTCCTATCTGTTCCTCTCTATTCCCAATACCACTGGGAACAGTTCATGCCCTCATCACCTACTACCTAACTACTGCAAAATCCTGTCCTCTCTTAACACTTAGCTGTCTTTTTGCTTTCAGATTGTCAACACAGTAAACTAATGAAAAGGCTCTTTTGATAGCCTTCCATTACCTACACCAGTACTTCTCAAAAACTTTAGTGAATGCCACTGAATTGTACACTTAAAAATGGTTAAAATGGGCAGGTGCAGTGGCTCATGCCTGTAATCCCAGCATTTTGGGAGGCTGAGGCAGGAGAATCATTTGAGGCCAGGAGGTGGAAACCAGCCTGGGCAACAGAACAAGACCCCTATCTCTACAAAAAAATTTAAAATTAGCCAGCTGTGGTGGGGCATGCCTGTAGTGCCAACTACATGGGAGGCTGAGGCAGGAGGATCACTTGAGCCCATGATTTCGATGCCGCAGTGAGCTATGATTGCACCACTGCACTCCAGCCTGAGTGATGGAGTGAGACCCTGTCTCTAAAAATAAATAAGACAAAAAATGCTTAAAATGGCAAATTTTGTTATATATATTTTACCACAATTAAAAAAAAAAACAGTGTAGTGTAATTCAGAATCAGCTGGAGGGCATAAAACACAGATTGCTGGGCCTGACTTCCAGAGTTTCTGATTCAGTAGGTTTGGGATAAGTCCAAGAATCTGCATTTCTTACAAGTTCCCAAGTGAAGGCTGATGCTGCTGGTCGAGGGGTGACCACTTCCTTCATACTTTGAGCAGCAAAGGCTACCTTACAAGGTAAAACCTTATCACAGCATAAAGGTCTTCCAGGATCTAACCCAATCTCCTCCCCTCTTTCTCTCTCTTAAACTTCATGCTCCTGCAACTATGCATATAGTACACATCTTTGGTGTTCCTATAGCACTTTTGGTAATTAGCATTTATTTAACACACAGTATTAAAATGATCTGTTATGCCAACATCTGTTACCAGAGTCTAAGGTAGGTTAAGACTGTGTATTAAGCAATTATGCATTAACAAGGACTAGCACAGTACCTGCCATGTACTAGGCATTCAATAATTGTAAAATGAACTGAACACCCTTACCCTAACTAGCATTCAGAAGAACATTTATTTATTATTCACAACCAAGGCTAAGGTTTACTTTCTCTACAAAACCTTTTCTGACTCTTCCAAGATAAAAAATAACTACTGCTTTCTTTGTAAGTCCCATTATACCTTATGAAGATATAAAAGTACCTGTTAAGACTTTACTGCATTTATTCAAATGTCTATTTTCCTAGACCAGACAAGTTATTCCAAAATAAGTCTGGCTGTATTCTGTATGTGCCTGCATTTCTTATGTTTAACCCAGAGCCTTTCACATGGTAGGCACTTAATAAAGCTTTGCTGAATGACTGCATAAATGAATGCCTGGTAGCTGCTTGTGTTATCTTTTTCAACTAATTCAATATTTTAAGTCAGATAAATTTAAAGTCGGAAGAGCAGCAAGTTATGGTGGCTCACACCCACAATCCCAGCACTTTGGGAGGCTGAAGTGGGTGAATCACTTGAGCTCAGGCGTTTGAGACCAGCGTGGGCAATATAGTGAGACCCACTCCCTACAAAAAAGAAAAAAAAATATCTGGGTATGTGCCTATGATTCCAGCTACTCAGGGGGCTGAGGGAGGAGGACTAATTGAGCCCATGAGGTTCAAGGCACAGTGAGCTGTGATTGCACCATTGCATTCCAGCCTGGATGACAGAGCAAGATCCTGTCTCAAAAAAATTTTTTTAATAAAAAAAAAAGTTGGAAGAAACTGTGAAGATCATTTAGTCAAACTGTTTATAAGTAAACAGAGGCCTTGATTAAGAAATTTGTTTATAAGCTGGGCTGGGCGCAGTGGCTCATACCTGTAATCCAGCACTTTGGGAGGTTGAGGTGGGTGGATTACTTGAGGTCAGGAGTTCGAGACCAGCCTAGCCAACATGGTGAAACCCTGCCTCTAGTAAAAATACAAAAAAAAAAAAAAAAAAAAAAAAAAAAAATTTGCCCGGCGTGGCGGTGCACACAAGAATGGCTTGAACCTGGGAGGCATGGTGAGCTGAGAAAGCGCCACTGCTCCCCAGCCTGGGTGACAGAGTGAGACTCAGTCTCAAAAAAAAAGATAAGAAAAGAAATTTGTTTATAAGTAAACTGAGACCCTGATTAATAAATTTGCCCAAAATTACAGATGTTCAATGGCACAGCTAGGATTATAATCCCAGAATGCAATGTTAATCTTTGATTAGATTTTCTTTAAGTAGAAACTAGTATTTCATCTATATAGTTCACATAGGAACATCGTATGGAAGGAAAAAAAAAAAAACTAAAATAGAAGTAAAAGACCAGGATGCATACCCTTTCTCTGCTATTTCTATGTGTGACCTTCGGCATATTTTTAACTTAATTCTTAGTCTCCTCATCCTTAAAACAGAATAAAACGACCTATTTCAAAATGAGGATCAAATCCTTATCTAAAACCTACTACATAAAGTTCCTTCAGTCATGTAGATCATTTATATGACTGTCTAGTATATCTAGGCTGCTAAGATGTTATTTGAATTCAATTCTGAGTTTGAAGAATTCCATCAAATACACTGACTTTCTAAATTCACAACAAAAAAGCTATACAACTAAAAAAAATCCATTCTTGGGCCGGGCGCGATGACTCACGCCTGTAATCCCAGCACTTCAGGAGGCCAAGGCAGGCAGATCACGAGGTCAGGAGATTGAGACCATCCTGGCTAACACGGTGAAACCCCGCCTCTACTAAAAATACAAAAAAATTAGCTGGGCATGGTTGTGGGCGCCTGTAGTCCCAGCTACTCAGGAGGCTGAGGCAGAAGAATGGCGTGAACCTGGGAGGTGGAGCTTGCAGTGAGCCAGCCGAGATCACGCCACTGCACTCCAACCTGGGCGACAGAGACTCCGTCTCAAAAAAAAAAAAAAAAAAAATTAATTACTTACATCAACCTATAAAAAATGAGGATAATTAGTTTCATGTTAAACTAATTATCTAGAAGAACTACTTCTTCATAGGTAGGTGTATGACTTTCAGCATTTCTTTGTATTACCTAGATAAAATCTCATTCTACTCATAATCAAGTATTGCCTTTTGTTGTTGTTTTCAGGCTATCTCAAAGACCTCATTATTTGATAACTGCATATTTAGATTGCGCCATATATAGAGGAAGGCTCTATTTAGAGCTCCTCTTCCTAAATTTCTGAACCTCATGTATTCACTCATGTCTCAAATATGTTACACTTTATAAATATTTTATTAAAAAGTGATACTTCTTATAGCATAATGTCTCAAAAAAAAAGAAGCGAACATGAACTATTTTCTTGGGAAAAATTATAAAGTCTAAAAATTGTATCAAATAAAGGTGAAACTGTCTGCCTCCTAAAATATAAGGGCTTTAGACTCTAAGAGTTTAATATAACCCATTATACAAATGTTAGCTATGTTTAGTGCCCTTTTTATTTGGTAAAATGAAAAAACAAATATTTAGATGCACAATATATTTCAAGCTCCATGCTTGGCCCTAGGGATAGAAACCTAAATAAGATACTCAGCTGTCTTTGAAGAACTTAAGACATGTCAAATGAGTAAATGACAATGCAACATAGTAAACCAAGTTCAGAATCGGGAAAGATCTCAAAAGAAGAGATATTTCAGTAGGCTCTTCAGAGTATACAGGACTGATTACGGCTTTTTAAAAAACTGGCTTATTGGTAAAACTAAATAATGTACAGTAAAAATTATAAATATATAAAACCGTATTTGCCAATTATTACTTTAAGGCAATCAGACACTAATTATATTACAACTAAGTTTGGGCACACATGAACAACCCTCAAATACAACAAAGATCCTTCCAGGAGAATTGACAAAATAATTTGGTTACCAGCAGTATGCTTCCTTGGGGTAGTCCGAATGGAGTATTCAAAGTCAGGTACTGCTCTGCTACTCAAGTGAAGGTGGTAATTTCTTGCTTCATCCAGTAAATCTCTACATTTTAGATTTTGCTTGACAATCTGTTCTTTTGCCACAACACCCATAAGAAAATCAACCGGCAACAATGGCAGACGAACCTAAGATCATGAATAGTTGCAATACAACAAATTTTATATTTTCTTGGGAAAATATAAAGTCTAAAAATTGTATCAAATAAAGGTGAAAACAAGATGAGTAATTCTCCACTTCTACTGCAGCATGTTCTCTTTTTAAAACTTAAGTTGTTACTTCATGAAATGTAACATGTTCATGATTTTCAATGTGCCAAATTATAAGCAATTTCCAGTATTGGTCTGCTCAAATGCAATCAGACTACACGTTAAATTATATCCACCCACTTTAAATATTGGTTTAAATAGGCTTTATAATTGAATTGTCTTCATTCAAATTGCTTACTTCCAAAAACGGTACTGACATAATCACAAGGCCCTTCTATTGATAAAGGCACAATCAAAACAAAAGTGCTGTGCTTTGTTCTTTTGCCTTTTTAAGCTAAGATTAAACATAGGGAAATGTGATTTCTTACTTAAAAATGTAAAAACTCATATCTGAAACAAGTGTTGTTTTCTTCAAATTAATGATCTTGGAAGGGAATATACTAACTTAGGGATGCATCCCCTCTTTCAACAGAGACATTCACCATTCCTCTATTAAAGATACACTGATTTTCCAGTGGATTAAAGGGGATGATGAAACCAGGTAATGCTATTTTGAGTTAAAAGCACACACACACGTAAGGGGTTGAGTCCAGTCTCTCTCCCCAACTGCAAGACTTTGTTGCAGCAGTCCCTGTATCTATTGTTATGGCCCCCCTTGAACGAAATCTGCCTTACCATCTTAAAGAAAAACACATATACACAAATAAGATATAGCTGCAAGATAACGAAACTTTCTATTTGCTTTGCTGACAAACTTACTTTCAAAACAATTCTGAGAAGATCTAAATGTGTTCTGAACTTTGATACTCATATGAATGCATAAATATTGTGATGTGCACTTGAAAAAATGTCTTATCATCATACTCTGAATAGGTTTACTTCATCTGCCTATAAATATCTAAAATGAGAACACTGGTAATTATAAGCACTTTCATTCTTCTTCATTCTTCTTACTATTTAAGTTTCTGATAATGCTATTAGGAAACTTTGTTATTAAAAATCACGAGAATTGTCACTGAGTGCTTTTATCAAGCACTAAGTTTTAACAAAGCATTTAATTTAGAAAAAATAAGTAAATAAGAACACTCTTAAGTAGCAAAATGTCATTTTACTTCTCAGGAATAAATGAAGAAAGGAAAAAATGGAGGAAGGGAAGGAGGGAAGGGAGAGAAAGGAGAGGAAGAAGACAAAAGAAAAAAGATCACAAGGGCCTATAATCTTCTTATCCTGGTAACTCCTATTGACAGTAAAAAATAAGAACAGTAACAATGAGACACATTTCTGAGGTTTAAAAAAAGTCAAACTATGGTGAGAGAAGAAAATAGAAGTGATGTCCTATGGTTGTTCACATAATAAATCTATCCACATTAGGAATAACTATACTTTTATTAGCAAAATAATTCATTAAAATTTAGAAACCATTATAAAACAATAATTATAAAGTATATTAATTTAGAGCTATTTCTTCAAACCATTTTCTATTGGCATAAATAAAATATTCATCATTAGTATCCCAAAGGAATATTTTAAATATTCAGGTTAAAAGCAGAGAATGATATTGCTAATTCAAATGTGACAAATTTAGATTCATCCTGAAACAGCACAGCAAGTTAATAGGAAAATTAGAGAGCTAAAAGCCATTTCTATTATTTATTACATCAATAATTCCTATATTCCTTGAAATAATCTACACTTTTCCTAATAAATGAAGCATGTTGATTTGCTTCCATATCACTTCATTTCTGTGTGAAATCTTATTTCAGCTCCTACCTGTGCAA
This sequence comes from Pan troglodytes, assembly GCF_028858775.2. Lineage (NCBI taxonomy): Eukaryota > Metazoa > Chordata > Mammalia > Primates > Hominidae > Pan > Pan troglodytes. The sequence goes on from NC_072401.2 coordinate 88,564,363, forward strand.
GTGTTTCATCCAACCATTTGGAATGATGCTGAGGATTGGCAAGAAGCCACTTGATGGCAGCATTATAGACCTGCTTTTCATTTTCAATATTTAGATCACTGGAGGACAAAAGCTTATGGAGGTGCTGCGGTGATACACTTACAAAGTCTTCACACTCCACTACTTCAGTAAAATGGTCACAGGCATACTGATCCGCCATGTCCATTAAGTCTATTCGATTGTGACTTTCTGCAAAGGCTCTTACTGCCAGGCAATTGGAGGGATGAAAATGTAACTTCATGTATTCACAACAAGCTCTAGCCACCAGTTCAACCTGCAGAATACAGGCTGCATATAAGAGAGGCTGGACATTGTCAACAGTCAAAGTGAGCCGTGAAGAATAGACAAACTTTACCAAGTCTTCTATCGCATCACCATCAAAATCTCTAATCTCAATCAGCGTTTGCTTGGCTTCAGCCATTTCAGAAAGAAACATGGCTCTAAAGTAGGGAATAACACAAGCCAATACCAGCTTGTGACAAGAGATTAGCTTTGAGCCAACCTGTTCAAAAGAAACCAAGAAAGATTCAGTTTAATATCAAAATCAGCTTCAGGTCAGCATTTAACATGTGTTTGTAGCAGGGACAAAATTTCCAGACAAATTTAGAGTATCTTTTTATAAGGCGATCCTTTGATCACTTACTTTCAATGTAGGCCAGTTTCTTAAAGTCAGGTAATTTTCATATTCCAAATTAACCACATATCATATTCATATATATATATATATACTTTAAAATTAAAAAAAAATTTTTTTTTTTGAGACAAGGCCTTGCTCTGTTGCCCAGGCTGGAGAGCAGCGGCGCAATCTCAGCTCACTGCAACCTCTGCCTCCTGGGTTTAAGCGATTCTCCTGCCTCAGCCTACCAAGTAGCTGGGATTACAGGCGTGCACCACCACGCCTGGCTAATTTTTGTGGGTTTTGTTTTTTCAGTAGAGACAGGGTTTCACCACGTTGGCCAGGTTGGTCTCGAACTCCTGGCCTCAACTGATTCACCTGCCTCAGCCTCCCAAAGTGCTGGGATTACCAGTGTGAGCCACCACACTCGGCCTCTTTTATATATGTATCTGTAACATACACACAACAAACCATGATTTTCTATGTTATATTTCAGGGACATTTTGTGAATTAATACCAGCAAACATCAGTTAGCACTCATTACATGCCAACCACTATTGTAAGTGCTTTTTTTTTTTTTTGAAATAGGGTCTCACCCTGTTGCCCAGGCTGGAGTGCAGTGACGTGATCATGGCTCATTGCAGCCTCAACCTGCTGGGCTCGAGCAATCCCCCAACTTAGCCTCCCCAGCAGCTAGGACTACAGGCATGCGCCACCACACCCAGCTAATTTTTGTATTTTTCAGTAGGGACAGGGTTTTGCCATGCTGCCCAGGCTGGTCTCAAACTCCTGGGCTCAAGTGATTCACCCACTTTGGCCTCCCAAAGTGCTAGGATTACAGGCATGAGCCACAGAGTCTGGCCTTCTAAGTGCTTTTCATATACTAACTCAGTTGTCCCAACATCCCTATGAGTAAGTACTATTATTATCCACAATTTATCAATCAGAAAACTGGAGCAGAGAGTAAATATTTAGTAGTATTTACTATGAGCTCAACTGAGGTTTTTTTTTATTTTCTATTTACATTATCTTGAAATGATATAGCTCACGTAAAAGCAGTAAAAAAAAAAACACTGCAATCTCATCACCTTAATTATTGAAAAATCAGATAGCTTCCAACAGTATGCTATTACAAATAGCACACTAGTGAACTTCTTTGTAACTAAATCTTTATTCACATTCTCTATTATTCCAACAGATAAATTATTGTAAGTAGAGATGCTGCTTCAAAGGATACAATGTGAATATGTGAATACATAATGTCAAACTGTCCATTTCTGAGCTTCTTACAGTATTTGCACCATATCTTGAGTGTTAACTTAAGAAATACTTCTTGTTGTTATTGTTGTTGTTGTTGTACAAAGTCTATGCTGCCCAGGTTGATCTCAAACTCCTAAGCTCATGCAATCCTCCCGCCTCGGCCTCCAAAAGTGCTAAGATTATAGGCGTGAGCCATTGTGCCTGGCCATAGTTGCCAATTTGATGAATAAAAAGATCTCATCTTTTTTTTTTTTTGCTCTTAAGATTGAATCATTTATAAATTTTGAGCTATTTGTATTTCTTCTATGAACTACAAATTTTTTATTTATAAGTACTCATCATATAATCAGAGTATTAGGCATTTGTCATATATATTTCAAACTTCTCTTTTAGTTTGCTTTCAAATTTTATTCTCTTATATAAAAACCCTATGGATTTTTATGTAATTAAATGAAGTCTTTTTATTTATTGTTTTAGGTACCCTGCTAGAAATGGGAATCATTCTAATATTCTATATTTACTTCACGTATTTTTTATACTACTTTTATGGTTTTATGTTTTACACTTAAATTTTTACTTACATCTGGAAGTTTTTGGTACTGAGTGGGAAGATATCTTCTTTTTAATATAGTATTTATCCCATTTTCCCAGGAGTTTATAATAATCAAATACAAGTAACAGTTATAGTACTATTTTAACAGTTTTCCTGTTTTCATGTAGTGTTTTGATTATATAATAAACAGTTGTATCTCATTATTTGAGAACTAATTTTAAAATGACAACTCCTAGAGTGTTCAAATGTATAAATGGTTTTGCTTATAAAAGCCCCTTCCTCAGTCTTTTTTCACTAATGTGGAGGAAGCAGCAGTATCACTTATTTCAGAAAGTACAAGACAATCATTTCTGTTATGCTATATTAAATTTTTTCACAGAACTCACAAGGCAGTATTTAGATTCCATTGAGACTAAAGTTGTAATGTAGACTATAACATAAAGCTTGGCATGTTTTCAAATTCATGTCAGCTCTAAAATGGGATCTGAAATCTGATAATAAATAACTTTTAAATAGCCTAAGCATATCCTTTAAAAAATTATTTCCACATGCCACCACTGGGATTCAGTTTCTATGCAAATATTTGTAAGTCTCACATGACTTAAACCTGCTCCATTAAATAACTTGCCAACACTCTCTTACATAATAGTATCATAAAATAGGGTTCTACAATTTCTAGATAACCATTATTTTAACACTTGCCATCCAAGCTGTACAAATCAATGGCCGGCAAGTCATTTTCATGTTGTTTTTAATAAGATTCTGTCCCTTTACAATTCCATTTGAGTCTTGATTCAAACAAACTAAAATGTGGCTATTTAACACATACACCCCTATGTACCCTTTTAGAATAAATATCCATCTTTATTTTATAAAGATCTTTAAGCCACATGTATAAATAGGAACAGCCAAAAATTTGGCTTTTTAATGCACTGATTCTCCTTTGATGTTATATAGTTAATTACATTCCTGAAAGTTTATTTGTACATTTTCTTTCTCTGGTACAAAAAAAAATTACCAATTACCAAAATCATTTCATTAGAAATTTGAAAATGAAAGGAATCAAAGTCTAAAGACCTGATGTTTAAAACTGGATGAAAAACACACAAGCTACATAATATTAGACATTACCGTGTATTTAGAATTATATAAATACTATATGTCCCTGATACTACTTAATTTTCTAATTTACATTCTTTCTTTGTTAGATCAGTGAACGTGTGACTAATTCAAGATAGTATTACGAAAGAAAAACCTTAGACAATTAAATTTAACAGAGTTTAACTGAGCAAAGACGGATTCAAGAATTGGGCAGTCCTGGAACAAGAAAAGGTTCAAAGACACTGGTGCTGGTGCATAGTCGAAAATTATTTACGGACAGAAAAAGGAAGGTGACACACAGAAAATGGAAGTGAGGTACAGAAACAGACGGGTCAGTTACAGCTCAGGGTCAGCCTTACTTGAACACAGGTTGAACAACTGGTTGCCTTTAATTGGCTGAACCTCAGTGATTAGCATAAGAGTAGGTTGCAGTCTGTTTACACAACCAGTTAGGTTACAGTTTACTGTGTACAGAGAAACTTTTAGGCCAAGTTTAAAATACATAAGGTGGGAGCTTTAGGCTAAACTTAACAGTACTCAGGGAAAAATCATGTCACACTTCAGTATTAAAATATGTAGAATATCAACATTCATTAAATGATTCCTTAGACTTTTGTTTAAAAAGCTTGAAATACCAACTATTAATAAAAACTTTGAGTAATTTTCCAGAGATTAGCCAATATGAATGGAAATACAATGAAAATAAGGCTTTTGGATTAGTAAAGCACTTGACTATCAACATACAAAGCATTCCTAACTCCACTAGTGAGGACTTCATCATGGCTCAAGTGCCACTTGCTCGAGCCCACTCCCACTCTGTGGAGTGTACTTTCATTTCAATAAATCTGTGCTTTTGTTGCTATTGAAAAAAAAAAGAGTTAACATTTATTTTGTAAACTATCTCCACTTCACTTAAAAAAGTTTAGTAAAGGCTGGGCGCAGCTCACGCCTGTAATCCCAGCACTTTGGGAGACCGAGGAGGGCGGATCAGGAGGTCAGGAGATGGAGACCATCCTGGCTAACATGGTGAAACCCCGTCTATACTGAAAATACAAAAAAAAAAATTAGCCGGGCATGGTGGCACGCGCCTGTAGTCCCAGCTACTTGGGAGGCTGAGGCAGGAGAATCGCTTGAACCTCGGAGGCAGAGGTTGCAGTGAGCTGAGATTGTGCCACTGCACTCCAGCCTGGGCAACAGAGTGAGACTCCATCTCAAAAAAAAAAAAAAAAAAAAGAATTTTAGAGAAAGTAAAATTTTATCTTAGTATTATTAACCATTATATATACAGGAAAATTTTCCATATCAGTTGAAAAATGCCCTTCTACTCTAATATACTTTAACGTTCATCATTAGCAACTTATGCATCTTCTTTAATATCTTTTACTCTACATGTATATTATTCATTACTATTTCAATGTTGTTTTGACATTTACATTATGACTTTTTGATTACTGTAAATACTATTATAGTGGATATACAGTTGCATAACTTTGTAGGTAATAATAATCTTGATACTTCAAAATAAAAAATAACCTACTGGCCAGGGGCAGTGGCTCATGCCTGTAATCCCAGCACTTTGGGAGGCCAAGGTAGGCAGATCACCTGAGGTCAGGAGTTCAAGACCAGCCTGGCCAACATGGTGAAACCCCATCTCTATAAAAATACAAAAATTAGCCGGGCATGATGGTGGGTGCCTATAATCCCAGCTACTCGGGGGGCTGAGGTGGAAGAATCGCTTGAACCTGGGAGGCAGAGGTTGCAGTGAGCCAAGATCGTGCCATTGCACTCCAGCCTGGGTGACAGAGTGAGACTCTGCCTTTAAAAAAAAAAAAAAAAAAAGCTTACTGTTTAGTCTATTCAGGCTGCTATAACAAACTATCACTGGGTGGCTGATAAACAACATAATTTATTTCTCATAGTTCTTGAGACTAGAAAGTTCAAGATCAAGGCACTGGCAAATCCATGTCTGGTAAGGACTTGCTCTAAGTTCACTGATGCCAACTCTTCTTTGTGTCTTCAGATGGTGGAAGGCACAGAGCAGCTATCTGTGGCCTCTTTTTCTTTTTTTTTTTTAATGTCTAAATACAATTTTAATGAGGTACAGATACATGCTCAATTTGTGATCATGAGTTATAACAAATCACAGTTTAGTTATAATTACAAAAATAGTGAAATCAGAATGTAAAGGAAAACCTTTATAAATAAGAACATCCTCAACTTTAAAGATGGCTTAGGTTTCTACATATCTCAAGATCTGCTTTGTATTTAAAATGAATAGTGAAAAGTGTATATATAATATACAAATAAAATAACATTGTGCTTCTTAAAAGCTGTATGTAAAGGGAAATATTTTTTAAATTACTAGAGGCCAGGCATGGTGGCTCATGCCTGTAATCCCAGCAGTTTGGGAGGCTGAGGCAGACAGATCGCTTGAGTCCAGGAGTTCAAGACCAGCCTGGGCAACATGGCCAACCCCCCTCTCTACAAAAAATGCAAAAATTAACTGGGTGTGATGGTGTGCACCTGTAGTCTCAGCTACTCAGGGGTGGAGTAGGGTTTGGGTCCAGGAGGTGGAGGTTGCCATGACCCATGATTGCATCACTGTACTCCAGCCTGGGTGACAGAGCAAGACCTTGTCTCAAAATAATAAAATAAGCCTATAATCCTTTCCCCTTATAAAGTAAAAAATAATTTACTATTCCTTCATTCTTACAGTTTTATTTTTATTTTAAATTTATATTTTTCTTTTATTGTAAATATATATACATATTTTGCTTTTTTCAACTTTTACTTTAGAATTAGGGGTGCATGTGTAGGTCTGTTGCATAGATATATTGCATCATGCTGAGGTTTGGTGTATAAATGAATCTATAACCCAGGTAGTGAGCATAATACACAACATGAAATAAACAGTTTATTTCAATTCATACCCCCACCGCCTTCCCTCCTTCCCCCATATTGTATCCCCCACTATTTTTCCCATTTTCATGACCATGTTTACTCAATATTTAGTTCCCACTTACAAGTGAGAACAAGTGGTATTTGGTTTTCTGCTTCTTTATTAGTTCACTGAGGATAATGGTTTCCAGCTGCGTGTATGTTGCTGCAAATAACATGATTTCATTCTTTTCTATGGTTGTGTAGTATTCCACAGTGTATATATAACAAATTTTCCGTATCCAATCCACCACTGATGGGCACCTGGGCTGATTCCATATCTTTGCTATTTGTGAATAGCACTGCAATGAACATGCAGGTATATGTGTCTTTTTGATAGAATGATTTATTTTCCTCTGGATATATACCCACTAGGAGGATTGCTGGGTTGAATGGTAGTTCAAGTCTCAGTTCTTTGAGAAGTATCCAAACTGCTCTCCACAGTGGCTGAACTAATCTACATTCCCACCAACAGTGTATAAGTGTTCCCTTCTCTCCACAGCCTTGCCAACATCTGTTATTTTTTGACTTTTTAACAGGAGCCATTCTGACTGATGTGAGATGGTAGCTCTTTGTGGTTCTAGTTTGCATTCTTCTAATGACTGGTGATCATGAGTTATTTTTTCATGTATTTGTTGGCCACTTGTGGGTCTTCTTTTGAGAAGTGTATGTTCATGTCCTTTGCCTACTTTTTACTGTACCTTTTCTGTTTAGATATGTTTAGATAAATACCATTGTGTTACAACTGCATACAGTTTTCAGTATGGTAATAGGCTACGCAGGCTTATATCCCAGCAACAACAAGCTATACCATATAGCCTATGTATGTAGGTTATACTACACATGTAGGCTGTAGTAAGCAGTTCTAATACAGTCATGTGTCATTGAAGGATGGGGATACATTCTGAGAAATGTGTCAGGTGATTTTATCATTGTGCAAATATCACAGAATGTACTTACACAAATCTAGATGGTATAGCCTATTACATACCTGGGCTATATGGTACAGCCTGTTGCTCTCAGACTACAAACCTGCATGGCTTATTACTGTACTGCACACTGTAGGCAACTGAAACAGAATGGTAACTATCTGCATATCTAAACATATAAACATAGGAAAGGTACAGTAAAAATACGGTATAAGGTATTTTTTTAAAAGTACACCAGTATAAGGTATTTGCTATGAATGGAGCTGCAGGGCCTGAAGTTGCTCGGGGTGAATTACTGAGTGGTGAGTGAATGGGAAAGCCTAGGACTTTATTGTACACTACTGTAGACTTTATAAACACTGTACACTTATGCTACACTAAATTTAAAAAAATATTTTTCTTTCTTTCATAATTAACCTTAGCTTACTGTGACTTTTTCCATAAACTTCAATTTTTTAAAACTTTTTGACTATTGTAATAACATTTAGCCTAAAACACACACATTGCACAGCTCTACAAAAATGTTTTTATATGCTTATTCCAAAAACTTTTTTCTATTTAAAATTTCTTTTACTTTTTAAACTTTTTTGTTAAAAACTAAGACACAAACTCAGACAGTAGCCTGCATCTATATCAAGTCAGGATCATCCATATCACTGTCTTCCGCCTCCAGATCCTGTCCTACTGGAAAGGAGAGGACACATGGAGCTGTCATCTCCTATAGTAACAATGCCTTCCTCTTGAATACCTTCTGAAGGACCTGCCTAAGGCTGTTTTTACAGTTAACGTTTTTTCTTTTCTTGTTTTTGTTAAGAATCAACTTTCTGCAATTCTTTTCTTAAGTAATGTTTCTTCCTTAGAAGTAGCAAGAGTACACTCTACAAAAACAATAAGAAGTACAGTAAATACATAAGCCTGTAACATAATCATTTATTAGCATGAATAGGTATTAGGCACTATATATAACCATGTGTTATACCTTTTATACAACTGGCAATGAGGTAAGTTTGTTTACACCAGCATCACCACAAGCATGTGAGTAATGCACTGTGCTAGGACATTATGATAGCTACAACATTACTAAGTGATAGGAATTTTTCAGCTCCATTCTAATCTTATGGGACCACCACTGTATATGGGGTCCATCGTTGACCAAAATGTCCTTATGTGGCATATGATTATACCCCTTTCTGAGAAACATGAAAAAGATTAAAATACTGATTTACTAGAGGAATGGATGAAGTAAAGGTGATCTTCCTTAAACACAGAATCTTAAAATTTCTTAATATAGAATGCTTAAGTGTTAACTATAGGATCACTTTCACCATTATTATTTTTCTCTTCTATTAAATTACATCTGTGCTATCTTCTAAATGTCTTCCAAAATCATGTGTTGAAACTTAATCCCCACTGTGCTAATATTAAGAGGGGGAACCTTTGGGAAATGATGAAATCATAAGGGCTCTGTGCTCATGAATGGATTAGTGCCTTAAGAGAGGACTGGAGGGAACTAGCTTAGGCCCATTTTGTCCTTCTGCCTTCCATGTGAGGACACAGTGTTCATCCCCTCTGGAGGATGCTGCAACAAGGCACTATCTGAGAAACAGAGAGGGCAGCCCTCACCAGACACCAAACTTGCTGGTACCTTGATTTTAGACTTCCCAACCTTCAGAACTATGAGAAATAATTATCTATCATTAGCACAGTGGCTCACAGTTATAATCCCAGCTTTTTGGGAGGCCCAAGGCAGTAGGATCATTTGAGACCAGCCTGGGCAACATAGCAAGACCCCATCTCTATAAAAAAAAGTTTTAAATTAGTCAGGCATGGTGGTGCATGCATCTAGTCCCAGCTGCTCAGGTGGCTGTGGCAGGAGGACTGCTTAAGCCCAAGAATTCACCAAAAAATTTTAATATTTCACTGAGAGATAAGAAGAAAGTACTTTAAATGTGTAATGAGAAACAATCAACAAAGGCTTTTCCATACTGCTTTATCACTTTTCCAATTTTATTAAAACTGGTTGCTTTTAGGAGAACAACATGATCCTACAGATGATGAGCAAAGTTCACTGAGGACTTTTTCATCCAAGGCTAAGTAGACTATATTTCACTATCAGGTGTAGATAAACAATCCCACTTAACAGATGGTAACAATGAAGTAGAGATTAAATTACTGGAATAGAGATATACAGTAAAACACTAGTATAGCTGAGTAAACAATCCAAAATTCCTGACTTCTAACTTACTTCTGTATTCAGAGTAAGCAAATACATCAAGATATTTAAATTCACAAGTGAAAAGCTTATCTGGTCAACAGCAATTTATTAATTTCACTAATAATATTTGCTGTTCTAGGGTTTCAGAACTCTCAGAAGTTAACTAAGAGATAATGAATATCAACATTAAATTAGTACAATAATTTTATCTTATGCTAACTTCTCTTCATTTACCCTCTATGTCCTTTCTCCTACACTAAAAAAAAAGATTGAGACTAAAAGCATTCTGACTGTATCAAATATGTATAGCAACAAAATTTGCCTTGTATGGTTACAGAAACCCCCATTTCTCATATTACACTGAAGAGGCCTGAGAAAAGTACAAAAAAGGCAATCTCACCTTGAGTGTGACATCACAGAGTTCTCCATTTTCATAAAATCGAAGAAGAGAACCATGAAAATCTTTCCAAGCTTCATTTGCTTCAAAAATAAAGGAATCTTCTCCATCACCATCACTAATTGAGGATCTGTTCTTTATTTGCTGGTGCTGTTGTTGCCTTTTCCCCTTTGTAATGTGATTCCTAGCTTGTTTACTATTCATAGAATCTGAAGCCATTTGCAATATTCCTCTTTTAATAGAGCTCTCTTCTCAAACATGCCATTTATTTTTTTTCAAAGGGTAGAGAGAAGGCAGAAGGTAGATGTAGACACTACAATTCAGACGTTTTTCAAAACCCACTCAACTGCCATTGTACAGTTTGCTGTGACTGAAAAATCAACAATAAAACAGGTGGAGACAAACGAAAAGAAAAAAATTATTGTTAACTATAATTTGTTAATACTATATATGCAAAATAACTATATCAATCATATTTATAAAAGAACAAAAACTTTGTTTTTATGCTAAATAACACATAATTCACTTCTGCTAATTATTTTATATCAATAAAGGAACTCCTTTAAAATCCAACAAGAACAACTGACTTGAGCACATGACTTTTGAGATGTGTAATATGCTATCTTCAAAGAGAAAGGCCATAAACTAAAATTTTTCTATTTTTTAATTTTTATTTTAGAGACGGGGTTTCTCCATGTTGCCCATGCTGGTCTCAAACTCCTGGGCTCATGCAATCTACCCACCTAGGCCTCTCAAAGTGCTGGGATTACATGCTTGAACCATCATACGTGGCCATGAACTAAAAATGTTAAGTTTTGAGGCTTAACTGGGAGTTTTTTTTTTTAGCAGAACAACATGATCCTATAGATGATAGGTAAAGTTCACTAAAGATTTTTTCATCCAAGCCTAAGTAGACCATATTTTACTATCAAGTGCAGATAAACAATCCCACTTAACAGATGATAACAATTAAGTAGAGATGAAATTACTGGAATAGAGATATACAGTAAAACACTAGTATAGCTGCCTTCCAGCTATACAATTTAGTAATGCAATGCCAAAACAGAAGGATATTTTGATTGAATTAGGTTCATCCTAGATTCTGAAGTCAGATCTACCACATACCAACTGTATGAGCTTGAGCAAATGACAACCTGCTTAGACCTCGATCTCTTCTGTAAAATAGAGATACCACTTAAGGAAATATTTTGAGGATTAAAAATATTGTACTGCCAAACATACGAAATGCTGCACTCTTAAAAAGATCTCATTTTATTTGCATTTTCACATAGAACTTATTAGTATTTACATATAAAATCAAACTTTCCTCATCATCAAAGCATATTTGATGAATATCCACACCATCCATAATTCTATGCTACAATTCTACTTTGGTGACAGGAACAGAGATTTTAAGTTACTAATAAAACACCTATTCCATCACTTACTGGCTCTGTAATTTTTTTTGAGGCTGTGTAATTTGTAAAACTAAGGCTTTACTAATCCTCAGTTTCTTCATCTATAAACAGGGATACCTATCTACCTCATGGCACTATCCTGAGAAATACATCAAATACAATAATGAATTTACAAGTGCTTGTTTAAAATATTGGTATTATTAGAGTGGAAAGCTCTGCTTATTATGTAGTTTCAGAAAACTCTAAATATTCTAACCAGAACTTTAGCTACATTAGGTTCTTTATTGTTAATCTCATCATTTCCAGCTTTTGACAGAAATCAATGGTTAATGTAAGGTTATAGATTACAGTTATTAATGCCTTCTTATGGTTTCTGTGGCAGACATACATGACAGTGATCCTTAATGAGTCATGTCTTCATATAATCCCCTTGCATGCAGGAAGAACCTGTGACTTGCTTCTAATTGACGGAATGTGGGAAAGTGATGAGATGCCACTCTCTTGATTATGTTACATTATAGAATACTGTATGTGCAGACTGGAGTAAGAAGCTTTCCTGCAGGCCTTGAAAAGCAAACCACCATGGAGACAGTCATGTAGCAGGGAAACTATAGGCAATCCCTAGGACCTGAGAGAGGCTTTCACCTGACAGTCAGTAAAAAGCCAGGCCCTCAGTCATACAGCTCCAAGGAAATGAATTCTGCCAATGACCTGAATAAGTGTGGAAGCAGATTTCTTCATAATTGAGCCTCTACATAATACAGCCTGGCCAATAGCTTTATTGCAGCCTTATGAGATCCTAAGCAAAGGACCCAACTACACTGTGCCCAAACTCCTGATGCACGGAAACTGTGAGATAATAAATGCATGTTATTTTAAGCCACTAAATTGTGGTAATTTGTTACACACAATAAAAAATGAATATAGACACCTTCTGTCAGGTCTAAAATTTTATCTGAGGAAAGCATCTATAGATATTCTAACAGGCACCAGCCACCATAATATCTCTCTTAAATTCACATTCCTGCTGCAAAATCAACAAAAAACAGATGGGACAAATAGAAAACAAATAGCATAATCAGGGCTTAAAAACTTTTTCTGTAAAGGGCCACAGAGTAGATGTTTTTGGCTTTGTGGGCCATATGGGTCTCTATCACAACTACTGAACTCTGTCATTGTAACACAAAAGCAGTCACAGACAATAGTAAATAAATAAATAAATAAAGCCATGTTCCAATACAACTTTAATTATTTAAAAAAAAAAAAAAACCACTTAGTGGCCCGGTGCAGTGGCTCATGCCTATAATCCCAGCACTTTGGGAGACCAAGGTGGGTGGCTCACCTGAGGTCAGGAGTTCGAGACCAGCCTGGCCAACATGGCAAAACCCTGTCTCTACTAAAAAATACAAAAACCAGCCAGGCATGGTGGTGCGCACCTGTAACTCCAGCTGCTTGGGAGGCTGAGGCACAAGAATCACTTGAACCCGGGAGGCGAAGGTTGCAGTGAGCTGAGATCACACCACTGCACTCCAGCCTGGGCAACAGAATGAGACTGTGTCTAATAAAATAAAATAAGAAAAAACACTTGGTGAGTGTGATTTAATCCCCAAGCTCATAGTTTGCTGATCCCTGAGTAAGATGGTTGATTTAAACTCAACAATATCAATAATCACATTAAATATAAATGGACTAACCACTTCCAATTAAAGGCAGAGACTCAGGAATGCTATTCAGCAAAAGGGACAAGCTATTGAAACATGTAACAACCGGATGAATCTCAAAGTATGCTCAATAAAAAAAGCCATGCGGAATGATTCTATCTATATAACATTCTCAAAATGACAAAATTATAGAGGTGGAGAACAGATTATTGTTTGCCAGAGGTTAGGGAAGGATGAGAGGAGAGGAGAGGAGAGGAGTAGCTGTGGCTATAAATGAGTAGCACAAGAGATACTTGTGATGGAACTGTACTGTATCTTGTCTGCAGTAGTGATCATATGAATCTATATGTGATAACATACACATACACACAAATGAATGCATGTAAAACAGGTGAAATTTGAGTATTTGCACACCCATGTTCACTGTGGCATTATTTACAACAACCAAGAGGTAGAAGCAGCCTAAATATCCTTAGACAATGTATCAAAGTCAATTTCCTAGTACAAAAGTTATGCAAGTTGTTATCATTGAGGGAAACTGGGTGAAGGAAACATAAGATCTATTACTTCTTACCACTGCAAGTGAATCTACAATGGTCTCAAGTAAAGACTTTTTTAAAAAGAGAGATTTTCAGATTGGATAAGAAAAAGCAAAACCCAACTATCAAATGCGTACAAGAAAAAAACCTACTTTAAGTATAAAGACACAAATAGGTTAAAGGAATTGGATAGAAAGAAGACACACCACGCCAACAGTAACAAGAACAACAAAAAAACCCTAAAGAATTTTTAAAAACTGAAGAGTAGCTATAATATCAAACACATAAAATTGTTAGTGATAAAAAACACTATATAAAAATATTACATGCAAAAGAAAGAAGTTGGACCCTCACCTTACACCATATACAAAAACTAACTCAAAATGAATTAAAGACCTAAATGTAGCCCTGAAACCATAAAATGACTAGACTTGAAACCATAAAGCTACTGGAGGAAAACACGTGGGGAAAAGGCTTCACAACATTGAATTTATCAATGATTTCTTGTATATGATGTAAAAAGCACAAGCAACACAAGTAAACACAGACAAATGGGACATCAAACTTTAAAACTTCTATGCAGCAAAACAATCAATAGAGAAGAAAAGGCAACCTACAGAATGGAAGAAAATAGTATTTGCAAATATATACCTGAAAAGGGGTTAATATCCAGATATACAAAGAACTCCTACAACTCAATTAAAAAAAAACAAAAAAAAATGAAGAACCCAATTTTAAAATGGGCAAAAGGTTGGGTACAATGGCTGGTGAATGACTGTAGTCCCAGCTACTTGGGAGGCTAAGGTAGGAGGATCACTTGAGCCCAGGAGTTCAAGGTCAGCCTGGGCAATACAGCAAGCACCTGTCTCAAAACAAAACAAAACAAACAAAAACCAAAAACATGCCAGGTGTGGTGGCTCACTCCTATAATCTCAACACTGGTAGGCTGATACTGGAGGATTGTTTGAGCCCAGGAGTTCGAGATCAGCCTGGGCAACATAGACCTTGTCTCTACAAAAAATACAAAAATTAGCTGGACGTGGTAGCATGTGCCTATAGTCCCAGCTACTCAGGATGCTAAGGTGGGAGGATCACTTGAGCCCAAGAATTCAAGGCTGCAGTGAGCTGTAATCATGCCACTGAACTCCAGCCTGGGTGACAGAGAGAGACTGCCTCAAATAAAAAAAAAAAAAAAAAGAAAAAAAAAGGTAAAGGACTTGAATAGACATTTCTCCAAAGATGATATACAAATGGCCAAGAAGTATAGCCCTTCTTCAGTATCCTCAGAGGACTGGTTGCAGGATCCCTGCAGATACCAAAAATCCTTGTATCCTTAAGTCCCTTATATAAACTGGTATGGTATTTGCATATAACCTATGTACATCCTCCTACATATTTTAAATTATCTTTTAAATTATCTCTAGATTACTTATGATACCTAAGACAATGTAAATGCTATGTAAATAGTTGTTATATTTTTTAAATTTGTATTATTTTTATTGGATTTAAAAAACATTTTCAATCCATGTTTGGTTGAATCTGGGGATGTCTAACCTGCAGATACTGACAGTCAACTGTATATAAAAAGATGTTCAATATCACTAATCATCAGGGAGATGTAGATCAAAATCATGAGATATCACCTTACACTTGTTGGGATGGGGAAAGAAAGAAGTGTTGGCAAGGACTTAGAGAAACTGGAAACCCTTTCCACTGCTGGTGGGAATGTAAACTGGCTTCCATAGCTGCTATGGAAACAGTATGGATAGTCCTCAAAAAGTTAGAAATAGAATTACCATAAAATCCAGCAATTCCACTTCTAGGTATATATCCAAAAGAAGTAAGAACAGGATAGTAAAGACATATTTGCACACCCATGTTCACTGCAGCATTATTTACAACAACCAAGAGGTAGAAGCAGCCTAAATGTACATCATCAGATAAATGGAAAAAGAAAATGTGATTTATACATACAATGGAATACCATTCAGATTCAAAAATGATGAAAATCCTGTCATATGCTACAACATGGATGAATCTTAAGGACATTATACAAAGTGAAATAAGCCAGAAACAAAAAGACAAGTTCCACTGATTCCACTTATATGAGATATCTGAAGCAGTCAAATTCATAGAAAGTAAAATGGTGGTTGCCAAGAGAGGTGGAAAGAAGATGTTCAATGGGTATCGTTTCAGTTTTGCAAGATAAAGTTCTAGAGATCTGCTGGACAACAATGTACATATAGTTAACACTAGTGTACTGTACACTTGAAAATGGTTAAGATGGTAAATTTTATGTTGTGTTTTTCACCGCAATTAAAAAAGACACTACATAATGACAAAAGTGTCAATTCCCAAAGACATAGTATAGTCTAAATGTGCATACACCTAACTTCAAATCTTCAAATCTCCAAAATACACAAAGCAAAACCAAAAAGAACTAAAGGGAGAAACAGACAAATTCACAATTATAATTGAAGAGATTTAAACATTCCTCTTCAGTTATAGAACTAGTTAGCAGAGAATTAGCAATGACATAAAAGAACAGAACACATCATTAACCAACTGGATTTCATGGGTGCTTATAGAACACTCCTCCCAACAAAGGCATAATATACATGCTTTTCAAGTGCACGTGGACCTATATAAGCCATATCCTGAGTCAATAAACAACCCTAAACAAATTTAAAAGAAATTACATTGTATAAAATGTAGTCTCTGACCATAACGGAATTAAACTAGAAATAAGTAATAAAGACAACAGAAAACTCTCCAAATGCTTACAAATTAAATGCACACATCTAAATAATCCACGGAGCAAAGAGGAAGTCCTAAGAGAAATTAGAAATTTCTTCATTAAGTTAGTTCTTAACAAAAATGAAAATATAAAATACCAAAATATCAAAATTTGTAGGCTACAGGTAAAAAAGCAGCTTAGGGGAAAGTTTAGAAAATTATGTGCTTACATAAAAAAAAAGTATTAAATCAAAAAAATTAGCCGGGCGTAGTGGCAGGTGCCTGTAGTCCCAGCTACTCTGAGGCTGAGGCAGAAGAATGGTGGCACGAAATCGGGAGGCGGAGCTTGCAGTGAGCCGAGATCACGCCACTGCACTCCAGCCTGGGCGACTGAGACTCCATCTCCAAAAAAAAAAAGAGAAAGTATTAAATCAATATTCTAAGCCTTTACTTTCAGAAACCAGAAACTAGAAAAAGAACAAAATAAACTCAAAGCAAGCATAAGGAAATAAACAGCACAAACAAAATTAAAATGAAAATAAAAAACAACAGATAAAAATCCAAACCAAAAGCTATTTTTAAAAGATCAACATATTTTTAGTAGAGACGGAGTTTCAGCATGTTGGCCAGGCTGGTCTCAAACTCCTGACCTCAGGTGATCCACCTGCCTCAGCCTCCCAAAGTGCTGGGATTACAGGTGTGAGCCACCACACCTGGCCTGTTGATCAACAGAATTGATAAACATCTGGCAAAAAAGGCGGGGAGGGAAGACACACATCACTAAAATCCGCAATATCAGAGACTATCATTACAAACCCCACTGGCATTAAAAAGGTAAGTAAGGTGAATGCTATGAAAAATTCTACACACATAAATGTGACAACTTAGATGAAATGGACCAATTCCTCAAAACCCACAAACTACCAAAACTCACCCAAAAGACAACCTGAGCATTGCTATAACTATTAAATTAAATCACGGTTTGAAAAGCAATCTTCAAGCACAGATGGTTTCACTACATTCTACCGAACATTTAAAGAAGAAATAGCCTTGACTCTACAAAATCTCTTTCAGAAAACGGAAGAGGAGAAAACACTTCCCAACTTATTTCATGAGAAAACCTATGACTCTGATACCAAAACAAAGATAGTACAGAAAAGGAAACTACAAATCAATATCCCTCATGAATACAGACATAAAAATCTCCAACAAATATTAGCAAATATAATCCAGCAAAATATAGAGAATGATCACGACCAAGTAGAATTTATCCTAAGAGTTTATGCAAGGCTGCTTCAATATTCAAAAAAATATAGTCTACCATATTACCAGCATATTAAACCATATTAAACCACCACAACAACATACTAAAGAAGAAAAACCACATAGGAAGTAAAAGTTATCTCCAGTGCAATAAAGCAAGAAAAAGAAAAGGCAAAGACTGGAAAGAAACAAAACTGTCCCTATCAGCACACATAATTGTCTATGTAAACCATTCCCAAGGAACAGCTAGAACTAGTAAGTTTAGCAAGGTCACTAAAAACAAGGTGAACATGGCTGAGCACAGTGGCTCACACCTGTAATCCCAGCACTTTGGGAGGCCGAGATGGGCGGTTCACAAGGTCAGGAGATCAAGACCATCCTGGCTAACATGATGAAACCCCGTCTCTACTAAAAAAATACAAAAATTTAGCCAGGTGTGGTGGTGGGCGCCAGCTACTCAGGAGGCTGAGGCAGGAGAATGGCGTGAACCTGGGAGGCGGAGCTTGCAGTGAGCCGAAATGTGCCACTGCACCCCAGCCTGGGTGACAGAGCAAGACTCTGTCTCACAAAAGAAAAACAAAAACAAAAACAAGGTGAACACACAAAAAATTAATCATAACATAGCACACTGTAGCCTGGAACTTCAAGCCACTGCACCTGGCTATAGTTTTATATAGTTTCTGATCCATTTTATATAATATATAAAATATATTTTTATGTTATATATATAACTATACCTAAAACAATAAAACTTTTTGAAGAAAACACAGAAAAACTTCATGACTCGGGGTCAGGCTACTAGTTGTTAAATATGAAAGAAAAAAATTGCTAAAATGGACTCCATCAAAATTAAAACCTTTTGCTATGAGAAAGACACCATAAGAGAATAAAAAGACAAGCTTCAAATCAGGAGAAAAATGTTGGCAAACCACATATTTGACAAAAAATTTACATCCCAAATATATAAAACTTTCAAACTTAACGAAAAACAACTCAATTAAAATATGGACCAAAGACTTAAGACACTTCACCAATGAAGATACATGGATGGAAAATAAGCACACAAAAAGATGTTCAACATCACTGCCATTACGTAAATGAAAATTAAAATAATGAACCAGGCACAGTGGTGTGCGCTTGTAGTCTCAGCTATATAGGATGACTGCTTAAGCCCAAGAGTTCGAAGCTGTAGTGCACTATCATCCGATCATGCCTGTAAATAGCCACTACACGCCAGCCTAAGCAACATAGCCCCTGCCACATCCCCATACACACACCCCACAACCATAATGAAATACCACTACACATCTATTATAATGGCTAAAATAAACAATACTAACAATACCAAGTGCTGGTGAGGATGTGAAACACCTGGAATTTTCATATACTGCCGGTGGCAATGCAAAACAGCATCACTGTTCTAAAAAAAAAAAAAAAAAAGGTGGAAGTTTCTTACACAGTTAAACATATTCTTATACTATGACCCAGCAATCTGACTCCTGGCAGTTTAACCTAGAGAAATGAATGCTCGTGTTTACACAAAAACTTGCATATGAAAACATATAGCAGCTCTAGTTGCAATTGCTAAAAACTGAAAATAATCCAAATAACCTTCAACAAGTCAATGGATAAACAAACTGTGGGTACACCCATACAATAGAACACTACCTCACAATAAAAAGGAACAAACTTGGTACATGCAACAACCTGGATGAATCTCAATGGCTGCTGAGTGAAACAGGCCAGTCTCAGTAGGTTACTACATACTCTATGATTCCATTTATATGATATCCTCAAAAGGACAAAATCATAGTGATGAAAAACAGATCAGTGGCTGACAGGGATGAGGGGCAGGGAAAGAGTATGACTAAAAGGAGATGGCAAAAAGAGAGTTTTATGGGATGATGAAACTATTTTGCATCTTTTTTTAATGTTAATTTAAAATTGATTTGGGTGATGATTAGATAAATCTACACATTTGTTAAAATTCATGGACTTGTACCCCAAAAATGTCAATTTTGCTATATGATAAAAAATAAAATGAAAAAAAGATTGTTGCATTCCAACATACTCATGATAAAACTCAAAAGACACAAGGCAATATAATCACAAGCCACTCTACTGCTTAAGGGATAAATCAGCCCATAAAATAAAATATAAAGGCTGGCCAGGCACAATGGCACATGCCTGTAATCTCAGCACTTTGAGAGGACAAGCTAGGAGGATCGCTTGGGCCCAGGAGTTCAAGACCAGCCTGGGCAACAGAGTGAGATCCAGTCTCTACAACAGATTTTAAAATTAGCCACATGTGGTGGCACGCACCTGTAGTCCCAGCTACTTGGGAGGCTGAAGTGGGAGGATCGCTTGAGCCCAGGAGGTCGAGGCCACAGTGAGCTGTGATCATGCCTCTGCACTCCACCCGGGGTGACAGAGTAAGATTCTGACTCAAGAAAACACACACACACACACACACACACACACACACACAATATAAAGGAAGACATCAGCATCACGATAGAAAACACTATCTGCCGTCATCGTTCTAATTGCATGTAAATTAAATCATTTAGTCCTCACTACAACTCTATGAAGTAGCTACTTTTATTTTGCCCTTTATCCTTCCGCCTCAGCGCCCCCTGCCCAAGTAGCTGGAACTATAGGCGTGCACCACCATACAGGGCTAATTTTTGTATTTTTTGTAGAGATGGGGTTTTGCCATGTTGCCCAGGCTGGCCTTGAACTCCTGGACTCAAGCGATCTGCCCACTTAGGTCTCCCAAAATGCTGGGACTACAGGCCTGAGCCACTGCACCCAGGAGTCTTCTTTCACTTATTTTGCCATGCCATATTTTGTGCCCTAACTATCTGAAGAAACTGAGGCACAGCAAGATGGAGTGAAGCCCAAGTAAGTGGTGGAGCCAGGATGTGAACCTAGGCAGCAGGGCTCCCCAGCCTGTGCTATTAACTACCACACTACTGTTCAAAGCACTTTATAAGTGAAATATAATTACAGAACAAAATATATGAAAAACCAAGGTCCTTATCTTCTCCCTCACTATACTTTTAGATTCACCTACTTTTACAAGTAGCAACACCATTTTTTCAGTTACCCTACTTCAAAACATGAGCCATATTTGACTCCTCTCAACTTTCACAACCTATCCACTTCAATTCTCCTGGATTCTACTTGGAAAAATCTCTGTTCATCCATCCCTTTCTTCCTATTGTCATTGAACTCTATTCTCTCTCATTGTACTCTAGTTCAGATCCACATACTAACCTGGATTGTAGTGACTTCCCCTAACCAATCACCACATTCCTCCTTGCCATCAATAAACATCTCTCAAAGATTAGATGCTGCTGGATTTATCTAACTCAAACTGTCCTTTCCAAACTGCTTAATGTATGTAGCTCAGCTTATCCTGGCATTCAAGGTCCTCATTGCTCTGGCTCTAGTCTACCTTCCAGTCTTTTTCTCCATTCATTTTTTACATAAAGTAGGGAAAGGGGGAAAGAAGATGGAAAAACTACTTATTAAACCACTGTGCACCACCTATTTTGCCAGTAATCTTAAATATACTCTTGTTTAAGCATCACCTTATGGATGGTTCTAACATCCCTGACTTGCCCAAGGCCACACAGGTAGAAATGGTGGGAGATGGGGTTTCAATCCAGCTGTGATTAAGTCCATTCTTTTTCTACTATATCACAGATTTAATTATTCAGTTTTCCTCAAATGCATTTGCAAATGCTCAAGCTATTCCTTGTGAGGGAATGATGTCAAAGCCCAACTTAAATAATTCCTTTTTATGAATTCTTTCCTAATTCTCCCAATGGGATGTGATCTTTCTTGTGAACCCCCATAGTATGCTGTATTTCTCCGACTCGTTCACTTTTTTTCTTTTGTATTTTAGACTTGCCTGCTTAACACAGTCTACCCTTTTTTGAAGACTGTGTCTTAACAATATCTATGTATTTGCCGACAATGAGCCGGAGTCATGAGTGACTGAATTAACATGATCTCTATGGGTTGGGTTTTTTCCCCCAATGAAAAAAACTGGGTCAACTTGGCTCTCTGCTCCTCCCATTCGACACACAGCTGCATCTTCTCATGCATTGCCAGCTGCATCGCTGAGGTAGTGAAGGTGATGGCCGGAGTCAACGGATTTGGTCGTATTGGATGCCTGTCACCAGGGTTGCTTTTAACTCTGGAAAAGTGGATATTGTCGCCATCAATGACCGCTTCATTGACCTCAACTACATGGTCTACATGTTCCAGTAGGATTTTACCTATGGCGAATTCCATGCACCGTAAAGGCTGAGAATGGGAAGCTTGTCATCAGTGGAAATCCCATTACCATCTTCCAGGAGCGAGATCCCTCCAAAATCAAATGGGGCAATGCTGACGCTGAGTACGTTGTGGAGTCCACTGGTGTTTTCACCCCCATGGAGAAGGCTGGGGCTCACTTGCAGGAAGGAGCCAAAAGGGTCATCATCTCTCCCCACTTTGTTGACGCCCCCATGTTAGTGATGGGCATGAACCATGAGAAGTATGACAACAGCCTCAAGATCATCAGCAATGCCTTCTGCACCACCAACTGCTTAGCGCCCCTGGCCAATGTCATCCATGACAACTTTGGTATCGTGGAAGGACTCATGACTACAGTCCACGCCATCACTGCCACCCAGAAGACTGTGGATGGCCCCTCTGGGAAACTGTGGCGTGACAGCTGCAGGGCTCTCCAGAACATCATCCCTGCCTCTACTGGTGCTGCCAAGGCTGTGGGAAAGGCCCTCTCTGAGCTGAATGGGAAGCTCACTGGCATGGCCTTCTGTGTCACCACTGCCAAGGTGTCGGTCATTAACCTGACCTGCCATCTGGAAAAACCTGCCAAATATGATGACATCAAGAAGGTGGTGAAGCAGACATCGGAGGGCCCCCTCAAGGGCATCCTGGGCTACACTGAGCACCAGGCTGTCTCCTCCAACTTCAACAGCAACACCCACTCTTCCACCTTCAATGTTGGGGCTGGCATTGCCCTCAACAACCACTTTGTCAAGATCATTTCTTGGTATAGCGATGAATTTGGCTACAGCAACAAGGTCGTGGACCTCATGGCCCACATGGCCTCCAAAAGGAAGACCACCAGACCACCAGCCCCAGAGAGAGCATGAGAGGAAGAGAGAGGTTGTCACTGCTGGGGAGTCCCTGCCACACTCAGTCCCCCACTACACTGAGAATCTCCCCTCCTCACTTTCCATGTAGAACTCCTGAAGAGGGAGGGGCCCAGGAGCCCCACCTTGTCATGTACCATTAATAAAGTCCCCTATGCTTAGCCAAAAACAAACAAACAAACAAACAAACAAACAAACCTTGGTCAACTCTTGTTAGTCTAGTGAGTTGTCTTCTTCTTCTTTTTTTCTTTTTTTTTTTTGAGGCAGGGTCTCACTCTGCCACCCAGGCTACAGTGCAGTGGCACAATCTCGGCTTATCACAGCCTTGACCTCCCAGGCTCCAGCAATCCTACAGGCATGCAACCACCATGCTGGGCCAATTTTTGTATTTTTTGTAGAGATGGGGTTTTGCCATGTTGCCCAGGCTGGTCTTGAACTCCTGGACTCAGGCCATCTTCCCCCCTGGGCCTCCCAAAATGCAGGGACTACAGGCCTGAGCCACTGCGCCCGGGAGTCTTCTTTCACTTATTTTGTCATGCCATATTTTGTGTCCTATATGAGTATTATGACAGCAGGTATCACTAATATCTTATTTTTAAACTTTACTAAGTTAAAATGCATATAGTTCAAAATGACCATACACTTTTCCCCCTTACATCAAACTACTCTAGCTCTATCTAGTGAAAGTTTTATTATTGTTGCCACAAAATGTTTTCATTTGTCAGCATACTATTTCTATGAAAAGGGCTTTAATAAATATTCATTTTTATAAAATTATTTTTACATTTGAATTCAGATTTGGACAGGACACAACAGCTCAAAAGCTGTCTATACCAAATTCTCTTAAAATGGTCTGTTTAAATAATGCAATGTCCTCAACTTTAAAAAATCTATTATATATAATAGAACAGGAAGACAGAAGCAGGAAAAGAGTACTTACTCAAAGACTATTCACTCTGCCTAAGAAACTCAGTAGACGTTAGGACTTATAAAGTCCGTATATTAGTATCAAGTAAATATGTAATTCAACCTACACTCCAGAATTTAAACAATCAGAATTTTTTTAAAAATATGCCTAAGATTCTGATTTTTAGGGAGAAAAATAAATGATATTCCTCCTTCCTCAAATATATTAAAAGATTAAAAGCACAAAACATCAGAGAGGGAAAAAATGGACATCCGTGGCACATCATTGTCATAACATGCCACAGATGTCCATTTCTATCACATGTTGGCATATTATGACAATGAAGCAGACAGGAAGTTGATTCCTTTTTTTTTTTTGCTCCTCTAAGTGCCAGTAAAGGCATATCGATCAACAAAATAGGAAGTTATGAAGAGAAAATACTTCAAACAGAAGCAGACAGGTTTATAGTTCAATGCAGAGCATATGTAACACAACTAATATATTTTTATAAGTAAACATTATTTCCAATGAATTACAGAAAACAGGACTGATAGCAAAAGCTTAAAGATACTATTGTGCTAAGCCAGACCACCTTATTCTCGTTCTCTAGCTTCCTTTGTACTTATAATTTCTATCACATTTAGCATGTGATATTAATATGTAATACCATTACGCTGAATACTGTACTAACTCACTTTACACTGTATTATCCTCATAACTCTTTGCAGCACAGTGACTGTGTTTTCATACTACACATTAATCAAAAGAGGAACTCCAAATGGCACTTGGTGTTCCGTTTTGGGTTTTTTTTTTTTTTTTTTTTTTGAGGCAAGGCCTGGCTCTATTGGCCCAAGCTGGAGTGCAGTGGCGCAATCTTGGCTTACTGCAATCTCTGACTTCTGGGCTCAAGCCATCCTCCCACCTCAGCCTTCTGAGTAGCTGGGACTACATACAGGCACACACCTCCACACCGGGCTAATTTTTGTATTTTTTGTAGAGATGGGGTTTTGCCATGTTTCCCAGGCTGGTGGTGAACTCGTGAGCTCCAGCAATCTGCCGGCTTCAGACTACCAAAGTGCTGGGATTACAGGCATGAGCCACTACGCCCAGCCCCAAATGGCACTTTGAAAGCACCTCTTAAAAAACTCAATGCCAGCTGGGTGCAGTGGCTCACGCCTGTAATCCCAGCACTTTGGGAGGCCGAGGCGGGCGGATCACGAGGTCAGGAGATCGAGACCATCGGCTAACGCGGTGAAACCGTCTCTACTAAAAAAAACACAAAAAACTTAGCCAGGCATGGTGGCGGGCGCCTGTAGTCCCAGCTACTCGGGAGGCTGAGGCAGGAGAATGGTGTGAACCTGGCAGACAGAGCTTGCAGTGAGCCAAGTTCACACCACTGCACTCCAGCCTGGGCGACAGAGCGAGACTCCCTCTCAATAATAATAATAATAATAATTAAAGAAGTTATTTTACAATTCAGTTAGATGAAGATTTTGGATACAAAAGATTATATTTTATAGCAGTATGTGATTAATTTTAGAGCTACCCCTGAAAGTTGATGGAAGACGTGTGTGCATTTACCAAAATCAATTCTTGCATACTTGTGAAATAACAAAATGGCAAACCCCACCCCATGTTCTATAAAGCGAAACCTGAATGTGTTTAATTTTCCACATACTTTAGGCTATTTCACACCTCTCTGCCTCCTTTCAGGCTTTCTGCTCTTTCTGAAATGCCCTTTACCACCCCTCTCTCCTGCTAACTCTTGCTCATCTTCTAAGATCAGCCCAGGTTCATCTGCTCAGGAAGGCCATCCCAAAACATCTTCCTATTCCTAGTGTACTTCCTCTGTGCTCCCACAAAAATCTGATATTTTTTTCATTATACTTATCACAAAGTATACCCTATTCAATTTTTGGTCAAATTTAAAATACTTAATACTTATAAGTGCCTATTCACTACTAGTCTTCCCTGTAACACTACATAAGCCCCTAAAGTATAGGCACCGTCTCTCTTCACTGCTATTACTCCCATGTTCAGTAAACACATATAACACAATAAACAAACAGAAGTACTTAAAATATTTTTATAATGGATGAACAGATTATGAACACTAGAGATTATTTTTCTACTATAATCCAAATTAATGTATGCTTAAATAATTTTAACTAAAGTAACACTGTGCATAAGACATTTACTTCAATTTTTGAATCACTTTATTTCAAAGGTAATACTCTTCTTAAAATTTCCATTTTTACTTTTAAGTCAGGAAAAAAGTAGGCTATACTCATTATTTCCTTTTTATTTACATTTAAAATTTTGAATCAAACAGTCCAAAATATACCAATCATTAAACGAGAATCTGCTGGTTTGAAAAACTGTATAACAGCTTCAATAGTTCCTACTCAAAGTATACATGACTTCCAACAAATTACTGCCGTGACTTTAAAAAAATGTTTTTCTTGGCCAGGCACAGTGGCTCAAGCCTGTAATCCCAGCACTTTGGGAGGCCAAGGCAGGAAGATCACTTGAGCCCAGGAGTTTGAGACCAGCCTGGACAACAAAGCAAAACCCCATCTCTACAAAAAATACAAAAATTAGCCAGGCATAGTGGCACATGCCTGTGGTCCCAGCTACTTGGAAGGCTGAGGTGGGAGGATTACTTGAGCCTGGGAGATGGAGGTTGCAATGAGCCGAGATCACTGAGTTGGAAAGAATAATTTCCTAACTGGAAGTCAGGGCGTGCTGAAATTCAACACTGATAGGAGACCCAATGGAGAGATCTAGTAGGTTACTGGAAAGACTGATAAGAGAGGTCACTGGTGCTGAAGTCAAAGTCATAGTTAAACTTAAGTGTGAATTAGATGCCTGCAACAGCTCGATGTCAGAGTCCTCTTTTAGACAGATGTGTTCTTGAACAGTAACTGAGTAAAGACCAACAATAACATGGCCTTCAGTTAGTAGTACAGCAACACTGTCTGCTGAAAACTGTCCTTACATATAGAAAAAAGGTAGATTATAATGAAAGGGAAAATGATCAATGAGAGTATTAAAAAATCCTTATTAATCAATGAAATTAAATATTGCCAAAGACAAAAAATAAAATTGGTAGGGCTGTCAGGAAATAAACACTCTTACACTGCTGTTCATATAAGCCTTCCTAGGCTCCATTTAGCTAAGATATCCAAAATCTTTTTAATTTACGTGCCCTGTCATGTAACAGTTCCACCTTTTAAGAAATATCTTGATGACTTAGGCTGTGAGTTATACAACCTAGTAATTTTTTTTTTGAAAACTGAAAAGCTAAAAACAACCAGTTACCAATGAGCTGGGAGGACTGCTTGAGCCTACCAGGAGTTCAAGACCAGCCTGAGCAACATAGTGAGAGCCAGTCTCCACAAAAGATCAAAAAATTAGCCAGGTGAGGTGGCTTGCACTTGTAGTCCCAGCTACTCAGGGGACTGAGGTAGGAGGATCATCTGAGCCCAGGGAGGTCAAGGCTGTAGTGAGCCATGATCTTGCCAGTGGACTCCAGCCTAAGCGACACAGTGAGACCTTATCTCAAAAAGAAAAAAAAATTTTTCTTAACAATAGCATTTACAGTCTTTACAGTCATGTGCTGCATATCAGTGTTCTGGTCCACAATAGATGATGATGGTGACCAATGCATAGATGATAGTCTCATAAGATTATAACACTTTATTTTTGCTGTACCTTTTCTGTTTAGACACACGAATAGGTAACCACTGTGTTACAGTATTGACTATATTATTCAGTACAGTAACATGCTATATAGGTTGGTAACCCAGGAGCAACAGGCTACACCACAGAGCCTAGGTGTGTAGTAGGCTATACCACCTAGGTTTGTGTAAGTATACTCTATGACGTTTGCACAATGACAAAATTGCCTATTAACATGTTTCTTAAGAGTGTATCCCCATCCTTAAATGACACACGCAATATTAGATACTACTATTATCAAAGCCTGCTTGTTAAATACTAATGTCATTTCTAATAAACAACATTTTCACTACACTGAATACTTTGTAAGATGTTTATTTTGGGATCTGTTTTATTAAAAAGGAATTCCTTTGACACCTTACAGTAATCATTTCCTTGTTTGAACTGGGCCACTTAGTTTATCACAATCATAGTGGTCTAAAAGTCTAGTATAAAGTACTAAAAGAAAGATCTTGAATTTTACCTAAATATGCGAACTACATGCATGAACCTTAAGAGGGGCCTATATTACTCATTATTTTTATTTGAGAATGTCAGAGAAGTGACAGGGTTGTACTTAAGATAACAATGCCTACTAAAAAATTAATTTATCAATAATTTGTTGCCAAGTATCAAAGTATGGAATATTTCACACTGGATGTTTGAAACCAAACGAAAAGCACAAAGCTGAATTTACTACTTACTGAAGGGATAGCTATGCCATCCAGGCACGGTCCCTCTGAATAGAGCACATTGCTGAGCTTACATAGAGTTCAGGGGGTAGCATGGGATTCAGGGATTGGCAGACTTTCAGAGGCTTATTAACATAGTTACTGACATTAGATTACTACTAGCTACATTACTGGGAAGTTACCTAATCTCTCTGTGTCTCAATGTCTTTATTTTTAAAAGAACACAGCATGGCTGTGTTCCAATAAAACTTTGTTTACAAAAACAGGCAGCAAGCTTGGTTTAGCCCACAGGCAGTAGGTAATCAGTTTCCTTCTGGTTCAAAATTACAGTAGCACATTTTGCTATTTAAAATTATAGAAGCTGTTGCCTTGCTTTTGAGAGATATCTGTCAGCCATACGCGACACAAGGCACATAAACTGGCGGTTAGCAGCAGACACTTTAGAGCTAGACAGTTTTGGGATTCTGTGTTAATTGTGCAGCCTTGGGCAAGTTACTTAAAATTACTCTGAGCCTCAGCTCTAAGGTTGTTGTGATGGGTAAGTGAAGTAATTTACATAAAGTATTTAGCTCTGTATCTAGTACATAGTAAGATTCAATAAACAGATGTTATTACTTTTATAAATTATGTGATCCTGAGTCCTTGGTCAGGAACACAGTCCTGCAATCAACATTTTTTCCAGCAAAGAAATAAAATATGCTTTATAATGCTCTACATGAGATTGCAATTATTAGGAACCCACTATAGAAAAGATGGTAATACCCTAAGTCATCTTTTTTTTTTAATGACAACAGCAAGCATTAATTGGGTGCTTCTATCTACTTATTAGTTGTATATTCATTGTATGATATTGGTTAAGTTACATAACGTTTCATTAGCTTTAGTTTCCTCATCTGTAAAAATGAGGAAAATAATAGTATCAACCTCATAGGATTGCTATAAAACTTAAATGAGTTAACAAACTGGCACATAACAGATATATATATATATCTATAATTGTCATCATGAGTTAAATACTTACATGTATTCATTTCAATCCTTGGGATAACTCAAAGAGGTAAAATTCCTATTTTTTTACAGTTTTGGATAATGAGGCCCAGAGAAGTTAAGACACCTAACCAAGGTCTCATAGCTATGAAGTGCAATGTCGAGGATTCAATAGAGACTTGCCTGACTACAAAGCCCAAGCTCTTATCACTAGGCCAAAGACAGAATTAATGTTATCTCTGTATGGAGGTGCCTATGTGTAAATGACAATGAGAACCAAAATAGTGGTATTAATAATATTCTCCCTATACAGGAAATGTTTCAGGAATTTTTAAAGGTTTTTTTTCGGTTTTGTTTTTTCTTTGAGATGGAGTCTTGCTTTGTCACCCAGGCTGGAGTGCAGTGGCACAATCTCAGCTCACTGCAGCCTCCTCCTCCTGGGTTCACATGATCCTCCAGCCTCCGCCTCTCAAGTAGCTGGGATTACAACTGTGCACCACCATGCCCAGATAATTTTTGTATTTTTAGTAGAGAGAGGGTTTCACCATGTTGACCAGGCTGGTCTGGAACTCTTGGCCTCAAGTGATCCACCTGCCTCGGCCTCCCACGGTGCTGGAATTATAGGCGTGAGCCACCCCACTCGGCCAGAATTTTTTAAGGTTTAAGTGTAGGAGAAGCCATACAAATCACTGATCTTAAAGTGATTGGATTCCCATAGGTAAAATTTTTGCTGAAATTATTCCCTTTTGTTTTCCATATCTAATTAATTTAATTCAAACTTTCATTATTAAAGTTAAGCAATCCTCTGCATTAAAATAACTAAAGATCCAACGTAGTGACTTATCTTTTATATATAAAGTATGCTGCAATATTGGCATTCATCTCTACTACTAATCTTTGAGGTCTATTTAAGACTTCTCAGACTATTTTTACAAAGAACCACACTTCTGCTACTTTATTCTATAAATTCCCAAATATTGGTTTAGAACCTTGAACTTTGAAAAACATTTCAACTTTAAATGAAAATATTAATATCAAAGGAAAAAAAAGATCTCAAGGAAAAAGACATTACTTGATGGACAGATTCATTCACAAGTTTGTTTAGCATCACTTGATCCACCTCATACTCTCCCAGCCTTGGGAATGCTACTAGTAACTGATCCAGAACAGAACTTGGTTTTACACTGTAAAGCCTTATAGCCCAGCAATCATTATACAAGGAAAACAGGGCAAAATTCCAAACGCTTATTCTTATAAGAATAAACTCAGATTTAAAAGTATGTCCGATTCAGAAATTCAAAAAAGGCAAATAAGTTTTAAATGTTATAAATGAAAATCACAAATTATAATATAATCTACAAAAGCAAACTGTAAATTTCTTGAAAACATACATATCCATCTTTTCAAACTAGCAGTACTAAAAGTCAAAGTGATCATCAATTAGGATTTAATATAATTTTATACTCTATGATATACAAGAAATATCATACAACAGATTATGTACATATCATCATCTAGTTTGAAAGATTAAACACTTAATTTTCTTTAACATTGGGTGTTTTGTTGTGAAAACAAAGAACATCCAAATTTAGAATAAACAAGCCAAATTATCTTTTGGCATTTTAAATAATATTCTGACATGCTGGATTGTATTAAAGTCCCATTCTCTGCCTCCACTGTATTGCCCATCAAGGCTGGGGGTGGGGAAGAAGAGAGGAGTAGACAATATCTGCCTAATGATAATGAATCAATCAAAGGTACCACTTCCAGGTAGAAGTAGCAGCACTATTATTCATATGAAGGTAGTGTATCATAAATATCAACTTCTAGCTTTGGAAGAAAAACAGATACTCAGTGCTTCAAAAATAGCCTGTTCTCTTTCCTTTCCACAATATAACCTATTTCTCTTTCCTTTCCACAAAAAACTAATTTTAAAAATAATCTCTAACATTTTTACTAAAGAAACCTGCCTAGATCATTGAAGCTAGTGGTTTCCTAAACCTTTAGTGGGAACAAGGTCATGATGCTCTTTTAATTTAATTTTTCCCCAGAAAAGTATAAATTTTCATTTAATTTCTCCCCAGAAAAGTATAAATATACAGAGTTCACAGACCCTTGGAAGACCATTTATGCTCACGCTAACAGATCCAGGTTAAGAGTCAGAGAGATGAAGTAGAAAATTTCCCAAGGTCCCTCCAACCCTCTTCGATAATTCTCTCTCTGACTTATAAGAACCAATTAATCATTCACAACCAAACCAAACAATATACTTTCTTGCATGACCAACCCATTTAAAAAAAAAGCAGCTGACAGTATCTATATAGCAATATCCACCAGAAAATAAATTGTACTGGCAGCATTTTAAAATACAGCATGTGACTAGTAATATCAATGAATATTATAGTTGATTATAGCTTAGAGAATGTTTTCACATACAACACCAAATAATCCTCAATTCTGGTAAAATAGAAGTACGTATTATTTTTATCCCCCTTCCACAGCTAACGAAAGAGGTTTAAAAAATTACTTGCCATGCTCACACAGCCAATAAGTGGAGATCTGGGATTCTAATAGAGAATTGTGTAGTACCAGAAGTGAGCTCAGAACAATATTATAGTCTGGTGCTTCCATAAAAGCCCCTCAAAACAGAGAAAACAGAATTTTTAAAAATAGACTAATGGGTGACATTTTTATTGCAGACATATCTTGACATGAGTAAACAAAAATTAATTTATTTAAAATGCTCAACTCCCTCTTGTTTCTTTGGCTAATATAAACCATTTTGTTCAGAAAAAAAAAAAAAGACATAGTCAAGTGAATTTTAGCGACTGAAAACAACATTTTGTTATTTTATGAAACATGTATCCTCCCTCATCTCTTGCTTTTTTTTGGGGGGGTGGGGGGAAATAGGGTCTCACTCTGTCACCCAGGCTGGAGTGCAGTGATGCAATCATGGCTCACTGCAGCCTTGACCTCCCTGGACTCAGGTGATCCTCCCACCTCAGTCTCCCGAGTAGCTGGGACCACAGGTGCACACCACCACATCTGGGTAATTTTTGTTTGTTTGTTTGTTTGTTTGTAGACACAGGGTTTCGCCGTGTTGTTCAGGCTGGTCTGGAACTCCTGGGATCAAGCAATTGGCCTGCTTTGGCTTCTGAAAGTGCTAGGATTACAAGCATGAGCCACCGAGCCTGGCCTCTTTTTTTTTTTTTTTTGGAATATAGAGAAAGGTCTCACTTTGTTGCCCAGGATGGTCTCAAACTCCTGGGCTCAAGCAATCCTCCTGCCTTGACCTCCCAAATTGCAGTTACAGGTGTGAGCTGCCATGTGGGGCCCTTTAGTTCTTAATATACAAAAATAAATGTGACTCTTGGGAATTCCAATATAAGTAACCAAAAATTTAAACATTCAATTTATAAAACACAAAAACTATCTGAAATTAATGTTTAAGATGTCTGCAATAGTCTCTTTAATCTTTTTAAAATGACAATATCCATTTCAGTTCTCTACAACTCTCAAAAGTTCTTGATAAAAACAAAAGGGTTATTTGTCCAAACCCACAGAATGTTTAACACCAAGACTGAATCCTAACTGTGGATGTGATAACATGTCAATGTAGGTTCATCAATTGTAATATACGTACCACTCTGATGAGAGATTTTGGCTCTGTAGGGGTAGGCGATACATGGGAAATCTCTATACCTTCCACTCAGTTTTGTTGTGAACTTACAACTGCTCTAAAAAAGAAAATTCATTTTTCAAAATAGCAGGTGGGATCAAAATTTACCCAACTTTTTTTTTTTTTTTTTTTTTAGATGGAGTCTCGTTCTATTGCCAGGCTGGAGTGCAGCTGCGTGATCTCAGCTCACTTCCACCTCCCAGGTTCAAGTGATTCTCGTGTCTCAGCCTCCCGAGTAGCTGGGACTACAGGCATGCGCCACCATGCCCAGCTAATTTTTTTGTATTTTTAGTAGAGATGGGGTTTCACCATGTTGGCCAGGATGGTCTTGATCTCCTGACCTCTTGATCCGCCCGCCTCGGCCTCCCAAAGTGTTGGGATTACAGGCGTGAGCCACCGCGCCCGGCCCTAACTTTCTTCTTAATGAATGAAGAAATACTGTTTTTAAAAAATAACCCTCACTGAATGTGAACTGAGTTTCTTGTCAAAAAATGTGCAATTATTACAGAATATATCATCTTAACCAATTATCAGTAATCTTATCAAATGCTAAAAGAATTGGCAGCTTTAAAAATTAAAATGATGAAGCTAAGTGCTCATATGTAGTTGAATAGAGTATCCTTAGACTTTTTTTTTCTTTTTTTGAGATGGAGTCTCACTCTGTCGCCCAGGCTGGAGCGCAGTGGCATGATCTCGGTTCACTGCAACCTCCGCCTCCCGGGTTCAAGCCATTCTCCTGTCTTAGCCTCTCGAGTAGCTGAGACTACAGGCATGTGCCACCATGCTCAGCTAATTTTTGTTATTTTTAGTAGAGATGGGGTTTCACCATGTTGGCCAGACTGGTCTCGAAAATCCTGACCTCAAGTGATCCCCCCGCCTCAATCTCCCAAAGTGCTGGGATTACAGGCGTGAGCCACTGCACCCGGCCCCTGAGACACCTCTTTTTATATTTAGGCTTACGCAATTTTGGTATCTTGAAAGCAATTTTTTTAAAAAGTGACGAAATAAATAAAGTGACTAAAAGTTTGAAGTTTGAACTGGGTCAGTTTGACAAATTAAGAAGGGTGCCAGGAGGAAGTCTGAGGAAAAGCAGCAGCTTAATGCCACCGCCATCTCCAAGCAGCGTTCCAGGCGCCAGCACTGTTAGCAGCAGTCCTCTGCGTACCCAAGAGTACCGCAGGGCCAGAACACGAGAAAGATGCGCGAAGAGGATTTCCTTCTAGAGAGAGAATAAAGAACACCAAGAGTCCAACAATTACCATCTTGTATAGGAGAAAAACAATGCAAAGGAAAAAACGTGCAACCAGCAGATAAAATACTTATGTCAACCCAGGTTCTAAGGACCTTTTCCCAAAGTATCCCTCTAAACTGGTAACATTAGCTTAGGGCAAAGAGTCAAAAAGAAAGTTATGCCATTAACACAGATGAAAATACTGAACGTTTTCTATGAAAAGTCACCCGATTAAACACTGCCAAGAGGGAAAAACAGTGCAAGTCCAGTAAAGCACGAGGCACGTAGAAAATTCAAGCTATGTAGCCAAATAGCTCTCTCTGAAGAAAAGAGCAAGCCAACTGAACCCAGCACGGAGTGGAAGGCGTAAAGAGCTGTCATCGTGGCGGTAACAACTCCACCGGGCGGCTGCGCGTCTAGAAAGAGGCTGCGGTTCCTGGTTCCACATCATGAGGCACTCTCCACAAGGTCTACACCGCCGCTCCCGGGAAGGCACCTCCAGGGCGGCCAGCAAGCCCCCCGAGTGGGGACAGGCAGTGCCTTCCTCGCCTCGTCCCCGCGCGGCGTGGCCCGGAGGTGGCCCACTCGCCCCGCCCCCGCAGGCCGCGGCTCCAGGGGCCCCGAACCCGCGCCAGCCGCACCGCGCCTGCCCTCTTCCTGGACCCCGCGAAGCACCTGCCTGGGACCCTCTTCGAAAGACTGGGAGGAAGGAGTCAAGGAGCCGCCGGGGAGGCTGACAGAGCCAGAGGCTGGAGCTCCCCTACGGGAGCCGGGAGCATAACCCTGCTCCTCCCGCCAATGGGGGCGACAAAAGCCGTGCAAGGGAGCTCAGGGGCTGGAGCTCCTGCTGTCCGGGCCCCAAGCCCTCTCAGCTGTGGAGTTTCGGTTGGTGCACGAGGGCTCGAATTTCCTCCGCACACCGGAGACCCAAGACGGGACGGTGTTGCGACTTGGGGGCTGGGGTGAGGGAGGGCTCGGCGCGAGCGGACGGCACCGCACAAAGGAAGAGGGGACTGAGGGGAGACGAGCGTCCCGTTACCTCGATCCTCGACCCTGTTCTTCCTGATGTCGCTAAGGTTGCAGCCACGTTACCACGCTCCCGGAGCCCCGGCCGCCCTCAGCGGAACCTCACCAACCCCGCGCGAGCACCCGGCGGACGCGCGCTCTCCTGCGCGGCCCCGCGGAGCGCCGGCGGGCGCTTGGCGTCCTCTCACCTCAGCCCCCGCGAGCCGCGGCCTCTGGGGGCGGGGCGGGCTGGGCGGGGCTGCGCACGGCACTCTGGGAAGTGTGGTTCTCGGGACCTCCTCCCGGAGGCCACCCCCACGGCCTCGCCCCCGCGGCTCCCTAGTGGGCGGCCGGGTCTCAGGGACTGGGCAGTGTTGCCCGGCCTGGTGAAGGCGGACCAGGGCGTGGCGGAGGTCCCCATAACAAATCTTGAAATAAAGCACTGCCTAAATACCTTTGA
Source organism: Pan troglodytes (assembly GCF_028858775.2). Taxonomy (NCBI): domain Eukaryota; kingdom Metazoa; phylum Chordata; class Mammalia; order Primates; family Hominidae; genus Pan; species Pan troglodytes. The sequence continues at coordinate 88,599,882 of NC_072401.2, forward strand.
GCTTATCCATGCTTCACTTCTGCGGCGGTACAAAATTTAGTTTCTTTGTATGTCCATCAAATCCCCTTCTGCGGTTGTGAGTGTTCCTGGGATTTATGTCTTTGAAAAAAGAAGGGGAAAAAAAGATTTGCATTTATTCCTGTGTCACTTTCACCACGTGCTCTACAAAGGATATACAAAACAACTGTGTTTATAAATACACACCCACAGTTTGTAAAGCTAAGGAAGCAGTTGATTGACCTGAGAGCTCGCTGCTAAAAAGCAGTGCAAGTGGCCATGCGCGGTGGCTCACGCCTGTAATCCCAGCACTTTGGGAGGCTGAGGCGGGCGCATCACGAGGTCAGGAGTCGAGACCATCCTGGCCAACATGGTGAAACTCCGTCTGTACTAAAAATACAAAAATTAGCTGGGCGTGGTTGTGCGTGCCACCAATCCCAGCTATTCGCAAGGCTGAGGCAGGAGAATTGCTTGAACCTGGGAGTCGGAGGTTGCAGTGAGCTGAGATTGTGCCACTGCACTCCAGCCTGGCGACAGAGCAAGACTCCGTCTAAAAAAAAAAAAAAAAAAAAAAAAAAGCAATGCAAGTAAAAGTGCTGTTGAAATGAATTAATTTTTCTATAATGTCAATAAAGTGGAATGCGTGAGGTGGGAAATCAAGAGACAGCAAAAAAACAAAATTTTTTTTAGAGAAAGATATTCCCCTAAATGTGTCTTTTGCCAGACTAACCTCAAACTTTCACAATCCTAGGAGTCTATTTCAGAATAAATTTAATCCTAGGACCTTTATTAATATTAACACATATGAACATTAGCACATTGATTTTAATAGAAATGAACATATATATATCTGTATATTATATATATGCATCTTCTATAAAAACCCCAAAGCAACTATTTGAATTTGAAATTTTATTTCTAGAAAAAAATCACATTTTTTACATTGAAATATAAATAATTCTTAATATTTCAAAATATTCCTCTTTAGAGCATTAGTATTTTGCACATTTAATGCAAATACCTTTAGAAAAATAGAGTAAGATGAGTTTTAAAGAAGTATGCAGTGAAGAAAAGTCATAAAATGTGTCTGGAACATGATGTAAAAATTGTTGGGACTCAGAAATCTATACCCCAAAATATGGTGCTTTGCCGCGCTGAACTGAGGAAGCAGCTTCAAGGTGTCTTTTACCTTCCCCATTACCCCTCCTGCTTCTCAATTCTTTGTCTCTCCCGAAGCACCAAATGATGTCGTTCTCTGAATTTCCCTTATCTGCCTAGAAACTAGACCTGCCAAAGAGGAACATATTTGCCTTACCTGAGTTTTCATTTACTTAACTCATATTGGAGGAAGAAAGACTGAAGTCTGTCAACACTCTTGGACAGACTTTTGTCACAAACTATTGTCTGCTGTATGGGCTCAACACACTTTTTCCCAGGCCATTGTATGTTCCCCATTTTCCCCTAAAAGTCCTTTACTATACCTTAAGTTGCCACATTTCCCCAATCTCCCTTTCCCCTATAAAGAAGAGTATATAAACGTCTCTACCCCATTGAGTCACTGGGTAATCATTCTCCTGAAATCTCCCTGTGTTATGCACGTTAAAATAAATTTTGTATGTCTTTTTTCCTATTAGTCTGCCATTTGACAGTTGATTTTTCAGTGAACCTTCCAAGGGAAAAGGGAAAGCTTCCCTGTATTCCCTTTATTAAACATAAAACACAATATGTATTTTATTTATTTATTTATTTATTTTATTTATTTATTTATTTTATTTTATTTTTTTGAGACGGAGTTTTGCTCTTGTTGCCCAGGCTGGAGTGCAGTGGCACAACCTCAGCTCACTGCAACCTCCACCTCCCAGGTTCAAGTGATTCTCCTGCCTCAGCCTCCGAAATAGTTGGGATTACAGGTGCCTGCCACCACGCCCGGCTAATTTTTGCATTTTTAGTAGAGACAGGGTTTTACCATGTTGGCCAGGCTGGTCTCGAACACCTGACCTCAAGTGATCCACTTGCCTCAGCCTCCCAAAGTGCTGGGATTACAGGCATGAGCCACCACGCCCGGCCTACAATATGTATTTAGTAAGACCATGTTATTAGAAATTTTGTTTTTTATAGCCTAAGCTTTTATTTTATTTTATTTTATTTATTTTAGAGACAGAGTCTCACTCTGTTGCCCAGGCTAGAGTGCAGTGAGTAGCACAATCATGGCTCACTGCAATCTTGATTTCCCCGGCTCAGGTGATTCTCCCACCTCCCGAGTAGCTGGAATTACAGGCCCACACCATCACACCTGGCTAATTTTTTTGTTTTGTTTTGTTTTGTTTTGTTTTGTTTTGTTTTGTAGAGATGGGGTTTCTCCATGTTGCCCAGGCTGGTTCTCAAACTCCTGGTCACAAGGGATCTGCCTTTCTTGGCCTCCCAAAGTGCTGGGATTACAGGTGTAAGCCACCACTCCTGGCCACTTTTCTTGTAATAAGGTGCACAGTAACTCCTAAAAATGCTTATAAAAAAGAGCACAACTGCTCTTTTTCTTCTGCTAATTGACATATACACAATAAACTATTTGTAGTTACTAACAAATCAAAGAAATATACACAATATTTCAATATTATTATCATCTATTTATCGAAGAACATTTTTTGAGCACCAGACTAGGAACTGGGAAATACGCAGTAGACAAAATTGAATAGTCCCTGCTCTCATGGAGACTTAGGATCTAGACTCGGAGACAGAGAATTAAACAGTGAATAATGAAAAGGTATGCATGGGGTGGCCAGGGGTTTGGGGTGCACCTAAGATACACCTAATCTAGAGCCTTTTGTTGGGGCAGAGTCGTCTGGCAAAAATTCTGAAAATTACATGAAATTTTTAAACCAAATAGCTATAAACTGGGGCAAAAAAAATCTTTCCCTAAAAAGTGATATATCTGTAACAATGCTCTCAAATAATTACTTAAAAATATATACAGTATCTTACAAAATAGGACATACCTCAACTAAAACAAAACACACATTTCCTAAATCGGACAAAATATCTTCTTAGTTTTTACCCATTCCTCCCTAGCTCCATTTGAGAATAAGCAAGACTAGCCTATAATAAGTAAGGATCTAAGAAATTCCTTCCCTCCCCTCAAAGTCCGATAAATTAAAACTGGAAAGGATCTGATAGCTGTTTGTTCATTTTATGATTGTACTTTAGTCAGAAAAAATTGCAATATTTTAACCCCAATCAACATTTGCATTTTTTTTTTTTTTTAATTTGAGATGGAGTCTCGCCTTGTTACCCAGGCTGGAGTGCAATGGCATGATCTTGGCTCACTGCAACCTCCGTCTCCCAGGTTCAAGTGATTCTCCTGCCTCAGCCTCCTGAGTAGCTGGGTTTCGGCCTCCCAAAGTGCTGGGATTACAAGCATGAGCCACCGCGCCGGCCAACATTTGCATTTTAAGTCTTTATCTTTAATCCTGGGATAAAAGGCTTTATAACCATCAAAAGAATTTCAGATGTGGGCTGGATATGGTGGCTCATTCCCTGGATGACAGAGCCAGACAAATTTTCTTTCTCTTAAAGGAGTGGGGGAGCAGGGAAAGAATTTCAGATGTGGCCTGCCGAGGGATTTGGAAAGATTAATGAAGAAGGTTATTTTATCTTCATTTGCTAGGGAGGCAAAGCTTGCAACCAGAGAGCAGGTCCCAGAAGAGTTGCTAAGGTTCTTTGTCTATGGAAACGTACTTAAAGAGCCTGAACACCGCCAGCAAGACCACTACCTTCCTGTCCAGGTCAGGGTTACTGGCTTGCAGTTACATTTCATCCCAATCCTTTGACTCCTATCCTGTCACCCTCCTACAAAACCAGCCTTTACTGTGGCACTTCAGCTTCCCTCAACAATCATTTCCCGCCTTTTATCCTAAGACACACATGTGGATGGCTATGTTTTCTGACCTTAGGCTGGTGGCTCAACTTGTGCTATTTTAATAAATTAATGACAGTTCTTCCATCCACTACCATGCAATCAGCCTGACATAGGTATCTCTAAACCTTTGCTGACCATTTTCTGATATATTTCTCTGATATAGATTGTTGTTTTGTTTTTGTTTTTATTTTGTTAAAGAGATGGATGGGGTGGAGTTTGGTGGGGTGCGGGGCTGGGGGGATTTTGCTATGTTGCCACGGCTGGTCTTGAACTCCTGGCCTCGAGGGATCCTCCTGCCTTAGCTTCCCGCCTTAGCCTTCGGAGTGGCTGGGATTACAAGGCTCAAGTCACAGCACCCAGCATCCCTGAAATATTTAAAGTTCCCGATTTTTCTGTGGGTCTTTGTAATTGCTGTTCCTTCTACCCCTTTGCCTGGTGAACTCTTCCTAATCATCTAGTATTAACTTAGAAAACTTTTTAATTAGGAAACCTTTCTTGGTTACAGTCCCCCCTCTCCAGTTTTGGGTTACTGCCTCCTATATATGCTCATCTTACAACTCATTTTTGCCCCTAAAGTAGCACTTAGTGAGCATTTTAAGAAGTTGTCTATATCTTTCATTTGTCTGAAATCTCCTTAAATAGAAAATAACAGCATAGTACTTGATGTATAGATGCTTAATAAATACTTGGACTATAAATGGATGCATATCAACTTTGCTCAGTAAACAACCATTCGGTAACTACTTCCTGCCAAGGGCCAGGCAGTAAATATTTTAGGGTTTGGGGCCATAAGGTCTCTGTTGCTTCCTAAAGGACAATAGTCAAGTCTCACTGGTGGCTCCAAAATATCTATATAAGACAGAATTTGAGTTAAAACTTGGAATGAAAGGAGTAGGGGTGCAGCTCTGGGTTAGAGGACATTACTTGAAGATATCTTTACAGGCACACAGTTATTGTTTCCACTGAATATCTATTTTAGGTAGTTTGGGGGTGGGTCTGTGGGTGAAGCTAAAACAGAAAGCATCATCCTTGCTATGACCACTGCTAGTTCTGTTGGTGCTCTAAATAATTTCTTTTGAAAATTACTAGTGTTGGTGACTTTTGAAATGCGGGTGTTGTTTTTTTTTGTTTTGTTTTCATTTTTAGCATTTTATTTTTATTACTCCATCATACCCAAGTCTAATCAGTTTCCATTTCCCATGAACCTGCCTAGATAGGGTTGAATTCTCAGGCTGAATATGTGGGGGAACTGTGGAATTCTCTCCGGAGCAATATGAGAAATGACAGAATGAGAGCAATTTGCCTCCATCCCTACCACATTCAAGAACTGTGACTTTAGTTACCAGAAAAAAACACATTTAGAGAAACTTTGTTTTTCAGTAACTATTTTTGAAACATGTGCCACATACTTCTGAGCAAAATTGTATCCATATGTATGGTAGAAATTGGCACAGTGAAACAAATGTAATTGTGTTTCCATTGCAATTTGTATTCCAAATGTACGATGTCTGTGAAAAGTACTTCTTTCATTAAGATATAGCTCTATATTAGGCCAGGCACGATGGCTCACGCCTGTAATCCCAGCACTTTGGGAAGCCAAGGTGGGCGGATCAGTTGAGGTCAGGAATTCAAGACCAGCCTAGCCAACATGGTGAAACCCTGTCTCTACTAAAAATACAAAAATTAGCCGGGCGTGGCGGTGCACGCCTGTAGTCTCAGCTACTTGGGGGCTGAGGCAGAAGAATTGTGTGAATCCAGGAGGCGGAGGTTGCAGTGAGCTGAGATCGCGCCACTGCATTCCAGCCTGGGCAACAGAGCAAGACTCTGTCTCTCTCTCGCTCTCTCTCTCTCTCTATATATATAAATAATGTATATATTATATATATAAATAATATATATATTATATATAAATAATATATATAATATATAAAGAATATATAATATATAATATATATTATATATATATTATATATATTATATATTATATATGAATAATATATAATATATAATATATAAATAATATATATTATATATAAATAATATATATAATATATATAATATATAACTAATATATATATAATATATAATATATAATATATATTATATATTATATATAAATAATAAATAATATATAATATATATATTATATATAAATAATATATAATATATAATATATATTATATATAAATTATATATAATATATAAATAATATATAATATATAAATAATATATAATATGTAAATAATATATATTATATTTCCTTTCTGATATCATCTTCACATTCTCAGAGTCAATCTGAAAAGTTTATTTTTTGATATGAAAATAAATGCAACATGGCAGACCCTACTAGCTGCTTAAGCAGCATCTTCTTGCCTTCTTCTTTAGAAGGAGAACTCCAATATTGTTAGCAGGATGGCTGAAAGCCCAGCTAAAAGTGCAACTATTGCACAGGACTTTGGGGATGGCTGCTTAAAGGAAACTAATCCAGTTTTAAAGTATCTCTCTCGTTTGTCTTTCTTCCTGGAAGCGATGGCTTGAGTTTTAGTAGCCATCTTGGACCATAGAGTTATTTGACACTGGAGACGGGGCACCACGGTTCATGCCTGCAATCTCAGCACTTTGGGACGCCCAAAGGAAGCTTGAGTCCAGGAGTTCGAGACCAGCCTGGAGAACACAGCAAGACTGTGTCTCTACTAAAATTAAAAAGAAAGAAAAAAATTAGCCAGTGGTGTTGGTATGTACCTATAGTCCCAGCTATCTGGGAGGCTGAGGTGGGAGGATCCCTTGAGCCCAGGAGTTGGAGGTTGCAGTGAGCTATGATCATGCCACTGCAGTCCAGCTGGAGCAACAAATCCAGACCTCGTGTCTAAATAAATAAATAAGTTATTTGTCTTTGGAAGTCATGTATAGGATGCTGGATGAATGACAGAAGGAGCCTGAGTCCCTGATGACCATTAAACAATCATTTTAGTCCAGGATTGCCTCCCTTTGTGCAATGAAAATAAGCTTTTATCTTGCTTAAGCCATTGTGTCAGGGCTTTTGGTTTTATATAGCCAGACCTAACCCTGATTTAAGAGCATACAGAGGTGCATGTGTATTACATTACAGTAAATTATGCAACCCTGTATATTCTCTGCCATTTGATATCAGCCTGATCTCCTGATCCCTGAGGAGGGTAGGAGGCTGGAGTTTGGGTTCAGCCACAGAGCCAGTGATTCAATCAATCATGCCCACATAAATGAAACTCAAAAAAACCCTCTGGATGCCAAAGCTTGGTGGAACTTCCTGGTTGGTGAACACATTGATGTGTCAGGAGGGCAACACCTCCTGACTCTATGAGGAAAGGACATGGAAGTTCTGCGTGTGGGACCCTCTCAGATCTCACCCAATGTTTCTCTTCATTTGGCTGATACTGATTTGTATCTATTAACATTATAACACAACTGTTATATATATATAGTGCTTTCCTGTGTTCTGTGAGTCATTCTAATGAATTATTGAACCTATGGGGGCCATGGGAACCCCTGAATTTGTAGCCATTGGTTCAGAGGTGACGGTCGTCTGAGGACTTCCAAACTTGCTGCTTGCATCTGAAGCAAAGACAGTTTTCTCAGGGGCTATGCCCTTAACCTGTGGAGTTGGCACTAACTTTGGGTGGTTAATATTGGATTGCATAACAGTATTATACTTGATTGGTGGCTTCTACCAAAACAGTCTCACTAAAGACCTGGAGGCTTTGGAAGTTCCAGTTGAGAAAAGGATAATATTTGCACTGGAACAAACATGGCTACTCCCAAATTGCCAAGTGGCCTGCCCAGCCTTTCAGGCTTTCTTTACTTTTTAATCAGCAATTTAAGCCTATTCTTTTACTGGGTCAGTGGAGAAAGAAGGTACAAAAGTCAGGAGTCATAAAGAGATCAGCAGATGAAAACCACCAACTGAGAGATAAACTAGGGTTGAATAATCAGACAGGGTATGTGAATTTACTTCCCTAGACTTTGACCATTTTTCATAGAAACTTAAAGATAATACTTTGAGGTTATATTGCAACCTTTTGTAGATGATGTAATTTCTTCCCCTAAATGGTTGCTACCAGTCATGAAGCCACAATCTACCGCCCATGTACCCATAATCTTTGCACAGATGGTACAGAAAGAAGCTCAAATTCTCAGCTTCTCTGGCTAAGTGATTCCCCTTGGGAGTTTAAAAGCCAACATTGAACATGGAAATTACATTAAAAAAATTATAATTGCATTTCTTTTTCAAAGAAGCAGAATCAGAAGAAAAACTTTCAGCCTGTTTCCTCACAGGTGAAACTAGACTATTAGAATAAAATAGCCTGTTGTTCAGCCTATTTGGAAGGTTTCAGTTGCTCCTTTCATCATCGGCTAAGACTTGAATTATAGAAGGCCAGAGGGTAATTAGATATATGCCTACTTGGTAGAGGTACTACACAGAGACTCTGCCTTTATGCTTGCAACTGTTGAATAGAAAACAGATGAGGCTAAGCAGACCACAGGACAGATGACATGTGATCACCTCTGCGGCATGGACATTGACAAGCAGCCATTTACACATCAGCCCGAATTTTTGAAACCTCCCTCAGAACATGGTCCTCAAATCTGGAATATCTTTTTCCTTTTTTTTTTTTTTTTTTTTTGTGGGGGGGGGGGCAGGGAACAGGGTCTCACTCTGTCACCTAGGCTGGAGTACAGTGGTGCGATCTTGGCTCGCAACCTCTGCCTCCCGGGTTCAAGCCATTCTCCTACCTCAGCCTCCCAAGTAGCTGGGACTACAGGTGCATGCCATCATGCACGGCTAATTTTTGTAATTTTTGGTAGAGATGGGTTTCGCCATGTTGGCCAGGCTGGTCTCGGACTCCTAACCTCAATTGGTCCACCTGCCTTAGCCTCCAAAAGTGTTGGAATTACAAGCGTGAGCCACTGCACCTGGCCTACTTTTTTTTTTTTGAGATGGAGTCTCACTCTGTCACCCAGGCTGGAGTGCAGTGGCACAATCTCAGCTCACTGCAAGCTCCACCTCCCAGGTTCACGCCATTCTCCTGCCTCAGCCTCCCAAGTAGCTGGAACTACAGGTGCCCGCCACCACCTACCCTTTTTCTTTAGACAAGAATTAAAAGAATATTCGTTTTACCTCCCTCCCTTCTCAACGTGAGCCCTTTCCTCAAGTTTGGCCAAACATCTCACTCCTCCCTCCTCTCAAGTTCATTCCCACCCTCTCAGTCAGGTCACTGGCAGAAAACTCACGGCACACTTCAGCAATTTGAGGAGAGTTTAGTAAAGGTGTGGACAGATTCTAGAGGCAGCTGCAAGGAATAATGCAGTACTTCTGAGCTAGTAAGAGAGCGGTTCCTGGAACCTGGAGAGAGGAAGCTGTATGTAGAGCACCTCTTGACTAAGGTCTTGACAAAGGAAAACAGCTAACTCATGACAACCCTGCAAGAACGGAGCTGAGAGAGAAACACCCCAATCTCCCTGCCCTTCCCTTTGACCTCCTCAAGTGACACTTCCACCCCCAATATAACTGCTGGAAGCCAGGGGACAAGGACTTCTGTTAATTTCATCCATAACGTTTTCTGGCACCAATCAAGGTGGAGAAGGGTGAAGACGAATCTGGAGAGATCTGGAGAGACAAATAGCACCCCTACTATTAACGTTTTTGTTCAGGCTGGGATTATCACCTAGATCACCTCATTCCAACTGTCATGTAATCCTCTAGTCTGGTCAAGAATTTCACGTATGACCTACTTTTAAACATAGAAATGCCTCTCTCCTCAGTTAGCATTTTTATCTGTATCACTCACACTGACAATCTATAAATCTTTTATTAACACTTAAATGTTTCATGTGTATATAAGTACTGATTATATTATTAGCTCTGGGGACCACAGCTTAAGAGTTACAAATCTATTTCCAGCATCTAACGCAGTGTTAAGCACAGACCAGGTGATCAGAATTGTAATCTTCTCAATTCCCGCCCCTCACTTTTTATCCCACTCCCTACCTGCTCCAGGACAGGCTTACACCTTCACATTATGATGGAAAGAATCATTTAAAATCAGTATTAGGAAGAACCAGAAGCCTAGATGTTAGGATTTTTTGCATAGTATTTTTGCACGTGTCAATATGTATGTTCCTGACATCGGGGCTGTGTAGCATACAAGTGGAATGTGGACTTCCATCTGGAGAAATGTCCAGCCCTTCACCTGGGGGATTTTTCTCTCTGTCTGGGTAGCCCTGGCCAGCACAGCAGGCTCGAAGTACTGAGAAGTTTGTCCTCTCTCCCCTCCCTGAAAGCGGATTTCAACCAGTGACTGAAGGGAGTTGGTGTCTGAAAATCACAGCGGCCTCACCTGCCCGGTGGGGGCAACTCTGAGGTGCATTTTGCCTGGTTTCTCAGTTTCCCAGGGGAGTGAGCCTGGTCACCCTCCGCGGAATCTGTGTGATAACGTACCCTTCATTGACTTTCTTCCCTTTCTTTCTTTCTTCCCTCCTCTCCTGCCAGTGCCTTTTGGGATCCTTTTCCAAATGAAATACCCTGACTTAATTATTAATAAATCTAAATCCTTATGTCTGGGTTTGCTTCTGGGGTAACCCAACCTAAGACAGGCAGGTGCTCAGTGCCAGCCTTCTGCCTCAACATGCCACCTGCAGAATAATGGCAGTGGGAGAATGATGTGATAATCCCACCTGTGAACAGTAATGTTCACCCCACCTGTGAACAGTAACGTTCATCCCACCTGTGGCAGGCATGTACAAGGACATGCTTTGCTTGATATAACTTCTATGTCCCACAAATACTTCTTTTTTTTTTTTGAGATGGAGTCTCGCTCTGTCACCCAGGCTGGAGTGCAGTGACGCAATCTCAGCTCACTGCAACCTCTGCCTCCCAGGTTCAAGCGATTCTCCTGCCTCAGCCTCCCGAGCAGCTGGGACTACAGGCGTGAACCACCATGCCCAGCCAATTTTTTTAGTTTTTGGTAGAGACGAGGTTTCGTCATGTTGGCCAGGCTGGTCTGGAACTCCTGACCACAAGTGATCTGCCTGCCTCGGCCTCCCAAAGTGCTGAGATTATAGGCGTGAGCCACCATGCCCGGTTGATTGTCCACTTTTATTGTTCACACTATCTCACAGATTTTCTCCTAATGCTTTATTTCTATAACCATGAATCTAACATAAACATACCACATTCTATTAAGATGACATCTCCCTTTCAAAGCTAATAATTTCTAATATTCAAAAATAATTATACATTTCCTATACTTACTGGTATATGAGGTTAATTATTCTTTATGAGTGTATAAAAAGGATAATTAAATAGAACTGTGCACTTACCTCTGTGTGCTCCTTTCCAAACACATCTCTCTTTCTCCCATAGTAAACACTATCTGAAGGTGATATTTATTTTTCTCATGTATTTCTTTGTAGTTGTACCCTATTTGCATTTAGTTTGCATGTGTTTGACATTTAAATGGACAGAATCATACTGTATGTATCTTTCTCCGATCTGCTTTTCTTATTCTTATTGTATTTGTGAGATTCATCCCTGTTGATACACATGGCTGTGGTTTCTTCATCTTTCACTGCTACATACTATTTCATCATATGAATATACCATAATTTACTCATCTTGTTGATGGATACTTGGATTACTTCCAGGTTTTTACAATTACAGACAATGCTGCTATGGACACTTGTGTATATGTATAAGGGTACATAGCAAATACAAGAGTTTCTCCAGAAGTGGAATTGCTGGTTTTACAATATGCATGACTTCGATGTAACTAAAAAATGCCAAATTGTCTTCCAAGATTGTCATATCAATGCACACTTTTAAGGTAGTTTTCTGAGGACTCCAGTGATCGTACATTCTGGCCAAGACTTGGTTTTACCAGACTTCTTAATTTATACCAGTGGTAGACATAAAATAGTATCTTGTGGTTTTAATTTTTCCCTAATCTTGTGATCATAATTTGCACTTATCTAGTTATGAATGAGGTTTTAATATGTTTAATACATTTATTACCAATTCAGATCTCCTTTTTGTAAAATCCATGTTCAATTTGTTGGTCCATTTTTCTATTAGGTTTTTTTTTCCAATTAGTTTTTTTTAGGTGTAATTTTTAAATATTCTGAGTAGTAATCTTCTGCACATTATGTGAGTATTAAATATCTTCTTCCAGTTTGTGACTTGTCTTACTTTTTAGTGATATATTTTGATAATCTTGCTTTCCAATGGTATCTTTTTATTTTTCTTTTTTGAGATGGAGTCTCGCTTTGTCGCCAAGGCTGGGGTGTAGTGACATGATCTTGGCTCACTGCAACCTTCGCCTCCAGGGTTCAAGCAATTCTCCTTGCCTCAGCCTCCCGAGTAGCTGGGATTACAGGCACAGGCCACCATGCCTGGCTAATTTTTTTGTATTTTTAGTAGAGACAGGGTTTTACCATGTTGCCCAGGCTGATCTCAAACTCCAATGGGAGGTAGCTTTTGATTAGAATGTAATCAAACTGACCGGGTGCGTGGCTCATGCCTATAATCCCAGCACTTTGGGAGGCCGAGGCGGGTGGATCACTTGAGGTCAGGAGTTTGAGACCAGCCTAACCAACATGGTGAAACCCCAACAAAAATTAGCTGGGCGTTGTGGCAGGCACCTTTATTCCAGCTACTCGGGAGGCTGAGACACGAGAATGGCTTGAATCCGGGAGGCAGAGGTTGCAGTGCGCTGAGACTGTGCACTGTACTCCAGCCTGGGCAACAGAGTGAGACTCTCTCAAAAAATAAAAATAAAAGAATGTAAACAAACTGATCAGACTTCACCTATTTACCTAGTGGGTTGAGTTTCTTTTATATCTTCTTTGAGAAATATTTCCTATTTCTGGGACATAACGATATTTTCTTCTAAAATTTTGAATTTTACATTGTATATTTAAATCTTTGGTCTGCCTAGGTTTTTTATAAAATCAATTTTTATCACGTTACCACTTATGCCTACAAAATCTTGATTGAAGATACTTGATAAATATTTTTCCATTTTCTTTTTTCATTCTTTGATTTTCTATTTTAAACAATATTTTTAAAAATACTAATTTCAGGCTAAATGTATCTTTTAGAAGCACTCGACAATGCATTCTTTGTCATTGTTTAGACATTACATAAACTACCAAAAATGCAAGTGAGCCAACTATTTGTCACAATCAGTGTTCACTTATTGGATGAAGAACTACATTTAGAGTAGAATGAGTTCTGGGTCCACACTGTAGATGTAGAGATACTTTAAAGTACAATCATAAATCACATAAGGATGTTTTGGTCAACAAAGGACTGCATGTATGGGTGGTGTCATAAGATTATAGTGCAGCTGGCTGGGTGCGGTGGCTCACGCCTGTAACCCAAGCACTTTGGGAGGCCGAGGTGGGCGGATCACAAGGTCAAGAGCTTGAGACCATCCTGACCAACATGATAAAACTGCGTCTCTACTAAAAAATACAAAAATTAGCTGGGCGTGGTGGTGCACACCTGTAGTCCCAGCTACTCAGGAGGCTGAGGCAGGAGAATTGCTTGAACCTGGGAGGCAGAGGTTGCACTGAGCGGAGGTCATACCACTGCACTCAGCCTGGCGACAGAGTGAGTCTCTGTCTCAAAAAAAAAAAAAAAAGATTATAGTGGAGCTGAAAAATTCCTATCCCTTAGTGACATCATAGCCATGATAATGTCCTGCACAACGCATTACTCAAGCTCATGTGCATATTGTGATGTTGGTGTAAACAAACCTACTGTGTTGCCAGTGGTATAAAAGTATAGCAGATACAATTATGTATATTCTATAATACTTGATAAGAAATGACTATGTTACTGGTTTATTTACTATACTTTTTATTGCTATTTTAGAGTATACTCCTACTTATTTTAAAAAAAGTTAACCATAAAACAGCCTGGGGCAGGTCCTCCAGGAGGTATTCCAGAAGAAGGTATTGTTATCATAGAGATGACAACTCCATGCGGGTTATTGCCCCGGAAGACTTTCCCAGTGGGGCAAGATGTGGAGATGAAGACAGTGATATTGACGATCCTGACACTGTGTAGGCCTAGGCTAATGTGTGCTTGTGTCTTCGTTTTTAACCAACAGTTTAAAAAGAAAAGAAAAGAATAAAAAAGCTTAAAGAATACAGATATAAAGAAAGAAAATATTTTTGAATGGCTGTACAGTGTGTTTTAAAGTTTATAAAGTTTATAAAGTAAAATAATTACAGTAAGCTAGGGTTGGTTTATTACCAGAGAAAGAATAAATATTTGAATAAATAAATATATTTTATTTATAGTGTAGCCTGACTGTACAGTGTTTGTAAAGTCTACATAGTGTACAGTAATGTCCTAGGCCTTCACATTCACTCACCACTCACTCCCTGACTCACCCAGAGCAACTTCCAGTCCTGCATGCTCCATTGAGGGTAAGTACCCTATACAAGTATCATTTTTTATCTTTTATACCGTATTTTTAGTGTACCTTTCCTACGTTTAGGTACACAAATACCACTGTATTCTAGTTGCCTACAGTATTCAGTCCAGTAACATGCCATGTGGGTTTGTAGCCTAGGAGCAGTAGGCTAGACCATATAGCCTAGGTGTGTAGTAGGCTATACCATCTAGGCTTGTATAAGCACATTCCCTGATGTTCACAAGACAAAGTGATGCATTTCTCAGAATCTTGTTAAGTAACACATGGCTGTATTTGAGGTGCCAAATGAAGAAAGTATAAAAATATCCCTTTGTCATCATTTGAGATGAATTGAATAAACTACACTTTGGGGGGCAGGGTGGAGAAAAAGCATAATTGTTATCATTTAATCGTCACCTAGCATGATCTCTATAGCTAATCAAGCATTGAAAATTATCCTCTATATTTCATATTTAAATATGACCTGCTGAATTGAATATGGAGAGGTGTGATAAAATGCAGAATATCTCTCAAACCCTATCAGCTCCTAATACACCCCGAGGGGCAAACAGGACCTTTCAATGACTTGGCACCAGAAGAATTAGGCCAAAACACAAGTCTTTGGGATGAGAGCGGAGAGGTTGCGGGCCGCGGGGCGGGTCGGTGGGGAGGGGGGTCCGGGGGAAGGGGGAATCGAAGGCGCCATTGGAAACGTTGTAAAATGCTTGGAGCGCCCTCTGCTGGAATATATTGGTAAAATAGCAGTAGTGACGAAGCGCTCTGCCTCCAAGTTGGTAGAAATAGAAACCAAAAAAAGCGAATGAAATGGCTCTTTCTTAAAGTAAGCCTTGACACGAGGTTCAAACAACAGTAGCCTTTCTTCTAGAGTTTTATGTAAGATTTGTCACTTTTCCTTCTACCTTAAAATATCTGCCTTATACCAGGAAAAAGTATGAATTTGATTTCTTTTTCCTTTTCCTTTTTTTTTTTTTTGAGACGGAGTCTCGCTCTGTCGCCCAGGCTGGAGTGCAGTGGTGCGATCTCGGCTCACCGCAACCTCCGCCTCCCAGGTTCAAGTGATTCTCCTGCCTCAGCCTCCTGAGTAGCTGGGACTACAGGGGCGCACCACCATGCCCGGCAAATTTTTGTATTTTTGGTAGAGACGGGATTTCACTATGTTGGCCACACTGGTCTTGAACTCCTGACCTTATGATCTGCCCGCCTTGGCCTTCCAAAGTGCTGAGATTGCAGGCGTGAGCCACTGTGCCGGCCTATGAATTTGATTTCTTAATAGACACCTTAAGGGAGGCAACCTCAAGGAAGGGCATAACATCACTTTAGAACACTAAGGACTGAAAATTTCATTACAGCCCAGACTTTTATTCATTGCGTACCTTTTGAAAAGTCATTTAATTTATCTGTACTGTGTCTTTTTTTTTTTTTTTTTTAGATGGAGTCTCACTCTGTCACCCAGGCTGGAGTGCAGTGACACAATCTCAGCTCACTGCAATCTCTACCTCCCGGGTTCAAGCGTTTCTCCTGCCTCAGCCTCCCAAGTAGCTGGGATTACAGGCGTGCACCACCACGCCCAGCTAATTTTGTATTTTTAGTAGAGACGGGGTTTCTCTATGTTGGTCAGGCTGGTCTCGAACTCCTGACCTCAGGTGAGCCACTCGCTTCGGTCTCCCAAAGTGCTGAGATTACAGGCGCGAGCCACCGCACCTAGTCTGTATTGTGTCTAAAATGAAGATGACAATAACAATCCCAAACACTTTGACAGCGGGAAGTTTCACAACAGATGTGAAACAAAATTCCTAAGTGCCACGTGTCCTTCCCATAGCTAAAAATCCCAGAACTGGCCAGCAGCCATGTTCCCAGATGAACACCGTATTGAGTCCCAGTCACTGTGTCAGGCCTGAGAATATGGTTCTCATCCTCCCAGAACTCCCAATCCAACTGTCTGCTGGGGAAGACACTATAATAATGCAAATAACAGCAATAAAACACGGAAAGAAGAATGTATTGGAAGATTATATGGACACATACTTTTCTAGATAATCAGAGAAGTCTTCAAAGAAAAGCTGTATTTGAGCTGGGTCTTAAATAAATAATGAGATACTTGCCAATACAATGCATATTTTTTTTCCTTAAAATTGTTTAACTGTTATCAGTAGAAACTAAAAACAAAACAAAACAAAATGTGTTTTTTCAACATAATAAATAACAGAAAATTAGCCTAGTTCTAGTTTATTTCATTGGAAGTCTTAACAAACAACATACTGATGCAGTCATTGATTAAATAAACAAATCATAGCCAGGCACAGTGGCTCACACCTGTAATTCCAGCACTTTGGGAGGCCAAGCAGGCAGATTGCACGAGCCCAGGAGTTAGAGACCAGTTTGGCAACATAGTGAAACTCTGTCTCTACTAAAAATACAAAAATTAGCTGAGTATGGTGGCATGCACCTGTGGTCCCAGCTACTCAGGAGGCTGAGGTGGGAGGATAACTTGAGCCTGGGAGGCAGAGGTTGCAGTGGCACAATCTTGGCTCACTGCACTTCAGTTTGGGTGACAGAGTGAGACCCTGTCCCTAATAATAATAATACAGATTTAACACTGATAATAATAATGAGTTCTGTTTTTGCTACCTTTTCAGAAAAACATATCTAAACATATCTGTGTTCTGTTAATGTGTTTTAGTGTTATATCATTTTTTTTAAGACGGAGTCTTGCTGTGTCGCCTAGGCTGGAGTGCAGTGGCACAATCTCAGCTCACTGCAACCTCCTTCTCCTGAGTTCAAGCAATTCTTTTGCCTCAGCCTCCTGAGTAGCTGGGATGACAGGCGTGCACAACCATGCTGGGCTAATTTTTGTATTTTTAGTAGAGACAGGGTTTCACCATGTTGGCCAGGCTGGTCTCAAACTCCTGATCTCATGATCCACCCACCTCGGCCTCCCAAAGTCCTGGGATTACAGGCGTGAACATCCACGCTCAGCCTACATCTTATATTCCATGCATTTCTTATATTTCCTGGATTTCTCACCAAGCATATTTGTAGAGAAGAAGAAAAAAGAGAAAATCATTTTTGAAAATATTTGTTATGTATTTTCATAAAGCATTTAAGTCAGCACTGTGTAATAGAACTTTTTGTGATAATGAAAATGTTCTTGGCCAGGCATGGTGGTGGCTCATAACTATAATCCTAGCACTTTGGTAGATCCAAGTTGGAAGATAGCTTGAGCCCAGGAGTTCAAGACCAGCCTAGCAAGACCCTGTCACACAGACAAAAAAGTTCTATATCTGTTCTTTTTAATAATGTAGTTATTGGTCACATGTGACTATTGAGCACTTGAAATAGGCCTAGTTTAACACTGAAAAAGAAAATTGTTAATTTTATTTAATACAAATTGTCATATGTGGCTAGTAGCTACCAAAATGGACAGGAGAAAAGTAAAGTTATCATTGGAAAAATAAAAAATGTATTGGACTTATTTGTATTTATTTTAATGAAAGCTTAATATTGTTTTGATCTGGAAATACATATGATAGAAGGAATCATGACTTTTCAGTGCTCAAGCATCCATAATTTTTACCCTGGTCCTGTATAAATTGGCTCCATGAGATAATGTAATTTTTCATGCTATCTGCCTATATTTTATCATTAAGTTATTGTGAACTGTAACAATTAGCAGTCAAATTTACCATTCCATTTGGTCTCTCTAGTGACTTTTTTTCCACGTAAATATTGTTTCAAGACACCTATTTTAAATTCAACACATTCTATTATATTTTTAAAAAATGCGGCCGGGCGCGATGGCTCACGCCTGTAATCCCAGCACTTTGGGAGGCCGAGGCGGGCGGATCACGAGGTCAGGAGATCGAGACCATCCTGGCTAACACGGTGAAACCCCGTCTCTACTAAAAATACAAAAAAATTAGCCGGGCGTGGTAGCGGGCGCCTGTAGTCCCAGCTACTCGGGAGGCTGAGGCAGGAGAATGGCGTGAACCCGGGAGGCGGAGCTTGCAGTGAGCCGAGATCGCGCCACTGCACTCCAGCCTGGGCGACAGAGCGAGACTCCGTCTCAAAAAAAAAAAAAAAAAAAAAAAAAAAAAAAAAAAAAAAAAAAAAAAATGCAGATTCCCCAGAGCTCTGGATTCTTTTGTCTTCAAGACAATATATACCTTTTTCGCACTCAATAAGGTTCTTCTCTAAGTAGTAGTGTTCAATAAATATTTGTGATTAAATATGTGAAATTTAACTTATTTTAAGATAAGTGGAGAGTATAGTAGATAGAAGAGTTCCTTCAAAAGACACACTAGCGTTTCTTTAAAAGCCTGGAAGATATAGTAGGTGCGCAGTAAATATTTGTTTGCTTGATGAATGAATAAAGTTGTGACTCTTTAAAGACATTCAAGTGGGAAATGGAGCAGGGCTTGGAAAGGAGACCCCAGGGAGAGGCTCCAGTGCGCCTGTTAAGAATCTGACTCCATCTGATGTGTAATACAGGCTTGGTAGGAGCAAAGCTCCGTTATTTCCCAGTACCTCTCTCCAAGCTTGGCTGTTTATTGAATCATAAGAATTAAGGAACATGCGCACTTCTAATAAGTGAAAAGTTCAGTAGTTCCTCTCTGCTTGATAATAGATCAGAGAAAAGGTGATGAGGTGGATAAGGCCAAGCTTTACCTCTGGGTACCTTTTTTTCAGTTCCCTTTCACCCTCCTTCAAATAATCCAGAACATATGCAAGAGGCAGCAGGTGTCTCAGCAGTACTAACAATACATCCTCAGAGGATGAATTTATGAGAACCTTGGGCTGAAACTACCTACATGGCTTCTTCAAGGTAAGATTTATTTGAGAAACATGGTTTGTAAAACCTCCTTGCCAGGTTAGTATTATTATTTACAGTAATTCTAAAAATAAAGTAAAAAGAGAAAAGCCCATCAGGTCCAGTGCTACTTCTCAATCATCAGCCTCCAGATTCTTCCCTCTTTTTCCCATCCCCTTTTCATAGGAATTTCATCCAAGAACAAACCTTTGAGTTTCTATGATCTTAACCCCCTCATCTGGTAGGCACTGATGGAATTTTAAATGTTTGCTCAAAGTCCTAATAATTTACTATCTGATATTCCACATAAATGAATCATGATGGTTTCTTTTCCCCACAGCACTTTGAGAACACTTCCTCCAGCCAGCTTGGAGAAGGAAAAGATACATGCTGCCCCTAAAAGCAGCACCCAGGGATTCTGTCTTCTAATTCCATAGACAAAAAAGTTTCTGTCTTCTACTTCACAGTCTTATTGCAATGTTAGATTAAGGAATCGTTAGATAATCAAACCAAGGCAACATAGCTCACCTGGGCTTTAGGTTGTAGAGGCATTTACATCAGCTTCTTCTGAAAATGACAGCATCTAAAGAGGAATTACCAGAAAAACACTGGCAGCACTGTCTTCCAAACACCACTTTGTACTTAGAAAGTACTTTTTCCATTTGTTGCTCTTTATAGTCTTCTTTCATTTATTTGTCCAGTTGTTAGGCTCTTCAGTAGCTTCAGTTGTTCCAGTTCACAAGGTTCTCATTACAGCATGAGTTATCTTTTTGTTTACTCTGCTTGCTTCTGTGTTAGGAATAAATGAGCTGAAACAAAATCATCCAGGAAACACATATCCTGGATCACGTGTCCCTGACAACCTTCTCTGTCTCTCCAGGGTGCTCTGAAGCTGAATTGTTTAAAGGGTTATAGGTTCTCTGAGATAATTAAATCAAAGGTGGTTTAATGGTAAAAATTCATATTAATTGTGTTCTCCCATTATTTCCTCTCATAGACTGAAATAGCCCTTAAGCAGGAAGTCTTATGTAAGACTCACAGATAACAATCCATAACTGTTCAAAAAAGAAAAGCATGCCCTTGTTTTTAAATGGCTAATGTTTTCAAAAATTTCTCTTCCAGAAATTTCCCTGAATCCATTAATCAAAATGATAATAGTATACACATATATTCTTTTTTCTATTTTTTTACTTTCTGATCTATGTCTGAATTAGTATACAAATTTATTTATTATAGCTTTACTTTTTTTTCTCTTTCCTCTGCCAACAGCCAATGTATACAGTAGCAATAAGTTTTTAGATAAATCTGTGTGACTCTTTCCTCAGGTATAGCCCTGTACTTAAGAGACATTCAGTAATTACTGGTCAAAAAAGGAATCATATTAGCCACTTCCACATGGTGGAGTGAAGATCTTCTCCATAAAAATCTGCTTCTCCAAAACAACAGCGAGAAGATTGGCAAAAATGGTCAAAATCAATATTTTCAGAACTCTGGAAATTCATCAAAGGTTTACGACAATCTAAAAAGTATTTATTTTAAAAAATGACTAAATATTGTTAAAATGGTGAGATTTGTGGCATTTTAACTTGCCACAAATCCATTTTTCTCTCCCCAGCTCCCTAAAAGTCTTGAAAATTAACAATCTTGCTATCATGACAGCCATGAAAACCAGCAGTCTAGCAGTCTCTGAAGATGGCCAGAATGGATTTGGAACTCTCAAAAGCCCAAAGCCCAGAGAACTGTCATTATAGGACTTATCTGGCAGCTTTCTGAAAGCCCTATTTGCAAAGGTTGTCTTTATCTGATCTAAGAGTTCACTGACTGAACAGCCTTTTCCCTGGGGCAATTGTTGAGAACAACAAGCAAAATTGTTTAATATCACAGCTGCCTAACATGATGATAAGAGTTGGGGCAAACAAGAAGCTGGCCAAAGAAGCTGAAAGAAAAAGGTAGGAAATGGGATGTCCATAGGGGGTCTTTAAAAAGATCTGACACAACCTGTTGGGTACAATGTTCACTATTCAGGTGATGGGTACACAAAAGCCCAGACTTCACCATTACACAATACATGCATGTAAGAAATCACACACTTTTACTCCCTAAATCTATAAAAATAAAATAAAATAATTTTTAAAAATTTAAAAAGAAGCTCTGATATATTCCAGAAATCTGGAAGGCCAAGTACATATATGGTGCATTATGCATGATGACTAGGGAAGACCTGAGGAGGCTGTAATTTCCCACCTCTGGCTAACTTGAATCTCTGCACAAGTAGAGAGTGAAAACTACAGGCAGAGTTGTAAACTGCCTGCCAGAGCATTGAAAGCATGTCCCAATACACATTCTCAGAGTCCCCTGGCAAAGGCTAGAGGACTTCAAGACATTGAAAAAAAATTTTTGTCCAATTATGATCTGTTGACTAAGCTAACCAAATATAGACTTTAGTGGCCACACATGACAAACAATACAGATTTTATAGAATTAGTTCAAGAAAGTCACTAAATAAACAAACAGCAACAGCAACAACAACAAACAGCAATAATAACAAACCTGTGTGTGTTGGAGGGGACATCTGATTTCCAGAGGTGCCACATTACTTTGTTGGAAATGTCCAGTTTTCAACCAAAAATTACAAGGCATGTGAAGAAAGAGGAAAGTAGAGTGAATACACAGGATAAAAAGCAATAAATAGAAAATGCCCCTAAAAAAGCCCAGACATTGGATTTCCTGAGCAAAGGCTTTGCATCTGCTATTATAAAAATATTGAAAGAACTAAGGGAAATTATGTCTAAAGAACTAAAGGAAAGTATGAAAATAATGCCTCACCAAATACAGGATATCAATGAAGAGAGAGAGATTACAAAAACAAGAAGTTCTGAAGTTGAAAATTACAATAACTGATATTTAAAAATTCACTGGAAAAGCTCAGAAGCAGATTGAGAAGGCAGAAAGAAGAATCCGCAAACTTGAAGATAGGTCATTTGAGATTATCCAGTCTGAGGAACAAAGAGACAGAAGAAAGCAAAAAATGAACAAAGCCTCAGAGACCTGCAGGACATCATTAAGTGTTCCAACATATATAAAATGAGAATCCCAGAAGGGTAGGAAAAAGAGAAAGGGGAAGAAAGAATATTGGAAAAAATGATAGTTAAACACCTCAAATTTAACTAAAACAATTAATACATACATTCAAGAAACACAATGTGCTTCTTTATAAAAGCAAAGATAAGCCAGGTGTGGTGGTTCACACCTATAAAACCAGCACTTTGGAAGACTGATGTGGGAGAGGATTGTTTGAAGGCAGGAGTTTAAGACCAGCCTAGGCAACATAGTGAGACTATCTCTGACAAAAAAAAAAAAAAAAAAAACAGAGAGAAAGAATGAAAGAAAGAAAGAGAAAAAGAAAGATTAAACAAATTTTTTTTGCGATAGGGTCTCACTCTGTAACCCAGGCTGAGTGCAGTGGTTTGATCATGGCTCACTGCAGCCTCAACCTCCCAGGCTCAAGTGATCCTCCCACCTCAGCCTCCTGAGTAGCTGGAACTGCAGGTGTGTGCCACTATGCCCAGCTAATTTTTGAATTTTTGTAGAGATGGGGTCTCAATATGTTGTCCAGGCTGGTCTTGAACTCCTGGGCTCAAGTGATCTTCCCCACTTGGCTTCCCAAAGTGCTGGAATTACAGGTGTGAGCCACTGCACCCAATCTGCAAAAATAAATTTAAGGAGATTCACACTGAAACACATTATAATCAAGCTGCCAAAAGCCAGAGGCATAGATAATCTGAAAGCAACAAAAGAAAATAAAATCTCATCACATATGAGTTTCCTCAATAAGATTAACAGCCAATTTTTCACCTAAACCATGGAAGCCAGAAAGCAGTGGGATGACATTCGAAGTGTTGAAAGAAAAAGACTGTCAACCAAGAATTTCATATCCAACAAAGCTAACCTTTAAAAATGAAGGACAAATTAAGACATTTCCAGATAAACAAAACTGAAAAGAATTCATCACTAGCAATCTTCCCTACAAGAAATGCTAAAGGGAGTCCTTCAGGCTGAAAGTAGAGAATACTAGATAGCAATTCAAACCAACTTGAAGAAGCAACAACATAGGTAAATTTTAAAGACAATACAAATACAGTTTTATTTGTAATTCTTTTTTGCTCTTATCCAGTTTAAAACATTACTACATAAAGCAATAAAACTGTGTTGACAGGCTTATAATGTGTAAAGATGTAAATTCTGTGACAATAATAGCATAAAGGAGAGGAGACGGAATAAAGCTATATAGGAGCAAAGTTTTGTATATAATTGAAATTAGGCTGGGCACGGTGGCTCACGCCTATAATCCCAGCACTTTGGGAGGCCGAGGCAGGTGGATCACGAGGTCAGGAGATCGAGACCATTGTGGCTAACATGGTGAAACCCCGTCTCTACTAAAAATACAAAAAATTAGCCGGGTATGGTGGCGGGCACCTGTAGTCCCAGCTACTTGGGAGGCTGAGGCAGGAGAATGGTGTGAACCCAGGAGGTGGAGCTTGCAGTGAGCCGAGATCGTGCCACTGCACTCCAGCCTGAGTGACAGAGCAAGACTCCATCTCAAAAAAAGAAAAGAAAGAAATTAATTTGGCATTAATCTGAACTCAGTTTTTTATAAATTAAAATGTTAATTATAACCCCCAGGGCAAGAACTAAGAAATCAACTAAAAAAATAGGTAAATGAACAACAAGGAAACTAAACTTGTTCACTTGAAAATATATACTTAATACAAAAGAAGGGAATAATAGAAGAATAGAGGAAGAAAAGAAGACACAAGACATATGGAAAACAAACAGCAAAATGGCAGATATAAATTTTACCTTATAAGTAGTTATACTGTATGTATATAGATTAAGCACTCTCATCAAAAGGTAGAGATTGGCAGAATGAACACAAAAACATTACTCAACTATTTGCTGTATACAAGAAATACACTTTAGAACAAAGACAGAAATAAATTGAAAGTTTTAAAAAATGGAAAAAGATACACCATGGAAACAGTAAGCAAAAGAGAGCTGAAGTGGCACTCCTAATAACAGACAAAATGGACTTTAAGACAAAATTATTACTAGAGGCAAAAAAAAACCATTTCATAATGACAGAAGAAGACATAGAAGACAGAACAATGATAAACATATGTGCACCTAAAAAGAGAGGATCAAAATACATGAAGCAAAAACTGACAGAACTGTAGGGACAAATAGACAATTCTACAACAGTTGGAGCAGTTGGAGACTTCAGTAATCCACTTTCAATAACGTGTAGAACAATTAGAAGATCAACAATGGAATAGAAGATTTAAACAATACTATACATCAACTGGACCTAACAGACTTTTATAGAACATTCTACCCAACCACAGTAGAATATACATTCTTCTCAGGTATATATGGAACATTCACCAATTCTTTAGGATAGACCATACATTAGCTGATAAATCACATACATTTTAAAATATAAAATCATACAAAATATGTTCTTTGACCACAATGGAATAAAATTTGAACTCATTAACAGAAGGAAAGTTGAGAAATTCATGAAAAAGTAAAAATTAAACAACACAATTTTAAATAACCAATGGGTCAAAGAAAAATCACAAGGAAAATTAGAAAATACTCTGTGATGAGTGAAAATGAAAACTTACCAAAACTTATGGGATACAGCTAAAGTAGAGCTTAGAGGAAAGTTTATAAGTGTAAATGCCTATATTAGAAAAGAAGAAAGTGCTTAAATCAATAACCTAATTGTACACATTAAGAAACTAGAGGCTGGGCCTGAGGCAGGTGGATCATGAGGTCAGGAGTTCAAGACCAGCCTGGCCAAGATGGTGAAACCCCGTCTCTACTAAAAATACAAAAATCAGCTGGGCGTGGTGGCGGGCACCTGTAATCCCAGCTACTCGGGAGGCTGAGGCAGAGAATTGCTTGAACCCGGGAGGTGGAGGCTGCAGTGAGCCAAGATTGTGGCACTCCACTTCAGCCTGGGTGACAGAACAAGACACTGTCTCAAAAAAAAAAAAAAAAAAAAAAGAAAAGAAAAAAGAAACTAGAGGCTGGGCATGGTGGCTCACGCCTGTAATCCCAGCTCTGCAGGAGGCCAAGACAGGTGGATCGTTTGAGCCCAGGAGTTTGAGAACAGTCTGGGCAACACAGCAAAACCCTGTCTCTGCTGAAAATATAGAAAAGTAGTCAGGTGTGGTGGTGCGTGCTTATAGTCCTAGCTACTTGGGAGGCTGAAGTGGGAGGATCACTTGAGCTGGGGCAGCAGAGGTCGCAGTAAGACAAGATCATGCCACTGCACTCCAGCCTGGGTGACAGAGTGAGACCCTCTCTCAAAAAATAAATAAATAAATAAATAAATAAAATAAAATAGAGAAAGAAGAGAAAATTAAACCTGAAAAAAGCAGAAGGAAGAAATAACAACTGAGTGGAAATACATGAAATAGAGACTATAAAAACAAAAGAGAAAAATAAAAAAAACCAAAGTTTTTTTTTTTTGAAAAAAGTCAACAAAGATTTAACAAGACTGAATAAGAACAAAAGGTCTAAAACTCATATTACTAAAATCAGAAATGATAGTGGGGACATTATTATCAACCTTACATAAATAAAAATAATTATAAGGGAATGCTGTGAACAATTACATGCCAATTATAGGTCTAGATAACCTACATAAAATAGATAGGTCTGTCCCAACTTCCCAACTCATTCTATGAAGTTAGCATTACTCTGGTGTCAACAAAGACATCACAAGAGAAGAAAACTATGGGCCAATATGTTTTTTGAATGTAGATACAAAAATAATCAGCAAAATATTAGTGAACTGAATCCAGAATCATATGAAAGGAATTATATACCATAATCAAGTGGGCTTTATCTCAGGAATGCAAGGGAAGTTTCACATATGAAACCCAATCAATTTAAAACACCATTAATATAATGAAGGGGTGAACCCTACACAATCATATCAATAGATGCAGAAAAAGCATTGACAAAATTCAACACCTTTAATGATAAAAACATGACAAACTAGGAATAGAGGGAACTTCCTCATCCTGATAAAGCATATCTAGGAAAAAGCAACAGCTAACATACTTAATGGTGATAACTAAACACTTTCTCCTAAGATCAGGAACAAGACAAGGAGTTTTCCTCTTGCCACTTCTATTTAATATTGTACTAGACATCTACCTAGGGAAATTAGGCAAGAAAAATATATTAAAGGCGTCCAAATTGGAAAGGAAAAAGTAAACGTTTCTCTATTTACAGATGACATAATTTTACATATAGATAACCCTAAGAAATCCACAAAAGAACTATTAGAGCTAATAAATGAAATCAACAAGTTTACAGGATACAAAAATGAATATACATCAATTGTATTTCTATAAACTACCAATGAAAAACAAAAAATGAAATTAAGAAAACAACTTCATTTACAACAGCATCAAAAGAGCTACAAGATTTATACACTGAAGACTATAAAACATTGTGTAAGTAAATGAAAGAAGACCTAAATTAATGGAAAAACATCTTGTATTCATAGATCAGAGGACTTACTATTGTTAAGATGGCAATACTTCCCAAATTGATCTAGAGATTTCACATATTTCCTGTCTTAATCCCAACTGCCTTTTTTTTTGCAGAAAATGACAAGCTGGTCCTAAAATTCATGTGGAAATACAAGGCACACAGAACAACCAAAATAATCTTAATACATGAACAAAATTGGAGGACTTGAACTTCACATTTTCAAAACTTACTACAAAGCTATAGTACTCAAGGCAGTGTGGAACTGGTAGAAGGATAAACATACTGCCTATGCACATGCAAAAGAATAAATTTGGAACCCTATCTCACACCATATACAAAACCTAACTCAAAATGAATGAAAGGCCGAATTGTAAAAGTTAAAACTGAGAAGTGAAGCCAGCTGGACTTCCTGGGTGGAGTCAGGACTTGGAGAACTTTTCTTTCTTACAAGAGGATTCTAAAATGCACCAATCAGCACTCTGTAGCTAGGATTGTAAAACACACCAATCAGTGCTCTGTAGCTAGCAAGGGGATTGTAAAATGCACCAATCAGCACTCTGCAAAATGCACCAATCAACGCTCTGTAAAATGCACCAGTCAATGCTCTGTAAAATGCACCAATCAGCAGGATCCTAATAGTAGCCTATCACAGGGAGGATTGAAAAAGGGGAACTCTGTTAGGACAAAAACAACATGGGTGGGGACAAATAAGGAAATAAAAGCTGGCCACCCCAGCCAGCAGTAGCAACCTGCTTAGGTTGCCTTCCACGCTGTGGAAGCTTTATTCTTTTGCTCTTCACAATAAATCTTGCTGCTGCTCACCCTTTGGGTCCGTGCCACCTTTAAGAACTGCAACACTCACCAGGAAGGCCTGCAGCTTCATTCTTGAAGTCAGTGAGACCAGGAACCCAGCTGCAGGAACCAACTCTGGACACAAAACTACTAGAAGGGGCCAGGTGTGGTGGCTCATGCCTGTAATACCAGCACTTTGGGAGGCCAAGGCAGGTGGATCATTTGAGGTCAGGAGTTTGAGAGCAGCCTGGCCAACATGGTGAAACCCAGTCTCTACTAAAAATACAAAAAAATTATCCTGGTATGTTGGCAGATGACTGTAATCCCAGCTACTCGGGAGGCTGAGGCAGGAGAATCTCTTAAACCTAATAGGCGGAGGTTGCAGTGAGCTGAGATTGTGCCACTGCACTCCAGTCTGGGTGATACAGCAAGACTCCCTCTAAAAAAAAAAAAAAAAAAAGTCCTAGAAGGAAACCTAGGCATAAATATTTGTGGTCTTGGATTAAGCAATGGTTTCTAGATATGACATCCAAAGCACAAGCAACACAAAACAACATTTAAAAATTCGATTTCCTCAAAATAAAAAAAAAAGTTTGTGCTTCAAAGGACACTGTCAAGAAAGTGAAAAGGCAACTTACAGCATAGGAGAAAATATCTGCACATCATATACTTGATTAAGGACTTATGTCCGGAATGTATAAAGAACACTTACATCCCATAAAACAAAGACAACCCAATTTTTAAATGGGCAAAGGACTTGAATAGACATTTCTCCAAAGAATATATACAAATGGCCAATAAGCACATGAAAAGATGTTTAACATCATTAGTCATTAGCAAAATACAAATCAAAACCACAGTGAGATACCACTTGACACCCACTAGGTTGGCATTGATTAAAAAGACAAATAATAATGATTGTTGACAAAAATGTGGAGAAATTGGAACCCTCATACATTATTGGTGGGAATATAAAATGGTGCAGACACTTTGGAAAACAGTTCAGCAGTTCCTCAAATAGTTAAAAATAGAGTTACTACATGACCCAGCAATTTCACTCTTGGATATTTATTCAGAAGAATTGAAAACAATGTCCATATAACAACTTGTATATGAAGATTCATGGGAGCATTATTCATAATAGCCCCAAAATGGAAACAATCTAATGTCCATCATCTGATGATTGGATAAATAAATGTGATATCCATGCAACGGAATATTATTATGCCATTAAAAGGAGTAAAATACGGATACATGTTACAACATAAACGAACCTTGAAAACGTTTTGCTTAGTGAAAGAAGTCAGACACAAAATGCCACATATTTTAAGATTCCATTTATATGTAATGTCTAGAATAGACAAATCCATAGAGACTGAAAGTAGGTTAGTGGTTGCCAAGGGCTGAGGGGAGAGTAGAGTGAGGAGTTACCACCAATGTGTAGGAAATCTTTCAGCAGTGATGCAAATGTTCTGAAATTAGATAGTGGTGATGCTTGCACACAACTTTGTGAGTATACCAAAAATCAAACTAAACTATAAAAAAAAAAAGCCTCACCAACATTTTAAAACTTTGGAGGTAGCTAATAAAAATATCTAATATTTTATGGCACTTATGTGCCAGGCTGTGTTCAAAATCAATCAGATTTTGACCCATTTACACCTCACTACAAGTTTATGACATACTGTAGTTCTACTGAAACTGACCCAATAGTCCCATAGACTGTTCTCTTGGATAAACAAAGAAATTGGCCTTTCTCGTTTTACAACTTGAAACTTACATTTATTTTATCTAAGTTCCTTTCTCAGGAAAGGACCTTCAGACCTCTCAAAAAAAATAATAAAAATAAAACTATCAAAAAGCTGAAATTCACAGGCCAGGTGTGGTGGCTCATGCCTGTAATCCCAGCACTTTGGGAGGCCGAGGTGGGTGGATCATGAGGTCAGGAAATAGAGACCATCCTGGCTAACACAGTGAAACCCCAACTCTACTAAAAAGAAAAAAAAACCTTGAAATTCACCATATCACTGCATCAGATGCGAGACCCCTCATTCATCATGATTGCCTTCTCGTCCCTCCCTAGTTTCTGTTTTCTTCCACATTGTTACATTTCTTCCTTGCTGTGTAAATCCCTGGTTTTACTCTATCAGACAGATGGATTTGAGACTGATCTCCCATCTCCTCAGCTGCAGCGTCCTATTAAAGCCTCCTCCCTTCTCAATACTTGTCATCTCAGTGACTGGCTTTCTGTTCAGCAAGCAGCAAGACCTAGACCGAACCCTGGTGTTTTGGTAATACTATTACTATACCTATTTTTCAGAGGAGGAAACCTGAACTCAGAGAGGTTGAGCAACTTGCATAAGGTTACAAAAGTAAGGGACAGAGTTGGGATTCACATCCAAGTGTTCTGATACAAAAGTCCATTGAACCAATACATTATTTAGTTTGTCACTGTGACTGTGTAGCAAAGGCCAAAAGAATGATAAACAGGAAAAAAAGTATATATATATATATATTTTTTAATTATTATTATTTTTTAAACAGGTTCTTGCTCTGTCACCCTAGCTAGCGTGCAGTGGCACGATCATGGCTCACTGCAGTCTCAACCTCAGAAACTCAAGCTATCCTCCTACCTCAGCCTCCCAAGTAGCTGGAATCCCAGGCCCACACCACCAAGCCCAGCTAATTTTTTATATTTTTAGTAGAGACAGAGTTTCGCCATATTGGCCAGGCTGGTCTTGAACTCCTGGGCTCAAGCGATCTGCCCACTTCAGCCTCTCAAACTGCTGGAATTACTGATGTGAGACCCTGCATCCAGACAGCAAATAATTTAAAAGATAATTCATTTTCAAATGAATTATTGTGCCTTCTGGAGGATATTGGAAAATCTTATCTTTAAAAACAGGAGAGTAAAACAATTTATAATTAATTTTCCTGGGTTAAAAAAGGTATTTGCTGGCATTTACATTTCAGCACGCAAATCCCAAAGCTTCCATATTAATTCTTTTTGAAAGGTGGATTTTATTAAATCTCTGCATTTCTATCTGCAGTGCTCAATCAAATTAGAAATATTCACTTTATTTTGAAGTAGAAGCTGGACGAAACAGGATGGGGCACTTGGCTCTGATAATTCACCAGGGCTGAGTTCCTTTGAATGCTGCCAACTCAAGCAGACTCAGCGAGAATGGCTGCAAACAGTAGGATTCAGTTCATACTGGCAAGTTTGGCCGGGCTCCTCTTTGTCACTGCACAGAGGGGAGCACTTCAGAGCAAGTGAAGACTATTTTCTGCCACGCCAAGATTAATCTGCTACGTGCTCACTCATGTTAAATTTCTAGAATTTTGAAGAGAAGGCTGTTTCTTGTCCCAAAGACGGCTGTTTAGTAGGAAATGTCTAGTTCCAATGTAGTTATTGAATATCTTGAGAATAGGAAAATCTTCATGTAAAGTCATAACTGAGGGACCACATGGTTCAGGGCAGTGACTATGTGCTGGAGACAGCAATAACTCTGCTTGTTTCCACTCTTGCCCACTATAATCCATTTCCATACAGTGGCCGGAATGAGCATAAGGCTAGAAAAAACCTAAAATCATAATATTTCACTTTCCTAATTGCTTTCCATTGCACTTGACACCCAAAGTCCTTACAGTGGGCTATAAAGGCCTACAAAATCTGACCCCTGGCTATATATCTGACCCTGATCTCCTACTTCTAGTTTTTTAAAACAACAAATTGCAAAGAAAGAAAGAGTTGGAGAGAGAGCTATAGGTTTAAAGAAACTTAAGAGATCTTTGTAGATCTCTTTTTCCCGCATGCTATGTGTGGGTCCTGTTGGCTTCTTAATTGAACAAAACAACTATAAAAATATAAAGCAATTAGAGTAACTTGAATATGGATTGTATATTGGTATTAATTATTATTAATTTTTAGGTGTAATAATGGTAAGGTAATTAGCATATTTTAGACAGTCCTTATTTTTTAGAGATTTTTGCCAAAATACTAAAATGCAGATGAAAGAATACAATATCTGGGATTTGCTTCAAAATACTCTAGTGGGTAGAGGAAGAAGTGGGGAGGTATAAATGAAACAGGATTGGCTATGAGAAGATAGTTATTGAAGATGGAAGGTAAGCTTATTATACTATTTACACTGGGAGTTTATTATACTATTCTCTCTACCTCCCCTTGAGTCTTTGACAGGACTTTGCCGAAATAAGAAATCATTTGGGTAATTGCCTCTGGAAGAACTCACTAAGAGAACAAAGTCAGTTTGCACAATGGGGAAGAATCTTTGAATTTAAGCTTTATTGTTAATCCATTTACACATTGATTTAATTTTTTTTTTTTTGAGATGGGGTCTCCCTCTGCTATCCAGGCTGGAGTGAAGTGGCACGATCTCGGCTCACTGCAACCTCTGCCTTCCGGGTTCAAGCAATTTTCCTGCCTCAGCCTCCTGAGTAGCTGAGATTACAGGCATGCGTCACCAAGCCCAGCTAATTTTTTTGTATTTTCAGTAGAGATGGGGTTTCACCATGTTGGCCAGGCTGGTCTCAAACTCCTGACCTCAAGTGATCTGCCCACCTCGACCTCCCAAAGTGCTGGGATTATAGGAGTGAGCCACCATGCCCGGCCCCACTGGTTTAATTTTTGATTTAGCAATCCTGTTTCCATTCCAGTTGGATATTTTAACATTTCTACAAGCATCTAAAACAACTGTCTTTTTTCTTTTCTTTTCTCTTCTTTTCTTTTTGAGACGGAGTCTTGCTGAAGTGCAGTGGTGCAATCTTGGCTCACTGCAGCCTCCACCTCCTGGGTTCAAGCAGTTATCTGCCTCAGCCTCCCAAGTAGCTGGGACTAAAGGTGCCCTCCACCATGCCCAGCTAATATTTGTATTTTTAGTAGAGACAGGGTTTCACCATCTTGACTGGGCTGGTCTTGAACTCCTGACCTCATGATCCACCCACCTCGGCCTCCCAAAGTGCTAGGATTACAGGCGTGAGCCATGACGCCCGGCCAACTACTGTCCTTTTTCTATTGAAAGAAGAGGGAAGTAAGGCTATAACTTGTCTTATATTCCCATTTGTATCACCAGTGCTTAGCATGTAATAAATGAACAAAAATTATTTACTGAATTAATAAATGACCAACTAAAATCCTTACTACCTTCTCCTTTATTCATTTCAAAGATATTTATAAACATCCTACCACATGCTAACAAAGACCTTGTCACATTACCACCTAGGGGAAGTGTTCGAGCCAGAGGGAAATGTATATTTATATTTATTTATTTATTATTTGAGAAAGAGTCTCTCACTCTGTCACCCAGGCTGGAGTGCAGTGGCGCCATCTGGGCTCACTGTAACCTCCACCTCCCGGGTTCAAGTGAGTCCCCCGCCTCAGCCTCCCAAGTAGCTGGGATTACAGGCTCATGCAAGCATGCCTGGCTAAATTTTGCATTTTTAGTAGAGATGGGGTTTCACTATGTTCATTGGCCAGGCTGGTCTTGAACTCCTGACCTCAGGTGATCCACCCACCTCGGCCTCTGAAAGTGCTGGGATTATAGGCGTGAGCCACCACACCCGACCTATTTACTTATTTATAGAGACAGGGTCTTGCTCTGTCACTCAGACTGGAGTGCAGTGGCACAATCACAACTCACTGCAACCTGGGTCTCCTGGACTCAGAGGATCCTCCTGCCTCAGCCTCCCAAGTAGCTGGGACCTCAGGTGCATGCCACCATGCCCAGCTAATTTTTTAAAATTTTTTTATAGACAGGGTCTCACTATGTTGCCTAGGCTGATCTCAAACTCCTGAGTTTAAGTGATCCTCCTAACATGGCCTCCCAGAGTACTGGGATTAAACACGTGACCCACCATGCCTGGCAAAATATACATTTAAAGGCCCAGTGTGAAGAAACTTGCTGTGTTCAGAAACAAAAAAAGGCATTTGTGGCTGAAATTTAGTGTGAAAGCTGATCAAAAGAATTGTGTAATTCTTGTCATATCCAACTTAATCAGAGTCCAGAGGGAGAAAGCACTCAAGGCACAGACCGACAGTTCTAAAAATTGAATTTTCTGCAAGCCCAGCCTGCTGTAACCCCAAGACCAATTTTACCTAGTAACTGCTGAAGCAACCTGCCTTGACTCTAAGACTGTTTTTACCTACCACTGTTAATCCCCACCCAGAGCTTGCCAGCTCCCAAAAGTTTCTGTAGTGCTAATGAGGTTTCTTTCAAAACAATACATATCATTTCTCTTTCTAATAAAATTCCCAACCTTCTCTTGCTTCTTCCAACGTACCAAAGACAACACCAGCCTGAGTTTATGCCCGGAATGGCAATTCTGTGATTTCCAAATAAAGCATTTAATAGAGAGATCTATCTCTATATTTTATTTGACTTTGACAATGACAGAGTGGGAGAGAAGTTGGAAAGGGGATCAGACATATGTATCCAGGGGCCAGATCCTATTGGGCTTTATAGGCCATTGTAAAGGATTTTGTTTTAAGTGCAATAGAAAGCCATTAGGAAAGCAAAAATATAATCTTTTTTTCTAGCCTAATTTTCATTCTCTATGTGATGTAGATGGATTGTAGTGGGGGCAAGAGTATATGAGTATATATTTGGATTTGCATGGACAGTGTCTCTTCTCAGTGTGGCTCACCCTGGATTCCCTGTTTAATATTGCACCCATTCATCTTGCACTGCCAGGCCCTCTTCCCTGTTTTACTTGGTTTTCCAAAGTACGTAGCACCTTCTAGTATCCTACATAACTTATATACTTATTCTTTCTTGCCTTTCTTTCTCCTGGTAGAATATAAACTCTATAAGAACAAGGATCTTTGTCTCTTTTGTTCATGGACTGTCCAAGAATCTAGGAAGGACATTGCCTGACACATAATAGGCATTCAACAAATATCTCTTGAATAACAAATAAATGAGTGGCAGGATTCAAGGTGATAGAATTAAAGGAGGGGCTGTCCCTTTATGCCTCATACATTTTTTAATTACTAAAGTTTTTTAACAGTTATGTTTTATTTTTGTTATTAAAATGATGTATAACAGAATTACAAATTATGCATTTGGTTTTGAAAAGGTGTTCATAAAGATACAGTGTCACTGGTCATTTGAGTTTTGAAAACCCTACTTTTAACTTCATAGTAAAATGAAGGATGTGTTCAATATGAGTCATAGCTATCATTAAAAACCTTCCCAGGGCCAAATATGTCTCACTACAGAAGTGTAGAACACACGTTTTGGTAGTGTAAAAGAAATTTTAGTTAAATTCTAAATGGCTTTATCCTGTATAAATGTCTATTGATTTAGGTCTTTCTCTCTTATTAGACCATTAGCTCCTTGAGTACAGGGGTTGAATCTTACTTAATTTTAGATTCCTCTAGGCAAGGCTCAAATCTCATCTCTTTAATAAAAATTTTCTACCTTCCTAAAGTAATCTTTCATTTTCTATGCATGTGCAGTAAATAAAGAGTGTAAATTTTCCTGAATGTGAAACTGACCCAATAGTCCCATAGACTGT
The DNA here is from genome assembly GCF_028858775.2 of Pan troglodytes. Classification (NCBI taxonomy): domain Eukaryota; kingdom Metazoa; phylum Chordata; class Mammalia; order Primates; family Hominidae; genus Pan; species Pan troglodytes. The sequence continues at coordinate 88,634,977 of NC_072401.2, forward strand.
TCTTTTTGATAAACATAGAAATTGACCCTTCTGATCTTAAAGCTTGAAACTTATATTTGTTTGATCTGAGTTCCTTCATCAAGAAAGGATCTTCAGGCCTCTCAAGAAAGTATCAAAGACAGGCACTCACCAGATCACCACACCAGATGCTTCCTTGCCACTCCCTAGTTCTTATTTTTTTACACATTGTTACATTTCTTCCCCGCTATACATTTCTTCCCCGCTATACATTTCTTCCCCTAGTTCTAGTCAGTCAAGGAAATGGATTTGAGACTGACAGCCCATCTTCTCAGCTGCAGCACCCTATTAAAGCCTTCTTCCTCCTTGGCAATACATGTCGTCTCAGTGATTGGTTTTCTGTTTAGCAAGCAGCAGGACCTAGACTGAACCTCTGGTGTTTTGGTAACAAATAGTTTAGGTTGCAAGTTCTTAGATCATTTTTCTTCTTATACAATTCTCAAAATGTCCTAGTATTTTCAATTTCATTATTTAAGCTATAACTTCTAAACTTCTCTGTAGTTCTGAGAAGGGGCACAAACATACGTTATCAGTTTTAAAAACAGTAAACAGCCTAGCATCTTAGACAATAATCTTTGAAGTCAGGTATCCGTGATTCTAACTCTGTCCTTTACTAAGGGCATCGCCTTGGACAACCTCCCTGAGAATGTTTTTTTTCTTTTCTTTTTTCTTTTTTTGAGATGGAGTCATGCTCTCATCGCCCAGGCTGGAGTGCAATGGCACGATCTCAGCTCACTGCAACCTCTGTCACCTGGGTTCAAGCTATTCTCCTGCCTCAGCCTCCCAAGTAGCTGGGATTATAGGCGCCTGCCACTACGCCCAGCTAATTTTTGTATTTTTAGTAGAGACGAGATTTTGCCATGTTTGCCAGGCTCATCTTGAACGCCTGAGAATATCTGTTTTCTTTTCTTTTTTCTTTCTTGTTTTTTTTTTTTTTTTTTGAGACAGAGTCTCACTCTGTCACCCAGGCTGGAGTGCAGTGGCGCAGTCTGGGCTCGCTGCAAGCTCTGCCTCCCAGGTTCATGCCATTCTCCTGCCTCAGCCTCCCAAGTAGCTGGGACTTCAGATGCCGGCTAATTTTTTGTATTTTCAGTAGAGACGGGGTTTCACCGTGTTAGCCAGGATGGTCTCCATCTCCTGACCTCGTGATCTGCCTGCCTCAGCCTCCCAAAGTGCTGGGATTACAGACATGAGCCACCGTGCCTGGCCCTGTTTTCTTTTCTTTAAAACTAGGGATTGCAAAACCTAATTTGAAACAAAACTGTGAGAACTAAATGAAATAATATACACAAATCAACTATAGTGTCTGACACATAGAAGATGCTTAACAACTAGCATGTTTTACTATTTGTCAAGAAACAGTAATAGAAATATCAAAGTTTACTGTTATTAGTCATTCGGTTTTTATTTCTTTGTGTTTTTATTGAACTTTTTTGTATCTGCATTTTTTTTCTCTTGGAGACCAAAATGTAAGCTGCTCAGGGCAATTTCCATTTTTGTGTTTTGTTTATTGTGCCCGAAACAGTGATGGGTATAATAAATGAGTATTGATTGAATTAAGCTAAATAAGATGTTTGGCCTCTGAGTTTAGGCATCAGGAACTAATATTGAATCTCTAACATTGTTCATTGCCTATGGAACATCAATGGGTGTGTGGTTTTTCACCAGTGTTATTAAACATATTTACTGAGTACCCAATATGTGGCAAGCCCTGTGCTTGGTACAAGAGGGTAGTGCAAGTCGGAAAGGATAGAATTTTCAAAAACTGGTTTAACACTATGAGATTAATTTGTATATATATATATTCTGTTATTTTTGTTAATGTACATAGCAGCACTTTAATCCATTTGCTGCAGTTCTGTCATGTTTTGTATTAAGACCAATTTACTTGACATTGTATGTGCTTGGCATTAAAAGCAGGATAAGAATTCTATTTTCAAAAGGGGCATAGTTAACTGTTGGACTCTCTGCCAAAGTAATTTTCCCTCCCTTCTTTTAACCTCCCAAGGAGACAATTGGTTACATTCTAAGCAGATGCTTGCTCAGAGAGTGGGCAGCAAGCCGTGGGCAGCCTGCTCGTTTAATTTTAAGCAAGATCTTTGTGTTTTTTATTATATTAATTAGTGTATTGGCAAGGTTGAATGGGATTTTTAAAGCAGCAGGGGTTTTGCTGATCCCTTAATTTGCAGTTTGTGATGGCTCTTTTGTTTTTGTTTTTGTTTAATTTTTTTTTTTCACTCATTAAACACTCGAATCTAGCATTAGCTGTGACTCCCAGTAGTTCTGGATCTTTAGGGAATAATGTATAAAGACATGGTGGGTATGATGAGGACAGCAAAATGCACTTTCTCTTTGGTACTACCTTGAAAGTGGGCCACTGCCCTATTTTTTGCTTGTAGGCAGGCATTTAACTATAGTTAATAAGCCCGGAGAGAGAAGATGCTACACTGTAGATAATTTTAGTGATTTTTAAAAAACTCTTCAACGTTTTATTCAACCTTTAGATTATGCAAATAAAAAACACCTGTTTTAGACATCTTGGCCTGGTGAAGAGAAGACTGGAAGAAATGCATTGGGAAAGGATTTATTTGTGTAATTGAATGTTGAGGGAGATTTTCCTATTGTCTATGAGTTAACTACTTGTCTTCTCACCACTGTTGAGGGCAAAGACATTCCATATGTTACCCCATCTAATCCTTACCATAACTTAGTTAATAAATCTCAGTCCAGTCCAGTTTAATGCTTTATTCTCAAATTCAACATAAATCTTATTTCTTTCTCTACTCCCCGTGCAGGCTTGACCCATGGCTTTGAGGAGAAAACTACATAGGCAGCTCTTGTAGCCAGCACTTATCACAGAACAGTTGTATAAAGGAAATTGTCTATAACTTAAATATAAATTTTGTTAAGTATTCAGAAAGTTTAATACTGTAGGGCTTGGAGTTGGTGGTGTGGTGTGGTGGGGTTGGAAAATGCAAAGGAATTCTTACCAAGGAAAATTTGAGAATTAAGGAGTGATGAATTAGTGAATAGATGCTGCTATGGTATGAATGTGTCCCCCAAAGTTCATGTGTTGGAAACTTAGTTTCCAGTGCAACAGTGTTGAAAGAGAAGATCTTTAAGAGGATTAATGCTGTTATCACAGGAATGAGTTAGTCATCATGGGAGTAGGTTCTTGATAAAATAATGAGTTCATCTCCCTCCCCCCTCACCCTCTGTCTATCTCTCTCTCTTTCCCTGGCCCTTCTGCCTTCCACCATGGGATGATGGAGCAAGAAGGCCCTCACCAGATGCAGCCCCTCAATCTTGGACTTCCCGGACTCCAGAACTGTAAGAAATAGATCTGTTTCTTATAAACTTACCCAATCTGTAGTATTCTGTAATAGCAACACAAAACCAACTAAGCTTTATGGTAACTGATTAGCCTTATGTTTAATTTGGCAATATAGTAAAATATCCCATTTTCAAACAGGTTTCTTACATATGTATATGTTTTATTTTGCTTTTTTAAGACAGGGTCTTGCTATGTTGCCCATGCTGGAGTGTAATGGCTAGTCACAGGTGCAATCATAGGTCACTGTAGCTTCCAACTCCTAGACTGAAACAATCCTCCTGCCTCAGTCTCCTGAGTAGCTGGGACTATACGCATGCAGTGGCTCCATATGTTTTGATAAATTCTCGATGGAACAGGTAAATTTCATGTAAAAAGATCATAATCAAACAAGCTGTCCCAAAATGAATGGAACTTTTACTTTTCAAAAGTTACTACTCCATTTTTTGATCACTTTGTAACTGCTGAGGAGGGAATAAGATAAAATAGGCAACCCTATCTTCCTCCCTCCACCATGAGACCATATGAGTTGCTTGGGAACCACTGGGATTCTAAAAAAAATAAAATCTACGCCTCAAGCATTCTCTTCTCTTTTCTTTTTTTTTCTTTTCTTTTTTCCTTCCTTCCTTCCTTCCTTCCTCCCTCCCTCCCTTCCTTTCTTTCTTTTCTTTCTTTCTTTCTTTTTTTTTTTTTTGACAGAGTCTCACTCTATCGCCCAGGCTAGAGTGCAGTGGCATGATCTTGGCTCAGTACAGCCTCCACCTCCTGAGTTAAAGTGATTGTCCTTGCCTCAGTCTCCCAGGTAGCTGGGATTACAGGCGCCCACCATCACGCCCAGCTAATTTTTCTATTTTTAGTAGAGATGGGGTTTCACCATGTTGGCCAAGCTGGTCTCAAACTCCTGACCTCAAGTGATCCGCCTGCCTTGGCCTCCCAAAGTGCTAGGATTACAGGTGTGAGCCACTGCACCTGGCCAAGAATTCTTTAGGAAAAGAAAAATATGTATATGGAGAGTCATTATTTAAGTCATTTACTATAAAACAGACAATTTATAAATGAACACGTACAATGATGCTCACATTCTGAGAGTTAATCTGTCTTGAAAAAGCATCAGTCATTGTATCTAAAATTAATTTTTATATACATTGTCTCTTTTTGCTTTATTTTTACATATTTTTTTCAAAGGAAATGATGCTTGAAAGGGTGCGTGGCATAATTTTTTAAATGAAGTGTTCTCTTCATTCACTGATAATGAGAAATGGTAGAGGAAAACAGAAATAATAAGAAATGTGTGGTACTGGAAACTATGACTGGGACTGTTGACACGTTTTAGGATCTAAAATGTGTAATTATTTTGGAAAGGGCAGCAGCATAAGCATTTTGAAAAAGACTAGCATAAAGTATTTGTAAAGTGTCTGAATGTTTTTTTCTGAGAAATAGTCGGCAGTAGCTACAAAATATTAGTGACAATTGATACCTTAGAGGGGATGTTTGCATTATAGTTTGATTTTTAAACTTCCATTTAAATTTTTATTATGTAGGATTTATTCTAGTTGGGCACCCATGAATGACTTGTTGATGATAAAAGGTTAGTCATGAGGTATCCATGTGGCTTATCATCTTCCAGAGCAAGAATTTTCTCTGTAAGACAGCATGTGGCTTCTGCTGTTCCCCAGACTCTTCCTTTGAATATCCTTGTAAGGAAATAACTCATCTTGGAAAATTATATAGAACAGTATAGAACTGTGGACAAAAGAATTATCTTTGGAATAAAATCAACCCGGCCTTGAGTCCAGGCACCACACCTTATTGGCTGTGACACTTTTAACGAGTTACTTAATCTCTTTTAACCTCGATTTTCTTTTCCTTTCTTTTTTCTTTCTTTTTTTTTTGGGTGGTGGGGGACCGAGTTTCACTTTTGTGGCCCAGGTTAGAGTGCAGTGGCGCAATCTTGACTCACCGCAACCTCTGCCTGCCAGGTGCAAGCGATTTTCCTGCTTCAGCCACCCTAGTAGCTGGGATTACAGGCATGCACCACCACGCCTGGCTAATTTTGTATTTTTAGTAGAGACAGGGTTTCTCCATGTTGGTCAGGCTGGTCTTGAACTCCTGATCTCAGGTGATCTGCCCGCCTTGGCCTCCCAAAGTGCTGGGATTATAGGTGTGAGCCACTGCACCGGGCCTAACCTAGGTTTTCTAAATAAATGTAATAAATAAATAAATAAATAAGGAAGCTGGGCATAGTGGCTCATCCCAGAGTTTCTGTAATCCCAGAAACTCAGGAGGATCAGGCCCAAGGATCACTTGAGCTGATATTTATAAAATGTTTAGAACAGTGCCTGGCAGATAGTAAAACTATGTATGTTATTTGTTCAATAAATAACGATAACAGTTTTTTGATTACTATACCTTAAAACAAGTCTATATTTACATTTTTAGGGTAACTTAGTATGAAGTGAGTCTCAGAAGAAATACCTGTGACATATATTCATACGGGGCCCAATTTTGCATTTTCATTGTTTCTCGTACTTCTTGTTCTTTTTCTCCAAATGGATCTTTATTTTGATCCATTTAGTTGCAGGCAGGGGTGGAGGAGCTAAGATTTAGTCATTTATCTTTACAAGGCTTTTTTTTTGTATGTGAACTTGGTTTATTAGACACGTAATCTTGCGTTCAGCCCTAATGTCTTTACCAGCATTTTCCAACTGGAACATAAGGGCATAGGAAAGTAACAGAAGAATTAATCTTTTTTTGTGTGTGTTTTTTTATTTCTTCAGCTCAGATGATCACAGGGACTGATACAAAGAAAATATGCTGGTTCCAAAACTGGTAGTGAGCCCCACCTTCAAATGTACTGGCATGCTTTTAAAATTGGGAACTTTTCCTTTTAGATGAGACTGTGACAGATTTTACTTTGAAGCAGACAGCTTTCATTCTTGATGAAGATCCACTTGTTCAATATGCACCTTTATTATTGGCTCTGAAGTAGTATTTAGGGAAAAGCATGTCTCTAGTTTTCCTTCTGGGAGGAGTTTACTAGATGCCGAAGCAGTTTAATCCTTTAAAACCAAACAAAACATGCAATTAGCTCTAATTAAAAAATACTTTTACTATTTAAAACTCAGTTTGTTTTTCTAACATCTAATTCTTTGTTTTCTAATTACAGTTACTATACTTATAATAATTTCAAATCTAGTAACTGTAAAAAATAATCTCACTGACTGACAAGGAATTTCTCAAACAGGCAGTCATTACTTTGTGCATTATATGGGACCATAAAAATAACTACATGGCCAGGTGTGGTGGCTCACATCTATAATCCCAGCACTTTGGGAGGCTGAGGCGGGCAGATCATTTGAGATCAGGAGTTTGAGACCAGCCTGAGCAACATGGTGAAACCCCGTCTCTACTAAAAATGCAAAAAAATTAGCCAAGCATGGTGGCACATGCCTGTAGTCCCAGCTACTCAGGCGGCTGAGGCAAGAGAATTGCTTGAACCTGGGAGGCAGAGGTTGCAGTGAGCCGAGATGGAGTCACTGCACTCCAGCCTGGACAACAGAGCAAAACTCCATCTCAAATAATAATAATAATAATAATAATAACAACAACAACAACAACAACAACAACTATGCAGGCTGAAACTATGAAAAGCAATCTTAATAAACAAAGATAAAAATTACAATTGTTCTGTGATCTTTTGTCAAAACATTAAAAACAAGCTGAGCCCGGTGGTGAAACCAGCCCAATAGTTCCATAGACAGTTGATTGACCCTTCTGCTGTTAAAGCTTGAAACTTGTATTGGTTGTATATGAATTCCTTCCTCAGGAAACAACCTTCAGGTTGCTCAACAAAGGTATCAGAGAACTGAAACTCACCAGATCACCTTACCAGATGCCTCCTTGCCCCTCCCTAGGTCTTGTTTTCTTACACATTGTTACATTTCTTCCCTGCTGTATAAACTTCTAGTTTTAATCAGTCAGGGAGATGGATTTGAGATTGAGCTCCCATCTCCTCAGCTGCAGCACCTGATTAAAGCCTTCTTCCTTGGCAATACTTGTTGTCTCAGTGATTGGCTTTCAGTGCAGTGAGCAGCAGGACTTAGAGCAAACCCCTGGTGTTTCAGTAACAGTGGCTCACACTTATAATCCTAGTACTTTGGGAGCTGAGGTGGGAAGATCACTTGAACCCAGGAGTTTGAGACCAGCCTGGGCAACATAATGAGAGCTCATCTCTACAAAAATAAAAAATTAGCCAGGTGTGGAGGTACATGCCTGTATGTAGTTCCAGCTACTTAGGAGGCTGAGGTGGGAGGAACACCTTGAGCTTAGGAGGTCGAGGCTGCAGTGAGCTGTGATGGTGCCACTGCAATCCAGCCTGGGCAACAGAGAGAGACCTAGTCTTAAAAGAAAAAAACCCACAAGACTGTCTTATTGTTAGTTATGAATGTATAGGAAATTTAAAAATAGTAAAACTGGTATTTATTTAGTACACTGTAATTTGAAACATTAGATACCTTGAGAATTAAAATGCTTTAATTATAAAATAAACTTATTACAAGTAGTTTAAATAGTGTTTGCCTTCTTCTCGTTACATAATTTATGATATGGAGAGTATGGAGAGAGTAACTTTTCTTTTTCTTTTTCTTTCTTTTTTTTTTTTAGAGACAATGTCTAGCTCTGTCGCCTAGGTTGATGTACAGTAGCTCGATCATAGCTCACTGCAGCCTTGAACTCCTGGGCTCAAGCAATCCTCCTGCCTCAGCCTTCCAAGTAGCTGGAACTACAAGTGTGCTACCATGCCCAGCTAATTAAAAAAAAAATTTTTTTTTTGTAGGGACAAGGTCTTACTTTATTGCTCATGCTGTTCTTGAACTCCTGGCTTCAAGCAATCCTCCTGCCTCTGCCTCCTGATACTGTTAGAATTACAGGAGTGAGCCACTGCACCTGGCCAAGGGAGCATCTTTTCGATGCCTTGGCTAGTTCTCATACTCTTCTAAGATTTGATCAACTTACAACATTTTCTCTTTTGTGCTTCCAATGTTGTGAGACATCTCCGAGAGCTGCTTTACTGTAAAGATTTTTGCCATTGTAATTTCCCCTGGGACATCTTCATCCTGTTCATTATAACTACTTCCCTCACTTATGCTGAAAGTTTGCCTTATAGTTGTCAAAGCTTTTAATAGTACTGACGATTTTTGAAACTCATTTCTTTAGGATAACTGAAATCTATCACCCTGCAGTTTCAATTCATCAGACCTAGTTTTACTTAGGCATAAATAAAACAATTGAAACCTCTCTTCCACATGGATGCTCTTCAAATACTTGAAGACAGCAGTCGGCAATCGTGTGTTGCATGAGTCCTTACTTCTTCATACTGAACATATCTGATTCTGACATGTAGCTTTCTCCCAAGATGCTTGTCATTTTCACTTCACCAACAAATTCCTCCCCATTGGTCAGAGTTTACCACACAGTAGCAATTTCCCTGGTCACTTCCTCTACATAATAAAACTTAAAACTGTCAGGCAAGTCAGGAAATTTTCAGAGCACTGCTTTTTAGCTGGTTGAAGTATAGCAATTTTATCATTTGCTTATGAAGGCAGCTTCCAATTTCCCCCTTCTATCTGACCAGCACATAGCAGGGACCCTTTGGAAATGATCCTGAAATGATTTCAAAAATAGAAAAAAATTAGAAGAGGCTAGAATTCAAATAATTATACTTGCCAGGCACATATTGGGACTATTCGAGAATATTTAGTACCCTGTATTCTTGTTTGAGGTATACTTCTTAGATTTTTATCTTTTCAGGTGTTGGAACTTTGGAGAAAGATCTGTTATGCCTTGCATATTGCTTATGTTTATTTAATGTTGCTACTTGGGCCTCTAAGGCCATACATATTTGGATAAACATCTGGATGTTCTCTCAGTGCATCTTGGGTCTAGGAGCAAGGGTATGGAGTCCCCACCTAAGGCAATAGGAGCTGCTTCTGCCAGAGAGCTGTGCAAAGTAAGCAATGTCCTGGTTCCAGGACCAAGGGCCAGAGCAGAGACTAGAAGTAGAGACCACAGTTTGCCAAATATATATAGAGTTAAGAATGAAATTTGGGAAGATGAGGGATTTCTTATGCAAATGCCTTGTGTACCAGAACACCACATAGAATTTCAGACATTTATTGGTCAGAAAGACATTAATTCATAGATGGAGAATTAGTCATTAGGGTCCAGGGTGTACTTGGGGGAGAAATTGATTGCTGCATTTGCTTTGAAGTCTAAAATGATACAGCTTTTCACCGTAGGGGAAGAGTGATGGGCAGTGGGAGGCCCTTGAACTTGACTTTTAACAGTAATCTTTTTTCTTAAATTGCTGTGAGAGCAACATCCTCCAGCTGGCCTTATTTTCCAAATTGTGTTCCTTGCTACCTTGTTGCTTTTCTGATGGCAAAAGTCCTTTGAATATTAACACAAATGTGGAGGTCTTTTCAAATTCCCATTTGGGCACAGCCAAAACGTCGGCATTTGAGTTGTGGCAATTTACTTTTGAGCTCTGGTAAGCATTTTGCTACCAAGACAAATACATTGGTGCCTTTGAGGCCATGCCAATTCCTAACACCAGACCCTGCACAATTTATATTAATTGCCATCCTTTCGCTATGTCAGTGATATGTTCTACTCGCAACCCCAAATCCTCTTCTCTCATCCCCGCTCTTTTCAAATGTGTCTGTAGTTACTGGGGATATGCAGCCTACGCAAGGGTTCCCTGTACCTGCATGATCAACAGCCCCACAGAGGCCATTTAGTCATTACAGAACCATTTTTAGATAGGTAAAGCAGGATAAGGGCTGGGCTGAAGATCGATGTCCAGCCTGCTGAATCATCAGGAGTTTCTTGAATTTTTGCATTCTGGGAAGCATCTTCATCTTCACCATCTAACACTGAGTACGATTGGCTCTCTTTAGGAAATGCTCTCTCTTAAACTCTGTCTCCCTTAACCCCACCTCTCCATTCCCAGATCTATAATCGCTGTCTCAATAGTTTCCCTAATTTCCCTGTGACATTGATGTTGAATTCCATAGGCCCTCACAGATCATGCTGTGCTAGTCTATTCCCCTTCCTTCACCAGGAGTCAGACTGCTTTTGTAGCAGAGGAGGAAAAATAGCAACAGTGATTAAATAGCATTAAATTAATAGAGCGAGGGGCCTACCTGGTTCTAGAATGATAGTTACATCTGAGATCCAATAAGATCGAATTTACTTACTAAATTTTCCGCCTTAGTTCAAAGCAACCTAGATAAGTTTTGAAACAAGATCACAAAACAAAATACTTGTTACCTATGTGTCATTTGTACACCAGGTCCCTCAAATAATTGGCTAAACTTGGCTCAAAACCCTGAAACCGGCCAGGGGCAGTGGCTCATGCCTGTAATCCCAGCACTTTGGGAGGCCAAGGTGGGTGGATCACCTGAGGTCATGAGTTGGAGACTAGCCTGGCCAACATGGTGAAACTACTAAAAATACAAAAATTAGCTGGGCATGGTGGTGCGTGCCTGTAATCCCAGCTACTAGGGAGGCTGAGGCAGGAGAATTACTTGAACCTGGGAGGTGGAGGTTGCAGTGAGCTGAGATTGAGCCATTGTACTCCAGCCTGGGAACAGAGTGAGACTCTGTCTCAAAAACAAACAAACAAACCTCTAAAATCATGTGAAGGCTTTGTCCAATGTCCTGATTCCTCATGCTTCTCTCTGCCTTCACCATTCTCCTTCCTTTCAGACGATCTCTGATCAACCTCGTGATATCCTGGGGATGAAATCTGTATGTTCATCATTTTCTACTCACTGAGTCCAAACCTTTTGTAATTTTTTCCCATAGATCTTCATCAAGAAAGGTACTGGCAGTCTCGGAGAGGCGTCACGTTGTAAGGCTTTCATTATCCTACTTGCACCATCCCATTCCCTTTTATTCCTCTCTCCCTGTCTCTCCCTCTTCTGAAACTACCAGAAAATCCACCGTCTTGTCTACCTACATTCACACCCTATCAATTTCTCAGCTTCTAACACATACACGTTTGGCAAGGCATTTCCTCTGTAAAATACAGCACTCTCCCTGAAGGGAATTCTGGCTAACTCAATTATCCCACTTTGTTACACTAGAAAAACAGATTATGAAAGGTCCTGCTATGGCAGGAACTACTAAGTGCCATATTTGGGGCAGAAGTAATATTTCATCTTTACTTTTGTACTCTTTCATTTTTAGTTGATTTTGCCAAATAGCTTCAAATAGCACAAACTAGAATAATTTTTACAGTCTCCTGAGACAGAGGAATACTTTATCCTTGACCCAAATAATGCTGAATTGGTAATGCTTTCTATTTGCATCTCCTTTCTTTAAGACTAATTTGATGAAGAATCTCAGCTCTAGTAATTAACTGCTTTTTCTTTATTGCAGTGTAAACCAAAGCTGACATACTCCCAGGCTTCTTTCCTCTCCATCTCCCTTCTCCTTCTTATTCCTGTTTATCTACTTATCCTTTAAGGAGATTGAAAAGAAAGAGGAGGCCAGGCGCAGTGGCTCATGCCTGTAATCTTAGCACTTTGGGAGGCTGGGGCTGGAGGATTGCTTGAGACCAGGAGTTCAAGACCAGCCTGGACAACAAGGCAAGACCCTGTCTCTCAAAAAAACAAAAGAAAAGAAAAGAAAAGAAAAGAAGGAAGAGGAAGAAAGGGAAAAGGAGAAGGAAGAGGAAAAGGAAGAAGAGGAGGAAGGAGAAGAAGGAGAAAGTCTATTTAATCATTGTTGCTATTTTTCCTTCTTTGCTACAAAGGCAGTTGGAAGCCCTGAAGGTCTCATATGTTCCAGTAGAGGACATTGCATGTCCTTTGAAAGAAAATTTCCATTTGATACACATTATTAAGCACGATTTTAGTAAGTGAAAAGAGAACAAACCATTAATGGAGTGCACAGCCAAGAATGGAATATAAGGTAATAAATTTTTTTCATCTTTATTGTATCATCAATCTTTGAGGGCAACAAAGGAGGTTCTGTTCTTTTGTTTATCCCATTATTTCTCTTTCTTGGAGAATCATTGTGTTTTACTAATTTTGTGAGGATTTAAATGAAGGGATTTAAGGAATACTTTTTTCTTCCAAATGCTTAGGGAATTTATTGAACTATTTTCCTGGTCTGGTATTAAATCTATCCCAGATGGGACTTCACCTTTGCCCAAGGTTTATATAATAATATAATAAAAATTACCACATCAAAGACATTCTGTTTAGTGCTTGCACACATACACACACACTCTCTGTTTTCAATACTTGAAAAATATTTAACATTGTTTCCTTTTACTTCCTTTGACACTGAATTTTATATTACTTCCTAGGAAGGAAAAATATGACTAGGATCCTACTGCCACAGGACTCAAGAGTTGCCTTCCAAACATGACTTTCAAGAAAGTTAGAAATGGCGAACAGGGGGCAGATCAGAACTTTCGGCCTATTTAATGATTAACTGTAGACTCACCGCCTAAATCGCTTTAGGCCCTTTCCTGACTTCTTTTTGTTCCAGGGTCATGGACTAGACTTATTTTCATGGGTGACTTATTTCTTTCTTCCTCCTTCAGATTCAGATTGAGAAGGGTGCCCGCACTAACGAGAAGAGTCCCCTTCTCCCCCTCCCTCCTGCCCCTCCTCTTCCTTTGTCTTTGTTGAATAAAACAGATGTGGTGAGCAATTCTTTTTATATCTTTATATTTTATATTTGACAAGTGCACTAAGTAGTATCAATTTCTAACCATCTATCTTTTTATAGTTTAAACTTTTATCAGAGAAATACATAAACTCAGATGAAAAAATCATAAATGTTTAACAAGGCTTTTAATGAAAACCAGTATCCCCTGCCACATTCATCCCCACCATCATTCTTCTCAGAATAAACATTTACTTGCTTCAACTGGGTCTTCAGGTATTTATTTCCAAATGTCTAATAACATGTTCATACTATTTCTTATTTTTTTGAATTTTATGTATTCCACATTGCTTCCTGTAACTTAACCATCTTGCACTTCCAAAGGCTCCACTCCAAACTTGCCATCTTCTACCCTCTATCCTCCCAATATAGCTACAGGATTTTTTTACTTAATAAACACTCACAGTTTACATTTTATGACTATATAAGCATTATTTACAAGTGAGCCATATATCATCCTATATTTTCTTTTCTGTACATTTTTTCCCCGAGTTAATGGTCTTTTTAAAAGTTTATTCTTTTTGATCTGCTGATTCTTTATTCATTCATAACTCTTTTTTTCTTTTCTTTCTCTCTCTGTTGCCAAGGCTGGAGTGCAGTGGCATGATCATAGCTCACTGCAGCCTTTAACTCCTGGGTTCAAGCAATCCTCCTGCCTCACCATCCCAAGTAGCTGGGACTACAGGTACATTCCATCACACCTGGCTAATATTTTTTAATTTTTAATTTTTGTAGAGATGAGGTCTCTTTATGTTGCCCAGGCTGATCTCAAACTCCTGGCCTCAATCCTCCCACCTTGGCCTCCCAAAGTGCTGGGATTACAGGCAAGAGCCATGGCACCCAGCCCATTCATAAGTCTTGATAGCAGGGTAAACCTCTTCTTAAGTTATACCTATGTATCAAGTAAGCTATCAGCTTCTCTCTCTCTCTTTCTCTCTGGCTCTTCTGCAATCACTCTGCTATAGCCTTTTTTTCAATCCTATGACTTTATACCTTTTAAAGTTTGCTTCATTAATATTTTAGAGGAGTTATGAGAGGAATGGTGGTAAGTTTATGTTTTAATATATCAGTTTACAAGAATTGCCCACTACATTTTAAATGAAAAATTCAAAGGATTTAGGATTAGGTTGCTTTTTCATAAAGACATGAGCACAGTATAGAAAATACTCTTCAACTATCATGAACTAGGTGATTAGTATTATTTTCATTTTAAGATATTAAAATGTAATGTCTCAGTAAGCTGTCCTAGCATATAAGACATTTGTTATAAGTATGAAAAGGTACCCTCCTAGATTTTGTTTGAAAGTTCTTGTGAAATTTTTGAGAATTTAAACCACTTGTGATGGCAGCATTTGCAAAAATCTCCCAAGACAAAGTAATACTAGGGGCTTGTCTATCTGAAGTGAAAACAAGAGGAGGGAAAAAACAGCATCTCTAAAAATTATTCTTCTATGTATATTAAACATAGAAACAACAACTCAAAGGCATTGTCAGTAATGCTTTCATCTGAGTGGGTGTTTAGATGGCAGATCATTTTGCTCCCTCTGGGAGGAGCTGTCTGCAAGGAGTTTAATGAATCAGGCTGTTGCCACTGATCCTCAAAAAGAAAAAGAAAGGAGTCATTGTGTAGACCGATTGTCTGCTAGAATACAGATGATAAAGTTTAGATAAAACTTGATTTCCCTCGATAAACCAAAGCGGCCAATGTCTAAGGCAGTGGTCTTTCACTTTTTAAACAATTTATTTAAAAATAATTAATATGTGCATATATATTAAAAAGTCAAGTAGTGCTAAAGACTTTAAAATATATGTGCCCTCCACCATTTCACCTCTCTTAGCCATGTCTTTGGATATTTACATGCATATTTCAAGGAAAAAAACACATATACAGCCATCTTTTGATTCATCAATTTTAGATATTATCAGTTGACTTCTGTGTTAGTCCAGATCCTCCAAAAGGCAGACACAAAGGTGGAAAATGTATCAGGAGAAACGCCTGTAGAGATCATGGAGAGGAAACTGGGGGAAGACTGTGAGAGTTCCCAGACTGCCATGTGGGTCTTACCCAGTGCAGGAGAGAGGGGACAGGAGAAAAGGTATGGGGAATCACCTTAGACTACAGTACCATCTAAGGAAAGGACAGCAAGGCCATTAGAAAGTCCTCGAACCACAGTCACCCATAGGAGGGATCCCCAACCCCAGGACTGGGCCTTACTTAGCATCTGTTTCACTGTCAGTAATTGGCTGAAAGCAGCCCACGGGCAGCATGAATGCACTGAATTTCAGAGTGCAGCAACTGGGCCCGTTGGTCTATTTTGCTCCCTGCAGTTGGAGGTCTGAGAGGTGGCGTTCGCTTGCCTGCCACCACGTCCAGTATGACAGATAAGGATTTTAGCTTCCTTCCACAGCCTCTGCCTGTTTTTCTTCCCTCCAGTATAATTCTATTTCAATTTGGGTTAAATCCATGTTCACTGTTTTCATTGTCATGATTATGTAAGTTTTGCTTATAACTGAGGCAGATAATGCATCATAATTCTAGTTTATTGTACAGTTTCTGTTTCTCTTAAAGGTAATAATTGCCTCATTTTTCCCCGTTTGCTTATTTTTCTTTGAACTGATGGACAAAATTTCCCACAATTCTTAATAGCTCTGTAAAATACCTCTTGATATAAATTTTCATATCATCAAACTTACAGCAAATCTGCTAAATTCAGGAGTAAGCTGGTAAGTGTTCTATAGAATGTAATTTCCTACAAGGTAGTTAGTTTTTTAGTTTGTTTTGGTTTTGGTATTCCTCTGTATTATGGTAGTGGAAGGCTGGGATGCTATAGAACTCAATTTAATATTGTAGAATTGAATTAAAGCAAGGAGACCTTTACTAATTTGCAAACATATTGTTAATCTTGCCACATTTCTATGAGGTCAAAAAATGCATCATCAAATACTTATTGCACTTTCTGTGTGGCAGCTAGCTAGTTGATCACTAATCTCTTTCCTCCTTGTGGAAGATTGTATTTTCCAGAGAAGACCAGAACATTACCCATCCTGCATATTCTTCTTATAATATAGCTTTAGCTTCCATCTATCAAGAGATGGAGGCTCTATCTCCTTCCCTTGAAAGTGAGCAGGCTTTGGGGACAGTTTCAGCCCGTAGAATACAGCAGAAATGATGCTACATGACTTCCCAGGGTAGGTAAAAAAAGGTGACACAACTTTCATCTTGTCTGATGAAACATTTGCGGGACTCCTAAGTCACTCCGTAAGCAGTGTGACTGCCCTGAGGTGCTATATTGTGAGGAAGGTCAAACTAGCCCCTGGGAGGGAAGCCCCTAAGTCTACATGAGGAGAGCCATCCAGCAGCACTCAGATGCTCTAGTCCCCACAGGCTCCAGACCCATGCAGCTTCTGTCATTGTGCAAATCCGTGAGAAACCATGAGCCAGAAAAGCTCAGTTGAGCCATCTCCAAATTCCTGGCCCACAGAAACCGTGACAGACAAATCATAATGATTGTTTTAAGCCACTAAATTTTGGGGTGATTAGTTAGCACAATAGTGAATAGGACACTTATCTTCCTAGGTACACAAAAATCAGAAGTGCCTGAGTTCCCAAGAGTGCAAGAGGAAGTTATATACTTCTAAGCTTAGCACAAAAGCCTCCATGTGTGATCCTCCATTCCTTTTTCCCTTCTGCTACCTGAATCCAGAGGACATAGGGAAGTAGCATAATTCCCTGAATGGCCATGTTGAAGGTTTCAGACTTCATGTGAATGATAAAATATTATTCTGTAACCACCAGGATCTAGGGAGTTACCTGTTGCAGTGATTAGTGCTATTAAAGTTATTAGTGTTACTAATAGAATAGCATTTTATCATTCACATCATAGTGGCTTACACCACACAACTATCTTGCTGCATTTACTCAAGAAATACATATCAAATGGCAGGCAGGCACTGTATCAGGTGCTGTGGATACAGTGGTAAATAGGAGGGTGCTTGTTCTCTTGGAGCTTACATTCTCATGGAAAGGAGAGAACCACAGAATAAGTAAACAGGCTGGGCGCGGTGGCTCATGCCTGTAATCCCAGCACTTTAGGAGGCCAAGGTGGGGGGGAACACTTGAGGTCAGGAGTTCGAGACCAGCCTGGCCAACATGGTGAAACCCCGTCTCTACTAAAAATACAAAAATTAGCTGGGCGTGGTGGTGCACCTGTAATCCCAGCTACTCCCTATACACCTTTATGTCCTTTCAAAAGAATCCTTTCAGACACTGAAATGCTTCAGACTTCTTTTTCCTTCTTTTCCTGCTGTGGATTCGGTCTCACTTGGCTAGAGAATTATAATGATACATGCATCCCAGCCTTATTTCACAGCTGCTTCTCTAAAACCTGTGATCTCTAGGTTCTGCTGGAATTGAACAAATGTGAGACTAATAAGAGATGAGGTCAGAGAGTTAACAAGGGATCAGATTGTGAAGGGCTTTACTCTAAGGGAGACAAAAGAGAAGGGCCCTAAGCATTATAAGTCTTTTCATTTGTTTGTTTTTTTGAGACAGTGTCTTGCTCTGTCACCTACGCTTAACTTCGGTGGTGCAATCTCGGCTCACTGCAGCCTCTACCTCCCAGGCTCAAGCGATCCTCCCACCTCAGCCTCCAGAGTAGGTAGGACCTCAGGTGTGCACAACCACACCTGGCTAATTTTGTTTATTTTTTGTAGAGATGAGGCTTCTCACTCTGTTTGTTGCCCAGGCTGGTCTCAAAGTCCTGAGCTCAAGTGATCCACCTGCCTCAGCCTCTCAATCTGCCAGTATTTCAATGTGCTGGTATTACAGGCATTAGCCACTGTGCCTGGCCGGTAAGTTTTATACTTAAAAAGATGACACCGCCATGTGGGGAATACCGCAGGAAGCTCAAGAAGAAGCAGGAGAACACTTAGGCTATTGCAACCTTCCAGGCAGAGCAAAATAATTTGGATCAGGCAAGTAGCAGGACCAATAGTGGGAAGTGATTGAATTCTGGTCATAGTTTGCAAGAATGGTGGAGGGGATTTGCTGATGGTTTAGATATGAAGATGAAGAGTGACAGTCAATGATTACTCCAAGGATTTTAGTCGGAGAAGTCAGAAAGATGGAGTTGCCAACTACTGTGATAAAGAAGACTATGAGAAAAACAGGTTTGGGAAAGAATATTGAGAGTTTGGTTTTGGAAATGTTAAACTTGACATATGTTTTAGACATCACATGCTTCATCTTATTATTTGCCAAAATCATTCTGAAAATAAGTATTGCAGTCAATTCTGTTTTATAGATGAGGAAACTGAAGTTGAGAGAAGTTAATTGCTCAAGCTCACACACTAGTAGGGGCAGAGCCAAATTTAGAATCTGAGTATTTTGGAATTCAAAATCAGGGCTCATCCCACTACCAAGCTGTGCTTACCCATTTCTACAGGCTATTTTTCACCTTATTCTCTAAATGACCTACACATTTTCCAAATTTGTTTTTCTACACATTCTTTTTAATAACTATCCATCTTTGGTTTCCTGCTACTACATGTGGTCTGACAATTAGACACATGATCTTTCTGTGATGCCCATGCATGGCAGATTGCTAATATCAAGTCTCCCCTGAATTGCAAATGTATACATGGATTCCTAGCTAGATACTACATTCCCAGGTCTTGTCACAGCTAGGTGTGACCATGTGACTAAATTAAGGCTGGTGTGGAAATGTGTGCAAATTCCAGGTTGTGTACAGTGGACCCTTGAACAAGAGGGTTAAGGGTACTAGCCTCCTGCACAGTTTAAAATCTAAATATAGCTTTTGACTCTCTCCAAACTTAACTACTAATAGCCTACTGTTGACTGAAGCCTTACTAATAACATGAACAATTAACACATATTTTGTATATTATATTTGTTATATACTGTATTCTTACAATGAAGTAAGCTAGGAAAAAGAAAATGTTATTAAGAAAATAAGGAAGAGAAAATACATTTGCTGTTTTTCAAGTGGAAGTGAATCATTGAAAGGTCTTCATCCTAGTCATCTTTATGTTGAATAGGTTGAGGAGGAGGAGGAAGAGTAAGGGTCAGTCTTGCTGTCTCAGGGGTGGTAGAGGCAGAATAAAATTCATGGTCTAAGTGGACACATGCAGTTCAAATCCTTGTTGTTCAAGGGTCACCTGTGCTTAGAAGAAAGCTGCTTGCCCTCCACTTCCTCTTTCCCACTTCCTTTGGACTAGAACAAGGGGTGTGCTGGTGGACAAGGGGCACACCCTACAGAAAGATGGAGCAACAAGGTAGAAAGAGTTTGGGTCCCTAAATGATCCCACAGAGCAGTGCTGGCCTCTTCTCTGGGGCCACCTAATAGCTTACACTAAATGACAGAAAACTAAAACTTTTCTTTTGTGTAAGCTTGTATTAAAAACAGCTGAGCCACGGTCTTAGCCAAATATATCATGAATAAGTCACAATGCACTACAGCTTCCCAGAAGGCAATATGGCATTGTGGTTAAGCATATGGACTCTAGAATTAGACTGTGGGTCTGTCTAATCCTGGCTATGTCATTCAGTCTTGGCCTAGTTATAGAACTTCTCTGTGCCTTAGGTCTTTTATCTTAAAGTAGAGACAATAAGAGTATCTACCTCATATGGTTAAATAATATATACAGGACATTTATAGCACTGGTTGGGGCATTTTAAGGGCTCAGTAAATATTAGCTATATAAATAACTTATCTAAACGGGTAAGAATAGGCTATTAACATTGAAAGCAAATATTGACCATGATATATTTTATTTGAGTAGGGGTGTGTGAGGATCCCCACTCAGTGCCTTCCTCTTACCATTCCTGGCTGTGGTAGAAAGGCTAGATGTCCACCAAAACCTCATGCTGCACAGTATGGAATTACTACTGAGAATCTGCTGCCCAGACAAAGGTAGTTTATTCCCAGACCCTCTCCACTAATTCTGGGTTTGGGGTTTTAAACAAAAATTTTCGGTAAAATATACATAACATAAAATGTAACCTTTTAACCATTTTTTAACTTTACAGTTCAGTTCAGGAAAATTAAGTACATTCTTTTTTTTTTTTTTTAAGATGGAATCTCACTATGTCACCCAGGCTGGAGTGCGGTGGCGTGATCTCAGCTCATTGCAACCTCCGCCTCCTGGGTTCAAGTGATTCTCCTGCTTCAGCCTCCTGAGTAGCTGGGATTACAGGTGCACGCCACCATGGCTGGCTAATTTTTGTACTTTTAGTAGAGACAGAGTTCCCCCATGTTGGCCAGGCTGGTCTCAAACTCCTGACCTCAAGTGATCCACCTGCCTCCGCCTCCCAAAATGCTGGGATTACAGGCATAAGCCACCACACCCGGGTCATGGCTAATTTTTTAAATTTTTTGTCAGAAGGTACATCTTTTGGCCAGGTGCGGTGGCTCACGCCTGTAATCTCAGCACTTCGGGAGGCCGAGGCAGGCACATTGTTGTGCAAGCATCACCACTGTCTCTAGAACTCTGTCATCATTCCAACTGGAACTCAGTACTCATTTTAAAACTTTCATGTCCTTTGCAGGGACATGGATGAAGCTGGAAACCATCATCTCGGCAAACTAACACAGGAACAGAAAACCAAACATTGCATGTTTTCACTCATAAGTGGGAGTGGAACAATGAGAACACATGGACACAGGGAGGGGAACATCACACACTGGGGCCTGTCAGGGGATAGGGGGCTAGGAGAGGGATAGCATTAGGAGAAATACCTAATGTAGATGACAGGTTGATGGGTGCAGCAAACCAGCATGGCACGTGTACACCTATGTAACAGACCTGCACGTTTTGCACATGTATCCCAGAACTTAAAGTATAATTAAAAAAAAAAAAGCTTCTCATTCCCTGCTCCCCACAAGCCTTGGTAACTATTCTTCTATTTTCTGTCTCCATAGATGTGACTATCTCAGGTACTTGATGTAAATGGAATCATACTGTATTTGTCCTTTTGTGTCTGGCTTCTTTCACTTAGCATGTCTTCAAGGTTCACCCATGTCAGCAAGTGTCAGAATTTCCTTCCTTTTTCAGGCTACATCTTGTTCCATTGTGTGGATAGACCACGTTTCATTTATCACTCATCCATCAATGGACATTTGGGCTGGGCTGATGGTTTTTTTGTTGTTTTGTTGTTTTTTGTTTTGTTTTTTGTTTTTGAGATGGAGTCTCACTCTGTCACCCAGGTTGGAGTACAGTGGCACAATCTCGGCTCACTGCAACTTCTACCTCCCTGGTTCAAGCGAGTCTTCTGCCTCGGCCTCTCAAGTAGCTGTGACTACAGGTGCGTGCTACCACACCCGGCTAATTTTTTGTGTTTTTAGTAGAGACGGGGTTTCACCATGTTAGCCAGGATGGTCTCAATCTCCTGACCTCGTGATCCCCCAGCCTTGTCCTCCCAAAGTGCTGGGATTACAGGCGTGAACCACCACGCCCAGCCATTTGTTTGTTTTGAGGCAGAGTCTCGCTCCGTTGCCCAGGCTGGAGTGCAGTGTCGTGATCTCTGCTCACTGCAACTCTACCTGTCAGGTTCAAGCAATTCTCGTGTTTCAGTCTCCTGAGCAGCTGGGATTACAGGCGTGCATCACCACACCTGGCTAATTTTTGTATTTTAGAAGAGATAGGGTTTTACCATGTTAGCCAGGCTGGTCTCAAACTCCTGGCCTCAAGTGACCTGCCTGCCTTGGCCCCCCAAAGTGCTGGGATTACAGGCATGAGCCACTGCACCTGGCCGGGCTGATGGTTTTTAAGAAGTAAGTGAGGCTTCTTCATTCTCTCTTGTACCATTTACTTCAGAGGACTCCGCGGCCCTAGAAAGCAGTTGATTTAGAAGAAGGAAAGACCCTGCCCTGCAGAATCATTACGGAAGCTACTGAGTGACAAGGCATCCCTGCACTGGTCCTTTATATGAGTAAGAAAAAAACTTTCATTTTGCTAATTAACATTAGAAATTTTGGATTTATTTCTTACAGCAGTTTATGTTACCCTAACAAATTGTCAGGCTACTCATACTTTGTAATTTTTTTTTGAGACAGGATCTCCTTTCATTGCCCAGGCTGGAGTGTAGTGGTGCAATCATAGCTCACTCGGGTCTCAAACTCCTGGGCTCAAGCCATCCTCCTACCTCAACCTCCTGAGTAGCTGGGGCTACAGGTGCATACCACCACATTCAGCTAATTAAAAAAAAAAATTGTAGAGACAGGGTCCATATTGCCCAGGCTGGTCTCAAACTCCTGAGCTCAAGCGATCTCCCTTCCTCAGCCTCTTGAAGTGCTGGATGTACAAGCATGATCCACTGTACCCCATAGGCTACTCACCCTTTACTTAACTTGGCAAAACATTTTTGGTCACCTGATCCAACAAAGTGATTATTCTCTCTCTTTATCCCACAACAATTTCTCTGCTTCTAGAAAACCACTGTTCTGTAAAAATAAATAAAACAAACAATATTGAAGGGCCTTTTCCTTTTCCCATGCATCCTGCCATGAAAATAATATGATTTCTTTTACAGAACCTACTCTGATTAGCTCATTTCCCACTCTGTCTGAACTAAGAAAAGATATTCCTTTGTGTGAACCCAGATGACACCTCTGTCCAATGTGTTTTGATTTTACTGAAAGGGATCAAAGTTCTTCACACCGAAATCACCAGACTCCCACATGGGCAGGGGCTTGGGCAAATAAAGAGCTGCTGCTGCCATTGGATTTGGCACCACCCCCAGATGGGTTTTGTTTGTTTTTGTTTGAGCTTTGCCAGCAAAGATTTATAATCCTTACCTTTCTGCTGTTTAGCAAGGTTCTGAAAAAAGAGGACAGCACCTTCTATGAAGAGCACGGAGACCCTAACGAGATGCAGCCACCTCTGGTGATACGTTATGTAAGCATGAATAAGCACACTTAAGGTCTTATGCTGACAGGATAGACTACAGAGTAACCTTGCCTTCTCCAAATTTGCAAGACTTCAGGAGTTTGAGAGATCTCCAGTCTATTTCCTTTCCCTCAGATCTATTTTCAAATCATTTCTTATTTTTCTTTTCTTTTCTTTCTTTCTTTCTTTGTTTCATTTTTTTCTCTCTTTTCTTTTTTTTTTGGCAGGGGTCTCACTCTGTTGCCCACATTTGAATGCAATGGCGCCATGATAAGTCACTGCAGCCTTGACCTCTCAGGTTCAAGTGATCCTCCCACCTCGGCTTCCTAAGTAGCTTGGACTACAGTGGCACATGACCATACCTGGCTAATTTTTAAATTTTTTTTAGAGACAAGGTCTTGCTATGTTGTCCAGGCCAATTTTGATCTCTTGGGCCCAAGCAATCTTCTTCCCTTGTCCTCCCAAAATGTTGGGATTACAGGTGTGAGCCACTGCACCCAGCCTTCAGCTCATTTGAAAGAGGTAAATTGCTCTTCAAGACACCCAAAGGTGGATTTTTCTTGGATTCAATCTGAAATGAACAGAAAGTAGGGAATAAAAATTTGAAATGTAGATTGGAAAAGTCAAGAGAGAGTAATTGATTCCATCTCTGCATGACCAAAGTAGCCCAAGTTTGGTCATTCTGGGATCTTAGAGTTGGCATTAGTTGAAGCACCGAGACTTATTGTCTCTGGCCACACTAGCTCCTGGGGCACCAGCTCTCAAAGGCCTCACCCTGAACAGGGAATATGGGTGGGTATGGGTAGGATAGAAAGGGAAGGAGGGATGGAAGAAAGGACTGGGAATTTGAAACATCAGAAATAGGGGAGGAGAGGCAGAATGAGGCGGGAAAAATAGGTTAGGTGGTGGGAGAACTAGAAGGGGAAGAAATGGAAGAAGAAAGGAGAATAAGATGGAGAAGAAAAGGGAAAGAAAGGATGGAAAATGGGAAGGAGAGAGAGGAAGAATGAGGGAAATGGATGGGAACTAACATTCACTAAGGACTTTTTAGGTAAATGATAAACAACCTTGAGGCTGGAGTCTCACTTTCCAGCTTAAAGGGACTGGGACTGTGGCAGGGATTTAGGCATTTAAGGCTGTAGTGTCTATAAAATCTTATCCTGGATGAGACCTTATAGGTACTGAAGGTGTCTTCAGCCAGGATCAGCTACCTAATTTGGGCCCTGTGCAAAATGAAAATGTGGACCCTTTGTTCAAAATTATTAAGACTGTCAAGGCCAGGCATAGTGGTTCATGCTCGCAATCTCAGCACTTTAGCCAAGAGTGGTGTATGCCTATAGTCGCAGCTACTAGGGAGGCAGAGAGCTAGGAGGATTGCTTGAGCTCAGGAGTTTGAAGTGACAATGAGCTATGATCACACCACTGCATTAATCTGGGTGACACAGTGAGACCCCATCTCTAAAAAAGAAAAAAAAAAAAAGAAGAAGAAAGTTAGCTGGGTCTCTGGGCAGGAAGTTCCCAGCATTCCCTGATTCTTACTCAGATATAGAATAACTGAGATTATCACTCTTTATTTTTACCTTCCCATAGTATGTGATTTCCATCAAATTAAGGATTTTAAAAGGACAAAGTTGTAAGTTTTACTCAAAAGATGCCAATTACATATAGAGAAATTAGCACTCACAGAAAAAAAAATTTAATCCAAAAATATTTCATTTTGAAATAATTTCAAATGTATAAAACTGCAGCAAAAATAGTACAAGTATAGCCTTCACCAGTTTCTCCAAATGGTGATAACTTACAGAAACTATGGTACAATTATTAAAACTGGTAAACTAACATTTTTATTATTTTATAACTAATCTACAGACCTTATTCAAATTTGCCAATTGTGCCACTGATTTTAAAATATGCAAACTAGTTTTGTAGTAAGATGTAGTTAATAACATATAGTTTTTGATATAAAATTTTTTTCCTAAAATGTGCAGAGCATCTGAGTTGTTTGAAGTCTTAGGGCAAACACTAAGACACTTTGATGCTACTGAAAATCTGAAGTTGTCACATCAAGGCAGTCTCTAAGATTATCCAGTTTTAGTGCTTGAATGGGGGAGTTTGTTTCCTCTTAACTTGGGAAAGATGAGCTGGTGTTATAGACTGGATGTGTTTCCTTCCAAAGTCTTATGGTGAAACCCTATCCTCTAACGTGATGGTATTAGGGGGTGGGGACTTTGTGGGGTGGTGGGTAATGAGAACATAAGAATGGAGCCCACATGAATGGGACTAGTGTCCCTAAAAGAAGACATATGAGAGAGTTTGCATCTCTCCTCTCTGCCATGTGAGGCTACAAGGAGAAAACAGCCACCAGCAAACCAGGAAGTGGGCTCTCACCAGACACGAGATCTGCTGGTGCCTTGATCTCGGATTTCCCAGCTCCAGAATGGTGAGAAATAAATGTTGGTTGTTTAAGCCACCCAGTTGTCTATGCTATTTGTGTTATAGCAGCCTGAGTTGACTAAGACAGTGAATTTCAATAACAATGAAACAAATCCCTAGATTTTAAAAAAATTGAACATTTTACCCATTAATCAGCCTTGTCACTTCTTTGAGTATGCCCTGATATAGTTTGAGTGTGTCCTCCAAATTTCACATGTTAGAAACACAATCCCCAAATTCATATGTTTATTGGAGGTGGGGCCTTTGGGAAGTACTTAGGATTAGGTAAAATCATCAGGACGGGGCCCTCATGATGGAACTGGCGGCTTTATAAGAAGAAAAGAGACCTGAGCTGACACGCTTGCTCTGTCTTGCCATGTGATGCCTCCCACCATGTTGTGATCCAGCAGGAAGGCCCCCACCAGATGCTGGTGAGACAGGAAAAATACAGGGTGGTCACAGAATAGAAAATTCTAAGCATCAGTTTCACATGACTAACAAAAGGAAACTGTTGAAATAGCTGCAGAAGCTAGGGGCTGATAAGACCCTAAAACCCAGGGTGTGGGCCAGGCTGGCTAAGACCAACTGGACCCAACATGGAACTGGATTTGACCTAGATTTCACCTAGGACCTCATTATATGCTCATTAACATACTCACTCACAAACCCATTGATGCCATGACAGTTCTGGGAACACCCATATTTGGGGTAAAAATGGGTGGCACCACAGTTCTGAGAAATCTTCATCTTTTTCCAGGAATCTTCATGAATATTCCAGCCCTTGGTTAAAGAACCCCATAAAGGTAGAAGCCCCAAACTTCATTGTATTACTGACTCTCTTGAGTACACCCTCAATTCCCCTTTCTTGAATGTGTACTTTTCTCTTTGCAGTAAATCTTTCACTATTTTCTGACTCATCCTTGAATTTTTTCTTGTGACAGGGTCAAGAACCTGGACACCGGCTGAAGTCAAGGTCCCACCAGCATTTGGGGACCTCCCCCAGCCCATTCATATCATTGGCACCATGTTCTTGGACTTCTCAGCCTCTGGATTGGTAAACTAATTAAACCTTTATTCTTTATAAATTACCCAGTCTGGGGTACTCAGTTACAGCAACAGAAAATGGACTAAGACATGCCCTCTGCCCAGTTATATATCATGTAGCATAATGATTACCCTGATATATGTAATTTTTTTTTGGGTCTTGATAATATAAAATGGCCTAACTTGGATTGGATTAATATGAAATAAAGGAGATTTCCAATAATATGATATGTAGGATTTGCTTACAAATAATAAGAGGTAGAGGGCCAGGCACAGTGTCTCACACCTGTAATCCCAGCACTTTGGGAGGCTGAGGCGGGCAGATCACAAGGTCAGGAGATTGAGACAATCCTGGCTAATACAGTGAAATCCTGTCTCTACTAAAAATACAAAAAATTTGCCAGGCGTGGAGGCACGTGCCTGTAGTCTCAGCTACTCAGGAGGCTGAGGCAAGAGAATCGCTTGAACCCAGGAGGTGAAGGTTACAGTGAGCTGAGATCGCACCACTGCACTCTAACCTGGGCGACAAAGCCAGACTCCATCTCAAAATAATAATAATAATAATAATAATAATAATAGGTAGAATCAATCCAAACATACATTGATAGATGAATGTAAAAAAAGGTAGAATATATAAAATGGAATATTCTGCAACTTTAAAAAGAAGGAAATCCTGTCACATGCTATAACATAATGAACCTTGAGGACTTTATGCTAAGTGAAATACATTAGTCAAAAAAGGATAAACACTGTATGATTCTGCTCTTATGAAGTATCCAAAGTACACAAAATCACAGAACAAAAAGTAGAAGGTGGTGCCAAGGGATTGGGGAAAGAGGGAGGCAGAATTAGCATTAAGTGGCTGTAGAGTTTCAGTTTTGTAAGATGAAAAGTTCTGGACCTGTTGAACAGCAATGTGCTTATAGTTAATTCTACTGCAGTGTACACCTAAAAAAAGTTAAGTTGGTGGTGATATGGTTTGGCTGTGTCCCCACCCAAATATCATCTTGAATTCCCACGTTATGGGAGGGATCCAATGGGAGGTACATAGAATCATGAGGATAAGTCTTTCCTGTGCTGTTCTCCTGATGGTGGATATGTCTCATGAGATCTGATAGTTCTATAAGGCGGAGTTTCCCTACACCAGCTCTCTCTCTTTGCTTGCCACCATCCATGTAAGACGTGATTTGCTCCTCCTTGCCTCCCACCGTGATTATGAGGCTTCCCCAGCCACATGGAACTGTAAGTCCATTAAACCTTTTTCTTTTGTAAATTGCCCAGTATCAGATATGTCTTTATCAGCAGTGTGAAAATGGACTAATACAGTAAATTGGAACCAGTAGAGTGGGGCACTGTTGAAAAGATACCCGAAAATGGGAAGCAGCTTTGGAATTGGGTAACAGGCAAAGGTTGGAATAATTTGGAGGGCTCAGAAGAAGACAGGAAAATGTGGGAAAGTTTGGAACTCCCTAGAGACTTGTTGAATGGCTGTGACCAAAATACTGATAATGATATGGACAATGAAATCCAGGCTGAGGTGGTCTGTATTAGGGTTCTCTTAGAGGGACAAAACTTATATTAGCAGGGTATAATCTTTAAGATATTAAGATATCTTTAATATATATATATAATATATTATATTAATATATAATATCTTTAAGATATTAAGATATCTTTAATATCTGAATATTTTGTAGCCCTCAACCCAATCAAGTTGACACTCAGTATTAACCATCACATGGTCTCAGATAGAGATGAGGAATTTGTTGGGAATGGGAACAAAGGTGACCCTTGTTATGTTTTAGCAAAAAGACTGGCAGCATTTTGCCCCTTCCTCCTAGAGATTTTTGGAACTTTGAACTTGAGAGAGATGATTTAGGGTAGCTGGCAGAAGAAATTTCTAAGTAGCAAAGAATTCAAGATGTGACATGGGTGCTGTTAAAGGCATTCAGTTTTGAAAGGGAAATAGAGCATAAAAGTATGGAAAATTTGCAGCCTGATAATTTGATAGACAAGAAAATCCCATTTTCTGAGGAGAAATTCGAGCCAGCTGCAGAAATTTGCATAAGTAATGAGAAGCTGAATGTTAGTCCCCAAGACAATGTCTCCAGGGCATGTCAGAAGTCTTCACAGCCGCCCCTCTCATCATAGGCCTGAAGGTTTAGGAGGAAAAAATGGTTTTGTGGGCCAGGGCCAGGGTCCCTCTGCTGTGTGCAGTTTAGGGACTTGGTGCCCTGCATCCCAGCCACTCCAGCTGTGACTAAAAGAGGCCAAAGTACAGCTCAGGCTGTTGCTTCAGAGGGTGTAAGCCCCAAGCCTTGGTGTTGAGCCTGTGAGTGCACAGAAGTTAAGAACTGAGGTTTGGGAATCTCTGCCTAGATTTCAGAAGATGTATGGAAATGCCTGGATACTCAGGCAGAAGTTTGCTGTAGGGGCAGGGTCCTTATAGAGAACTTCTGTTAGGGCAATGCAGAAGGGAAATGATGGGGTCAGAGCCACCACACAAGGGTGCCTACTGGGGCACTACCTAATGGAGCTGTGAGAAGAGGGCCACCATCTTCCAGACCCCAGAATCGTAGATCCACCTACAGCTTGCACCGTGTGCCTAGAAAAGCCGCAGACACTTAATTCTAGCCTGTGAAAGCAGCTAGGAGGGGGGTTATACCCTGCAAAGCCACAGGGGTGGAGCCGCTCAAGGCCATGGGAGCCTACCTTTTGCATCTGAGTGCCCTGGATGTGAGACATGGAGTCAAAAGAGATCATTTTGGAGCTTTAAGATTTGACTGCCTTACTGGATTTTGGACTTGGATGGGGCTTGTAGCCCCTTTGTTTTGGCTAGTTTCTCCGTTTGTCATGGCTGTATTTATCCAGTGCCTGTACCCCTATTGTATCTAGGAAGTAACTAACTTGCTTTTGATTTTACAGGCTCATAGGCAGAAGGGAATTGCCTTGTCTCAGATGAGACTTGGGACTGTGGACTTTTGAGTTAATGCTGAAATGCGTTAAGACTTTGGGGGACTGTTGGAAGGCATGATTGGTTTTAAAACATGAGGACATGAGATTTGGGAGGGGCCAGGGGTGGAATTGTATGGTTTGGCTGTTTCCCCACACAAATCTCATCTTGAATTCCCATGTGTTGTGGGAGGGACCTGATGGGAGGTAACTGAATCATGGGGGTGGGTCTTTCCCATGTTGTTCTCCTGATAGTGAGTAAGTCTCATGAGGTCTGATGGTTCTATAAGGGGGAGTTTCCCTGCACAAGTTCTCTCTCTTTGCCTGCCGCCATCCATGTAAGATGTGATTTGCACCTCCTTGCCTTCTACCATGATTGTGAGGCTTCCCCAGCCACGTGGAACTGTAAGTCCATTAAACCTCTTTCTTTTTTAATTGTCCAGTCTTGGGTATGTCGCTATCAGCAGCATGAAAATGGACTAATACAGATGGTAAGTTTTATGTTATGTATTTTTTACCACAATAAAAAGTAATAGAAGAGGTGAGAATTGGATGGAAGTATAGATCAAACTAGTTGACCAAGAGTTGACAACTGGAGAGGCTGGGTGATGGGTGTATGGGGTTCATTATACTATTTTATACATACTCCTGTATATGACACAAATATATTATCTTATATTTTATAAATTGTCATAATACAAAGCCCCCAATATGGTTTGGCTCTGTGTCCACACCCAAATCTCCTGTTGAATTGTGATCCTGAATGTTGGAGGTGGGGCCTGGTGGGAGGTGATTGGATCATAGGGGCGGATTTCCCCCTTGCTGTTCTTGTGATAGTGAGTGAGTTTCTGGTTGTTTAAAAGTGTGTAGCACTCTCCCCTTTGCTCTCTCTCTCCTGCTGCCATGTGAAGATGTGCTTGCTTCTCCTTTGCCCCTCCACCAGGATTGTAAATTTCCTGAGGCTTCCCAAGCCATGCCTCCTGTACAGCCTGTGGAACTGTGAGTCAATTAAAACTCTTTTCTTTATAAATTACCCAGTCTCATGTATGACCTTACAGCAGTGTGAGAATGGACTAAAAAAGAAAATTGGTACCGGAGAAGTGAGGCATTGCTATAAAGATACCTGAAAATGTGGAAGCAGTTTTGGAACTGGGTAATGGGCATAGGTTGAAACAGCTTAGAGGGCTCAGAAGAAGACAGGAAGATGAAGGAAAGTTTGGTATTTCCTAGAGATTTGTTAAATGGTTTTGACCAAAATTCTGATGTGGTGTAGACAATAAAGTGCAGGGTGAGATGGTCTCAGAGAGATGTGAGGAACTTGTTGGGAACTGGAGCAAAGGACACCCTTGCTATGTTTTAGCAAAGAGACTGGCAGCATTGTGCCCTGCTCTAGGGATCTGTGGAACTTTGAACATGAGAGATGATTTAGGGTATCTGGTGGAAGAAATTTTTAAGCAGCAAAGCATTCAAGATGTGGCCTGGCTGCTTCTAAAAGCCTATATTCATTTGCATAAGCAAAAAGAGCTTATATTTAAAAGGGAAACAGAGCATAAAAGTTCAGAAAATTTGCAGCCTGACCATGTGGTAGAAAAGAAAACCCCATTGTATGGGTTGAAATTCAAGCTGGCTGCAAAAATTTGCATAAGTTCAAGAGAAGCCAAATGTTAATAGCCAAGACAATGGGGAAAATGTCACCAGGCATTTCAGAGACCTTTGTGGCAGCCCCTGCCATCATAAGCCCAGAGGCCTGGGAGGAAAAAATGATTTCATTGATGCAGGGCCCTGCTGCTTTGTGCAGCCTTGGGACATGGTGCCTGGCATCCTAGCTGCTTCAGCTCCAGCTGTGGCTAAAAGAGGCCAAGGTACAGCTTAAGCTTTGCTTCAAAGGATGCAAGGCCCAAGCCTTGGTAGCTTCCATGTGATGTTGGGCCTGTGGGTGCACAGAAGGCAAGAGTTGAGGTTTGGGCACCTCTGCCTAGATTCTAGAGGATATATGGAAATGCATGGATGTCCAGGCAGAAGTCTGTGGCAGGGGTGGAGCCCTCATATAGACCCTTTACTAGAGCAATGCAGAGGGGAGATGTGAGGTTAGACCCCCACAGAGAGTCCCCACTGGAGCACTGCGTAGTGGAGCTGTGAGAAGAGACCCATTGTCCTCCAGACCCCAGAATAGTAAGATCCACCAACAGCTTGCACCATGCACCTGGAAAAGCCACAGTCAGTCAACATCAGCCTTTGAGAGCAGCCATGGGAGCTAAGCCCTAGAGAGCCACAGGGGTGGAGCTTCCCAAGGCCTTGGGAGCCAACCCCTTGCATCAGAGTGCCCTGGATGTGAGACCTGGAGTCAAAGGAGATTATTTCAGGGCTTTAAGATTTAATGACTGCCCTGCTGGGTTTTGGACTTGCATGGGGCCTGTAGCCCCTTTGTTTTGGCCATTTTCTCCCTTTTGGAAGAGGAACATTTGCCCGGCACCTGTACCTCCATTGTACCTTGGAAGTAACTGACTTGTTTTTGATTTTACAGGCTCCTAGGCAGAAGGAACTTGCCTTGTCTCAGATAAAACTTTGGACTTGGACTTTTCAGTTAATGCTGGAATGAGTTAAGACTTTGGGGAACTGTTGGGAAGAGATTATTGTGTTTTGAAATGTGAGAAGGACATGAGATTTGGGAGGGGCCAGGGGCAGAATGATATGGTTGGCACTGTGTTCTCCACCCAAATTTCATGTTGAATTGTGATCCTGAGTGTTGGAGGTGGGGTCTGGTGGGAGGTGATTGGAACATGGGGGCAGATTTGCCCCTTACTGTTCTGTGATAGTGAGTGAATTCTCACAAGATCTCTTTATTTAAAAGTATGTAGCACTTCCCCCTTTGCTCTGTCTCTCCTGCCACTATATGAAGAGGTGCTTGCTCTCCCTTTGCCTTTCTGCCATGATTTAAGTTTCCTGAGGCCTCCCCAGCCATGCCTCATACAACCTGTGGAACTGTGAGTCAATTAAGTCTCTTTTCTTTATTAATTACCCAGTCTTAGGTATGTCTTTGTAGCAGGGTGAGAATGGACTAATACACCCACCAAAAGTTCTATGTCCCAGATAAAATTTTCCTAACATTGTTAATAATCACACAGCATTCTTTATCCAAAATGAAAATAGCTTTTCTCTTATCAAAATTCTATATTTTATTTTTTTTATTTATCTTTTGAGACAGAGTCTCACTCTGTTGTCCAGGCTGGAGTGCAGTGGTGCAATCTCAGCTCACTGCAACTTCTGCCTCCCAGGTTCAAGCAATTCTCATGCCTCAGCCTCTTGAGTAGCTGGGATTACAGGTGCACACCTCCACACCTGGCTAATTTTTGTATTTTTAGTAGAGGCAGGGTTTTACCATGTTGGCCAGGATGGTCTCAAACTCGTGACCTCAGGTGATCCACCTGCCTCAGCCTCCCAAAGTGCTGGGATTACAGGCATGAGCCACTGCGCCTGGCCTAAATTCTATATTTTAAATGTTAACTGTCAAAATAAAAGAAAAAAAAAACTAACCTTTTTTCATCCCAAATTATGGAAATACCCAAACAGCAGAGATGACAGTAAAAAGAAATTTAAAAATCACCTCAAATCCTATCATTCATTGGAAACCTTTGCATATATATCCTTCCAGACATTTCTTAATGAACTGTGAGGGTTTTTTGTTTTTGTTTGTTGTTGTCCTTGTTGTTGTTTTTGAGACAGAGTCTCACTCTGTCGCCCAGGCTGGAGTGCAGTGACATGATTTTAGCTCATTGCAATCTCTGTCTCCCAGGCTCAAGCAATTCTTATGCCTCAGCCTCCTGAGTAGCTGGGACTACAGGCATATGCCACCAGGCCTGGCTAATTTTTGTGTTTTTAATAGAGACGGAGTTTTACCATGTTGGCCAGGCTGGTCTCGAACTCCTGGACTCAAGTGATCCACCTGCTTTGGCCTCCCAAAGTGCTTGGATTACAGGTGTAAGCCACTGCATCTGGCCCATGAACTGTTTTTTAAAGTGTCTGTTGCTGTCAGATAAAAAGAGCCTATATTTATATCATATGGAAAGTGACTCCTAGTTTATCAAGAGTGTCATTCAAAATAAACATATAGATTAGCAATTACTCATTGCATATGCAAAATTATGTGTTTCTACATAATCTTTTTTGTCTTAGAGAAGGAGCCAAAATTTTCATCAGGCTTCAAGAATATGGTGTCTTGAACAGACTGATACTATAATCTTGAGCCTCTTAAAATTACATATTCTATTCAAACAACTCTTTGCAGCCAATCATTTCTTCTTTAAAGACAAATTTGAAGGACTTTTGTTTTATTGTAATTCAAGTTTGAAATTAATAACACACATCTTCACCAAGGAAAATAACCACTTAACACCAGATTTTATTTGTTCTACTATTAATAATTGACCTATCCTCCCAATTAAAAAAAAGTTTGGTTAAAAATGTTGAGGTTAATGTATATTTTATATAAGCTTATTTGCTTTTGTATTTTTCAAGAACTAAAGTTTTATTGTGTTCACTTGCTTATTTTTCACAATTAGCCTAATACTTGCATAAAATATTCCATTAGGTGATATTGAATAAAATGAGTTCAATGAGTCATTTTTTCTTGAATTACTTAATTCAGAAACAAATTTCAGATTCAAATTCTATTCTCTTACTAAATAAAATGTAACCCCATTATAGAATGGTTTATTACATGGAATTATAATAATAACTTGTGATGATGTATTTAAAGTTATTATATAACAATTTATAATTTTCATTCATTTAGCCATTTATTCACCATATAAAAGACAGTGAACAGGCAGGGAAAATTCTGTTAGTGGCTGAGGCTTTGCTTCCAATCCTGAAGTAGAAATGCAAATAGATGGAAGGCTTCTTTTCTCAAAACAAATAAAACCTAGAAGGCCTCAAGTCAAAACAAGCCCAATGACCTATTCTGTACATTTTCTGCAATCTATTTCCTAATCCATTTCTTTAATGTCTTCAAGGTCAACTGTCAGCACCAGAAGAAGAGGAACCAGCATGCATCAGCAACCAGGACCTAGGAGTGCTAAGTGGAGAGCTTGAGGACAGAATAGAGAGGGAGCCTATCAGGCTGAGCTGCCTCTTGGCTCTTCCCTTCAAATCACTTGAAGTGTCAAAATCGGTGAGGATTAGACTCCTTTGGGTTAATCCCTAATGTTGTTGACATAGTTACAAGTAACTGTCAAAATTTACATTTCACATGAATCATTAAATAAAACTTACAGGAGGCCATTGTTTTTGACTGAGCTCCTGCACTAGGCCCCAACAGACCAAACCAAAATGGAGTCACTTGTGTTAAGTGCCACATAATCAAAACGTAAAGTAAGAAGAAAAATCCCTAAATAGACCAACTTTTCTAAAAACAAGAGATTCACAGCAACAAATTGGAAAGGGCCCAGTCAACCTGAGCACGATAAGAAAGTTTCTTCTGCTTTAATTCTTATAAGCAAAGTAACCTGATGTTAACCAAGTCACTTTTTTTGGTATTATTCTGTTTCATTGTTCCTGCTCAAGCTACCTTACAAAAACCAATGGTTCTGCTATGCCCAAGGAAGCTCTCTTTATTTTTAGATGGGATGCTGCCCAATTTATGAATAGCCAATAAAAGCCCATTAGATTTTTTATTACATTTGTTGAAATTTTGTTTTCCAACAGAGTACATTTTTAGGTTTTATTTTACACAACTGGCTCAAATATTTTATAAGATGTTCACCAAAAGAGAAATTTGTTTAATTTAATTTAATTTTTTTTCCTTGAGATGGAGTCTTGCTCTGTCACCCAGGCTGGAATGCAATGGCACAATCTAAGCTCATTGCAACCTCTGTCTCCTGGGTTCAAGTGATTCACCTGTCTCAGCCTCCCAAGTAGCTGGGATTACAGGCACCCACCATCATGCCTGGCTAATTTTTGTATTTTTGTAGAGATGGGGTTTCACCATGTTAGCCAGGCTGGTCTTGAACTCCTGACCTCAGGTGATCCACCCGCCTTGGCCTCCCAAAGTGTTGGGATTACAGGCGTGAACCACCGCACCTGACAGTTTTTATTTCTTAAATATAGTCATGGGTTGCTATTGCAGGATCTGGCCAGCAGCCCGCAATGCAACGGGGCTCTCTCTTTGCTCCTAGGTGGATCGGCAGGTTGAGAAATAATAAACACACACAAGATA
The DNA here is from genome assembly GCF_028858775.2 of Pan troglodytes. Lineage (NCBI taxonomy): Eukaryota > Metazoa > Chordata > Mammalia > Primates > Hominidae > Pan > Pan troglodytes. The sequence goes on from NC_072401.2 coordinate 88,670,616, forward strand.
GTGAAAGCTGGGTCCAGGGGGGTCACCGCCTTCTGGTCCCACAGTGCCAACAATGCACTGGATATACCAGCATTTATTATTAAGTTTAGTGAGGGTGGGGGTAGGTTAGTGAGGGATTTAGGGTCATTTGATTATGAGGTGAGATGGTCACATGGGGATGAAGTAATTCTTTAACATAACATTTGTATGTAGAAGTACAGTACATTTGTATGTAGAAGTACAGTATACAGAGATAAGAATTTACAATATAGTTTGTGCATCAGTAATTTCTAACAGAGCCTTAAAACAGAAACACAATCTTTCCATAAACTATGATTAGCAAGATACTAATCAGCAGTAACAATTGCAACAAAGGCTGGTTACAAACAATCCATGGAAACAGGACGTGAAGCTAGACAACTGATTAGACCAGAAATTCTCAGAAGGGAGTATGCCTTAACCCTAAAGAGGCCTAGAAGAGCCGCGGCAAGATGAGGGCGTTTATAGCCCTGTCTTATCCATATGGACAGTTGCCCCCCATGCATCCGTTTGTAGGCTTTCCATGAGGGTTGCATTCCATTCCCAGAGCTATGAACATCTGCTTTTCTGGGATAGGAATCTTGGTGATGTGAAACCTCCCTAACTGCACATCCATTCATAGGCTCTCTGCAGGGGGAAGCACATCACGCACTGTTGGCTCATTCTGGCAGTCCAGTGTGGCATTGTCTTTATACAATCCTGCATGCAATTTTGCATTTACAATAATCAGGAGCATTTCATCTTTTATTCCATAGCAGTAGTTTCAGGGGGTCTCCCTACAGGTTGCATAATGATATTTCAGTCAATGACAGACCACATATACAACAGTGGTCCCATAAGATTATAATGGAGCTGAAAAATTCCTATTGCCTAATGATGCTGTGGCCATGAAAATGTCATAGAGTAATGCATTATTCACGTGTTTGGGGTGATGCTGGTGTAAGGAACCTACTACACTGCCAGTGGTATAAAAGTATAGCACATACAATTAGGTGTAGTATATAACACCTAATAATAATAATAATAATAAATTATGGTTACTGGTTTATTTATTTACTACACTATACTTTTTTTTTTTTTTTTGAGATAGTCTCACTCTGTCACCCAGGCTGGAGTGCAGTGACTTGATCTCAGCTCGCTGCAACCTCTGCCTCCTGGGTTCAAGCAATTCTCCTACCCCAGCCTCCCAAGTAGCTGGGATTACAGGTGCCTGCCACCATACCCAGCTAATTTTTGTATTTTTAGTAGAAACAGGGTTTCACCATGTTGGCCAGGCTGGTCTCAAACTCCTGACCTGCCTGCCTTGGCTTCCCAAAGTGCTAGGATTACAGGTATGAGCCACCACGGCTGGCCTACACTATACTTTTTATTGTTATTTTAAAGTGTACTCCTTTACTTATTTTTTTTATTATATTAAAATGTACTCCTTTACTATAAAAAAAAAGTTAACTGTAAAACAGTCTCAGACAGGTCTGTCAAGAGGTTTTTCAGAGGAAGGCACTGTTATAATAGGAGGTGACAGCTCCATGCCCATTACTGCCCCTTCAGACCTTCCAGGGGGACAAGCGGCGGAGGGGGAATACAGTGGTATCAATGATCCTGACCCTGTGTAGGCCTAGGCTGATATGTGTGCTTGTGTCTTTGTGGTTAACAAAAGTTTAAAAAGTAAAAAATAAAATAAAAAAGAAAAAGCTTATAGAATAAGAAAATAAAGAAAGAACATATTTTTGTATAGCTGTACAACGGGTTTGTTTTAAGCTAAAAGTTATTACAAAAGAGTTAAAAAGTTAAAAAAATTATAAAGTTTCTGAAGTAAAAAGTTACATTACCAGTAAACTGAGTTCTTCTCCTATTTTATATCAACCAAAATAACACCCAGTTGGAAAAGAGGCAAGCAGGTTTTATTCCTGGCCAGGAATGGAGGAGGGGCTCTCACTCTCAATGCCACTTTTTCCCGATCAGTAGAGGCATGGGTTTTTTGAGGACTAAGTAGGCATGCAGCCTCAAGACACGCAGGCTCAATTCATGCATATGTCTTCATACAATCCATGTCACAAAATGGTGGACATTTTCTTTTACAGAAGGGAATTTTAGCGTTACAGTGTTATGTTAATGACCTAAAGGCAACTAGGGGGTCATCAGTTCCAGTTTGTGCCAGTTTGGGGGATTCTGATCTTCCTTTGGTATCTGGTCAGGGGTCAAGAAACTCTGGCACCACCCCAGGCCATCTTATTTCTTTAAGCAGTTGTGTCTATAAATAGACTAAAGAAAAACAATAAGAAAAAGGAACTTTCCCAGTTAATTCATCAGGACTGCCCTGGTAACAGTTAGAGTAAGCTGAGGTTAATTTATTTCTGAAGAAAGAAAAATTAGTTTTATAATTTAGTGTAGCCTACATGTACAGTGTTTATAAAGTCTACAGTAGTGTACAGTAATGCCCTAGGTATTGGGGGAACCCACCGCCAATATTTCAACATAGGTTCTTTCTATTTTCCATAAGTGTCGGCCGGCTGAGAAATAAAGAGAGATAGTACAAAGAGAGGAATTTTACAGCTGGGCCGCCGGGGGTGACATCACATATCGGTAGGGCCGTGATGCCTGCCTGAGTCTTAGACCAGGAAGTTTTTATTAAGGGTTTCAAAAGGGGAGGGGGTGTAAGAACAGGGAGTAGGTACAAAGAACACATGATTCAAAAGGCAAAAAGCAGAACTACTAGTAAGAGTCCAACAAAGATCACAAGGCAAAGGGCAAAAGCAGAACTACCGATAAGGGTCTATGTTCATTGGTGCACATATTGTCTTGATAAACATCTTAAACAACAGAAAACAGGGTTCAAGAGCAGAGAACTGGTCTGACCACAAATTTACCAGGGTGGAGTTTTTCCCCACCCTAGTAAGCCTGAGGATACTGCAGGAGACCAGGGTGTATCTTAGTCCTTATCTCAACCACATAGGACAGACATTCCCAGAGCGGCCATTTATAGACCTCCCCCAGGGAATGCATTCCTTTCCCAGGGTATTAATATTAATATTCCTTGCTAGGAAAAGAATTTAGCGACATCTCTCCTACTTGCATGTCCGTTTATAGGCTCTCTGCAAGAAGAAAAATATGGCTCTTTTTGCCCGACCTTATGTTTGCCTTCCCTTGTTCCATAAAAATCGCTGTTATTCTGTTCTTTTTCAAGGTACACTGATTTCATATTGCTCAGAGACACATGTTTTATAATCAATTTGTACAGTTAACACAATTATCACAGTGGTCCTGAGGTGACATACATCCTCAGCTTATGAAGATAACAGGATTAAGAGATTAAAGACAGGCATAAGAAATTATATAAATATTATTTGGGAACTGATATATGTCCATATTAAAATGAAATCTTCACAATTTATGTTCCTCTGCCATGGCTCCAGCCGGTCCTTCCATTCGGGGTCCCTGACTTCCCACAACATCTCTCCCTTTCTTTTTATATAAATGTGCCATGGCAATGAAGGCTTGTTCATTCTCTTCATTTTGATGCAGGATTCTTTGACTGATCTAGCACACTAAAAACAAGCCAATTAAACAGAGAAACATAATTCCAACGTTACTACAGTGGAGCCCCTAATAGACTTAATCCAAGTTGTGGGGTTTAGTCCATAAAGACTTTCTGCCACCTGATCTAACGTCTCAGCTCCAGGCACAATGGATAAATGAGCTTGAGAGGCTTCAAATATTTGTTTCTTTAATTTAGTTATGTCCAAGGATAAATTATCTTCCCTACCCAGAAGGTGTCCTTTGACCATTTCCCATGAATGATCAATCTCGTAGGAATATGGTGTGATACAGAAATCAGAAGTATTCCAATCGCATTGCATTTGCATGCGATGTTTGAGACTCATTAGCCGATCTCCAAGCCAAATAAAAGACTGTCTTAAATCATTAATTTGATTAGCTAATTTTTGATCAATGCCCTGTTGAGCATTCCACATTTGGGTGGAATTGGCTTGCCAATCATTAACAAAATGAGCCGTTTGAATAGATCGGTGTAATGCCACTCCGGCAGTGGTGGCCAGTGCAGTGACTAATTAGGCCCATGATCACAGCGATTAAAGTGAAAACAAATCTCTTAGATCTTTTGAGAATTTGTTGTTAACACTTCATTAATTACATGTACTGAGGGGGAAGATTCCCAAGGTCTGGGTAAAGTTACTGGTATCCAGATTCCTTCTTGAGCTCAAAGCAACATTACACTTTTCCTGGAGTCAAAATGGGGGTTAACACAAGTGTATAAATGACAATGCATTGGACAGTTTGATTGTTTGTCCAAATTTTGATATTGCCCACTAACAGCATGTAAGAAGGCTTAACACAACTCTGTATAGGAATAGTCAGGCTGGAGGTAAACAAAGCAGAATGTCTGAATCTACATTGATACTGAGGGAGAGGAGCGGTGGTGGCAACGCCCGATGTTCTCTGCTGTAAAGAAGCAATCCAAGGTGCCCGGGGATGCCAAAGAGGTAGAGGGGCATACCTGGGCTGAGAAGAATTATCATAATGCCAACTGGAGTCCCATAAAGGGGGATCAGCATCAAAACGAGGAAGAGGGTTCAAAGGGGATTTATCATGGGGTTCAGAATCACAGATGCGAGGGGCGGTAGTGGGGACAACAGACAGAAAATTTCTCCTTCCCAGAGTGCATTTCTCTGATTTCTCCTGGGACAAACCTGAGAAAAATTTTCTGCTTTCAAAAACTCATGTGATTTGGTTTGGCTCACCACGATAATCTCCCTTTTTAAAAGTCAACTGTGTCATATAACATACCCTCATCCCAGGGCAAAATCCATGCTATTCACAGTCATTGGGATTATGCAGGGCATGTACACCAGGAAAAAGTAGTCTTGGTGCCATCTTAGAATTCTGCTGGCCACACATTGTTTCACTACAACCGTTATCAGAGAGACAGCGATATCCAAGGAGCAGGAGAAGCAAGAGAGCTCTAAAAAAGAGACCGAGAAAATCAGCCAAAGAAGTCAGAGAAAAACTGGGAGGAACTGAAAAATACAACCTCCTCACATGAGAGGCCTTCTAGCTGATGATTAAGACCATGGATACTGTAGCTGAACTGACAACTCCACCATTTATTCCTTGGCTGTGTGGCCTTGGATGACAAGGTATTGACACTTTACAGTTGCTTATCTTTAAATTGTAGCCAGTTGAAATCCCTACCTCACAGGATTTTTTGTGATGATTAAATGAGTAAATGGATGTAAGGTTTGTAGGAAAGTGTATCAGAGAATAATAAGCCCTCTATATGTGTTTGCCAATGTTTGAAAGGATTAAATCCCTTTTATATCATATTGATTAATGGAGCATATAATTTCTATTCTCATTGGACCTTTAAAGATTCTTTTTATATCACCAGTTTCCATCTAGCATCGCTCTGGAGATGTACAAGGGGCTTAGTAAAGGTTGATAGAAACAAACCAATTATGTAATCATAAATAATGCAATAGATGAATATAATACAATTATATGTAGCCATTAAGATTAAGAATAATTTAGGTGGTATGGTTCTTTTTAAAAATTTAAACATTGGCAGGGCCTGGTGGCTCAGGCCTGTAATCCCAGCACTTTGGATGGTCAATGGGAGGACGGCTTGAGCCCAGGAGTTAGAGACCAGCCTGGGCAACATGACAAGATCTCATCTCTACAAAAAAAATACAAAAAATTAGCTGGTCTTGGTGGTGTGCACCTGTGGTCCCAGCTACTCAAGAGGCTGAGGTGCAAGGACTGCTTGAGCCTAGGAGGTTGAGGTTGCTGTGAGCTGTGATGTAGCCACTGCACTCCAGCCTGGCAAAAGAGCAAGGCCCTATCTAAAAAAAAAAAAAAAAAAAAAAATTAAAATTTAAACGTTTAAAAATTATGGGCCAGGCATGGTGACTATGCCTGCAATCCCAGCACTTTGGGAGGCCAAGACGGGTGGATCCCCTGATGTCAGGAGTTTGAGACCTTGAGACCAGCCTGGCCAACATGGTGAAACCCTGTCTCTACTAAAAATACAAAAAAAATTAGCCAGGCATGGTGGCAGGCACCTGTAATCCCAGGTACTCGGGAGGCTGAGGCAAGAGAATCATTGAATCCCTGAGACAGAAGTTGCAGTGAGCCAAGATCGTGCCACTGAAATCCAGCCTGGGTGACAGAAAAGGATTGCGTCTTGAAAAAAAAAATTATGGTGAAATATACATAATATAAAGTTTACCATTTTAACTATTTTTAAGTGTAAAGTTCAGTAGTATCAACTACATTCATATTTTGCAGCCATCACCACCATCCATCTCTACAACTTTTTCATCTTCCTAAACTGATACTCTGTACCCATTAAATAATAACTCCCCATTCTCCATTCCCCTCAGCCCCTGAAACTACCATTCTACTTTCTGTCTCTGTGTATTTGATCACTCTAGATACCTCGTATGAGTGGGATCATACACTATTTATACTTTGTACTTTTGTGACTAGCTCATTTCACTTAGCATAAAGTCCTCAAGGTTCATCCATGTTGTAGCATGGTGTCAGAATTTTCCTCTTGTTTAAAGCTGGGTAGTATTCTACTGTATGTATATGCCACATTTTGTTTATCCATTCATCCATTGATGGATATTTGGGTTACTTCCACTTTTTGGCTACTGTGAATAATGCTGCTATGAATATGGGTGTACCAATATCTATTTGAGTTTTCTTTTCAATTCCTTTGGGTATATACCCAGAAGTGAAATTGCTGGATCATATGGTAATTCTGTTTACATGCAATGGTTATTTTAATATTGTATCTTGCCCCCCTTATATTTAGTTCAAAATCTGAGAACTCATCACTATGCTGTACTCTCTTATTGCCTCAAGACTTGTGCACTTTATAATTTTAGATACTCTTGTAAGCACTGGAAATCCTTTCTGAAATAAAGGTGGGTAGAAAGTAATCAATAAATACCAGCTATAATATGTTAACTTCACTTTTTCCATGGTCAATAATAGATAATCTATACATAACTATTAAATACATGGCTCAGATAAATGTACTTATAGCAATTTGAAATTTTGCATGGTTTTATATTGTGACTGTATATATGCCTGTATTGTGAAATTTAATAGCATACATATATTTATCTTTATTTATAAATTGGTTATTTTATAACTTACTATTTTCTTCTGTGCTCTATCCTCCACTTCAGTGCTAGTTTTGTCTTTCTCAACCACAGATCTGATCTCGTTGGTTTTATGTACTCTACTCTTGCATGGCTTGCCTCAATAAAATCCAAATCTGTCAACATGTTTTTCGAAACTCTGTACTATTGGGCCCCAAACATCTTTTCCAAGCTGTTATTCCCCCAGATTCCCAGGTGCATGATCCATGTTGACCCTGGATGACTTACCATGCTACAAATGCACAACTTGTAAAACATTTTGTACCAACATGCATGTTTGTTCCCTGTGGCATATTCTTGCACCTCCTCCTCTTTAATATCCTTAATTGCATCTCCTCAGCAAAGATTTTCCCTGTCACCCAAAATTAATCATGCTGTCTATTCACAAAGCACTTGGTTAGTAACTTTTCAAAGGGACTAACCCTATTTTTCTTTGAGTGAGTTGTTATTTACAAACAGGCTGGATTCGCTGATCTGTTGTAAACATCTTTAAAGCAAGGATCACATCTTCCTCTCTGATTTTTCTACATTCTAGCACCATGTATTTCCTATCAAAGTTGCCGAGTGAATATCTTTTCTTGAATGAATTGTAGAAAAAGCCTTGTTTTGGCTTGAAAAAGTCTATGAGTTGTTGTAGTTTATCTTGAATATTTCTATATTAAATTCACCAGCATAGAAAAGAATACTCTCAAATGTGCAATATTGTTAGATAACAAGGTACACTGGAACTGCAATATTGTTTGAAATATTTAAATCACATCATTCCATATTGAATTCAACATCAAGTGGTCTTTTTTTTTTCCTGCTACATAGGTAATACAGGATAGTTTTGATGACTGAAAAATAGCCTATGTTTCCAGACTAGATTAGAATGTGGGGAGAAGCTTAGAAAGAGAAGGCTGAAAAGAGAAAGAGAACAATGGAAGAGAAGTAGAGAACTAAATGCATCAAATTAATTGAACGAAGTCTGAGCTAATTAGTAAAGAGCCATCAGAAGGAAAGAAACAGAAAGTCAAAAAATCCAGGGCTGGGTGCGGTGACTCACGACCATAATCTCAGCACTTTGGGAGGCCGAGGCAGGCTGATCACTGGAGGCCAGGAGTTCGAGAGCAGTCTGGCCAACATAGTGAAACCCTGTCTCTACTAAAAGTACAAAAATTAGCTGGATGTAGTGGTACATGCCTATAAACCCAGGTACTCAGGAGGCTGAGGCTGGAGAATCCCTTGAACCCGGGAAATGGAGGCTGCAGTCAGCCAAGATCACACCACTGCACTCCAGCCTGGGTGACAAAGGGAGACTCTGTCTCAAAAAGAAAAAGAAAAAGTGAAAAATCCTAGTTATTGGAATTAGGTATGGGAACAGGCAATTTGGTTTTCAGTGTTGTTTGGGAATATTTAAGTCTTAATTTATACAAGTTAGCCTCACATTTAAAAGTAAGAAGATCTCTATTGAGATAATGGATCATTACTGGAGTGCAATTGGTAAATGACTTCACTTTTCATAAGTGTTTTGTTGTGAATTTATGAATATTCTCTAGCTGCTCACTGGGTTTGTGAAGTTAGTTTGAATGAGACATGATTGCACCCTAGGCAAGTCAGAATGTACTTGCTTTGATTTCACTGTGATTACTTTTACTATAAAAGATTCCCATTAAATACAAGTAAGTTCCCACTTAACTTTCCTGTAATTCCACCCTTGCTGCAAGCAGCTGACAGGCAAATTTGATCAGATGTAATACATCCAATCAGATAAAGAAGGGGTTTCAGCAAAACACTTGGCAGATTTGAAGAGCTGAATAGAAAAGGTCATGAGCTGTCTGAAAACTTTTAGACACAAGAGGAAGCAAATAGTAGAAAGCGTGAGAGCACTCTTAGGACAGGGATTGGCATTTCCCCCTTACGGTTTCTCACGTAATTTGTGAAGACATAAACACAAGGGTAACTGTTAAATTTGTTGTAATTATCACATGTACAGAACAGCCCAGTTCACATAATGCTGCACTAAATTCAAAGTTAGTGTTATAAAAAAAGATGCCTCTAAAACATATGAATTACCTAGGAGTTTTTTAAAAATGCAGATTCTGATTTTGTAAGTTTGAGATGGGTTGCAACAGTTTGTATTTCCAACATGCCTTTCATGCGGCAGCCATGCTGCAAGGGCATGTTTAAAGTTCCCCATTTACACAGGCCATGAGCCCCGAAACACCCATCAGCAATCCTGGGATGGGTGTTTCGGGGCTCATGGCCTGTGTAAATGGGGAACTTCAATGTTAGATGTTCATTCCATCTTTGGAAACATTATTATATAGATCATATAAGATTTAGATTAGAAACTAACCAAGCATTTTCTCTTCAACCATACATTTACTCTGCTACTCCTTTAAGCTTTGCATACAGTTGAAGATTGGCTGTACCTATACCACCCTCAGATCTGAGCAAGTGAGGGCCTTACCCCAGTCCTGTGCCTCATAGAGCCTTATTCTTTGGGGTGCCCTCTTTGAAATTTTCCAAGTCCTCTTCGGATGCCTGCTCTGTTTTTTCTCTCTGGGGTACTCTCCCTTTCTCTCCCTGTGTATAAGGTTGACCAGATGTTCTGGGAAGCTCTGCAACTTGTAACTATAGGATCATCCTGGGGTCTTGTTTCCAGGCTTTCGTTTCAGGAGGGTGGCCTGGAGAGCAGACTGCTACTTCTGGTTGGCAAAGTATTTCTTTTGCAGGATTACATGAAATTTGGCTGCCAGAATGATGCTGACATGCTGATTTTGGATAATTCTCACTCACATTGCGCATAGATCTAATTTAGGGTTGTAAGCTATCTAAGGTCCACTGCCCAAGCCGCATGTGTTGACCCATGCATCCACTCGCACTTTGTTCTGAGTATGATGACACTTCTGCTATATAACATCCAAGAGCTGCAGGGTGACATCAGATGTCCTTACCCCGCTTGCCAATGGCATTCAGGAAAATCATCCTATCCCCTCTGCAGGTTCTATGCCATGGGTCAGGCAGTCCTTTTGGCTGGGGGTTGGGGGGTGGTTGCACTTATCTCTTCTGAGGGCTTTTAAGACTATTGCTTCTTCACAACAGTGGGCCTTTCTGACTGATGTGATGATGCTGTGTTCTCTTCTCCCTGGTCAATGTTAAGCTCTCCTAGAGGAGGGACAGACATTCCTTGTGCAAATGGGGCTGTTCATTTTGTTCTGTCCACAATCCCCTCTCTGCTGCTGGTGGTGTATGGGAGGTAGGGTACAGTCAAGAGCGGCAGAGATCAATTCTAGAAATGTAATGATGATGGCCTAAAAAGTTCAAGACAAGACATAGTTGAAAGATGTGTTGTTCTATGTGATGCTATAACATTCTAAATGATAAATTTAAAATGAGCAATAAACAACGAATCATTCATGTTTTCTCGTATGTATACCCTGGGTAAGACTTGAATTTGTGATTATCATCAAACATTGTACCAGTAACAATTGTACTGTATTGAACTGTGTTGTACCAGTAACAATCTTTGAGTGATTGTCTCTGAGTGATACCCAGTATTCATGGGTAGCACAATGGATGATGCAATGTCAAAAGGCATAATGTAGCCAAGATTAAATAAATGGTAGCAGGGTATTGGAAAGGGGTGAAGATTCATATTATTTTATTACAAACATATTACAAAGAGCCATGGCATTATGAATAATAACAGCATTGCTACCCTTTCTTGTGGTAAAATATATGAAATTAGCTAGGAATGGCTCATTTGATAAAAAAGAAATGATTCCTGGACCAAAGAGATAGTACCAGGATGCCGAGAAGAATCTTTACATGTACTGACCAGACAATAAATACACAAATCTTCCTATTATTCTAAATCTTTATCAAAAAATCACTATACTGCATGCACATGGACCTATAAATTTTATAAAGCATTTTTAATAAAAGTGTTTATATAGACAGAAGCCCTGCAAAAAATATTTGTCTGGTGATCTGCGCACCCTAGCAGTAGCCCTTGGAACTGGGATTTTCGTGGAAGAGAGGGCTCTTAGAGAGAATTATAGATGAAGATTGTCACAGGAAAACATTTGGAAGCTCAGGTGGAGCTTTTTTTTTTTTTTGAGACGGAGTCTCACTCTGTTGCCTAGGCTGGAGTGCGGTGGCGTGATCTTGGCTCACTGCAACCTCCGCCTCCCAGGTTCAAGTGATTCTCCTGCCTCAGCCTCCTGAGTAGCTGGGATTACAGGCATGTACCACCATGCCCAGCTAATTTTTGGGTATTTAGTAGAAACAGGGTTTCGTCATGTTGGCCAGGATGGTCTCGAACCCCTGACCTCAGGTGATCTGCCCCCCTCGGCCTCCCAAAGTGCTAGGATTACAAGCATGAGTCACCATGCCTGGTTGCAGGTGGAACTTTTAAGGAGGAGGTCTACACTCAAAATATGCCAGAAAAATGGACAAAGAGGGATGAATACTTTGCTCGCACATTTCTCTGAGCTTCATTCATAAAAGATTAAAACAAAAATGGAATTAAAATAAGAAATTTTCTGCTTTGAACACTGGAATTTAAGAGGTTTTTATTTTGTCAATATGTATATAATAAAATATTTTTTAGTTGCCTGTGTATGGTAATAGTTCGTCCGCAAAATGTTCTTTCTCAGCATGCTCTTCCCTGACTCTACTACTTTAAATGCTCTCTCTCGTATTTGCAGTCCCTTTATTGTTTGTCCCACCTACTAGAATGTGAGCTCTGTTAAGACAAGGAGTTTGCCTTATTCGTAGATGTTTCCCTGGGCCTAGAACTTTGAGGGCACTCAGTATTTGTTAAATTAATATTTAAATAGATGAACTAAGAAATATTGGAAACATCCTAAGTGCCTATCAAAAGGGAATGGTTAGAGTACCATTTTAGTACTGTGTACTCATGAAAAAAAGTTGAATTCTCTATACTGAAACAAACAGCTGTTTGTGATAAGCTGGTAAGCTAAAAGAGCAAGTTACAGAACATAATGTATGGTATGAAACTACTGATATGACCCATGCAATAAGAATATAATGTATTTGTCATGAACATGCATCAGTAAGAGACTGGAAGATTGTGCATTGACAGTGTGACCTCTGGGAAATGGGATTGCTGGGGGTAAGCTTCTATTTTTTACTTTCCATGTTTCTCTTTTGAATTTTTGTAACCATACTTTAAAAATAATACATTTTACTCATAAATTTCTTGATTATAAGGCAAGAAATTAAAAGAATGTTATGAAAAAAATTATTGCCGGTGACTAAGAAAAAAATTAGAAACAATAGCACTATGCTTAATCTCACACATAGAAAGGGCTCAGTAAGTTCCAGTTGATAAACCAGCACTCCTGCTGTCAAAGAAACCAGAGTTGAGAAAACCCCTGGATTCATTTAATAACTGCCAGATGTAGCTGTTACCATCCACATCCTTGGTTCTTGAAGGACACTCATAGAGACAGAGTTTAGAAGTCAAACGTTTTATTTTATAACTACAAGAGGTTATTTTTTTAAAGCACAATGACATATTTATTTTTAGTGAATTGTTTTTGTTAGTGACTTTTAAAAAAATCATTTGTTTTTAATAAAAACAAGAAGATAGTCCACGCAAAAGCATTCTATAATACATGTGAAAAACACACAAAACAAGATTAGTCTTGATGTAGTGGGAGTTGGATTATTTTTTCTATTAAAAAAAAAAAGGCTGGGCACGGTGGCTCACACCCGTAATCCCAGCACTTTGGGAGGCCGAGGCGGGTGGATCACGAGGTCAGGAGATCAAGACCATCTTGGCTAACATGGTGAAACCCCGTCTCTACAAAAAATACAAAAAATTAGCCGGGCGTGGTGGCAGGCGCCTGTAGTCCCAGCTACTCAGGAGGCTGAGGCAGGAGAATGGCGTGAACCCGGAAGGTGGAGCTTGCAGTGAGCTGAGATCATACCACTGCACTCCAGCCTGGGCGACAGAGTGAGACTCCATCTCAAAAAAACAAAAAACAAAACAAAACAAAACAAAAACCAAAAAACCTGTCTTTCTTCCTTTTCTTCTCTTGGGTCCATTGTTTCTTATGTAATAGCCAGTACAGTTCCTTTTCCTGTGTTAGCTTTAATTTTTGAGCCTAAAATTGTCTAAACATCTCTGGGACCAAGGATATATGAAAGCATAAATTACAAAGAAAGAGGTTATCATGGGGCTAGAACTTAAAATTCTCAGATTTAAAATAGAGTCGGTCACCTTTCATAACGTATCTTATAAGACTATAAAAAGGGAGGAAATATAGAGGGTCCACTTTTGGTGGACTTCAGAGTTATACAGAAGACAGAATCAAGTAATAAAGTCCAGAATAGAGTTGCACCGTTTTGGGCTAATGAAAAAGGAAGAGGCTAGGGAAATCTTTCAAATGCTGAATCTTAAAATATGTCCAGGTTGAGATAAAGCTACCTGCTGCAACTTGATCTCTTAGCTGTGCACTCATTCTGTGTTCTTGTTGATATTCTGTGGCATGGCTACAGATTGGAATGCTACTTGAACAGTCTTAAACCTTCCCTGTGTAAATAAGTTCTCTTTGTATTTACTTTTAGGGAGGTAGCTTTTGTCCACCTTTAAATGGAAAAATAAAATATCTTAAAGAAAACCTTTTAAGTATGTTTATGTAAGCACAGAAGTTTTTAAGAGGCATGAAAGGAAAAACAGACCTATGAAAAACTACGTTAATATTCTTGAGAAACAGGAAGACAGGTAATTAATCTTGTTCGTTTGACTGCTGCTAGTGCCAAACCAATGTTTTTAATATTATCAGGACTGAAAAAATGTGAAATAAAGCTTTGCAGCATTGATTCTAAACCATTCATATCATTATCATGCATACATCTCTGGCTGGAGCTTATTTATTCATTTCATTTTGATTTTGTGGCCAACCACTGCTTCAAATTGAATATTCTGCATACGATTTAAAATCGCTGAGGCGCGTTCAGGAAGAAACCTGTACAAAAAAGAAAAAAAAATTGAAAAATTTTCCATTTAAAATCTTTGACAACAGAGTTCTTTTTTTGGTCATTTATTTAGAATACTCTGAGAGTTATCTGGTTTGCGTTTAATTTTCCTCCGTTCTTTTCTTCCCTTGCAACCACCTCTCTTTTACGTGTGCATCTTTCTTTTTCTTTTTTTTTTTTTGACATAACTTCATAGTGGACTTCATTAGGAAAAGTGTAAAAACATTCAAATTCATAAAATTGAAATGAGACAGTAAAATTATGCCTTGTGGCTATAGTAATTGCTATAGTAATCACAAGTAAGGTAAAGTCTAAATTATTGCCTAAACACAGAGGTTGCAGTGAGCCGAGATCACGCCATTGCACTCCAGCCTGGGCGACAAGAATGAAACTCCATCTCAATAAATAAATAAATAAATAAATAAATAAATAAATAAATTATTGCCTAAACAAACACTATTTTGTCAGGCTTCTGCTGCAAGCCCAAGGCAGAAAACATTGCAGTTATTAGAAGTCAGCCCAATTATGAATCTGCATTTGAAGCTGGAAGAAAGGGAAAAAAGTGTGTTCTGATTACAGCATCAAGTCATTCTAGCCTGCAAAACAGTAACTTTATTAATGTCTTGCAGCAGAGTACATTAATAATTGTAACCATGCATTAAAACTCTCATTTCATGTCAAAAAGAGAGTAATCAGTTTTCCTCATGATTTATGTTTTACTGAATTTCATACAGTTTGTCCCTCTGAAAATGTTTTTAGAAACATTCCTTCTCCAAGGAGTGCATCTTAAGATACCCAGGTTGCTTACGACAGGTCATCTTTGGTCATTTTAAATCAATCTGTCTGAACCTATGTGTGCACATTTGTAATATTCATAGTTCAAATTGGATGCAAATATAAATAAAGCACTGATACATACCACTCTTCTCACTCTCTTATCTGATATGAGTAAAGATCTAAAACTGAAGGTCTGAGCTCATTGCTGAAACTGCTGATTAATCTTGATGCTAAAGCTCACCAAGAGACACCACCAGAATCCATTCTATGCAAGCCTTCACCTCTCCTTTACTATTTACTGAATATCTATTATGCACTCTATAACAAGGTAAACTAAAGTACTTGAAAAATAGCTATTGTCTTTGATATTGTTTAGCTGATAGGCTAAAATGGTCATCTTAAAACAATTATTGAAAAATATCAGCCATCTAGAATTAAGGGCTATAACTGGAAGGAGGATTCACATGGGCTGGGATAGTGGAGGAAAGCTTCAAAAGGACAACTGATGTCCAGGAATGCATAAGAGATGAGTAGGCAACTGAAAGGAAGAGAGTGGCCGGCCCGGTGGCTCACGCCTGTAATCCCAGCACTTTGAGAGGCACAGGTGGTCAGATCATGAAGTCAGGAGTTCGAGACCAGCTTGACCAACATGGTGAAACCCTGTCTCTACTAAAAATACAAAAAAATTAGCCAGGCATAGTGGAACATGCCTGTAATCCCAGCTACTCAGGAGGCTGAGGCAGGAGAATTGCTTGAACTCAGGAGGTGGAGGTTACAGTGAGCTGAGATCAAGCCACTGCACTCCAGCCTGGGCAACAGAGTGAGACCCAATCTTTAAAAAAAAAAAAAAACAAACAAGGAAGACAGTATGTGAATGTAAAGAGGCAGAAATAACATTCTGCAGAGAAAGTCATATTGAAAATCACTTGGGTATTGTTGACTAATACAAGATTTACTTCCTTGTTTTGGGGGTAGGTGGGTGAAAGATGGAATGAGCAAAGGGGCAGGGAAGATCTGGCTGAAAGAAGGACAAGGATAAGAAGAGAGCTCATGTGGGCCTTTTAACTACCCTCACAAAGAAACCTTCATGCTAGTAATTGCATCTGCTCGTAAAATTGTGTCTCTCTATAAAAGGAATTAAATGCAAAGAAGATTAACAATATATACCTGTTGCCTAGTTACAAACCACCATGACAGCTTCAAAGGATACAAAAGACTTTGAGACTCTTGTTTATTTTACTGGGATACTATTCTCCAACTCAGGCAGAATAATTGTTTTTATCACCTTGGTCATATGCATGTATATGCATGTAATTTTCAATATTAATATGACTTGCTTTGGGCCCCAAGAGAGTAGGGGTTCCATGAAACTCACTTCCTACAGTGCTTAGTACCAAGACACTAATTTAGTCAACTTTTACTTTTTTTCATTTTTTTAAAAAATTTATTTTTCCGAGACAGAGTCTCCTGTTGCCCAGGCTGGAGTGCAGTGGCACAATCACGGTTTACTGCAATCTCCGCCTTCCGGGTTCAAGGGATTCTCCTGCGAGTGCCTGGTATTACAGGTGCAGGCCACTATGCCTGCTAATTTTCATATCTTTAGTAGAGCTGAGGTTTCACCATGTTGGCCAGGCTGGTCTCGAATGCCTGACCTCAAGTGATCTGCCTGCTGTGGCCTCCCAAAGTGCTGGAATTACAGGCGTGAGACACCACACCCGGCCTAGTCAACTCGCGAGATGATGTTGCTTGGGGGTCAAGGTTCTCCTTATGTTATCTCAAGTCAGTCTATTTAAGCTAAAACCAAATACTGAAATTGATACACCAATGCAGTTTGTACCCTGTTCTCAAATTGTTCTATTTCAAGTTTGTTCATAGTTTATATGGATTTGTTTCAAAAAGGCCCAAGGCTTATGAAGTTAGTACAGATATCTTCTCACTGACACAATTTCAATTTAGAAACTGCTCCTCAGAAGAAAGCTGAGAGAGTATTTCCTCTGGGAAATTGTTGCTGTTGCTATTTCATATAAATTCTGTTCTCTAAGACTTTAACATTTGAAGTCTATACATTTTCAGTGACAGGGGCTTTGTTTGTATTACATTATTTTATTCTTATGTCATCCTTATAAAGAAGATATTATCAGCATATTCATTTGGCCAGGTGCAGTGGCTCATGCCTGTAATCCCAGCACTTTGGGAGGCCAAGGCAGGAGGACTGCTTGAGGCCAGGCATTCAAAACCTTTGTTGCCTGGGCAACAAAGTGAGACTGTCTCTACTAAATAAATAAATAGGCTGGGCTTGGTGGCTCACACCTGTAATCCCAGCACTTTGGGAGGCCGAGGCGGGCGGATCACCAGGTCAGGAGATTGAGACCATCCTGGCTAACAGGGTGAAACCCCGTCTCTACTAAAAAAACAAAAAAACAAAAAAATAAGCTGGGCATGGTGGCAGGCGCCTGTAGTCCCAGCAACTAGGGAGTCTGAGGCAGGAGAATGGCATGAACCCAGAAGGCGGAGCTTGCAGTGAGCCAAGATTGTGCCACTGCACTCCAGCCTGGGCAACAGAGCGAGACTCTGTCTCAAAAAAAATAAAAATAAAAATAAATAAATAAATAAATAAATAAATAAGACATTCTAAAGACATTAAAAGGATAATAAGGGAATGTTATGTACAAATTTATGCCAAAGAAATTCTACAACTTAGATGAAATGGACAAATTCCTTGAAAGACACACATTACCAAGAATTAATAAGTAAATTGAATAGCCATGTAGCTATTAAAGAAATTAAATTTGTAATTAAAAACTTTCCCATAAAGAAAATTAGAGGCCCAGGAATCTACCAAAAAAAAAAAAAAAAGCTTATCGAGTTTAGCAAAAAGAGGTTTAGCAATTTAGCAAGACTGCAAAATATGAGATCAAATTACAAAAATCCAATATATACTGACAACAAACAATGGGAAATATAAAATTTTTTAAAATGCCATTTGCATTAGCGTCAAAAACCGTCAAATAGGGCTGGGCATGATGGCTCATGCCTGTAATCCCAGCACTTTGGGAGGCTGAGGCAGGTGGATCACATGAGGTCAGGAGTTCGAGACCAGCCTGGCCAACATGGTGAAACCCTGTCTCTACTACAAATACAAAAAATTAGTTGGGCGAGGGGGCAGGTGCCTGTAATCCCAGCTACTTGGGAGGCTGAGTCAGGAGAATCACTTGAAGCCAGGAGGCAGAAGTTGCAGTGAGCCAAGATCACGCCACTGCACTCCAGCCTGGGCAACAAGGGTGAAACTCTGTCTCAAAAAAAAAAAAAGAAAAGAACCCGTGAAATACTTTGGAATAAATCTGACAAAATATGTGCAAGACTTAAACACCAAAAACTACAAAATACAATTTAAAGATTTAAAGATTTTGAAGAAGATTTTAAAAATAGACATTATGTTCTTGGATTAGAAAACTCAATATTGTTGATATGTCAATTCTCCCCAATTGATCTATAGATTCAGTGCAATCCCAACCAAACTTCCAGCAGACTTTTAAAAATGGAGTCTTTATTATTAACTACTTCACTATATTGCATTCTTTTTAAACTGTGTTTCCTTTAGTTAGAATAGTCTTCAGCAAAGTTTGGGCAGAGACAGTAGATTTGGTAGAGAAAATGAATCATTCTCTTTTTATAGACTGGGTAGGAAAATAACAGAGGAAATAACTGTTCTCCCCAGGGTTGGAGAGTTTCCATGCCAATTTTCACAACTGAAAGATGCTCCATAATAATAGCTCTATTGGGCCAGGCATGGTAGCTTATGACTGTAATCCCAGCACTTTGGGAGGCCGAGACAGGAGGATAACTTGAGGTCAGGAGTTCGAGTCCAGCCTGGCCAACATGGGGAAACCTGTCTCTATCAAAAAATACAAAAATTAGCTGGGTGTAGTGTGGCAGCACATACCTATAATCCCAGTTACTTGGGGGTCTGAGGCACGAGAATTGCTTGAACCCAGGAGGCAGAGGTTGCAGTGAGCCAAGATCATGCCACTGCAACCACCGCAATCCAGCCAGGGTGACAGAGTGAGACTCTGTCTAAAAAAAAAAGAAAAAGAAAAAAAAAAAAAGCTCTATTGGTGTTTTAGTATTTGGGTGTTCTGTGCTGTACTTACTTCTGTAGTCTCAGAAAGATATTGGTATATGATGGAACAAAAATCATTTTCTTATTGGTAAGTATTCCATCTATCAGACTTCTTACAACTTCATCTGTCTCCAATACAGGCCATAATCTGTGATTAAAAAGAGGAAAATATTATTTTTATTTTCTAAAATTTTAATTTTATAAGTAAATGATGGCAGGAAAATTATCCTATATTTTTACTAAATTTAGAATGAAGATTTAAAATATTCCAGGATTTGCTGCATTAATGCCACCCTACCCACTTCCTCCACATCCCATGTTGATGTTTTGTTATCAGAAACTTATACTTTCATATCCAGTAGATGTGTTTCATAGCTCACTTAGTCAAAATATCAAAATGGTGGCAAGGCATTAGATGGTAAGGAGTAGAGGAGCCAGACAAGAAAGAGGAATGGCTAGGATTAATCATGGGACAGGAAGGAAACATCTGACATCTCAAAGCCTGTTGGATGCAAGGAGAAAATTCTATAGCTAAGTATACTTTCTTTCTTGTGGAGGTATTCCATAAAGCTGGATTGTTTTGAGGTCGTCATTTTGTCAGAGGCGTTTAAATCAGAGCAACTCCATCTTGAATAGGGTCTGGGTAAAATAAGGCTGACACCTACTGGGCTGCATTCCCAGGAAGTTAAGGCATTCTTTGTCACAGGATGAGATAGGAGGTTGGCACAAGATTCAGGTCATAAAGACCTTGTTGATAAAATAGGGTGCAGTAAAGAAGCCGGCCAAAACCCACCAAAACCAAGATGGTGATGAAAGTGACCTCTGGTTGTCCTCACTGCTCATTATAAGCTAGCTATAATACATTAGCAAGCTAAGAGACACTTCTACCAGCACTATGGCAGTTTACAAATACCATGGCAATGGCAGGAAGTTACCCTATATGGCCTAAAAAGGGGAGGAAATCTCAGTTCTGGGAATTGCTCACCCCTTTCCCGGAAAACTCATGAATAATCCACCCCTTGTTTAGCATATAATCAAGAAGTAACTCTAAATACCCTGGTGGAGCAGCTCAAGCCATTCCTCTCCATGGAGTAGCTGTTCTCTACTCCTTTACTTTCCTAATAAACTTGCTTTTGCTTTGCACTGTGGCCTTGCCCCGAATTCTTTCTTGCGAGAAATCTAAGAACCCTCTCTTGGGGTCTGGATTGGAACCCCTTTCCGGTAAGAATTTCGTATTTGAGATTCACCTCTGACTTGCCTATCCTGCAGTTTAATGAGAATTTAAGAGGGGCCCAAGGAGTATGACAACTGGAGGTATGTCATACTTCCAGTTTTCCTTATACTGAAGGCTGTGTACATGTATTCTTGAGAAATATTCATAAACATAGGCTTAGTGTAGAATTGTCTGTTAGTGCAAGATGATGACAGAAAAATGGATTTAAAATGTTGTATTCAAATTAAGATGTCCAGGCATGGACTGAACAGCCAGTGAATGTAAAGGCTGGGTGAGGAGTTAGGGAGCCAGCGAATGTTAAAACTTCATTCCCTGGGATGATCTGTGGTTTGCTGAAGATTATTATGTGATTGAGTTCTCCACTGCCTTGAATAGCAAGCCAACAGAGAGTAATACAAATCAATACATTTCTAAATTACTCCGTTCTGCCCTTTCTCTCCCTGATTTCATCTACATGGATCCAACAACCCAGCCTCGGAGCCAAGTGTGACATTACATATCAATGCCTTAGCCCTTACTAAGGAAATTCACAATCTAGCAACCTGTATAAAACCAATCCCAAATATTTAGCATTGCCTGTGTCTACCCCTAAGTTAGCCCCCAGGAACCCTGTACCCAGAGTTCCATTATCCTTACTCCCCTCATCTATCATGCCTTCCCCAAGAGTGGCAGGATACCCTTAGGAAAGCTCATGGTACACGAAGCCTGAATGCCTACCAAGAGGGTTTTTATTGGGCCCAATTCCTTGTCTAAGAAAACAATCAGGAGTTGCAATAGTACTGTAGTATTTACTTACATATTGCATACTTATTAAGTACTGTGAGACAACGTAGCAAATGTAAGAAGCCACGTTTACTCACTTCTGCTTGTCAGCATAATTTCACAAAGTCCCTGACTCTGTGACAATGTGCAGCTCTCTGGAAAGATGCTTTGAAGACAATATAGGATAGAGCACATGGCCCCCACTATCAGAACAGTTCAACTGAACCTCTCTAAAGGGCTGCTCTCAGGCTATAGGCCTCCGACTGTAGTCTTCAGTAAGGCTTCTAAATAAAATTAACACCTTTAATTCTTTAAAAACTTATTTTTTTGGCCGGGCGTGGTGGCTCACTCCTGTAATCCCAGCATTTTAGGAGGCCAAGGCAGGTAGGACACCTGAGGTCAGGAGTTTGAGACCAGCCTGGCCAACATGACGAAACCCCGTCTCTACTAAAAATACAAAAATTAGCCAGGCGTGGTGGTGGGCGCCTGTAATCCAAATACTCAGGAGACTGAGGAAGGAGAATTGCTTGAACCCAGAAGGAGGAGGTTGCGGTGAGCTGAGATCGCGCCACTGTACTCCAGCCTGGGTGACAGAGTGAGACTCTGTCTCAAAAAAAACAAAAATAAAAACAAAAACTTTTTTTTTTCTTTAGTCAACAGTACCTATGGTCTAACACCATGAAGGACTCCAGTGGCAGGGAGTGATTCCAGCTGCAGAGACCACATAGCTAACTCAGGCTGTAAGAGTCAGTATCCTCAAATGAGGCGGCACTCAACAGAGAATTGTTTAGTTCTTTTGAATGAATATATTTAGGATTAATTCCCTTCCAGTAAAAAATTGGTTTCAAATCATTAAGCTTAGTATATTTTGTTAACCTGCAGCAGAATATATACTAGGATTAGAAAAATTTGTTAAGTAGATGGCTTAATTTTCGGGTTCTTATCCACACCTTCCTGCTTTTTTCTTCTCCTTTCAGGACTAATTTTTCTTCTCTTGTGGTCTCAAATCCTGTCTCACCAGAGACAAGAGTTCTTGCAGAAATTCACCTTGACTAAGGAGCTAGATACTCAATTTATTTGCTGGTCCTTGGAACATTTGCATTTTAAAGACAGGGTGGTAACGGTGATCAAATGTATGTGCTTTCTCCTGGACACAAATAAATATCCCAGTTCATCGGTGGCTAATCATTCCTGCTAGTCCCTAATGTGTTTTTCCCCTTTATTCCTTTAATTTCAAGATAATAATAATAATAAGAAAAATTATTTTTCCTTTTTCATTTTCTTCTATTAGTTGGCCTGCCTAAACATTTCTCATTAGTTTTCATATCAATTTATCATACCACATACCCATTCTAACTTGATTTTGACCTTACCTTGTGCTTGGATTTTTGGTGAACCCAGTATTCACAAAAACTGGGCAGAGACATGAGGTTTTGATACCAGTTTTTTCCAAGGCCTGAAGTTCTGATGTCAGACCTCTGTGAAAGCCAACAGCGGCAAATTTGCTGGAACTGTAAGAGAATTATTAAGCATTGTTAGCTAAGGGAGAGTGAAACCAATCCTCAGCTTTCTGTGAGAAGGCGGTATCATTTGGCTTAAGAACAAGTGGAAGCCAAAAATCAGCCACTTGTGATTTTTCTGAGAGTATAAATGGCAATTCATTTTCATTTTCTTACATGATTCAGCAGAATTGTGAACGTATCTCATTTCTTAAACAACAATAACAAAAGAACAAAAATAACTCTATTGATTGGCTTAATGTTCAGTTTTCCATCCTACATGTAAGGTTTTTCCATTGAATCTTCAAACTGTTTTCTAATCAGTTTTTATTGCTGCTTTTATTTTGAAAAATATGAATCAGGAAAAATACATTTAGAAATTCTACAAAACTGATATCTGTGTTGACAGACTTCTGTAGGACTCTGCTCATTTCTCCTCTCTCTCTCAATAACTGAGTTATTCTCTTGACAATGGTTGATAGTTTTTCTCTTGACAATGGTTGCCACTTTGGCCTCTTAATTTTATTATGAGGATCTGGAGAAGAGTTTACAGGAAAGGATATTTGGCAAATACAGCAGTAGATCCTTAACGCCTCTCACCTCCTTCCCTTTATGTCTTTGGTGGTGCATGGAGTGTGGTATCTGCAACTTTTAGTCAGGTAGAGTCGTTTTCTCTCTCTCTCTCTCTCTCACACACACACACACTTTCATGGCACAAGCACACTGTAAAATGTTTTGATCCAGGGACCACTCTGATTGTCTTATCTTGGGCACCAAGGCCATGACATAGACATGTGTTCATTTTAGCTTCTGTAGGTTTTGCTTCTTAGTCTGTGGGGTTTCTGTTTCTTATTCCAGGAAACAATGGAAACATGCTTGGCATTACTGTTTTCTCTCATTGTTCTACAGAGGAGTTTTCAGAAATCTAAAAATATCTTAAATATAATTACAACCTGGTTTCATTGTTTTAGAAAAAGTCATTTAAAAAATCATTCTAAACTACTACAAATTTAAATTCTGTAAATCCAAATCACTCTGCTCTCAGCATTGTAATCTTGAGGCAGGAGAACAGGGTCTGGAGGCAGGGAACATAAGGCCGATTCATGCTGACTTCCTAGAACTAAATCAAATGGAAACACTTCAGCTATGACAGGAAATATCCTCTCCATTTACATAGGGTGTACACTGAATAAATGACTTTGTAACTTTAATTCATCCTCTTCATTTACATAGGGCGTACACCAAGTAACCAGTGGAAACCTCTAGGGGGTATTTAAACCCCAGAAAATTCTGTAATTGGCTCTTGAGCCCCTGTGCTTGGGCCCACTCCCACCCTGTAAAGCGTACTTTCATTTTCAATAAATCTCTGCTTTTGTTGCTTCATTCTTTCCTGGCTTTGTTGGTGAGTTTTGTCCAATTCTTTGTTCAAGATGCCAAGAACCAGGACCCTCCAGTGGTAACAATTTGAAGTGTAATGCTCCCTTCAAAGTATAAAAATATATAACATGGCTGGCATGTGATACTTACCAATATGGGATGAGGTAAGGAATCCCTTCGTGGCCGCACACTGAAGCCACTGTGACGATGTGGCCATGATTTCTCTCCATCATCGATGGAAGAAGTGCTTTTGTGATCTTAAGGATCATTGCAGAAAGAAGAAAGACAATGACATAGACGTTAGGTTTCCAAATCAGGTAGTTTTATTTTTGTTAAGACACAAAGGCATTTGAGAGAACTTATACAATGAAATAAAATACTTCCAAGCATTCCATGATTAATTCTTTACAAATGATAGAAATAAAGATACAAATTTATTGGTATGGTAAGCCCCATGCCAACACTAATCTCAGTACTCCCCCTCCTTCCCTTCAGAAGGAATCAAATAGATCCTTTTTTGGATATGTCATCTAAACAATATTAAGGGAAAAATTCAGAGTTTTCAGAACTAAAATTATTCCTTATGATAATTTGGTGTCATGTAATTTTTTGGTTTGGGGCTTTATCATTCTAATTAAAAGAGTGAAATCTTGTGTAACTGTATTAAGACAGTTGAGTAGTGTAAGCTGAGAGTTCTACACCACACTAATGAATCATGATTGAATTCACTATCTCCCTATTTGTAATATTGTATATTATATGTTGATGTTACAGAAAACAAGTCTTTCTTTTTTTCCAAAAACCTCTTTTGTGAGAAACATCAATAAAATTTTATAAGAATTTAATAAATCCTATGCAAATTCATAGAACTAGAACTCCCAACCCAAGCTACCTCCAAATTCCCAACCCATAGAAACTGTGAGAGGATAGTGAACATACATTGTTGCTTTAAACCACTAAGTTTTGTATAATTTGTTATGCAGCTATAGGTAGCTAATGTATGAGGTCTCCGTGTAGTTTGGTGGGCATGGGAGCCAATTCACATATGTGAAGAGCTGGTAAAGGTAAGGGGGACACGTCTCTTTTTTTTCTTCTTTCTTCTAGAATCCAGATCTGCCCTAGATTCTACACTAATATTGAGGCACTGGAAGATTAATCATAAAAATTTCTATACAAAGGCAGTTGAAGTTGATATTTCCATCTCCCACAAAACTAACCAATTATATGAGGTCTGTATAGCTGCATTTCTCAGTTCCAGCACCCCATGGATCTAGAACTTGCCTCAGAGTCTCGTCCAAAAGTGTCCTCGATCCTACATACATCCAAGTAATTACTTCTGATGTCCTTTCCATTCTAAAATTCCACAAAATGAGGACACATTACAAAATCATGGTGTGGAGGGAAAAAAATGAAGTCACAAGTGACAGCATTGAAAAGATGTACACTGACAACCCTTAACAAACCTCCACAAACATTTGTTGAGCTCCTGGTACATGCCAAGCTTTGTGTCAGATACTGGTGGACAAGACAGACCAAGTAGCTTACATTCTGGTGTGTTGTGTCCACTTGAATTCTGTGTCCTTGTGTCAGAGACTCTGTGGCTCTTCTACTCAAACAAATTTAATGATTCTTGATTAAGGCAAAGATCTGGCCAGTTTCCTGTCCAGAAGTATGTGAACTCCGTTATAAGTTTCATGTATCTTAAGAGAAGGTGCACAAATCAGAAATGTTTCTGACTCACACTCACCCAAAAATGTCCTAGGATGTTGACCTCAAATGTCTTGGTAATCTCTTCATCCTTGGTGCTGAGAAGATCGGCTGGATATACTGTCCCAGCATTATTCACCACGATTGTTACATCACCCACTTCTTTCTTCACCTTTTGAAATTGAAAGAACACTTTCACTGGGTGTGTTATTCAAACTCAAAGTTTTGGGACCAATATAATCCAGAGATGAGAGTCTTTCTTCTACTGTATGAGGTCTCTCAGAGTTCAGGCAAGACAGACTGTTGAGCTCAAATCGTGGAGGCCAAGGGAACACTGTCATAAAGGTGGGATAAACTGTTCTTTTAACAGTACTAAATTTCAGTACCCAGCACATCATGTTTTGCAAGTTTATCAGTAAAGTGAAATTAACATTTATGTTGATAAATTCCTATATAAGTTCTGATCAAATATTTTTAAAGTGTTCATTTTTAAAAAATGTGTTTTTCTTTAAACTTTTTTTTTTTTTTTTTTTTTTTTTTTAGAGATAGGGTCTCACTATGTTGCCCGGGCTGGTCTTGAACTCTTGGTCTCATGTGATCCTTCCACCTTGGCCTCACAAAGTGCTGGGATTACATGTGTGAACCACCGCACCTGGTCTAAAGTGCTGGTTGAGAAATCCTGGTTTCATAACCTAATAACTACATGACCTGGGTCTGGCTTAACCTCTCTGAGTCATAATTTGCTTATCTGTAAAATGAAGTTTACAGAGTTATTGTAGGGATTAAATTAAAAAATGTAAAGTTTGTTAGAGTGCTTAGTTCATTGTGATTATTTGGTATTTACTCTTTTAAAATAATTGTGATAATAATTATTAATATTACATTTTCTACAAAGACTACATTAACACCAAAATAAAATCTCACAAGGGAAATAATTAAAGAGAAGATGGAATTACTGCAAAGTTAATAGGACTAAAACAAAACTAGGAAGTGATCCATATTCCCTGATGATAAATCTTGTGTCAGTCACTCTGTGCCACTGCTCACACTTCTGATCAGAATCAAATTGATTAATAATATGAACAATAATAATGGGCAGAGCTGAGTGGATTACATACAAGAAAAAAAGTATATATCCTTCCTTGGTGACATAACTACTTCAGTTAGCAGCTAAAATCCAATTTAAATCAGGCAGTCATAAAGACCTTTCTCATTTTCCACGTCAGCGTCCTAGGAAACAAAATAATCTGAAGAAATTTGTGAACCTGCAGTCTCACCTGATTTAGAGAGCGATAGATCTCTTCTCTGTTGCTGCAGTCTACCACATACGCATGCGCAGTGACGCCTAGTTTTCGGCACTCAGCTGCAGTTTCCTCCACACCGCGCTGTAATTAGAAGAAACAAATTCCCAAAAAAGTGGAGGAGAAGACATTGGAGAAGAAAAATTTTTAGACAATTAACATTCAGCTAGGCGCGGTGGCTCACGCCTGTAATCCCAGCACTTTGGTTGGCCGAGGAGGGCGGATCACGAGGTCAGGAGTTCAAGACCAGCCTGGCCAACATGGTGAAACCCCGTCTCTACTAAAAATACAAAAATTAGCCAGGCCTGATGGTGTGGGCCTGTAATCCCAGCTACTTGGGAGGCTGAGGCAGGATAATTGCTTGAACCTGGGAGGAGGAAGTTGCAGTGAGTGGAGATAGTGCCACAGGACTCCAGCCTGGGCAACAGAGTGAGACTCTGTCTCAAAAAAAAAAAAAAAAAATGAACATTCATGTCCAAAATGAACAATTAACATTCATTTTGGACATGAAGATTAGTTAACCTTTTAAAAATTGGCCTCCTGGGTCAGGTGTGGTGGCTCACGCCTGTAATCCCAGCACTTTAGGAGGCCTAGGAGGGTGGATCACTTGAGGTCAGGAGTTTGAGACCAGTCTGGCCAAAATGGTGAAACCCCATCTCTACTAAAAATACAAAAAATTAGCTGGGCGTGGTGGTGGGAGCCTGTAATCCCAGCTACTCGGGAAGTTTAGACAGGCGAATCACTTGAACCCGGGAGGCGGAGGTTGCAGTGAGCTGAAATCATTCCATTGCACTCCAACCTGGGTGACAGAGTGGGACTTCGTCTCAAAATAAAATAAAAATTGGCCTCCTTATTTGTTAGAAAATTTCTTGAGAGTGATTGCCTAGTTGCAGTGAGATTACCCCTGGCTTTTCTGCCAGGGAATGCTCATATTAAAACCAAAGCAAACAAAACAAAACAAAATCCCTTCATGCTTTTTTCAGCTTTTCCTCTTGGTTGGAGGCTGTACAGTAGGCAGTTTCTCTAAAGCAGGCTACTTTCAAACCTTGAAGAACATTCTTGAAAAACATTGCTCTTCGTGGTGTCATGGAAGATGAATATGGAGAAGAAAGAAAAACTCAACCATTAATTTATCATACATTTGTTGAGCACCAACTATGTAATAGGCAGTAAAGTGCTAAGTAGTAATTCTAAACTAGTGGTAATGGTAAACTGTATGCCTCTGCCCATCATATTTTTCTTGATGATTCTGACTCATCTTCCTAGGAGGGAAGGGAAAGAAGTCTCCTTAAAGAAGAAGGACTTTCATAGGGAGACCATGCTGCTACTCTAGGAGATATAACATTACATTCTTCAGGTGTTTGGGAGTGAGATGGGCAAGGCCACTGGATGGATTTCTCATTTATGTACCAAACTTGCCCATAACCATAGGACATGGAGACAGAGCAATTTACTTTCAGCCTAAAATCAAAGACCTCTTTCCTAAGATAAAATTGCTCTAATGTTTCTTGACTCACATTCTGGAAAATTATAATTCTTTTCAAGTTTTGACCTCAGGTGACTTTTATAGAAAATATTATAAGGTTTTAAAAATTATACTTTTCCGTCTCACAATCTGTAAACTCTTCTCTGTGACAAAGAGGCAAGGATACCTGAAAAGCCCTATTCTTTGTGTATTGAGATGACAGTGGTGTTGCTGCTATTTAGGGCAATCCTTGAATGAGTGGTCTCTGGGTCCTTTGTATTTCACTACTGTAGGCTAAACCCTGGAGCAGCAGCCTGAACTCCCCAAACATGGATGTTAGGACCCAGTCTCAAAGTCAGTATCCCCTCAAATAGCCTTTTGTGGGATTGCAGAAGAGTAAAAAAAGAATAGGAGAGTCTTTCACTGATTTAGTTGGTAGCTTGCTCACTGCCGGATTGCACAAACCACACCATACTCTCTCATTTGTTTCTAGGTCAGTAGAGAGCATAAGTTACCAGAGCATTCATCAGATGTTTTGATTGAAGAATTAATTATTCTTCAGGTTTTTTTTTGTTTTTTTTTTTTTTGAGACGGAGTCTCGCTCTGTCGCCCAGGCTGGAGTGCAGTGGCGTCATCTCGGCTCACTGCAAGCTCCGCCTCCCGGGTTCACGCCATTCTTCTGCCTCAGCCTCCCGAGTAGCTGGGACTACAGGCGCCCGCCACTACGCCCGGCTAATTTTTTTGTATTTTTAGTAGAGACGGGGTTTCACTGTGTTATCCAGGATGGTCTCGATCTCCTGACCTCGTGATCCGCCCGTCTCGGCCTCCCAAAGTGCTGGGATTACAGGCGTGAGCCACTGCGTCCGGCCTATTCTTCTGTTTTATAACTGAGCTAGACAATTGCAAAATGTGATGCCTTGTCTTTTTGTTAGCAAAACACTTGCTTTAGCTTAAACTCCAGTGTGTTTTTTGAACCGTATTCCCAACGCAACAGTTTAGATTGCATAAGAGCCAAACTGCTACTGTGTCTCTCATCTCACAGGGCAAAAGGAGCCAGTTATGATGAAAACTCAGCCAGCATCTTCCTCGCCTAAAGGAGATCTGAGTTACATTACAGCCTTAGAGTGAATCATTCAGTAGCTTAAATGTTTAACCATGAAATTTAATGATTCAAAGAGAATTTTTGAGGTTGGGTTACCTATTTTTCTTAAGTCTTTTTTTATTTTTTTTGAGACAGAGCCTGGCTTTATTGCCCAGCTTGGAGTGCAATGATGCCATCATAGCTCATTGCAGCCTTGGCTTCCTGAACTGAAATGATCCTCCCACCTCAGCCTCCCGAGTAGCTGGGACTACGGGTGTGCACCCCAGCACCCAGCTAATTTTTGTATTTTTTGTAGAGTTGGGGGTTTTGCTGTGCTGCCCAGGCTGGTCTCGAACTCCTGGGCTCCAGCAATCTGCCCACCTCGGTCTCCCAAAGTGCTGGGATTACAGGTGTGAGCCACTGCGCCCGCCCTTAAGTCATTTTTAATACGACTTCCTTCTAATTTACTTTTCTCTTGTCTCTGGAAATTTTAAAATAAAAAAAAAACTTAATAAATATAGCCCTTTCCCCAAAAATACACATCTGGAAAGAGATTTGAAGGTTAGATTTCATCAAGCCCTTTTCATAGATTTATACTTATTTAGATTTTTGGACAAATGCCTGAGAACAGCAGGCAACAATTTTCTCTATTTGTAAATTCTTGCTATCTTCCAGAAAGTTCATTCGAATTTCTTCAAAGACCAAACAGATGGCAAATCATTTTTATATACACCAACTCCTCTATTATATAAATGCTCATATCTGTTAAATAAAAATGTAGTAGCTTTTTTGTATAGTATTCTTCACTATTCAGAAAAAAAACAGAAAAGAATTAGTTCTCTAAGTGTAAGAGACATTTTAGGTTTCAACTAAACATGACAGCAAAGAACATGAGAAAGTAATAATATAATGGTAATTAAAACCTCACTGTAATTTGCAGAAAATGTGATTCTCAAGAAGTACTTCACAATTTTTCCAATCCTAAAATCCTGTAAACACTTTTCTGCGTATATTTTCATGGCCTTACCAGAATTTACAAGTTTAGAGAAAATGATACAAGATTTCAGTTCCTTCAGTTTTATTTGGGGTTGTTAATGTAGTGTTTACAAGTAAGAACACAGGAAAAATACTAATGTCCAAGGAAAAGCCTGACTCACTGCACACATATTTTATTTAACACAGTTATTGTTTATCATGTGCCAGGTATCGTTTATCATGTGCTAAGTGCTGAAAATATTACTTATTTAATCCTTTTGACTAGGGACTGGCAAACATTTTCTGTAAAGGGTCAGATACTAAATATTTTCGAACTGTGTTGCTTGTGCATGAGGGGAGGCACTAAAGGTTTCTGTTGCAAGTTCTTCGTTTGACTTTTGTTTGTAGCTGTAATTTTCGGATCCCGTTCTTGCCCATCCCCTAAGTTATTATCCCCACTTCAGAGCCAAGAAAACAGGCTGAGAGATAATATGTGACTTGCCTCATTTAGCAGCTTGGAAGGAGCCTGGCTCCTGAGTCTTTGCTATCAACCTGCACACCATGTCATAAAAATCGCTGCTTAGTTCTTAATTACATTCCCTTCATCTAACTAACCTGACACATATACAGACTAAGGGACCAGGGAATTTATCAAACTTTGAAAAACAAAAATACAACGATAAGTAGATGGTAAGTCAAATAATTCTTAAAATACATATCTTACTCTGTGACTTTAAAAAGTTGGAAGATGTATACATTACCTTATTAATATCCCACAGAACCAATATGCTCTGTTGTTTTGAAAATTCATAAGCAGTCTGCCTGCCTATTCCATGCCCAGCTCCAGTAATGAGAACGATCTCCCCAGCCACAGATTTTCTCCTCTGAGGAATGAAAAACTTCACCAACGACTCCAAGTAGGAGTAGATGATGGTGATCAGAAGCAGAAGGATTTCTAGGATGATGTTCATGGCTTTGCTCTGTCCTCTTCCTTCTGGTTCAGTCCTTGTGTAGTCCTAGGGAGGAGGTACTGTCTACACAGAGCTCTAGGGAAGGGGTGTGCCCTGTTGTTAATGGGTCTACCAGATGGAAGCCAGCTTTGGAAGCAGGCCTTGTTCACGTGTTCTAATGGGTTTGAAACACCTCAAATATGAAGTGATGCCAAGTGATGCCAAAAGCACAAGAGAATGTGCTCTCTGGACTTGTTTATCTGAAAAGCAGTTATGTACTATATTTCACCTTGAAGTTTCACCTCTAGAAACAATTCTAGGGGCCAGGTGCAGTGGCTCACATCTGTAATCCCAGCACTTTGGGAGGCTGAGGCAGAGGATTGCTTGAGCCCAGGAGTTCGAGACCAGTCTGGGCAACATAGTAAGACCCTGTCTGAAAAAAAAAAAAAAAAAAAACCTATAGAAAAAATTTAGCTGGATGTGGTGGCATGTGTCTGTAGTCCCAGCTACCCAGAAGGCTGAGGCAGGAGGATTGCTTGAGTCCAGGAGTTCGTGGTGCAGTGAGCTGTGATTGTGCCACTGCACTCCAGCCTAAGCAACAGAACAAGGCCTGGTCTAAAAAAAAGAAAAATAATTCTGGAGATACTGCATCAGCTAATGATCTGTTGGTATCTTTCTGGAAATTGTTACCTTTTTTAAATAGGAAAAAGGAGAATGTAGAGATAAGCTTAAAGAAACTTAGATAAAGTCTGAATGAACCCAGCTTAGCTATTTGATTCATTTATTCACAAAAGCTCAGCATCAATATTTCAACTGGCTAATTATTTTACACATGATGACCATTTCCCTGAAAATCTCTTGAGTTTGGGGGAGATTTTAGGATATAGAACCATTAGTTCCCTTTGTGATAATACTGGAAAGAGCATTAGACCAGGAGTTGGGAATCTCAACTTTAAAGTGGGGTGGCTTCTGTCTTTGTCTGCTGCTGTAACAAATTACCATTGACCAGGTGGTTTATAAATTCCAAAAACTTATTTCTCACAAGAAGTCCAAGATCAAGGCGCTGGCATATTCTTTGTCTGGTAAGAGCTGGCTTCCTGGTTTATAGATGGCTGTCATTTCACTGTCACCTCAAGTGGCAGAAGGAGGAAGGAAACCCTCCGTGTTCTCTTGTATAAGGGCAATTATTCCCATGGCAGAGCTCTCATGACCTAATCACCTCCCAAAGGTCTCACTTCCTAAAACCATCACACTGGGGGACAGGATTTCATAATATGAATTTTGAAGGAACACATGCAGCCTATAGCAACTTCCAATAGCCAAGAAGTGGGAACAACCCCAGTGTTCATCAACAGATAAACAAAATATGATATATACATACAATGGAATATTACTCAGCCTTAGAAAGGAAGGAAATTCTGACACATACTACTAGATAGACGAACCTTAACGACATTATGCTAAGTGAAATAAGCCAGATGCAAAAGTATAAATATTGTATGACTCCATTTATATGAGGTACCTAGAGTAGTCAAATACACAGAGAGAGACAGAAAGCAGTAAGGTGGTTACTAGGGGATGAGGAGAAAAGGAATGGGGAGTTATTGTTTAATGAGTATGGAGTTTCAGTTAGGATGATGAAAGCTCAGCAGGTGAATGGTGGTGATGGTTATACAACAATGTGAATGTGCTTAATGCTACTGATCTGTACATTACAAAATAGTTAAAATGGTAAATTGTATGTTATGTGTGTGTGATTTCTAGCAATCCTATTTATTTTCTGTATGCTACAGTTTCCTTAACTAGAAAATAGATATTTTTTTAAAAAGCACACATTACCCAACATAGATCTTCAGAGCACATAACAACCTCAACCTTCCCTCATATACCAACACACAAAGTGGCTATAAGGATCAAATAAGAGAATATGTTTATGAAATAGTTTTGCAAGTAGTGAATGGTTATATAAATCAAATACTAATTATAGTAAGAATTCGAATGTGTTAACCACTATATATCATGGACTGATTTAAGGGCTTTACATATCAACTTGTTTAATCTTCACAACATACATTTGAAGTAGGTGCTATTAAAATCTGCATTGTACAGATGTGGAAACTGATGTACAGGCAAGTTAGGTAACTTATTTGTAAGCATAAAGTAACAGCTGGCAAGAGGTGGAGTGAGGATTTAAACCCAGGAAGCCTGATGCTGTAGCCTCAACTTTTACTTAGATCAGTGGTTCTCAACTAGGATTACTTTTGTTCCACAGGGTACATTTTGGCATGTCTGGAGACATTCTTTGTTGCCACAATTCAGGCATGCCACTGTCATCTATCTAATAGGTAGAGGCCAGGGAAGCTGCTGAATACTTTACAATTCATAGGAAAGCCTTGTGCATTGAAACCAAGAATTATTTAGCCCAAATGTGAGTAGCCTCAACTAAGGTTGAGACCTGGCCTATACTTATATTATATTGGAGACAGTGTAATTGGTTCTTTCAGTTTGAACCTTGGATAAATTTATGGCCAGAAAATAGTACTTGGTTATATCTTTCTGCATGCAGGTTTGCTGTGACATGTATATGGAGCTGTTAAATATTGACATAGGTGCTTTAGATCAGACCTCATGCTGGGCTGCAGTGCAGGAATCTGTTTTCAGATTGAATGTCTATATTTGAATATCCAGCTTGCTCAGAGGGGGCCAGACCAATGCTATCTAAATCAATACAGTACTGATGCAGTTTTGAAAGGCAGTTTTAAAATTTACAGTGGAATCTAGATTATTTTACCCACTGGATATTTGTATTATGCAAGAATTAAGAATCTTTGAGACAGTGAACAACACTTCTTAACATTGTTCTCAAATAGTTTGGTTGCTGAGAAATTTTATTTCATATGAGACAACCTAGTGAGCTCTCTCTCTTTTTTTTTCTTTTTGCTTGTTTTCTATGGGACGGAATGTTCATGTTCCTCAATTACAGGGTTCATATTTGCCCCAACAATGCTAGAAACATACACTTTGTCCCTTGATTTTGTTGTTGTTGTTGTTGTTTTGTTTTGTTTGTTTTTGAGACTGAGTCTCGCTGTATCGCCCAGGCTGGAGTGCAGTGGTACAATCTCAGCTCGCTGCAACCTCCGCCTCCCAGGTTCAAGTGATTCTTGTGCCTCAGCCTCCTGAGTAGCTGGGATTACAGGCACCCGCCACCACGCCTGGCTAATTTTTGTATTTTTAATAGAGATGGGGTTTCACCATGTTGGCCAGGCTGGTCTCGAACTCCTGACCTCAAGTGATTCACCCACCTCGGCCTCCCAAAGTGGTGGGATTACAGGCGTGAGCCACTGCACCTGGCCCCCCTTGATTTTTTTCCTTAAGTTTTAGAGACTTTTTGTTTGTATGTCTTTATGACATCACTGGCTTCATTTCAACAAATTTTCATAACAAGTAAAAATGTTTAATTTGCTTTGATCACATTTTAGGTCAGTTTCCTACTGATATGAATGAAGGTACCTTAAATTTATCATTAATTTGTCTTTCACTCACATTTTAGGATGAGATGCTTTCAGTAAAATTTTCTCAACTAAGCTAAAATCATCCATAGCATTTAGAATCTTATTAAAATAAGACATTTTCTAAATTTTGGTCTGCTTTTTTTTTCTTTCATTAATGTCCCTTTTGAGAGCCATCTGCCTACCGGTTTTAGAAATGTAATTATCTTTATTCAGGTAAGAATAATTATCTTTGTACAAAGGGTCAACACTAAGCCATCATTTCTCTGAAGATCATAAAATGAGGAAGTTATGGAAATTATGACCATTAATCTACTGTTTGTTTAGGCTAAGTGTAGTAATCTGACACGTAGAGGTTTGGGAATATAATCTCTTCAAATACATACTCTTTTCTTTTCCTTCCTGGTGGGTTTCATTAGTTCATTGCCAAGGGTTCTATTCATGTATACTGCCAAACTGATAACACAGTATTAGGTATTCTTAAAAGACATATAAACCTCTCCTTGAGGTTCCAAAACCCCTATCCAAATACACAAACCCCAAACTCATATTTCATGCAGAGCCTTGGCATGTTTTGGATTACAAAACCTCTTGCTTCATCACTCCATACCAATCCTCCTTGTAGTACCAAAGAGAGCGTCCCGATCTCTATAGTCTGGTTCTCAATCTTTCTTTTATTTTCTCCTAATTCTTCTTCCTCTGTTTATTCCAAACTCTTCCTGCCTAAAAGTTGTCTCTTTTGCTTTCAAATATTTTCAGATCTCTCCCATTATAAAAATATTCAACAAAATCATCCTGTCTTCCATATTTTACTGTCAAATTAGTCTACAGTGATTACCTCTGTTTTCTGGTTTCCCCTTTCCTTAAGAGAACAGAAATCTCTTGTCCTTTTACCTGTTTTACTCTCTACCTGGTGCAAAGTGCTATGACAGCTGCATATAAGGAGCAACAGGAGTTCACAGGAAGGGCAAATTACCCAGCCCTGAGAATGGAAGTGGGAGTTGAGCTATAAATGGGGCCCTGAGGATGACAGGAGTAAGCCAGTGATGAAGGAGATAAGAGTGTTCCATATACAGAAAACCAGGTATGCCAACACTAGGAGGTGAGGAATCATGGTGAGGTCAAGGAATAAGAAGTTCTGGCTGGGCACGGTGGCTCAGGCCTGTAATCCCAGCACTTTGGGAGACTGAGGCAGGTGGATCACTTGAGGCCAGGAGTTCGAGACCAGCCTGGGCAACGCGGTGGAACCCCCGTCTCTACTAAAATACAAAAATTAGCCAGGCCTGGTGGTATGTGCCTGTAGTCCCAGCTACTCAGGAGGCTGAAGCACAAGAATCACTTGAATCTGGGAGTCGGAGGTTGCAGTGAGCTGAGACTGTGTCACTGCACTCCAGCCTGACAGAGTGAGACCCTGTCTCAAAAAAACAAAAACAAAAAACAACAAAAATAAAAAAGAAGTTCTGTCTTGGAAACAGGGTGTGGGGTAGAGAGAAGTTAGATAACTTAGCAGAGGCTCAATCACTCAGAGCATAGGATCAGTAAGGGCTAGTGAAAGGTGTTGAACAGGGAACCCATACCATCAGATGCACACCCCAGAAATGCTGCAGTTTGGAGAATGCATTGAAGGGAGGACAAGAATAGATGGAGGGAGACCAGTTAGGAAGCTTTTCATTAGTCTAGACCAGGCTGGGCACAGTGGCTCACGCCTGTAATCTCAGCAATTTGAAAGGCCAAGGTGGGTGGATCTCTTGAGCTCAGGAGCTCGAGACCAGCCTGGGAAACATAGGGAGACCCCCATCTTTACAAAAAATACAAAAAGTGGTTGGGCATGGTGGCACGTGCCTATAGTCCCAGCTACTTAGGAGGCTGAGGTGGGAGGATAGCTTGAGCCTAGAAAGTGGAGGTGGCAGTCAGCTGAGATTGCGCCACTGCACTCTAGGCCTGGGCCCAGGAGTGAGACCCTGTCTCAAAATCATCATCATCATCATCATCATCATCCTGTAGCCCAGAAGTCACAGTGGCCTGAATGAGGGTGGTGGCAAATGAGACATTAAGGAAACAGAATAATATGATATATAGGCCTTTATTTATTAAATATATAGAAAACACTTGGTTTGTTTCAGAGACTATTCCAGGTATTGGGGTAATACCAGTGAACAAAATAGATGAAAACAAATCTGTTCCCTTGGGAAACTAACACTCTAGGGGCAATGTAGACAATAAAGAAGATAAATAAACAAAATGTATAGAATGCTCTACAGTGATAAATGCCAAGGAAAAAAATAGAGAATAGAGGGAGAAATGGAATCTTGTAGGGTATGGCTGTGTGGGGTAGGGTTGCAGTTTTACGTATAGAGTAGGAAGACCTCAAAAGAAAGACCTAAGCAAACAGACTTAAAAGAAAGAAGGGGCTAGCTATGTAGATATCTGGAGGAAGAGCATCTAGAGAGAGTGAACAGTAATATACTAAGGCTTTGAAGTAGAAACATGCCTGGTGGGTTGAGGGAGCATCAAGGGGACCTATGTAGCTGGAGAGAATTGAATGAGGGTGAGGATAGTGCGACAGTTAGTTTTATGGGTCAACATGACTAGGCTATAGTCCCCAGTTATCCAATCAAACACTAATCTAGGTGTTGTTGTGAAGGTATTGTACATGCGGTTAACATCTATATTCAGTAGTAGTTAAGTAAAGGAAATTATTCTTTATCATGTGGATGGGCCTTAACCAATTAGTTGGAAGGTTGTGAAAGCAAAACTGAGGTTTCCCTGAGTCAAAAGAGGTTCTGCTTCAACATTGCACCATCAGTTCCCACCTAAGAGTTTACAGCTTTCTAGGCTACCCTACAGATCTCAGACCTGCTAGCCTCCCACAATCACTTAAGCCAGTTCCTCAATTTCTTGAAATACATCTCTCTCTCTCCGTGTGTGTGTGTGTGTGTGTGTGTGTGCTGTGTGTATATATAAATGTATGCATACACAATCTCCTACTGTTTCTCTGGAGAACCCTGATTTATACAGGTAGTAAGGTAGTGGTGTAATTGTAGGGACAAAAGGCTGGATTACATATCGCCTTGTAAAGTCACGGTAAGTACTTTAGCTTTAAGTTTTAGATGAGAAATTAATGGAGGATTTTGAGCCTGAAGCATGACACAATCTCATATATCTTTTTTTAACTTTTATTTTTAGGTTCAGGAGTACATGTGCAGGTTTGTTATATAGGTAAATTGCATGTCTTGGGGATTTGGTGCACAGATTATTTTGCCACCCAGGTAATAAGCATAATACCCAATAGGTAGTTTTTCGATCCTCACCCTCCTACCACCCTC
Source organism: Pan troglodytes (assembly GCF_028858775.2). Classification (NCBI taxonomy): domain Eukaryota; kingdom Metazoa; phylum Chordata; class Mammalia; order Primates; family Hominidae; genus Pan; species Pan troglodytes. Next base: position 88,708,894 of record NC_072401.2, read on the forward strand.
CGCCCTCAAGTAGGCCCCTGTGTCTGTTTTTCCCTTCTTTATGTCTATACGTACTTGATGTTTAGCTCCTACGTATAAGTGAGAACATGTGGTATTTGGTTTTCTGTTCCTGTGTTAGTTTGCTTAGGCTAATGGCCTCCAGCTCCATCCATGGTTTTGTTTTTTTTGTTTTTTTGAGATGGAGTCTCCCTCTGTTGCTCAGGCTAAGTGCAGTGGCTTGATCTTGGATCACTGCACTCCGCCTCCTGGGATCAAGCGATTCTCCTGCCTCAGTTTCTCGAGTAGCTGGGATTACAGGTGCTCGCCACCATGCCTGGATAATTTTTGTATATTTAGTAGAGATGGGGTTTCACCATGTTGACCAGGCTCGTCTCGAACTCCTGACCTTGTGATTTGCCTGCCTCAGCCTCCCAAAGTGCTGGGATTACAGGTGTGAGCCACCGCGCCTGTCCTCCATATGAATTTTTAAATAGTTTTTTTTTCTAATTTTGTGAAGAATGTCATTGGTAGTTCGATAGGAATAGCATTAAGTCTATAAATTGCTTTGGGCAGTATGGCCATTTTAACAATATTGATTTCTTCCCACTCATGAACATGGAATATTTTTCCATTTGTTTGTGTCATTTCTGATTTCTTTGAGCAGTGTTTGTAATTATCATTGTAGAGATCTTTCACTTTCCTAGTTAGTTTTATTCTTAGGTATTTTATTCTTTTCACAGCTATTGTGAATGGGATTGCTTCTTGACTTGGCTCTCAGCTTGGATGTTGTTTATGTATATGAATGCTACTGACTTTTGTACATTGATTGTGTATCCTGAAGCATTGCTAAAGTTGTTTATTAGATGTATTAGTCCATTTTCATACTGCTATAAAGAACCACCCAAGACTGGGCAACTTATAAAGAAAAAAGGTTTAGTTGACTCACAGTTCATCATGGCTGGGGAGGCCTGGGGAAACTTACAATCATGGTAGAAGGCAAAGGGGAAGCAAGGCACCTTCTTCACAAGGCAGCAGGAAGGAGAAGTGCCCAGTGAAGGGGCAAGTACCCCTTATAAAACCATCAGATCTCATGAGAACCCACTATCATAACAGCATGGGAGAAACTGCCCCCGTTATTCAATTACCTCCACCTGGTCTCTCCCTTGACACGTGGGTATTACAATTCAACATGAGATTTGGGTGGGGACACAAAGCCTAACCATATCACAGATCAAGAAGCTTTTGGGCAGAGATTATGGGATTTTCCTAGATATAGAATTGTATCTCACTTACAAACAGGCAGAGTTTGACTTCCTCTTTTCCTATATGGATGCCTTTTCTTTCTTTCTCTTGCCTGGTTGCTCTGGCTAGGATTTCCAGTACTGTGTTGAATAGTTGTGAGAGAGGGCAACCTTGTTTTGTGCCAGTTTTCAAGGGGAATGCTTCCAGCTTTTGCCCATTCAGTATTACATTGGCTGTGGGTTTTTCATAGATGGCTCTATTATTTTGAAGTATGTTCCTTCAACGCCTAGTGTGTTGAGAGTTTTTAATCTTAAGAGATGTTGAATTTTATTGAAAGCCTTTTCTGCATTTATTGAGATGATCATGTGGTTTTTGTTTTTAGTTCTGTTTCTGTGATGAATCATATTTATTGATTTGCATATATTGAACCAACCTTATATCCCAGGTATAAAGCCTACTTGATTGTGGTGGATTAGGTTTTTGATGTGCTACTGAGTTCAGTTTGCTAGTATTTTGTTGAGGATTTTTACATCTATGTTCATTAAGGGTACTGGCCTGAAGTTTTCATTTTTGTGGTGTCTCTGCCAGGTTTTGGTATCAGGGTGATGCTGGCCTCATTGAATGAGTTAGGGAGGAGTCCCCCCTCCTCAATTTTTTGGAATAGTTTCAGTAGGAATGGTACCAGCTCTTAATATATCTGGCAGAATTTGGCTGTGATTCTGTCTGGTCCTGGGCTTATTCTTGTTGTTAGGCTTTTATTACTGATTCAATTTTGGAACTCCTTATTGATCTGGTCAGGGATTCAATTTCTTCCTGGTTCAATCTTGGGAGGTTGTATTTCCAGGAATTTATCCATTTCTTGTAGGTTTTACAACTTCTGTACCTAGGAGTATTCATAGTAGTCTCTGAGGGTTTTTTGTTTTTCTGTATGGTTAGTGGTTACCCTTTGTCATCGCTGATTGTGTTTATTTGGATCTTCTCTTTTTTCATTAGTCTAGCTATGTGGTCTATCTATCTCATTTATTCTTTCAAAGAACCAATTCTTGGATTCGCTGATCTTTTGTATTTTTTTTTTTTGCATCTCCATTTCCTTCCTTTCAGCTCTGATTTTGGTTATTTCTTGTATTCTGCTGGCTTTCGGGTTGGTTTGCCCTCATTTCTCTAGTTCCTCTACATGTGATGTTAGGTGGTTAATTTGAGGTCTTTCTAACTTTTTGATTGGGCATTTTGCACCATAAGCTTCCCTCTTGACATTGCTTTAGCTGTGTCCCAGAGATTCTGGTATTTTGTATCTCTGTTCTCATTAGTTTCAACGTATTTCTTGATTTCTGCTTTAATTTGATTGTTTACCAAATAGTCATTCAGGAGCAGTTTGTTCAATTTTCATGTAATGGTATGGTTTTGAACAATTTTCTTAGTATTGATTTCTATACTAATTGTGCTGTGGTTCAATAATATGCTTGGTATGATTTCGTTTTTTTTTTTAATTTGCTGAGGATTGTTTTATGTCCAATTATGTGGTTTAGAGTATGTGCCATGTGCAAATAAGAATGTATATTCTATTGTTCGTGGGTGGAGAGTTCTGTAGGTATCTCTTAGGCCCATATGGTCAGTGTTGAGTTCAGCTCCTGAAAAATCTGTTAGTTTTCTGCCTCAATGATGTGTCTAATATTGTCAGTTGGGTGTTGACGTCTCCCACTGTTATTTTGTGGTTACCTAAGTCTTTTCATAGGTCTCCATAAACTTGTTTAATGAATCTGCATGTTGCTCCTGTGTTGGGAGGATATTTAGGATAGTTAGGTCTTCTTATTCCCATTACATAATGCCCTTCTTTGTCTTTTTTGGTCTTTGTTTGTTTAAAGTGTTTTGTCTGAAATTAGAAGAGCAACCCATGATTTTTTTTTGTTTGTTTTCCATTTGCTTGGTAGATTTTTCTCCATCCCTTTACTTTGAGCCTATGGGTGTCACTGCATGTGGGAAAGGTCTCTTGAAGACACTGTGTCATTGAGTCTTGCTTCTTTATCCAACTTCCCACTCCAGGCCTTTCAATTAGGGCATTTAGCCCATTTACATTCAAGTTTAATATTGATATGTGTGGATTTGATCCTGTCATTTTGTTGTTAACTGGTTATTTTGCAGACTTGCTTGTGCAGTTGCTTTGTAGTGTCAATGGTCTATGTACCTAAGTGTGATTTTGTAGTGGATGGTAATGATCTATCTTTTCCATATTTAGCACTCCCTTTAGGACCTCTTATAAGGCAGGCCTGGTGGTAATAAATTCCCTTAGCATTTGCTTGTCTGAAAAAGATCTTAATTCTCCTTCACTTATGAAGCTTAGTTTGGCTAGGTATAAAATTATTCGTTGGAATTTCTTTAAGAATGCTGAATATAGGCCCCCAATATCTTCTGGCTTGTAAGTTTTCTGCTGAAAAGTCCATTGTTAGCCTGATGAGGTTCCCTTTGTATGTGACCTGCCCCTTCTCTCTAGCTGCCTGGAAAGTTTTTTCTTTCATTTCAACCTTTGAGAATTGGATGATTATGTATCTTGGGGATAGTTACTCAGTCAGACAAAAATGAAAAAGATTAGGCTGGGCATGGTGGCTCACAACTGTAATCTCAGCACTTTGGGAGGATGAGGCAAGAGGATCACCTGAACCTAGGAGTTCAATACCAGCCTGGGCCGGGCACAGTGGCTCATGCCTGTAATCCCAGCACTTTGGGAGGTGGAGGCAGGCGGATCACAAGGTCAAGGGATAGGACCATCCTGGCCAACATGGTGAAACCCTGTCTCTACTAAAAATACAAAATTAGCTGGGTGTGGTGGCACACACCTGTAGTCCCAGCTACTCAGGAGGCTGAGGGAGGAGAATCCCTTCAACCTGGGAGGTGGAGGTTGCAGTGAGCTGAGATTGCGCCACTGCACTCCAGCCTGGTGACAGAGTGAGACTCCATCTCAAAAAATAAATAAATAAAAATAAAAATAAATAAATAAAAGACCAGCCTGGGCAAGATGGTGAGACCTCATCTCAACCATAAAAAAAAAAAAATTAGCCAGGTATGGTGTTGTACACCTGTAGTTCCAGCTATCAATGAATCCCCTGGTTCAGGACCACAGAATATCATACTAGTTGGCAATGAGAAATCATTCCTCATTTACCTGAAGACAACCTAAAGCTCTTTTATTTTAGTATGTCTCTCAGAATTAGCTCTATTGATGACCGAGATGAATCTTCCCACCAAACTGCTGAGAAGTGAAATCAGAGTTAGGATAAACTTCATTCCAATAACATTGACAAGCTTTCAGACTTTGAGACTAATGTTGGAAAGCTTCTTTCTTCTTCTTCTTTTCTTCCTCTTCTTCTTCCCTTCTTTTCTTCTTCTTCTCCTTCTCCCTATTCCTCCTCCTCCTTTCTTCTTCCTCTTCTTCTCTTCCCCTCCTCCTCCTCTTCCCCTTCCCCTTCCTCCTCTTCTTCTTATCAAAATTCAAAATCCCCATGATACTATAGTCATTCATCTTTTCTCCAGAGTAAGGGCTATAGACTCCAAGGTTCTTCTGGGTTTCTGCTACTACTGCTGTGTTCACAGCTAGTTCAATGCCTTCTAACAATGCCTTCTGCACAGGACTGCTGAAGGACTAAGTGGCAAACTGTGCCTGCCACATGGTTAACATTCAGTAAATGGGGCACACTACGATTTGCCCACATAACATCAAAAGAAGTAATGCTTATTTCTCATAATGGTTAACGCTAAAGTTCATCCAAATGTTAATTTATGACAAGTGTTCTAGGAGCCAAAATATGTTTATTAGGAAAAGTTGGCAGTATATTTGGGCCTTGATTATCTTACTAAAGTTTGCTAAAGGCTTTCTCCTAGTCTACTTCACTGGCAGGTGGCTAGCAGTCTGGAACAAGTATAATTTAAATAAAAGAATAAACAATTAAATCTATTTCAAAGTGAGTTAGAAGCTGAGTGTAACAGGCTCTCCACTTTCTAGTGTCATTTCTGTTACCAGGATAGGTGTTTTAATCTATAATTCTGTGGATATTCAACCCTAGAGTGCTAGTAGAGTATAGCTGATGTATGGAGTGGAATCTAAGTTATATTATTCAAATATAATGTTTGGGAGACAAGAATTTTTGACGCATATGTATTTACACTAACTAAATGCAAACTGTAGTCCAACAGCAATGCTATTTTGATTCTCTGAATTAGAAGAAGGTAATTGATGGGAAAGAGGGAGAAATTTACCATAGAAATGATGCTTTCTGAGAAATTATCTTATATGTTATAGAATCTGTAACATAACCTTCCTTAAACATATTACCAAATGATCCTTATAATTTGTGATGACACTGATGATATTACTTAACTTGTTGAATGGGCTAATTGATGTAAGTTAAGTGTTTAGGACAGTAACTGACATATGTTGCATAAATATTAGTTTCTGCTTAAAATCTGGATCAAAATCTTTCTCCAAAAATTTTCTGAACCTAAACGTAGCTCACTTGCTACATTTAACAGGATGTTAAAGGATTCTGCCTTATGTGTTTTCTGAATATGAACTGTCTGATAAAAGGATTAAAGTTCTCCATGTGTATGTGTTTGACATAGCCTTTTTTATTTTTATTTATTTTTGAGATGGAGTCTTGCTCTATTGCCCAAACTGGAGTGCAGTGGCACAATCTTGGCTCACTACAACCTCCGCCTCCAGGGTTCAAATGATTCTCCTGGCCCAACCTCCTGAGTAGCTGAGATTACAAGTGCCCACCACCACACCCAGCTAATTTTTTTTTTTTTTTTTTTTTTTTTTGAGACAGAGTCTCCCTCTGTCTCCGGGCTGGAGTACAGTGGCACCATTTCGGCTCGCTGCAACCTCAACCTCCTGGGTTCAAGTGATTCTCCTGACTCAGCCTCCCAAGTAGCTGGGACTACAGGCACCCGCCACCACACCCAGCTAATGTTTGTGGATTTTTAGTAGAAATGGGGTTTCACCATGTTGGCCAGGATGCTACTGCTCCAAAGAAGTGCTTCTCAAATTTTAGTATGCATACAAATCATCCACCCGCCTCGGCCTCTCAAAGTGCTGGGACTATAGGCATGAGCCACCGCGCCTGGCCTACACCCAGCTAATTTTTGTATTTTTAGTAGAGATGGGGTTTCACTATGTTGGCCAGGCTGGTCTCAAACTCCTGACCTCGTGATCCACCCACCTCGACCTCTCAAAGTGCTGGGATTGCAGGCGTGAGCCACTGTGACCAGCCGTGTTTGACATAGTCTTGAAAATATTTTTCTTTCGTAGAAGAAACCTAACAAACCTACTAAAATTTTAAATTTATAGATCTGATCTTATAGTCCCATCTCAATGAGCCTCACATCCAAGAAATTTCCAGTTTTTAAAAAAAGATTGCACAATTTATTTTCCTTTAATTTGAAGGTTAAGTCATGTTCTGTTTAAGACAAAAAGATGGAAACACCAAAAGTTTAAGTGTGATCTATTTATTATTGCTGCCATTTGTGGGTACATTCTCTCAATTCTCCTTAAATCCCAGTGATGCCTTTATACTTGCAACACGTGTATCCACCTCTAGCTTCCCTGTGCAGAAATGTTTGGCATTGGAATGTGAGGTATCTCTCAGGAAACAGAGTGGCAATGGGTAGGATGAAACCTACCCATTGAGAGTTCATGATATTCATTGTGAAATACCACTAGATATAGTCCTTCATTTTATTTAGAGAGCTTGAAGTTTCTGATTTTATGTAGAACAGAAAAAGAAACACAAATTATACAAAATTTAAGTGCAATCAAAAATAAAAATATATGTTAAATAAACGGTTATGGTACAAATTTTGCAAAGCCTTCAGGTGAGCCATAAATAATCTTGGAAATTATTTTAATAAAGTCATTTTGGTTCTTTTTCTTCATTTTCCTTAAAGTCACCTCTAAAGGTATTTCTCTGTTTATATCATATGTAATCAGCTTTTGGCTAAAGAACAAGTGGTAGTAGATGAAGACTGCCAAAGCCTCAAAAATGATATTGAAGAAATGGGGATAATTAGAAAAAACAGAAGTTCAAACATTAAAATTCTGGCACTATCAGATGACATCAACCTAAACCTGGTAAATCAGTTTTCAGAAAACTAGGTGCTTATTGCGCTTTCATTTTATATCCAATAACTGCATCAAACTTAACACTGATTTTTCGTTTTAAAACTGCCAGGAAACGCTCAGGAAGGATCCTAAAAGAAAGATATATGCAAATAATTAGAAAATTAATATTAAGTGCATTTGTAGAATACCCTCTTTAGAAATACTTTTAAGTTATCATGTATCGTCATGTTCATGTTAAATAAGATTAAGCATCTTAAATCCGAGTCACTACTATATATTCTTTCCCATTAAATCTATTTCCTTTTCAAATGGAAAAGAAGGCTTAGCCTTTTTTACAGTAGAATAACCTGAAGTAGTCAGTTTTTGAAACAAAAGATCTGAGGGAGGAGGTATAAGAACTGAAGAGATGAGATACTAAAGACTTTACAAAAAGAAACCCGACATTAAAAAGGAAATGAGAATAGGAACTAATTTTGTACTTTATAATGCAGAATATTATTAAAATGTTCCACTAAGAGACTGGCGAAGTGGAACTGCTAAATAAAAATGCAGACAACGCTTTGGTTTTGAGCATAATGCTGAACCAATTATTTCACCTTTCAGTTTAAATTCCTCACATGTAAATGGAAAAATTAACATCTATCCCTCAGTGTTCTTTTGTGGAATCAATGTGTTACTATATTAAATAAAATGTCTTGGCCTGGCGTGGTGGCTCACGCCTGTAATCCCAGCACTTTGGGAGGCAGAGGCGGGTGGATCACGAGGTCAGGAGACCGAGATCATCCTGGCTAACACGGTGAAACCCTGTCTCTACTAAAAATACAAAAAATTAGCCAGGCATGGTGGCAGGTGCCTGTAGTCCCAGCTATTCAGGAGGCTAAGGCAGAAGAATTGCTTGAACCTGGGAGGTGGAGGTTGCAGTGAGCCCAGATCATGCCATTGCGCTCCAGCCTGGGCGACACAGCAAGACTCCGTCCCCCACAGCAACCCCCCAAAAAATGTCTTGAATAGTGACGGACACTAGCAGGTCTCATCTCTTTTCTCCAGACACTACACTTAGAATATTTAGGGACTTGTCACATTCCAGCGGGTCTGGGAGAAAACAAAACAGAATATGTAAATCAACATAATAATATACAGAAATCTGCCTAGATGGCATGAAAAGAGGGTTTGGAAATATGACACCAATGTGACCTCATAACAAGAATTAGGGCAATGATAATAATAATAGTAGTAGTTATAATAACAGTGGCATATAACATTTATTGAGTACTTACAATGTACTGAGTACTTTTTATTTTATTTATTTATTTTTGAGGTACGGTCTTGCTCTGTTGCTCAAGATGGAGTGCAGTGGCATGATCATGGCTCGCTGCAGCCTCAACTTTCTGAGCTCAAGCAATTCTCCCACTTCAGCCTCCTGAGTAGCTGGTACTACAGGTGTGTTCCAACACGCCTGGCTAATGTTTTTGATTTCTAGTAGAGACAAGGTCTTATTACGTTGCCCAGGCTTGGCTTGAACTCTTGACCTCAAGCAATCCTTCTGCCTCAGCCTCTCAAAGTGCTGGGATTACAGGTGTGAGCCACCGTGCCCAGCCCTGAGTACTTTAAGAGCATTATTTTCTTTATTCGTCTCAGCCCTATAAAGTCCAATTGTTTTCTCCATGTTACAGATAAAGAAACTGAACTTCAGATAAGTTAAAAAACTAATCCATGTTCATGTTGCAAGCAAGTCACACAAACACAGCTTCATTCAACTCCAGAGCACAAACTTTGAGTCTTTATGTTTAAAGGTCTAGAAACTAGAATTAATTTATTCAATCAACAAACATTTTGGTGCCTCTAATGTGTCAGTCACTCTTCAAAATGCAGAGCATACAGTGATGAAAACTAGGCAAAATTCCTTCTTCTATAGGTTTATATTCTAAGGGGCTGCGATCACTGAGTGCATACTTACGTAACATGAAAAGTACAATGCCAGAAACATCACAGGCTTTAACTCGTCTACTCACCAAAGAGATCCCTGAGCTTTACTATCTAAACCTCCAAGGCATGTTCATCATAGTTTTTAGCAGAAGGGGCAAGAAAGCCTAACATATGTCATGCTTTTCATTTCTTGAGTTTTTTGCTCTTCGCATCAGTAATTCTCAAAATATAATCTCTGGACCACTGTCTGTGGCAGTTGCCTATTAAAATACAGATTTCCGGTCCAACTCAAACATCCATGTTAAAATCTTTAGAAGTGAGATCAAGGGATCTATTTTTAAATAGACTTCCCAAGTGATCCTGATATCCCACTGACTTGGAGAAGCCCAGTCTAGGACAGGCAGCAAGAGGCTTTTTCTCCCAGCTGTCCTAAGGCACCTCTCCCCTTTCCCCTCCTTATGTGGCCAGCCTCATTGCCACACAGCTTTCCCAGATGAGGAATGAAGCAGTGTGTTATGATGAGACATTCGTGAAACTAGTGGTTTCCAATCTTGGCTGGATAACTGAATCACCTAGAAAGTTATTTTATCTCTCAAAGCCCAGGCCACACTCCAAACCAAGTCAATCAGAATTTGGGGGAGTTGGTCTCAGGCAGCGCATTTTTTAAACCTCCCAGGTGAATTCCAGTGTGCACCAAAGTTGAGAGCTACTGCTCCAAAGAAGTGCTTCTCAAATTTTAATATGCGTACAAATCATCTAGAACTTATTGAAATGCAAATTCTGACTCAAGAGATCAGGAGAGTCTATATTTCTAACAAACTTCCAGGTAATGTGTGTAGTCCAAGAACCACATTGGAAGAAGCAAGACTCAAGGATTTCTAAAATTATAAAAAAAAATTTAGCAATTCATATACTTCAGTATGATTTTGCACAAAACAAAAGCTCAATGATTATCTGTTGTATCTTTAAATAAATACCTAAAACTTAACTCTGGTCTCCTTTAATATCATTGTTCTATGATTCCATTATGTAAAGATGCTTAAAAACTATCCTTCTTCAGAGTCATTCATTTATAAGACAAGACTTGCAGAAATATACAAATTTCTTTCTTTACAAAAAGTAAAAATGTGTGGAAATTACTCAGTTCATTTACCCAAGAGCTGTATCAATCTTGCCTCAATGTTATTGAGCCTGTTATTTTTATTAAGTCAATTCCATTTAACTGTACTTTATCAACTGCCTGATTTAAATGTCAGCAAAAAATGCAATAGATAATTGTTATTTTACCTTTCATTTCTAAGGTTTCTTAACTGTCACTTACCTTTCCAATGTTGTTAAAAAAGCTATAGAAGATGGAATAAAAATCATCTTCTGCTCAGTCAGAATCCCATGCATCAGCCTGTTTACCACTTCCTCAGGTTCCAGAGTGGGTCCCAAACTGAAATCAGAGGCAGTCTTCAGAAACAAAATACTTCACCGAGGCTTCAGCTTTAGTTTGGTGCTAACCAACAGCTTTAGTATGGTACAGACACCATAACATAACTGATTTGTAGTGTCTAGCCTAGTATAGGTGCTCAGAAATGGTAGCTACTTTACCATTGATAATAATAACAACAATCATTCACTTAGTGCTTATCGTGTACCACACACTGTGCTAAACCTTCTACATAGGTTATTTCATTGACGTTTGACAATAACCTTATGAAGGCAATATTATAATTCCTATTCCACAAATAAGAATTATAGAAGTAACTAAGATTCAAATATAATTGAGCTAGATTAGGTCTGACAACTTTACTTTTAAACTTTAAGCAGTCTCGGGAAAAAAATCAGATATTATTATACAAGTTTTATTATATACTCAGTCTCCTTAGTGAACAATTCCTAAAGCATCAGAGGAATTAGAATATGACAGGTACGTGCCCACCTTTAGGCCCTTCATCTCCACATGATATGCTTATATTTATTAGGTCTTTGGTTTTTTTGGTTGTTGGTGTTTTTTTTGGTTTGTTTTTTTGAGGCAGGGTCTCACTCTGTCACCCAGGCTGGAGTGCAGTGGTGAGATCTTGGCTCACTGCAACCTCCACCTACTGGGTTCAAGCGATTTTCCTGCCTTGGCCCCTCAAGTAGCTGGGACTACAGATGTACGCCACCACTCCAGGCTATTTTTTGTATTTTTAGTAGAGATAGGGTTTCACCATATTGCCCAGGCTGGTCTTGAACTCCTGGACTCAAGTGATCCGCCAGCCTCGGCCTCCCAAAGTGCTGGGATTGCAGGCAGGAGCCACTGCAATTAGGTTTTGGCTTTGTTACTTAGTTCCATGTTACATCTTTGTTGTGTAATCACTCAAGTATATGTACCACAGACTAGCAGGTGGCCCCCAAAAAGTGGGTTTTAGGCTGGGTGTGACGGTTCAGGCCTGTATCCCCATAATCCCAGCACTTTGGGAGGCTGAGGCGGGTGGAGTGCTTGAGCCCAGGACTTCGAGATCAGCCTAGCCATCATGGCAAAATCCTGTCTCTACAAAGAAATACAAAAGAAAATTAGGCAAGAGTGGTGGTGCACTCTTGTAGTGCTAGCTACTCAGGAGGCTGAGGCTAGAGGATCCTTTGAGCCTGGGAGGCTGAGGCTGCAGTGGGCCATGATTGTTCCACTGCATTCCAGCCTGGACAACAGAGCTAGACCCTGTCTCTAAATAAATAAATAGATATATAAGTGGCTTAAAAAAATCAGTTACAGAAGTGCACTTAGAGAGGAGCTGCACAAGAGTTAGTACTGAGACTTTTTAACATTTTATTAATGACTTAGAAAAAATGATACATAATTAAATGTACTCATGAAATTTGCCATGCCACTCAACTATTTGGGTGGCTAACATTTTGGGGAGGCTTATTTTTAATGTGTGTGTCTAGTTAAAAGAAGTGAGACACCAGGCGTGGTGCTCAATGCCTGTAATCCCAGCACTTTGGGAGGCCGAGGCAAGCAGATCACTTGAGGTCAGGAGTTTGAGACCAGCCTGGCCAACATGATGAAACCCCATCTCTACTAAAAATACAAAATTAGCCAGGCATGATGGCAGGCACCTGTAATTCCAGCTACTCGAGAGGCTGAGGCAGGAGAATCACTAGAACCCGGGAGGCAGAGATTGTAGTGACCCAAGATCGTGCCACTGCACCCCAGCCTGGGCAACAAAGTGAAACTTTGCTGCAAAAAAAAAAAAAAAAAGAAGTGAGGCAAAAAGTACTGGATGTGCCAGGCAGAGTGACTCACGCCTGTAATCTTAGCAATTTGGGAGGGTTAGGCGGGAGGACCACTTGAGCCCAGGAGTTGGAAACCAGCCTAGGCAAGATGGTGAGATCTCGTCTCAAAAAAACAAAAACAAAAACAAAACTGGATGAAATTCTTTAGAAATAAATAAAGAATAATTCATTCAGAAAAAATATATATTTTGAAGTAAAACTGGGACAATTGAGAAGTATAATATTGTATTTAAAAGTGAGCATGATTATTGGATCCATGAAGGAGAGTAGAGCTTAAAAATATATAAGCTTTAATTCTCAGCACAGTTCATTCATTTATTAGAATATTGTGTTCACCATGGGACCTTGAAGCAATAGTATTACATATGAAAATCTTGGAGATTTGATAGGAGAGGAAATGTAATAATGAAATCGATGGCTTTTGGCCTAATGGAAGCAAAAAATCAAAGGCAACGGAAGCTTGCAGCATAAACAGGTAGGGGTATCAAGGAGGATGAATCCAGAAACTGAAGGATGCTATGCCTTGAAAAGCATTTAGAGGGAAATTCATTTTGTAGCACATTGCTACCAGACTTCAATATTCTCAAGCTCCATGAAAGCTTATAGACACCTGTGTAAATAGAGCACTCTCTCATCCACACTGTGGCCTTGCTAACCTACCTATCAAGCGGTGCTGCATTCACCAAACTTTTCTAGTGTACCCGATTTCTTTACCTAAGGTTTTTAGCCCCTGTCAGATAACTTTTTATTGAAATAAATGACTGTTCAATATCATAATTTTAAAAGCCAAAAGAAAAGGCTTTCAGAAAAAACTCAATTTCTTAGCAAAATAGTATCTTAATCATTAAAATGTCAGTATGTGGAAACATTTTTTTTCCCAATACGCTAAAGTTAACGAGAGTTACAAATCCCATTAAACAAATGTTCTTAATGGATTTTGTAGAAACTATCCAAAAACACTTCAAGCCAAACTGCTGGGGTGGGAAAGGAGGGTGCATGTTGGGGTAGAGAAATACTGAGGGGGAAAGAGTATTTTCGTCTGAAGGATTGTATTTGATGACCTACTTTAACCACTTAAGTAATGAGTAATTTTGGGGAAAACATTTCAACTCTTTTTTTTTTTTTTTGAGACAGAGTCTCGCTCTGTCGCCCAGGCTGGAGTGCAGTGGCACGATCTCAGCTCACTGCAACCTCCGCCTCCCAGGCTCAAGCAATTCTCCTGCTTCAGCCTCCCAAGTAGCTGGGATTACAGGCATGTGCCACCACGCCTGGCTAATTTTTGTATTTTTAGTAGAGACGGGGTTTCACCATGTTAGCCAGGCTGGTCTCGAACTCCTGATCTCAGGTAATCTGCCTGTCTTGGCCTCCCAAAGTGCTGGGATTACAGGCGTGAGCCACTGTGCCTGGCCTCAACTCTTTAAATCTCAGGTTTTTGTTTTTGTTATTTCCTAATCTGAAAAATAAGGATAGTGCAGTGGTGCAGTGGCAAATGTTTAACCACTGGCTCTCTAGGAGACAAAAATCTCAGTTTAGTAGCATTTGTTGATTTCCACAGTGTAAATATTCCCACGACAACTAATTTTAAACTATCTACCTGACATCACTGAATGAGTACTACTATATAAGCCAGCACCAGCACTCCACTGGGAATGTGACGGTTAAATGGAAATGTATACATACAAGCACTTTATACAGTTACACTAGACAAATGTTACATGAGGCATTTTCTTATATAACATCTTTTTATGGTACTAGTCAATAAAACTAATATCTTTCTGTGACACACACATACAAACTCCTAAATTTTTAGAGAAAAAATAAATTGTGTTATATATATTACAGATGGGAAATTAGATGTTTTAAAACGATGTTCAACAGAAATAAATCTTGGCCGCCCCCAAAATGATCAGAACACTCAATTACACTTAATAAATTCAGGTTATGCGGCATTGTTTCTATCATTAGTTGGAAAGAGATAATTTATTTCAGGAAAAAAACATTTAACTAAAAATTGCTTGTGTAGCTAACAAGAGATCCCAAAATATTATACATGAAGCAAAACCTGTCAGAATTAAAGGGAGGGAGACATAAGACAGTTTCAACAATAATAGCCAGGGACTTTATTTTCCACTTTCAACAACATATTGAAGAACTAGACAGAAGACCAGCAGAAATAGAAGACTTGAATAACACTATAAATCAACTATACCTAACAGATACCTCACACCATCCCAACAACAGCAGAATACACATTATTCTCAAGAACACATGGAAAATTTTCTCCCAGGTAGACCATACATCAGACCACAAAGCAAATCTCAATATGTTTTAAAAGATTAAAATTATACAAACTATGTTCTCTGACTACAATGGAGTAAAATCAGAAAATAACAGAAGGAAAACTGGAAAACTCACAAATATACAGAAATTAAACAGTACCCCTAAATAAACAATGAGACAAATGAGAAACCACAAGAAATTAGAAAATACTTTGAGGTGAACATAAATGAGAACACAACATATCAAGATTTATGGGATGAGGTGAGCATAGTGGCTCAAGCCCATAATCCCAGCACTTTGGAGGCTGAGGCAGGAAGATTGCTTGAGCCCAGGAGTTTGAGACCAGCCTGGACAACAGAGTGAGACCCTGTCTCTACAAACAATTTTAAAAAATTAGCTGAGTGTGGTGGCACGCACCTGTAGTCCTAGATACTCAGGAGGCTGAGGCAGGAGGATCACTTGAGCCCAGGGAGGTAGAGGCTGCAGTGAGTTATGACTGCACCAACTGGCACTCCAGCCTGGGTGACAGAGTGAGATCCTATCTCAAAATAAATAAATAAATAAATAAAGACTCATGAGGTGCAGTGAAAGCAGTGCTCAGAGGCAAATTTATAGCTGCAAATGCCTGCATTAAAAAAAGAAGAAGATCTCAAATCAGTAAAGTGAAATTCCACATTAAGAAACTATAGAAACAAAAAATAAAAACAAACCCAAAGCAAGCAGAAAAAAAAGATTGAAGCACGAATGAATTAGATGACAGAAAAACTACAGAGAAAATCAATGAAACTTAAAATAGGTTCTTTAAAAAGATAAACAAAATTAGCAAACCTTTAGCTACACTGACCAAGGCAAAAAGAGAGAAGACTCAAACTACTAAAACCAGGAATGAAAGCAGGGACATTCCTGCTGACCTTACAGAAATAAATAAGATTATAATAGAATACTAGGACAATTGCATGCCAACAAATTAGAAACCTACATGAAATATACAAACTCTCAGGAATACACAAACTACCAAAACTGACTCAAGGAAAAACAGAAAATCTGAGATCTTTAATAAGAGATTGAATCAGCAATCAAGAAACTTCCAGGAACGAGGAGCCCAGGACTAGATGGCTTCATAATGAATTCTACCCAATGTTTAAAAAAGAATTAACACCAATCCTTCAAATTCTCCCAAAAAAATAGAAGAGGAGGAAATTCTTAATTCATTCTCTGAGTCCCGAATTACCCCGATACTAAAAACAGAGTAAGAGATCACATGAAAACTACTGACCAGTATCTCTCAGGAATATAGATGCAAAAATCCTCAACAAAAGATTGGCAAATTAAATCTAGCATTATATTAAAAGAACTACATACCATTATCCCAGGAATACAAAGTGGCTCACCATACACAAAACAGTGAAATATACCATTTTAATAAAATGAAGGGAAAAAACCTACACCATCATCTCAGTAGGCATCAAAAACGCATTTGACATGATACAACGTTCCTTCGTGATAAAAACACTCAACAAACTAGGAACAGAAGGGCATTTCTTCAACCTGTTTTATAAGCATTTGTGTAATGCAGTCTGATTTATATAATCAAAATGGAGTAGCAAAGATAGTAGGATTTATTAAATATAAAAGGATGGGCCAGGTGCGGTGGCTCACGACTGTAATTCCAACACTTTGGGAGGCCGAGGCAGGCGGATTGCTTGAGGTCAGAAGTTTGAGATCAGCCTGGCCCACATGGCAAAACCCCCGTCTCTACCAAAAATAGAAAAATTAGCTGGGCATGGTGGTGCACACCTGTACTCCCAGCTACTTGGGAGGCTGAGGCAGGACAATCGCTTGAATCTGGGAGGTGGAGGCTGCAGTTAGCTGGATCATGCCACTGCACTCTAGCCTGGGCGACAGAGCGAGACCCTGTCTCAAACATAAATAATTAAATGAATGAAAATATTATTGTTGCCCATTTAATGATAAAAATATCATATTAATATAACATGGAAGTACTGTTTTTTTCCTATCATACTGGCAAAGATTAAAAGTGTGCTAAGCTGGGTGTGGCAGCTCATGCCTATAGCCCAGCTACTTGGGACGTTGAGGCAAGATCAGCCTGGGGAACAAAGCAAGACCTTGTCTCTAAATGAAAAAAAAAAAATGTATATTTTTTAAAAATTTTAAAAACTATTTCTTGAAATTCAAGTTTATTTAACAAAAATAACTGAGCTTAAAAAAATAATTGGAACACCTGATTTACATTTAATTCCAATAAACCCAGATTATGCTGTATTATACCTTTATAGTAAACAGTTTCTTTGCAGTGTGTTAGCTGTATAAATATAAGAACCAATAAACTACATCTAAGATGTGCTCTCAAACAGAATTTAAGTTCCAACATTAATATGAAACAAAATATTTATAATTCAGCCATTTAGAGATTGGTTCAATTTTCTTTATTCAGAAAGGCCTCTGTAGCTTAATCTGAATCTCGGTTTTACTTATGGGCAAGTTATTTAATTTCTCTAAACCTCAGATCTCTCTCATCTACTGAAGAGGGACTAATAACATCTCCCCAAAAGTATTGTTGTGAGGTTTAAGAAAATGACATTTTATTTGGTGTCTGAAATGTAAACAGGTATTTAACGAGGAACACGTTCTCTCTTCTAATTAGAAGTAATAAGTTTCTATATTAAAACCAGCTTCATCTTTGGGGTCTACTTTAGTACCAGCTTAGCCTCAAAGAGGTTCATATGTCAGGACCAATCTTCTAGGCCCTTCCTTAGCCAGGTTTATATTCAGCCTAGAATCATCTTAGCCTCTGTTCACACTTTTCCTCCAGAGTGGGCTTCCTAATTCTTTTTTAATGGCACTAGTAAGTTTTGTCAGGAGAGGGTGCTGGAGCCCACATTAAGGTCAGCTCTGTGCGGCCTTGTTGGGGGCAAGGTTAAAAAATTCAATTATAACTTTTGAAAATAGGATGTCTGTTTTTAACTACTGAAAGACAATATGACTTAAAAACTTGACTCAAATATGTTATTTTAGTATCCACATACTGAAAAAGAAATTGAGGAAACTGGCAAGTTTTATCTTCAACATCTGCTTTCAGTTTTAGTGAAGCTTATCCTCACTACTTTCATTCCTCAGATCCATTTCCCAACCTGAAAAACATATCTGTCCCTTCTCTTCTCTCTTCAGACTCCAATTAGGGTTCTCTTGTTTAATATTGACAAATTTAAACATTGACCTCTAAAATAAACACTCTTACTTTTGTTTTCTAACAAAAATTGTGTATTAAAAATAGATTTTAAAGCCTATTTGATAGATTCTTGGGGGCTTGAGATCTTTGGACAGCTCCCAAATTTCTGTTTAACGTTGGCTTTCTGTTCTGCTTCCCTGTGGGATGACTTAAGTGTATTTAAAATAGAACCTGGGGGCCATGGATCAGCTGTCAAGAGTTCGAGACCAGCCTGACCAATATGGTGAAACTGTCTCTACTAAAAAAATAATAATAATAATAATAAAATAGAACTGTTAGGCCAGGCATGGTGACTCATGCCTGTAATCCCAGCACTTTGAGAGGCTGAAGTTGGGAGAATGACTTGAGCCCAGGAGTTCAATTGAGTTCAAGGGGCCCTTGAGCCCAGCCTGTGCAACATAGGGAGACCCTGTCTCTACAAAAAATTTAGAAATTAGCCAGGTGTGGGGACACGTGCCTGTATGGTCCCAGGGACTGGGGAGGCTGAGGTGGGAGAATAGGTTGAGCCCAGGAGGTCAAGGCTGCAGCGAGCTGTGATTGTGCCACTGCATCCAGCCTGGGTGACAGAGCGAATCCTTGTCTCAAAAAAAATTAAAAAAAAAAAAAAGGAAAAAAATTAGAATCTGTTAACCCTTCAAGTGGCCACACTGAATATTTTTCATTAATTTTAAATACATTTTCAACAAAGGCAGCTGAATTGGGGGAAATATGGGGAAGTTTGAGGGGGCAGAATAAAACTTAAAAATTGAATCTTGGCTGGATGCAATGACTCATGCTTATAATCTTGGCACTTTGGGAGGTGAGGTGGAGGTGGGAGAATTGCTCAAGGCCAATTTGAGACCAGCCTGGGCAAACAGCAAAATCCTGGCTCTCAAAAAAAAAAAAAAAAAAAAAAATTAGCTGGGCATGATGGCACACACACTGTAGTCCTACTCAGGAGGCTGAGGTGGAGGGTTGCTTGAGCCCAGTTCAAGGTTACAGTGAGCCATGATCACACCACTGCACTTCAGCCTAAATGAGACCCTGTCTCAAAAACAAAACAAAACCAAGCAAAATTGAATCTCATCATTACAATAAAATTGAGAATCCAAAAGTCTATCCAAGTAAGCATGTGAACTTATAATATGAATTTAATATCAGTGAGGAAAATGATGTATTATTTAATAAATAGTACAGAAAACTCATTAACTATTTGGAAAAAACAAACTATACTGTGACCTTACTTCTTAAATCAAAATAAATTTGGGTGGGGCAATGATTTAAATATGAAAAATGCAACCATAAAATATATGCTAGAAAAAATATGGGTAAATATTTTCAAAAACTTGGAATGAGAAAGACCTTTCTAAACACCTCACAGAACCTAAAGTCCATGAGAAAAAAATCCCTAAGAAAATTTTAATGTAAAACTAAATGAAAATAGGCTTAAAAGCAAACAAAAAACAACAACTGGGGAAAAAAAAACATATGCAACAGATGTGATACATAAAGGGGTTTCTCAAATGTATGAAGAATTGTTTCTTATGTATCAATTAAAAATCTCTAGAGCTCAGCTGGGCATGGTGGCTCATGCCTGTAATCCCAGCACTTTGGGAGGCCAAGGTGGGCGGATCACTTGAGGCCTGGAGTTTGAGAACAGCCTGGCCAACGTGGCGAAACCCCATCTCTATTAAAAATACAGAAATTAGTTGGGCGTGGTTGTGCGTGCCTGTAATCTCAGATACTCGGGAGGCTGAGGCACAAGAGTCGCTTGAACCTGGGAGGTGGAGGTTGCAGTGAGCCGAGATTGCGCCACTGCACTCCAGCCTGGGCAACAGAGTGAAACCCTGTCTCAAAAAAAACAAAAAACAAACAAAGAAACAAACAAAAACAACTCTAGAGCTCAATAGCAAAAAGTGAGCTGATGCCATGAAAATAGGCAATTCATAAAAGGAAGTGCAATGTCCAAAAATCATATGCGAACATGAATGTAGCTAGTCATCAGAGTAAAAATAAAGATGATTCTTCGCGTACTGGATTGGCGGTGATTAAAAGAGTCACAGAAGGCAGACTGATGAAGAAGTAGAGAGTAAGTTGCTCTCCCTGCACTGTGGGTAGGAGTGCAAATCAGTGCAGCATTTCTGGAGAGGAGTTTGGCAATATGTAGGAATTTTTACAAGTTATATACCCTTTGGCCCAGTAATCCCCCTTTATGAATCTACCTGAGGGAGATAATTATCCAAAAGTGAAAATATGTGTGCCCGAGGATGCTTATTGCTGATTTGCTGTTAAAAATCCAGAACACTAAAAACAACCCTAAAATCATCACTAGGAGATGCTATTGCTCCCAATAATCAATACAATTTATTATAATGCTCTGTACTTTATTAGATGTCTGTAACATAATGCTGAGGGAAGTATGCAGTATACTTGCTGCTTCCAGGACCCCATGTGTAACATACGCCAGTTATAGAAAATTCAGAGAAGTCTAGAAGGATGTTTATCAAAATTTTGAGAGTGGTTTCCACTCGATAGAGGGTTTTAAGGAAATTAAAAAAGAAACTTTTTGATTTGTATTTTTCATTAACATTGGAATTTAAACAAATAAGTATGCATCATGTTTACAAAGACATTAAAGCTATTTCTAAAAAGAGAAAACATTAAAAATTATCTTCAAATTAATCCTTTATAATTTTATTTTTTAACCAAGTAAAGAGTATGATCTGGTACTCCTTTCGGAGGCTCATGTCTAGATTACCTCCAAGGGAAGTGTTTTTCACATGTGGTCTTGGGTTATCTCTATCAGAATCACCTATGATAATCACCTTTTTTAAATGTAGAGTTCCAGGCTCCCTTCCCTGCCACTACCCTACCCCAACCAAACCCAGTAAGTCAACATATCTGAGGGTGAAGCCCCAACATAGTTCCCAAGCACACCTGGTGACATGTATGCATATTTAAGCCTGTGAATCATTACTCAGGAGAAGAAAAAAGGAAGAGTTAGCAAGTTTACCAATGTCATTCATATTTACTTTTTTAGTCACGCTCCCTTGCTTTCTCTCTTTTTGGCTTTCCACTTGTTTTCCCACAATCTGCAGAAACTGAAATTAAAATGAACTAAGAGCATTAACTATCAGGTGTTTTTGGGATTAAAACATTTAGGAAAACCCACAGAATGGCTGGTATTCATAGCAACCACCAATCCTTTTGTCTCAATTTCTCAACTTACCTTGTACTTGGATTTTTGATGAAGCCAGTGTTTACGAAATTAGGACACAGACATGTTGTTTTGACTCCAGTTATTTGTAAGGCAGCCAGTTCATCTGTCAAAGTTTTATGAAATCCAACAGCAGCAAACTTGCTTGAACTGAAAATAGAGAGTTTACAAAATAATTCAAGAATTCTGAAATGTGTGCCTGTTTTCCTCAGTTCAGCATGGTCCTCTGCAGAGCAATGTGGGCATTCCCTGAGTCTCAGGCCCCAGCCCAGAGCTACTGCATCAGAGCCCACATCTTACAAGATTCTCAGGTAAATCTGTAGGCACATTAAGGTCCAAGAAGCCCTGACATAGAAGATTTACTGCATCTTAGCATCACTTACGGAATAAGAACATTTCCTTAAAAAGCCTTTTAAAGAAAATTAGTAGAGTATTTGTTTTTGTTGTTGTTCCACAAAATTCAGTGTCACTATAAGCTGTTCCTTATTTACTTTAAGATGTCCATAGAATTTGCTGAAAACTTTTCCTGGATAAATCCTATTCTTCCTTTAAGTCACAGCTTCACTTCCTCAAAGAGGCCTTTCCTAACCCCCAGTCTAAATTATTTTCTCATTATATAGTAATTTTCAGTTTTCTATGATAGTATCTATCTCAGATTTGTAACTGAACATTCATTAGAGAATTTTTTTTTTTTTTTTTTGAGACAGAGTCTTGCTCTGTCACCCAGGCTGGAGTGCAGTGGCGCGATCTCGGCTCACTGCAAGCATTGCCTCCCGGGTTCCCGCCATTCTACTGCCTCAGCCTCCGGAGTAGCTGGGACTACAGGCGCCCGCCACCATGCTCGGCTAATTTTTTGTACTTTTAGTAGAGACGGGTTTTCACCATGTTAGCCAGGATGGTCTCGATTTCCTGACCTCGTGATCTGCCCACCTCGGCCTCCCAAAGCGCTGGCATTACAGGCGTGAGCCACCACGCCCAGCTGAGATTAAATTTTTTAAAACATCTGTTTCCCACACCTTTCCTATAAGCTCCATGACTGTTTTGGTCACCAGTGAATCTCCAGGGCCCAGCACAGTGCTTGGCTCTTAGGTGCTCAATGAATATTTGTCAAATGAATGAATCACAATGCAAAGCGTTTATTTTAACAGCTCTTTCATTTGGAAGTAGTAGTGAAATTACTTATTCTAAATGGACATTACTTTCTCAGGTTTTTTTAATTTAAAAAGGGCTTTATTGAGATATAAATTCATATGTCATACAAAGCATTCACTTAATGTATACAATTAAATGGTTTTTGATATATAATTAACTTAAAAGTTGTGGTATAATATATATCATGTAAAACATGTCATTTTAACCATTTTTAAGTGTGCAATTGAGTGGCAATAATTATCAGATAATCTTTTATTCTGTTAAATCTGTATGAATTAGCAATTACACAATGTAGCTATACATTCTGGCCAGTTAATCTATGCTTTGGAAGACAGAAAGCTGTGGAAATTTTTTTAAAAATTAAAAAAAAATTTCTTACCTTTTAAAAAAAAAGTTTAGGCACATATTGAAGCTGATATGGTTTGGCTGTGTCCCCACCCAAATCTCATCAACAATTGTAATCCGAATTGTAATCCCCACATGTTGAGGGAGGGCACTGGTGGGAGGTGACTGGATCATGGGGGCAGTTTTCCCCATGCTGTTCTCGTGATAGTGGGGGAGCTCTCACAAGATCTGATGGTTTTTTAGGTGTTTGGCAGTTCGTCTCTTGCTCTTACTTTCTCTCGCTCTCTCTCTCCTGCTGCCATTTAAGACATGCCTGCTTCCTCTTCCTCTGTAATTGTAAGTTTCCTGAGGCCTCCCCAGCCACGCAGAACTGTGAGTCAATTGAACCTCTTTCCTTTATAAATTGCCCAGTCTTGGGCAGTTATTTATAGCAGGGTGAGAGGGGACTAATACAGAAGGCTTAAAAGAAAGATTGTTAGATTAAATTATATAAGATTAAAAGCTTCTGTATACTGAAAAACAACATAAATAAAAATCAGATCTAAAATAGATTACTAAGTGCTAGACATTGCCCTCAGTTATTCTGATGCATTTTGGAGTTTTTTGGGGAGTCTTTATCTGTCACTTAGGCTGGAGTGCAGTGATGCAATCATAGCTCACTTCAACCTAGGAACTTCTGTGCTCAAGCAATCCTATCACCTCAGCCTCCCAAGTAGCTGGGACTGCAGGCATGTGCCACAACACTTGAATAATTATTTTACTTTATTGTAGAGATGTGGGTCTTGCTACGTTGCATAGGCTGGTTTCAAACTCCTGGGGTTAAGTCATACTTTTGCCTCAGTCTCTCACGGCGCTGGGATTATAAGTGTGAGCCACAGTACCTGGCCTATTCTAAATAATTATTTTGTTTAATCTTCATAATACCCCTATAAAATATATTAAGATCCTCATTTACCAAAGAGGAAACTGAGGTAAAGATGGGTTATCAAACTTGCCTGAAGATACAAAACAAAGTGGAAGAATCAGGTTTTACGTGTGGGTAGTAAACCAGGTTTATATATGATATATTCTAAACTTTATTAACTCCAAGCAAATTAAGAGGCAAGTGACAAACTGGTAAAGCATTTGCAACATATAAGACAAGGATAAGGTTAATATATGGCAACTTTTATAAAGGAGTAAGACAATACTCTAATAGATAAATGGCTAAAGGGCATTCATGGAAAAATCATAATATAAAAATGCCAGTAGATATAGGCATATAAAAATGATTTACTTTAGGAATAATTCATATAAAAGCAAAGTAAAACAAGACGGAATTCTTGCCTAGCAGTAATTATAAGGACAGAAATTTTCATCTGAGTTTTTTTTCAATGTACAGATTTTTCACCTCATATAATTGAATCTAGCAATCTTTTCTTTTTAAGGCTTCATTCAATATATGTCAAACTTTCAAAAAAGTTACAAAAACCACTTTCTTTCCACAGCTTTCTATTTTCCAAAGCACAGGTTAACTGGTAGCCTTTTCTGGAAGGCAGTTTGGCAAAAGGTATCAAATTCATTAAAAGTATGCCACGCTCTCAGATCCAGTGTTTATCCCAAGGTAATAATCAATCATGTCTCCAAAGATTAATGTTCAAGGATAGTCCCTGGAGTGCAGTTCATTAAAGCAAATAGTTGGGAATAATGTGAAATGTCTGTAGTGGACAGCTGTTGTTTTTTCCCATCAGCATTTGTGTCCCCTTGTTCTGGTAATACCGCTGTCACCAAACGCATACAGTGATTGGCTCCAGGCTAGTCTAGTCACTGACCTCTAGAACAAGAACGTTTGAAGCCACTGTTGAAGTGATGTTTTTTTTCCCTTCCTGCTGGACTTGGAATTTAAAGGGTTTAACCCTGGAACTTCTGGTAGATATCTGGCCATCAGAGGAAGACAGCCTGCTTGAGACTTTAATCGCAGAGCCAAAAAATTCCTCTTTGGGCCTGGGGCAGTTTAAGGTTTTTTGTTCCTTGCAACTGAAAGAGTGACAAAATACCAATGATAATGAGTAAATTGAATAACTAGTGGCACGTATGTGCAGTGGTATCCCACGCAGAAATAGAAAACGATGTTGCACATAATATATATTTATTAACATATAATATTATTTTAAATTAAGAGCCAAAATTATATATAGATTTTTTCAATGCATAACTATATGTTTGCATTTAAAATATCCTTAAAAATTATAACATGCATATCATGATTATTTTGTCAGAGGCATGTAAACCAGAGCAACTCCATCTTAAATAGGAGCTGGGTAAAATAAGGCTGAAACCTACTGGGCTGTATTCCCAGATGGTTAAGGCATTCTAAGTCATAAGATGACACAGGAGGTCAGTACAAAATAAATATAGGTCATAAAGACCTTGCTAATAAAACAGTTTGCAATAAAGGAGCCACCAAAACCAAACCCACCAAAACCAAAATGGCCACAAAAGTGACCTCTGGTCGTCTTCACTGCTACACTCCCACCAGCGCCATAACTGTTCACAAATGCCCTGGCAACGTCAGGAAGTTACCCTACATGGTCTAAAAAGAGGAAGCATGAATAATCCACCCCTTGTTTAGCATATTATCAAAAAATAATCATAAAAATGGGCAACCAGCACCCCTTGGGGCTGCTCTGTCTATGGAGTAGCCATTCTTTTATTCCTTTACTTTCTTAATAAACTTGCTTTCGGCCGGCCATGGTGGCTCATGCCTGTAATCCTGGCACTCTGGGAGGCCAAGGCGGGCGGATCACAAGGTCAGGAGATCGAGACCATCCTGGCTAACACAGTGAAACCCCGTCTCTACTAAAAATACAAAAAATTAGCTGGGCATGGTGGCGGGCACCTGTAGTCCCAGCTACTAGGGAGGCTGAGGCAGGAGAATGGCGTGAACCTGGGAGGCGGAGCTTGCAGTGAGCTGAGATCGCGCCACGGCACTCCATCATGGGCAACAGAGCGAGACTCTGTCTCAAAAATAAATAAATAAATAAATAAATAAATAAACTTTCTTTCACTTTGCACTGTGGACTCACCCTGAATTCTTTCTTTCATGAGATCCAAGAACCCTCTCTTGGGGTCTGGATCGGGACCCCTTTCTGGTAACATCTTTCTGGCAACCACGAAGGGACTAAAGTGCAGAAACCCTGACCCTATGGCTACCTTTGGGTAAGTGTTGGGGTCCTGTAACATATTTCTGGCAGACCATAGAGTTACAATACTGAAGAGACCCCTGACCCAAAGGAAAATCATCAGGGCACAACAGTGGGCTGACTTTGAGTAAGTGGGGTGCCTACACCTGGGTAAAGAATGGGATTGGGTTAGAGGCCCAACTTAGGGGAGTTAGAGTCTCTCCTAAGACAGAGTGGGTTACAGGTCCTTCTTAATAAAAGGCAAGGACACTTGACCGACGTCAAGTTAGAGGCCTGACTTAGGAGGATTAGAGCCCCTTCTAAGATTTAGGAGGTTAGGCCAGGTGCAGTGGCTCACGCCTGTAATCCCCAGCACTGTGGGAGGCCAAGGAGGGTGGATCACTTGAGGTCAGGAGTTCGAGACCAGCTTGGCCAACACGGTGAAACCCGGTCTCTACTAAAAACACAAAAATTAGCCAGACGTGGTGATGCATGCCTGTAATCCCAGCTACTCAGGACACTGAGGCAGGAGAATTGCTTGAACCCGGGAGGCCGAGGTTGCAGTGAGCCGAGATTACGCTGCTGCACTCCAGCCTGGCCAACAGAGCGAGACTCCATCTCAAAAATAAAATATAATAAAATAATAAATAAAATGAATAAGATTTAGGGGGTTAGAGGACCCTCTCAGTAAAGTCCCTTTCAGCTAAGAACAGGTTCGGCACTATGGGATGTTAACTGCTGTTCTCTTTGGATTAATCTGCCTTTGTACTCTTTGCTGATGGCTATGGGTGACAGGGTTAGGCATGCACAGGATCGTGGGACATGGGGAGCTTTTTCCTGCCTAAAAGGGGAAACTTGAGAGCTGACAGGATTGCTGAAAAAGATCCCTGCTCAACCGACAGCAGCAGCCTGAAATTTTCAGTGTCGCTGCAATAGGTGGGTCTTTCTCTGGCCTCCCTGATCATTTTGCCTTCCCCACCCTGCCACAGGCAATACTTTCCGTCTCTACTTTTCCTTTCCCTTTCTTATCTTTTCTATTACTCAGGGCGACCTTCTTGCCCAGAGACCACATGTTGAAATTCCAAGTCAGAGGTTGGATTAAAGATAATGGGGCCCAACTGGGGGTAAATTTAAGCCTTGCCAGTTTGATATTGGGTGCTAAGCAGAGTAGCTAATGTCTATGTTTTATCATGCATATTTTGCTCTGGTCAAAATGAAAAAAAAAAAAAATTTCCTTTATGATGCAGCTTGGCCCCCGGGGAGATGGTGCCACAAGCCCGATCACTAGGGCTGCTCAGGGAAAAGGAACCCAGAAGCCTGGCATGCCAGCAAAAGGCTAAGAATTTGTTACCAGTCAGATTTTTAGCTTCTCTCTCTCTGTGCAAACAGTTGAATGAATGGAAAAAAAAAAATCAGTGTTTATCACCTCTGTAAAGAATTAATGTGAAAAAGAATTCTAAGGCTAGTCTTAAGCTGGTGTATTTTGTGCTATGAATTCGTTTTTCCGTGTAGAGGGGTACTTCAGGATAAAACATGGGCTTAGAACACCTGTAAGCCTGCTTTTCAAGACTACCCAGCAAGCTGGTCAGTAACAAACTTGGTTGCAGGTCCCTGAAACAAACAAAAAACCCGATGAAGTCTCCACCTTGTTTTATGTGCTTGGGAGCTTGACCTTTTAACCGCATGGCAGTACCTTCTCTTGGGCTCTGTCTTCCAGGGAACAAGAATTTTAAAGTTCATGTCATAGCCAGCTCTGAAAATCATATTAAATAGTTAAAAGCCTTTGCAAGCTCAAAATTAACTAATCTAGACTACTTCTGAGAAAAGAAATGGACACTGCCCAGACCTGTAGCTCAGTAGCTAAGGTTTTGCACTTTCACAGTGGCAGTCTAGGTTCAATTCCCCACCTAGGAAATAAGTCATTACTGATTTAATATATGTGTCTATTCTCTTCTCCTCCATGGACTGTCTTCAATTTTCCTTCTTCTAAGCACCTAGGAGTTTACCTTTGGTAAAGTTCAGAAGCTGGAAATATTGGCCGCTTGGCATGGCTAAAGTCGGGTAATAAGAGCTCTGAAAGGATTTCTTCTTTAAAGAGCACTATGGTTAAAAGTCAGCTTAATTAAAAGTGGAATAAGCTATAAATATATTTAAAAGGCCTTTATGTTTTTCTCTTCTTGAAGCTTGTTTTGCTGGAAAAAGGTTTTTTCTTCTCAGTCAACTGAATTATTTTTGTTTTTTTGTTTTGTTTTGTTTTGTCTTGTTACTATTAATGCTCGTGTGAAAGGCCCGTAGATAACTTCTGGTAGCTTGGGACTACTTGGGAAAAACAAAGGCAGCACCACAGATCCAGTTTTGGGAAAAAAAAAAAAAAAAGAAAAAAAAAAAACCCTCTGTTTTCCTCATGAGACCCCAAGAATTAAAAGCAGATAGATTCCTCTCAAAATCAAAGGCTCTGTTCTGTTTTGCATTGTCTTATCTGACGGTTTTGAGTTTGGGGGAGGGGGTTATCAGTAATTACTTTGCATTATGAGAGAGCTTTGGTGTGTAACAACTAGGTAGGAAATGTACTTTAAGGGGTGGCTAATAGTAGTTATGGAGGGATACTTGACTCTGCACACTTGGATCAGAGAAGCATGCTCTGGGCCACCTGAAGATAAGGCAACATCCTCACCCCTCACTGGGAGATGAGACTCTCATGAGGATGGGCTGATTACAAAATGGGCTGATTGGCTTTAGGTTGCCTTGCAATGAAATGCACAGTCGGTAAAAGCACTGCATTGTCTTCTCCCGTAGTATTTCCCTCCTTTTGGGGATCCAGGATCCAGTATAAAATACCACCTTTAATTTTGGAGATCTGTCTGCCTTCAGCTGCTTATTTGCTACTTATTTAGCCCTAGAAACGCATGCTGTCCCGGCTCTGTTCCTCCAAGGGCTCCACCCTGAAACCTGTCATCCAATTAAGAAACTGGCAAATGGTGGGGCGAGGTGGCTCATGCCTGTAATCCCAGCACTTTGGGAGGCTGAGGTGGGCGGATCACTTGAGGTCAGGAGTTCAAGACCAGCCTGGCCAACATGAGGAAAACCCGTCTCTAATAAAAATACAAAAATTAGCTGGGTGTGGTGGTGGGCGCCTGTAATCCCAGCTACGCGGGAGGCTGAGGCATGAGAATCACTTGAACCTGGGAGGCAGAGGTTGCAGTGAGCCAAGATCATGCCACTGCACTCCAGCCTGGGTGACAAGAGCGAAACTCTGTCTCAAAAAAAAAAAAGAAACTGGCAAACCAAAAACTGTATAAGTGCTGAATCTTCTGTTTATAGTGTATGTTTATATATATTACAAAGCTCTAATTAATTGATTTAGAAAAATAAGTGCATAAATAAAATATTTTTTCAGAAAAATAGAAACTTTAATGCCTTTTTGTTTGTGTGACTTTAGTAATCTTTTGAAAATAAAGACAGTTTTAAAGTTTATTAGCAAAATAAAATGTCTTAAAAATGTAGACATTTGGTCTAAATTAAGGTCAGATATCAGATTTGCTAAATGCTTTAAGGACAAACTGTTTCTTTAACTTTTGAAAACTGTTCTATTTACCTACTTTAAAGCCATCAGATTCTAGATAAGGCCTCATGCCCCTGGCTATGCTGGAGAGTCAGCCCTTATCTGCACTTCTGCCTGGTGTGTCCTAGACTAGTCTCCACACCTAGTACATAATTAAAATCCCTTACTTAACCAACATTTTCATCAAAAATAAAAGTTGCTAGAAGTTAGCATTGTAACGTGTAATTAAGACTACTGAAGAAACAGTTTTACATGCAAGGTGTATAAAAAAGGTGAAATGTGTTTTTGGTTAAAAAAAAATTGTAAGAAGAAGCATGGGAATGTGGATTATTTTCTGCCTAGATTAAAGTGTTAAAGGATTGTGTTAAGTGAAAAAAAAAAAAAAAGATTTAAAGAAGTTGTGGAAGGTTTTTTTTAGATGGAGTTTTGTTCTTGTTGCCCAGGCTGGAGTGCAATGGTGTGATCTTGACTCACCGCAACCTCTGCTTCCCGGGTTCAAGCGATTCTTCTGTCTCAGCCTCCCAGGTAGCTGGGATTACAGGCATGTGCCACCACGCCTGGCTAATTTTGTATTTTTAGTAGAGACAGGGTTTCTCCATGTTGATCAGGCTGGTCTTGAACTTCCGACCTCAGGTGATCCACCCACGTTGGCCTCCCAAAGTGTTGGGATATACAGGTGTGAGCCACTGCACCTGGCCTTCGTGGAAGGTTTATAAAAATTAATTGTAAGAGATTCTGTGTATGAACATATTGGCTAAAGTTAAAGGGGTATTATTCAGTTTTTCTATAAATTAAACATTGGAATAAAAGCACAACAGGTTTTTCTTAGAGGACTTATCTGCACTTTCACAAAAAAATGTAAAGGGTTATAAAGGTTTATAAAATCTTACCTTAGGATTAAACATTAAAATTGGGTAAATATGTCTCTAAGGTTTTATTAAAAATTGGGTTTAACATTAATAATACATTAATGTAAAGGTGAAATTTCGCTTATTTGGTATAAAAATCATCCAGGAAGCATTCTCAAATGTGAAACAGTGTTTTGCTTTCTTTGGACTATATTTGTATAAATATGTTATTGGTATGTGTTCCAAAGTTATAAGAAACTCCTTTATTTCTAATATGACTTAGTGTATGTTACTAATAATTATAATTGTTATGTAAAATTTTGTATGCCACAAAAGTAACCAAATTTCCTTATCAATTGTGGCTTTAATAGTGGCTGTCCTAAAGTTTTTATCATCCACAGACAGTTGTTGTCTTGTTTTAATCTTCTCTAAAAGGTGGTTTATAATCAACTATAGAATTCTAGCAGATGTTCTTAAATGCAGGTTTCTAATAACCTTAGAAATTGTAACATTACAATAAAGAAAACAACTTTCAAAACTCTCATAGAAAGCTGGAATGTTAATGAATAACAAGTAGAACAGGAGTTAACTGAATTAACTGAACCAATAGAAAACTGAAGTAATTTTTTTTAACTTTGCTTAAAATATTGCTGATCTTTTATTTTTCAAAGGAAACTTCTTTTAAGCTATTTACAGCTTGCAGCAATTAAGTAAAATATACTCCTATGAACAAAATTTGAAACATATTTGTTTCTCTCTACCTGATTTCTCCGGAATGGAAACCAATTGTAAGTATTCTTAACTTATGGCAATATAGTTGTTTGTATAAGTGCAACAAAAATCTGTTTTCTTTTGTAATGGGACACTATTGGAGAAATTGGTTATTTTACCAAGGCTTTGACTGGAATGGTGTGCTTTCCTTTAAAGAATCAAACTTGACTTGTAAAGCCAATAAAAGCCCTATGGGAAACTGGCCTCATACTTTGCCTACACAGTCCCTGTACAGGGTTTCTGACCTATGGTAAGTAAAGAATGTCACTTTCTTACAGGTCCAGGAGGCCCAAGTTAACTTGGGACCTCAAAAGAAAAGTGTTTTACCCAACTCATAGGTATTTAAGGGTACAAACCCATGGCAGGGCTCAGCTTTAAAAAAGTCTTACCTGAAATTCCTTATAAAACAGAGTTCCATCAAAGCCAATTAAAAAGCCTGTGTGAAAAATAATTATTCTCGCTGCACTTTATACAAATAATCAGGCCAAGTATAATAAAGCAAATCAGTCTTACCATAATGTGTCTTTAATAAAAATGGGAAACTGGAGAGAGAATATTGTATTTCAAGAACTACAGTATACTTGTTATTAAATTCTAGTCTCAGTTGTTTTTAAGTTTGTTTCTGCAATTTAGGCTAACCCTGTTTATTCCTGTAAACCAACCAGGGATCTCTAACTGCTGCTCAGAAGAAACAAGAGGGATGGGTAATGTAAAATTCTAGGCACATTGCAATCAGCTAGCAACCCCATATCAGCTTGGTCTCAACAGTTGCCTAGTTCATGGAAAGCCTTCTAATTTAGTTTACCTGGAATAACTTTACTTATTTTGCTTTACTCTTATGGAATATATTGCTGTTATACCCTTTGTGTAGGAACACAGGACAGGCTTACTAAATGTTTTCTTAAACTAAATACTTATTAATCTCCCAGATATCACCTCTTGTCAAAACTCAAGAGTCGGCCAGGCGTGGTGGCTCATGCCTGTAATCCCAGCACTTTGAGGGGCCGAGGCGGGCGGATCACGAGGGTCAGGAGATCAAGACCATCCTGGCTAACATGGTGAAATCCCATCTCTACTAAAAATACAAAAAATTAGCCGGGTGTGGTGGTGGGCACCTGTAGTCCCAGCTACTCAGGAGGCTGAGGCAGGAGAATGGCATGAACCCGGAGGCAGAGTTTGCAGCGAGCTGAGATTGCACCACTGCACTCCAGCCTGGGTGACAGAGCGAGACTCCATCTCAAAAAAACAAAAAACACACACACAAAAAACTCAAGAGTCATGAATGGCCCTCGCCATACTGATGCTTTCTGACTAAGCTCCTCTCTACCCCAAACACAAGAGACTCTAACAGTTAGGCAGGAATATCATGGCCCCATTCAGCCTGAAGAAGTTACAAAAGATGGATTTTCATCCGTCTGCAACCCTTAGGATTAAGAGTTCTCTTATAAAAAGTAAGGGGGAAATGTCAGAGGCATGTGAAACAGAACAACTCCATCTTGAATAGGAGCTGGGTAAAATGAGGCTGAAACCTACCGGACTGCATTCCCAGACTGTTAACGCATTCTAAGTCACAGGATGAGATAGGAGGTCAGCACAAAATACAGGTCATAAAGACCTCGCTGATAAAACAGGTTACAGTAAAGGAGCTGGCCAAAACCCACTAAAACCAAAATGGCCACGAGAGTGACCTCTGGTCGTCCTCACTGCTACACTCCCACCAGCGCATGACAGTTTACAAATGCCATGGCAACGGCAGGAAGTTACCCTACATGGTCTAAAAAGGGGAGACATGAATAACAAACTGCTTGTTTAGCAGATCATCAAGAAATAACCATAAAAATGGGCAACCAGCAGCCCTTAGGGCTGCTCTGTCTATGGAGTAGCCATTCTTTTATTCCTTTACTTTCTTAATAAACTTGCTTTCACTTTCCACTGTGGACTCACCCTGAATTCTTTCTTGCACGAGATCCAAGAACCCTCTCTTGAGGTCTGGATCGGGACTCCTTTCCAGTAACATTTCTGCATGGTGAAACTATCCATAAATTTAGTTTTTTCTTTTACTAAACCGTATTTTCTGATTTTACTTAAGTGACCAAAAATGCAAGAATATATTGAAAGTCAGAGTTAATGATCTTGAGTGTGTAAAAGGAATAACATATTTTTCAACTTTAGGATGAACCTATATATAGAAAGGCATATATATATATGAAAGCTAAAAGTGAGTAGATTTTTGCCCCCTGCACTTTGTAACATTACATCAAATTCCTTCTTATTAGAAATAGTCTAAATTATTCAGATGTCTTAGAGGGCTGAAAAAAATAGTCTGAATTAGTACTTCTTATTCCAAATTCTTCTTTTTTTTTTTTTTTCTTTTTGTGTTGAGGTCTGTCTTTGTTGCCCAGGCTGGAGTGCAGTGGTGAAATCATGGCTCACTGCTGCCTTCAATTCCTGGGCTCAAGCAATCCTCCCACCTCAGCCTCCTGCGTAGCTGGGACTACAAGCACGCACCACCACACTTAGCTAATTTAAAATATTTTTTGTAGAGATGAGATCTTGCTATGTTACCCAAGCTATTCTTGAACTCCTGAGCTCAAGCAATCCTCCTGCCTTGGCCTCCCAAAGCCTGGGGGATTACAGGTGTCAGCCACCATGCCTGGCCCCAGATTTTTCTTTTAAATAACATTTTATTACAAGCTAATGTTCAGAACTCAGTTTTACTGAGCGTTCCCATACTGGCAACTTTTCATGCTTATAAATTGGCTATTTGGGTTGACAGAATATATTAGCTAGCTAATTGTTTTCTTTTAAAAATCAAAATACTTGTGAACAAATTACTTAGCAAGCAGCAAAAAACATTTTAGAATAGAATCAAAAACTTCACCTTCCACCATAAATCCAGTTCTTTTATCTTGCATTCTTCATATTAATCATTAAAACTGTTGAACTAAAACTCTGAAAAGAAATTAAAATTTTTTTCCTAAGATAGGCTACTAGAGCTAGAATAGATTATTTTCTGTGGCTGTAGTAACTCAGGACAATGATAGATGAGGGCTGAATTACAGGGAAAAGGATCAATACTCTTATTTTTCCTCTCATTTCATCCCAAAAACTAGGCGTCAGAGCATATATGATGAATTCCACTGGGGCAAAGCATTCTGGAAGCTAAAATTAGAGGTGGGAACTCCCTGTTTTGTGTGAATAACAGGAAGTGGAATTGAAATGTAATGCCAACAGGCAACCTCCTGTTATTGAACACTTGCAGGATTTCAGATTTTATGCTAAGCGCAATACATTGTATGATTTAAACCTTATAAGCATTCTAATAAGTTAGATATTATTATTATTATTATTGTTTTTTGAGACGAAGTCTCGCTCTGTTGCCAGGCTGGAGTGCAGTGGCACAATCTCAGCTCACTGCAACCTCTGCCTCCCAGGTTCAAGCGATTCCCCTGCTTCAGCCTCCCGACTAGCTGGGACTACAGGCACGCACCACACACCCAGCTGATTTTTTTTGTATTTTTTAGTAGAGACGGGGTTTCACCATGTTGGCCAGGATGGTCTCAATCTCTTGACCTCGTGATCCGCTTGCCTCGGCCTCCCGAAGTGCTGGGATTACAGGCGTGAGCCTCCGTGCCTGGCCTAGATATTATTATTAACCTATTTTACGGATGAGGGAAATGAAGCACAGAGTAGAGTAACTTGCCTAAGGTCACACAGCTGGTGAGTGATTCAGTCAAGATTCATAATGCCATTATAAATGACATTATGTCATTCGTAAATAATACTTTTACTGGAAACAACCCAAATGTTCATAAATAATAGAATGGACAAATAAATTGTCTGGTCACATGATACAACACTATGCAGCCATGAAAATGATCACACTATAGCTACTAACCATAACACGGATAAATCTCACAAATATAGTGTGATTCCATGGACATAAAGATCAAAAATAGGCAAAATTAATCTAAGGTGTTATAAGTCAATATAGTGGTTACCTTAGGGAAGGAAGGAGAGACTGGTGATTGGGAAGGGTTCCAAGAGTGGGTTCTGGGGTCCTGTAATGTTCTATTTTTTTGACCTGCATGGTAGTTAAATGGATATATCCACTTTGTAGTAACTCATTGAGCTGCACACTTACGACTTCTTCATTCTTATAAATGTATGTCACGTGTCAATAAAAAAGGTTTAAAAAAGCAGTGTCTCAGTTTAATTGCCCAATTATTAATAACAATATCTGATAAACACTGCTTTCTGCTGGCAGTAATCTTTAGCACATCTCTGTGAAAGTCCTATCATTGATTAGATGCTGAGCAAAAACCAGAGCTGGCTGAGTTGAAGATAACTGTGGCCAGTAAGGATCACAGACTGTAGTAGTTCAGGCCAGTGATAGCTGAGGATTCTGAAGAGGAGTTCTCTAAGGGCTAGCAAAGCACAGCTCTGTCACGAAGCTGGAAGTGTACAAACCCCTTGTGTGGTTGCAACCCTGCATGTTAGCCCAAATGGCACCCTTGTGTGGTTTCTTAAAAGCCACTTCTCGGCTGGGCGAGGCGGCTCACACCTGTAATCTCAGCACTTTGGTAGGCCGAGGCGGGCGGATCACGAGGTCAGGAGATCGAGACCATCCTGGCTGACACGGTGAAACCCCGTCTCTACTAAAAATACAAAAAAAGTAGCCAGGCGTGGTGGCAGGCACCTGTAGTCCCAGCTATTTGGGAGACTGAGGCAGGAGAATGGCGTGAACCCGGGAGGCGGAGCTTGCAGTGAGCTGAGATCGCACCACTGCACTCCAGCCTGGGTGACAGAGCCAGACTCTGTCTCAAAAAAAAAAAAAAATCACCCACCTATGCCTAATATTCTCTCTCTCTCACTCTGATTTAATTTCTGCAAAAATTTACCCATTTTTATTAATATTAAAAATTATAAATATTAAATTTGTTACAAATGTTAATAATTAATACTAATTATTGTTCTTGCTTTGTAATTTCTTGCTATTAAAAGAGATGAGAAATGTTTTAAAAGTGGTTGGCTCATAACTGAATACATTTCCGGCTGCCACCTCTAGCAGGGTCCTCTAGAAGGGGATTAATGACTGATAATGCTGTTAGACAAGAGACTTTGTGCAATTCTTTCTGCTTATTTTTTGACAACTCTCAATAATAGACTGGAAAACTTCAAGTCTCTTATGATTATAAAGAGAGTTCTTATTAGACAGGGTAGGAAATCTCACACACAAGGTAGGCATAAGAACCAATGAAGGAAACACATGTTCACATACCAGTAAGCCAGTAAGAAGGGGACCGAAACATGTCCAGCTGCTGAAGCCACAGTGACAATATGGCCATGGTTATTCTTCGTCATTGCAGGAAGAAATGCCTTTGTAGTCTACAAATAGTTTTTATTAAAAGAGAAAAAAATACTGTATTTCAGACTCACAGACCTGTTGGGAATATTTTGAAACAAAAGTATATTTTTTAACATTAATCCTGTCATAAATGAAAAAAACATAAACTAACTGACAAATGCAGCAACAATAAGGTGACTGGATATGATGCCCACATTAGAAAACCTGAGCAAAACAATGGCTACTGAAAGCTTTGAGAATCCATCTCATTTAAATTGCTAAATTCAGCCAGGTGTGGTGGCTCATGCCTGTAATCCCAGCACTTTGGGAGGCCAACTCGGGCAGATCACTTGAGGTCAGGAGTTCAAGACCAGCCTGGCCAACATGGTGAAACCCCGTCTCTACTAAAAATGCAAAAATTAGCTGGTCATGGTGGCAGGTACCTGTAATCCCAGCTACTGGGGAGGCTGAGGCAGGAGAATCACTTGAACCCGGGAGGCAGAGGTTGCAGTGAGCCAAGATCACGCCACTGTGCTCCAGCCTGGGTGACAGAGTGAGACGGTTTAAAAAAAAAAAAATTGCTAAATTTTTATGTTCCCCAGCCCTCCACCTCTTGTTGTTGATGCTTGGGATGAAGAAACAAGTAAGATAATACCCGGCCAAGTGCAGTGGCTCACACCTGTAATCCCAGCACTTTGGGAGGCTGAGGCAGAAGGATCACTCGAACCCAGGAGCTCGAGATCAGCCTGTGCAACATGGCAAAACCTCATCTCCACAAAAAATACAAAAACTTGCTGGGCATGGTGGTGTACTCCTGTAGTCCCTGCTACTAGGGAGGCCGAGGTGGGAAGATCATTTGAGCCCAGGAAGCTGAAGCTGCAGTGAGCCAAAATCATGTCACTGCACTCTAGCCTGGGCAACACAGAGACCCTGTCTCCAAACAACAACAAAAAAAGAGACAGTAACCTATATTTGAACAAACACAAAACATAAGATATATGTCAATAACTTGGGAATATTAGCATAAAATAACACTGCATTTTTATAAACCCCAATATTCTTTTGAGATTAGTCATCCCAAACTCACATCCAAGAAAACTTTGAGGGGCCTTTTTAAGAACTGGCTATTTGGGCAATATTTGGAGACTTCAGAAACACACACGGCATATGTACATATATATAACTTAAGACCTTCAATGGTGAGGTTCACAATAAGGTTTGCAATTTTAGGGCCAGGAAATAACATGAGGCCTGAGCCTCATGCAAATTGAAAGCCAGGGCAGTGGCTCATGCCTGTAATCCCAGCACTTTGGGAGGCTGAGGCAGGCGGATCACTTGAGTCCAGGAGTTCAACACCAGCCTGGGCAACATGGTGAAACCCCATCTCTACTAAAAATACAAAAATTAGCTGGGCATGTTAATGCCTGTAGTCCCAGCTACTTGAGGGGGCTGAGGTGGGAGGATCACTTGAGCCTGGGAAGTTGGGGCTGCAGTGAGATGAGATCGCATCACTGCACTCCAGCCTTGGCAACAGAGACCCTGTCTAAAAAAGAAAAAAGAGAATCTGAAAGCAAACTGGATTCACCTTTATAAAATCACAGACGATGACTCAGATGGTCCCCAACTCCTTTCTTTATCTCTAAATAGGATCACACAGAAATGTGAGAACCTAGCTTAGAATTAAAACATATACAACACCTGACATTTATTATTAATTATTGTTATTATTAATATTGTCAGTGAGGAAGAATGATAGAATTTGGTCATAGCATGAAAAATGATCTCTTTGTATAATGTTATCCCTGGTGCCTGGAGAAAACTTTAGCATTGATTTAATACTTCCTTATGTCTGCTGAAAGCCCCACTTTAATCTTTGGGATTTTCAAAAGGAACATTTTTGTAAAAGAAGCCATACTCACCCAGAAATGTGCAAGTACATTAACTTCAAAAGTCTTTTCAATCTGAGGATCTTGTGTAGCAAACAAATCTGATGTATAGACTACACCAGCATTATTTACTAAAATACTAACATCTCCAATTTCTGCCTTCACCTTCAAAAAATAAAATAAGAAAAGTAAATTCATTAAGAGATATGAAGGTAAGTTTATACACAGTGGCTATTTTTTTTTTTTTTTTGAGATGGATTCTTGCTCTGTTGCCCAGGCTGTAGTACAGTGGCGAAATCTTAGCTCACTGCAACCTCCACCTCCCGGGTTCAAGAGATTCTCCGGCCTCAGCTTCCCAAGTAGCAGGGACTGAAGGCTCATGCAACCATGCCACACCTGGCTAATTTTTATGTTTTTAGTAGAGATTGGATTTCACCATGTTAGCTAGGCTAGTCTTGAACTCCTGATCTCAAGTGATCTGCCCACCTCAGCCTCCCAAAGTGCTGGGATTACAGGCATGAGTCACCGTTCCCGTCTTGTACGCAATGACTATTGTTTTTCTGCTAGATCTGGATAAAAGTGATTTTGCAATCCATGTGTCAACAGGGGAAAAATATCCTTTTTATTTTATGCACTTATGTCCAAAATAGATCTATCTTCAAGTGTATCAGGTGGAAATTTTCTTTTGCAATTTAGTCTCTTGACTTAGTTCTATTGACTATAGATCAAGAGGCATTTGGCTAAGTAGCATTTTTTTAAAACATTACTTCAAAAGGTAAGCAAAAAAAGTTAAATTAGGCTGGGTGCGGTGGCTCACGCCTGTAATCCCAGTATTTTGGGAGGCCAAGGCGGGTGGATCCCCTGTGGTCGGGAGTTTGAGACCAGCATGACCAACATGGAGAAACGCTGTCTCTACTAAAAATACAAAATTAGCTGTACATGGTGGCAGGCGCCTATAATCCCAGCTACTCAGGAGGCTGAGGCAGGAGAATCGCTTGAACCCGAGAGGCGGAAGTTGCGGTGAGCTGAGATCGCGCCATTGCACTCCGGCCTGGGCAACAAAAGCGAAACTCCGTCTCAAAAAATAAAAGTAAAACTAATGTGGCAAAATCAGGGACTACTACAGAGAACTGTGGAAAACTGATTACACTATTAAGCTGGCCACATTTTCTATTTCTTTCTTTCTATTTTCTGTTCTGTTGTTCAATCGCTCTCCATTAGGTGGCAGTAGGCTTAAGGGTGAAGAGTGGTTTCCTTGGACCTTGAGTTTGGGCTCTGCCAGTCACTGTTGGACCTTGACCAAGTTACTTAACCTCTTAAAACTTCAATTCTTCCTCCGCAAAATAGAGATACTAATACAAGTTCCTTGTGAGTCGTTGTGGAAACAAATGAAATAATGCATGTAAAGGAGCTAACACTGTATCTAGTACACACAGTAAACTGCTATTACTATCATTATAATTATTTCAAAACCATTTATACTTGTCTACAAGTAACATGTTTTAAGGTTCTCTTCTTGACCTGCTCAGGTGTCTATGAGGGTACTTAATATAGAAATATTGGCCAAATGAGGTGGCTCACGCCTCTAATCCCAGCATTTGGGAGGCCGAGGCAGGCAGATCACTTGAGGTCAGGAATTGGAGACCAGCCTGACCCACATGGTGAAACCCCATCTCTACTAAAAATACAAAAATTAGTGGGGCATGGTGGTGTATGCCTGTAATCCCAGCTACTCGAGAGGCTGAGGCAGGAGAATCACTTGAACCCAGGAGGCGGAGGTTGCAGTGAGCTGAGATCGTGCCACTGTGCTGCAGCCTGGGTGACAGACGAGATTTCATCTCAAAAAAAAAAAAAAAAAAACCCAAAAAACAAACAAAAAAACCCCAAAATATAGAAATATAAATATGAGGTAAATAATATTAAAATACATATGTGTGTTTTTCTAATATATATGCGTGGTATGTGTGTTTTCTCTTGAAAATTCTATTTTGGTATTGATCCAGAAGGAAGAACATTTGAGAAATTAAAATGGTTATGTGGAAGGGCTTATGTAAACCCTTATGGCCAGATTTCAAAGGTTGTTGCAGCTATCATTGGTGAAATGATTTCAGTTGAGGAAATATAAACAAAAGAACAAGGCTAGCTGCTAAGAGCAATAGAAGGCATCCACTGGACTGTAAAGACTATTTGTAGGCTGGGCACGGTGGCTCACATCTATATTCCCAGCACTTTGGGAGGCCAAGGTGGGTGGATCACTTGAGGCCGGGAGTTCAAGACCAGCCTGATTGACATGGTGAAACTGCATCTCTATTGAAAACACAAAAATTAGGTGGGTGTGGTGGTGGGTTCCTGTAGTCCCAGCTACTCGGAAGGTTGAACTGGGAGGATTGCTTGCACCTGGGAGGTGGAGGTTGCAGTGAGCTGAGATTGCACCATTGCACTCCCGCCTGGGCGACAGAGCAAGACTCTGTCTCAAAAAGAAAGAAAAATATTTTTAAAAAAAGACTATTTGTAGGCCAGGCACGGTGGCTCACACCTGTAATCCCAGCACTTTGGGAGGCTGAGGCAGGCGGATCATGAGGTCAGGAGTTCAAGACCAGCCTGACCAACATGGCGAAACCCAGTCTCTACTAAAAGTACAAAAATTAGCTGGGCGTGGTGACGTGCACCTGTAATCCCAGCTGCTCAGGAGGCTGAGGCAGGAGAATCGCCTGAACCCGGGAGGCGGAGGTTGCAGTGAGCTGAGATTGCGCCACTGTGCTCTAGCCTGGGCAACAGAGCGAGACTGTCTCAAAAAAAAAAGACTATACTCAAAAGGGAATGATTACAGGTAATGTAACTTTTTTCAAAATAATTGTTATATCTTCTGGACTCGAATATAATCAATAACTATCTCTTCAACTAAGAAAGATCATAGAATCTTGATGCTTAAGCCCTACTTTTTATAAGATTGGAGTACCATAATTCCAAGGGGTAGCAATGCAAAAATACCTTATATGAGATTTTTATGGTTCTATAAGCAACTAAGATTCTTGGGTGGATAGACCCTAGCGTCCTAATGCATTTTGTTATACACTGTGTTTCAAATGAAACCTAGCTCTATTAACAGAGTTATCATTATTTAGAGATAGTGCTACAGTGTGTTGGGGGACTGAGGGAAAAGTGGCAAATAGCCTATGAGGGGCTTTTACTTTGTTATGCATTTACATGATTTCATTATTTTTCTTATTGAATTCTCACAGTAACTCAATGAGACAGCAATTCCTATATGCTCACTTTAAAGATGAAAACATGAAACAGAATGGTTGAGTTTCATACCAAAGGTCACATGGCTATTAAAAGATGGAGCTGGGACTCTCCCAGATCTGTCTGACTTCAGAGCCCAAGACAAGCCACCCCAAACAGAAAGGAGGCCATGAGCAAAAGTCTACCAGTACTCCTGTAGGGCATCAATGTGCCATGCTGAAGGCTCTTCAGTCAGAATTGAATTTCATCAGATTATATTTACGTCAGTAAAGTGTCAAGCTAAGTTTTTTGACCCTGATCAACACCATTTATACCTATATACTATTTTATATTACCAAAGGATTTTCCCAGACACTCTTGACCCTTTCTTCATCATTGCCTATTACCTCCCCAGGATATGAATGTCTGTTTTGTATTTTTTTGTATTAATTTTGTTTTTAAATTTTTGTGGGTACATAGTAGTGTATATATTCAAGGTTACATGAGACATTTTGATACAGGCATGCAGTGCATAATTATCACATCAGGGTAAATCAGGTATCCATCCCCTCAAGCATTTATCCTTTGTGTTACAAACAATCCAATTATACTTTTAGTTATTTTAAAATGTACAATTAAATTATTATTATTAATTATTTTTACTAACAAAAAATTCTTTATGGCTGCTCCTTGCAGAGCAGGGCTAACTCACAGGCAGTGCAACCAGAGTAGCCTATTTGTTCTATTTTTTGGTACCCATTAACCATCCCTACTTCTTCCCTACACCACCTCTACCCTTCCCAGCCTCTGGTAACCATCCTTCTACTCTCTATCTCCAAGAGTTCAATTATTTTAATTTTTAGCTCTCTCAAATAAGAGAGAATATGTTTTGCGTGTATATATATATATATATATATATATATTTTTTTTTTTTTTTTTTTTTTTTTTTGAGATGGTGTCTTGCTCTGTTGTCCAGGCTGGGGTGCAGTGGCATGATCTCAGCTCACTACAACCTCCGCCTCCCAGGTTCAAGTGATTCTCTCACCTCAACCTCCCAAGTAGCTGGGATGTAATCCCTAATTTTTATATTTTTATAGAGACAGGGTTTCACCATATTGGCCAGGCTGGTCTTGAACTCCTGACTTCAGGTGACCATGTTGCCCAGGCTGATCTCGAACTCCTGAGCTCAGGGGATCCACCCACCTCGACCTCCCAAAGTGCTGGGATTATAGGCATGAGCCACGCTCCAGCAGATATATTTCTATAAAGCATTATTTGCCTCTTCTAGATACAATTGAGATGTGCTGTATATAATGGGGTTTCACTCTGCACGCATTCTTGCTTGTACCTAACTAACTACCTTAATGGCAACAAGGTCATCAGAATTACCTGGGAAGATTCCTGGATATATATATAATATTTATATTATTATATTTATATTATATAATATATATTATATATACATATATAATATGTACATATATACATATACAGCATTATATACATATATATCTACATATACATCTCATATATACATATACAGCATTATATACAGCACACCTCATATATACATATATGTATTATATTACACATTATATGTATATTATATGTATATTATATATTAATAGTATAATATAGTATTAGTATACTATACTATTATATTAGTATATAATAATAGTATATACTATTATTAGTATTATACTATAGTATAATATAGTATAATAGTATATACTATTATTAGTATTATACTATAATATAGTATAATAGTATAATATAGTATTAATCGTATATTATAGTATAATATAATACTATAGTATTATAGTATTAATAGTATATGTATATTATATGTATTATATGTATAATATATACAGCACATCTCATATATACATATTATATATTATATATTTATATATACTATATAAGTATATAATATTTATCAGCCTGTATATATATATTACAGGTATCTGCCTGTAATCCCAGCTACTCGAGAGGCTGAGGCAGGAAAATTGCTTGAACCCAGGAGGCGGAGGTTGCAGTGAGCCAAGATCACGCCACTACACTCCAGCCTGGGTAACAGAGCAAGACTCTGTCTCAAAAAAAAAAGTTGATACTAAAATGATACTAAAATGGCCACCTCAAAACAGCTACTTCAAAATATCTGATTCTCAGCTTGCTTTCATTATTAAGAAATATACAAATCCCAGCACTTTGGGAGG
Source organism: Pan troglodytes (assembly GCF_028858775.2). Lineage (NCBI taxonomy): Eukaryota > Metazoa > Chordata > Mammalia > Primates > Hominidae > Pan > Pan troglodytes. The sequence goes on from NC_072401.2 coordinate 88,752,650, forward strand.
CCAAGGCAGGCGGATCGCAAGGTCAGGAGATCGAGACCATCCTGGCTAACATGGTGAAAGCCCGTCTCTACTAAAAATACAAAAATTAGCCATGCGTGGTGGCGGGCATCTGTAATCCCAGCTACTCGAGAGGCTGAGGCAGGAGAACTGCTTGAACCCAGGAGGCGGAGGTTGCAGTGAGCCAAGATCACGCCACTACACTGCGCCTGGGCAACAGAGCAAGACTCTGTCTCAAAAAAAAAAAAAAAAAAAGAAAAGAAAAGAAAAAGAAAAGAAAAAGAAAAGAAAAGAAAAAAAGAAAAAAAGTTCTGATACTAAAATGGCCACCTCAAAATAGCTACTTCAAAATATCTGATAATGGGCTAGGCGCGGTGGCTCACGCCTGTAATCCCAGAACTTTTGGAGGCCGAGGGAGCGGATCACGAGGTCAGGAGATAGAGACCATCCTGGCTAACACGGTGAAATCCTGTCTCTACTAAAAATACAAAAAAATTAGCCGAGCGTGGTGACGGGCGCCTGTAATCCCAGCTACTCTGGAGGCTGAGGCAGGAGAATGGGGTGAACCCGGAAGGCGGAGCTTGCAGTGAGCCGAGATCGCACCACTGCACTCCAGCCTGGGCGACAAAGCTAGAGCTAGACTCTATCTCAAAAAAAAAAAAAAAAAAAAAAAAAAAAAGAACTCAGGCCAGGTGTGGTGGCTCACGCGTGTAATCCCAGCACTTTGGGAGGCCAAGGAGGGTGGATCACTTGAGGTCAGGAGTTCCAGACCAGACCACCCTGGCCAACATAGTGAAACCCCATCTCTACAAAAACACAAAAATTAGCCCGGCATGATGGCGCGCACCTGTAAGCACAGCTACTCGGGAGGCTGAGGCAGGAGAATTGCTTGTGAACCTGGGAGGCGGAGCTTGCAGTGAGCTGAGATCACGTCACTGCACTCCAGCCTGGGCGACAGAGTGAGACTCCATTTCAAAAAAAAAAAAAAAAAAAGAACTCAAACCTAAAATTCCATAAACAAAGAGGTTCTCAAGTCTTGCTGAATCACACTCTTTATACTGCACTGAATTAGAATATCCAGGGGTAGGGTCCAGGAATGTGTATTTTAAGGAATCTGCCCAGGTAATTCTGATGACCTTGCTGCCATTAAGGTATTTAGTTAACAGGTACAAGCGAGAATGCGTTCAGAGTGAAACCCCATTATATACAGCACATCTCAATTGTATCTAGAAGAGGCAAATAATGCTTTATAGAAATAGATCTGCTGGGAGCATGGCTCACACCTATAATCCCAGGACTTTGGGAGGCCGAGGTGGGTGGATCCCCTGAGCTCAGGAGTTCGAGATCAGCCTGGGCAACATGGTGAGACCCCGTTTTCTACCAAAAATACAAAAAATTAGCTGGCGTGGTGGCACACACCTGTGGTCCCAGCTACTTGGGAGGCTGAGGTGGGAGGATTGCTTGATTCTGGGAGGTGGAGGTTGCAATGAATCGAGATCATGCCGCTGCACTCCAACCTGGGTAACAGAGTGAGACCCCCATCTCAAAAAAAAAAAAAAAAAAAGAGAGAGAGAAAAGAAAAGAAATAGATCTATCTACAATAAAAACCTGATAAAGAATAGCTTTATTGTAACTTTCTAACCCAATTCTATGAATGGGCTTCAGAAGACCCTGTCAGCAATTCTGCAAGTGTCATCCAGGCATAGTTACCTATATGAGCATCATGGGTGAGATGAAGGTGCATGGGATGCAGGGTGGATGCATTTGAGGCCCTGCCTTCAACCTACTGAAAGAAAATCTCTGGAAGTGGAGCCCAAGAGTATATATATATATTTTTAACAACTCCCTGGAAAATTCCAGAACATACTAATATTTGAGAGGTTCAGTTCTCGGTTCTAGTTTTGGGTTTGCTATGAGCTAGTTCTATAACCTTGGTCAAATAACAACATTTCTCAGGTACTTCATCTATATCATGTACAGACTGGGTCATCTCCAAAACACCTCCTAGCTCTAACATGATATGATTCTAACTAAACACAACATTTCACCTTCTTTGCAGAGCTGTAAATATCTTCTCGGTTGCTGCAGTCTACCACAAAGGTATGAACCTTGGCACCCAGTCCCTTGCATTTGGCAGCTGTTTCCTCCAGTCCATGCTAGAAAAAGCAAAAAAGAGGGCAAGGTAATAATTGATATGAACATATTATATCGACAGCTGAAAATAATTAAAAATAATTTTTAAAAAGTAGTGAGATTCTTTCCATTTGAATTGGGCAAGATTGTTAACAACACATTTTTGGCAGGTATATAGGCACATTTTGCTTTTAGTATTTTGACTAGCTTCTTTTATTTGGAGCTGAATTTAAAGCAAGCTTCTTAAAATAAGATAAAAATCTTAAAATACTAGTTTTTATATTTATGAACTTTGAATACTTTGTGAATGTTGGTATCTCTGTGTATTCCATATCAGGCTTTAAAAAATATAACATTAAACTTTTTTCCATGTCATTAAAAACTATTCATGGATGTCAGTTTACTGTCTGCAAAAGAAATGAGTTAACCACAGTTCATTAAACCATTTGTTCTTTCAGCATTTTAATGTGAAGGTCATATTCACTGAGCTTAGAAAAACCTTGACACAAATATGAATGAGGTAGAGTCCCGACCCCAAGAAGTTCTCTGTGTAGTAGAAAGAAACGTAAGTATCATAGTTAAGTAGGACCACATAATACTGTTATTGTTTTGATAATAAAGGATTGAATATTGGCAGTTTCAACCTAATACATTGTGATGAGTATCACAGCAGAGTTCTATACAGGGAGTTACGGGAACACAGAGGGGCACACAATACAATTCCAGCAGTGGTTTGCCATGCCCTTTCACTTGCTTTCCCCAGGGTGAAAGGACACATCAGGCAGGGTGTGGGCAATGACAGATAGGAGATTGGTCTTGTGGAAACCACTAGTAGGATTAGTGTTGTTGCATGGATCATAAAGTTCAAGGCCAGCAGAAGTTCAGATTAAGGTCCCACATGTCATATTAAGATTTATCAAAAAATGAATGAGGAGCCACTGATTATAGTGTCAGGTTTATGTGTTGTATTGATTATTTTGGCTGATGTATGGAGGGTGGATTTTAGGGGTCAACACTGGAGGAAGAAAAAAACTGAGAAGCAGTTAAAGTGATTCAGGTAATAGATGACACAAACTTGAAATGTGGCATTAGTAGAAAAAATGTAGAGGAAAGAATATCCTTTAAAATATATGTTTAGAAGGTAAAATCAGTAAGACTTGATGAGTAGATGAGGAAGGATGGGGAGGAGCCACATCTGACATCTTTGCTTTCTAGTTTTGGTAGGTGGCAAGATCACGCTGCCACATGTCAGACAGAGATGACAGCAGATTTGAGGAAAAGGGGTTATGAGTCCAATTTGGGGTGTCAATTTTGAGTCAACTTAAGTTTAGGATCATACCATTGGGGTTTTTTGTTGTTGTTGTTATCTTTGCTTGTTTGCTTTTGGCCAATTTTTGCCTTTTTTTTAACTTTTAAGAGAACGTCTCAAAAGATATTTTAGATGAAGATCTAGTCTGTGCACTCTGCAGGCCAAGTATTAGGTTGGTGGAAAAGTAATTGCTGTTTTTGCCATTAGTTTAATGACAAAAACTGCAATTACTTTTGCATCAACCTAATAATTGTCAACTAATGCACTAATGGGCAGACCCTAGGAGGACTCATACATTTATCCACAGAGAGGATGGTGAATCAGTGTACACATTTGTAAATGGCAACTAATGTTGGAAAGGCCAAGTCTGGACAGCTGTGGGGAGAATTAGTAGCTTGCATAGTGAAACTGTTATGATAATAAAGGGAAACAATTTCTTTTTCTCCTGTGGGAAGTCAGGGACCCCGAATGGAGGGACCGGCTGGAGCAGTGGCAAAGAACATAAATTGTGAAGATTTCATTTTAATATGGACATTTATCAGTGCCCAAATAATACTTTTATAATTTCTTATGCCTGTAATCTCTTAATCCTGTTATCTTCATAAGCTGAGGATGTATGTTACCTCAGGACCACTGTGATAAATGTGTTAACTGTACAAATTGATTGTAAAACATGTGTGTTTGAACAATATGAAATCAGTGCACCTTGAAAAAGAACAGAATAACAGTGATTTTTAGGGAACAAGGGAAGACAACCATAAGGTCTGACTGCCTGTGGGGTCGGGCAAAAAGAGCCATATTTTTCTTCTTGCAGACAGCCTATAAACGGATGTGCAAGGAGGAGAGATATTGCTAAATTCTTTTCCTAGCAAGGAATATTAACATTAATACCTTGGGAAAGGAATGCATTCCTACGGGGAGGTCTATAAACGGCTGCTCTGGGAATGTCCGTCCTATGTGGTTGAGGTAAGGACTGAGATACGCCCTGGTCTCCTGCAGTACTATCAGGCTTATTAGGGTGGGGAAAAACTTTGCCCTGGTAAATCTGTGGTCAGACCGGTTCTCTGCTCTCGAACCCTGTTTTCTGTTGTTTAAGATGTTTATCAAGACAATATGTGCACCACTGAACATAGACCCTTATCAGTAGTTCTGCTTTTTGCCCTTTGAAGCATGTGATCTTTGTACCTACTCCCTGTTCTTACACCCCAACCCCTTTTGAAACTCTTAATAAAAACTTGCTGGTTTTGAGGCTCAGGGGCATCATGATATGTGATGTCACCCCCAGCGGCCCAGTCGTAAAATTTCTCTTTATACTGTCTCTTTTTATTTCTCAGCCGGCTGACACTTATGGAAAATAGAAAGAACCTACATTGAAATATTGGGGGCAGGTTCCCACAATATTTTTCTTTTACTGAAATCTCCCTCACAAACTGTAGTATACTCTCATGAGGAACTCTTACTCCTCAAGGGACATCAACATCTCAGGTAAACTTTATTTTGCTCTCTTATACTTAACCAGCAGCTTTTGGCATTTCTAAGTATATTAATGTTGTATACACATAGGATAGAATATTATTCAGCCTTAAAAAGAATTTCTGACACATGCTACACGTACAACCTTCATTATGCCAAATGAAATAAGCCAGACACAAAAAACAAATACCATATGAATGTACTTATATGCAGTACCCAGAGTATCATATTCATAGAGACAGAAGATAGAATGGTTGTTGCCAGGCCCTGGGGAGAGAGAGGGCTGGGGAGATATATTGTTTTAATGGGTACAGATTTTCATCTTGGGAAGATGAAAAATTTCTGGAGAGAAATAGAAGAGATCACTGCATAATAAGGTAAATGTACTTAATGCCACTAAACTGTACACTCAGAAATGGTTAAAATGGTGTGTTATGTCATATATTTTACCATATTTTAAAAAGTTTTTTAAAAGTATATTGTATTGGCCAGGTGTGGTGGCTTACACCTGTAATCCCAGCACTTTGGGAGGCTGAGGTGGGCAGATCACAAGGTCAGGATTCTGGGAATAGCCTGGCCAATATAGTGAAACCCTGCCTCTACTAAAAATATAAAAAATTAGTTGGGTGTGGTGGTGGGCACCTGTAATCCTAGCTACTTGGGAGGCTGAGGCAGGAGAATCACTTGAATCCGGGAGGCAGAGGTTGCAGCAAGCCAAGATTTTGCCACCGCACACCAGCCTGGGCAACAGTGCGAGACTCTATCTCAAAAAAAAAAAAAAAAAAGTATATTGTATTGATTGGGTCTTCTCTTTTTTGAACAAATATATTTCCTTACATGAACAAATTTTACAATAAAAATTTATGTCCCATTTATTCTGTTTTCAGAGATTTGCTTATTACTGGTTGGCTTTCTGTAACCACCAAGCAACTAACCACCACTCCACTATATGGAGGCAAAGATACCCTTCTTTCACATCTGCTGTCTCACTTTTGCCCTGTTTCCTTGGTCTTCCTCATTTAGGTTGGTCTGCTTTCCACACCTTCTGAATTGTGAAACTTTTTTTTTTTTTTTTCTGAGATGGAGTCTCGCTCTGTCACCCAGCCTGGAGTGCAATGGTGCAATCTTAGCTCACTGTAGCCTCTGCCTTCCCGGTTCAAGTGATTCTCCTGCCTCAGCCTCCCTAGTAGCTGGGATTACAGGCATGTGCCACCACACCCATCTAATTTTTATATTTTTAGGAGAAACTGGGTTTCACCATGTTGCCCAGGCTAGCCTTGAACTCCTGGCCTCAAGTGATCCTCCCATCTCGGCCTCCCAAAGTGCTGGGATTACAGGGGTGAGCCACTGCACCCGGCCGGTGCAACAAATTTAAGTTCTAAATTCCTCCAGAAAAAATTCCGGACAGTGCCCTGTAGATAGTTGGTAAGAAATAAAAAATAAGCAGGTCTTCAAGAAAAAATGAATTCTTCCTTTAAAATGTTTTGCAGCACAGTACAATTGCTCATAACTCTTCAAGATTTCCCTTGGTAACTTTTTTCAAATATGTTTGTCTATTGCTACAACTAAGACCTTTACACCCATTACCTTGATTACTAAAAATTGAAAAACTTTTTAAATTACGCCCATTATTCTTTCAGTTATTCATTAATTCAGTTTTTCATTCAACAAATAGTCTTTGAGCATATACTATATGCTCACCACTTACTGTAAATTTTTCTTTCCAAACTAGTATTTTAGAAGAAAGGGTCTCCCTGCTGCACAGGTTGAGTGCAGTGGCTATTCACAGGCATGATCCCACTACTGAACAGCACCAGAGCTCTGACCTGCTCCGTTTCCAACCTGGCTGGTTCACCCCTCCTTAGACAACTTGGTCTCCTTCACGCCCACCACCAGGGGGTACCATATTGATTCTGAACTTATGAAGACATGCAGAGCGCACCACAGTCCAGAACTCCCGGCCTCAAGCAATCTTGCTGCTTCAGCCTCCTGAGTAGCTGGGGCTACCGAAGCATGCCACTATGCCTGGCTACAAACTATTCTAACCAAGCATGGGAATGAGAATAGTCAAGAAGTGATAGATTATCACAAAGCAGAATGAATAATTCCCATTATCAGTCTCAGTGGAACAACAAAGCTGACACCACCATTAATTCTTCCCTAAATTAACATATGGTACATGTGGACACTGCTGTCCTCATTACATGGATGAATCTAAGAGATTGTCTTTGTACTCTAGGTGAAAGGGCCCTCCGTTTGGCCCCTCCCTGCCCTGCCAGCTAGATCTCATAACAATCAAACACCACTCCACTTTCTTCCTCATTCTCCAGGTATTCACCAGCCCAAGAGCTTCACATCTCCAGTTTCTGCTACCTGGACTGCTCCAAATCCCCACCCTGGCCTTTCCCAATCAGGTTTAGTGGTTCTCAGCCTTCTATAATTTCAAATCTATAAAACGGCAAGAAAAATAGAGTGGGATGTGTATACCGAACTAGGATTGCCAAACTTTTGGCCAAATAAGGACACTCAAAACTAACAAAATGACCCTCATATGTTATCATGTAATTTCATTAACAAATATATTTTTTACCCACAAAAAGTAGGAAGGATATAATCTCAAAATAAAATATAGATTATTTAAATTAAACTAATTTAACCTAATAAAAACTCACTACATTGTCCTCAATTTTTCTGACCATTACTCCGAATCTCTGCTACTGCCAACCCGGTTCAACAGTCCCCATCATTTCATCTCATGCCTGGATTATCACAGTAGTCTCTTACTTTACTTGTTCCTTCCATCTTTTCTCCTCTTACATCTCTCCTAAGCCCAGCAGCTGGAGGATCCTCTTCAATAGGAATTACCCTCAAAACCCTTCATTGACTCCCCAGAGTAAAAAGCCAAAATACAGGAAATTTTATCATCTGTAGCTCCAGCCCTTTAAATCTCTACACCGGTACTGTCTCATAGAAATATAACGCAAGCCATGTATATGATTTTAATCTTTCTAGTAGTCACACCAAAAAAAAAAAAACAATCTAGTGGTATATTTTATTTAATCCAACATATCTAAGTAATTATCATTTCAACATGTATACTATATAAAAATTATTAACACAAAATTCTACATTCTTTTCTTCATACTAAGTCTGCAAAATCCAGTGTGTATTTCCACTCACAGTGCATCTCAAATCAGACTGGCCACACTTTGAAAGGCTCAAGAGCCACAAGAGGCTAGGGGCTACTACCTACCACTGTGTTGCACAGAGTAGATCTAGACCTTTCTTGTGCTTCTCTCCCTTCCCTCAGTCTATGCCAGGCTTTGCATTTGCTGATCCCTCCCTGCAGGACTCACTGTGCTCTCAGCTTCTTCTGATCTTGATTCAATTATCTCCATCTCAGTGGGGCCTTCCTGGCCACCACTGTAAAGTCAACACTCCCCTCCTACCCTCCCCACCATATACAGTCTTTTATCTACTTTCACCTTTTATTTTTTTCTTTATGCTTAACACCATCTAACAATTATACATTTTATTATACAATGTGGCATACTGCCCCTAGCTTATGAGGCTCATGTCTTCCTCAGTGCTATATCCTCAGTTCTGCATTAGAACAGTGCCTAACAGATAATAGGTGCTCAATAAATATTTGTTGGATAAATGCATGTCACTGAAGATCAGAGAAAATTTTGTACAAACCAGCACTGGACATTGGAAGTCATTAACCTAACTAACTCTTACATATATTTAAATTTTAGCTTAAACCACACTTTGTCAAGGAATAATAAGAACACCGCAGTGTGTTTACCTTATACCACACTGTGCTAAATGCTTTGTATGCATTATCTCATACCATACTGACAGCTTTTTGAGGTAGGTATTGTTATTTTATCCATTTTGCAGAAAAGGAACTAAAGCTGTGGAAACGTTGAGTAAGTTACCCAATCAGAAAACGAAAGCTCAGATGTGTCTGACTATATCACCATGCCAGACCTTGACCATGCTGGTCCAGGCTGGACCTGGGTTGTATTTTTCGTTGCACTTGTAATTACTTTTTTATTTATTAATTTAATTTAATTAATTAATTATTATTTTTTTTTTTTGAGAGACGGAGTCTCGCTCTGTCGCCCAGGCTGGAGTGCAGTGGCGCGATCTCAGCTCACTGCAAGCTCCGCCTCCCGGGTTCACGCCATTCTCCTGCCTCAGCCTTCCGAGTAGCTGGGACTACAGGCGCCCGCTACCACGCCCGGCTAATTTTTTGTATTTTTAGTAGAGACGGGGTTTCACCGTGTTAGCCAGGATGGTCTCGATCTCCTGACCTCGTGATCCGCCCGCCTTGGCCTAATTTATTTTTAAGACAGAGTTTTGCTCTTGTTGCCCAAGCTGGAATGCAATGGCATGATCTCGGCTCACTGCAACCTCTGCCTCCCAGGTTCAAGCGGTTCTCCTGCCTCAGCCTCCTGAGTAGCTGGGATTACAAGTGCACGCCACCACGCTCAACTAATTTTTTGTATTTTTGGTAGAAATGGGGTTTCACCATGTTAGCCAGGCTGGTCTTGAACTCCTAACCTCAGGTCATCTGCCCGCCTCGGCCTCCAAAAGTGCTGGGATAACAAGTGTGAGCCGCCGCATCCAGCCTGCACTTGTAATTACTTAATGTCCATTTTCCCTACTAGACTGAGGTCATGGAACCTTATTTTCTGTTTGTTACCCTATCCCTAATGTCTAAGCAGCAGTCATTATTTGTTGATTGCTGTCTTCATCAGCCACTCACTGGGTTAACCCTCATTTAACTTCACATCCTTTGAATTATTGTTTACAGCATTGCATGTCAACTAATGTGTAATGGATAATGTTTCAGGCCATCAGGTATCTTCTAGAAACCCCTTTGTTCATCTACCAAAGGTCAAATAAAAGGTTGGATTCTAGGTCCTCTTCTCCTCCCTAAGCCACACCTACACTTGTCCTAGGTAAAAAATTACACTGAAAGTTTTTTTCCCTTTTATTGTTTTTACTAAAAGATGCTTTCCCGCCACTCCTTCAGTATCAAAGGTCAAACGTGGTAAAAAATGTTTTTAAAAAAAATTTGAGACAGGGTCTCACTCTGTCACCCAGGCTGGAGTGCAGTGGGGCGTTTACAGCTCACTGCAGTCTCCACCTCCCAGGCTCAAGCAACCCCCCACCTCAGCCTCCCGGAAAAGATGCTTTTTAAAATTACTCTTGCCAATAACTATGGCAATGTAGCATTGGTTTCTGTTGAGTATAACCTTTTGTTTGTTTGTTTTTTGAGACGGAGTCTAGCTCTGTCGCCCAGGCTGAAGTGCAGTGGCGCCATCCTGGCTCACTGCAACCTCCGCCCCCCGGGGTTCCCGCCATTCTCCTGCCTCAGCCTCCCCAGTAGCTGGGACTACAGACGCCCGCCACCACGCCCGGCTAATTTTTTTTTTTTTTTTTTTTTTTGTATTTTTAGTAGAGACGGGGTTTCAGTGTGTTAGGATGGTCTCGATCTCCTGACCTCGCGATCCGCCTGCCTTGGACTCCCAAAGTGCTGGGATTACAGGCGTGAGCCACCGGCGAGTATAATCTTTTAAACCACTTTTCTCATTAACAGTAAGTAGGACTTTCTCTTAATAGGTACAAGCTTCTTACGCTTTTAATATATAGCTAAAACGATTGCTTTTTCCCTATTTTTAAAATAGAGGGATCAATGAAATCAGGTTCAGGAAAAAATTATGAGTTATCCCTAGGGCAAAAATGGGGATCAATTTACAAATGGGGCAGTAACTGGGACTATTAAAACCTCTAGGTCTGTTTATCATGTGATCATACAACATATTAATTCATGCCCTCCCATCTGCAAAATGGCAATACTAATTTTTTTTTCCTCCCTGCTTTGCAGAGATGAGGTAAAGGGTGGTTGCCAGCAAAATGCAGACACATCCACAAATTAAAGGTACCAGAAAGTAAAACATAGTAAACACTGTTACCTTATTTATATCCCAGAGAACCAGCTTGCTTTTAAGTTTAGCAAATTCATAGGCAGTCAGTCTCCCAATTCCATGCCCAGCTCCTGTAATCAGCACGATTTCACCGGTGACTGATTTTCTCCTCTTAGGAATAAAAAGCTTCACGAAGGACTCTAGGGAGCAGACGATCAGTAACGGGAGAAGCAGGAGGATGTCCAGAAGAAATTTCATCCTTTTTGTGGCTGCGAGCGTTTGGTGTATTTTTTTTTTTTTACCAATCACTCTAAACTGCTTTTAGAGGGTTGCTCGATCTAACACCAGAAAGAGTAGGGGCGAGAGCAAGGAGGAACTCCCGTATCAAAGAAAAACAACTCCGAAACCGTTCCTTCCGCTGGGCTGGGCTTTGTTGGTCTTTCGCAATTGGCTCGGACTGCAGTGCTTGCTAGCTCAGAGATCTGGGAGGGACGAAGTCCAGACCGGAGCAAAGCTTCCTAGTTCTGCTTTGCGCAGCCCCCACGCGGTGTGTGGCCGCGATTGTCTTTTACACCACTTTCTCCCGGTGTCGTGAGCCGGCCTTGGAGGGTTAGTTGCTCACTTGTTTTACTAAATTGGATAAGTTCCAAGGATAACCGACAGTGTCCACAGGCCAGATGCTTCTTTCATAGTTGAAGGTTGCTTATCACTAGATAGGGGTTGCCGCTGGGCGCGGCGGCTCTCGCCTGTGATCCTGGCACTTTGAGAAGCCCTGGCCGGAGGATCGCTTGACCCCAGGAGTTCGAGATCAGCCTGAACAACATAGGGAGACCCCCGGTCTCTTAAATTTTTTTTTTTAATTAGCCAGGCGTAGTGGCGTGTGCCTGTAGTTCCAGCTACTCGAGAGACTGAGGCACGGGAATTGCTTGAGTCCAGGTGGAGGCTACAGTGAGCGAAGATCGCGCCACTGCACTCCAGCCTGGACGAAAAGGCCAGACCTTGTCCTAAAAAACAAAAACTAGATAGAGGATGCAAATGTAGATTCCTATCTTAAAGGATCCTGAAAAGACCAATCGTTCTGCTTCCAGCTGAGAAATTGCGCTACATCACATTTTAGTTTGAACTAAGCACGATTTCTGGAAGACGGGAAATTTTGTCTGTTCAAGGACAGCTTCAATCAAGCGCCAGAAAAAATTGTTATCGTATCAAAGGGATTGTTTCCACCAGAAAGTAGAGTATATTTGAATAATCATTTTTCACTTGACCTATTAGAGTTTGAAAATAAAAAATATATGTTGTACTTTAGGAATTTTATCTTTATTCAAGTGAATAAACAGCAAATCATTTAGCCTAAAGATTACCTATGTAACATTTGGTTTTGTAGCCTATATAAATGGGTATTCAGTATATGTTAACTAGTGACTTGAAAAAATTCTAGAGATTGGTTACTGGAAGAAAAGACCTAACTAGGGCTTGTGTCTAGTAAGAGCTTAATAATGGTATTGCATTTTTTTCCAACTCATTTTTGACAGACATTGAATTTGGGTTTTGCGCAAGACACTCCAGTGCTTGGGAAGGGACTTTGTTGTGTGACAATAGTGAACTTTCATATTTAAGAGCCAGAAAGATCACACCAAAAAATCAAAGTTCACAAATAGTTCAAACTCGATTGTCCCTCTTACTTAAGCAGCCATACGTTGTTATAGGGGATGAAGGGATAGTGGCAGCCTCACAAAAGTGAACCCCATTATGGAATTCTTTGAATTCAGAATATCTACAACTTTTTTTTGGATAGCCTCCAAATCCAAATTTACGAAACACTTGTATAGAAAGTTTACAAAGTGTTCTTCCACATATATTATTTCATTTGATTTTCAAAAGCCTCCTAGGAAATAGAGAAAAGTAGAGTCAGGATATATTTATACCCCTATACTGTAAATGAATAACTCTGTTAGATCAACTTTAAAATCTACACAGTGAGTAGAAGTGTAACTGGGGCTACACATATGGTCAGTGTTTGTCAATTTTTTGGTCCAACACCTACAGGAATAAATTACATCTGACATGGTGATCTACTATAAGAAGTGTTTCAACTATGTTGAGTTTCATATATTGAGGCTCTAGCTATGCTATTTTTTTTTTTTTTATAAGGCGTCTCCGTCTCCAGGCTGGAGTGCAGTGGCGAAATCTTGGCTCACAGCAACCTTCACCTCCCAGGTTCAAGCGATTCTCCTGCCTCAGCCTCCCAAGTAGCTGGGACTACAGGCACGCACCACCACACCCAGCTAATTTTTGTATTTTTAGTAGACAGGGTTTCCCCATGTTGGCTAGGATGGTCTCAATCTCTTGATCTCCTGTTCCGCCCACCTTGGTCTTCCCAAGTGCTGGGATTACAGGCGTGAACCATCGCACACGGTCTGGCTATGCTATTTCTTATTCCATTCTATTAATTAAAAAAAACTGGGTAGTTTTAACCTACAGTTGATCAAGGTTTCATTGGTTAAGGGAAAGAACACAGCATTTGGACGCAGTCGTACCTGAATCCCTTATGTGTATGTGACTTCATCTCTCTGAACATGTTTCTAAATTTGTAAAATTGAAATACTAACCCTACAGGATTCTTGTGAAGTTCAAACGAGTTAATAGAAAGCACATTGCTTTATCAACTATTCAACTTTATGTAAATTATAATTAACACCAATAGAATGTGAGTGATGTGAATGGTCTTGTGAATGATGGTTGTAACATGAATGATTTTGTGAACAGCACACTAGATGTTTACAATTAAAATCACTCACAGTTAGAACACAGATTAGCTTCTAATCTGACCACTACGTGATTTTATGTATTTGTGGTTTTAAAAAACATCTTTCATTGGTAGGGTTTAAAATATTTTGTACTTGGGACATCTGTTTTTTAAAAAAGTTTTTATTTTGAGACCGGATTATGAGACTAGCTAATTTTTGTATTTTTGATAGAGGCAGGGTGTCCCTACCCTGGTAGAGGCTGGTCTTGAACTCCTGGGCTCAACCAATTCACCGGCCTTGGCCTCCCAAAGTGCTAGGATTACAAGTGTGAGCCACTGCGCCCAGCCTATGTGGGGCATCTTAATTACATGCTGCCTTCCCAGAAGTTGAAATAGTATTTAAAAAAAAAAAAAATAAGGATAACGGGGTATTTTTAATTTTTTTTTTTAAACCCTAACTTGAACCAGAATAGGGGTCTTTCATCAATGTCTTGAACACTTACTATGGCCAGGCATATGCTTCTTCCGGAGCTTCCTCACCTCTCTCAGCCCTCACATAACACACTTCATTTTATCTTCTCAATAACCTTAAGCAGTAGGTTCAATAGAAATCTCTATTATATGAATGAAGACATAAAGAATTAAGAGAAACTAAGCAAACCACTTGAGATCATAGTATAAATGTAGAGTTAAATTTAAACCTAGGCTGTCATCACCGGCTTTTTTTTTTTTAAACTGGGAGTCCCAGCCAGAGCAATTAGCTGCCTTCTTCCCTAACGCAAAAAAGAAAAGTGAATCCAGTTCTGAACCATTAGATAAATTCGAAAAGATCAAAACTCCTGACTTTGAATCACAACATTAATAACACTTGCCTTTCATACAATTAGGTAAATATCCAATTAGCAGGGAATAGATTGCAGCTGCTAGAAGAATGCATTCGAATTCCTACCAAGCTTTTAATGAGCCGTGTGATATTTGGTTAATTACTTAACCTCTCCTGAGTTCTCAGTTACCTCATCTGTAAAATGGATGTAATAGCAGCTTGGTTGCTGTGAAGAGTAAATGACATATATACAAAGCACAGTCATTCATAAGAGTAAAAAGCACAAGAGTAAATGAGATACATATAAAAGCACATCTTGCATACAAACTTAGTGAATGACAGCCATTACTATGTGTTAATCAGTTATAGTAAGACGCCTGTATTTGCAAGGCTGGCTCTGTAGTATCCCAGCAGATTAGGAATGAAAGACCACCATAACACTTAGCAATTACACAGGCCAATGAAGAATGCTCACTTTCACTATAAATACTGAGGAAAAATATACAGAAATGATTGCCAGACCTACCAACAGAGGTATTTCCCCTAGTTTTCTTGTCATCCTGAGATAAAAGACTTCACAATTTGCCTCCGAAGTCTGATTTTTAGAGCTGGAGAAATTTAGACATTAGCTTGTGTGCAATGACACTTTTTTTTTTTCAATAATGAATCTATGAATTCAAAGTAGTACTGTGTCCGGAATTGGTGGGTTCTTGGTCTCACTGACTTCAAGAATGAAGCAGCGAACCCCCACGGTGAGTGTTACAGCTCTTAAGGTGGCGTGTCTGGAGTCTGTCCCTTTTGATGTTCAGATGTGTTCGGAGTTTCTTCCTTCTCGTGGGTTCGTGGTCTCGCTGGCTCAAGACTGAAGCTGCAGACCTTCGCGGTGAGTGTTACAGCTCTTAAGGCAGCGCGTCTGGAGTTTTTTGTTCCTCCCGGTGGGCTCGCGGTCTCGCTGGGCTCAGGAATGAAGCTGCAGATTTTCGCGGTGAGTGTTACAGCTCATAAAAGCAGCGCGGACCCAAAGAGTGAGCAGTAGCAAGATTTATTGCAAAGAGCGAAAGAACAAAGCTTCCACAGTATGGAAGGGAACCCGAGTGGGTTGCCAATGCTGGCTCGGGCAGCCTGCTTTTATTCTCTTATCTAGCCCCACCCACATCCTGCTGATTGGTAGAGCCGAGTGGCCTGTTTTGTCAGGGTGCTGATTGGTGCATTTACAATCCCTGAGCTAGATACAAAGGTTCTCCACCTCCCCATCAGATTAGTTAGATACAGAGTTTGGACACACAGGTTCTCCAAGGCCCCACCAGAGCAGCTAGATACAGAGTGTTGATTGGTGCATTCACAAACCTTGAGCTAAACACAGGGTGCTGATTGATGTGTTTACAAACCTTGAGCTAGATACAGAGTGCCGACTGGTGTATTTACAATCCCTGAGCTAGACATAAAGACTCTCCACGTCCCCACCAGACTCAGGAGCCCAGCTGGCTTCACCTAGTGGATCCCGCACCGGGGCTGCAGGTGGAGCTGCCTGCCAGTCCTGTCCCGTGCGCTCGCATTCCTCAGCCCTTGGGCGGTCGACGGGACTGGGCGCCGTGGAGCAGGGGATGGTGCTCCTTGGGGAGGCTCGGGCCGCACAGGAACCCACGGAGTGGGTGGGAGGCTCAGGCATGGAGGGCTGCAGGTCCCGAGCCCTGCCCCGTGGGAAGGCAGCTAAGGCTCGGTGAGAAATCGAGCGCAGTGCCGGTGGGCTGGCACTGCTGGGGGACCCAGTACACCCTCCGCAGCTGCTGGCCCGGGTGCTAAGTCCCTCATTGCCTGGGGCCAGCAGGGCTGGCCGACTGCTCCGAGTGCGGGGCCCACCAAGCCCACGCCCACCCGGAACTCCAGCTGGCCTGCAAGCGCCGCACGCAGCCCCTGTTCCCGCTCGTGCCTCTCCCTCCACACCTCCCTGCAAGCTGAGGGAGTGGGCTCCAGCCTTGGCCAGCCCAGAAAGGGGCTTCCACAGTGCAGTGGGGGACTGAAGGGCTCCTCAAATGCCGCCAAAGTGGGAGCCCAGGCAGGGGAGGTGCCGAGAGCAAGCGAGGGCTCTGAGGACTGCCAGCATGCTGTCACCTCTCAGTATTTTCAAAGTTAGAGTCAATCCTCTCAAACTCTACTGCTGTTTTATCAACTAAGTTTATGGAATATTCTAAATCCTTTGTTTTCATTTCAGTATCTTCCCGGCATCTTTACCAGAAGTAGATTCCATCTCAAGAAACCGATTTGCCTTGCACTTGTTTATGGGATGGAGATGGCTTCTTTCCTTAAACCTCAGGAACCAACTTCCACTAGCTTCGAACTTTTCTTCTGGAGCTTCCTCACCTCTCTCAGCCTTCATAGAATTAAAGAGAGTTAGGGTCTTGAACTGGATTAGGCTTTGGTTGAAGGGAATATTGTGGCTGGTTAGATTTATCCAGACCACTAAAACTTTCTTTATATCAACAATAAGGCTGTTTCACTTTCTTATCCTTTGTGGGTTCACTGGCATAGAACTTTAAATTGATTTCAATAATGCTTCCTTTGCATTCACAGCTTGGCTAACTGTAGATGCAAGAGGCCTAGCTTTCAGCCTATCTTGCCTTTCAGCATGCCTTAAGTTTAATCACTTCTAGCTTTTGATTTAAAGTGAAACACATTTGACTCTTCACTTGAACACTCGGAGACCACTGTAGGGTTATTAATTGGCCTAACTTGAATATTGCTGGGTTTCAGGAAACAGGAGGCCTGATTATGGGGAGCAGGTAAGAGGGCTGTAGGGAGACGACCTGTTGGTGGAGCAGTCAGAACACATGATGCTTATTGATTCAGTTTGCTGTTTTATATAGATATGTGGTTTTTGGTGTCCCAAAACAATTACAATAGTAACATCAAAGATCACTGATCACAGATCATCTTAACAGATATAATAATAATGAAAAGATTTGAAATATTGTGAGAATTACCAAAATATGACACAGAGACATGAAGCGAGCTTTTGGGAAAATTGTGTCAATGGACTTGCTCAATGAAGGGTTACCATAAAGCTTCAATTTGTAAAAAGCACAATATCTGTGAAACGCAATAAAATGAAGTGCTGTAAAATGAGGCATGCCTGTAATTTGTCGAATGTTCTATGGTTCATAATGTGGGAATCTAGGTCTCTCTGACTTTGAGGTTATACTCTTGAAATGTCCCTCCCCCACCACCTTTTTTTGGCCTCTAAGATGTCCTTGGATTTGTAAAGACTAGAGAGAAGATCCACCTTAAATGGATATTAGTTGGCTTCTTTCAGCCAAACACTCCTTTTGTCAGTAGACCTTAGAATCTGGAGAAAACAGAAAAAAAAAAAACCTCAAAAAACAAACATAAAACTAGCCAACCAACCAACAAATAGAAAACCACAGAGATGATCAATAGATAAATATCCAATAAATCATTAGGATAATGGGCAGTTTTCTTTAGGACTCCTCTGCTCCCACCTGAGTCTCTCTGCACTCTAAATCACATCAATCCAACATGTAAAATGACCTGGCTGTTGCCCACTTTTTGCTTTAGTGTCCATAGCTGTGGAAGCTGTCCAAGTATTCAGGAAGAGCCACACAGAGAAGAGGTCTTTTCAATGGATCTTTATTTTGAATCTAAGATATGACAAGAAAGTTCTTGAAATATGGGTTTGGATATAACTTTTGCAAATTACATGTCATATGTTTCAATGATAACTTCCTAGAAAATTAATAACTATGATACCACTTTAAGAAAAAATTAAAACGAGAAAAATGACTTTCTTTTATTTATTACAAGTGGTAATATGCTCGCAGCTCTAATGATGAGATTATCAAATAAATAACTACACATTATCACATATTACTGCAATCGAGAACCGCAATTTTAGTATTATCCATCTCAACATGTTTAAAAAATGTGTTGGCTGGGCACAGAGGCTCATGCCTGTAATCCCAGCACTTTAGGAGGCCAAGGCAGTCAGATCACCTGAGGTCAGGAGTTCGAGACCAGCCTGGCCAACCTGGTCTCTACTAAAAACACAAAATTAGCTGGGAGTGGTGGCGGGTGCCTATAATCCCAGCTACTTGGGAGGCTGAGGCAGGAGAATCACTTGAACCCAGGAGGTAGATGTTGCAGTCAGCTGAGACTGAGACACAGCACTCCAGCCTGGGTGAAAAGAGTGATACTCTGTCTAAAAGAAAAAAAAAAGTGTTACATACCTTTGTGTAAGCAATCTCATTTATTTTATTTCTTATTTTATTATTATTTTTTGAGATGTAGTCTCACTCTGTTGCCCAGGCTGGAGTACAGTGGTGCGATCTCGGCTCACTGCAACCTCCACCTCCTAGGTTTGAGTGATTCTCTGGCCTCAGCCTCTGGAGTAGCGGGAGTACAGGTGGGCGCCACCGTGCCCAGCTAATTTTTGTATTTATGGGGTTTTACCATGTTGGCCAGGCTGGTCTCGAATTCCTGACCTCAAGTGATCTGCCCACCTCGGCCCCCCAAAGTGCTGGGATTACAGACATAAGCCACCACGCCCAGCTAGCAATCTGCTTTATAATACTACATTATTTCATTGAAATTAGCCTAAATAATACTTATAATATACTACTAAATTATGTTTATTAGCATACACCATTGAAGAAAAACTGAGTTTTAATAATATAGGTTTAGAATGACTATTTAGCAGATTTAACACATGGCCATTTTGATTAAGCTTTTTAAAAAAATTTCATGCTTTCCTTTACTATTACTTAAAATGAATAAACAAAATTAATTCTAATTAGTTTAAATATGTATTTGGATATTAATGGCAGTGTGGGCCTGTCTGGAGTGGCCACTGCCATGACACTGGCTGCAGCGAGGGAGGCGTGGCTGGGGCTGTGTGCTTCATGGAGCTGGCAGGAGCTGAAACAGGCAGAAGCCCCACCCCCTTTCTGAGTTGGCAGGGCTGGAGCCTTGAGCTCTGGAGTGCAGCTGTGGCTGCCCACCCATGGCTCTGGACCTGGGCATCCCTGTGCTCTTGGGGGCCAGGAGCAGGTAGGAGCCCCTGTAACTGCAGCTATCCAGCTGCAGCTGAGGACCCGGGCATCTCTGCACTCTCAGGGGCCCAGGAAGCCCCCACGCTTCAGCAGACTCAGAAGTGCGTGCTCCTGCAGCCTGGACTCTCCCCGCTACAGGCACCTTCTCTGATTTTGGAGCAAAGCTGAGGCCCAGCCCCAGCGCTGTCACAACCCGGCCAGATGTGCACATGCTCGGGGCAGCACTGACAGGCCAGCCCCCTGCCACCTTGGCTCCCTCCAGACTTTGGGTGCTGATGAGCATGGGAGGGAGGCGGAGTAGGTGCTGAGGGCAGCTTGGTGCTAGCCTGTAGGTACCCCTCAGCATGAACGGCCTGGGCACTGTGGGCATTGTGGACAGCAGGTTAATGGTGGCAGGAGGCAGACAGGCTCCTGGTTGGAAAGGGGCAGTTTGCTGGTGAAACCCTACCTTCAGTCCACGGATGGCCTGAGGCCTGGGGGCCAGGTTGCCAGTTCTGTGGACCAGAGTGAGAACTTATAGTGCTTTATATGGACCCACCCATGGCCATCCATGGACCAATCAGCACACACCTCCTCCCTCTGAAGCCCATAAAAACCCTGGACTCAGCCAGATTTGGGCAGATGTTGGGACAACCTGTCTGCTGAGAGGAGCTACCCACCATGGGTTTCTTTTCTGCTAAGAGCTGAACAGACGTTGGGATGAACCTGCCTGTTGCCTGTGGAGAGGAGCTACCCACTGTGGGTCTCCTCTGAGCTGTTCTGTCACTCAGTAAAGCACCTCTTCACCTTGCTCACCCTCCACTTGTCTACATGCCCCCTTCTTCCTGGACATGGGACAAGAACTCAAGACCTGCCAAATGGCAGGGCTGAAACACATCCCTTGCTCACTATGTTGCAGGTGATGAGAAGGAGGGAAGAGAGATGGAGAGAAGAACTGTGGCCCTTCAGAGAGCCCAGACCTAGCAGCTCCCTGAGTCAGGGCTGCGGCTCTTTCTTTGGGGCTCTGTGGTTCCTGGCATCTCCATGCTTCTGGGTGCAACTGCATTCCCCAGTGCCAGCTGTGGAAGCTGCTTACAGTACTCCTGGTTCGGCCAAAGCCTCACAGGAAGCTAGTGCCCATGCTGGCACCTGGAGATGCCCACCCCACTGTAACCAGCATGCCTTGTGCATGGTAGCTGGACCCCACACTCACTCACTCATACACCCTTCACCACTCCATGTCTGGCTGGCCCTTAGAAGGCATGATATCCAAGCTGGTAGTGTCAGCTGAGTGTAGCCTACCAAACCCAGTGGGCCTGAGCAAAACTTGGGCAAAGGCACCACTGACCATAGAGGTTTGTGGCTGGAAAGTGACACTCAAGGATCCTGTGACATTAATATTAATAATAATTAAGAATATTAATCTTTAATATGCTTTTGTTACAAATTATACATTGTGCTGGAGGTCCTGGTTATCCCTCCTTAGGGAGGACTCCGTTTTGCCTATGGTTCATTTTAACCCCCATTTGAGAATCACTTATCCAAGCCTTACTGGGTCTCAGAAGTTTCCTCATTTGTGGTATGAGCAACATTACTGATACAATGCATCTCCTCCCTGGGAAACTGTTTGAAAGAAGCATATACTTTCTGACAAGATTGTTCAAAATTCATCCCCTTATTTTGTAATCATACCTACTGTGAAGGGTATTACAGGATCATGCTTTTCCTTTAGTCTTCAGCTTTTTCATACAATTATTTTGTAGTGTAAATTATTAAGGAAAGATATTTAAATATATTTCTCAATAATGGGGCAGTGAATACAATTTGAGTAGTATTTTGGAGGATAATTGAAATTTTATTCCCTAGATTCTTCTTTTTTTTTTTTTTTTTTTTTAGACAGTCTTGCTCTATCACTCAGGCTGAAGTGCAGTGGCATGATCTTAGCTCACTGCAACCTCTGCCTGCTGGGTTCAAGCTATTCTCCTGCCTCTGCCTCCCAAGTAGCTGGGACCACAGGTGCATGCCACCACACCTGGCTAACTTTTGTATTTTTAGTAGAGATGGGGTTTTGCAATTTTGGCCAGGCTAGTCTCCAACTCCTGACCTCAGGTGATACACCCTCCTTGGCCTCCCAAAGTGCTGGGATTACAGCTGTGAGCCACCACACCTGGCCTCTAGATTCTTTTTTTGTTGTTGTTGTTGTTTTTGAGGCAGAGTCTTGCTCTGTCGCCCAGGCTGGAGTGCAGTGGCAAGAGCTCAGCTCACTGCAAGCTCCGTCTCCCAGGTTCACACCATTCTCCTGCCTCAGCCTCCTGAGTAGCTGGGACTAAAGTTGCCCACCACCATGCCCGGCTAATTTTTTTGTATTTTTAGTAGAGACGGGGTTTCACCATGTTAGTCAGGATGGTCTCAATCTCCTGACCTCGTGAACTGCCTGCCTTGGCCTCCTAAAGTGCTGGGATTACAGCACTTTAATCCCAGGTGTGAGCCACCATTCCTGGCCTAGATTCTTTAAAACATAGTATATTTTCATTGACTGGGAATATTAAGCCTAATTTAGTGCCTGTATTTTAAAGGTGATAAGACTATATCAATTGAATCAAAGAAAAGAGGATCAAATAGGTACAAAAGTTAATAATTTTGAAGTATTCAGCCACAGCAGTGTTGTGGTGATCAGACCCAACACCTGGTCGTGGGGTGACGAAGTCCAGCGGAATCAAAGGATTGAGAAAAAGTTTGAAAAGGAAAGTGGGACCAGGGGGCCATCGTGTTTGGGGAGACTGTGAAGGCCCCAACCTCTGGGAGCCCAAGCTATTTATTCGTAATCCAACAAAGAAACAGGTCGTGAGAATGTGGGGGTCAAAAGGGTAGGCATATGATCTACAGCTGTGATGGTTTAGCATTGATATGGTACATCTTCTGCTACTTGAGATAATGGGAATACAATTGATCTAGGAGCCAAGGAGGGCTAGAAGCAAGGAGCCAGCAAGTCTAGACACATTCCAGAGGACATTATGTCATACATGCAAGCCCTGCCTCAGCTTTTTTCCCAACAGGCAGCTTTTTCCTAACATGCGCCCCTTCTCTTTTTTGTAAAAGAGAAGGTATCATTATTACTATCATTATTACTAGCATAAAACATGGCCTCTTTTAATTGAGCAAGGCAATTGCAGGCTGTGCAGTGCTTAATTGCCAGTTGGTGATCCAGCTTCATTTTTCTTAGCCCCTATTCAAACTGGAGTCTCTGTGGTTTGAATGCATCCCACATGTCTCCCCTTTCCTTTTTACAAGAGGACCCTTAATCCTAGGGGTTGCAGAAGGATGAAGGTCCGTCTTCTGTAACTTCTTCATGCTGAATAGGGGCAATGATATTCCTGCCTAACTATTAGGGTCTCTTGTATTCAGGGCAGAGAGAAGCTGAGTCAGAAAGTGTTGGTTCATTAAGCATCGTGACTCTGGTCGGTCTTCGTTCCATCTTCGCATTCAGATTCAACTGGCTCATGGCTCATACTGGGGGAACCTGGTCCATGGTTGTGGTCCATGGGTCCCTCCAGTCTCCTGTTCCATGGTCATACACATCTTGAGGGCATCCACACAGTTCATTCATCTCCTGCAAAAACACAAGCGTACCCTCACCCCCACATTAGTAAATATACTGAAACAGAAGCAAAAACTTTTGTGGATGTAGCCAGGAGGCCACTGATCATGAGAAATAGGCCTCTTCTAACAGAAGGCACAGGGAAAGCAAATTGAGGCTTTTCAGACTTTCAATTCACACTGTACAGGTGGGTCCACTAGATGCTGTGGTCCATGATAGATCTTCAGATGTTTGGCAGGCACCCACACAGGCACCTGATTGTCACCTGGCGAGACACAAGCAAATACTCTTCCCCATGTAATTATCTTTCCTTGTCCCCAGTTCTTTGTATGTGCATCCCTCCACCATGTATCTTGTCCAGCCTTTTTATTTTCCTTCTGTCCTGTCAGGTGTTGTTCTGCTGCTATGAGTTGATCTTTTTGTAAATTTAAAAAATTTAATTTTAATAAAGCTAGATGCAATTGCATATGCAATGTTTTATATTCCTGGTCTCCTGCCTTCTGCTTTTGTATTTGAGTTTTTAAAGTACAATTAGCTCTTTCCACTATTGCCTGTCCTTGTGAGTTATATGGAATACCCATAGTATGGGCAATATTCCATTGTTGAAAGAATGTAGCCATGGCTTTACTACAGTATCCTGGGCTGTTATCAGTTTTGATTTTTTCTGGGATTCCCATAACGGAAAAGCAAGATAAAACATGTCTTTTAACATGAGTTGTAGCCCAGATAAAATGTGAATAGGTATCTACTGAAACATGAACAAAGGACAATTTTCCAAAAGCAGGAATATGTGTTACATCCATCTGCCAGATGGAATTTGGAGATAAACCTCTAGGGTTAACTCCTGCTCCTTGATGTGGCGAATGCAGGACTTGGCAGGCAGAAGAGTGTTGCACAATTTCTTTAGCTTGTTTCCATGATACACCATATCTTTTCCTAAGGCCTGCAGCATTAAGATGGGTTAAAGAATGAAATGTCTGTGCATCAGCAAAAGCTGCAGACCCCAATGCATCCACCCTTTGATTAAGTTTAGTTAAAGGGCCAGGGAGGTTAGTATGTACTCTCATATGAGTGATATAGAAAGGTGAATGCCTTTGTTGTAGTGCTTGCTGTAAAGAATGAAATAAAGGATTAAGTTGTTCATCAGTCACATTTTGAATTAAGGCACGTTCAATATTTTGTGTGGCTTGCACTACATAGGCTGAATCAGAAACAATGTTTACTGGCTGTTTAAAAGTTTTTAACACTGTTATCACAGCCATAAGTTCAGCCCTTTGATCAGAAGCAAAGTCAGTTTGCAAAACTTGTTTTTGAGCTCCTGCAAATGAGGCTTTTCCATTACTAGATCCATCAGTAAAAACAGTAAGGGCCCTTTTAGTAGGGGCTTTTTGAGTAATAGAAGGCAATATCCGGGATATTAATTTTAGAAACTGAAATATCTTAGATTTTGGATAATGATTATCAAGAATGCCAACAAAACCTGCCAAATTAACTTGCCATTCTTGGGAATTAACATAGGCTTGTTGAATTTGTTGTTTAGTTAACAGAACTATAATCTGATTTGATCATATCACATTAGCTTTGTTGTGCGCAGCTTTGCTTGTCCTGCTAGCACAGCAATTTGATCCAAGTACAGAGTGAACATTTTGGTTGTATGGTGAGGCAGAAAAAGCCATTCAACCAGATCATCCTGTTGAACTATAACTCCTGTAGGTGAATGCTTCATAGGAAAAACTAAAAACTTTAATGGTTGCATTGGATTAATCCGTTCTACTTGTGCTTGCTGAATTTTTTCCTCAATTAATTGAAGTTCCTCCAATGCCTGTTTGGACGAGGAGCATTTCCTGTTAAGGTCAGAATCACCTCGTGAAGTAGAAAAGAGGTGAGACATAGCATAGGTAGGAATGCCTAAAGTTGGACAAATACAATTAATGTCTCCTAATAATTTTTGGAAATCATTTAAGGTTTCTAAATTATCTCTTTGAATTTGAACCTTTTGAGGCTTAATAGGACTTTGTTCTACCTTCATTCCTAGATATTGAAAGGGAGTAGAAGTTTTGATTTTACTGGGGGCTATAATCAACACTGAAGCATTTACAGCCTTTTCTAACTGTTTGTAGCACAACATCAATTCTTCCCTAGTTTCAGCTGCCCACAAAATATCATCCATGTAATGGATGATACAACATTTTTTAAACTGTTCTGGCTTAATAGCTTTCCTGACATAAGTTTGGCAGATAGTCAAGCTATTTAGCATGCCTTGTGGTAGTACTTTCCAATGGTATCTGTCCACTGGTTCTTTTATTATTTATGGCGGAAATAGTAAAAGTAAATTTTTCATAATCTTGGGCAGCTAAAGGAATGGTAAAAGAAGCAATCTTTTAGATCTATCACTATGAGAGGCCAGTATTTTGCGATCATTGTTATGGAGGGTAACCCTAGTTGTAGTGCACCCATGGGTTGAATTACAGCATTAACAGCCCTTAAATCTGTTAACATTCTGCATTTCCCTGATTTTTTCTTAATGACAAATACAGGAGAATTCCAAGGGCAGAAAGTAGGTTCTATATGAACCTTTTGCAATTGTTCCTGTACCAGCTCTTTTAAAGCCTCCAGTTTTTCCTGTTTCAGCAGCCATTGGTCCACCCAAACCAGTTTGGCAGTTAGCCAAACGAGAGGAATGGGAGCCGGAGGCTCAACAATGGCCGCTTCTAAAAATGACACCCCAATCTGGTCCAATCCGTTTGTGCTTTTAATTCTAAAGGTTCTGATTGACTATTTTTATCTTTTCCTAGTCATTTTCCTGGGCAATATACCATATTTATCATCATTTGTCTACTGTTACTGCTATATTGATCCATAGGAATAGATATTTCAGCATCCCATTATTGCAATAAGTCTCTACCCCATAAGTTGAGAGGAATAGGTGTAATGATAGGCTGAGTTGTCCCTTCCAGACCATTTGGCCCTTGATGTGGCAAAATAAAGGAACTTTGAAAAACTTCCGAGGAAGCTCCTACTCCAAAAATACCAATGAATGCCTTTTGCTTAGGCCAGTCCCGGGGCCACTGATTTATAGCAATAATAGAGACATCAGCTCCAGTATCTACTAGTCCTTCAAAATCTTTTCCCTGAATAGTTACTGTGCAAATAGGTCTTTTGTCAGACACTTGATTAACCCAATATACAGCATTTCCTGTTGGATTAGTTCTACCAAAGCCTCCTGTTGTCTTCATTGTGCTGCTTCCTAGTTTTATGTAAGGTAACAGCAACAACTGAGCAATTCTTTCTCCTGGGGAAGCAGACCATAGAGTCGAGGAACTAATAACTAATTGAATTTCTCTGGTATAATCAGAATCAATTATTCCCATGTGCATAGTGACACCTTTCAAATTTAGACTAGACTTTCCAAGTAATAGACCAACTGTTCCTGCGGGTAAGGGTCCCCTAACTCCTGTAGGGACCTTTTTTGGTGGCTCCCCAGGAAGTAAGGAGATGGGAATTTTGCTTCAGAGGTCTACAACAGCACCACCTGCTGTGGTGGGGGGACAATTGTACATTTGTAAGGGCAGTGGCTGTGCCGGATATGCCTCGGTTTGTTGAGGGATGCGAGGCAGGTCCCTCTTCCTGTTTCTCAAGAGAGGTTGTCAATCTTTGCTAATTTTAGAATGACACTGACTTGCCTAGTGATGGCTTTTTTCACAACGGGGGCATACACAAGTACTTTTCTGTTGGTAGCTCTTGCCTTTTGATTTCCTTTTCTACATTCCTTTTTTATGTGTCTAAATTGCCCACAATTAGAGCAAGAGCCTGAGAAATGGGGCATATTCTTTCTGACTCGTAATCCAGCCATAGCCTGAGCTAAAAGAGTAGCCTTATGTAAGTTACCTCCAATGCCATCGCAAGCCTTAATATATTCAGCTAAATGAGGCTTCCCTCTCAGGGGTCTAACAGCAGTTTAACACTCTGCATTAGCATTGTCGTATGCAAGAAGCTGTATTACAACATCTTGAGCTGTTTTATCAGTTATGGCTTTATACACAGCCTCTTGGAGCCAAGCAATAAAATTAATAGATGATTCTTTAGGTCTTTGTTGGACAGAACTGAAAGAAGGATATTTTTCCCCTGTAACATTTATCCTTTCCCATGCCTGTAAGCACACAGAGCGCAGCTGAACAATGGCAACATCCTCCATTACTGCTTGATTTTCTAATCAACCCCAATCAGGTCCAACTCCCATTAACTGTTCAAAGGAAACAGGCACAGGTGGTCGTGCTTGTGTATTTTCCCTTGCCTGAGTTTGAGCTTCATCAGCCCACCAGGTTTTAAACTGCAAGTACTGAGATGAAGTGAGAACAGATTTTGTTAAAGTTTTCCAATCATACGGTATTAACATATTATTGAGAGAAACATTTTTTAATAAAGTTTGCACAAAAGGAGAGTTTCGCCCACATTGACTAATGGCTTGCTTGAATTCCTTTATCAGCTTAAAAGGAAAGGTGGTCCAATTAGCTATATTCTGTCCTTCCTGCTGGATTATAGTTATGGGAAATTGCCATGCTTCAAGATCTGCCTCCACTCTAGCCTTTTGAATAGAATTTTGTATAGCATCACCAATTGCTCCAGATTTTAATGTTGCAACTACAGGAGCAGTAAGTTTTGTAGCTAATTCATCTTCTCGCCCATTAAGGGGAGAGAGAGGAGGTGGTCTTTCACTTAATTCAGCAGGTAGAGCCAATGGGCTAGTAAAACATACTTTTTTCAGTTTCCCTTTCTTTTCTTTAATTTCCTCCATTTCCTGTTCATCACATTCAGAATCTGAGGGTAGTTTTTTACACTCATCCTCCTCTTCCTCATCTGAATCTGCCTCATCATCTGTTTGAAATGGCTCAAGAGCTGCTTTTATTAGCGCCCACATTGACCAGACCAGGACTGGAATTTTTGCTCGACCTTTATACACTTTTTAAAAACCTCCACCAATTCTCTCCCATTCATCCAACTCCATAGTCCCTTTTTCTGGGAACTATGGGCAAAACTGCTTTACTGCATTAAAGGGTGATAACAAATTCTGAGTACTAACTTTCACTCCTCCTCTTTGTAATAAATGCCTTAAGAAATTTAAATAACTAGAATGTCTGCTTTTTCTTTGTCCCGTTGTTACCCTCGTTCTTCACAGTGCTCAGCTTTCCTGCCGAGCTTCTTTTAGACATCTTTGGGTGTCCTTTGATGATGCGTCCTCTGCTTTCACACACTCTAGTGTTCCTTCACCGGGGTCTTTGTTGCCCCATGTTGGGCCACCAGGAATGTTGGGATGATTAGTCCCAACACCAGATCGTGGGGGCGACAAAGTCCGGCAGAGTCAAAGGATTGAGAAAAAGTTTGAGAAGGAAAGTGGACCAGAGGGCCATCGTGATTGTGGAGGCTGTGAAGGCCCTGAGCTCTGGGAGCCCAAGCTATTTATTGGTAATCCAACAAAGAAACAGGTCGTGAGAATGTGGGGGTCGAAAGGGCAGGTGCATGATCTACAGCTGTGATGGTTTAGCATTCATGTGGAACATCTTCTGCTACTTGAGATAATGGGAATACAATCGATCTAGGAGCCTAGGAGGGCTAGAAGCAAGGAGCCAGCAAGTCTAGACACATTCCGGAGGACATTATGTCAGACATGCAAGCCCTGCCTCAGTTTTTTTCCCAACACTCAGCTTTTTCCCAACAAGTAGTGGAAAGTTTCAGAAAACTATGATCGATAAATTCAATGACCAATAAGGAAACACCTTATTAGAAAATTATCTAAGTTTATACTCTAAGAAAATAAATTTATGAATGAGATCATAAAATTGTCAAACTAGCATTGGGAGTAGGTATATACCGTTACATTTTTTTCTGCCTCATAAGTAGACTAGAATTTAAACCTGAATATCTTATCTAATAATTTTGCTATGTAGAAAGTCCAAACTGTACAATTTTTAATCTGAGATTTGAAAGAGATTGAAATTAAACTCTGCACCTGAACTCAGTGCTGCTTCCCTCTAATTTATTTGCAGTTTTCTGTTATTTGGTGCCTCAGGTTAAACCTACTGGGAGAAAGTGGTTCTGAACCCTTCATATACTATCCACTTTTGTTTTGTTATCCTTGCTTTCCTCTTCAAGGCTACTGTGGATATTCATTCTAGCTTGATTTACTTCATGTAAAAATATTCCCTTTTGTGGAGATAAAGGAGTAAATAAAAGGGTATGCAGGTTTATTTGTCCTTGACTTATAACCCCGAAGAATTAGGGTGAATGTGCTTAATCCAGTTCCTT
Source organism: Pan troglodytes (assembly GCF_028858775.2). Taxonomy (NCBI): domain Eukaryota; kingdom Metazoa; phylum Chordata; class Mammalia; order Primates; family Hominidae; genus Pan; species Pan troglodytes. Next base: position 88,782,013 of record NC_072401.2, read on the forward strand.
TTTCTTACTATTGAGTTTCCTTCATCATGAGTTGAAACCACTCAACACTCCTCCTTTTTTGCCACCTTTACTGTTTGCAGCCTTACAAGTCACATTTAGCCTCTTGATTTCCCTGGAGTTTTATAATGCTCCCAGAACACTTTGTCCTATGATCACTCCCATATGAATTATAGGTCTATTTACTGTGCGTTAACCATCTACCTACCAGTGATAACCTCTGAGTTCACTGCTCTTTCATAAACAGGAAGATAAGTCCTCCGAGAACTGCCAAGTTTATTGTTATCGTGCAACGGTAAAATAGTTACATATTGGAGACCAATGTGCAGAGAAGAGACTAGATAAGGCCAAAAATTGCTTGTTTGACTTGGCTTTTACTCAGTTGTCTTTATCACTCATTCCTGTGGCTATATTCATGACTTTGATATCCTCAGTTCTGCACAGCATCCCAATCTCAGCTTGGAACCTCCCCTTCTCTCACACCCCACCCCTCCCCCACTAGCCTTCCAGCCCACTCACTTGAGTGCACCCACTAGAGCAACTACTTGACTGGTGTCCTCCAATCAACTAACTTCTACTTTCCACTACAGATTACCTGACTCAGTTCCTCCCTTCTCCCCTTATTCAGCTTAGAACCCATGGCCCTTCATTAGAATCATTCTCCCGATGCTTGATCCCACTATTGGACTCTCCTAGCAATGCTCTAACCCCTAGTTAAACCCCACTCTCTTCTACTTTGTGTTTGCACCACGAAGCTGAGCATTCCTGAAACAAAACAGAAAACAGCCTCAACCATGCTGATTGAATTCACATACACAAATATCAAAGGATCGTTAAATACTCCCTGGGAGGAAATTTCCTATGATGTTTGCTTTCCCACTGTCTAAAAGAGATTATATCACACATTGTCTTGTCTCCTCATACTGTCTATACTCCCTTTTCTTCCCTCACCGTCAGCTGACCACTTTGTCTCCATTGGCATAAACAGAAGCAATCACAAGGAATGCCCTTATCTCCCAGCCACCAAATCAATCAAACTCTCTGTGGATGTATGTCCAGATAACTCTTGTCCTACTTCTTGCAGCACTGCTACTATACACAGTAATTTTTATTTGATGCAAACCCACAGTTTTCAGTTCTTTCTCCAGCTATAAATATTGATGAGAGGTTACTTATGGAACCTTACAGAACTCACCAAAAGGAAGAAAAATTACTAATTTAAAACATGGAAACTGGTAGTCTCAACGTGAGCAAGCTAGCATGGTGGCCTGCATTGTGGCGGGGTATGGGGTTGCAAGGAGCCTAGGCCGGAGTCTCCAGGCTCAGGGCTGGCCTCTGTTGCTTGCAGTTCTTGAGTCCCTAATTCATTCCTCCAAGGGGAAGAATAAATCTTCTGAAGTTTCAAATAGGAAGAAAAGTTATGTTAGAAAGGAGAAAAGTACTCCACATTCCAGAGTTCTATGTTGGAAGTATTCTTTGTGTTACTACAGCTGAATCATATGCCAGTGAAAAAATCAGCCAGTTTCTGGGGATTTGCATCTAGAGATCAGGAAAAGGACTTGGGGCTACTTTTATCCTTAGGAATGTTATTGAAGGACAAGGTGTTAAGATTTGCTTTCAACTTTATAATCCTCGAATCCGGGAGACTCAAGTGGTCAAATGAGAGAAATGGCTGGATGATAGCTTGCTGTAGTTACGAGATGCTTTTCCTGAATATGGCACTATTGATGTGAATATGAAGCCAGTAGCACAAGAGCCTAGCCAAGAAGTTCCTGTTAATAAGCTGAAAGTGAAAATGAAGCCTCAGCCCTGGTCCAAATGCTGGGACTGTCCAAATTTTAATATTTAAGGAATCATATTTGATCTTTGTTTCACTGAAGAACAAATGAAAGCAGCTTAGAAGTAGAGACAGCTGTGGCTTGAATTTGATACGATGAGGGAATATGATGCTTCAAAAATTGAAGCTGCAATATGGGATGAAATTGAAGCATCCAGAAAGTCCTGATTCTGAGAATGAATTTGGTTACTTGCAGAAGATATATTGGCTCTAAGAGGACATATTGAGAGACCAATTTAATTTCATTTATAAGAACACAGTCATTAAATGAACTAAGCATTCATTGTTTCATCAGTACTTTTTTCTAAAATAAAACTTGCACACCAGTTTATTAATCTAAAAAAAAAAAAGAATTATACATGCCAAATGGTCCAATATCCATTCCCTTACTGGAGGCACAGTTACAATAGGAGTCAGAGCATCACCAGAATGCTCTTTAATGAGCATGGAATCTGAGCAAGGGCATAGGTGGAGTGATCTTTTTTAAATTGTGAAATAAATCATAAGCACAACAATGTATGATTTACAGAATAATAAAATGGACATTTACATAACCATCATCAGGTTAAGAAATAGAACATTTAGGCCGGGTGTGGTGGCTTACGCTTGTAATCCCAGTACTTTGGGAGGCCAAGGCGGGCAGATCACTTGAGGTCAGGAGTTCGAGACCAACCTGGCCAACATGCGGAAACCCTGTCTCTACTAAAAATACAAAAATTCGCCGGATGTGGTCACGCATGCCTGTAATCCCAGCTGCTTGGGAGGCTGAGGCAGGAGAATCACTTGAACCCGAGAGCTGGAGGTTGCAGTGAGCCAAAATTGCACCACCGCACTCCAGCCTGGGTGACAGAGTGAGACTCAGTCTCAAAAAAAAAAAAAAAAAAAAAAAAAAAAAAAAGAAATATCTGAGAAGGTTAAGAAATAACATTGAATAAGATCTAAAACAAAAAAGGAAACTATTCCATATTTTGTTTTTCAACTAGCTGTTAAATCAGATAATTTTATTTTCTTTATATAGCAAATATCAGTTAGGCTGGTCCAATAGTAGAGGGTTATCAGAACTTATTAACATTAGTGTCACTAAAGTTGGTGTACAGCCCTGCCCCTGCCACCCCCCCACCCCGTGCCAGCTAAATTTGACTGGCTTAAAAAAAAAAACACCAAAAAACAGTCCATGAAAGCTTTGAAAACTACTTACTTTCAACTGCAAAAGCACATTTTCTGAAATTTCTTTCATGTAACACATGGTAACATTTGCAACGACTGTCTTTGAATAACTTTCTCTTGCCTAATAAACAATTTGAGATAGAATTAACAAGACCTTTTTTAAAAAAATAAATGTTGGCTGGGTGCGGTGGCTCACGCCTGTAATCCCAGCACTTCGGGAGGCCGAGGCGGGTGGATTGTCTGAGGTCAGGGGTTCAAGACCAGTCTGGCCAACATGGGGAAAACCTGTCCCTATAAAAAATACAAAAAAATTAGCCAGGTGTGGTGGCGTGAGCCTGTAATCCTAGCTACTCGGGAGGCTGAGGCAGGGAAATTGCTTGAACCAGGGAGGTGGAAGTTGCAGTGAGCCAAAATCGCACCACTGCACTCTAGCCTGGGCAACAGAGTGAGACTATTGTCTCTAAAAAAAAAAAAAAAAAAAAGTTCTGTTAAAGGATGGTTTGTTGGGGTTTTTCAAATGTCTTGACAATGTCTCAATCCCATTTTGGAACACACAGTATGTTGACAAAGGCTTGCTTTTTTTTTTTTTTTTTTTTTTTTTACAAACTAAGTATTTAATTTTTGGTTCTTGTCTTGATGGAGCAAGGTATATTAAAGATTTATCAAAATTTACACTGATGAACTATGACCTGTGAAGACAGATGTTACATGGACTACAGCACAGAGCATGAGTTAGGAAGACACTTAAGGAAACCTGTGTAGTTCTCTACAGCCCCATGGGAGTAGTTCTATGTCTGTTAGAATAAGACTATAGTTGCACCAGTAGATTCTTTAAGGAAGAGAGGAGAGTGGGAAGAGGGAACCTGATTTTCTGAGCAATTAATATGTGTCAGACCTTGTGCTAGCGGGACTGCATAAGGATTTTTGCTTGTTCTTCGTTTTATGTCTAGTGACCCCTATTCTTCCTTCAGATCTCATCTCAAGTGTTTCTTAGTATGTGGAGCTTTCCCAGACTTGACCAAATTTGCCTATCACAAATTCCTAGAGCACCATGTACCTCCTATCATAACATGCATCATAGTTGCAATTTGACATTTATTTGCATGATTATTTTTACCAATATCTATCTCCCCAGCGAACTTGTCAACTCATAAGGGCAGCCCAAATCAACCAGTGGTGATTGGTTTTGCTTCCCATTGTAGCCACAGTATCTGCCACAGTGCTTGTATGTATCAGGAATTTAATAAATATGAAGTGGACAAATGCATGGTTGAAATTTAAGCTTATAGTCATATAGATCTACATTTGAATCCTTATGTAGCAAACTGAATAAAACCTCAAAAGATATCAGGTCTTAATCCTTGGAACCCATAAATGTTACCTAACATGAAAAAAGGGTCTTTGCAGATGTAGTTAAGAATCTTGAGATGATGAGATTATCCTGGTGGGCACTAAATGAAATCACAATTGTCCTTATAAAAGAGCAGGAGAGGCTGGGTGCAGTGGCTCATACCTGTAATACTAGTGCTTTGGGAAGTCAAGGCAGGTGGATCACCTGAGGTCAGGAGTTCAAGACTAGTCTGGCCAACATGGTGAAACCCCATCTCTACTAAAAATACAAAAATTAGCTGGGCATGGTGGTGCATGCCTGTAATCCCAGTTACTTGGGAGGCTGAGGCAGGGGAATCGCTTGAACCTGGGAGGCGGAGGTTGCAGTGAGCTGAGATCGCACCACTGCACTCCAGCTTGGACAACAGAGAAAGACTCTGTCTCAAATAATAATAGTAATAATAATAATAATAATAATAAGAGAGGGAGAGGAAAATTTGATTCAAACAGGAAAGGGGAAGGCAATGTGACCACAGAAGCAGAGATTGGACTGATGTGGCCACAAGCCATGGAATGTTAGCAGCCACCAGAAGCTCTAAGAGGCAAAGAATGGATTCTCCACCAGAGCCTCCAGCGTGAGCATGGTCCAGTAGACACTTTCATTTTGGCACAACGAAATTGATTTTGGACTTCCAGTCTCCAGAACTGTGAGAAAATAAATTTCTGTTATTTTCAACTACTAATTTGTGGTAATTTATTACGGCACCCATAGAAAACTAATACCTCTGACTCTAGAAATTATTAGATAGGCTTTGTGAAGTTGGGCAAGTTATTTAACTTTTCCGAGTCTGAATCCTTATCTCTAAAATAGACAATCACACCAACCCTCCTGGGGGTAACTGTCAGCTCTAAATGTGGTAATATGTGTAAAGTATATAGCCAATTGTAGGTATCACATTGCAAATGCTTGAAAAAAATAATTACAATTTTTTGTTAGACATTTTATAAAACTTATCTTCTTTAATTCTTATAGCTGTATGGTGTTGATTACCGTATCTCCTCATCGTTATAGGTAAGGAAACAGGCATAGAGAAGTGAATGTGCCCAAACTATGTAGCCAAAATAAAAAAAAAAAACCACCATGAGCATAAGATTTTTGAAATACTTTTAGATGTTTTTATATTTGAGTATCTTATTGCCCTGAGGCACTCCATCCATTGAAATAATGGTTTCTGTGCTTTAGGGGGAAGAACAGATATGAATAGGAACAAAGAAGCAACTGTCAAATGGGATTTTTGAGTCTCCAGCATAGGATTAATCTTGAAAGCCAGGCTTTGTCAAGTGAGAAGGGGTTTAAAAAAATCCTTCTGCATGCATTAACTTATCAAGAAGCAGGACTGGTGAGTGTGAAGGGTTTCTTTAACTGAAAAAACAGAAGATATGACAAAAAAATTTTTTCCATAAGGAAAGAGAGAGAGGGAAGGAAGCTACTTCTGACCCAGTGAATTGTGGGAAATAAGAGGGAGATGACAGTAGTAGAACCAAGTATTAGTCGGGTGTGGTGGCTCATGCCTGTAATCCCAGCACTTTGGGAGGCTGAGGCGGGTGGATGACTTGAGGTCAGGAGTTCAAGACCAGCCTGGCCAACATGGTGAAACTCCGTCTCTACTAAAAATACAAAAATTAGCCAGGGGTGGTGGTATGCGCCTGTAATACCAGCTACTCAGGAGGCTGAGGCAGGAGAATCGCCTGGACCTGGGAGGCGGAGATTGCAGTGAGCCGAGATCGCACCACTGCACTTCAGCCTTGGCAACAGAGTGAGACTCTGTATCAAAAAAAAAAAAGCAAGTATTAAGAATCCAGTACCCTGATCCCACACAATGCCCATTTGAATGCTGCTGTTTATCCAGTTTCAATGTTTATAACATCTACTTCTCTATGTTGTGAACAATAAAGTTTGGTGGAGTTTTAATGGCTTCTCATTGCACTTGGGATAACATCCTAATTTCTCAGAACGGCCCGTAAGGCCTTAGATGTTTAAATCTTCAGTCAGGATTTTTACATAAAATTAACACAATCATAATGATAGGGTTTATTTCCTTGATTAGTCCAGAAGCCAGCTGTCCAGGGCCAGTGTATCTACTTGAGGAAGTCATAAAAGACAGGCTCCTTCTTGCACCCAACTCTGCCACCCATACCGTGTGGCTTTTGTCAGTATTGGTGTCAGGATAGCTCCTCCTTCTCTAGGAATTATGTCCTCCTTTCAAGCTGGAATAAAGGAAGGAGGCGAAATGGCAAAGGGTAAATGGTGCTTATGAAATGAGCTAATTCCTTTTTACCAGGAAAACAATACCCTTTCCGGAAGACCCACACAGTAGACTTCCACTTTCATCTAATTGACCAGAAAGAGCCACATGGCCCCTTTAGCTGCAGAGAGAACTAGGGAGGTAAAAGTTAAAACTAGGCATATTTCTACACATAATGTGGAAGAAAGAATGAATGGGTATTGGGAAGCACCCAGCAGTGTCCACCATACTGGCCTTAGTACAGATTTTTATGCCCCTAGTTTACTATGCTTTAGTTTATTGGCCTTTCTATTCCTTGATTATTTTATTTTATTTCATTTTTTTTGAGATAGAGTCTCGCTTTGGCGCCCAGGCTGGAGTGCAATGGCACAATCTCGGCTCACTGCTACCTCCATCTCCCGGGTTCAAGTGATTCTCCTGCCTCAGCCTCCTGAGTAGCTGGGATTGCAGGCAGCACTACCACGCCCAGCTAATTTTGTATTTTTAGTAGAGAAGGGGTTTCACGTTGGTCAGGCTGGTCTTGAACTCCTGACCTCAGATGATCCACTTGCCTTGGCCTCCCAAAGTGCTGGGATTACAGGAGTGAGCCTCTGTGCCCGGCCTCCTTGATTATTATTTTTATTTCTTTCCTACCTCAGATCTTTTTTTCAAGGTACAGTCTTATCTGCCTTGAATGCTCTTTTCCCAGCTTTTTCAATGACTGGCAGCTTCATGTCCTTAGGTCTCTGCACAAATGTGACCTCATCAGAAAAGACATACTTCCCCTGCAATCTAAAGTAGTCACTTCTCCCTCAACTATCCTGTCCCTCAGCAGTTATCTATTTCCTTCACAATACTTTTCCTAATCTGGAATTCCTAGTTTATTGGTTTACTTACTAATGTTTATTTCCCTCTCATATAAAGTAAGCTTCATGAGAGTAAGACCTTGTCCATTTTGTTCACAACTGTATTCATGGCACCTGGGGTGGTATGCTTGGTAAATAGTATTATTCGTCATTATGGTATAATGTGAATAAATGCAAACCTGAAAGAGGCAATCCTTTAAGATGGATCCCACGTGGCTAACAAATTTTAAACAGAGCCAAGTGGCCATTTGCCTACTAAAGGTCACCCACATACTCTGAGTTCACTGAAAACTCACACCTCTATTGAACTTTGGGATTTACAGAGCTCACCTGAACCAACCAATAAGCTCAGCTGTGCCAACCAATCAGAATTAAGCTAGCTTGAATCCCTCATTTGTGTAAACAGACCTAATTAGTAATCTGGGTGGCAATTTTGGTTATAAAATCCAAACCGTCTCTCTGTTCTCTGGAGCACACTTCTATTTTACCCCAAAGCCTGTGTTTCCCTGGTTTGCAAACTGTTCACTGGAATAAAGTCTCTTTCCTCCAAATTCCTTTTCAGAGAATGTTTGTTTACAATGACTAAATAAATGGAGAAAAAAAAAAGAGAATGTGTTAGGCCATTCTTGCATTGCTATAAAGAACTACTTGAGGCTGGGCACGGTAGCTCAAACATGTAATCCCAGCACTTTGGGAGGCCAAGGAGGGCAGATCACGAGGTCAAGAGATCAAGATCATCCTGGCCAACATGGTGAAACTCCATCTCTACTAAAAATACAAAAAATTAGCTGGGCATGGTGGCATGGGCCAAGTAGTCCCACCTACTCGGGAGGCTGAGGCAGGAGATTCGCTTGAAACCCAGGAGGCAGAAGTTACAGTGAGCTGAGATCGCGCCACTGCACTCCAGCCTGGTGACAGAGTGAGACTCCATCTCAAAAAAAAAAAAAAAAAAAAAAAAAAAAGAATAAAAGAAAGAAATACTTGAGACTGGGTAATTTATAGAAAAAGTGTTGTGGGAAGTCAGGGACCCTGAACGGAGGGACCGGCTGGAGCCGTGGCAGAGGAATAAATTGTGAAGATTTCATGGACATTTATCAGTTCCCAAATAATACTTTTATAATTTCTTATGCCTGTCTTACTTTAATCTCCTAATCCTGTTATCTTCGTAAGCTGAGGATGTACGTCATCTCAGGACAACTGTGATAATTGTGTTAACTGTACAAATTGATTGTAAAACGTGTGTTTGAACAATATGAAATCAGTGCACCTTGAAAAAGAACAGAATAACAGCGATTTTTAGGGAACAAGGGAAGACAACCATAAGGTCTGACTGCCTGCGTGGTTGGGCAAAAAGAGCCATATTTTTCTTCTTGCAGACAGCCTATATACAGACGTGCAAGTAGGAGAGATATCACTAAATTCTTCATCACTAATATTCCTAGCAAAGAATATTAATATTAAGACCCTGGGAAAGGAATGCATTCCTGGCGGGAGGTCTATAAATGGCCGTTCTGGGAATGTCTGTCCTATGCGGTTGAGATAAGGACTGAGATACGCCCTGGTCTCCTGCAGTATCCTCAGGCTTACTAGGATTGGGAAACTCCCTCCTGGTGAATTTTTGGTCAGACTGGTTCTCTGCTCTCGAACCCTGTTTTCTGTTAAGATATTTATCAAGGCAATATGTGCACCGCTGAACATAGACCATTAACAGGAGTTCTGATTTTGCCCTTGTCCTGTTTCCTCAGAAGCATGTGATCTTTGTTCTGCCTTTTGCCCTTTGAAGCATGTGATCTTTGTGACCTACTCCCTGTTCATACACCCCCTCCCCTTTTGAAATCCTTAATAAAAACTTGCTGGTTTTGCGGCTCAGGTGGACATCATGGTCCTACCAACATGTGATGTCACCCCCGGCAGCCCAGCTGTAAAATTCCTCTCTTTGTACTCTTTCTCTTTATTTCTCAGCTGTCTGACACTTATGGAAAATAGAAACAATCTACGTTGAAATATTGGGGGTGGGTTCCCCCAATAGAAAAGAGGTTTAATTGGCTCACGGTTCTGCAGGCTGTACAGGAAGCATGGTGCTGGGCATCTGCTTGGCTCCTGGCGAGGCCTGAGAAAGCCTACAATCATGGTGGAAGGCAGAGGGGAGCTGACATTTTGGCGAGAGTGGGAGCAAGAAAGAGGTGGACGAGGTGTCATACATCTTTAAACAACCAGATCTTGCATGAACTCACTATCACAAGGACAGCACTATCACAAGGGATCCACCCTCATGACCCAAACACCTCCCACCAGACCTCACCTCCAACACTGGGGAATACATTTCAACATGAGATTGGAGGGGAGAAATATCCAAACTATATCAGGGAAACAGTTGGGATTCTGAATTACTCTTACTTTTAACATACTCATCAATTCTAATAATCGCATATGTCATTTTCCTATTTAAAAATTCTCATTTCTCAGTGTTCTTGGTCTGTCTCACCAACTATTGCAAGATGCCCTTGAAGTTGGTATATGCTTCATAAATTTTTAAAAAGTCCTTACTTCTCCTTAAATTCTGATGACATCTGTTTAACTAATTTAGGATGTGGGTAATTTGATGAGGAGATGTTTTGTTTCTACCCAAGAGCAGGTTGCAGAACATGCATTCACTACACCTGAGCAGACGTGGAGTATGCATCCCTGAAGGGAGGAACCCAGGAGATCTGGCTGTCCCAGCTAATTGCAGTTTTGTTTCAGTGCCATGGAACTGGTTTTGTTTGTACAGTTGTTTGCACAGGTTCATCAAACTAAGTTCACGCTAGCCTCCCCTTAGGGAATATGGAGTTATAAGACTAGGGTCTGAGGAGCTTCCTGTGAGAACTACTTTCTGTTGCTCCCTTTCTTTGATTGTTGACTTTGTAACTCACTGCTTTTCTCCTGTCTTCTCTCGTGACTAATTTGTCAACAGACTTTGGACACGCTGAACTTGATGAACAGAGCCGGTCTAATACATTTCCAGTTTAAGCAGTGATTAACAACACTGAGAGCAAAGTTTATCTGACCAGAGGAAGCCGAGTACTGATATTTATCTTTAAAATGCACATTTCAATAATAGTACTTCTCAACCTGAGAAAGCAGTCAAAATAAACAAAGCTGGACACTAGTTAAAGCAGTAAGGACAGACTTTATTCAGTGATGCTAGTCCAATAGGGAAGAGAGTGTAATACAAACTAATCCCACACTTCCCTGAAACAAAAGGCTGTGGTATGCAAAAAGGAAAGGCACAAAAGGATCTTAAGTTTTGGGGGGTGGCAGGGGGGCACGGTGGTTTGTTGATTGATGTGATTAGGCCATTTGGGTTTGTTAACTGGCTCTTATCCAGAGGAGAAACAAACTTCTATCTTTATGATAGGAGGCAGTGGTGCTAGCTAAAGCAAGGTACCGGTCTTGTACAGGGACTAGGAGCTAGAGTGAGTTATCTTTCTGAATATTTGCATTTCAAAGAGATGGCTCCCAAGTCTTTGAGGAAACTGTGTTGGGTGGTAGACTTACATCACCAAGGGTAGAGAAACAAGCTTTCTAAAGTGACTGCTCTAAGAAGGGGTTCAGGGACCTATCTGCCTATCATCAAGTTTTGGCTGGAACAAACAGTAAATTCTCCAGGCATTGAGTTTTGATTTCAGGGAAGCATTTTAACGGGATCTGAGGTCAGCCTAGGGACAAGGCCTTAAGCTACTGGAAGCTATGCTAGAGTATAATCAAATCTCTCATTGCCGAGAAAAGAACTTTTATATGAGGAAGGTGAATCCTTTTAAATTATCAGGCCCAGAGAGACATTAAAATGAGACAGCAATTACATCCTACTCCCCACTTTGTTATGCATTCATCTCTTTAAACTGCTTGCTATAGCCACAAGTAGCTAAAAATTAACCTAATAATGGTACACTGGACACTGTAACTCGCACCCTATAGCTTAACGTATAGCCAACCACTAACCAATGCTATTTCTACAAACCAGTAATTCTTTACAACTTTGTATCAGTCAACTCCCTGTCCCCTTTTTGCCTTTAAAAACCTGATTGTAACAAAGGTGGACAGGAGTTCACATTTAAGGTTACTTGGGTCTGGGTCTTCTGGGCAGCTGTCCTCACTTTGGCTAAATGCTTTAAATTCTATTTCGTGCCTCAGCGTCTAGGTTGACAGTGTAGTTTGAACAGTCAATACCTGTCAAGAGTTCTGCAGTTTTCAGAACAATGGTTGTTAAAATTTGATTAATCTGGCTTTTAAGATGGTCAAAGTTTTGTAACGTCGGTGTATTGGAACCACACCACAGAAACAGCGGATCATCTCAGTAAAAGTCAAATATTTGCCACATCAATAAGCTAATATAAATGAGGTAAGCCTGATTACAAGCTGCTTTGGACAGTCTGGGTTTCCAACTTTGTTTGTCGGTTTGGCTAATTTTTCCCTCTCAAGTTTATTATCCAGTATTATGGGTGTTGCCCTCTGTTCCTCCTCCAGCATGTGTGCCTATTTTCATAGCTTTTCTCCTCCACGAGTTTCCAAGGGCCACAGCTGGTCCTAGCAAAGCCTTGTGAATGAAATCCAGCAATTGGAGCAGACAACTTGGTTAACAAAACAAAAACAAAAAACCAAGAAACGCTTCAAGATACGAGCGCTGAGTCTCTGGACTATCTCCTCTTGCTGTAACCGCCCAAGGGGTTCACCTTTCCCGCTTCCTAGACAGAGCTGATTCATCAAGACAGGGGAATTGCCATAGAGAAAGAGTAATTCATGCAGAGCCAGCTGTGTGGGAGACCGGAGTTTTATTATTACTCAGTCTCCTTGTGCATTCAGGGAGCAGGGTTTTTTTTTTTTTTTTTTTTGATACGTAGTTTCACTCTTGTCGCCCAGGGTGGAGTGCAGTGGTGCGACGTCGGCTCACTGCAACCTCCACCTCCCGGGTTCAAGCGATTCTCCTGCTTCATCCTCCTGAGTAGCTGGGACTACAGGCGCGTTTACCACCATGCCCAGCTAATTTTTGTATTTTTAGTAGAGACGAGGTTTCACCACGTTGGCCAGGCTGGTCTTGAACTCCTGACCGAAAGTGATCCCGCCTCGGCCTCCCAAATCAGTCATAATTTTGCAAAAGCGGTTTCATTCCCATAACCAAGTATTATTCAAAATATGGCCAAGACCTGCGTCCTTCCGCAACAACTTACTCCCTAAAAAAACTAGGACAGGGCCAGGCGCGTTGGCTGAGGCCTGTAACCTCAGCACTTTGGGAGGCCCAAACAGTTGGATTATTTGAGCTTGAGAGTTGGAGACCAGCCTGGGCAACATGGCAAAAATCTGTCGCTACAAAACATACAAAAATTAGCCAGGTATGGCGGTGTGTGCCGGTAGTCCCGGCTACGCCGGGGGCTGAGACAGGAGACTCGCTTAAGCCCAGGAGGTTGAGGCGGCAATGAGCTAAGATCGCGCCCTTGCACTCCAGCCTGGGCGACAGAGCCAGACTCTTGTCTCAAAAAACAAAAACCCAGGGCAGCAAGTCTCTCTCAAACCCCTTGGCTTCTTTCCCACCTATTCCCGTTCCAGTGCCTCGTCTGTTTCACGTTTCCTTTCCTCTGACACTTTCTTGGTAGCTCCCTGCGTCCCCAAGTAAGCCTGCGCAGACTGGGAAGTCTGGGAAGTCGAAGGAAGGCGCTGCGAAGCCGGCAACGCACGACCTTTGCTTTGCGGCGCGGCCGTAAAGCGCCATTATGCACAGAGAAAGTTACGAGGTTCGTGGCCGCGGTTCCCCCAGGCAGCTGGCGCTGGGGGCTTCGGCGTCACGTGCTGGTCTGGATTTTTCTCGATGCACTGGGGAAAGCGGTGGACTCTTATCGTGGGAGGGCTCTTGATCTGTGATTTATAGATAGGCACAGCTACTCCCGTTCGGGAACCCAACGGCAGACAGGTCCTAGTGCCCATCAGATACCCGCGGCCGGGACTCGGAGCTGTGGGGTGTGGGGAGGCGGAGGCACCAACTAAGAGCGACCTAGCATCGCAAAGCCGCCCTCGGGGCGCTGATGGCCAGACGCCTCCTGGGACAGGCTTTAGCCGCAGTGTCTCTCTCTCTGGCCTTGGCCTCTGTGACTATCAGGTCCTCGGGCTGCCGCGGCATCCCGGCGTTCAGGTATTCCACCCTCCTACTACCGGCTCCTTTGCCCTAGACCTTGAGTTGGGGGTGGGAAGCAGCTTTTTTTTCTGGCGTTTTCTGTAGGCTTTGCTTTGCCTCCCGGGTTTTTATAGTCATATACAAGTTTTCAAAAAGGCTCTAAAATGTTTTATCTGCCTTTTGAGGAAAACGAGTGGCAGGGACCCTTCTTGACCTCTGATTTTGAAATTTGCCATCCTCCGTAAATCATTGTTAGTATCACGAGAGAGTTTAAATAGCAATTGTTTGGGGTGGTGGTGTCCCGTGCCATTTTTTTATGGTTAATACTTAAAACATTATTATTAGTATTAATACATGTACTTAGTTAAAACAACTTGAAAATGTAAAATGAAAAGTAAAATCACTATTCCCCCTGTCCCCTTTCCAGGGTGGACAATATATTATATTTACTATCTACCTCCTTTTTTTTTTTTTTATAATTTGTCTATTGTGGATAAATTTAGGGATTTATGGTGTCTTACACTGCCTCCTTCTGTTCTTCCCTTCTCCAGTTTTTATTCTTTGAGTTAGTAAACACAGGGTCCTAGGTGCAGCAGCCTTTTCTTATTTTATAGATATTAAAAGTCTTGAATCTACAAAGATGATAATTAGAAAAAATATCTATTTCCTAAATAATTTACTTACTGTTGGTCAATTGTTCTGTGTCTTTTTGGTCCTGTTTCCTTCTGTTGCTTTTTCTCGAACATGTGATGGGCACTGGTTATCTGTCTATATTTTGATTAATATGAGTAATAGGTCTTGTTTTCAGTACATGGGTCGCTAATTGACTTTTGGCTCTGTACCAGGTTGCCTAGATAGGAAGGTTTCAGTTGAGGGCATGTGAGCAGGTACCAGATGGGTAGACTGGGAACCTGCCTTTTGCTTCAGGCTTTGCAGTAGTGGTGGAGCAACTTCTCTACAGAGTATAGCTGTTTATTTCCTCAGTGTGAACTGTAAAATTATTAAGGCTAAGTTTCTGCTGTGTACTCTTAACACCAGTATTCACAGTAGGGGTCCTACCCCTTCATTTCTAAAAAAACTTTTGATTTTATCTTGGAGACAAACATAACTATTTTGGACTTTTTGCTTGGAGATTGGGGAGGGAGGAGGACTGAGTGATTTCCATGGTTATTGTCGCGCTGCCAGTTTATGATCCTTGGGCCCACTGACTTCAAGCTTGAAACCTCTAGCTCGGCTCAGCTTGTAGGAATAGCATTTCTCCCTAACCTTTTGGTGCGTTTTTTTTTTTTTTTTTGAGAAGGAGTTTCGCTCTGTCGCCCAGGCTGGAGCGCAGTGGCGCGATCTCGGCTCACTGCAACTTCCGCCTCCTGGGTTCAAGCGATTCTTCTGCCTCAGCCTCTTGAGTAGCTGAGATTACTGGCACTCGCACGCCCGGCTAATTTTTTTGTATTTTTAGTAGAGACAGGGTTTCACCATCTTGGTTAGGCTGATCTGGTCTTGAACTCTTGACCTCGTGATCTGCCAGTCTCGGCCTCCCAAAGTGCTGGGATTACAGGCGTGAGCCACTGCGCCCGGCCTTGGTGCATATTCTTATTTTACTTTGTCCTACTCTGGTTTGTAGGTCAATATTCCAACTACTTTTAATTTTCCTGAAGTTGGTTACCATCTGTCATTCACTGGTGGCATTTATTCCTTCTCCTGGTATGGATTTTATTTCCCTTTATCTTTATCTTATTTTAGTGGGATTTGAGGAAGGAAGGAATACACGTGTGTGCTCTCTGGAAATCTCTAATGCTCTTTTTGTTAGATGCCAGCAGAACAATGTAAAGTTGCTTGGCAGTTATTCTTCGTTTTTGTAACTCTGGGAACCCTACATGAGGCAGGTATATCCAGAACCAGAGACTGTACTGACTTGAAAGAAAAAGCCAACAGTTAACAAATGTGCCAAGTACCTGGTAACTAATGTGGCAGAATAGCTTGAACCGGGGAGGTGGAGGTTGCAGTGAGCTGAGATCATGCCACTGCATTCCATTCTGGGTGACAGAGTGATACAATGTCTCAAGAAAAACAAAAAAAGAATTTTATGGCCACGCACAGTGGCTAACACCTGTAATCCCAGTGCTTTGGGAGGCTGAGGCAGGAGGATCGTGTGAGGCCAGGAGTTTGAGACCAGTCTAGGCAACTTAGCAAGACCCTTGTCTCTAAAAAAAAAAAAAACGGGGCCTGGTGGCATGCATGTGTAGTCCTCACTATCAGTAGGATCAGAGTAGGCTCAGAGACTACTAAGTGATCAGTAGGATTGCTTGAGCTCAGGAGTTGAGTTTGAGGCTGTGGTAAGCTATGATCGCATCACTGCATTCCAGCCTGAGTGGCACAGCAAGAGCCTGTCCCTAGTGTTCTTTTCCTTTTTTTTTTTTTTTTTTTTTTGAGATGGAGTCTTGCTCTCGTTGCCAAGGCTGGAGTGCAGTGGCGTGATCTTGGCTCATTGCAACCTCCGCCTCCCAGGTTCTAGTGATTCTCCTGCCCCCGCCTCCCTAATAGCTAGGATTACAGGCGCCCATCACCATGCCTGGCTAAGTTTTATATTTTTAGTAGAGACGGGGTTCCACCATGTTGGCCAGGCTGGTTTTGAACTCCTGACCTCAGGCAATCTGTCTGCCTTGGCCTCTCAAAGTGCTGGTGATTACAGGTGTGAGCCTCCACGCCTGGCCAAGACCCTGTCTCTTTAAAAAAAAAAAAAAAAAAAAAAAAAAAAGAATTTTACCAGTCTTTGATAATTTGGAAAAACCCAGAAAGTGACAGTTTTGCACTTAGTTTTTGTGATTACTAGAAGGTTTCCAATGTTCATTTTCTTTTTTTCTTGCTCTGTCACCTAGGCTGGAGTGCAGTGATGTGATCATGACTCACTGCAGTCTCAACTTCCTGGGCTCAATGATTGTCCCAGCTCAGCATCCTGAGTATCTGGTACTACCGGTGCGCACTACCAGGCCTGGCTAATTAAAAATTTATTTATTGTTTGTAGAGATGGGTCTCCCTATGTTGCCCAGGCTGGTCTCAAACTATTGGGCTCAAGTGATCCTCCTGCCTTGGCCTCCTAAAGTTCTGGGATTGTAGGTGTGAGACACTGCTCCCAGTCATCAAATGTACATTTTCTAGAAAAAAGGTAGTATATTACAAAGATGTAGTGAATGCTTTTACATACCACAACATAACAAATCTTCCAGAAGGATCTACTGGTGACGTGTGTAGAATATTGTTTTATTCCTGTGAATGCATAAAACATATGAATGAACTAAAAATGAAATAGAGATAGTAAAACATAGTGTTAAGAGCCTGGAATTCTAAGACAGCTTGCCTAGGTTTGGATGCTGATTTCTACTCTCAATTGTGTGACCTTGGTAAACTTATTTACCTCTCTGGGTCTTAATGTTCTTATTTCCTTTTTTTTTTTTTTTTGAGACAGTCTCTCACTGTCGCCTCAGCTGGTGTGCAGTGGTGCAATCTTGGCTCTCTGCAACTTGCGCCTCCAGGGTTCAAGCGATTCTCCTGCCTCAGCCTCCTGAGTAGCTAGGATTACAGGCGTCTGCCACCATGCCTAGCTAATTTTTTTGTACTTTTAGTAGAGACGGGGTTTCACTATGTTGGCCAGGCTGTTCTTGAACTCCTGACCTTGCGATCGCCTGCCTCGGCCTCCCAAAGTGCTGGGATTACAGGCGTGAGCCACTGCGCCTGGCCTTAATGTTCTTATTTATTTAAAAAAAATTGAAAAAGGATAATATGGCCTGGTGTGGAGGCTCACACCTGTAATCTCAGCACTTTGGAAGTCCGAGGCAGGAAGATTGCTTGAGCCTAGGAGTTCAGGACCAGCCTGGGCAACATAGAGTGAGACCCCATCTTGACAAAAAAATAAACAAAATTGGGAGTTGCTCAGCCTACCCGATTTACCAAACGACTCCCTTGCCAAAAAAAACACAAAAAACTAAACCAAAAAAAAAAGCCGGGTGTGGTAGCACATGCCTGTAGTCCCACCTACTCAGGAGGCTGAGGTAGGAGGATTGCTTGAGCCTGGGAGGTCGAGACTGCAGTGAGCCATGATTGTACCAATGCATGCCAGCCTGGGTAACAGAGTGAGGCCTTGTCTCAAAAAAAAAAAAAAAAAGTTAAAAAAAAAAAAAAGTACCTGAACTCAGTTGTGAGGATCAAGTGAGTTAATTTACAGTGCTTAGAACACTGTCTTACACATAGCAATCACTGTATACATTTAGGTGTGATTATGACAATGATTGTTGCAGATTTTATTTCAAAGCACCATGTCAGTATTGCATTTTTAAAAGTTTACCAGTCTTAAGAATTGGTTTTTGCCATGTAAATGGACCTTATCAGCTACTTAGTTCCCATTTGCTAGGCCAAATATATTTCTTGCACTTGTTCAATAATACAATACAAAGGTCTAGGCTGTATATGTGTGTATTACAAGTATTCTTTTTTCTGGTACCTTACAGTGTATCACATTTAAATAGCATATATAGATAGCAGTGTTAGCACTTCTTGATGTGATAAGATGTATAGCCTGAATTTTTGCACAATTAAATTTGTTTTAGAAAAGTAAATAATCCAGTGTGTAAATCTGCCTGGTCAAGTAGGTAGATTTGTGGAATTCCATAAACATTTTATTGCTAAATCGGGGAACAAAGAGCCTTAAGTTATTTAAACATTTTTGGTACGTGGGTGGGATGGAGTGGAACAGGATTAGTGTTTCCTGTTGGGTATTTAATTAATGGCCTTAACTTTTTTCTTGCCCTACTCCCAAACTATGAAACATAACTCATTTTGTAATAGGGTTCAGTTAGAGATTAGGGTTCCATATGTTAAAATTTTGCTTTTTAAAACACCTGAAGTCTGTTTGCTAATTTTGATAAATGTGTTTCATATATGTATTCATTTTTTATTGAGTATGGGTTTAAGGTGAGTGAGGGAGACTTTATTTTCAGAATATTCATTGTGTAGGTTTCCTAAACTGTGGCAGCTGAGGCAAGAAAGTCGTCATAATATGAAAGTGACTGAACCTACTGCTTTTAGTAAAGTTAGTCACAAATCAAATACTCGCTCACGTTACACTAGTTTTCAGCCCGTCTGGGGATATTAACTTCTTTATTAGTTAGGTTTTCCCTCATTTTTGGGTGTTTTACAACACTTTACAGATGTAAAGTGAGTGTAAAATGAAATAGTCATTGTTACAGAGTCTTTAAATGTGATGAAAGAGAACAGCTTGAATAGTATATAAAACTGTAGACACACAAGAATAGGAAAGAATGAAACCAGTTAAAAATCCAACTGAGTTTGTCAGTTTCTTACAGAACTCAACACTTATAATTCAGCAATCACACTCTTTGGTATTTACCCAAATGAATTGAAAATTTATGTCCACACAAAAACCTGCACACGGATGTTTATAGCAGTTTTATTCATAACTGCCAAAACTTGGAAGCAACCAAGATGTTCTTCAGTAGGTAAATGGATAAATAAACTGCGGTACATCCAGACAATGGGATATTATTTAGTGCTAAGAAGAAATGAGCTATCAAGCCATGAAAAGACATGGAGGAATCTTAAATGCATATTATTAACTGAAGGAAAGGCTGTATGATTCCAACTATATGGCATTCTTGAAGGCAGAACTGTGGAGACAGTAAAAAGATCAGGAGTTAGATGAATTGCGGTAGCACAGAGGACTTTAAAAAATAGTCATTTTTTTAGAGCAGTTTTTAGGTTCACACCAAAATTGAGCTAAAGATAAGAGATATCCTGTATACCTCCTACCTCCACCCATGCCTAGCCTCCCGCATTGTCAACATCCCTACAGAGCCACGGAGCCATACGTTTGTTAAAATTGAACCTACATTGACGCTTTATCACCCAAAGTCCTGTGGTTTATGTCAGGGTTTACTCTTGGTCTTGTACTTTATGGTTTGGACAAATGTATAATGACATGCATCAACTCTTATGGAATTGTACACATAAAATTCACTGCCTTTAGGGCAGTGAAACTTGCGTATGATACCTAATGGTAGGTACATGTTTACACTATATACACCGAAGAGGGACCAGGAGGAAGTCTAGTAAGCAGTTCTTGTAAGTCAGGTTAAGAATTTTAATTTAAAAAGTTTCTTATTTTTTTAATGAGTCAGGATCTCACTATGTTGCCCAGGCTGGAGTGCAGTGGCATGATCATGGTTCACTGCAGCCTTGACCTCCTGGACTCAGGAGATCCTCCCACCTCAGCTTCCTGAGTAGCGGCAACTACAGGCACATACCACCATGCCTGGCTAACTGTTAAAATTTTTTGTAGAGATAAGGGTCTCACTGTCTCACCTAGGGTGGTCTTGAACTCCTAGCTTCAAGCAGTCCCCCTGCCTTGGCCTCCCAAAGTGTTGGGATTACAGACATGAGCCACCGTGCCCCACTGAGAAGTTTCTTTTTATAGATATATAATTATGTAATTTGCCCTAATTGCATAAATTTGATCAGGCATACCTCACTTTATTTGGTATATTTGGGTAGTCTTTTTTCCTTCTCTTTTTTTCCTTGTTTCCTTTTCTCCTTTTTCTTCAGTTTTATTTCTTATCCTTTTTAAATTTGTTTTTCTTTCTTGTTCTTTTTTTTCTTATCCTTTCTTGCAACTCCCTTTCCTTTTCTCCTTTTCTCTCTCCCCTTTTCCTCCCCATCTTTGCCACTGTCTCTTCTTTCCCCCTCATCTCCTTTTTCTTCTCTCCTGTACTCCCCTTTCCCCCTCCCTTTTCTTTTCGTTCTTCTTCCTTTCTTTTCCCTCTTCCTGTTTGCCTCTACTTCTCTTCACATCAGCACCTTATTTCCTAGCCCATATTAAGAACCTGATTATATGGCTCCTTCTATATATGTTTATATAGTAAATAGTAGAGACAGTTGTGGTAAGCAGAATAATGGCCCCCCAAGTATGTCCACATCCTGATACCTGGAACCTGTGTATATGTTGCCTTACATAGCAAAAGAGAGTGCAGAGGTGGTTAAGGTTAAGGACTTTGAGATGGGGAGAGCATCCTGGAAGGTGCGCCTGATTTAATTGAGAGTCCTTAAAAAATGGCCTGGCCGTGATCAAAGATATGATTACTAATAAATGGTCAGAGATTTCTATGTTGCTGGCTTTGAAGATGATGGAAGGGGGCCATGAGCCACAGAATGCAGGTGGAATGAGGATTCCCTCTAGAAGCTGGGAAAGTATGGCAAATGGATTTTTCTCTTGAGCCTCCAGAGAGGAATGCAGCCCTGCTGATAAATTGTCTTTAGCTGAGTGAGACCTGTGTTGGACTTCTAACCTACAAAACTGTAAGACAATGAATTTTTATTGTCTTAAGTCATTGAATTTGTGGTGATTTGTTGTGGCTTCAGTAGAAAACTAATACATTATATACATGCACTGAAATATACTTATTTATTTTTTATGTCATTGCTTTATAAAAATAGTACCATATTATAGGACTTTACTGAATCTTTTTTCAGCAATGCCTTACAGAAATACAAATTGTTTGATGTCATTTTTTTTATTAGCAAGTAAATTTCTCCACATCCTTGCCAATACTTATTTTCTGTATTGTTTTTTTGATAGTGATCATTCTAATGGGTCTGAGGCAGTATCTCATTGTGGTTTTGACTTGCTTTTGTCTAATAATTAGTGATATTGAGCATCTTTCCATGTGCTTATTGGCCATTTGTATATCTTCTTTGGAGAAATGTCTATTGGAGTCCTTTGCCCATTTTTAAATTGGGTTGTTTTGTTGTTGTTGTGTGTAGGAGTTCTTTCTATATTCTGGATATAACCAACCCCTTATCAGACATGTGATTACCAAGTATCTTCTCCTGTTCCATGGGTTGCTTTTTCACTCTTGATTGTGTCTTTTGATACCCAGAAGTTTTTCATCTTGATGTAATATGTAGTCCAGCTTACCAATTTTTTCTCTTGTTGCTTGTACTTTTGGTGTCATATCCAGAAAATCATCGCCAAATCCAGTGTCATGAAATTTTGTCAGCATGCGTTCCTCTAAGATTTTGATCATTTTAGGTCTTATGTTTAGGTCTTTGACCCACTTTTAATTAATGTTTTTATATGGTGAAAGGTAAGGGTCAAACTTCATACTACTTTTGCATGTGAATATCCAATTTTCCCAGCACCATTTGTTGAAAAGACTGCCCTTTCCCTGTTGAAATGGTCTTGGTACCTTTGTCAAAAATTATTGTGAGGATTTATTTCTGGGTTCTACTTCTATTCCACTAGTCTATATGTCTTTCTGTATGCCAGTATCTCAGTGTTGGGATTACTATAGCTGTGTAGTAAGTGTGAGACCTTGAACTTGTTTCTCCCTTTCAAGATTGTCTTGGCTATTTGGGGTTCCTTGAGATTCCATATGAATTTTAAGGTAGAATTTTCTCTTTCTGGAAAAACATCATTGGGATTTTGACAGAGATTGCATTGAATCTGCAGATAACTTTGAGTAGTATTGACATCTTAATATTTTTTTCCAGTCAATGAACATAGGATGTCTTTTTATTTATTGGTGTCTTTAATTTCTTTTAGCAGTATTTTGTAGTATTCAGTGTATAAGAGTTTTGCTTCCTTAAGTTTATTCCTAAGTATTTTATTCTTTTCTATGCTATTGTAAGTAGAATTTTCTTAATGTTCCTTTTGGATTGTTAATTATTAGTGCTTTGTTTGTTTGTTTGTTTGTTTTTGAGATGGAGCCTCGATCTCGGCTTACTGCAACCTCTGCCTCTGGGGTTTAAGCGATTCTCCTGCCTCAGCTTCTCGAGTAGCTGGGATTACAGGCACACATCACCATGCCCGGCTAATTTTTGTATTTTTAGTAGAGACAGGGTTTTGCCATGTTGGCCAGGCTGGTCTTGAACTGCTGATCTCAGGTGATCCACTAGCCTCTGCCTTCCAGAGTGCTGAGATTACAGGCATGAGCCAGTGCACCCAGCCTGTTAGTGTTTTTTAATGTAACCATTTTTGTGTGTTGATTCATACCTTGCAACTTTGCTGAATTCATTTATTAGTTCTAACAGTTTTTTCATGAATTATCTTGGGTTTTCTACATAAAACATCATGCGATGTGTAAATACAGGTTGAGTATCCCTTATCTAAAATGCTTGAGACCAGAGCGGTTTGGATTTCAGGTTTTGGAATATTCGCATACACATAATGAGATGTCTTGGAGATGGGACTCAAGTCTAAACACAAAATTCATTTATGTTTTATATATACTTTAAACAGGTAGCCTGGAGATACTCTTATACAGTATTTTAAACTTGTGCCTGAAACAGTTTTGGTTGTGACCCATTACATGAAGCCAGGTGTGAAATTTTCTATTTGTGGCATCATATCAGCACTCAAAAAATTTCTGATTTTGGATTTTTGGATTAGGGATGCTCAACCAGTTTTACTTCTTCCTTTCCAATGTGGATACCTTTTCCTTTTTTTTTCTTTCCTAATTGTTCTGGCTAGAACTTCTATTTCTTTCCTAATTGCTCTGGCTGAACTTCCAGTATTATATTGATTAAAGTGAACATCCTTGTCTTGTTCCTGATCTTAGAGGAAAAACTTTCAGTCTTTCACCTTCACACCATTAGCTGTGGGCTTTTCATATATGGCCTTTATTATGTTGAAGTAATTTCCTTCTATTCCTAGTTTGTTGAATATTCTTAAATCATGAAAGGGTGCTGAATTTTGTTAGATAATTTTTCTGCATCAATCAAGAAGATTGTGTGTTTTTTTAAAAATTTTGTTAATGTGATACATTATGTTGATTGATTTTCATTATATGGAACCATCATTGGATTCCAAGAATGTCTCCCTTGGTCATGGCATATAATCCTTTTCATGTGCTGTTGAATTCTGTTTGTTATTATTTTGTTGAGGATTTTCACATCAGTATTAATCAAAGATAATGGTTTGTAGTTTTTTTATAGTGTCTTTGTCAAGCTTTAGTATCAGGATAATGCTGGCCTCAGAGTGAGTTTGGAAGTGTTTACTTCCTCTTTAGGTTTTTGGAAGAGTTGAGGGAATATTGGTGTTGATTCTTCTTTAAATGTTTGGTAGAATTTATCAGTAAAGCCATCTGGTCCTGGGTTTTTCTTTGTTGGGAGTAAATAGATACTTTAAAAAAATTCACCTTTTAAAATTATTTATACAACCCCATCCAAACTTTACTACCTATCCTGCAATGTTTATTTTTTCCTTTATGGTCATCAGCCCATCCAGGATCATTGATTGCTTCTAATTGTCATGTCTTTTTAGTCTTAATCTATCTGGAAGAGTTCCTGCACCTTTCTCTATCTTTCATGACCTTACCAATTTAGAGAGTACACACCTTTATTCTGTAAGATGTCTCTTAACCTGGGTCTGTCTTGTGTTTCCTAATGTCCAGATTCATGTCATATATTTTTGGGAGAAATACCTCCAATGACTGTTGCGTGCTTCTCACCGTATGAGATCAGGAGGCACATGCTGTTGACTTATTCCACAACCTTGGTCAAGTGGATATTTGCCCCGTCAATCATTTGTCTTAAGAAGGGCAAATTGACTGGTATTGTGAGAGCAGGGGAAAGGAGCTATCATAATTTTACCATGTCCTCAGAATCTCCTTTCACACTTTAGATGTCCTAATTTAAGGTCATCAAGAATTCGTATTTTATTTTAAGAATAATGAGAAGTCATTTAACTTTTTAGGCAAGATGAGATATGAAAAATTTTTGTATATGCTGTGTGGTTAGGGTGAAGGTTAGTTGGTTTTTCTTTTGCATATGCTATCCAGTTATTTCATGCCTGTATATTTTATTTAAATTTTGCTCTAAAGGTTACAATTTGTATATTTACCACAGTCTACCTTCAGATTATATTACATTAGTTCATTTTCAGTGTAAAAAATTTTTCAATAATTTCTATTTTCCTGTTTTTCCTTTGAACCATTTTTGCCATACGTTTTATGTGTATGTTAGACTATAGGTGATTTTTAAAAAATATATTCGTTTACATAGACTTTAAACAGTTTTCTTTTATATATATATATTTTTTTGAGATGGAGTTTCACTCTTTCACCCAGGCTGGAGTGCAGTGCCACAATCTCGGCTCACTGCAACCTCCGCCTCCCGGGTTCAAGCAGTTCTCCTGCCCCAGCCTCCCGAGTAGCTGGGATTCACCACACCTGGCTAATTTTTGTATCTTTTAGTAGAGACAGGGTTTCACCATGTTGAGCAGGCTGGTCTCGAACTCCTGACCTCAAGTGATCTGCCCTCCTTAGCCTCCCAAAGTGTTGGGATTACAGATATGAGCCACCACACCTGGCCTACACTTGTTTTTATGGTTTGAGTTTTCATAACAAACTTCCCCTTCCACAACAGATAGCACACAAGTAAGTTTGTGTCCTTTTTTTTTTTTTTTTTTTGCCTAAAATAAATTCAGTGAGTGGGTTCCAGCTAATAAGATTTAGCTGTATGTTAAAAAAATGTATATTTGAAAATAATCTCTCATAGATGTTGGACCTTTAGACTAATATGCATCATATTTGAATTTTCTGATTCTTAAAGGTTTTTGAAATTGGAAAGTATGTTTTTGGGTCTTTGAATTAGGTTCTTTTTTTTTTGCTTTTTTTTTGAGATGGAGTTTTCGCTCCTGTTGCCCAGGTTGGAGTGCAATGGCGCGATGTTGTCTCACTGCAACCTCTGCCTTCTGGGTTCAAGTGATTCTCTTGCCTCAGCCTCCCAAGTAGCTGGGATTACAGGCATACGCCACTGATTTTGTATTTTTAGTAGAGACGGCATTTCACCATGTTGGTCAGGCTGGTCTTGAACCCCTAACCTCAGGTGATCCACCCACCTCGGCCTCACAAAGTGCTGGGATTACAGGCGTAAGCCACTGCACCCGGCCTAGGTTCTTTAATTAATATGTTTTTTGGTATTTATGTAAAATGTTTTTCTTTTTCTCCCCCAGAAACTCGTTTTCATCTTCTTGGTTTCATCTTAATACCAACGTCATGTCTGGTTCTAATGGTTCCAAAGAAAATTCTCACAATAAGGCTCGGACGTCTCCTTACCCAGGTTCAAAAGTTGAACGAAGCCAGGTTCCTAATGAGAAAGTGGGCTGGCTTGTTGAGTGGCAAGACTATAACCCTGTGGAATACACTGCAGTCTCTGTCTTGGCTGGACCCAGGTGGGCAGATCCTCAGATCAGGTGAGCAAATAAGACAGCGTTAGCTGGGAATAAGACTTTTAGAGAAGGTAATGGTTTTATTTGTAAAGTATCTTTTTGACACCTGAAAATAATTTCAATCCATGCTTAGCTGTGTTATAACTCAGTTTCCACATTTGCTTGAATTCTTGCCAAAGATAAACAGTTCATATTTGTTTATTCTTTTGGGGGTTTTATTGAGGATACTTCCAAATAGTTAAATCTGTTTTGATTTGAAATAACAAATAACATCAGCTATATGTTATGAAATAACAGCTAGTACTGTTATATTTGTTTTGAAATAACAGCTGATGGTATTTGTTTTCATGTGTTCTATTTGGGTTATCAATAGAACATCCTTTGTGGTTATTTTCCAACATAGCTAGACTTGTGAAAATATTTTTCGGAAAATTCTCCAGGTTACTAAGAACAGGATGATGATAAACCAGTGTGAAAAAATAGAAAAGGGATGGATAAAGGGGAGTGAGAGGGGGAGAATGAGAGAGAAGGGGCTCTCACTAAATTCATAGAAGTGCCGCATTGATTAACATTTTATGTTTATGTTTCTTTTATATTTTCCAGCTTTATTGATGTATGATTGACAAGTAACTATATATATTTAAGGTGTACAATGTGATATTTTGACATACATATACATTGTGAAGTGATTACCACAATCAAGCCATTTAAAATAATCTTACATGGTTACCTTTTTTGTGTGTGTAGTGAGAAGAGTTGAGATCCACTCTCAGCGAGTTTCAAGTATACAATACTGTATTATTACTATTTTTGAGACTGGTGCTCTCATTCTCTGTCACCCAGGCTGGAGTACAGTGATGTGATCACAGCTTGCTCCAACCTTGAACTCCTGGGCTCAGGTGATTCTCCTGCCTCAGCCACCTGAGTAGCTAGGACTATGGGCATGTTCCACCATACTTGGCTAATTTTATTTTATTTTTTAAGTAGAGATGGGGTCTCACTGTATTGTCCAGGCTGGACAAGAACAGTATTATTAACTGTAGTCACCACACTGTACATTAGATCTCTAGAACTTACTCATTTTGCATAACTGAAACTTTGTACCCTTTGACCATCATCTCCATTTTTCCCATCCCTTTATGTTCCTTTTCTAACCCAGGGTGGAATGCAGTGGTGTGATCATAGCTCACTGCAGCCTTGATCTCCTGGGCTCAAGTGATCCTCCCACTTCAGCCTCCTGAGCAGGTGGGACTACAGGTGTGTGCCACCATGCCTGGCTAACTTTTAAATTTTTAGCAGAGAAGAGTTCTCACTGTATCGTCCAGTCTGGTCTCGAACTCCTGAGCTCAGGTGATCCTTCTGCCTTGGCCTCTCAAAGTGCTGGGATTACAGGCATGAGCCGGCACGCCTGGTGATTTTTTTAAAAGGGTGAATCTCTAGAGTCCCAAGGGTATTGCAGCTCTGGTTTTATAATTTCATGGTTTTTATCATTTAATTCTTTTTATTTGCATGTTAGATGGCAGATTGGTTAGAAGTCTTAAGAAAATGTATGGATCATTGAAATTGGAAATTATTCCCCAAACAGACCACAGATATTTCTTTGCTCACTCAATGGAATTAAAGCAAGAAAAAAGTGAAACCTGTGTCAGAACTGCCCATGAACTATCCAGTGCTATGTAACTCTTTATTCACTGTCAGTGCAATTATGGCAGGGATTTTATAGTGGTGAGGAGAGTAGTTTAGTTATGTCTGTTTAAAAATGTTTTTGTTGGGCTGGGCACAGTGGCTCACGCCTGTAACCCCAGCACTTTGGGAGGCCGAGGCGGGGCGGATCACTTGAGGTCAGGAGTTTGAGACCAGCTTGGCAAACATGATGAAACCCTGTGTATACCAAAAGTATAAAAAATTAGCTGGGTATAGTGGCATGTTCCTGTAGTCCCAGCTATTCAGCAGGCTGAGGCAGGAGAGTCGCTTGAATCTGGGTGTTGGAAGTTGCAGTGAACCAAGATAATGCTACAGCACTCCAGCCTGGGTGACAAAACGAGACTCCATCTCAAAAAAAAAAAAAAAGAAAGAAAGAAAAAATAATTTTTTTTGTGGCATGATATAAATATAGTAAAGTGCGCATTTCTTTATTTTTATTTTATTTATTTATTTTTTGAGATGGAGTCTCGCTCTGTCGCCCAGGCTGGAGCGCAGTGGCGCCATCTCGGCTCACTGCAAGCTCCACCTCCTGGGTTCACGCCATTCTCCTGCCTCAGCCTCCCGAGTAGCTGGGACTACAGGTGCCCACCACCATGCCCAGCTAATTTTTTGTATTTTTTTAGTAGAGATGGGTTCCACCATGTTAGCCAGGATGGTCTTGATCTCCTGACCTCGTGATCTGCCCACCTTGGCCTCCCAAAGTGCTGGGATTACAGGCGTGAGCCACCATGCCCGGCTGTAAAGTACACATTTCTTACATGTGAAGGTGTGCAGCTCAGCAAAATTTTACATTT
Organism: Pan troglodytes; assembly: GCF_028858775.2. NCBI lineage: Eukaryota > Metazoa > Chordata > Mammalia > Primates > Hominidae > Pan > Pan troglodytes. Next base: position 88,810,372 of record NC_072401.2, read on the forward strand.
ACATAGCTCTGTAACCACTGCCCAGATCAAGATCTAGAACATTTCCAGCATAGTATGTCTGTTTTTAATTTACATCATATTTATTATGCAGCTTGTGGGGCAAATTCACTGCTTTGTGGGTTTACTCTGATAAGAATATTAATCAGTGTGCATTTGAAGAAATTTAAATTATTTTGAAATAGTAGAAACATCATCAGAAGAAATCTTATTTTTGGAATTACATGGGAGCAAATAGTTTTCATATTGTGCCCACAAACAATTCCTTCTTGCTAATAGACCTTCTTGTAGCATGAGGTAGGAGCTCTAGCTTTTCTGCTGGTAGTCCTTCCTGGAGGGGTTAGTAAGTTTAATAATAATATATATCTTTGTACTGTGTGGTGTTTTGGTTAAAACTTTTTTTTGCCTTAAAAATTGTTTTGAAGGAATAAGATGGATTTGTGAAAAAAAAAAACCCTTAAAAATTTATTGTTTCAGGAATACTTCTTATGGATAACAGATTGACTTGCATTATTAAGCTGTTGGTAGTTTTGAATCATTATTTCTTATTTTACATTGGTATTCTCATTACAGTGAAAGTAATTTTTCTCCCAAGTTTAACGAAAAGGATGGGCATGTTGAGAGAAAGAGCAAGAATGGCCTGTATGAGATTGAAAATGGAAGACCGAGGTAGGTACTGGGAGCAGAGCATCTTACAATAATGAGTCACCAAAAAGTATAAAAGATAGTTCATATTTATCAAATCCTTGTATGTGCCAGATGTTGTACAAATTTATTTACATATGTGATGTAATTAAATCTGCACAATAACCCTGTTGGTGGATATTTTTAATTGAATTTTACAGATAAGGAAAGAGAGTATAAGCAATTTGTATACAGCTAGTAAGTGGCAGAGGCAGCGTTTGAATGCATCTTTTTGTAATTGTATCTTGGAAACAGAAATAATTGAATACATTAACAGAAAGAAAAATTGGTCAGCAGATATTTATTAAATGGTATAGTATCTTAAAGTAAGAATTTATCCAAACATGTAAGAGTAAAAATAAAGATAACCCAATAATTCGGGTCTTTCTATACTTTTTAAAAAATAATTTTTCTATACAACTCAAAAATTATCCATTTTCCTTAAGATATTATAAAAGTGTATCAGCCTGTTCTCACAGTGCTATACAGACATACCTGGCCGGGCACAGTGGCTCACGCCTGTAATCCCAGCACTTTGGGAGGCTGAGGTGGGCGGATCCCCTAAGGTCAGGAGTTTAAGACCAGCCTGACCAACATGGAGAAACCCCATCTTTACTAAAGATAAAAAATTTAGCCAGGCATGGTGGCGGGCACCTGTAATCCCAGCTACTCGGGAGGCTGAGGGAGGAGAATTGCTTGAACCGGGAGGCGGAGGTTGCAGTGGGCTGAGATTGCACCACTGCACTCCAGCCTGGGCGACAGAGCGAGACTCCATCTCAAAAAAAAAAAATAGACATACCCAAGACTGGGTAATGTATAAGGGAAAGAAGTTTAATTAACTTACAGTTCTGCATGGCTGGGGAGGCCTCAGGAAACCCACTGTCATGGTGGAAGGCAAGAGAGAAGCAAAGGTACATCTTACATGGCAACAGGTGACAGAGAGTGAATAAGTAAAGGGGGAAGAGCCCCTTATAAAACCATCAGATTGGCCAGGCACAGTGGCTCACACCTGTAATCCCAGCACTTTGGGAGGCCAAGGCGGGTGGATCACCTGAGATCAGGAGTTGAAGACCAGCCTGGCCAATATGGCAGAACCCTGTCTCTACTAAAAATACAAAAATTAGCTGGGCATGGTGGCGGGCACCTGTAATTCCAGCTACTCGGGAGGCTGAGGCAGGAGAATCGCTTGAACCCAGGAGGCGGAGGTTGGAGTGAGCCAGGATTGTGCCGCTGCACTCCAGCCTGGGCAACAGAGTGAGACTCCATCTCAAAAAAACAAACAACAAAAAAACCATCAGCTCTCATGAGAACTCACTCACTATCATGAGAACAGCATGGAGAAACTGTCCCCCATGATCCAGTCACCTCCCACCAGGTTCTGCCCTCAACTTTCGAGAATTAAAATTTGAGGTGAGATTTGGGTGGAGTCACAGCGCCAAATCATATTAAAAAGTTAGAAAGAAGTGTAAAAATTAGCATGTACCAAATAAAACCAAAGAAGGATCACAGATTTGAAATCATGGTTATCATCTTATAAAAATGTTACACTTTGTATTCTTGGTGCCTGTAAGACAAGGAAATGGTAGTACTCCTCTCATCTCAACCTGGTCCTTCAGTTTTGCTAAGTTCTTTCTTTGGTCATAACTTATTCACCTTTCTATGATATTGAGTCTTTTTAAGTCAAATTCTCCTTGCATTTGACTGATTCCTTAGGTTCTTTTATAGATACAATTATAAAAATATTATGAAAAGATAGGTAAGATATATAGATGGAAATGCAAGATAGATTGTTCTTTTAATCAAGTCTCTTTGACTAATAGAAACTAACTTTAGCTTGCCTGAGCAAAAGTAAAATTTATTTTAAGGCTATGCTATAGGAATGTCTCAAGGAGCTCAAAGCAAAAATGCAGCTAACTTGAGGAAAAGATGGAATTCGAAATCCATCAGGACTCTCTCTCTGCTTCATTTATGCTTTTGTCTATATTTTTGGCTTATTACTCTCTCTTTGCAAATAACCATCTGTGCTTTTCAGGTTTCAATATAGTCTGTGTGTCCATTCCAGTTTCCTGTTTCCAAGTTATGGTCTTGGTCATCTATACAAACTAATCTGTCTCTTTATGGTGGCCTTGATCACTTGTGTTCAGGGGTGTGTGGTTACATGGAATAAAATATGGTTGCAGGCCGGGCACGGTGGCTCACGCCTGTAATCCCAGCACTTTGGGAGGCTGAGGCGGGTGGATCGTGAGGTCAGGAGTTTGAGACCAGCCTGACCAACGTGGTGAAACCCTGTCTCTACTAAAAATGCGAAAATTAGTTGGACGTGGTGGTGCATGCCTGTAATCCCAGCTACTCAGGAGGCTGAGGCAGGAGAATTGCTTGAACCCAGGAGACGGAGGTTGCAGTGAGCTGAGATCATGCCACTGCACTCCAGCGTGGGTGACAGAGTGAGACTCTGTCTCAAAATAAAAAAATGCATATATATATATATATATATATATATATATATATATATGGTTGCTGGCCACTCTGCCCCTCCTCCTGTGAATTTGGAAAGAATTATTGTCAGCTGGGCAGGTGTCTTGTCTCTTCTTTCTGTTGCTATTTGCAAGTCTTGCTGAAATATTTCTGAGTCTAGTACAAAAACAATATAAAAATTCATTCAATTTTAATAACAGTCACTGGGAAAAAAGAATAAAAAGAGATGGCAAAAAGGGAAATTTTGGCAAGTTGTTTATTTACTTTCATATAGTGGGAGGGCAAGAGATACAGCACCATGAAGTAGAATTACATGTTAGAACATTTTAGTAGTACATAATGAAAGTTGAACATTTAAAGAATGTTTACTGAAATAAAATGACACAGGCATGAGTATTGATAGGTTTCTCTGACAAATTTTTAACACTGGATTGTGGCATCAGGTTAAATAGTTGGCATTTTTATAAAATTGTATTTTAGTCTACTTGAAATCTATGAAATAGTAATACTAATACCTTATCATATGCTACAAATATATATTATTGATAATAAAAATCCAGAAACCATTGAGGAAAAAGGGATTTAATGTAACAAGGACAATTTTAATAGGAAGGGTTGTAGGAGAGTAGAGTAGGAAATGAGAATAATGAGAAAGTGAAGAGAGATCTAGGTGTTCCAGAAGAAACCAGGAAGGTTCCAGTTTGAATTTGGGAGTATAGGTGAAAACTGAAACAAATCATCACATTGTAGAACCACTTGGGGTATGAGAGCCTCTTTCTGGATCAAGTTTAAAGCATATCACATGCACAAAAGAAAAATTAAATAGCAGTGTCATGAAATACATGACTTCAGCACCAGATATGTGATAGTTCCATTGGATTTGTAAGGACTTATTCTGTCTTACTGCTTATGTTCTCTTCTTTTGGGTTATATCAAATCAGGTTAAAAAGATGAACACATTCAATTGATTTTATGCTTTTTTTGTTTTTCCAGAAATCCTGCAGGACGGACTGGACTGGTGGGCCGGGGGCTTTTGGGGCGATGGGGCCCAAATCACGCTGCAGATCCCATTATAACCAGGTAAGAACCAATAAAAAGCATATCAGTAGCAAAGAGCTAAGTGATAGAAAAATTGCAGACTGTAGCTATGTTTGTGTATATATGTATACCTGTGTGTATATACATATGTATGTGTTTGTATATATATGTATGTATACAGTCATGCATTGCTTAACAATGAGGACACGTTCTGAGAAATGCATTATTAGATGATTTTGTTGTTGTGTGAACATCATAGAGTATATTTACATAAAACTAGATTGTGTAGGTACAATTGTATAAGTAGTATACACCTATGCCATATGCTATAGCCTATTGCTCTTAGGCTACAAGCCTGTACAGCATGTTACTGTACTGAATACTATAGGCAACTGTAACACAATTGTAAGTGTATGTATATCTAAACATAGGGAAAGTAGGTAAAAACACGATATAAAAGATAAAAAACCATACACCTGTTTCGGGCACTTACCCTGAATGGAGCTTATAGGACTGGAAGTTGATCTGGGTGAGTCAGAGTGAGTGGTGAGTGAACATGAAAGCCTAAGACATTACTGTCCCCTATTGTAGAGTTTATAAACACTGCATACTTAGGCTACACCAAATTTATAAAAAATATTTTCATTTTGTTAATAATAAATTGACCTTAACTTACTGTAACTTCTTTATAAACTTAAACATTTTTAAAACCTCTTTGGCTTTTTTATAGTAACAGCTTAAAACACATCATGCAACTGTACAAAAATAGTTTCTTTTGTTACCTCCTTATTCTGTGAGCTTTTTTTAATTTAAAAAAAGTTGTTTCTTCTGTTTGTTTTTAAACTGTTTGTTAAAAACTAAGGCACAAACACACACATTAGCCTACGGCTATACAAGGTCAGGATCATCAATATCACTGTTTTCCACCTCCACATCTTGTCCCACTGGAAAGTTGTCAGGGGCAGTAATATGCATGGAGCTGTCATCTCCTATGATAATAACACCTTCCTCTTGAATATCTCCTGAAGGACCTGCCTGAGGCTGTTTTACAGTTAACTTTTTTTATAAGTAGAAGGAATATACTCTAAAATAATGATAAAAAGTGCAGTATAGTAAATACATAAGCCAGTAACATAGTCACTTATTATCAAGTATTATATACTGTATGTGATTGTACTCTTATGACTGGCAGTGCAATAGGTTTGTTTACGTCAGCATCACCACAAGCATGTGAGTAATGCATTGGGTGAGGATATTGACAATGGCTTATGACATCATTAGGTGATAGGAATGTTTCAGCTCCATTGTAATCTTATGGGACCACCGTTGCATATGTGGTCTGTTATTGACCAAAACATCATTATGTGGCACGACTATACACACACACACGCCTGCACATGTATATTCCATAAATATGCATGCAGATGTATATATAATTGATATTTTAAAGGGACTTTATATAAAATCATAGTGATGCAATGTAAGTATAAAGCTGTACTTATATGAGTAGGTTAGGCATTATATAAAGAAGGTTAATTCTATTTGTGCATCTATTTATTGAACATCTATTTGTTCTCAGCATTGAGTAGACACTTTGGTAAATATAAAAAAATCTAAGAATCCTAAGTTGGTTCTCTGTCACTGAAGAGCAATGGCTTTAGTTGCAAGATGGAAAATGTGAAGTAAGAAAACACGTTAAATGTGATCAAATAATATGGGTGATTCAGGATGCTTTAGAAGATTAGAAGATTGGATGTGGGTCATGACTGTGGTAAACTAGAGCACCCAAGAAAGGCTTTATAAAGCAGGTAGATTTGAGCTGAACTTGAACCTTGGGTAGGGAGACAGCAGGAAGCCTAAGAAAAGGGTTTGTAGTAATATCTGAGTAGAGACCAGCTTGGTTGAAACAGAATATTCTTGTAGAAGAGTAGTGGGCGAAAAATGAAACTTAAAGTTAATTTTTGTGCAGTTTTATTGTGGAGAATTTTAAATGCCAAAGTTAGGAGTATGGACTGGAGCCATTGAAGGTTTCAGAACGGGGGAGAGGCATTCTCTTCCTGAGGCAGACCTATGTGGTAAGCCAAATCATATTCCAGTCTCTTGATGAGCATGAATCAGAATTAAGAAGGTCAGTAAATCTAACGTTTAGATGTGCTTAGCTATCTCCACAGGAATCATCTTTCTAATGTACCTGAAATATTGTCATATTTGTCATCCTTTTAATTTTTATTTTTTTACTTTTAGAATTTCTTTGCTGACCATCTGTCTCCCCACGTGGAATTGTCATGTTCTTTCTTTAAATAATGCAAATATCCTCATATTGTTACTTTCTTAGTTTTGATATTTTGGGGGCTTTTCTTCAAGGAGACTCTGTTTTTCTTTGATCTGAGATATAATAATAATTTGATAGTTTAACTCTTTATATATTTTTTTATTTTCAAGTTACTGGAAGAGGCACCCATACTCACCCGGTCTTATTTTTTTACTTGCCCTCTTGATTCTCCTGCCAAAAAGGATCTTTACCCAACCCCAAATTTTATCTTCCCTCCATCCATCCATCCACTTACCCACCCATTCACCTACCTACTTACTTAACTACTGATCAGCCTACCTCTCCATCCACGTACTGTTAGAACCTCTATGGTTTAAATGAGATGGAAAGAGTTAATAAAAAAAAAATTAATGGCAGTGTTAGTTTCTGATTTTGGTGAAGCTGGCTAAAAACAGGAAGGTATGAAATGTTTGAAACAGGAATGTAATGCTAGTAAGGGGACAAGAGCAGAAAAGGGAAGCCAGAGTTTTGAAAGTTAGAATCTAGTTAGCTTATCTTTATCTATGGTGGACCAAATAGTGGCTGGGAGTATACATGGTGATTGTGTATCAAGTTGTTTTGAAATGGTAGACTTTTTTAGCTTAACTCTGTCATACAGATAAGAGAACTGAAGGCTTAGAGATGGTCCGAGGCTATAAGAGAGCCCACAGGTGGCAGGGTCTGGCTTTCAACTGTACTCTTAAGTTGATGTTCTTTGTTATCTCAATAATGCATTAATTAATAATAAATAGTAATGCATTAATAAATTGATGAGTTCCTCTAAATAGATGAGAGGCAGCAGAAATGGAACAGAGAAGAATGAAAGATGTTGAAGGAAGATTCAAGCCTTAGATGAATTGTTAAAAGTATTCTACTTTTAGACTAGTCTATTCCAGGCATCCTGTCAGTGCTATCATTAGTTTTTCTATTTGTTTTTCACAGAAGCCCCTCCAAGTAGGTATTGATATATCTATTTTGAGGATTTGAAAATAGAGACTCACTGGGGTTAAGTTACTTGCCTAAATGTTGTAGATCTGACATCTGAATCAGGGGTAAGTGGCTTTAAATACTGTACTTTTTCTGTTACACCACTAGTGAGTCTTTACTATACTGTACTTTTTATCATTGTTTTAGAGTATATTCATTCTACTGGAGAATCACCCAGGCACTTTCAGAGCCAAGATTTCACCCCCCTTTCTTTCAAGTATGCACTTCATGATTCAAAACAGCGTTGTTCAGGATTTCATAAACTTTTTCAGAAGCTCCGGGGCAGGTGTTAAATTTTCAGATTCCCAGGCATCTCTCCTAGAGATTGTCCAGGTACAATTATCAAAAGTTTCTTCAGATCCTCTAGAGTCAAAATGAGTTGGGAAGTGTTAATATATTATTGTGAATAAATTCAGGTCAAACAATTGATGACAATTTCATTTTCTGTTCACTTTTGGTTAAAGACAGGAAGGTACATACTGTTAGAACTGGGGAGGGAATAGCAATAGGGCATAGAAATATTACTGCTATTCAGTAAATGTTTATTAGGTTCATCAATTAAAATGATGTATTAGTTCTGTTAGATCAAGAAATTTTGTTTTAAAATTGGTGATAATGTATTTAATACTAATAAATAATATAGCAAGAAGCTACTCTGCTTAAAATCCATACATTTGTCCTTCGGAATAAAATCTGAGAACATATGCAAGCTGCTGATCATCTCTCTGATCCTGCCTTCTCCCCAGTAGCATCTCTCTCTTTTTTTTTTTTTTTTTTTTTTTTGAGATGGGTCTTGCTATGTTACCCTGGCTGGTCTTGAACTCCTGAGCTCAAGCAGTCCTCCCACCTCGGCCTCCCAAAGTGCTAAGATTACAGGCAGGAGCCACCACACTACACCTGGCCAGTGGCCAGCATCTCTCTCTATTCTGTTTCTCATCCTTGTTTCATAGTCACAACTGGCTGGCTGAAGAGCAGTGGCTGTATTGAGTCTTTGTTTTCCCAGCTCCTTGCATGTGATGTGTAGTAGGTGCCAGTAAATGTTTATGAGTGAACATAGCCACCATTTGCCTTCTTATCTTTCCTTTTTTTTTTTTTTTTTTTTTTGTGAGACAGATTCTAGCTCTGTCGCCCAGGCTGGAGTGTAGTGGTGCTATCTCGGCTCACTGCAACCTCCAAGTGATTCTCCTGCTTCAGCCTCCCAAGTAGCTGGGACTACAGGTGCACACCACCCCGCCCAGCTAATTTTTTGTATTTAGTAGAGACAGGGTTTCACCATGTTGGCCAGGATGGTCTTGCTCTCTTGAGTTCGTGATCTGCCTGCCTCGGCCTCTCAAAGTGCTGGAATTACAGGCGTGGGCCACTGCTCCTGGCCGTCTTTCCTCTTATCTAATTAGTGTAAACATTCTGCTTGTTCAGTTTAAGTAGATAGTATAGTAATTAAGAACACAGATTCTGGAACCAGATTGTCCAGGTTCAAAGTTGTGTTTACGCCCTTGTTAACACCGTAGTCTTGGGGAAGTTACCTAACTGTTTTGTGCCTCATTTTCCATACCTGTAAAATAAAGATAATAAAACAACTATGTTATAGGGTTGTTTTGAGGCTTAAATGGATAAATACATTAAAGCACTTAGAACAGTGTTTTATATATATATATAATAAATGCTATCTAAATGGCTTTTAGAAAATAAAAATAAAATCCATACTGTCTTCTGTCCTGTCATCATCTTTTACCTGGATCATAGTAGTAGCCTCCCAGCTGATCTTCTTTGAGTCCAGTCTTGCTTTCCTCCAGACCAACATACATGCTTTTGTCAAAGTGAGTGAGCTTTCTAAAATACAAACTGGTTATGGTTTTACCCTGCTTAAAAACATTCTCTGGCTCTCTAAGTAGACGAATTAGATGAATCTTGTCGTATAAGCCAGTTGCCCACTTTTCTGGTCTATCTTTTCCCTCACTGATGCCCATGGTGCTAGACCCCATATGAACATTCAGTTTCTTGAACACATTATTTTATTTTATGACTTTGTTTCTTGCTTATGTATTCCCCTTTCTGGCATTTTAAAAACAGATGTGCCCTCTTGTACTAATTATTATTTCATTTCTGTTTAATATACTCATCAAACTATCACCCTTCTGCTAATTTAGAGCCACTGCTAGACTATGAGCTCTTTCATGGGAGGAACTAGATATGGTAGATATGGTAGTCAGCTACTATATAAGGAAATTTGGAAACTCATATCCATACTAATATTTTATTGGGTTTCATCCAGAGTAATACTTATATCATAGACCTTCTTTTTTGGTTTAGCATTGGAAGTTTTTTTTTTTTTTTTTTTTTTGCCTGAGAGATCATTAGGACAATTCCTAAAATTGGGCTGGAGGTTGATATGGAGGTGAGGAAGGGGAAGGGGAGATTTATTAATATCAACATCTCTGGCAAAGAGAGTGTGGTTAGAAAAAGTGTATTCTGAAACTAACATTGCCTTGATACTTTCTACAAAACCCATAAGCAATTCAATTTAAAATATAAAATAAAAGGATAGAGTTTTTTTTGTTTATCAAATCAGAGGGCATAAAGATTGAGAAGCAGGGCCGGGTGCTTACACCTGTAATTGCAGCACTTTGGGATGCCGAGGTGGGAGGATGGCTTGAGGCCAGGAGTTCAAGACCAGCTGGGTAACATAGCAGGAGACCCCATTTGTAAAACAAAAAAAATTAGCTGGGCATGGTGGCCCAACGCCTGTAGTCCTAGCTACACAGGAGGCTGAGACAGGAGGATTGCTTGAGCCCAGGAGTTTAAGGTTACAGTGAACTATGATTGCACCACTGTACTCTAGCCTTGGTGACAGAGCAAGACCCTGTCTTTTAAAAAAAAAAAAAAAAGATTGAGAAGTACTGCTTTTGACACCAGCTAAACTGGGTCATATAATCTGCTTTTCTCTTAGCACAGGGTGAACTGTTAAAAGCAAATTTTTTTTTTTTTTTTTTTTTTTTTTTTTGAGATGGAGTCTCACTCTGTCATCCAGGCTGGAGTGTAATGGCACGATCTTTGCTCACTGCAGCCTCTGCCTCCTGGGTTCAAGTGATTCTCCTGCCTCAGCCTCCTGAGTAGCTAGGACTGCAGGCACCCATCATCATGCCTAGCTAATTTTTGTATTTTTGTAGAAACAGGGCTTCACCATGTTGGCCAGGCTGGTCTTGAACTGCTGACCTCAGGTGATCCACCCACCTTGGCCTCCCAAAGTGCTGGGATTTCAGGTGTGAGTCACCACGCCTGGCCCAAAGCAAATCTTACCATGCCTTTTTCACTACCAGTAATTTTTTTTTTCTTATTTTTAGATAGGCCCTCTCTCTGTCGCCCAAGCTGGAGTGTAGTGGCACCATCTTATCTCAGTGCAACCTTAAACTCCTGGGTACAGTGACCCTTCTGCCTCAGTCTCCCAAGTAGCTAGGACTATAGGTGCATGCCACTGCACCCAGCTAATTTTTTATTTTTTGTAGAGATGAGGTCTTCCGTTGTTGCCCATCCTGGTCTCGAACTCCTGAGTGCAAGCAATTCTCCCAAAGTGTTGGGATTACAAGTGCGAGAGACTGTGCCTGGCAACTACCAGTAATTTTTAAAAGGGGATTCATAAACTTATTTTTTAAAAAACTTTGATAACCTTTTCTTTAAATTCTATTCTGCTACTTCTTTTTTTGTTAATACTTTAAGTAGTAAAAATTGTTTATATCCTGAATTTTCATTACAGATAATGTAGTGACTTTTATGTAATGTAGACATTTGTCCTGGTTTGTAACAGTGATGAATATAGAATATTTCCAGTAAAAATCAATAGTTTTAAATAAAACTAGCTGATTTGAGATAAATTTATATATACTCTGCTTTAAAGAAGAAGTCCTTGTAACTTTGTCTCAAGTTTGAGATAGAACCTTAGTTTTTGTTGTAAATCCGTTATGATTTTATATTACTATTCACAGATGGAAAAGGGATAGCAGTGGAAATAAAATCATGCATCCTGTTTCTGGGAAACATATCTTACAATTTGTTGCAATAAAAAGGAAAGACTGTGGAGAATGGGCAATCCCAGGGGTAAGCATTAAAATTAGTGTTTAAGTTCCTTTTAGTTGCTTTACTTACTACAGGGTTATTGTTTGTGAATCTTTTCTATTCCATTTTCCTCTATTCCTTCCCACTTCAATTAGTAATTCTTATGTTTTTCATCCCTGCATGAAGTGTCATTGTCAGCAACAAGTTTAGGATAATCCAAGACTGTTAGAATCTGCGTGTAATTCTGACACCTTTGGGAAATAACGTGGGCTTTGAAGTTAGATGTAGGTCTGTGTTCTGGCCGTTCTACTTGCAGCTGGGTGATTGGGAGTTCAGGCCCTCATCTTTAAAATAAAGAGATCTATTTCACAGGATTATTAGAGATCACATTTAATAGGCATTCATTATGTTGGGTCCCATTTCAGAATTTAACCTCCACTCCAAGCCCAAGGTAGTATTTTTAAGCACTTTTTGGTTGAATTCTGATAACTTTTGACAATATTTAAAAAATTAGCTTTTGTTATTTACTGTTCCGTGTAGTTTAAATAATTTCTATAATGTTATCAAGATGAGTATACTTTTGTTGGCTTGTAGTTTGAATTTATGGCAGTGGTATATTTGAAGTGGCCATTTATTTTTTATTATTTATTTATTTATTTATTTTGAGACAGAGTCTCACTCTGTTGCCCAGGCTGGAGTGCATTGGCGCAATCTTGGCTCATTGCAACCTTTGCCTCCTGGGTTCATGCAATTCTTGTGCCTCAGTCTCCCAACGTAGCTGGGATTACAAGTGTGCGCCACTATGCCTGGCTAATTTTTGTAATTTTAGTAGAGACAGGTTTCACTGCGTTGGCCAGGCTGGTCTCGAACTCCTGGCCTCAAGCAATCTGCCTGCCCCGGGACCTCCCAAAGTGCTGGGATTACAGGTGTGAGCCACCACACCTGGCCTGAAGTGGCCGTTTAAAATGTTTATGTGTGTGGTAGAGGGTTTTATATTTTATACCATATTGTGAAATGGAGATAGTTTGATATGAGGATGACTCTTTATAAAAACATACAGTTGTCTGCAAGAATGTTTTTTTCTGTGTAGAATAAAAATGGAGTGGAAATAAGGATCTCAGCCGACTCTGATAAAAGTTTAGGCTAATTTCTTTTTCTTTTTCTTTTTTTTTTTTTTTGAGACGGAGTCTCACTCTGTTGCCCGGCTGGAGTGCAATGGCATGATCTCAGCTTACTGCAGCCTCCACCTCCTGGGTTCAAGCAATTCCCTTCCTCAGCCTCCCGAGTAGCTGGGATTATAGGTGACCACCACCACACCTAGCTAATTTTTGTATTTTTAGTAGAGACAGGGTTTCACCATCTTGGCCAGGCTGGTCTTGAACTCCTGACCTCGTGATCCACCCACCCTGACCTCCCAAAGTGCTGGGATTACAGGCGTGAGCCACCGTGCTTGGTGAACTTTAGGCTAATTTCTGTGAGCCAAATAGTCAAACTTCACTTAGGTTGAAAGCAATAACGTAATAATGATTTCATCATAGAATCTTGCATTTTTATTGTTATTTAAAATTCTTATCAGGAAACTGCTGTCATTGTTATTTTGACAGTTATTCATCTAATCAGTGTATTTTTAGTATCTTCCTTTTGTCAGCTAATATTTTAGACACTGAGAATACAACAGAGCAACATGAACAAATAACCTCTGTCTTTTGGTGCTCCCATTCCAGTTGGAGAGACAGATAATATAAGATACATAAGTTAAATATATTGCATGTTAGAAGGCAGTAAGTATTAAGAAACAAAAGCAAGGTAGAGGACTAGGAAGTGTTTGAGAGTTTGCGATTTTAGACAGGGCAGTTAAGAGAAGGACCTCCCTGAGGAGGTGCATGTTAGGTAACTATCTGAAGGAAATGAATTAGTGAACCATGCAGATATCTAGAGAAAAGCATCTTGGATAGAGATAATAGCAGGTGCAAAGGCTCTCAGCGGGCAGCATGTTAGGCAGGTCCTGGGAACATTGAGGAGGTCAGTGTGGCTGGAATGGAATGAACAATGGGGGAAGAATCAATGTGCTGTGTTATTTCTAACCTCCAGTCCTTTTTCCTTAGTTCGAGTTTGGCAAGTACCAGGAAATTGGTTTGATTGCCATAGGCTAACCTTGGACCAATCACTGTGGCCAAATACATGAGGTATCCTTATTGGCTCCTTCTACTAGCAACAGATGGTTTAGAGAACAGTGTATCACAGAGAAATGGGGATCACTATTATAGGCAGATTGAATAATAAATGTTCACTCTACTACTCAATAAATATTTGTTGAACAAATCAAAGCTGATCCCTTTTTTCAAAATTTTTAATGTGACTCTTAGGGGATGGTGGATCCAGGAGAGAAGATTAGTGCCACACTGAAAAGAGAATTTGGTGAGGAAGCTCTCAACTCCTTAGAGAAAACCAGTGCTGAGAAGAGAGAAATAGAGGAAAAGTTGCACAAACTCTTCAGCCAAGACCACCTAGTGGTAAGAAATAGTGTTTCTGGGAGGGATTTAGTTCTGTGGATTGATGAAAATGACTTAAAAGTTGACCTGGAAATCTGTATGTCCTTCTCTAAATAAAGTGGAATACTTGTATATTTAAAATATATTCACAAAAACAAATTACAGATCTTCACTGTAAATAGGTTTCTATTTAAAGTTTTATAGCCCAACTTTAGGCTATATAGGCTAAAATGATATATATTTAGTTCATTTATATCATTTATTATAATAACTTTTTTCTTCTTAGTTTTTCTTTCTTTTTTTTTTTGAGATGGAGTCTCACTCTGTCACCCAGGCTGGAGTGCAGTGGCACGATCTTGGCTTACTGCAACCTTCACCTCCCAAGTTCAAGCAATTCTCCTGCCTCAGCCTCTGGAGTAGCTGGGATTACAGGCTTCCACCACCACGCCCGGCTAATTTTTGTATTTTTAGTAGAGACAGGGTTTCACCATGTTGGCCAGGCTGGCCTTGAACTCCTGACTTCAGGTTACCTGCCCACCTCGGCCTCCCAAAGTGCTGGGATTACAGGCGTAAGCCAACACGCCTGGCCTGTAAACTATTTTCTTTCACGTTGAGTACCCATCCAACAGAAAGCTTTTTGTATGTGCATGAATTCAGCTCTCTCTGAAAGAACATTTACATTTTAAATTATGTCATACAGAGATTTTTCTGGTTGATAATCATATAAGTCTCATGTCTGTTTTGTCCATATACCCTCTGTGATAGGGTCTTGCTCTGTTGTTCAGGCTGGAGTGCAGTGGTGTTATGGCTCACTGCAGTTTTGACCTCTTGGGCTCCTGTGATCCTCCCACCTCAGTCTTCTGGGTAGCTGGGACCACAGGCAAACACCACCGCACTGGGCTAATTTTTTGTTTTTTGTTTTATAGAGATGGGGTTTTACCATGTTGTCCAGGCTGGTCTTGAACTCCTGGGCTGAAGGATCCCCCCACCTCGACCTCCCAAAGTGCTAGGATTACAGGCGTGAGCCTGGCCTTCCGTGCTTTTAAAAAAATACCTTACAAGGTATATGCACACTAATAATAAGGAAATAACAGAGTTTTTTTTTTTTTTTTTTTGAGACGAAGTCTCACTCTTGTCCCCAGGCTGGAGTGCAATGGCGCGATCTTGGCTCACTGCAACCTCTGCCTCCCAGGTTCAAGTGATTCTCCTGCCTCAGCCTCCAGAGTAGCTGGGATTACAGGCATGTGCCACCATGCCTGACTAATTTTTGTATTTTTAGTAGTGACGGGATTTCACCATGTTGGCCAGGCCAGGTCTTGAACTCTTGACCTCAGGTGATCCGCCTGCCTCGGCCTCCCAAAGTCCTGGGATTACAGGCGTGAGCCACCGCATCCGGCCTTTTTTTGGTCAGTTTTTATTTGGATTGCTTGTTTTCTTTTCAGAATTGGGATTTAGTTATTTATGTTGTCCAGATTTTTTTGAGTTACGTTTGTGCTAGATGAATAGATCCAAATATCTTCATATATTAATAGCTTAAGTAGTAATCTTTAGTTTTATTTATAGATCTCCTTTGTTTAACTAGAAGAATCTACCTTTGTATTTCAGAAACTATAATCACAGAAAAATACTTAAGTGATGGACTCTTAAAAAATCATATTGCCCAAATCTGACTGTTCTCAGATTCTGAAATTAGAGTTTGAGGTGTTGAGGGTTTCATGATTTATTTATTTGTTTTGAGACAGTGTCTGGCTCTGTCACCAGGCTGGAGTGTAGTGATGCAATCTCGGCTCACTGCAACCTCTGCCTCACGGGTTCATGCGATTCTCCTGCCTCAGCCTCCTGAGTAGCTGGGACTACAGGTGTTCTCCACCATGCCCAGCTAATTTTTGTGTTTTTAGTAGAGACAAGGTTTCACCATGTTGGCCAGGATGGTCTTGATCTCTTGACCTCATGATCCGCCCACCTCCGCCTCCCAAAGTGCTGGTATTACAGGCATGAGCCACCACGCCTGGCCTGAGGGTTTCATGATTTTTAAAGCTGCCTCAAAAGAGAATATTGTTCTTTGGGAAATTTGAAACAAGCACATGAAGTACTACATTAAAAGTTTTATGATATTTACATTTCTTTCTTTTTTTCTTTCTTTCTTTCTTTTTTTTTTTTTTTTTTGAGACAGAGTCTCGCTGTGTTGCCCAGGCTGGAGTGCAGTGGCGCGATCTTGGCTCACTGCTACCTCCACCTCCTGGGTTCAAGTAATTTCTCCTGTCTCAGCCTCCCGAGTAGCTGGGACTACAGGCACCTACCACCATGCATGGCTAATTTTTTTTGTATTTTTAGTAGAGACAGGGTTTCACCTTGTTGGTCAGGCTGGTCTCGAACTCCTGACCTCAGGTGATCCACCCGCCTCAGCCTCCCAAAGTGCTGCGATTACAGGCGTGAGCCACCGCGCCCGGCTATTTACATTTCTTTAAAAAAATTTTGATAGAAACACATAATGTCAAATTTACCATCTAAACTGTTGAATGTACAGCTCAGTAGCATTAAGTATGTTCATGTTGTTGGGCAACAGGATATTTACATTTCTGATGCTAGTGAAGGTAACATGCTCTGCTGTACTCACTACACCTTGGACTTTTAAAAAATTTGTCTTCTTTTGAAAATAGATATATAAGGGATATGTTGATGATCCTCGAAACACTGATAACGCATGGATGGAGACAGAAGCTGTGAACTACCATGACGAAACAGGTAACTTTATATTTATTAAACTGGCTGGGATTAAAGGATCAATTTAAGCCAGTAGCCCACTAAGGCATGATTAAATCTGGACTATTTTAGCATCTTAAACCAATTAACTGTTGATTGTAGGACTGTAGTTATATGAAAGCAAAATTGTTGGTATTAAAGGAATACATAGAAGAAATCTTCAAAACTGTTATCACCAGTGACTAAATTTTCTTTAATCCATTGGTAACATTTGAAATTAAGGTTGAAATTATGGGCTAAAATGATATGCTTTAAAGATGTCAGATTATTTATTGAGTATAGTTCCCTTTTTTTGCAAAACAAAAGCAACTGGGATTTGGGTAGGAAGTATGGCAATGATAAAGGAAATGGGATTTATATCTTACTATTTCAAATATTTTTATAATAATCTTGGATTGTTAATACACAAAGCAATAACAAAAAATTCCAAGTACTGAAAAAATTTTAAATGAATGCTGTTTCTGGTGTATGGAATTTAAAATTTTATGAGGAGGGTCCAACCTGTTATTACAGAAGGAGAAAGGAAAAATCTGCTGTCTTAAAAATTAATTTGGTCTTAATGTACACATTGAATGGCTCCCTTGAAACATATTTTATTGCTAAATTTGATTTGTTTTTATTTGTAGCATAAAAGTGGGGGCACCATGCTAGAGAAATGAAATGAATGTTCCACTCATAGTTCTTTCTGAGCTGTGTAACCTTGTACAAATCATTTGTCCTCTTGGACTCAGTTTTTTCACTTACAAAATGGGCTAGAACTAGATCTGTCATTTCCATATCCTGTGCTTTTGCTTGTTGAACTTGGAGGAAACTCCTGGGACCATTTTCTATTCCTGTATTTCCACTAAGGTGTATTAGAAGAGTTTATCCTAGTTTGAAAACTTAGAAGAAATATGCAGATGTAAATTAGAAGCAGGTCTGTACAACTTTAGTACTGATAAATTTGTTAACTACTTTAAAGTTTTGGAGTTAAAAACAATGACTGATCCTCCAGAAGTTGATTATAGAGTTTATGGATTGTTCACTGTTTTTACCCTATCTTTTTCTCTCTTTAAACTTAAAAAATTTTGTTTTGATAATTCCAAAATCTCTGCCATATTTGAGTTCGGTTTTAATATTTGCTTTGTTTCTTTAGGCTATGTTTTTTGCCTTTTAGCATGCTTTTAGTGCTTTTTTTTCTTTTTTCTTTTTTCTTTTTTTTAACCCCGAGATGGAGTCTTGCTCTGTCACCCACGCTGGAGTGCAGTGGCATGATAACGGCTCACTGCAACCTCTGCCTCTCGGGTTCAGGCGATTCTCCTGCCTCAGACTCTCAAGTAGCTGGTACTACAGGCATGCACCACCATGCCTGGCTAATTTTTGTATTTTTAGTAGAGATGGGGTTTCACCATGTTGGCCATGCTGGTCTCAAACTCCTTACTTCAGGTAATCCACCCACCTTGGCCTCCCAAAGTGCTGGGATTACAGGCATGAGCCACTGCGCCTGGCTGTAGTGCTTTTTTGAAAATTGACCATGATATAACTTGTAAGGGAACTAAGGCAAATAGTTCTTTAGCGTGAGGTTTTATGTTTATCTGGCTAGGAGTTAGGCTGTGTTTTTTGTTTGCTGTCATTGTATGTGTCAGAGGCTAAAATTTCCTCTGGTTTTGGGTTTCCCTGGAGACTTATTAAATGAGGTCGGAAGCATGCCCTTCTTTCAGCTGTCTTCCCCTTTTATTAAACAGGAGTCCTATTGATAGATATGGTGGTAAATTCTAGAGGAAGGGGAATCATAGGAGAATATATGGTTAGATGTCAGTCTTTTAGTGAGCCTGTGGCCCTGGACTGTGACCCTTCATATGTTATTCTCAGCTTCCCTCCTTCCTCCCCAATCCTTAGGAAAGACAGGAAATCCAGCGGGGGCTGGAGTTGGGTATTTCCTTTCCCTCAGGTTGCTTAGGGCTTGGTAAAATAGTTTTCCTTGAGGGCAGAGTGATCTGGGTGTATTTGAAATTGGTTACCTTTCCCCTCTCCATGTTAGAAAGGAGAGAGGATTTTTCTCCAGTCTTCACCTGGTGGCTTTCTTGGAGGTAAAGCTCACTAAAATGTAGGCCCCCTCTTCATACTGGTATGGCTGACCCCCTAGGAGATTTTATCTTTCAAGCTAGTCCAAAGGTCAGCTTTCAGCAGTTAGTTACCCTTTAAGTGTTCCTACCAGGTGCTGACTCCAGCGGTAGGCTTCTCTCCCTGGTCAGTTGTGATTCTCTGTATTTGCCTTTCTCTCCAGTTTTTGGTATGGCAGTGTGCTCTCTACTAAGAATACAAAAAAGTTAGCTGGGCGTGGTGGCAGATGCCTGTAATCCCAGGTACTCAGGGGGCTGAGGCAGGAGAATCGCTTGTACTCAGGACGCGGAGGTTGCAGTGAGCCGTGATTGTGCCACTGCACTTCGGCCTGGTCAACAACAGCGAGACTCCATCTAAAAATAAATAAAATAAAATAAAATATTTAAGTAATGTTGCCTTGAATACTTTAATAGGCTTGTCTCTATTTCATCAGAATAAATTCTTCAAAGAGGAATTACTGGATTGCTTATTGTATCTTCAGTGCCTAGTACAGAGTCTGGCACACAAGATGCACTCTGATATTTACAGAATGAGTGCTTGTCAAAGAAAACTTACTTTTTAAAAGCTCTTGATAAACATTGCCAAATTTCCTACAGAAATATGCCATTTATATTCCCAGCAGTGATTGGGAGCACTTATTTTTTATTTTTTTGATAATTTAAATTTTTTTTTTTTTTTTTGAGGTGGAGTCTCACCCTGTTGCCAGGCTGGAGTGCAGTGGTGTGATCTTGGCTCACTGCAACCTCCACCTCATGGATTCAGACAATTCTCTTGCCTCAGCCTCCCAAGTAAGCTGGGACTGCAGGCATGTGCTACCACTCCTGGCTAATTTTTGTATTTTTAGTAGAGATGGGGTTTCACCATGTTGGCCAGGCTGGTCTCGAACTCCTGACCTCAGGTGATCCACCCGCCTCAGCTTTGTTTATTTTTTTACATTTAAATCTCTCATCCCTCTTGGACTGATTTTGATGTAAGGTTTCATATTCATATAATATAATCTCTTTTTTAAGGATAATCTTTTTAGAGAAAACTCTTTGTGTTTATCTAAAATTTAGGGACTTGGTTAAAATTTGGACATTTTGGAATACTCTAGTTTTTTTTCTTTTATTCATTCTGCTGACCAGGGATGGAATAGTCTAGTTTTTAATTCACTTGGCCGGCTAGTACAATGATGATTTAAGATTATTTTAAATAAGAATACTTGACGACATAGATATGCTAAAACAGAAATGAGTTTTTCTTGGTGATGGTTTTTCTTTGGCAACCAGGTGAGATAATGGATAATCTTATGCTAGAAGCTGGAGATGATGCTGGAAAAGTGAAATGGGTGGACATCAATGATAAACTGAAGCTTTATGCCAGTCACTCTCAATTCATCAAACTTGTGGCTGAGAAACGAGATGCACACTGGAGCGAGGACTCTGAAGCTGACTGCCGTGCGTTGTAGCTGATGGTCTCCGTGTAAGCCAAAGGCCCACAGAGGAGCATATACTGAAAAGAAGGCAGTATCACAGAATTTATACTATAAAAAGGGCAGGGTAGGCCACTTGGCCTATTTACTTTCAAAACAATTTGCATTTAGAGTGTTTCGCATCAGAATAACATGAGTAAGATGAACTGGAACACAAAATTTTCAGCTCTTTGGTCAAAAGGAATATAAGTAATCATATTTTGTATGTATTCTATTTAAGCATGGCTTAAATTAAATTTAAACAACTAATGCTCTTTGAAGAATCATAATCAGAATAAAGATAAATTCTTGATCAGCTATAACTTCTGTTTCATCTAGTTCTTGTTTGTCAATGCCTTCCCTCCCGCTCCCCATCTTCTGAGGCCTGAAGGATGTTCCTGCCACATCAAACTCCTTTAGGCAGAGTACCGCCACTGGATGTATAGTTTAATGTTTCATCTGATTTTTCTTTAAATTATTTCCTTCACATTTTGCTTCACATGATCTTGTTGAAGCTAATTTTGAAAATGGAAACTATGTTTTCTTGACTTTAGAAGCATTAGTTTTAAGAGGAAATTTCAGCCACTAGTCAATAGAGATCAAAATCAGTGAACAAGAGCTGATACTCTCATTTTCAAAAATTCTGAATTAAAAAAAGTCCAGGAAGTTAGTAATTTAAATCAGTATGTTCATTTCACTCTAGTGAAACTACTATATGTTGTAAATTAGTTAAAAATGGATGTTCAGAAAAGAATTGAAATCAGGACAAAAAATTACAGATGCTGGTGAGGTTGTAGAGAAAAAGGAATGCTTATACGCTGTTAGTGGGAGTGTAAATTGGTCCGACCATTGTGGAAGAGAGTGTAGAGAGTCCTCAAATATTTAAAGATATTTGACCCAGTAATCCCATTACTAGGTATATACCCGAAGGAATATAAATTGTTCTATTATAAACACATACTCACGTGTATGTTCATTGCTGCACTATTCACAATAGCAAAGACATGAAATCAACCTAAATGCTCATCAGTGATAGACTGGATAAAGACAATGTGGTATATGTACACCATGGAATACTATGCAGCCGTAAAAAAGAATAAGATCACGTCCTCTGAAAAGACATGGGTGGAGCTGGAGGCCATTATCCTTAGCAAACTAATGCAAGAACAGAAAACCAAACACTGCATGTTCTCTTATAAGTGAGAGCTAAATGGTGAGAACACATGGACACGGGAACAACACATTCTGGGGTCTATTGGAGGGTGGGAGGAGGGAGAGGATCAGGAAAAATAACTAATGAGTACTAGGGTTAATACCTTGGTGATGAAATTATCTGTACAACAAACCCTCATGACACAAGTTTACCTATGTAACAAACTTGCACATGTACCCCTGTACTTAACAACAAAATAAACACAAAGGAAAATGTTAGCCATGTGTGAATTTTAAAATTCTTGGTAGTCACGTTAAAAATAATGAAACAAGTAAAATGGTTTGTAATTATTTAATCCATTATATCCAAAATATCTTAATATGTGATCAATATATAATTATTAAGTAATTATTTTGGTTTTATGAAAACAGGAACAGAGGTGGAAGTCTCTGTGAGTTAGTGTTTTTTTGTTAGGAAAGAAATGTTAAAGATTGAAATAGATTTTTGAGAAAAGCATGGTTAATGTTATAAATCCCAGAGGAAAGGAGGGGGTTGGTGCTTTGGGGGTTTTTGAAAGCAAGGAAAAGGAAAGAAAAGTAGTACTGCCTTGTCTTAGTGGACATGTTTATCTCATTCTGGCTAAGGATCTCCGTTGGAAAGCCCTGTGATAGGAACTCCTATCCACCTAAGTAGGGTTGGGCTATAGCTGGAGCATCTCAGGAAAAGCTTTAGGGGAGACAGACATGATTGTTTTTCCTTCAGATGTTTGAAAAAGATTAGGCTTACTCTGTAGCTAGAGAGCAGAATTACGGTTAAGGTAAAACAAAGTGTTGTTCTGTTTTTTATTTCGTTTATTTGATGTCAGAAGTTTTGGTGGTAAACCTGAATTGAACTGACAGGAGGCTTTTTTCCCCTTAGTTATGACTGTAGATTTTCCTGAAAAGCATTAGAATGTTTGATTTCAGGATACCTCGAACCCTTCTGGAGTAGTTATAAATAGGGCTTATGTATGTATTAACTTCTAAAAATCCATAAAATCCTGGTCCCTACGGTGAGTAATAAGGGATTGATACTTGATGAGGATGACCTGCTCAAGAGGTTAGATGGCCTTCCTGCATGGAAGAGTTGGCTTCTAATTTCACCATTTGGCAGGAAGAAATTGCTTCTTCCTGTCACTGAATGGAATTCTCCAAAATTGAAGCTACTTGTTTACAAAAGCTCTTTTAACAGTTTGAGCAATTTTCTGAAAATTTTGGCCTTTACTTGTGTGTCATAGTATTTTGAGACAGGGTCTCATTCTGTTGCCCGTGATAGCACCACTGGAGTGCAATGGTGCTCTTATGGCTCACTGCAGCCTCAACCTCCTGGGCTCAAGCAATCCTCCCACCTCAGCCTCCTAATTAGTTGGGACCACATGTGTGCACCACCACACCCAGCTAATTTTTTTATTTTTATTTTTGTGGAGACTGGAATTTCCCTATGTTGCCCAGGCTGGTCTTGGACTCCTGGGCTCAAGAGATCCTCCCACCCCAGCCTCCCAAAGTGTTGGGATTACAGGTGTGAGCCACCCTGCCCAGCCTGTTTAATAGTTTTGATACATTTGAACTGCCATTAATAAAGACATTTGGTTATATTAAAGGTTTATTTAAAGTATGACTAAAGCCCATGGTCTAGATAAATTCTTTATGGTTTTTTGGAGTTTTCACTGGAACATGCACAAAGTATGCAAAATTATAAAACTACCATCAACTATAGATAAGATAGAAGTAGATACTCTTCTGATAACTGTAAATATCCAGCACCATCTATAATAGGGAAAAAACAAAATGTTAGTTTCAGATATTCCTAGAGGAAGATCTATCTGCTGTATCACTAGGTAATATTCCCTTCATACTTATTTTCCTTATGTCTTATGTAAAATGAATGTTTTTTATTTTAGAGACATTTAGTAAAATAATAATATTTGCCATTTACTGAGTATCTGTATTATATTTCTTAATTCTATCCACATCCTGTTAGGTAGTAGTATTCCCATTTCACAAATGAATACATTGATATTTAGAAAGGTTGCCCGCAGTTTTATTTGCTAGTAGAGTTGGGATTTGAATCATGGTCTGACTGGGTTGCAAAGCTATTCTGTCTATTGTATTCCCTACTAAGGTTAAGAGTCTTTTATGATACATTATTTAAATATGCAGCTTGGAAGATTATGTGTTACATAAATAGTACTCATGTTTTTCATAGTATTGCAGTTACGATTTGTGAGTTGAAATTTAAGGGCCACACCTGATTTGGCTAGCATTGTTGAAGTTGTTTGTGTAATTTTGGCCCAAAGATAGTTTATTTGATGATAACCTAAGGATAAAGGGCCACAGTCAGTATTTGTTTTGTCAGCAGGTGTTCTTGAGCTTTTGAAAGCATTTCAAACTGAAATAGAAGGATATGCAAAGTTTCCTTAGGATCATAACTACTTTAAATATTTGGTGGCTGAAGGGGGAACTTGAAAATTCTGAGCACTTCGAGAGGCTATTCTTATTTAACAGTATGTTTTCTTATGCTTAGGACTTCTGGTGGTGGTTATTTTCTAAAATATTTCTGGAGTTTTAATAAATAAACTGACTTTAAAATACATCCTTTGAAGAAAGCATTTGTAATTAATTGGTCTTGTTTACACCTATTTTCATCATATTATTAATTTACCGTTGTGGACACAATCAGAGGCAATTAAACTCATGATAAAAATATTGAAAAGGATATAAATGCTTGAAAGAATTTGGAGATTTTACTAACCATACGTAACTTCTGGCATAGTAGTGGGAGAATTATTTCTGTCAAAATAGATAATACAGATTATAGTTATAATTTATTATATGAAGATATTTTCACCACAATTCCTTCTTCACCCATGCCTCCCATTTTATGGTTATTTTATTGCTGGTGTGTTAATATTGGTATAATCATGTATGTTGGAGGTGGAAAATAATGTGGAACTGTTAAATGCTGATAAATTGAATCCTTAACTGTTTACAGCATAGAGCTTAATCTCTCCCACTTGGCCTCAGATAGTCTAAGTATTTGAAATGGTAAAAGGTACTAAATAAGCACTTCAGGGCAATGTAACTTGTTAGGAGAGAAGCAGTTGGGTGGAAACCCAGTTTCTTTCTCCAAGGCTGTAGTACACTATGATTGGGCCCGTGAATAGCCTCTGCAGTCCAGCCAGGACAACATAGCAAGATCCTGTTTCTTAAAAATATTAGAACAACAAAAGGGATATATACCTTTTTGGTCTCCACATTTTTCTTTCTTTCTTTCTTTCTTTTTATTTTGGTATGTATTTTACATGAAAGCAAACTTCAGTGAAAGTCAAAGTAGAAGTCAAAGTTTGTAGCCTTTGTATCCAGCAAGTTAATGCTTTTTGTTAAGATGTGTTACCTTGCCTTGAGATCAGTCCATTTCTAGGTGTGGCAGTTTTACAGTAGGCTTTTCTCATTATTTACTATGAATTGCCTATAAGACAAAAATAAGCCTGAAAGCCTGGGCACGGTGGCTCACGCCTGTAATCCCAGCACTTAGGGAGGCTGAAGCGGGTGGATCTCTTGAGGTCAGGAGTTTGAGACCAGCCTGGCTAACGTGGTGAAACCCCGTCTCTACTAAAAATGTAAAAATTAGCCAGGTGTGGTGGCACATGCTTGTAATCCCAGCTACTAGGAAGGCTGAGGCAGGAGAATCGCTTGAGCCCGGGGGGCAGAGGTTGCAGTGAGCCGAGATCACGCCACTGCACTCCAGCCTGGGTGACAGAGCAAGACTCCTCAAAAAAAAAAAAAAAAAAAAAAAAAGCCTGAAGCAAACTTTGTTGTTTGAAATTTCATATTGCATATATGCCTGTAAATTTAAATTTTTTGAAATATCAAGGACATTATTAAAAAATAACTTTTTAGACTGGCAAAAATTTTGATGTGAAGATTTTGGAGGAAATGAGTTTATAACTTATGAGTTCTAGTTTGGTAGATCAGTTGAGGTTGACTCTCATATATTTTTATAGTTACAAAGAGTTTCTCTTACCTTTCGTGGCATTGAATATAACTTACCTTTATCAATTTAGTCATGGAAATAAAATCTTACCCCAGAGAAGTTCCAAAAGTTAAAAAAAAAAAAAAAGAAAAAAAATTTAGTAAGATGTTATCTTTAGTCTATTAAGTAAATGTGTAGTTTATCATAGCATAAAAATAGAGCCTTACCCCTAGTTGGTTCAAAATAGCAATGAGTAACTGTGAAGGAAGAAAAATTGATGATCAGTGCTGTCAATAGGTTAATTTTTAAACCTACATTTAACTTATTACATATGCAAGTTAGTATACTTTGTATACAAAATCTATTTTATTGAAAAATTCCATTTTATTGCTTAGTATATTATTTATATGATACAAGATTTTAAAATGACAATATCTGGATTTAAATACCTTTAATTCACAGAAATATTTTCTTTCTACAGCTTTGTAATGATATTTACCATATTTGAAAGTTAGAAAATTGATTTGAATGGTTAAGAAACCCTCTGTGTACACTTCCATACAAGTCCCATCTTTCATAAATGATTCAGATTCCCTGTGTGAATGATACTTGAACTAAAATTTTAGGACAACTATGAATACTTTGTTTTGAGAACTTGCTTATACAAGCAGTTTTACTGGAAAATTGTTTTGTAGCATCCACATGGTCCTGTTTTAAGATTCTGGCAGCTTGCTCAAGAAATTGACCAACTCCGTCTAAAAGGTGAATCTCTTTACTTGTTGAGCTGTCTGTCTCAGAGTGTATGCAGTAATATTTAAGCTAAACACTGTCCCAACTGTGACAGATCTTAGGCACGAACAATGCCCTCAGGTAGCGTTTGTTCTGTTAGGGTGCCTTTCTCTGCTCCCTACCTTAATTGGGACCATTGAGAGATGTTGAATGTAGTATTTATATAGACTTTATAGAATAACAGGGCAGAATATATTTACCGCGATAAGATCATTAGGTGTGAGGACCTAGAATAAAGGAAACAGTCAAAATAAGGAGTTGTAATTCAGCATTTCATCTACTTTTGTATCTTATATATTTTATATTAGCTTGGTAAATGAGAGCATGCTTTTTAGAATTCTCATCATTTCTAAAGTTCAATTATTAAAATTCACTAATATTTTAAGTACCCCCCCCACCCCAAACCTATCTCTGGAAACATGTAGTCTGTATTTTCTGTTGTGGGCTCCAGACATAGCAGTGACTTCTTGGAAAGATTATTAAACCTATGATTATTGGGTTTGAAAAAGACTATTTTGGGATCACCTCTTTCTGAAAGAAAACTTTAATAATATTACTTCCTATAATCGTAATAGGAGTGCTGGGCATGGTGGCTCACGCCTGTAATACAGCACTTTTGGAAGCCAAGGGAGGAGGATCACTTGAGTCCAGGAGTTCGAGACCAGCCTGGGCAACATGGTGAAACCCCATCTCTACAGAAAATACAAAAATTAGCCCAGCGTGGTAGTGCGTCCCTGTAGTCCCAGCTACTCAGGAGGCTGAGGCTGGAGAATCACTTGTACCTGGGAGGTGGAGGTTGCAGTGAGCTGTGATTGCACCACTTCCAGCTTGGGTGACAGAGCGAGACTCAGTCTCAAAAAACAACAACAGAAAATCATAATAGGAGTATTATTACTTGGAGTTAATATGCTGAAATATACATAACTTTTTTGTATGTTACTGAATCCGCCTCATCTTATGTATTTATCACTAATTCAGTAAAATCTTTTCAAAAGTAAAATTTAAGCAATTCCTTTATACCATGACTGTAACCTTAAATCTATTTCAAATGCTTCTAGGATATATTACATTTCAATAAGAATGCATTTTACCCCCACTAATGACAAATGTAAGCATAAAATTTTAGAGGTGAAATGGACTTTGTAAATCATCTGTTGTCACTGTTTTATATTCTAGAAGAGGATAAGGGTCACAGGAGTTAAAGATAATTCCAAAGTATTAAAGGGCAGACATGGAGCTTACATCTCCAGATCATTTAACTTCAAATTAAGTGCTTTTTCTACTGGTTGGTCCCTGGGTTTATTCTACACAAATAAGGAAAGTTTCAGGTCTTAGGTAATTCAGTTTTCAAGGATATGTGAAATTTGAACATTCAATTACTCAAATCAAACAAAATATCAATAACTAATGGTCCCCCAAAGAGAATGTTAGCCAGTAATTATTGGTATCAAATTCTCCGCAATTAAATCTAAAGAATTTTCAAGTTTTTGTTTTGTATTAGTTTAAGTATTTCCTAAGAAAGCTTTAAGTATAACCACCTGATTTGGATTGTAAGGAAAAGGAATAGAAATCTACAAAAAAAAAAAAAAAAGTAAATTGTGAATGAAACTGTGAACACTTTCTCTTGCTTTTTCTCATTTATTCATACATTCACTCATCCTTCCACCCATCTATCCATCCATCCCTACAATATTTACTGAGCAATTATTCTATATCTAGGGTTTAGGGATAGCAGTAAATGACACTTAGAGAGCTCACCTTCTATTTGGTGGAGATTAGAATCTAGTGGGTTCAATATAATATTTTCTTTCAAGAGGTATGGTTGTTCTTCTTAATTCATCTAACTTAAAGTCCAGGAATCTGTCTTAATGTGTTGATAGTTTTTACAAATCTACCACTTTCCCTACAGTAAGTGTTACTTTCTTTGCTTGCTTTGAAGATACTAGTCTGCCATCTGGTGGTAGGAAGAGTTTCCATTTCACAGAAGAGTGATTCTTTTAATTGTCATATAGATTTAAATAAATTTAAATTTAAATGTTAACAGCGATTCCTAAGTTCTAATCATAAACCAAGACTCCAAGATTTTGCATCAGTTTAAAATAAATCTTGCCAGGGCGCGGTCGCTCATGCCTGTAATCCTAGCACTTTGGGAGGCCGAGGCAGGCAGATCACTTGAGGTCAGGAGTGAGTTCGCCCAGCCCAACTAACATGGTGAAACCCATCTCTACTAAAAACACAAAAATTAGCCAGGCATGGTGGCTACACGGGAGGCTGAGGCAGGAGAATTGCTTGAACCTGGGAGGTGGAGGTTGCAGTGAGCTGAGATTGCACCACTGTACTCCAGCCTGGGCA
Source organism: Pan troglodytes (assembly GCF_028858775.2). Lineage (NCBI taxonomy): Eukaryota > Metazoa > Chordata > Mammalia > Primates > Hominidae > Pan > Pan troglodytes. The sequence continues at coordinate 88,839,027 of NC_072401.2, forward strand.
ACAGAGAGAGACTCTGTCTCAAAAAACAAAAAAACAAAAAAACCAAATTTTAGCAAACAATAGGGAAACAATGCACCTAGTCCTGACTAGAACCAAAATAATTAGCAATTAATTATAAGTGCAAGAATAATATTTAGAATTTAACAGCTGGGATTCAATCAGAACAAGTAAAAACATTAAAGGAGAAGAAATGTTCTATTGAGGACTAAGTTTAGTGACAAATTTTTAAAAGTTGAGAGAAACACAGTTTGAAATTAAATGCAAGCAAAGGGAAGGTGTTTATTAAATTTAGATATAAAAACAGTTACACAAAATCATGTTTGTATATTTAAAAATATTTAGGAGATCAGACAATATTAAGCAAGATGTAGTTTTAAAATGTTTGTGAGCTGGGCATGGTGGTGTGCACCTATAATCCCAGCTACTGGGGAGCCTGTGGGAGGTGGGAGGATCACTTGAGCCCAGGAGTTTGAGACTAGCCTGGGTAACATAGTGAGGTCCTTGTCTGTAAATAAGGGGTATGTGAAGTTTTAAAATGTATGTGATTTTTAAAGAAAAAAATCATTGCTTAAATACTTATCCAAATTTAACAAGGCCCCAATCTGTGTTGCAGCATCATTATTTTAGACTAAAATAATTTTCTACCCCCAAATTGCCTTGTGCTTTTCAAGTCTGCAGCCATGCACTTGCTGTTCCTCTGCCTGAAATGTTTCATCCATTTGTCTTCCTTCAAGACCTGGTTCAGATACTGTCTTCTCTGAAGTCGTTGATCCATAGCTTTGTATTTGTGTCTCGAAATACTTATCAAATTACATTGTAGTTTCCCTTTATGAGTCTCTCTTCCTCATCAGATCTGAACTTATACTGTTTGTACCTCAAGCACTCACCGTTGACTCTATAATGTAGTCGACTTACAAAAGTGTTATATATAGAATAAAGGCAACTCTATTGTGTATTTAGCATTGTTCCAAACTTTATTGAAAAAATGTTTTAAGAATCCAGATATTAGGAGAGCCTGGAGAGAGTCCAAACAGAAAAGCAAAATAACTATTTTGCTTGAACTTGGGAAAAAGTTATAGAAAGCTGGGGGAAAAAATCTTCTTAGAGAAAGAAAGCAACAAGGTGAATTTGAAAAAGCAAAAGAATGGATATTATAGAAAGAAGTATTCTCTTCATAAAGAGTAAGCTCGTAACGGTCAAAGTAATTCAGCACAAACACCTTTTTAATAGTAAGTGCAGAGAAACACTGCGAGAGGGCACTGAAGATTTGGAGGGAAATTTGCTAGCCCCTTGTCACGTTCCACTATAAGCTATATGGGAGAGAAGTTTGAATAACTGATTCCTGGGGACTGCCTAAAGCCTCATATTTCAGTATCAAAATTTGGAAAGTTTCATAACCACCATCCAACAAATAAATCCTTTTAGCTATTTCAGATTCCCCAAACCCATGCTTACCAGGGGCGGTTGCGGAGGTAGGGGAAACAGGACCTGAGGGAAAAATGGTGGTACTTGTGGTGGGTAAAAGATAAATCTCTGTAAAAAGAAACATGATGTCAGTCATTTCAGACAACGGCAAACTTTTAAAATGATGAATGCATTATTTAAAAATACAATTAGAAGTTCACCTGTTCACTGGAACTTTCAGCATATTGTTCGAGCTTGCAAAACAATAACAGCAACAAGGTAAAGCAGCATATGGAAATACATTATCCACTAAAGAGAGGTTTTGTTCTAAAGGAGAATAAGTAATAAGCCACTATAGAGCATTATACCCATCAGTAATGTAACTTCACTTCTGAAATAAAAAGCAGTCGGATATCTAATAGGGAAAAGTTTAATTAATTTTGTGCAATGATTTGGAAGACCAAGGCTTTTTGCTTTTAAATTTATATCCAAAGAATGCTTTTATTTACATTTCTTAAGATTAATTCCATATTACATGAATATTTCCTTTTGTAAATCTTTGAATGGTGTTCTTGATTTAGTTCTCAGTAGTTATAAACTCAAAGTGAAGGGAGTGTGGAAATGTACACTTAAGTTCTGCACCCCAAACACAAATTTTGAAAGCTCCCTCACTTCTTCAAAAGCTCCTTTGATACAAAGTGTGCAGGGGAGAGAGTTTCTTGCCTACTTGGTGCCCTCATATTCAGACTAGTAAACCCAGATTAGACTCAGTGGATCTCATTTGTATATAGTCAGTTGATGACAAAATGTCTATATAGGTGAAGTTAATGATGTTCTGGGATTACAGTATTTCATATATTCTTAGATGCTATCATTGTCAAAAGCACCATTATTTCATAAATTACCAAAAAAGAAAAGCACTGCTGTTAAGCTGCCATGACACTTTATCAAATTGTGTTTGTAAGACACAGCTCAATTTCAGAGCTGCTAAAATATCAAAAAGTACATATTAGAATTAATGAAATATGTATACTGCAACATTCCCATCAGCCTAAAGAAACAGGCAATACAAATTGTTTGGAATTTTAGACCACGATACTTGCCAGCTTTGGCAAAAAGGATTGTGGTCTAAAGAAACAAATTAGGTTTGTTATCAAGGGCACTATAGATGAATGTAGCTTTTTATCCAAATCTGGTTTTCAAAAATTGGACTTTAAAGGTGTGTCTGTATGATCACTCAAATATAATTCAGGCATAAGTTGTTTTTATATTCATAATTTAGTAATCAATGTAAGTTATCTTAAATATTTCCTTCTTTAAAATCAAATCTACAGTGAGGTAGATAGTCCTTTGGTGTCAGAGCATTTCCATGTAACAGCCTTTTAAGAAAACATGAGATGGTTTGGGGCAAGGGCATTACAAATGAAACTCAATTCAAACTGCTTAATTTAGACCTGGGTCACTGCAGAATATTTGTTCTATATCACTGAGTTTATTGAGAACATCCTATCTTTCAAATAGGACCCTTCTCTGCCTTAGATGCGTTAAAAAAATCATCTCCATGCAACTCTGAGGTGTTCCTAGGACTCATTTTATAGACAAGGAAACCATGGGTTAGTTCAAAGTCACACAGCTAGCACATGGCATATGAAGCTGAGATTTGTACTGGGCAGAGTCTTGGACTGACAAAGAGTGGTGAACTCCTAGTTCTATGACTTTCCTGGGTTCCGCTTTCCTCTTTTGTGAAATGAAAAGCTAAGACCTGCTTTCTAGCCGAGAAATGCGATGACTCTAAATCTGAAATTGAGTCAGCAGCTGAGGAGGGTGTACTCACGGGGATGGGCAGAGCAGTGGCAGTGCTCAAAAGGCCAGCCAAGATGAGAAATTTCATTCTAAAGGTCGACCCTGGAATTGAAGGGGCAGGAGATCATTTCGAGTTTTTTTCTATATAAGTCCTATTCCTATTTAGAGGTGTTGAAATAGTGGTCAAGATAAATCCTGCCTCCAAACAGGTTTTGTAAGCCTACAAGAGTGTTTTTAAAAGCTTTGAATTCCTTAGACAAGACATGCACTGTTTAGCTCCCAACATAGCCCATTACTTTCTACTTTCTTATAAAGTTACAGTTCGGCCTATACACTGTACATGTTTGGTCCCTGAAGTTGCGTTTGTGATCTCTACACACAAATCTTTTTTTTTTTTTTTTGAGACAGGGTCTTGCTCTGTCACTCAGGCTGGAGTGCAGTGGCACAATCCTAGCCTCCTGTACCCTCGAACTGCTGGGCTCAAGTGATCCTTCTGCCTCAGTCTCCCAAGGAGCTAGGACTACAGGTGTGCACCACCACACTTGGCTAATTTAAAAAAAAATTTCTTAGAGATGGGGTCTTGCTATGTTGCCCCCCTGTTGCAAGGCTGGTCTTGAACTTCTGGCCTCAATCGACCTTCCCACCACAGCCTTCCAAAGTGCTGGGATTACAGGTGTGAGCCACTGTGCTCAATTCTACTCACAAATCTTTAAACACCAGTGTTACATCATGCTTATTATTAGTAATTGATCACTACTGGCTAAAATGAGAGGAAAGTTTTTATGTAATACACAAATAAATCCACCTGAAGCTTATACCTCTGTGAGACTTACCAGGCCTTCATATAGTCTGGTTGCTGTTATTGCCAGTTATAGTTCTCGGGAAGGAAATTGTATGGGAAAAATTTTGTAAGATGTAATGGGTTGGTAGAAAATCAGCACAATATGAGTAAATTCAGATTCAATAAAGGAAATCAACTGGACTTTTATTGGTCCATTGGTTCTGAAAGGAGACATTTTTATGTTTTAAAAATCGCATTTAATTCAAATTAACTTACCTTATGAGTTTCAAACAAAATCACTGTATTCTGGAATTGGATTTTTAAAGAAAAACAACTTTATCATGTTCTTATTAAGACTTATCTCCAGCATTTGAGGCAAGTTATATCTATAAATCACACTTCATCTGTTATATATATCTAAAACCCAACTCTGATTTCAATCTTAGTGCTACTTTGCCTGAATTTAGGCAACTTATTTCCCTTCTTTTCCTTTTTCATGTTTTTTTCTTTGTATTTTTCTTCTTTCTGGATTCAAACACTAATTTCTTTCTTCTTATTAGAAGTGGACCTATTAGAAATCATTAAATTACCCAATACAAGAATATGTTACATTCTTTTATCTAGTGCATTAGAATCAGTCCAAATTATACTATATATCTCTTCAATTACCTTTGCTTCAGTGGCCCTTGGAGCAACAAATTCAAGAAGCAGTGTGATCACCTAGAATCTCTATGCCCATCTAGTATTTAAGCCATGTTACTAATGCCTTTATGGTTATGGGCAATATGAGTCACAAAATTCAAAGCTAAACTGAATAATTGCTTTCACACCAGGAGCTCCAACTTCCAAAATATCTCAATTACACAGAGGTAGACTTGCAGACTGATTGCTGAGAAAATAACTTCATCTCTTAGGTTGGGATTAGAGTATGTCTTTATCACAAACAACCCACAATTAAAAATTGTTACCACCAAGAATATTAACGTGCCTCTATAATAGATGAGCTAGCTGTACATGTAAGAGCCTTAAATGATACAGAAATTTAAGGTTTGAGATGTTCTCTTATTAAATATTTTTCATTTCAAAATGAATATTATTTTCAAACAAAATTTTTTAGTAGATATTGAGGTGGTTTCCTTACCTTGGTGTTAAAATCACTTTTCACTATTCTAAAATATTTTTGAAAGTTGTCTGAGGGTAAAAGATACTTTAGGCCTAATTAATACCTCTGAATACAACTTCACTGTTCCCAACAACCTAGTTTGTAATTAGCTAAGACCTTTTCAGCTTCATATAAAAACGTTCTGAAATTTGGAATAGTTCCTAAAATTATTTCTGTAGTTGGAAAAAATTACAAATAATACTTAATTCGATTTTGATTAATCAAATTGAACTTAATTTTTTAGAAAGGACATAGTATGATATGGTTCTAGTTAAGGTAATTGGCCAGGTATGGTGGCTCACGCCTGTAATCCCAGCACTTTGGGAGGCCGAGGTGGGCGGATCACGAGGTCAGGAGTTCGAGACCAGCCTGACCAACATGGTGAAACCTCGTCTCTACTAAAAATACAAAAATTAGCTGGGCATGGTGGCGCACGCCTATAATCCCAGCTACTGAGGAGGTTGAGGCAGGAGAATCGCTTGAACCCAGGAGGCGGAGGTTGCAGTGAGCTGAGATTGTGCCACTGCACTCCAGCCTGGGTGACAGAGCAAGACTCCATCTCAAAAAAAAAAAAAAAAAAAAAAAAGAATAAGTAATTTATTGAGCTATGAAAGAGATAATGAATGAAATTTTGAAATACTCAGAGAAGATTATTCTGATAAAAAAATAAACTATTCTGTAAATATCTTTCAGATAAAATTCCTAGGGGCATGTTCTCTCAGTGACTATCACAGATAAGGTTTGTAACAACAACAACAACAACACATTTTTGATTATTTGAAAAAATAGTAAAAGATAATTGTATTGATATCTTTCATTTCAGCTAGAAAAATATGTAAAAAACCATTTTCTTTCAAATAGTCAAATAAAGTGGGTGACATGTCCTTTTATTGCCTCACTTCAGAACTTGGAAAACTATATTATGATGTCATATTTTTGTGATCTAGCTTTTACTGTAATAGTTGCCAAAGAAGAGCGCAAATAAAAAGACAAATTTTTGCTTATGACAGGTTTTTCGCTATCAATTTACATTAATAATATTTAATCTCTTTCTACATTGGACAGCAAGACGCTTTATGGCCCTCTACCTGTTTTACCCTTACATTTTCTTTATTTTGAGGCAATGATTATGTGAAATTTTTGCAGGGCCGCCCTCTTCCCCAGCACACATGCTCAACTGCACAAAAAGTTAGAATTAGTTGGATCAAGCAGTGCATAATCTTTCACATTTTATTTTCATTTATTTATTTTTTGAGACAGAGCCTTGCCCTGTCACCCAGGCTGGAGTGCAGTGGCACAATAGCTCACTGCAGCCTCGACCTACTGGGCTCGAGTAATTCTCCTACCTAAGTCAACCAAGTAGCTGGGACCACAGGTACATGCCACCACGCCTGGCTATTTTTTAAGTTTTCATAGAGACAGGGTCTCTCCATGTTGCCTAGGCTGGTCTCGAAATCTTGAGCTCAAGGAATCCTCCCGCCTTGGCTTCCCAAAGTGTTGAGATTACAGGTGTGAGGCTCTGCACCCAGCTTGTTCTACATTTTAAATCAAATTTGGTAAAAAAGCACTTGATATTAGTTTTTTTCTGTTTAAACTTACATAATGATGAAGGACATTAATGAGCAGCTCTTATCTTACCACTGAGTATTTGTTTCCTGTAAGAGATGTCTCACCCTTTTTCCTCAACCACACACACACACACACACACACACACACACACACACACACTTAAGGTAGTAGGGTTTAGGAAGCACAATTATAATTTGACATGAAGTGTGAGTCTTGGGTTGATCTTTTACATTTGATTGTCTAAATAATAACTGGAAATACACTTGCATAAGCATTTGGATTTTTATGGACTCTTTATTAGGGTATTAAGATATTGAAAATAATACACGTAAACCACAAAAGAGTAGCATTCCATTTTCTTGAAGTGCACATGATATTATGAACAATACAAATGCATTATTTTTATCATTAATAGTTTAATCATTAATTATCTCATAAGTCAATGCAGAGAGTGAAATTACTATGAATTAAACTTCTGTTCACAATATACAGTATTTTGCATATGTTGACTTTACTAAATTGTACATTTTTGTTTCCAAAGTTAATGTTAAATACCTGGTGCATAGGTTATTGTCAAGCAATTACTCTCATTGTCTTGTCATACATGCTAACATTTTGCTAAATATAAGTCTACAAGTATCACAGCTGCATAAATTTCTGAAGTGGTTAGAACAGAGGAGGATGCTGGAAAGTTGAGTTCTTTAAAATCTTCATTCAAAACAAGAGATTTTCATCTATGTCCTCTATAAAAAAACAAGAAGCAAAACGACACTTTTAGAAAGTAGCCAGAGTAGTAGCACAAACAATATTAGAGTTGGGGGATTAGAGAAACCATCTAATAAGGCAGTATAATGGTGATCCTCAACTTTGGTAGGACATCAACATCACTCATGAACTTTTACAAATATATATTTTTAGGCCTCACCTCTGGACTCTAGAATCAGAATCCCTAGGGGTGGACTAATGGCATGTAGACATTTAGAAAACTCTGCAGGTAATTTGGCTGCAGGGTTGAGAACCACTGATAGAGGAAGAGCAGGTTAATGGGAGGTCCAGCCAAGAAGTGCCCAGTATACTAATCTAGAAGGTGAGCTGAAATATAATGGAAATAAATAGAAGTGTAGTGCTAGGTTATTCCAGTTTTTAATTGAGTATCTTGTGAAAGAAATTGTTGCCATACCTGTGGAAGAAGACAGCATCCTCTAGCAAATATAAGATCACTCCTTACCAACATGGCCCACCCTAACAAACTATTATACTACTCTGTGTGGGCACTAGGTAATTTTCCTGCTAATAATCTTTATCTAGCCCAGAGAATGGGAAAGATTATGGACTTTGATTTTTTTTTGAGTACTTGCTTCATATGTAAAATGGAGATAATAGCTTCATTACTTATACGTTTACTTATATTTGCACCCATAGCCTTTGTCTTCTTTCTGTTGCTCAGATAAGAGATTGTCCTTTTTCTTGACGTTAAGGCTAATTCCTCTACCTATGCTCAAGATCTCTTCTGACCTTCACAAGATTCTCCTTTTACTTTCCTCTTTTTTTCTTACATCCTTCTTCCACCTTTCCTTTTTTACTAGACCCTTCCATTAGCATTTAAATATGTTTCATATTTAGCCTCTAGAACAGTGCCTGCATTTATGTAGACCATCTGTAAAGATTTCTCTTTTTTTTTTTTTTTGAGACGGAGTCTTGCTCTTTCACCCAGGCCCGACTGAAGTGGCGCTATCTCGGCTCACTGCAAGCTCCGCCTCCCGGGTTCACGCCATTCTCCTGCCTCAGCCTCCCGAGTGGCTGGGACTACAGGCGCCCGCCATCGCACCCGGCTGATTTTTTGTATTTTTAGTAGAGACGGGGTTTCACCGTGTTAGCCAAGATGGTCTCGATCTCCTGAACTCGTGATCCGCCTGCCTCAGCCTCCCAAAGTGCTGGGATTACAGGCGTGAGCCACCGCGCCCGGCCTGTAAAGATTTCTTGAGCAAATGAATGAGTAAATGAAAGGAGTGCTCAAATCTCTTTTATTCTAAAAAATGCTCCCCTTTTTTAGAAAATGCTCTGTATCTTTTCTAGGTCTTTCCTGCACTCAAACATTCACTCCTTACCCTTTCTAATCTCCCTTTTCTTCTCAACCCATAGAATGTGACTTCCATCTCTACCATTCCACCAAAACTACTCTAACCAAGGCCACCCAGGATATCCTTATTTCTTTCATCTTCTTTGACATCTCAGTCGCATTTGGCACTGTTAATCTCTTCCTCCTCTTTGAAACACCTCCTTTGCATGGCACTATCCCGGTTTTCTTCCTTCATTTCAGGAGAAACTTCATTCTCCTTACTGAATTCTTTCTTCCTCCCCTATCCATCATCTAGATGTTGTTGTTTCTCAGTGCAGTGTTCAATCCTAGACCCCTTTTCATGTAACTCAATGAGTTTTCCTTGGGAGAATTAATTCCCTTCCCTGGTGTCAATTATTCTCTGTATGCTTATAATCCTCAAATATGCATTTCAGTTCCAAAACCCTGTCTTGATATATAAGCGGCCAACAAATATATATAAAGTTCCACGTTACTAGTCATCAGGAAAATTTAAATCAAAACCATCTCACAATAAGATGCCATTTCACACCAGTCAGAATGGCTATAATTAAAAAGTCTAAAAACAGCATGCTGGTGAAGCTGCAGAGAAAAAGAATGCTTAGACACTGGTAATGTAAATTAGTTGAGCCACTGTGGAAAGCAGTTTGAAGATTTCTCAAAGAACTTAAAACAGATCTACTATTCAACCCAGCAATCCCATACTGGGTATATTTATAAAAAAATCATTTTATTAAAAAGACACATGCACTCATATGCTCGTTGCAGCACTATTCACAATAGCAAAGATATAAAATCAATGTAGGTGCCCATCAGTGGTGGGCATGGTAGGGATAATGGTAGTTTTGATGGAGTGGTAGAGATAATGGCCAAACCATAATTACTTTTGCATGAAACTAACACTTAGGAGACAACCTAATACTTTACAATTCAACGTATCTAAAATGGAATTTGTCATTTACTCCAAATCCACTTCTGTTCTTGTGTTTTCTCAGTGGAAGATGCCTCTATTTACCTCTATTTACCCTGCCTGCTCTGAGCCAGGGACCTAGGCATTGCACTTCTCTTTTCAATCTCTCACCTGTTTGCTCTCGGCTCCCACATATTTCCTATCAAATATTGTCTTATTTCCACATGCTATATATTTGAGTATGCTTATATCTTAAAATATATCTTGAATATGTTTACTTCTCTTTTTTTTCCCCCTTTGGTCACTCCCCTAGTTCAAGTTCTCATCAGCTCTTGCCTGGGTTTACCACAGTATTCTCTCAACAATTCTTTGGCCCCGCCACAATGTAACCAGGGGAATCCGTCTTAAATACAAACCCAGGGAAATCACTGGCTTGTTTGAAACACTTTGGTGGCCCCCCAGTACTCTTAGGATAATGTCTTTAAATGGCTTAGGGGAACTTGCGTCATCTGAGTTGTTTACCCTGTTAGTCTCACTTGGAGGGTTTTCTGATGATTAGCATGGGTATGTGTCAATGCATGGTATGCACGGGCACAAAATAAATGAGGACTCCTGCACCTGTTACCTGAACCCCATTTTTACAGATAAGGAAAATGAGACTCACTGAGGCTAAGCAACATGCCCTAATTCACACAGCTAGTTAATAACAGCTATGTGAGGAATGTATGAGCACGTCTATCACTGGCAGTTAAAATTCAGGAAAACATTGGCTAAACTTTATCTTCTCCTGTAGATTTCTCAGCCTTGAAGGAAAGAAGGGTATACTTACAAATAAATTTGTTTTTCTTTAGCTACATTCCAAAGCAGTAAGTTGTTTACGTGTTCTGACTGAATATTTAATATCTGCTTTATTGGTTTATTATGTGATAATTTTTTCCTTTCTTCAAAATAAGGCAATGATGGCCAAACCACAGTGCACAAACAAGATCATTAGCAGCTTTGTAAATGACTGGATTTTAAGCCCTTCCTGCTCCTCCCAGACAACCGCCCAGCGGAGCCTGGGTGAGCTTACACACTGAAGAGCTGCCAGAAGCTTTGCAAAAGGAAGAATGAGATGCAACTGGTTTTCTTAAGTAAAATGGCCTCTGTTTAAATTTGCCTTTTTATCAGTCCTTTAAAATCACCTGTCATATAAACAGGCATCCATAAATACATCCTATCCCAGCTGAGTTTTCCCATCTAGATAATGGTGGGCAGGGCAGGACAGAAGGATACATTTGAATTTTTATAAGTACTCTGCTTGTATCATAGATGTTAGAAAGACAATTGACATCCAACCCCCTGTGGTCTCCTTCTCCTCCTCCTGCTGTAGCAGGATTGGTCAGTGTGACCAATAGAATGAGGCAGAAATCATGATATATAACTTCTGAGGTTAGGTTATAGAAGACATTGGGGCCTCAGTCTTGGCTTTTTCTCTCTTTCTGCATAGTCACTTGCTCTGGAGGAATCCAGATACCATGCTGTGGGCAGCCCTGTAGACCGGAGGCCTACACGATGGGATACTGAAGGCTCCTGCAAAGAGCCATGGGAGTGAGCTTAGAAGTAGACCCTTAGCTGCAGTCAAGCCATCAGATAACTGCCGCACTGCATGACCCCTTGACCACAACCTAATGAGAGATCCTAATCCAGACCCATCCAGGTTAGTTACTGTGAGATTCCTGACCCTTGGAAACCGTGAGAAAGAATTTAACCTGTTAAGTTGTGGGGTGATTCACTGTGCATCATAGACAACTAATACACAGAACTAGGTACTTACAAAAATATACATCCTTTCACAGAATGTTTATTTCACAGAATGATATTGCAAGGAAAAGGACTGACCCTCTCTGCTTACCTATTTATTAATAAGTAAATCCTCATACTTTCACCTCTTCCTCTCTAATTTCAAGGCATTCTACATATGCATGGGGGATATTTTAAAAATGAAGTTTGCACAAGTTATTTCTTTTTGGGAACTTCTGACATTTGATGAACTGACTTTCTTTAATGGCTTAGCTGCATGTTTATCCCAAGGGTATATTGTAAACATGAATGAAATCTCTGTTTCAGAGATTTGATGTTCACTGTTAATTTATGTTCTGTGAGTGGTATTTTTCTTATTTATTTTAATTGACAAATAAAAATGGTATGTATTTATCATGTAAAACATGACCTTTTAAAATATATATACCTTATGGAATGGTTAAATTGATCTGATTAACGAATGCATTACCTCACATACTATCATTTTTGTGTGTGTGTGGTGAGAATTGCGAGTAGATTTGAATGCTCATTGTTTGAACATCTTTCACTTTTTTTTTTTTTTTTGAGACTGAGTCTCACTCTATCACCCAGGCTGGAGTGCAGTGTTGGGATCTTGGCTCACTGCAAACTCTGCCTCCCGGGTTCAAGCAATTCTCCTGCCTCAGCCTCCCGAGTAGCTGGGATTACAGGTGTGTGCCACCAAGCCCGCCTAATTTTTGTATTTTTGGTAGAGGCGGGGTTTCACCATGTTGGCCAGGCTAGTCTCTAACTCCTGACCTCACGTGATCCACCCACCTCGGCCTCCCAAAGTGCTGGGATTACAGGCATGAGCCACCGTGCCCAGCCTTTCATATCTTAATTATTGAAAACATACCTGCCCATAAAATTCAAGCCTAACTTAAGGAAAGAAAAGGAAACATATTAAGACATAACCCAGCAAAACAAGCATCTAAATTTAATTTCCTCCACTGCAGGAGTAAAGAAAGAATACTCTGATCTACCCTCCCACAGCTCCCATTCATCGAGGATGAAGCCATGGGTGAGTTTTGGGTTAAAGGATTATCCCGGCACTAATTGTGATGTAAAATCCAGTCTTTAGTGTGTTGGTAATGGATTCTGAGATGTTCTGACATCTCCCATTGTCAGAAATGGGCTTGCTTTTTTATTCTTTACATGTAATTTTGAAAAGTTTGGCCCAAGGCCCAGGTTAAGGTAGGATATGAAATAAGGAAGGACACAAAGCCTGCTGAGATTTGGCCCAACTCTGGATTCACACGTCTTTCTAGGCTTAGCTGACTGTTGAGACCTCAATGCATGTTCACCCTTGCTACCCTTTGAAAACAGTGCCATAAAGGTAGTAAGAAGTGACTTCGCAATGACAGCATGTGCACCAAGGGAGTCCTATCTGGGAAGCTGCCACCTTGTTTCTAGCTTCCAATTTGAACATGTGGCAGGACCTCTCTATGAAGCATGCAGGGCTTAGGGCTTGTCTGAGGAAGAAGACATCCCTCTTCTTTGGCTGGTGATGAATTTACCTTCTTTAATTCCAAAGCAGTGGCCCCACTCCTTCAGGGTGATGTGCTTATCCTTGTTGGGGTCACACTCCTCAAAGAAACGGGTTATGCAGTGTTCCATGGGCACCAGAGATGCTCGCAGAGGAGCAAGTTCAGAATGTGTCAAGACTCTGCAATGAAATACATGGCATCCTATTAATTGAGTAGCTTGTGCATGAAGATTTAACTCTCAGGCTCACCAAGGACATTTTTCTCCCATAAGGTTGCTGTATATGTGATATAAATAGAATACAGATAAAAACTGCCAACGAAATAAAGTATTTGTGGGTAAGGTTGACAGCTTTTGGGATGTTGATTCACAAGGTTTCTGTCTTCACAGGAACTGTCCTTCCCCCACCCTAAATCTATAGGGGTGTACCCAGCAGTCATGTTGGTACAACCTGGTTCTCATCCACTGGCCATACCTGATTGTTTTAGATGTAGTCACTTGACCCACATTGGGCCAATCTTGGGAATTTACGATCAAGAATGAGAAAGTTGGAGGAGTATCTGTGGGAAGCTGGACCTTAACATGTAAACTTGGGAGCTGTGGTGTAGCCATATTCTGCTATCTTCACAGCAGCTTTTTTTTTTTTAATGAATATTACATAACTTTGATAATTGTGATAAGGGGACTTCAAAAAGTTCATTGAGAAATGGAATTAAAAGATAAAATTATAAAACATAAACTTTATCAACATAAGCTCTATCAAGTTTCAGACTTTATTATTATTATTATTATACCTTAAGTTCTAGGGTACATCATACACAGCAGCTTTGTGTTTAGACTCCTAACCAGGCATTTCAGTATTCTAAAATGGAACTGGGAAATGTCCTAAATCTGTTTAGATTTTCCTTTTGCATAGATATGTAGATATTTTATCAGAGAGATAAATCTAGAAATGGAAAGGTAAAGAGTTCTTACCTATCCATAGGGTGTTGGTCAAGTTCACTAAACTGCCAGTGCACAGGATACACATACATGTGGTAGTTTTTCTTAAAGTCCCTTAAGAGAAGGTCAATGGGATGGTCCCCAGCCAAGAGCCTCTTTTCATCCAGGTAAATTTTCTTGACCTGGGATTAGGAAGGCAGAAGACTGTCAGAGAATCAGACAAATGTAATGGACTCGTCACTTGCTAAACTTTACTTGAAGAGTGACAGTAACACGATAGGGGAAAACAAGCTCAGGACATCATGTGCAACCAAATGAAATTCCTTCCAATCAATACTACAGGCCTTTCTCATGTCTACACAGAATAGCACCTGATGTAAGAAACCTCTGGTTTTTAGAAGAAATTTAAATTCTTTTTTAAACTTTTAAATATTTTAAGTATTTTTTGCCTCTTTCTTTTAACCAAGTAATGTTCGCTGCTTTTTTTTTTTTTTAAACTATGAGGTTTTAATGAAAAGGGCTGAATTGACTAAGGTGATTAGTTAGTGAAAAGTGCTGCTCCTTCCCCCGATGACAGAGTCCATTCTTAGTCTTCTAGGTCATCCATCCAGTGCCCACTCAGTCTTGCTTTCACCCTGGTGTGTTATTGCTTGGCCAGCCCCATTGAAATTTCCCTGTTTCATAGCTAATACCCTCAAGGCTCTCTGTGACAAGGTATTCAAGACGGGGGCTAGAAATTATTCTTGAGCAGTGCCTGTGAAACTCTCAGCTTGTGATGTTGCCTCTTATTTCACTGAGTAATTGGAAGCAAACAGGACCTCCACCTGCTCCCAGAACCACAACTTTGCTCCCTGCGACCTTCCTGTGCTCCTAACCTAAGTACAATCCCTCTCCTCTGGGTGGGACATGTATCAAAGAACGCCCTCTGGCAGTTGTGTGCATTCTCTGCTCCCCACTAATATTTCCTTCTTGACTGGGTTATTTCCAGAAGCATGCAAACATCCTCTACCATCTTCCACTGCTAGGTGGGACTCTTGAACTCACTTTCCACTCCAGCTGCCACCCCATTTCTCTTTATCTCTTCATAGCAAAACTCCTTGAAAGGATTGTCTATACTTGCTGCATCCATTCCTCCTAGTCTCTGTTGAACTCTGTCCACTGGAGCTTCCCTCCTAAAACATGCTCCCACCCCAGGAACAGCTCCTATCAAGGTCAACTATGACTTTGACATGCTAAATCCCTGGCCAATTCTCAGTCTTCAACTCATAACCTATAAACAGCATCTGACACAGTTAATGCACACCCTCCTTCTTGTTTTATTTGTCTTCACACCATGTTTAATCCCAACTGACATACTTATACATATATTTGCTGATTTGGTTACATTTACATAAATGCTTATTTTACTATATATAATTGCATATATGCATATATATGTATATACAAATATATGCATATACAAACATTACATACGCACACACATATATACTTATTTGTTTAGAGTCTGTCTCTTCACCCAGAATGTAAACTCATGAAGGCAGAGATTTTCTTTTCGTTGCTGTATCTCCAGTATTTAGGTCAATTTCTGGCACCCAGGATACACTCAATAACTATCTGGTGAATGAATTTTCTCTGGAAGCTTTTGGAATCAATGTTCTGTACTTTTTAATCTTAATATATTACTGATATTTTGAGTAATGGATTTACTTTATATCATACATCTATGTCTGGCCTATGAGAACAAAACAAATGCTTAGATTTAAATAAGATGTTTGGACTGACTAGATCAATGCTAAATTTATATTAACTTTGCTCAACCAGAGCTTGCTCTAGGTAGGAATTGAAGAGCCCTAATTCAGGCCACTGACCATTGGGAAGAATGGGGCGGTTTGGTGGTGTCTGAAACCTTGTGGCGTGAATGGTGACATCTATTATTCTGTTAAGCCACATGGGCTAACCGGGCATGGGGAAGCATAGTGGGCTTTTGCCAGTATGCAGAGGTAGGTAGCCCCCCCACCACGTCTTTCTTCCTCATGCCCTGTAGACAGACATTGAAGAAGCTAACCTGTGGATAACTTACTTTATTTCTCTGCTTCTCATTTAGATAACCAGCGTGTTCAGAGTTGGCTTCATAAAGCTGCATGAGGATATTCTTGAGCCAGTCTCTCATCCGTAGAGGAAACTGAATCACTTCAAAGTCCGTACAAGTAGGAATAGCTGTTACAAGCAGAAAACGTACTGTAATCTTTCGGCTTATTCGTGTCCTATGGCAAGTCCTCATAATAGGAAGCTTAACGACTTCTGGCAACTGACAGAGCTTTCTCAGGGCCCCATTATTATTACAGTGGTCTTCAGCCCTGGCAGCAGCACAACAAAATTGCCTGGGGTTTTAAAAAACATACCAAATGCCAGCTTCCAATCAAGTAAATTCTGATGTGATTGGTCTGGCGTGAAGTCTGGGCATCAGGATGTTTTTAAAGCTCCAAGATCTATTTGGATGTGCAGCTAGGCCCCAGAATCACTGCTGTAGAATCAGAGTTGAAATTTGTAGGTGGAGGGCACAAGTGCTATTGAATAGAGAAAAAGGTAGCTATTAGCTGATACTACGGTAAGAAATAATGCTAAATCTCAGTGGCTTAAAGAAACAAAAGTCAATTTTGCAATCCTGCTACAAGTCCAATACAAGTTGGCAGGAGGGCTCTGCTCGTTGCAGTCTCCCCAGAGCTCAGGATCACTGCCGTTTTTTTTTTTTTTTAATTATACTTTAAGTTCTGAGATACATGTGCAGAATGTGCAGGTTTGTTACATAGGTATACACATGCCATAGTGGTTTGCTGCACCCATCAACCCATCATCTACATTAGATATTTCTCCTAATGCTATCCCTCTCCTAGTCCCCCAGCCCCTGACAGGCCCTGGTATATAATATTCCCCTCCCTGTGTCCATGTGTTTTCACTGTTCAACTCCCACTTATGAGTGAGAACATGCAGTGTTTGGTTTTCTGTTCCTGTGTTAGTTTGCTGAGAACGATGTTTTCCAGCTTCATCCATGTCTCTGCAAAGGACGTGAACTTATCCTTTTTTATGGCTGCATAGTATTCCATGGTGTATATGTGTCATATTTTCTTTATCCAGTCTATCACTGATGGGCATTTTGGTTGGTTCCAAGTCTTTGCTATTGTGAACAGTGCTGTAATAAACATATGTGTGAATGCATCTTTATAGTAGAATGATTTGTAACCCTTTGGGTATATACCCAGTAATGGGATTGCTGTACCAAATGGTATTTTTAGTTCTAGATCCTTGAGGAATTGCCACACTGTCTTCCACAATGATTGAACTAATTTACTCCCACCAACAGTATGAAAGCATTCCTATTTCTTCACATCCTCTCCAGTATCTGTTGTTTCCTGACTTTTTAATGATCGCCATTCTAACTGGTGAGAGGTGGTATCTCAATGTGGTTTTGATTTGCACTTGTCTAATGACGAATGATTATGAGCTTTTTTTCATATGTTTTTTGGCCGCATAAATGTCTTCTTTTTGAGAAGTGTCTGTTCATATGCTTCACCCACTTTTTGATGGGGTTGTTTTTTTCTTGTAAATTTGTATCTGTTCCTTGTAGGTTCTGGGTATAAGCCCTTAGTTAGATTGACAGATTGCAAAAATTTTCTCCCATTCTGTAGGTTGCCTGTTTACTCTGATGATAGTTTCTCTTGCTGTGCAGAAGCTCTTTAGTTTAATTAGATCCCATTAATCAATTTTGGCTTTTGTTGTCATTGCTTTTGGTGTTTTAGTCATGAAGTCTTTGCCCATGCCTATGTCCTGAATGGTATTGCCTAAGTTTTCTTCTAGGGTTTTTATGGTTTTAGGTCTTATGTTTAAGTCTTTAATCCATCTTGAGTTAATTTTTGTATGAAGTGTAAGGAAGGGATCCAGTTTCAGTTTTCTGCATATGGCTAGCCAGTTTTCCCAGCACCATTTATTAAATAAGGAATCCTTTCCCCATTGCTTATTTTTGTCAGGTTTGTCAAATATCAGATGGCTGTATATGTGTGGCATTATTTCTGAACCATCTGCTCTGTTCCATTGGTCTATATATCTGTTTTGATACCAGTACCATGCTGTTTTAGTTACTGTAGCCTTGTAGTATAGTTTGAAGTTAGTTAGCGTGATGCCTCCAGCTTTGTTGTTTTTGCTTAGGATTGTCTTGGATATATGGGCTCTTTTTTGGTTCCATATGAACTTTAAAGTAGTTTTTTCCTAATTCTGTGAAGAAAGTCAGTGGTAGCTTGATGGGGATAGGATTGAATCTATAAATTACTTTGGGCAGTACAACCATTTTCACGATATTGATTCTTCCTATCCATGAGCATTTGTTTGTGTCCTCTCTTATTTCCTTCAGCAATGGTTTGTAGTTCTCCTTGAAGAGGTCCTTCACATCCATTGTAAGTTGTATTCCTAGGTATTTTATTCTCTTTGTAGCAATTGCGAATGGGCATTCACTTATGATTTGGCTCTCTGCTTGTCTGTTATTGGTATATAGGAATGCTTGTGATTTTCATACATTGATTTTGTATCCTGAGACTTTGCTGAAGTTGCTTATCAGCTAAAGGAGATTTTGGACTGAGATGATGGGGTTTTCTAAATATACAATCATGTCATCTGCAAACAGGGACAATTTGACTTCCTGTCTTCCTATTTGAATGCCCTTTATTTCTTTCTCTTGCCTGACTGCCCTGGCCAGAACTTCCAATACTATGTTGAATAGGAGTGGTGAGAGAGGGCTTCCTTGTCTTGTGCTGGTTTTCAAAGGGAATGCTTCCAGCTTCTGCCCATTCAGTATGATATTGGCTATGGGTTTGTCATAAATAGCTGTTATTATTTTGAGATATGTTCCATCAATACCTAGTTTATTGAGAGTTTTTAGCATGAAGGGGTATTGAATTTTGTTGAAGACCTTTTCTGCATCTATTGAGATAATCATGTGGTTTTTGTCATTAGTTCTGTTTATGTGATGGCTTACACTTATTGATTTGCGTATGTTGAACCATCCTTGCATCCCAGGGATGAAGATGACTTGATTGTGGTAGATAAGCTTTTTGATGTGCTCCTGGATTTGGTTTGCCAGTATTTTATTGAGGATTTTCGCATCCATGTTCATCAGTGATATTGGCCTGAATTTTTTTTTTTTTTTTGTATATCTGTCAGGTTTTGGTATCAGGATGATGCTGGCCTCATAAAATGAGCTAGGGAGGAGTCCCTCTTTTTCTATTGTTTGGAATACTTTCTGAAGGAATAGTACCAGCTCCTCTTTGTACCTCTGGTAGAATTCAGCTGTGAATCTGTCTGGTCCCCAGCTTTTTTTGGTTGGTAGGCTATTAATTACTGCCTCAATTTCAGAACTTGTTATTGGTCTATTCAGGGATTCAACTTCTTCCTGATTTAGTCTTGGGAGGGTATATGTGTCCAGGAATTTATCTATTTCTTCTAGATTTTCTAGTTTATTTGTATAGAGGTGTTTATAGTATTCTCTGATGGTAGTTTGTATTTCTGTGGGATCAGTGGTGATATCCCCTTTATCATTTTTTATTGTATCTATTTGATTCTTCTCTCTTTTCTTCTCTATTAGTCTGGCTAGCTGTCTATCTAGTCTGTTAATCTTTTAAAAAAACCAGCTCCTAGGTTCCTTGATTTTTTGAAGGGTTTTTCGTGTCTCTATCTCCTTCAGTTATGCTCTGATCTTAGTTATTTCTTGTCTTCTGCTAGCTTTTGAATGTGTTTGCTCTTGCTTCTCTAGTTCTTTTAATTGTGATGCTAGGGTGTCAATTTTAGATCTTTCCTGCTTTCTCTTATGGGCATTTAGTGGTATATATTTCCCTCTAAACACTGTTTTAGCTGTGTCCCAGAGATTCTGGCCCGTTTTGTCTTCATTCTCATTGGTTTCAAAGAACTTCCTTATTTCTGCCTTAATTTCGTTATTTACCCAGTAGTCATTCAGGAGCAGGTTGTTCAGTTTCCATGTATTTGTGCAGTTTTGAGTGAGTTTCTTAATCCTGAGTTCTAATTTGATTGCAGTGTGGTCTGAGAGACTGTTATGATTTCCATTCTTTTGCATCTGCTGAGGAGTTTTTACTTTGAATTATTTGGTGAATTTTAGAATAAGTACAATGTGGTGCTGAGAAGAACGTATATTCTGTTGATTTGGGGTGGAGAGTTCTGTAGATGTCTATTAGGTCTGCTTGGTCCAGAGCTGAGTTCAAGTCCTGAATATACTTGTTAATTTCTGTCTTGTTGATCTGTCTAATTTTGACAGTGGGGTTTTAAAGTCTCCCACTATTATTGTGTGGGAGTCTAAGTCTCTTTGTAGGTCTCTAAGAACTTGCTTTATATATCTGGGTGCTCCTATATTGGGTGCATATATGTTTAGGATAGTTAGCTCTTCTTGTTGCATTTATCTCTTTACCATTATGTGATGCCCTTCTTTGTGTTTTTTGATCTTTGTTGGTTTAAAGCCTGTTTTATCAGAGGCTAGTATTGCAATTCCTGCTTTTTTTTTTTTTGCTTTCCAATTCTTGGTAAATAGTCCTCCATCCCTTAATTTTGAGCCTATGTATGTCTTTGCACGTGAGCTGGGTCTCCTGAATACAGCACGCTGATGGGTCTTGACTTTTTATCCAATTTGCCAGTCTGTGTCTTTTAATTGGGGCATTTAGCCCATTTACATTTAAAATTAATATTGTTATGTGTGAATTTGATCCTGTCATTATGATGCTAGCTGGTTATTTTGCCCATTAGTTGATGCAGTTTCTTCATAGTGTCGATGGTCTTTACAATTTGGTATGTTTTTGCAGTGGCTGGTACTGGTTTTTCCTTTCCATATTTAGTGCTTCCTTCAGAAGCTCTTGTAAAGCAGGCCTGGTGGTGAAAAAATCTCTCAGCATTTGCTTATCTGTAAAATATTTTATTTCTCCTTCACTTATGAAGCTTAGTTTGACTGGTTATGAAATTCTAGGTCGAAAATTCTTTTCTTTAAGCATGTTGAATATTGGCCCCCACTCTTTTCTTGCTTGTAGGGTTTCTGCAGAGAGTTCCACTGTTAGTCTGATGGGCTTCCCTTTGTGGGTATTCCGACCTTTCTGTCTGGCTGCCCTTAACATTTTTTCCTTCATTTCAACCTTGGTGAATCTGACAATTATGTGTCTTGGAGTTGCTCTTCTTGAGGATTATCTTTGTGGTGTTCTCCGTATTTGCTGAATTTCAGTGTTGGTCTGTCTTGCTAGGTTGGGGAAGTTCTCTCGGATAATATCCTGAAGAGCGTTTTCCAACTTGGTTCCATTCTCCTCATTACTTCCAGGTACACCAATCAGATGTAGGTTTGGTCTTTTCACATAGTCTCACATTTCTTGGAGGCTTTGTTTATTCCTTTTCATTCTTTTTTCTCTAATCTTGTCTTCACGCTTTATTTCATTAAGTTGATCTTCAATCTCTGATATCCTTTCTTCCACTTAATCGATTTGGATATTGATACTTGTGTATGCTTCACGAAGTTCTCGTGCTGTGTTTTTCAGCTCCATCAGGTCATTTATGTTCTTCTCTAAACTGGTTATTCTGGTTAGCAATTCCTCTAACCTTTTTTCAAGGTTCTTAGCTTCCTTGTATTGGGTTATAACATGTTCCTTTAACTCAGAGGAGTTTGTTATTACCCATGTTCTGAAGCCTACTTCTGTCACTTCCTCAAACTCATTCTCCATCCACTTTTGTTCCCTTGCTGGCAAGGAGTTGTGATCCTTTGGAGGAGAAGAGGCATTCCTATTTTTGGAATTTTCAGGCTTTTTGTGTTGGTTTTTCCTCATCTTCATGGATTTTCTGCCTTTGGTCTTTGATGTTAGTGGCCTTTGGATGGGGTTTTTGTGTGGATATCTTTTTTGTTGATGTTGATGCTATTCCTTTCTGTTCATTAGTTTTCCTTCTAACAGGCCCCTCTGCTGCAGGTCTGCTGGAGTTCCCTCAAGGTCCATTCTAGACCTTGTTTGCCTGGGTGTCACCAGCAGAGGCTGCAGAACAGCAAACATTGCTGCCTGTTCCTTCCTCTGGAAGCATCGTCCCAGAGGGGTACCTGCTAGATGCCAGCCAGAGCTCTCCTGTATGAGATGTCTGTTGACCCCTGCTGGGAGGTTTCTCCCAGTCAGGAGGCATGGGGGCCAGGGACCCACTTGAGGAGGCAGTCTGTTCCTTAGCAGAGCTTGAATGCTGTGCTGGGAGATCTGCTGCTCTCTTCAGAGCCGGCAGGCAGGAACATTTAAGTCTGCTCTGCCCACAGCCGCCCCTTCCCCCAGGTGCTCTTTCCCAAGGAGATGGGAGCTTTATCTATAAACCCCTGACTGGGGCTGCTGCCTTACTTTCAGAGATGCCTTTCCCAGAGAGGAAGAATCTAGAGAGGCAGTCTAGCTACAGTGGCTTTCTGGTGCTGCCGTGGGCTCCACCCAGTCCGAACTTCCTAGCAGCTTTGTTTACACTGTGAAGGGAAAACCGCCAACTCAAGCCTCAGTAATGGTGGATGCCCCTCCCCCCACCAAACTGAAGCATCCCAGGTCAACTTCAGACTGCTGTGCTGGCAGCAAGAATTTCAAGCCAGTGGATCTTAGCTTGCTGGGCTCTGTGGGGGTGGGATCCACTGAGCTAGACCATTTGGCTCACTGGCTTCAGCCACATTTCCAGGGAAGTGAACAGTTCTGTCTTGCTGGCATTCCAGGTGCCACTGGGATATGGAAAAAAACTCCTGTAGCTAGCTCGGTGTCTACCCAAATGGTGGCCCAGTTTTGTGCTTGAAACCCAGGGTCCTGGTGGTGTAGGCACCCGACGGAATCTCCTGGTCTGTGGATTGCGAAGACTGTGGGAAAAGCGTAGTATCTGGGCCAGAATGCACCGTCTTTCGCAGCACAGTCCCTCACAGCTTCCCTTCGCTAGGGGAGAGAGTTTCCCGATCCCTTGCAGTTACTGGGTGAGGCAACACCCCACCCTACTTTGGCTCCCCCTCTGTGAGCTGCACCCACCGTCTAACCAGTCCCAATGAGCTGGGTACCTCAGCTGGAAATGCAGAAATCACCCTCTTTCTGCATTGATCTCACTGGGAGCTGCAAACCAGAGCGGTCCCTATTTGGCTATCTTGCCAGCCACCAATGACGTTGCCATTTTTTGAGGCCACTATCTCAAAGAGAGTTTGTGGTGGCAAAGGAGCAGAGGATGGAGAACCATACCCCAGCTCTTGAATGCTTCTGTCCAGAACTCACATAGATGACTTTTTTCACATTTCATTGGACAAAGCAAGATATATGGTCATACCTAACGTCCAGGAGGCTGACATGTTTCATCCTCTCCTGTGTCTGGAAGGGGAGGAGACCCAGAAACATTAGCGAGCACTGCTAATGTGGAGAATCACTTAGTGGTAAGGGGAGCCAAACACAATTGAGAATATCCTGGGGAAGGAAGACAGCCTTAAAATACTTCTGGAAAAATGTGTTGTCAGAAGACTTCTTGGCAAAGGCTTAACTTAAATTGGGAAAAGGGCAAATAATGTAGCAAAATCCCAGTGATTCAACTCTGTGATTAAGTGGATAGCATTATCATAGTGGTTCTGAGCCCTGGCTGCACATTAGAATTGTCTAGGTTACTTTAAAAACAAATAAAAAAAACAATGTCACGATTCCAACCTAGTTCAGTTAAATCAGAATGTCCTACGGTTAAGGCCTGAGAGTTCTTATTTTTTAAGTTTCTCCAGTTGATGATTTTTGTGTTCAGAACTACATCAGCTTTTCCCTGTTTGCATATAGATAATTCAGGCATGTCCAGATTCACCCCAAGCCCTCTCAGAGATGATGGTTGACAGGAGGGACATAATCTTACATTTGCAGGCTCCAAAATAATCCAGCTGGAGTTGATGCCCCTTTTTGGTCCCCTCCAATCTGCATTTAGTAGCGAATAGATGACAGGAGCTAGCATAGGTCTGATTGTCAGTGCCACAAACCTATGGAAGATAAGTAGAAGAAAAAGCTGATAGAGCCAAATGCTCACTGGAAGACACTCTGCTCCTTAAAGCTCATATGCTGATAACAGTGCTGTGCCAAAGATGCGGTCAGGTAGGTGAGACTATTAAAATCGTAATTGTTCCATTTGGCATCAAAAAAATCAACTAAACTGTACCAACGGTGATGACAATTTAGCTCTAGATAAGCTCAGTAGAATGAAAACTGCAGATGTTCCAAATATCCCAAATAACCAAATGATAACCTAGGTATCTACCTTTTTTAAGCAAAAATTTCAATGGCAAATATTTTTATTTCAGTCACTAACCTTTTGGAGCCACTTAAAGACTATTTTGCAGAATACTTACTTGATCAAGGGGTTTTGTTGGAGGACAAGTCACTGGATCCTGGCAGACACAGTGAGGTTTTCCCTGTTGGTCTGCCTTACAGATGTGGCCTCTTTTACACTGGAAGCTCATGCAAGAATCTAGCAGAAAAGATTGGGCAGGAAGCATGGACAAAGTTAAATTGAGTATGTAAATACAAATTCACTCAACTAGTTTCATTTTCACTAATGGGGGGAAATTTTGAAGTCCTTGAAATTTGCAAATTTGGAAGTGGGAAGACATTGGAATCCTCTTTAATTGATGTGTTAATGTCAGATGGAACCTTCTATTTTACATGATAATTTTACAGATTATTTTACATGATAATCTAGATTTCCTCTTGCAGCAGTTTGGATTGGAGATGTGCAAAGAACAGACAGCTCTTCTATGCCTGAGACGGTCATAGTCTGAAGTCCTTAGTGCAACGTTGTGCAAGCTGGTCAGAAGTGAAATAAGGCTGAAATTCAAAATGTTTGTGATAGGGGGAGGAATAAGGTCCTTTATCAAGTATGGGATATAAATTCACCAGCAAGTTACAGATTTGAGAATAAATAAGATAGAATTAAGTCTTTTCAGAAGCAAAAGGATTTAAGGAAGAACTCTAGCCCTTTCACTAATATCTCAACAGGGCTTCCAGTTTGCAAACACATTTACCCATAGTTGTATATCAAGTATGCACAAGAAAATGTCAACAATTTATGGGAGCATTTCCTTGGGGAGGACTGGGGAGAGAAAAAATTCTGTGCAGCATTCACAAAGGATGGAGGGGCAAGCCCAAAGTGGCAGATTCCATTTCTTCCTTGATACAGTCACAAACAGCTTGCTTCATGCATACTTACCCACACCATGCACCCTCATGTTGCCTTCACTTGACGTTTCCTCCTCATTTGATGAGTTCTCTGCTTTCTTGGCCTTTAGAATAACAAGAGCAAAAGTTAAAATCTACTAAGAGGAGAGCCATTACTTAATTTATATTTCCACTGTGCATACTTTCACAGAGTATTTTTCATGCTCAAATCATTTCAAATCTCAGAAAGGGAAACCAGGCTGGGTGTGGTGGCTCACGTGTGTAATCCCAGCACTTTGGGAGGCCAGGGTGGGAGGATCACTTGAGCCCAGGAGTTTAAGACCAACCTGGGCAACATAGGGAAACTCCATCTTTACCCTAAAAAAAAAAAAAAAAAATTTAGCTGGGCATGATGGTGCATGCCTGTGGTCCCGGTTACTCAGGAGGCTAAGGTGGGAGGACTGCTAGAGCCCAGGAGGTTGAGGTTGCAGTAAGCTGTGATTGCATCACTGCACTCCAGCCTAGGAGACAGAGCAAGACTCCATCTCTAAAAACAAAACAAAACAGAAAAAAAAGAAGAAATGGAGCCTGTAATCCCAGCACTTTGGGAGGCTGAGGTGGGTGGATCACCTGAGGTCAGGAATTTGAGACCAGCCTGACCAACAAGGTGAAACCCTGTCTCTACTAAAAATACAAAAATTAGCTAGGCATGGTGGCAGGCGCCTATAGTCCCACCTACTTGAGTGGCTGAGACAGGAGAATTGCTTGAACCTGGGAGGCAGAGGTTGCAGTGAGCCGAGATTGCGCCACTGCACTCCAGCCTGGGTGAAGGAGTGAGACTCCGTCTCAAAAAAAAAAAAAAAAAGAAAAGAAAAAAGAAAGGGAAATCAGTCACAACTGTGGAGGTAGACAGTAACCCTTGGAGAACAGGACCCATTTCTATCTTTATCAATGAGATTTAGTGCGTTATCTCTGGGGATTACTCAATAAGACTTGGAGTCTCTTCTTTGGATTTGAGAAAACACTAGAAATGTAGTATTATCTTGTGATTTTGTAGTTAATCCAGAGTTACATTGGAAATCTCTCTGAATTTGTTGGTAAAGCTTTCATACCAGGCTTTTAAGGTATAAGAAAACTTCTACGTTAGAGTGGCAGCAGAGTTCTCAGTAACTGAGGTTACCATTGACCTTGTGTACCAAAATCTGTGCCAAGTCCTGCTGGTGGGTGGCTGCCAGGATTTTGAATGAAAGCTCCAAATATGCTTCCTCCCTGCCCCGATCCTGCTGTAGTTTCCAGATTATCATTTTGGTATGTGTTTGCTTAATAAAGTAGGACCTTAATCTTTATAACTAATTCAACAAACATTGTTGGCTCTTTTGTTATGTCAGAGACATTTTGTTGGACACTGGTGATTCAATTCGAAAACAATATGGCATCTGCTTTCAAGGCATTAGAGCAGCAGTTGCCAGTATCTCCTATCCTTCAGATCTGTCATAATTTATCATTCCAGCTAGTTCCAGGGACTTTCAATGGCCAATATCTGCATTTCCGTGCCTGAAAAATCATGGAAATTGACCTGGCTCACTCAAGGGACAGGCTGGAAATGCTGGGAAATTAATACCCCTCTAGCAATCCTCAGCCAAAAGAAGTACCCTAGCTCCTTCAGTCGCCAAATGGAATAATTCTGAGAAAATGTCTTTACATGGCTTGAATGATGTTCCTTTTATTAGCTTCCTTTCCTTCTTGTGTTACTTCTGCACTCCTCTTTGTTCCCTGTGCTTCTTAAATAAACAACACTCAAATCCAAGATCTGCATCTACGGGAACTCAAATAAAACAGGCATTCTCAGCCTAATGATAAAGATAGACCTAAAAAGAAATAACTGTAATATATTTTAGTAATGTACTAGTAGACATCCATACATGACACTGTGAGAGCACAGAGAAAGGTCATGACTGTTTATTGATAATGCTGGCTTTATTGGACAAGGACCATTTAAAATAATTTTACCTCTTGGTGCTCTCCAGGCTCACTGGTACCTATATTTTCATTTTCATGTACTTTTTCTCTTTGCTCCTCAATTTTGAGGTGATAGGCAATGGATTGAGCTCTCTCGGCCTCCAGAAAGGCCTGGCTTGGGATGAAGTAGTCATCACTTGCACTGTGCCTGGGGCCATCAGTGCCGCCATCATCGCCATCATCATTGCCATCATCATCAACTCCATGATTTCTGGGCGTGATATTACCATCATCAGTAGGTTCCATGAGCAGAGCCTCAGAAACAGTCTTTTCATCTGTCTCTTTGTGGTTGCTGATAGCTTCCAGGCCAGTTTTACCCTCTTGACTCTGCCATTCAGTTTCTTGAATGTGCTTATTGACGTTCGATGCATTTTCCTCTTCCATTTCTGCATTGGAGTTATCTTCTTGTTCTTGGTTACCCTGATCAAATTCATCCTCCTGCATCTTGCTTACTTGAGTTGGTTGATCAGACTCTTCCAAAATATCATCAGATTGGGTATTGTCTTCCTCCTGCTTGCTGTTAGCATGCTCCCTGGGCAATTCTGTCTTTCTTTCTTGGTTATCATTGTGGGTACCAACTTCACCTGGCCCTTTTTCTTCTTCCTCTTCTCCATTGGAAATATTTGGATCCTGCTCTTGGTTTCCTTGATCCCTTAGGCCTTGGCTATGTTTACTGCTCCTGTTCAACTGATGATGTGAATAATTTCTAGGTTGTTCTTGGTTTTCCTCTCTCTTTGTGATACTTTCTTGTTGGTTAGAATCTGTGAAGGAACTAACACCAGGAGCCAAAAAATCAGTGTTCTCTGAGAGTTTTTTCTCCTGAGGCTCACTCATATCTTCTTTTATGTCCAATGTACCTTCAGTTGGTGCATACTCCAAATTCACACTTAAGTCACCATCACTGTCCTCTTGATCCTTCAATCCCAGCTCTTGGCTAGAACTCTTGCCCTGTTCTGCTGACTGTTCATGGCTTTCCTCTTTTGACTTTAGTACTGATGATTTTTCAGCCTTAAAAGAAAAAAAAGTTCGTTCTTCAAACAAATGATAATGTAACCATATTTATGCCTAAGGTAACATTTAATATTCATTATTCTTTTTCTTCACACACTATCATGTAAACATGTTTATAATATTCCTCACACTCTGTAGCCACAGGTTTAAACTGAATTTGGATTTTATAAAATGAAACAAGTATACAGCAGCTCAGCCCAAGTAGTAAAACTCATTAATCCTCATCATTCTTCTAGTGATTGGAGGCAGTTGAGGTGATCATCATGTTTTAAAAAAATTAAACTGAGACATAAATAACATAATCTCTTTTACCATGCTTTGAAACTAAGACCTTTGGAGAATTAAAAAATTGTATTAATATAAATGATGTTACTTTTACCTTACGTTGGGAATCGTCTTCTGTGGATACTGCTGTTTCTTTTTCATTTTCTTCGTCTTCAGCCCTTAAACTGGGGATTGCAGTGTCGTCGGGTGCTACCGTTTCAGCAGTTGGTTTTGAATGATCAGATAATAATCTTCCATTTGTCTGAAAAAATTAAAAACTGGTTTTTTTTATTCATGTCTGGATGCTAATTTACAAATTTGCTAGTTACTCTTGTTGTCATCATTATTAGTAGCAATATACTTCATTTATACCAACAATTTAAAAATATTCTCTAGAGTTTTTGAGGATATAAGCAAATGCCTAGAACAGAATGTTAAGTGGAAGCAGAATCTCAATTGTGTTTAAGAAAAAGTTATTTATGCAGAGACTGGGTGAAAATAAAACAAAATGCATTTAAATAATGGTAACTTTGAGTTTTGAAATTATTTTCTGTGTTTTTTAAACTTTTGCAAAGCATTTGTACTTTACAATTTTGGAAAGTGTTGTTTAGCAGAAAGTTGAAGTCAAATAAAATTAACCATAGGATATAGTATTGTACATTTGCCTAATTTAAGTACCCACTGATAATTAGCAGAAAAGTTTATAAACTTTTTATCAATATTTATTTGATTTCTTAACGCCATTGGCCTTAACGTTGGTCAGGAAATCTTAATGGGGCTGGGCATGGTGGCTCACGCCTGTAATCCCAGGTCTTTGGGATGCCGAGGTGGGTGGATCACCTGAGGTCAAGGGCAGGAGTTCAAGACCAGCCTGGATAACATGGTGAAACCCCGTCTCTACTAAAAATACAAAAAATTAGCTGGGTGTGGTGGTGGGTGCCTGTAATCGCAGCTACTCGGGAGGCTGAGGCAGGAGAATCACTTGAACCCTGGAGGCGGAGGTTGCAGTGAGCTGAGATTGTGCCATTGCACTCCAGCCTGGTCAACAAGAGTGAAACTCCATCTCAAAAACAAAAAAAAATTAGAATTAATTCAGACTGTGTGAGACAGGGCACTAAGCCTAAGTAGAAAAGGGCATGTCTGGAGTATTAATTTCTATTAGAGGGATGGTCCTATTTCTAGCAAGATTGGAGACTTGGATAAAGAACTGGGCAGTGATGCATGATGGGGAAGTTGAACAACTGAACTTGGAGGTAAGAGGCCTCCATTCAAGTCTTGCCTCTGCTATTTACTTTCTATCTGTGGTTTGACAGGTCGTTAATATTTTTTATTAATTAAAAAACATTAATAAAATTAATTCATTATATTAACTTTTTAATTAATTAACTCCAGCCTCTTCCCCAGGGTGGAGTTCAGTGATGAAGTCTCGGCTCACTGCAACCTCTGCCTCCCAGGCTCAAGCCACCCTTCCACTTCAGCCTCCCCAGTAACTGGGACTATAGGCACCACCATGCCTGGGTAATTTTTGTATTTTTTGTAGAGACGGAGTTTCACCATGTTGCCCAGTCTGGCCTCGAACTTCTGAACTCAAGCAATCTTCCTGTCTTGGCCTCCCAAAGTGCTGGGATTACAGGTGTGAGCCACCATGACCGGCCAAGGTCATTAATTTCTACCCTGCCATCTCTCAAGGTGGCAAGAAATATCAAGTGAGCAGAAATATCAAAATAAGATTATGTATAAAAAATATGTTATAAATTTTAAGGAGTTGCCCAACTGAAAATTACTATTTCTAGTACTAATGTCACACTGTGTCAATAATATAAACTGCCCAGTATCTGAGGCAGATATTCACCATGGATCTTTATTAGAGAGATACTCTGGACACTCAGATGGCCTATCCAGGTGTAAGTATGAAACTGAGATTCTATTTGGATTAACTTATTTTTATTCCATTAGCAGGTCCTGTAGTGCTGACTGTGTAATAGTCATGGAGTACAGGATTTATTTTTTATTTTTAAATTTTTTTTTGAGACAGAGTCTCACTCTGTTGCCCAGGCTGAAGTACAGTGGTGATCTTGGCTCATTGTAACCTCCAGCTGCTGGGTTCAAGCAATTCTCATGCCTCAGCCTCCTGAGTAGCTGGGATTGCAGGTGCCTGCCACCATGCCCTGCTAATTTTTGTATTTATTTATTTTTTTAGTAGAGACAGGATTTCACCATGTTGGCCAGGCTGGTCTCGAACTCCTGGCCTCAAGTGATCTGCCCACCTCAGCCTCCCAAAGTGCTGGGATTACAGATGTGAGCCACGGCTTCTGGCCAAAGTACAGGATTCATATTAGGTTTGGTTTGCTCCTTTGCTTCTTATCTCCTTTTCACCTAAGATGGGTAATGAATTTGAAAAAGTTTATAAAGAAGCCTTAAAGAAGGGGGAAAAGGAGAAAGAATGGTGGCCACTTTGGTAAGCTGCCAGCAGGGGGCATCATAGAAGGCAATGGATGGGGGAGATTTTAGGCTTATTAGTGGAGAACTGGTCACTCTCTCTCCCCCTCCATCCGCCTACTGCCCAAGCACACAAAAAATGGCAGCTCTTTTACTTTCAGAAATATTCTGCAATTGAAATTATGTTTTATCATTATGGGCATATTTCTATTTATTTAACTCTGGAAATCTATTTGGAATCTCCCAACTACACAGAATCCATTTACATCTGGAGAATTCAGGCAGGCAGGGAAAATGATACAAATTTTTAATAGGTCATTTCTATGAGAAGATACTTAGCTTTCTAGCAGTTTGGCTAGGTTTACATGATATCAAATTGTCCCAGAAAGGAAACATCTGGAATGTGTCTAAATGCAAGTGTGTCATTCAAACATTTGGTTCAAACACTTTTTTTGTTTTTTGAGGCAGTCTTGCTCTGTCACCCAGGCTGGAGTGCTGTGTGCGATCTTGGCTCACTGCAGCCTCGACTACCCTGGCTTAAGGGATCCTCCCTCCTGTGCCTCCCAAGTAGCTGGGACTACAGGCACATGCCATGGCAGCTGGCTAATTTTTTATTTATTTTTTTGTAGAGACGTGGCCTCAGTATGTTACCCAGGCCGGTCTTGAACTCTTGGGCTCGAGCGATCCTCTGGCCTTGACCTCCCAAAGTGCTGGAATTATAGGTAGGAGCCACTGTGCTTGGCCCAAAGACACTTTTTAATGTTTATTTACATAACAGCAACAGCCACAAGGACAAAGCACATTTTCAGGAGAAAACAACGGTTTTGTGGGAACTCCTTTCAGTGTTCAACATTAACTTGCCCCGCTTTTGTAATTTCAGGGTGTAATGTATAATTTCAGCTAGAGTAGCTCCATACTACTTAAGCATGATTCCTGATGGTGGGCATAAACTCTGTCTTCCAAGAACAGCTTGATCTGGGTGCCATGGAGTTTGTTTTTGCTGACACATTTGTCAACCAGAAGCTAGCTAACAACTTACCCAAAAAGCAAGGACAGAATTTTAGACCTAGAGAAGAAGGGAGGAAAGGGACAATTGAGAAATTGTTTTGTCTCTTTAAAGGAGGCTGATTCCTCCATTTGGTGAAAAAGAAAAAAAAAATATGGCACGAATCCTTTGGTTTAATGAAGGATTACATGAATCATTTGCGGAACATCTCCAGTGGTCATTCATGCTATGGTTTCATTTGTTTTTTAACTTTCAGTTTGTTTTGAGGCCACTGACACGGTTTCAAATGATCTGATTTGTGTATAGCTGCTTTATTGCTGTGCAAATGGGGCCAATATATCTGACCATGAAGAAGAGAATATTCTAGTCCTGCCTACTTTCAGCATACTTGCTTGGACAGCCTCCCAAGGATGAATTAGGAGCTGATTTATGATTACCATATCGTTTCCTGCCTAAACCATTGATTTCTGTTTTCATTATAGACTCTCAAAATTTCTCAGCCAGCATCTATTTGATCTTGCAGAAAATGCTGCTGGAGACCGTGGATATGCACCCTAAGTATTTTTTTTTTTTCAGACGGAGTCTCACTCTGTTGCCCAGGCTGGAGTGCAGTGGAGTGATCTCAGCTCACTGCAGTCTCTGCTTCCTAGGTTCAATTGATTCTCCTTGCCTCAGCCTCCCGAGTAGCTGGGATTACAGGTGCCCGCCACCATGCCCGGCTAATTTTTGTATTTTTTAGTAGAGACGGGGTTTTGCCATGTTGGCCAGGCTGGTCTTGAGCTCCTGACCTCAGGTGATCCGCCCATCTCAGCCTCCCGAAGTGCTGGGATTACAGGCGTGAGCCACCGCACCTGGCCTAAAATCTTGGGTTTATAATAACAATGTGATGAGCTTCCCTGGGAGAATTTATTTCTTCCTGTCTCTTGTGTATTTGGGCTGATTCTATGGCTAATAAACTGATAGCCCAAACTTTCTGGGGCATATTTATTGTGTCCTGTAGAACCTGATAGTTCTAAAATTTTTTTAAAGTACCTTATCTTGAGTTTTCCAGTTATTTGTTTGTTACTTGGGCAATAAAGAATATAATTAAAATAAAAAGAGATTTCAAACCATTATATAAGAACATTTTCTTTTAAATGGAGGATTTCTACATTAAATGTCAGGAGAAAAAGATGTAATAACAGAAGAAAGGAAATTTACCGGGATTGCAGCTGCAGTTCCCAAGAGACATAGGAAAAAAAGCCCAGTCTTCATGCTTTCCAGATCTGTGAACCAAGAAGATAATTATCAGTGGCAGGGAAAAGTTTCCTCATGAAAAACTGAAAGATAGTCTTAGCAAATACTGAGCTTGATATTGTCCTTGGCATATAAAAGTGATTTCTATCTTTGTGGATTAATATGTCTGAAAAGACAGATTGATGGCAGTTCTTACTCAATTGTGTACCTGTGAAAATTGCTCCCTGATTTTTTGGTCCGGCCATGTTCGGCAGAACCTATCTCTGTTTATGACAGTACTTCTTCGAGTAAAGACTCTGTGCAGATCTCAGGTCTTAAGATTCATGAGTATTCATAATGAAAAAAAAAAGTCATGAAATGAAGTAACGTGGTATGTCAAGGTTGAGTAAAAACACGCTGCCTGTTTAGTGGTAAAGAAACATATTCATTCAGTGAAGATTTTTAGTCATGCAGCACTGCACTGCCACAGAGTAATAGACCTAGAGGGTATTAATGTTCATCTGATTTAGAGGTCTTTACTGGCAATCTGTGAGTTGGGGGTGGCCTGCAGATAGGTTTGGTTTGGTAGGCACTGTGCATTTTAAAACAGTATTTTAAATTCCAGAGGTTTCATGTCGAAATCCAAATTTCCAGTTTCTCTTGAACCATCTGACCTCTTAGCAACAACAGCTCTTCATGACAGCAGTTGGCTGCATCTGAGTTGAGACTGTCCTCTGTAAGGGATGCTGGCGTTTGTGCTTGATCTGTCTCACTTTTGGTATTTGCCTTTCATTTGAGTTTAGTTAGTTCCGAACGAACTCTTTAAGTTTAGAAATGAGACAAGTGAGGCTCAGAGAGGTTAAGTAAGTTGTCTCCAGATGAACTCTGGGTGTAAGGCTTTTCCCACACACCAGTTATATTATTGTGGTTCTTGAAAGTAGTGGGCAGCCTACATTTTTTTGCAGGATATCCCTAAGTCTGGTAGTCTGACCTGTAACTGGGATTAGGGCTACAGCTTTTAGTATTTAATAGAGGTTTTATGGATCGCCCAGAAATACTAGATGACTCCTTTAAATTATTTTTTGCAAACATAAACACATTCACAGAGTTTTAAATAAGACTTTGAGGTTTATAAAGAAACTGAGCAGTTTCTTCTGCTACTTATTCCAATATTTCTAAATAATGTGCTTAAATGGATATTTTAAAATATATTAAATATTACTCTAGGGATTTAATATTGCAACAACTATCACTTCACACACACGTACGCGCGCACGCACATACGCGCGCGCACACACACTTCTCTTCCTCCTTTCTCTTCCTAAAATAATTTTATCGTAATTCTTGTTTAAATTTTTATTTAACATTCATGACAATGTAAATATTCTTCACAGCTGAACCAAGTAGTCATTTCATGTGTTGAACCACACTGACATTTATTTTCTTGAACGATATTTTGGTTTTGTTTTGATTTAAAAATTGCCTTCCTTTTAAAGCTTTTTACGTACTTTTTTGTGCACCCATCACTTATTCTTCCTGAATTTTCCAACAAAATTTAAAATTTCCTCTTAATATGGTAACAACAATAACAACAACAGAGCTACATCAACAACCCCCTAAGGAAATCCCTCGTGTCCATTTCGCCCCTTGGAAGTGGCACTCCCAGAGCCTCGGAGTTCTTGCTTCCTTTGGACTGGTGTATCCCCGGCTGCTGGGCAGCTTTTCTCCTGGGGTCCATACCTGGGGTCACCACACCCTGGTAACCCCCTTTGTCTTTTTTCTTCTGTTTGATTTCTTGCTTCCTAAGTCCCATATATTTTTCTTTCTTAGTTTTCTCCCTCATTTTGATGAAGCACATACTTCATCAGTTTCTTGAGAAACCACACACAGGAGACAGAATTTTTAAGGTATTGCATATTAGAAAAATATCTGTATTTTACCCTTTACTTGATACATAGTTTGAATAGATATAGAATTCTAGATTGGAATTTTTTTTCTCAGAATTTTTTTTAAAACATTGGTCTATTTTCTTATAATTTCCAGTGTTGCTAGTAAGAACTCTGATGTGAGTTTTTCCCCAATGTTTTTATGAACACAGTATTTTTTTCTTCTTTATGGATGCTTTTATGTTTTTACATTTGGCCCTAGTCTTCTGAAATATTACCATCTCTGCCTTAGTTTGGATACTTTTACATTTACTTTAGGAACTCATTAGGCCCTTTGAATTTGGAAATTTATATATTTCAGTTCTGGTGAGCATTTTATGTGTTAGTTCCTTAATGATTTTTGCCCTTCTATTTTTTGTCTTTTCTTTCTAGAATTTATATTAGTTAAATATCAGAATTCTGGGGTTGATTCTCCGATTTGCTAATCATTTTTGCTCTTCTCTTCAATAGTGTGTCTATCATTCTGGGAAACTTTCTCAATTTTACCTTACATCTCTCCTATTGATTTTTTTTTTTTTTTCCTAGAGATAGGGTTTCACCATGATACCTAGGCTGGTATCAAACTCCTGAGCTCAAAGTGATCTGCCCGCCTCAGCCCCCTAAAGTGCTAGGATTACAGGGATGAGCCACTGTGCCTGGCCTGTCTTATTGATTAAAAAAAATTATACTCTTATACTTCATTTTCTTTTTTAATTTTATTTTTAAATTGACAAATAACAATTATACATATTCATGGGGTACATAGTGATGCTTCACTACATATAATGTATAGTGATCAGATAAGGATAATTTGCATATCCATCACCTCAAACAGTTATTATTTCTTTGTATTGGGAACAGTGTCTTCTTTCTAGCTATTTGAAATATATAATATCCTACAGTGGTATAGGGCACTAGAACTTATTCTTCCTATTAGCTATAGTTTTATGTCCTTTAACAAATAGCTCCCTATTCCTTTCTTCTCCTCACCCTTCCCAGCCTCAAGTATCCTCTGTTCTACTTCTTATTTCTATGAGATCAACTTTTTCGCTTCCATATGAGTGAGAATATGCTTATATACTGTTAATTTTTTATTTCCTGAAGGCTTCTTTTTAATATTGTCCTGTTCTTTATTAGTGTGACATATATTCTTGTCTCCTTGAGGATATTAATCAAATATTTTGAAAATTTCCTCTGCACCCTGCATTTTCTGTTTCCTTCTTGTTCCTTTTTTTCCCTAGTTAGTTTGTTTTGATCTTTGTTTTTCATGTTGAAAGCTTTTCTCTAATGTCTGATGTATTTGGCTGTCCATTAATACTTCGCAGTGAGTCACTAGAAAGCCAATTAGAACTTTATGGACAGGGCTTGCAGGGCTTCCAAAGAATAGTTCCATGGAGCATTGGAGGGCTTCCAAGGAGCAGTAACCCGACAGTCTTGATGGGGCACCCCAAATGTCATTGACAGATATTATAGGGAGATTTTCTTTTCTCTAGAGGAGAAATTCATACCTCTTACCTTGAGAAGCAAATATAAACCTGGTTGCTAGCATTCTGTGAAATCAGTGAAGAGACTGGAGTTCTCTCAGTGCACACACTGATTTTTCACTTAGTCCCTAGGTTTCTGTATGGCTCCACCTCCCACCTGACATTGTGCTTATTCCGAGTGCAGAGCCAGAGAATAAGCTTTTTCCTGTTTGTGTTGAAACATGGAAGTCCCCTGGCTGTGCAGGCAGGAGGAAGGATCTTGAATCTAAGAGTTAATCTGATAGGCTTTCAACCAATACTCCAGATTTCAGCCTCTATCCTCACCCTGCCTTCCAAATCACCTGGTGCCTCCAATTCTGGAAACTTGCATGGGTTCTTCAGTGTGAATGGCTTCCTTCTTTGTCTATGGCATCCTTCTCTGCAGACTCTTAGGTTTAAGCTTTCCCTGTTCTAAGTCAGTCTTCCATCTTCTAAAGATGTGTTGACACTTGTCTTCTTTGTCTCCTCTTCTTTTATCTCAGTCACTGTGAGTCTATATTATTACTATTCTTTTCCTATCATTATTCTGGAATTTTAGCAGGGAGTGGCAACATATGTATATATTTCATCTCCATTTAACAACAGATGACTTCCATTTCATATTTTCTTCATATTTTCCTCCATCATTATCATCATCATTTTTAGTGTGACACATAGGAATTCCTATGGGTCTTTGTGGGTCTTTGGTTCTAACTCAGCAAATGAAGTTTTTTTTTTTCCTTTTTTTTTTTTTTATACAGAGTCTTGCTCTGTTGCCCAGGCTGGAGTGCAATGGCGCAATCTTGGTTCACTATAACCTCTGCCTCCTAGGCTCAAGTGATTCTCATGCCTCAGCCTCCCAAGTAGCTGGAATAACAGACATGTGCCACCATGCCTAGCTAATTTTTGTATTTTTAGTAGAGACAGGGGTTTCGCCATGTTGCCCAGGCTGGTCTCGAACTCCTGGCCTCAAGTGGTCCACCTGCCTCGGCCTCTCAAAGTAGCAGCAAATGAAGTTTTTATTGAAGAAAACAGGGCTATAGCATAGACTTCCTCATCATGTTGGGAACAAGAACACATTTTTAC
Source organism: Pan troglodytes (assembly GCF_028858775.2). Classification (NCBI taxonomy): domain Eukaryota; kingdom Metazoa; phylum Chordata; class Mammalia; order Primates; family Hominidae; genus Pan; species Pan troglodytes. Next base: position 88,876,667 of record NC_072401.2, read on the forward strand.
CTATCTCACTATTCAAATCCAGGTGGTCCAGGGTTGGCCACCTGGACCAGGGAACAGTGAGTTGGAAGAATGGAGAGTAAAGCTGCACATAGAAAGGGATTTGGTATTGTGTGTGTGTGTGTGTGTGTGTGTGTCTGTGTGTGTGTGTGTGGTGGGGTGGGGGTGGGAGGGTTGAATCAGGGGTGTGGGGAGAAACTTAAATCATTTATAACCTTACTAGTCTGGACTAATCAATTCCCAGTTTTAATGAAAATGACATGTACTTGGAGACTCAAGTATAATTCTTCTAAGTGATCCTTCTGAAAATGACTACATATAACAAGGAGAAATTTAGAATATTAACAATGGAATGGGTGTTTATTTAGAACGGGTAATGGCATATAAAATATACTTGACATTTCTATTGCCATAGTGCTTTGGGTTTACCAAATAAATTTACAAATGGGATATTACCTTATTTGATCTTCACAACAACCCCAGGATGTGGCAGATGAAGAACAGGCCTAGAAAGCCTACAGTGTGACATGCTGGAGATCACTGAGCTCTGTAGAAGGGGAGCTGGGATTGAAGCTAGATTTCCTGGCTCCTACTCCAGCTTTTTTCTAGCTATTTTGCAAATTCTCCATTTTATCTCTTACACAAAGGTGTAAGGAAGGGGGACAAAAACTTTAAAAATCCCAAAACAAACAAAAAAACCACCACTGTGACAAATTGAGATTTCACTTTGAGTTTGAGTTTTTAAACAAAAAGTTCCAAACATTTTAAGGAGTAAGATGGTACGTACTTGGCAAAATGCACTTCTTTGTGTTGAAGGAAAAGGCTTATCTTAGAAGGTTGGTTGGATTACTTGATACTGAAAGTTTCTTTCAGTAAAACATCTTATGGCAAAACAAGGCAAAAAGCATAGGAATTCAATTTTCCATGAAAGAAAAATGTATTTAAGTAAAAACATGGAGCAACCTCCCCCCGCTGCCCCAAAACTCTAATACATTGAAAAACACCTTACAACAAGAAAAGCATTAAACTGTCAAGAGAGCTGGATTCTGGCTCTAGCAGTGTCCCTGACTGCCAGGAGACCTTGGGAAAGTCACTTGCCCTTTCTTAGATACAGTTTTCTCAAGTGATGAACAATGAAGAGTGAGACCTAGATGATCCTCTAACCCTAATATTTTAGGATTCTAAAATTGAAAATAATTCCATTAATTGTGTGAACCCTAAATTGCTGCTATCTTTTCCCCTTAAACTACTAAACCCACTAAAATATATTCCATGATTTTTATTGTATTAAAATAAAATATTTTACATATAGTAATTCATGCTTAAAGTAAATATGTGGACTCTATTAGCGATGATAATTTAAAACATTCTATCCTCTTAGTGAATGCTAATTGTAAAGAATCATTGAAAAACGCAGTTTCTTTCCTCTACATTTTAAATTCAATGTTTACTTATTTATTCATTTATTCCACAAATATTTATTAGAGTTATGGAACTATAGTCACTTATATTTTATTTTATTTATTTTTATTTTTGAGACAGGGTCTTGCTCTGTTGCTCAGGCTGGAGTGTAATTGCAATCATAGCTTACTGCAGCCTCCAGTTCCTGGGCTCAGGTGATCCTCCTGCCTCAGACTCTCAAGTAGCTGGGGATATAGGTGCAAACTATTATGCTCGGCTAATTGTTTTTTTTTTTTTTTTGTAGAGATGGGGTCTTTCCATGTTGCCCAGGCTGGTCTCAAACTTCTGGCTTCAAGCATTCCTCCTACCTCAGCCTCCTAAAGTACTGGGATTACAGGGATGAGCCACTGTGCCTAGCCTTATATTTTAGATCAGTATGTTATTACTATTCTACTGGTTTTGAAAACTATAGAAATACAAAATAGTATGGTTTAGTGCAGGGTTTCTTTATCTTGGCACTGTTAACATTTTGGCTTGATGATTCTTTGTTGTGGGGGGCTCAGTCTCACAAGACATCTTCCCTTTCCCAGATACCAGTCACAAGATCAGGCCTCCAGAACTTCTGGCTGACTGGTTTCAAGTTGGGCTTCCATGACTCCCTCTTGGGGTTTGATTAATTTGCTAGAGTGCATCACAGAACTCAGGGAAACACCTATTTAGATTTACTGGTTTATAATAAAGGATATTACAAAAGATACAAGTGAAGAGATGCAAAGGGTGAGGTATGGGGGAAGGGGCACAGAGCTGCCAAGCCCTCCCCAGAACACACCCTCTAGGAACCTCCACAGGTTCAGTTATCTTGTAATTTCTTCAAACCTCGTCCCCTTGGGCCTTTTATGGAGACTTCATGAAAGGATAGGCACCATTGACAACCACATAGAAATGTGTTTAGACAAAAAGGGTATGCTTTAGTACTCAAAGGCTGAGTGGGGAAACCCGGTAAGGCCCATCTGTTCAGATTCTCTCTGGCCTCTTTTTTTTTCCTTTGAGGTGGGTCTCACTCTGACTGTGAGGCTGGAGTGCAGTGGCGTGATTTTGACCTCCTGGGCCCAAGCATGCTCCCACCTCAACCTTCCAAGTAGTTGAGGTTACAGGTGATTGCCACCACACTTGGGTAATTAATTTCTTTTTTTCTGTAGAGACAGGATCTTCCTATGTTGCCCAGGCTGGTCTTGAACTCCTGGGCTCAAACGATTGTCCCATCTTGGCCTCCAAAAGTGCTGAGATTACAGACATGGATCACTGTGCTGGGCCTCTTCTTGGCCTCTCCATGCAACATTCCTTCCTCCAGAATATGGGGCAGAACCCCTTCTGAAATGGGGCTCTTATGACCTACAATCACACAAGGTAGGTAAAGGCAGGGGAAGATTAGAGTCCTGCCTTGGGAAGAAAAAGTAGCAGGTAAAAAAATAGAAGATTAGAGAGAGAGAAATCCTGTTATTCTGAGGTCCGCTTATGAGGCCTAAAATGTGCCAACATTATAACATTATAAAAAGGTCTATGGGAATTATGAGACAGGAACCGTGGATGAAACATATACGTGTGTGTGTGTGTGTGTATAGATACATATATGTATGTAATGTAGATATGTATATAGATAAATATATACATATATAGATACATGTATATAAGTATATATATATAGTATACATATGTGTATATACTATGTATGTGCACCTGGAGATAGTGTCAGATCCCACAGGTTGAGGGCTAAATGTATACTATATGTGTATATATGTAATCTATATACTTATATACATGTATCTATATATGTATTATATACACGTATCTATATATGTATATACTAATAATGTATCTATAAATTTATAATATATTTATATAAAATCATATAGTGTAATGTGATGATTATGTACATAATGCAATGGAAAGAGAGATAGGAAGCATTTTTAAATTAGGTAGTTGATAATAGCTAACTTTACTACATCCAAAGTACTTAAGTTCTAGGCACTATTCTAAGAGCTTTGCACACACATATTCTTTAAACCTTCTGAACAGTTCTATCAGGTAAGCACATTATTGTAATCATTTCACTAGTAAGGAAACTCGGGCATAAAGATTAAGTAACTTGTTCAGGGTTACACAGCTAGGAAGTGGCACAGCAGATATTTAACACTTCTGTTTGATATCAGGTCTGTGTTCTTAACTACAGTGTTCTTAACTACTGTATAGAGATGACCTCCAGAGAAGGTAATTCTTGATCTGAGGTTTGAAAACTAATAAACAGTAGTTAGCTGTATGGAGGATGTTCTCACACAGCTAGATGTACTCTAGAGGGTGGCAGGCAGCAGCATGGGGTGAAGTTGCAGAAGCATCGAGTCTCTAGGATGTTAATATTTGGGTCTCTAGGCTGTCAATAGGGGAAGTGGGCTGGGGTAGAGAAGGCTCAAAAGTAAGCAGACAGCCATATTGTAAAGGTCATAGTGCATTAAACAAGGAATTAAAAATTCCAGCCATAGAGCTATAGGGACCCAAAGAATTATTGTAAGTATCTGTGTGTGCACGCATGTGTGTATGTGTGTGTGCACACATGTGTGGACAGGGGTGATGATATAACCAGATTTGTATGTGTGACAGCTGTGTGGAGGACAGACCAGTAGCATGACCTGTGAGAGACAATTGTAACATCAAGGTGAGGTGGTCAGAGCCTTACATTTGGGCTGTGGTCTTAGGAGTGGAGAAAAGAGGGATAGATCCAACCTGTACTGGTTTGTGAGAGCTGTTTGTTACATTTCAAGACTTTTTTGAGTTGGTTGTTAAAGCCATCAATTAAAAATTAAATTACATACATGTATAATTTAATTATGTTAAAAGCAAAGAAAATAAATAGTAAAAACTCATCACTTCATAATTATTTTACTATTATCTACTCTTTTGAGGTTATTTACATCTATTATATCTGTTGGTGGAAATACTGTATAATATGTGTTCCGCATATCTCTTCCCAATTCTGTTCAGTGGCGTCATGTTGGTAGCTTAAAATTGATAGCAACAGGAGGCAGAGAAACTGTAGACATACAGGGGCGGGTCCCTGGCAAAATCCCACCTTCAAGCCGAAAAGCCTGAAACCCACAGCCCAAAGTGAGAACTTCCATTCTCTCCCGATTGGTTCTTTCTGAATAATGTCTTTTTACCAATTGAATATTGCCTTTTCCAAAACTACCTACGGCCTGCCCCGTCCCCATCCTGTGCCCATGAAGACCCCAGAACTCAGCCAGCAGAGGGAAGAAGCAGCCTGATGTTGAGAAGAAGCGCCTGGACATAGGAGAGAGGTGGCTTGACTTCAGAGGAGAGGGATCTTCCCTTCCTGTTCCCTTTCCAGCTCACCTCTCCACTGAGAGCCGCTTTCGTCACTGAAAAAAAAAATTCTCCACATTCGCCATCCTTCAATTCATCTGTGTGACCTCATTCCTCTTGGGCACTGGACAAGAACTCGGACACACTACGTGCAGGTACCCAAAAAGGCGGTCGCACTGGCCCTTTGCCCTTGCTGGCGGAAGGCAGCTGCCCCACGTGATGAGGCAAAGGGCTCACTGAGCTGATAACACACTGCTGTCTGCGGACGGTGGAGCTAAGAGTATGGTTACACGCCCTCTGGGGCTTGGCGTGGCTGGTGCCCACACCTGGACGCTGGTGAGGGGCCCACATGGACTTTGCTCCTGCTGGTGCCAAAGTGGCCAGTTCCTGCCTTCGCTCGCTCAGGTTCCTGCGGTCATTCGCTTGCGCACTCCCTCCTGCAAGGGATTGAGCAGGGCGGGCTGAGTAAACAAGGCACCCCTGCCGCGAGTTCCGTGAAGGGGTCAAGAAAATATCCTGCATCAAAATCAGTTGTGGTGGGAGGATCAGTCACACCATGAAAACCATCAAGTGTCACCCACCTCTCCCTCTCTCAGAGAATGGGTTGCTCATTTACCAAAACACAACTGGATAGTTCTAAGAAATAATTAAAAAAAGAACAGATAAAACTTAATGACCAATTAGATATTGTAGGAATATGAGAAGGAAAAGTCTTGAGTCACATTTCTCATATGAACAACTTAGTAAATGGTGGTATTAATTACCAAGGTGAAGGATTACAGGAGGAAGGTTTGGTTTTAGAAGAAAGACGGTGGATTAGTTTTGGGCTTGTTGAATTTGAGTAGAGATATCTAGTAGATACTTGGGTAGATAGGTCTGGAGGTAAGCATGGAGTTTGGGGTTACAGATGTAGCTTGCATGCTGTAGCATGAGCAGTTATTCAACCAGTTGAGCAGAGAGCTGGAGCCAGAACCCTGGGGAGTGAAGATCATTAGGCACCGTCAGAGGATGGGACGAGCTAAAGATACAAACAGTGAGAGAAAGAAGAGTCACATGAGAAGAGGGAAGTGTTAAATGTCACAGAGTTCAAAGCAAACAAGGTCAGGAAATTATCCATTGCCTCTGGAAGTGCAGAGGTTATTGAGGATCTCAGGGAGAGCAGTTTTGTTGCTGTGGTGTCGGTGGATGCCAGCCTGCAGTGACTGGAGAGTGAACAGGCAGTGATGAAGTGAGGGCAGTGAGTGTAGACCACTCTAAAAATGATTGGCTGTGCAAAGGAGAGTAACGTGGTAACTTAAAGGGAATGTGCAGTTACAGGAAATTTATATTTGTATTTGAATGTGATCATTCAGATTCCTTTCCTTTCCTTTCCTCTTTCTTTCTTTCTTTTTTTTTTTTTTTTTTTTGAGACCGAGTCTCACTCTGTTTTCCAGGCTGGAGTGCAGTGGCGTGATCTAGGCTCACTGCAACCTCCGCCTCCAGGGTTCAAGCGATTCTTGTGCCTCAGCCTCCTGAGTAGCTGGGATTATAGGCATGCGCCACCAAACCCAGCTAATTTTTTGTATTTTTAGTAGAGATGGGGGTTTCACCATGTTGGTCAGGCTGGTCTCAAACTCCTGACCTCAGGTGATCCACCTGCCTCAGCCCCCTGGAAGTACTGGGATTACAGGCATGAGCCACCATGCCCGGCCCCAGATTTCCCTTCTGTGCTGAAGGGAAAAGACAGGTAAATAAGGAAAAATTGAAGACAAAGGGTAAGAGAGGAGATATGGAAAACAATGATGACCCCCAGTAAACCACAACTTCTGGGCTTCATTTCCCTATGATGTGGGCCTTAATCTTGTGATTTGCTTTGACCAATGTGACATTAGCAAGCATGATGCCAGCAGAAACTTGGTAAACCTTTGCACATTGGAGTTTTTCCTCTTGGTGGAAGCTATCAGCCATGCTGTACAAAAGCTTGACCCAGACTATTGAATGATGAGAGACCATGTGGCCGGAACCTTGCAGGATAACAGACCCTCCTGGATGATTTGGCCCCAGATGTGTTCCTAGCTCACTGAAGCCAAATGAATTAACTCCAGACAAAATCAGCAGAAGAATCATGTGGTCGAGCCCAATCCAGATTGGAGAATTATGAGCAAATACAGGGATGTGATTTTAAGCCATTTAATGTGAGAGCATACTGTTTTACAGCAACCGAAAACCAAAACAAAGCAAAACAGACCAGTTGCCAAAACCATTAGCAAGACAATATTTCATAACAATTAAAGGCATAAGTTCTGAAACAGGATGTCATAGGCTCTAATACTTAATTTGCGTAAATGAGCAAATTGTGTAGCTTTTGGGGGCTTCAGCTCATTGTCTATAAAATAGTATGAAGATTAAGTGACACAATACCATCTTAGTAAATCCTGGATACATATTTACTGGTCTACTATTAAAGCACATGTGAAAGGTTTAACTCCAAAGAGAAGGAGGAACTCTTTATTCTTTAACACAAAAGGGAGGAAAGTTTAACTGTAAGGATGTCTTGAGGCAGGGTTCCAAGGAATATTAACTTATTAAGATGGATTTAGTTATACATTCCTTGTATTTCCTTAGCATTTCAGTTTATAAAGTGTTTTCTTATATACTGTCTCATTTGATTCAATGAAGAAAGGAGGGAAAGAATTTTTAAATGTAAAGAAACAGAAATTTGAAGAGTCTAAATTATTTGGCCAAATGTACAAGGCTTAAGAGGTGGGCAATAATTAGAAACGCTGAGCTTTGGACTCAGTATCCAATATTCTCCCCAAACAGACTAGTGAACAGGCTACAGACGAGAAGCCAGAAGTTCTGGCTTTGGGCCCTGGCTTTGCCAAGTACTAAATACTACCTTGAACAAATTACTTTCTCTCTCCAAACTTCATCTATAGGATGGGAATACCAGTTCCTTCCGATGTCAAAGGTAGCTCCTTGCAAGGTGAGGTGAGGAAGCTCTTTGCAAACTCTGAAGTACCTTACACATGCAAATGATTATTATTTTCATTGTTCTGCCTGCTCCCTGTCATCAGTAATATCATTAGAGTCATTTATATCTTGTATTAACTACATATGTCTTGTATTAAGTGTGATATAAGGGAAAAGAACCTTAGTGTTTCTCCTCCCCCTTTCCATATCTTCCTCCCCTAGAGGATTTCAAGCTTCCCAGGAGCTAGTTCCAGAACATATTTACCTTTAGTTCACTCATTAAACACAAACTCACCTATCCTATATTCTATACTTTTAAATCGTTGTTTTTTGCATGCATCTAAACCATACCGAGGAAATAGGAATATTCCTGAATTAGGGCTGGGCATTGTGGCTCATGCCTGTAATCCCACCACTTTGGGAGGCTGAGGCAGGCAGATCACTTGAGGTCAGGAGTTCGAGACCAGCCTGTCCAACATGGTGAAACCCCGTCTCTACTGAAAACACAAAAATTAGCTGGGCGTGGTGGCATGAGCCTGTAATCCCAGCTACTTGGGAGGCTGAGGCAGGAGAATTTCTTGAACCCAGGAGGTGGACGTTGCAGTGAGCCAAGATTGAGCCACTGCACTCCAGCCTGGGCAATAGAGTGAGACTCCATCTCAAAAAAAAAAAAAAAGATTATTCCTGAATTAATGTATTTCTATTCTCAGGTAAGAGGTATGTTCACATTGTTCTTAACCCAAAAAGAGCTATCGAATGCTGAGAATCCTGGCGTAGCTGTATGGAAGATATTTTAAGGCATAGAACAAGTCTAGGGATTGTCATATAACCTCGGATGGCCACTTGTGCAGGCTTTTTGAGAGCCAACATTTACTGAATGGTCCCTGATTTTTACTGAGTCCAAAGATGGAACTATTTTTTAAGAGTTTTTTTCCATCCTGTAATTGAAAACAAAATTTAAACGCAGAGTATGGTCATGTCATTTAGAATGATCCAAGCAGGAAACCCCTTCAAGTTTCAATTATAAAGAAGATGCCTGTGTTTTATTTTTGAAGGACCTTGTGGGACAATCCAGTATCTAGACTTTAAAACGCCTTGTGTTCTTCTGTTGTGTTCCACGTTGTCCTTTAGACTAGTCACTGGGCATTTTTGTCTCACTGAGCTAATTGTATTTGCCACATATTGATCAAAAATAATTTCATGGCCTTTAGCTTCTTATTTTAAGAACTGAGCAAATGTGCTGATTGTATAAATAAGACAGAATGGAGAACTTTCCTGGGAAATGAGAGATATTTTGAAAACAACTGTCACACTGAAGACTCAGGGAGGCTTAATTAGCTGATGCTTGCAAAGTACTTTGAAAAATCAAAACCATGATGTCCTTGCTAAGTATGATGAATACCATTTATTCTTGGATGAGTAAAAAGTCATTTATTTTGAGACATTCGAGTTTGGTGTGCACTGACTACAAAATACAGATTATTTTTGCAGAAATAGAAAATAAAACTCCAGATGAAAAATGCAAAAATGAGACAAATTTTGGAATTCACAGAATTATTATTCTCAAAGACTTAAATATGCAGTATTGATGTGAAACTAAATAAATATTCTTTTGCTCAAATACGTGAGCTTATTCAAAGGCAGCTGCATAGTTTAAAGGACAGTTGGTACGGAACTGGAAGATCTAAGTTCCAGACTTAAACTGCCTTTTACCAGCTAAGAGACTTTGATCAAGTCACTGGTTTCTTCATCTACAAAACAGGAAAAGTAATATTACATTTTCTTATCTATCTTCTGGAGTTGTTTTGAGATTCAAATGTGATCCTATAGTTATTTGGTAATTTCACCAACTGTAAAAATGAAATGAAAGATGTTATCATATCTTTGAAACACGCATAAGGCAGAAAATGGCTTAATAACCCCAATAATGAATAATTCAGGCACTTTAATTCATCCCTTTACTAGAGTCCTTAGGTTATTTCTTTCTTTCCTTCATCCCACTGTTTCTTTTTATGGATTTAGAGAGGTTAAAGATGAGGGATGATAGGTAACTGGAAGGAGAGCCCTTTCCTTCTGTTAGGAACAGGGTGTCTCATTACCAAACTTTCAGGAGAACCTCAGCTGGAATTTTAAAAGATGATAGCTAGACAGCATTTTATAGAGAACATCCAGCATTTGAATTTCAAATGCCTAGAGTTTTTCTATTGGCTGACCCATGTACCATTAAAACAAATCTCCAGAGGAATCATTTGTCATGGCAGAAATAGGTCTCCCATTAAGAGCCAAACACCCACAAATGTCAACTCTATTCTAACTCACATGGGTAACTGCAGATGATTTCTTACATTTCTTATTTAATAGGTATAAATATTGTGGTAGAGATTGCTGTAAATTCTTTGCTATTTCTCCTATTGAGAGGTGGAGTCTAATTCTCCTTCCCTTGAATCTGGACTGGGTTTAGTGACTTACTTGGCCAATTGAGATAGAAATGATGTTCTGGGACTTCTGAGGCTAGGTCATAAGAAACCTTGGAACTTTTACCTAATCTCCTGGAAAACTCATTTTGGGAGCCTTGAGCCATTTTCTGAGTCTGTCATGTCACAGAAGACACTTCAACAGTTCTACCAATCCCAGCTTTGCATCTGTCCTTGCAAATGCGCAGGACACGTGAGTGGAGAGATCCTGTGCCACTCCAGATCAGCTCATCTCCTAGCTGGGTACCTCTGAGAGGCCTGCCCAAATTTCTGACCCACCAGATCTCGAGACATTATGAAACAGTTGCTTTGAGTCACTAAGTTTGTAAAAAGCCATATATAATTGGCTGTAAACATTAAATATTTTTGTGTGGAATAGCACTCAAGTGTACTCATTAGTAGTAGAATCACTTATGGTCATCAAAGTATTATTTTATTGAAAAAGTACATTTTTATCTTAGACCATTTAATAGTAGCTCATTCAATGGCAGATACATTCCTGAGATTTTACTATATGCCAGGTTCTATGCTAAGCACTTCACCTGTGTACCACCCATGCACTCCCATCTGTGACCCTCACCTCCATTTCACAGAACTACCATTCAGTGAGTGCTTCCTGACCATCCCTCTTTGCCACTGTGCCTGGTCAGCAGTGAGGAGCATGGAAGCCAAAGGGCACCTGGAGGCACAGCTTTTCAGACACATTCTTAAAGGTCTGTTTCTTTCTTGCTCAGGCGAAACTAGTCCATTCCTCCTTTTCTATAATGTGTAATTGAGGGATTACTTTAATTATATTTAGAGGAACCCCCAGGCTTATCTTACCCAAGCTTGTGCAATAGCCACCTTTCACCACCTCTTAATCATGCCTTTCAGAGTTTCTCATCTTATCATACCACTCACTAATCTCACTGTGTCTCATTCCAGAGCTCCAGATGGGATGGATCCATCCAGGGAGACAGTTGCCTGTTCTTTTTCTCAGACATTTGCCAATCCTTCAGAAAGGGTCCACCACACCCTGCCCTGTGTTATAGTGGGAGACATTATTTTGGCCATATTTATTTTTCTTTGCTCAAGTCCTACTATGGTATCTGTGCTACTATTTTCTCTTTCTCAGAGAAAGAGAACACAGGATTTTCTCATATTTACATTTATTTATTTTTCTGAACTTTTTGTTGTATTTGGGGTATAGACATTTGAATATGGCCAGGATAGACGTGCCATAAAACTAGGAAGCTTGAGTTTCAAGGCCCTTCACTTGTGCAGCCTCCATACAAAGTTCTAGACTTGATTTTGACTTTTATATTTTTAAAAAAGAAGGTCCCAAACATATGTATAAACTCTTGGCTTCACAAACCCTGAATCTGCTCTTAGGATGGCTCACCTGAAGTCCTGGCATTTGTGACGTTGCAGTAACTTAATAATATCTGAATGATTGGCTTCATGTTGTTAATAGTAAGACAATACACCTTTTAAAGCCTAGCCCCTGTAATTATCAGATAGATTAATCCTCTGCTTTTTCTGCCTTTAACTCTTCTCCCTACCCCTTAATTTATTTGTTTCTCTACTACCCCTGTAATTTCTTTCCCCTGAATGCCTAGTTCTTGGCTTTATCCTCTGACTGCTCTTATTTGAATTTCCCTTATTAGTTAAACTCTACCAGTATAATATAAAACTCCTTTGGATTCAGTGGAAATTGTCTCTCTTTTGCTAACAGAGTAAGTCAGTTGTTAAATTCTGCTAGTTGGGAGAGGAATTTCAAGTGCTTTCAGCTCTGTGAATGGACCAAGAATTATTTATTGGGGGGTAGTTCTCTTCCAGGATTAAGAAAAACAACAAATAATACCAAAGAACAGTTCCAAGTAGCCTCATTCTCATGGTGTTGGGACCTTCTGGGGAATAATGGTGTACTTTGATGAGCGTTTAGTTCTTGTGTGAACCGCTAATGCAAGCATTCAGTCCCAGCAGAAGTCCCTTTAGGATTCAGATCATGGTCCAAGCTTCTCATGTACCTTGGTGAGGGCCAACACATTTAATATGGGAAACAATTGCTTGCTTACCTCAGTGGTGCAAAGTTACTTATTATCTACCTTTTCTGAAAGAAGCAGATGTAATAAACCCTAATGGATTTTAAGGCTAGAGTTTGAAAAGTTCTTTGAAAATAGGGTGAAAACCTGGAAGCTTATTTATGCCTTCAGAGAGAAAACGTTAAGAAGATGCCTTCAAGCGAGGAAAAGACACAGCTTGCCCACAGCTGGTCTACAGCTGTTAATTCTTCTCCTCCCACCATGGGAAAAGATTTTTCCCCTCAAGCCAGGCTTAATGGCTCGTGCCTGTAGTCCCAGCTACTGAGGAGGCTGAGGCAGGAGGACTGCTTGAGCCCGGGAGTTTGAGGCTGCAGTTATCTCAGGCTATCATAACCTTGAATGATCCAATCCAGAGTGTTTTTCAAAGTATAATAAAACATTTGCTTTTGAAATCAATGGCTTCATTTTCAGATTGTAAGAAGACATCAGCTGTTTTTATCAGTGAGATGATGCTGATACTTCTCTTCCCCGCCTATGCCTATCCAAAAAGCTAATGAGTACAAGATCAATACGAGTACCAAGGTTTCAACCAAGCATTTTTCTATTTTATAACAACATCTTCCACTATTTTCTTCTCCCCATATTTTAGGAAATTATTGAAAAGTTTTTCTAGTAAGACATTAACCTGCTTCCCATTATAAAGTCCTTAAAACCCATTAGCTGGAGTTGGGCAACAGGGAAGAAAAAGAGAGAAAAAGAAGACACTTAGGGTTAAGAATTTGTGCTTTGTTTCTTCTGAATTCTAATAGTATACTCCCTTGATTTAGAGAGAATTAGCTCAAAATTGTTTGGTCCCCAGTAAAAGGTTGGGAGGATCCACTGAACTAATGGCTTGAAAGTTAAAAATGATTTCAATGAGCTAAGACAGCATGAACATCTGACCAAACACATCATGAAACCATTTACATGTTTTATTTACCTATCATAAAGGTCAATTCTTCTGATTTTTGTATATCTCAGGGTACCTTCCTATCAGGTCCCTATCTTTTTTTTTTTTTTTCTGAGATGGAGTCTTGCTCTGTTGCCCAGGCTGGAGTACAGTGGCTGATCTCTACTCACTGCAACCTCCGCCTCCCGGGTTCAAGCAATTCTTCTGCCTCAACCTCCTGAGTAGCTGAGACTACAGGTGCACACAACCACGCCCGGCTAATTTTTATATTTTTTAGTAGAGACGGGTTTTCACCATGTTGGTCAGGCTGGTCTTGAACTCCTGACCTCAAGTGATCCACCTGACTCAGCCTCCCAAAGTGCTGGGATTACAGGCATGAGCCATTGTGTCCGGCCTGGGTCCCTATCATATTATATAGGCAATTAGATAACTCAAGTTGAATCAAATAATGTAAAAATGCTTTGCTTTCAGAGCTATTTAGGGCCACTTTGAATGGTGGGTTCGTTAACTCTGTAGGCATAGCACTTTTATTTGAACCTAGGGTAAAGTTTGTCCTAAGTTTTGAAAAAGATAACCATTTACCACTCCCCACTCCACTAATCTTCAATTAAGAACCTATTAGTTGACTGCATGATTCTTCTGAAAATTTGCAAATTTTTTCCCTATAAGCTGCAAATACGTATTTTACACACATTCAGTGGAGTACAGTGATTATACAGAAGTGACAGAGATTTGAATAGAATGTGGTTAGTAATTTTATTATTAAATATCTCAGCAATTATAGACTTGTGTCAAGTACTCATAAAATATCTATTTTCATAAATTACTGTTTTGAGAACTGTTTCCGTTTATCTCAACCAGGTTTTAGGAATTTAGGATGACCCCTCTCCAAGCAGTACTACAGTCTCACTAACCTCAAGCAAACAGGTTGGCTGAAAGGGTGACACACAGCATTGGATATCACAAAGGTATCAGAAACAGGCCAGGCACAGTGGCTCACGCCTGTAATCCCAGCACTTTGGGAGGCCGAGGTGGGTGGATCACTTGAGGCCAGAAGTTCAAGACCAGCCCGGCCAACATGGTGAAACCTCATCTCTACTAAAAATACAAAAACTAGCCAGGTGTGGTGACGGGTGCCTGTAGTCCCAGCTACTCAGGAGGCTGAGGCAGGAGAATCACTTGAGCTGGGTAGGCGGAGGTTGCAGTGAGCCGAGATTGCACCACTGCACACTGTACTCTAGCCTGGGTGACAGAGCCAGACACTGTCTCAAAAAAAAAAAAAAAAAAAAAAAAGTTGTTGGGAACAGATTATGGGAGGATATTGGCCTAAATAATTCACTAATTTATTTATCAATTAACATGGCATTCCAAGTTCAATAAGAAAAGTCATCTTGCCGGAAAAAAAAGTGTGTGGGAGGGAGCAAGTGTTGGCTCAAAATTTGCTTTGCCTGACTAATGGATCCTTGAGGAAACTCCCCAAACTCCTGGAATCAGATATGAAAACGTTTTTCCTTTTTCTGGGAGCAGGGGGTAGAAGATTATGACTTTTGTTCCTAAGCAAGGCAAGCCAAGGTCATTGCAACCTTCCTGCATAATTGCCAAAGTGAGAAGGCAGAGCACAAGCATATCCCCTGCCTGAAGCCCTTTTGTTTAGTTTCCTTTTGTATCAAAAAGATTGGCTTTCACCATGGGAGAGGTTGTAATTGGATTTCACCATGAAAGGAAGTTGTAATTGGATTTCTCAGCACTCTACAAGCTCTGTCCCTGGAAAAGCAAGGAAAAGGGGCCTGAATATCCTTTCTGCTAGCTGGAAACAGCCCAGCCAAGCCCTCAGAGATTGACCTGAAAGGTATGGGCAGAATGGGCCATGTGTGTGTCAGCTACCCCCATCTCTGATGAAAAGCTATGTGTGTAATAGCTAAATATCACTCCTGAAATTTGTATCTCCTAGAAAAGAGGAGGGTGTCTAAAGTTTGGCATACACTAAAACACAAAAACATCATTCTCCGTCTAGATTTATTAGGGAACCTACACAAACGACCAGAATATGTTTTTATTTTTGGTACTATGGTTTATTTTGCATTCTTTTTCTGTAATTGGTTCCACTTCAGTTTCTATGATATTTCCTAGAAACTTAAATTACAGTAAGATTAGGTCGAAGTAGATATTTGTATTTGATTTATTTTCAGTTCCTATAGTTTTTTAGAACATTAATTTACATTTAAATTTTAAAAGATAAATTTTATTTTTGAAGTTCTGTATATTGCCATGCCACTTAAATCAACTTAGCATACCTGCTCCCCTGGGCAGTTCTTGCCTTGCTGTACTTCTTCTTTCTATCTTCCTTCTCTTTCCTTTTCTCTTAAGCATTAATAAGCTGTCTGAACACTGAACCAGACTGTAAACGCAGTCATCCATACCTCTGAAAGAAGGAACAGGATTCCTCTTTCATATCGGCCACATCAGTGACTCCCTGGAAATTTTAGTGCTGGTAGTTATTGCTTCAAGTCTTTCTAATTGAATTTTCCTTGTGTTGCCTAGCATTGCCCTGGTTTCTGAACCCTCCAATCTGAACCCTCCAATCTGAACCCTCCAGTGGTTAGCTCCTTCTGTGGCAGCCTCAGCAAAATTTACAAGTCCTCTTCCTTCCCTTCTGGGCCTAGGGAACTTGTTTCAATATTTTTTGGGTTTCAAGGCGGATGATGACAACTTGATCTGTTTATCACTTTGTCTAAAGTTTAATGAACTAAGAAAGACATACCATGTGTACTAGAAAAAGGAGAGGTTTGTCTTGTTACTTTCTTTTTCTTATTACTCTTGGCCTATCATTTCCTGGAGTATGTACATCCATGCATCCAAATAAGGCCAGGTATCTTCTGTTGAATTTGTTTATATCAGAGGAAGCCTGTAGACTGCTATTTTTAGGAATTATTACAACTATGGAAAAATTTCCTTTCTGGGAAATGTAGTAAACAAAACAGTTATTATAGGTACTTTATAATCAGACTCAGAACGTTCCTGTTCACCTTGTTTTTACATAATAGTCAAAGGCCTTGTTATCAGAGAGCAAATCTCTTAGTCATATTTTGGCTAACATATACGTGCTGTTACCTGATCCAGTGTTAACACTGATGCTTTAGAGCTTTTAAAGTATTAATGAGTCTCTGGGGAGAGCTCTATGGTTTGGCCCTAAAGTCATCTGAAGGATGAAAAAGACGTTCTTCTATTTTGAGTTCTCTGCTGAGTCACCATCTGACATCAAGGTGTCCCAGCCCTGTGAGTGTATATGATATACTCAGAGTCAATGACTTAAGACTTTTCTGGGCATCTGACCTTCAACTGCCCATCATCCTTCCTAATTGAACCTATCACCATAAGGGTCTGAGCTAGGGATAGACATGGTCATGCCTGTTGGGGCTTTGAGACTAACCAGAAATCCATCCAGACGTTAAAAGTATACATTAAACCTGAATCAAGCAGACGGCACATACATTTAGTGCTCAGGGAAGGGAGTATTATGGAGATTTACATCTCCCACTGCTCTGCCCTTGCTCTCGGGAGCTGGCTGCCTCTCAGTTCCTCAAATAGGCCACGATCCCTCTTGCTCCAGGGTCTTTGCACAAGTGTTCATGCTGTCAGAATTCTCTCTCCAGCACCCGCTCCTCCCAGCCACCACCACCAAACACACACACACACACACACACACACACACACACGCACACACAGAGTTAACCTCTATTCAGACTTCAGATCAAGGAAAGCCATTATTGACCCTGAGTGGAGGTCAGGATCCTTATATACTCTCTTGGAACAAAGGTGTTTTGCCTTCATAACACTTATTTCAGTGTATCATTATATATGGCATGTGTTCAAATAAAATGTGTTTTTTCTCACGCCACCAAATCCTGCCGTAAAAAAGAGGGATTTGACTTATATTCAAGTGCTTCCAAAGTTTCTTCATTTTGAGCAGCAAAGTACTATTCAAAAAAACAATTAGAAATCATCTCAAGCGCTGGGCACAGTGGCTCATGCCTGTAATCCCAGCACTCTGGGAGGCCGAGGTGGGTGATCACCTGAGGTCAGGAGTTCAAGACCAGCCTAGCCAACATGGCAAAACCCTGTCTCTACTAAAAATACAAAAAATTAGCCAGGCGTGGTGGTGCACACCTGTAATCCTAGCCACTCAGGAGGCTGAGGCAGAAGAATTGCTCCAGCCCAGGAGGTAGAAGTTGCAGGGACCCAAGGTCACACCACTGCACTCCAGCCTGGGTTACAGAATGAGACTCTGTCTCAAAAAAAAAAAAAAAAAAAAAAAAAACTCAAGCAATGCTTATTTTTATTCTTAGGAAGGTCACCTTGACAAAATGGATGAAAAAATAGATAAAGATATTTAAAGCAGGTTTAGTCATTATTCCTGAGGTATGACTTCATTATTGCAAGTTGGAATCACATAGTTTTAGAGCCACACTTACAGTTTCAAGTGGTTTTTAAATAAGCCCTTTAAAAAGCACTGGAAAAAACAATCTAGTAAGTAATGAAAGTGTGGAGAACATGACCACGAGTGAGGACTAATGCCTGGGGATTAAATTTGCAGCATCAGCAGATGTTTAGCAACTTGCAGAAGGATTGATGATGTGCTCTGTATTAGATAATTACAGCGTGGATCCAGTGAACATATACATTGGTGTTAAAGATGCGTATGAAGAGTTTTAACAAAATTGTTTCATGAAATGTGAGAAAGGAAAAAGTCATGTTAATAAGTATAATATATATATATATATATTTTTTTTTTTTTTTTTGAGACGGAGTCTCGCTCTGTCACCCAGGCTGGAGTGCAGTGGCACAGTCTCGGCTCACTGCAAGCTCCGCCTCCCGGGTTCACGCCATTCTCCTGCCTCAGCCTCTCCGAGTAGCTGGGACTACAGGCGCCCGCCACCACGCCTGGCTAGTTTTTTTTTGTATTTTTAGTAGAGACGGGGTTTCACCGTGGTCTCGATCTCCTGACCTTGTGATCTGCCTGCCTCGGCCTCCCAAAGTGCTGGGATTATAAGCGTGAGCCACCGCGCCCGGCCATAAGTATAAAATATTTAAATTAAAATAACATATTAAATATGTATGTGAACCATAGATTAAATATCCCAAGTGTACATTACAATATATTACCCATTTGTACATGCTGTTTGGCCAAACACTTTGGTTGAGGATGTTCTCACTAGAAAGATGAAGATGGCGTTGTATTTGGGGGCACCTTATGTTTGGTCCTATGCAGTTTTCATTATTGTGATGGTTTGATTAATGACCATTTTCATAACTACATGGTAAGCACCACAAGAGCTCAGCCCCTCTCTAGTTTTGCTCCTTGCTGCATTTCTGGCATTTTGCATGGGATAGAACACTGAATACATTAGTTGTTTGAGATGTAAGAAAAAAATGCTAACTTATTTTCATAATTGCATGACCTAGAAAACACTGGAGGAACTGAAACAGAAACGTAATAAAAATTTAATGAAAGATAAGATGTTTTAATACTTTTTACCCTGGTGTTAATCAAGATGAGATGAGTCTTTATAAATGTAAAAAGTCACAATTCTTTTTTTCCCCCTGTAGAAATCAAATGGTTCACATTTATGCAATGATAATTCTGAGGCCTCTATTCATTATATTTGACTCACTGGGAGATTCTAAGTTCAAAAAGGCCATTCATGTCAGAGTTAGATCAAACTGAAACTTACCCAATAGTCCCACAGACAGATCTTTTTGAAAAACATAGAAATTGACCCTCCTGGTCTTAAAGTGTGAAACTTATATTTGTTTTATCTAAGTTCCTTCCTCAGGACAGGACCTTCAGGCTTCTAAAAAAGTATAAAAGAATGGAAACTCACCAGATCACTGCAGCAGATGCCTGACCGCTTATTCACCATGATTGTTTCCTTACCCCTACCTAGTTCTTATTTTCTTACACATTGTTACATTTTTTCCCTGCTATGTAAACCCCTAGTTTTAGTCAGTTAGTGAGATGGATTTGAGACTGTGCTCCCATCTCCTCAGCTGCAGCACCTGATTAAAGCCTTCTTCATTGGCAATACTTGTTGTCTCAGTGATTGGCTTTCTATGAAGTGAGCAGCAGGACCTAGACTGGAACCTTGCTGTTTCAATAACAAAACCATGAAAAAGAATTGTAATAACTACTACTTATTGAGCCTGTACATTCATTATTTTAGTTAATCATACAATGATCATCTGGGCATGGTGGCTCACACCTGTAATCCCAGCACCTTGGGAGCCTGAGGCAAGCAGATCACTTGAGGCCTGGAGTTTGAGACCAGCCTGGCCAACATGACAAAACCCCATCTCTACTAAAACAACAAAAATCAGCCAGGCATGGTAGTACATGCTACTCAGGAGGCTGAGGCACATGCATACTCCCAGCTACTCAGGAGGCTGAGGCACAAGAATCACTTGAACTCAGGAGGTGGAGGTTGCAGTGAGCTGAGGTCATGTCACTGCACTCTAGCCTGGGCAATAGAGCAAGACTCTGTCTCAAAAAAAAAAAAATACAATGATCTTATGAATTAGCTGTTATCCACATTTCATAAGTGGGGGAAACTGAGGCTCCTGAGCTTAGCAGCCAACCTTTACCATGGGTTAGATACTGTAATAAGTGCCTTACATGCTCAATCTCATTCAATTCCCATGACAATTTTATGACTGTTATTATATCTATTTCACAGATGAGAAGACAGAGGCACAGAATGGATTAGATTAAAACAACTAGAAGGTATGAGTGCCAGGATTCAAGTCCAGGCAGTCTGCCCCAGAATTCCCTTCTATAACCACTACACCATAGCACATCGTGAAGATGGGAGGAAGCAGTGGGAACTTGAAAAATGGATTTATTGCAGGGTTTGCTGCAGTATGTGTATCACGTGAGGCCATTTGTATTTCTCTTTCTTTGCCTTCCCAGTTGTTTTTCCCCTGTATGCCACAGTAAACTAGCCACTGTTTTAGCAGCTCTCTTGTTGATTTTTAAAATACCTATTCACTAAATCTTTAAAGGAAACATTTAGCTACTGCAATGGGTGTACATAAGTTGGTTGTATAATAGGAAGGAAACAAGCCAGGACTGGAGACTTCATTTCTAAAGAAGGATTTTAAAGCAGACTAAGAGTTATTTCCCAGAGCAGGTCATGAAGCAGGAGTCTCTCTACACCCTTTCATTGCTATGACGACAGCCTGCTCCTGCTACATGCAGCCAGAAAAAGCAGCTGACATTTCAATGCTAGGAACATAGGGGAGAGGTTTACAAAAACGCCAAACAAAGACAAAAAAACAAAAAAAGACTCTTTCACTTGAATTTCAGTTAGAGAGGAAAAAATATCCCCTGGAGCAAGTCAAAAGCCCTATTCTTGCCTTTAGAAGAGATAAGAAAGAAGAAATGTTGGGGGCCTTCCCTCTTGTCCAAGTGGGCCAATAAAACAGAATTGACAGCAAAGCAGCATTTCTTCTCACTCTGTGTAATGGCAAGCTGACATAGAACACTTTCTTTGGTTTCCTTTGACTCAGCCATTAAGAAGCTACTAACTGATGCAGCAGTGAAGTCTCATAGTAATAAATACCTCGTGTTGAGGCCCCTCCACCAGGGGAAAATAGTAGTGTCCGATTTACTTTTACATTTCTTTGGATAAAAAAGGCAATTCAAAGAATATTTCCTTCTTGATCTCCATTGTTACTACCAGAGAAATCATTGCAAGTAGGTAACAGAGGCCTCACTGATATACGAGATTCCTTATGAGCAACCAGTCAACTTTCCTATGTGTTTACTTCTCTGCCAGGTGCTATACTTGGCATTTAATAAACATCACATTTCATTCCTACAACGACCTCATTTGTGTGTATTATTATCCCCATTTTGCTAAACAGATGAGTAAACTGAGTCATGCAGGTGGGAAGTAACTGCCAAAGCTTACACTGATTGTAAGAAGCAGAGTCAGGATTCTAGCCCAGATGCATTGGACTCTGAAGCCCATGCTCTGTTCACTCTGCTGTGCTGCCTCAGAGGCATACACCTGGCATTCATATTTTATTATAGAGCAAAATGTATAAGTACAAGGAAGAAACCCTGAGAAAATATCTAGAGTCAGTTCCCGTTCTACGGAGTTTCAATAGGGACATATAGTTAGTCCAGTACTTTCATATTATCTATGATTGATTGATTGCTTTAATGTACCAGACATGGCTCTTTTCTTCACTTAATTCTTACAACAAATCTCTGAGGTAGCTACTGATTTTATAATCCCATTTCCATGAATGAAGAGACTGAGGCACAAAGAGATGAAGTTGTTTGCCCAAAGTCACAGAGCTATTTTGTGGTAAAGCTTGGATATAAACCACGGTCTTATATAAACAAGGTCCATATGGTCAGATATAAACCACAGGTCATGGCCTTATTCACTTTATTAGATTGCCTCCCCACCTTTGGAACAATCATCAAGACCATGCACTCTGTTTTTCAAAGTTCTATCCATCTTTTGATGACTAAGACAAAAGCCAGGCTAGCCCTAGGTAGTGCTATCATCGCTAACTCAGCCTTTGGCAGAAGATGCCCTGTGAGCCCCGTAAGAAACAGACCCTGGCCTGGTTGGACATCTCTCAGGAAGCCAGGCCTACTGGGAAGTTCTACTGGATTTATTTATGGGGGTCTCCTTCTCCACTGAAGATCATTCTAGAGGGATAAGTGAGGACTACATGCACTTCAGATCTTCTAACAAGTTGTTTATGCCCTTCTTGGTAGAAAAATGTTCCCAACCAGTTCTGGATATGGTGCTAAACTTAAGTAAAACAGCAGTGTTTAAGTCAACTGAGTAAAAAGAACAGTCAAGAGGAAATGAAATAAATAATGTTTTCAAGTTGTCCAGATACATCACTATTCATTTTATTTCTGTCATCACTATTATTTTTACTTAGTTGATATGTGAATCTGTGCCATGAGAAGCTATTGGGGATTAAATCTCAAAAGACCTAGGAAGGAAATGCCAGCACTCTAATTGCTCAATGGCTGTGTGAAAAATTCTCTGAAAGAAAAAGGCAAGGTTCATAAATAACATGTGAATATTCTTCTCCAAAATGTGGAAAGTGGCACTAGTTGATTGGACGATAAGTAGATGAAATAAACTGCTCTGCTTTGCTAGATCTTATTAAATGAACAGAAATATTAACTTAAATCTTTCCAAAGAGGGTGTTTTTAATAAAAAAAAATCATAGTTAACAATAGTCACAACCATCAGGTTTGACTGAGTAAGCTGTGAACTGAAAAAAGCTGGTGTCTACGAGAAAGGGGAGAATAAAAAAAAAAAAGATTTCTGCTGACTTGCACTGAGTGAACATTTCTATTCAATGTGCTTAGGCCCTGGGCCAGAGGAGAGCTCAGATACAATGCCAAGGTGACATATTTAACCTCTTTGCAGATTAAAGGCAGTGCAAAAGAGATACTCTTTCTGCAGTACCTCTTGGTGTACTGTTTCAACAGTATTGATCTGCAGTTAAAAGCATGTTTTTTTTCTTTTCTTTTCTTTTCTTTTTTTCTCTTGCAGAGTGACCTTTAATACCTGGGAAGGATGAATAAGCACAACCTACATTATTGCTTTATTTTAGAAAAGAGAGCCAGAAATGGTAGTACATTATAATATGAGTTACCATAATCTCTTTAGCTCTTTAATTCTCCTCTCTCATTTTTGCTTTTGTAAATAAGACATTATCAAGAATTAGAGAAATTTTAGGTCTATGTGTGAGCATCTTAACAAATGATAGTAGGAGGCAAAAAATAATTAGTTATAAACCTGTAAAAGGGAACCAAGAAAGGGAAAATAATCGCAATAACTTAAAAATAATCAAACAAGAATATAGTATAAAAGGAGAAATTTTCCTACCTTTTGGAAAAGCAAAAAGTTCCGTTTCTACATTGCTGTTAGGCTCAGGAGATTGAATAACTTTAGATAATTTAAACATGGAAAACATACAAATTATTTGATTTGAAATTTTTTTTAAAAAACTACCTTCTTTATAGTTTATTTCATATATGTAATAAAGTACTTCTACAAAACACATTTCAGGATTCAGGCTTCACTAAGATCTGAATGCTACTGAGGCGATCAACAGTTCCACATTTCTATTCTTGGTCTTCACTAAAATCACCATCATTTATTAGTACTTGCTATTTAATTTCGCAGGAAACAAGAAAACATGAATACAAATGGTAAAATTCTCTATTAAGTATCTTTTCTGTAAATCACACAAAACTTTTTTTGGTAAATAAATGGCTTTGTATTATTTAGGCAAAAATATTTGACAGCTTTATCAGATCACGCAAATCAGCTTAACAAATGCAATTAGATAATGCCGTAAATTTATTACAACTTACCTTTAAGTAAGGGGCTGGACCCAGAGCCGCTGCAGAAAAATTGAAGTTGAATCCCCTCTGCACACAGACAGGGAATAAAAGTTTGACAAACACCCAAGAAAAACTCTTTAAATCCCTTTCCTCGTTAGCTCTGCTTCTTTGCCCAGAGGCACATTCAAGTCTACTGGAGTTGAAATTCTGCTGCTCTGTCAACTAGTGGGGGTCTGAAGTGACAGACGAGAATTTGGAGGTTGGCACCAGAGAGTATTTCAGACTGTCATCGTTTTTGTTGCAGATTCCTGGATTTCCCTAGCAGGCTGGCCTCTCATGCGAGGGCTTTATAGGCAGTGCTTGCAAACCAAAAGGGAAAGAGCTAATTCTGGTGGCGTGGATGGGGTTAACAGTCTTCCCCTCAAGCTCTTGTTCTCAGAGCCTCATAACTTGGCCAGAATATAAGCACTTGGCTCTTTATGCATTTTTTTTTCTTTTTCAAACAACTCTGAAAGGTTTTATAAGCAGCATCCCTTTTTTGGAGATTTTTATTTTAAGACCTTGAAAAGAAACTCCATGCTGTTGTTTCTTTCTAAAGGAAATTGGGGAGTAGGCATTAAAGGAGGGAAGAAGAGAAATGGCAGCAGATGCATTTTTACGTTGCTCAATTGGAAATTGTTCTAGCAAATACAGTCTGAATTTTAATAGAAGGGTACTTCAGATACCTTAACCTTCTTTGAATGAGATTTGGAAATGGACATATATAAAAATGATTGCTCCTTATATTATAGATCACTTGTATGCTGATTCAGAAATGTTGCAGTTCTCCCCTCAACACAGCTCTCCACTGTAACTCCATGGTTATAATGGTTGGTCTCTAAGAAGGAGGTTTCCCATAAAAAGAATGGAGGTGTGCACTTATTTTTGGCCCGGGATTCTGGTTGTTTGTATGTGTGTCTAATCTCTTCTACTGCTACTTCTACATTTATCACACATTTATTATGTGTCAGACACTGTGCTAACAGCTTTTTATGCGTTATTATCAGTTGATCCTCACTACGCATGGTAAGTTTTACTGTGTTCCCATTTGAGGGGTAGTGTCATACAGTGGTTGGATTGGCAGAATTTGAGGCCAGCCAGCTTGGATTTGCATCCTATCTTCACCAGTTCCTAACTATGACCCGGGACAAGTTATATAACCTCTTTAAAGCATCAGTGCTTTTATCTATAAGACAGGGATATACATATGGAAATGATGATAATATCTATCTCGGCAATTGTTCTGAGTTTTAAGTTAGTTAATATGATAAACTTCATAGAACACCCCTGCCACGTAGCAGACACTCAATAAATGTTAGCTATTATCATTTACATAAGAGGAAACCAAAGCTTAGTAAGGGTGTTTTTTCTAGGGTCTCCAACTGTAACTTACAGGATGGGATTCCAAATCAGCTACCATGGCTGACAGCCACACTTGTGTAACTTATCTATAATCCCTCTATTATGTGATATAGACACATATATATATCATACCTGCTTCTGAGCAAGCTGTAAACTCCTTGAAGGAAGGGGATGTGCCCTTTCTGCATTTTCCTGGTGCCTAGCACAGTGCTTTGCATCCTGTAAATGTTCCATTATCATCAGATGAATAATTATAATTTAATTTAATTTAATTTAGATTTTCTAAATGCATGCCAACGTCTGGCCAAAAGCAAAAACACTGACAAAAACAAAATAAAACCAAAATAAACCAAAAACCCCCACCTACAATTCTAGGCAAATATGCCCTCAGCCAAATCTCTCAAAACACTTTAGAATTATTTGCCCTATTTATTTTCAGAACACTGCAAGAAAAAGGTAACAAGGATTATCTCTACTTTGCAGTTGGAGAAATTTGGGAGCAGAGGAAACTGGGCACTTTGCCTAGGAGCCAAAAACAAGTCACGGTGCAGCTGGGAACAATCTCACATCTCTAGAATCAGGATAACTTGTTCCAAACCGCCTTTCCCAGGACAGGATGAAAGGACTTGATGTCTTTTTGCCTCAGACAATAGGATGTTTTTCCTTAGCCAAGGTCTAGGGGTTGAGCAATCTCCTCGGAGGAAGGATAGAGGGGTGGGCAGTGTTTGACCATGCTTCTCCCTGGTGTGCATATCCTCTGTGCACATCTGCTCTGAGAAGTGTGGAAGACACAGACCATTTTTCCAAGTCTCCCAAGGGGCGCAGGAGCAGTGAGACTATTGCAGAATATGTAAGAAAAGCATTTCTGAGGATTTGGCCTTAGTTGGCTAAAGAAAATTTTCTTGGGGACCCAAAATATTAACTTCTTATTCTAACAAGCATTCCCCATTTATTTAAGATGGCTTTGTAAGATTGATTTCAGGTGATTACATCAATTCAACGAGAATGTACAAAAAAATTTCATTTAAAGGGCTCTGGAAAAAAAGTTACCCGACTAAAATTTTTTTCTGCTAAAATTGATATTTTATGCTTCTGTAAAATGATCAAAATAAATTTTCTTATGTAACTCTGTGTTAACCTAAAAAGTAATTACTTAAAGCAAACTGGATTCATCTCTTAAATGTAAATAGGTACCTAGAGAGTTCATTTGTAGGTGGCAAAGCTTGAGAATTTTGACTTTCAGTTTTATTGGAGGTCTTATTAATTTATAACATGATTAATAAAGACCCACTGTATTTCTTATAACAAAACAAGAGAGAAAAATGAATTAAAAAAGGCCTTTGAATTCGCGGTGTCTTTTCAGTATAGCTTTATTTGGAAATGTTTGTTGGCAGATATTCAAACTCTCATTGTTTCTGAAGCTGTTTTTTCTAAAATAGTTTACAGTTCAGAAAGCTGAGGACAATGAACCTGCAACAATACTCACCTAACAGATGGAGCTATAGATCAGATTTAGAAAACGTATGAGACGTCCAAATGGGTTGGGAAAAGTTTGACAAAAAGCTCATTATGTTACTGTACATGAAGAGACGTAACATCAGTGTTGGTCAGAGGATGTGACAGATGTCAATATCTAAGTGGATTTTCTTTTTTCTTTTTTTTTACCTTTTAGTGTTAGGATTCCCTTTGAGAATCTGATGAAAGCTGTGGGCAAGCTCCTAAAACCCATCTATGAACCCCCCCCCCAGTATCCTCTCAGGGATTCTATGAAGTTAAAAACCCCTAATTCAGGGGAAGGAGCAGAGAACACGTTAATTAATCCTCAAGCATATACAGAACTTCTTTGTTACATATAGCAGAAGCCTCTGGGTGATATGAAAGAAATGTAGTTCCTGCCTATTAGGAGTCCAAGAGCCAAGGCATACGCTCATTGTCAGAAGGTCACATGATTCTTTTGGAATAGTGGAGATCCCCAGGAAGGAGGTAAGTATGGGTGAGTGAAAAAGCTGCAGTAAAAACAGAGTGTCTGTATTGATCTTGGCCAGGACCTGGCCTGTAGGACCCTCTTCCTTGCTTACCCAGTGTATTAGTTTCCTAGGGCTGGCGTAACAAAATACCACAAATTGGGTGGCTTAAACAGCAGAAATTAATTTTCTCACAGTTCTGGAGGCTGGAAGTCCAAGATCAAGGTGCCAGCAGGGTTGGTTTCTCCTGAGGCCTCTCTCCTTGGCTTGTGGATGGTCACTTTCTCACTGTGTCCTCACACAGTCCTTCCCCTGGGCATGTGTGCTTCTGGTGTCTCTGCCTCTTTTTATAAGGACGCCAGTGCTGTTGGATTAGATCCTCACGTTTACGTCTTCATTTAACCTTAATTTACCTCTTTAAAGGCTCTGTCTCTAAATATAGTGACAATGGGGGTTAGAACTTCAATTTATGAATTTTGGGGGAAATAATTCAGCCCATAACACCCCATTACATTTAAAATATTTTCCCCATTATGTTTTTAATACCTTGATATTTAGTTCTCTGTGGGTCTTGCTTCTGGTACCCATCTTGAGGTCTCAATTCCAGGTGAGTTACTGATCTCTGCCTGTGGAATTTCCTTACGCCCACAGTACCATCATAACTTGACACTGAACCATTTCAGATCTCTCAGTTCTGTGTTGATTATTAACCCTCTGGGTCATTTTCTGACTATGGACTCTTGCAGGAGTTTATTCTAGCTATCCTTTCCCAGGCCAGCCCTTCTATGGGTTTAGTCATACCCTCTATTTGGTCTTAGGCATATGCTTGATACACAGAGAGCAATTAACGAGTAAGACAGTAGCAAAATGTGCACAATATTTTGTTAAATATAATGTGGACATTATTATGTTACACATTACACATTATGTTTATACATTACACATTATATTTCACGAAATTACACTACATATTATATATTTAACAAAATTAAATATAATGTGTAATGTAATTAATTGCTTTTTTTAGTAATAAATTTTGAAGCAAAATAAGTGAAACTAAAAGGAGAAAGATAGGTTAGAACTAGTGGATTTTATTTTATTATTTTTATTTTTTTTTTTGAGACAGAGTCTCACGCTGTTGCCCAGGCTGGATTGCAGTGGCCCAATCTCGGCTCACTGTAACCTCTGCCTCCTGGGTTCCAGCGATTCTCCTGCCTTAACCTCCCAAGTAGCTGGGATTACAGGCATGTGCCACCACGCCTGGCTAATTTTTGTATTTTTTCACCACGTTGGCCAGGCTGGTCTTGAACTCCTGACCTCAGGTGATCTGCTTCGGCCTCCCAAAGTGCTGGGATTACAGGCATGAGCCACGGTGCCCAGCCAGGACTAGTGGATTTTAGATATCAGGCTAAGCAGTTTGATCTTTATTCGTTAGATAAAAGGGAGATCTGGAAAGTTTTCTCATTGAATGTTAGGGAGTGTAAGAAGAACATGTTATGCTGTAGTAACAAGTAATCCCCAAATATCAGATGCTTACAACAACAAATTTTTTTTTTTTTTTTTTCTATTCTTGCCACATGTTTATTGCAGGTCTGCTGCAATTCTGTTACATGTCTTTACTCTGGAGTGTAGGCTGATGGACCAATTCCCTTGGCAGAAGAAAAACAGATACAGCAAAATATGCTTGGTTTGTGAAGCTTCTGCCTGGGTGTAATACTTATCATTTCTGCCTACATTTCATTGATCAACATAAGTCATTTGACCACAGCTGACTTCAGTGGGATGGGGAGATATATTCCTCCCATCCAGAGGATGGACCCTGTATAGGCAAGAGAACCAGAAAATAGATTTTCATCAGGAATGGAAGGAGACCCTGTTGAGAAAAAAAGTATTAGGAAAAAGGAAGAAAAGAAGATAGAAGGGGCAGAGCAAAGTTTTAAGAAAAGCATGGCGGGGCAGATATGAGACATAAAGGGGGGAAGGGAGAGAAAATTAGGGCAAAAATAAGAGGCAGCCCTATAAAGACACAAATAATTGAGACAACTGGGATAACAGAAATATAAAGGGTTAGATTATCTTAGTGCCGTACAATCACGTGGTTCTATAGAGCCACAAGAGGTTTGCATTAGTTTCCTGGGGTGTCATAACAAATTACCACAAACCGGGTGGCTTAAAACAACAGAAATGTATTTTCTTGAAGTTCTAGAGGCTAAAGGTCTGAAATCAAGGTGTCAGCAGGCACCTGCTGCATCCCAATGCCATAGGGAAGAATACTTTCTTGCCTCTTCCTGACTTCCACTGGGTGGCTTCCAGAAACACCTGGTATTTCTTGGCTCATAGCCACATCACACCAGTCTCTGCTTCCCTCTTCTCATGGCCTTCTTTCCCTGTGGGTCTCCTGTGAATCTCTGTGTGCCCTCTTCTTGTGAGGACACCAGTCATTGGATTTAGGGTTTACCGTAATCCAATGTGACCTCATCTTAACTTGATTACATCTGCAAAGACCCTATTTTCAAATAAGCTCACACTCACAGGTATGAAGGATGAAGACTTGAACATACCTTTTTGGGGAGCAATTCAACACATTATAGTCCATTCTCTGGTCCCCCAAAATTCATGTCTTTTCCACATGCAGAATACATCCATCCCATTCTTAACCCATTTCAAATTTCTGAACCTATTCTGGCATTAACTCTAAATTCCAAATCTCATTTAAATACCATCGAGTCAAAAAAGTCCTAAATATCATCATCTAAATCATCTAAATCAGGTGTATGTGAGTTTCTTGGTATGATTTATCCTGATTCCTCATCTATGAAACTAGAAAACCAGTTACCTCTCCCCAAATACAATGGCATAGTATAAACAGTTTCATTCTGAAATGGAGAAAATGGAAGGAATACATAAGTGGACAAGGGTCATTTGTTCCAAGCAAGTTCAAAACAGAGCAGGCCAAATTCCATCATATTTCAGGCCTGAGAATAATCCTCTGTGGCTCAGTGCGCTGCTCTTTGGCCCACAGAGGCTCTGCCCTCGGGGCCTGCAGGAACCCCACCGGTTCCTGAACTATCTTCTGAGTTGTATTACTTTGCTAGAGCTGCCATAGGAAAATACCACAGGCTGAGTGGCTTAAACAGAAGAAATTTATTTTCCTCCCAGTTCTAGAGGCTGGAAATCCACGGTCAAGGTGTCAGGAGGGTTGGTTTCTCCCCAGGCCTCTCTCCTTGGCTTGCAGATAACCACCTTGCTGTGCCCTCACGTGGTCCTTCTCCTGTGTGTATCTGTATTCTAATCCCTTCCTATAAGGACACCAGTCATTGTGGATTAGGGACCACTCTTATTACTTGACTTTACCTTAGTTACTTTAAAAGCCTTATCTCTAAATACAGTCACATTCTGAGGTATTTTAACATATGAATTTTGAGGAGACACAATTCAGCCTATTACAGGAGTCATTTATTCATGTGTGAAAGGAAATTAAATTTTGGGACCTCAAACTCATTTACAAGGGAAAAGTCAAGCTGGGAACTGGGTCACGCAAACCTGCCTCCCCGTTTTGGTTCCTAAATAAGATGACTACAAGATGAAAAGCTACTTGCCCGCCTTATATTTTGCCCACAAGGAAATTCATAGTGAGCTCTTATAACTTTACCATGGCAATGCAAATTGATAGCTTATCTTTACAGGTGCAGCCGCTCTGGCCCACCAGACACAAATGCTTATCTGACTGTTCCCTGACCCCATTTTGTCCATTTTGTCTGTGTTATCTGATATAAAATGCAGATTCTCCACATTTTTCCTCTGCCCTTTTTGTTTATGTCATCTTATGTAAAAAAATGTAGATTCACGGAGCCAGGAAAAGGCATAAATGACGATTTTTCCCTAACCCCTCTTACATGAAAACTGTGTGCTTCTCAATATCCCACCCTTTCCCCTTTAAATTTGGAGCCCTCAAAATCATCTTCAGAGAAAAGCATAGACCTATCTCCCGGGCGCGTCCTTAACTTCAGTAAATAAATCTCCTAAAATTATTGAGACTTGTCTCATCATTTTCCTCAATTGACACGTTTTTATTTTTATTTATTTATTTATTTAATGAGGCAGGATCTCACTCTGTCACCCAGGCTGGAGTGCAGTGGCATGATCTTGGCTTATTGCAACCTCCGCTTTCCAGGTTCAAGTGATCCTCCCACCTCAGCCTCTGGAGTAGCTGAGACTACAGGTGTGTCCCATGGTACCTGGCGAATTGCTGTGTTTTTAGTAAAGATGGGGTTTCACCATGTTGCCCAGGCTGGTCTCGAACTCCTGGGCTCAAGCAATCTGCCTGCCTTGGCCTCCCAAAGTGATGGGATTACACATGTGAGCCACTGTGCCCAGCAGGAATCATTTTTTCTTTTCCTTGATGGATAACACATGTTCGCAGTCATATAGAATTTTGAAAGCCCTACAGCCTTCATTTTATCCTGCCTCTGTTTCTTGAAGCCCAGGTTGGCAGTATTTCTGCTGATATAACATTCTTAAAAACATTATTGGTTTCCTATGCAATTCATGGGGATCTGGGCCATCAGACAAGAAGGTCCTGCACAGATTTTTCCTGGATAAACCCACTTGTATTTCTGGCTCCTGCTGAGAAGGTTGACTGAATCCATGGGTCACACTCGCATACCTAATCTCTATAACAAAAGGCTGTTTAGCCAGATTCTTGGTGTTCTTCCCAGAGCATGCTTTCTCGCCATTTGCATTCTGGATAGGCTGAGAATTTCCAAAGTCATCAAGTTCTGTGTTGCTTAATAGTTTCTTCCTCCAATTATCTCTTTCCTCTCATTTTCTACTATAAACAGCAAGAGAAAACCAGGCCACATTTTCCACACTGTGTTTGGAAATCTCATCAGTTCAATATCCAAGTTCATCACTTATGAGTTCTGCTTTCCACCCAACAGTAGAACATAATTCAGTCAAGCTCCTGCCATTTTATAACAAGAATCGCCTTCCTGCCAGTGTCAAATAACATGTTCATCATTTCCTCTGAGTCCTCACCAGAAGCACCTTAACATTTATATTTCTACCAACATTCTGTTTGTGACAATATACATGTTCTCTAAGATGATAGACTATTTATCTACAGTTCTCCTTACTTCTTTCTGAGCCCTTCTTGGAATCTCCTCTAACGTCCACATTTCTACCAACAATCTTTTCAAGGCAATCTAGGCTCTTTGAAACCATGTGTCTAGGCTGGGAGTGGTAGCTCACGCCTATAATCTCAGCATATGGGAGGCCGAGGTGGGTGGATCATTTGAGCTCAGGAGTTGGAGACCAGCCTGGCCAACACGGTGAAAACCCATCTCTATTAAAAATATGAAAATTAGCCTGGCACAGTGGCATGTACCTGTAATCCCAGCTACTTGGGAGGCTGAGGCATGAGAATCGCTTGAACCTGGGAGGTGGAGGTTGCAGGGAGCCAAGATTGCACCGCTGAACTCCAGCATGGGTGACAGAGCCAGACTCAGTCTCAAAAAAATGAAAAAAAAAAAAGTGTCTAAAAATTCTTCCCACTACCACCACTATCCAATTCCAAATCCACTTCAACATTTTTAGGAATTTGTTATGGTGGTATCCCATTCTCAGTACCAAAATCTGTATTGGTTTTCAAGGGCTGCCATCACAACTTACCATAAACTGTTTGGCTTAAGACAATAGAACTTTACTTTCTCAAAGTTTTGGGGGCCAAAACTCTAAAATCAAAGAAGCAGGGCCATACTCTCTCCAAACTCTGTAGGGAAAAATCCAAAAGAATCTAGCCTGATGGTATTTGCTGTGAACATGTACTGCCAGGTTTATTGCCAGAGTGCTAGACATGTGCGTCTGAGTTCCAGCCCAAAGAGTTATGTATATCCAGTGCTTTGATTCAGAATTGGTACATTCTAAATTGAAGGACATTTGGAGTTGAAGTTCACTGCCTGTTGTTTTCTTAACCCTTTAATCCTTCATGCTACCTCCCTATCAGGTGCTAGGCTATCATAAGACATAAAAAAGGCCTGGGGAGTTTTGCTAATCACTGATGCCACTGAATACTACCAGAAATAAGTTCTATTCCTCAAGCTAAATTACACCAATCAAGCCCTCTAAGGAAGGAGAGTGTATTTAAAATCCTTGCTCTTACTGGAGGAAGTATAGCAGAAAATTGATGAGTCAGAAAGACCTGAATTCAAGTTCCAGCTCTGATGCTTCCTAGCTGTGTGATGTTGGGCAAGTTACTTAACCTCTCTCTCTGTGTCTCATTATCCTCATGTGTCCAATAAGGATGATAATAAAACCTGTCTAATAGGGTAGCTGCGAGGAAAAGAGATGATGTTTGCATAGTGCTTTGCCCAATTCATGACTAGACTGGGGTTCAATATATGATAATAATGGCGATGATGATGAAGGCCAATAAGAAAGCCGAATATTCACTCTGATGGTAGTTTCTTTTGCTGTGCAGAAGCTCTTTAGTTTAATTAGATCCCATTTGTCAATTTTGGCTTTTGTTGCCATTGCTTTTGGTGTTTTAGACATGAAGTCCTTGCCCATGCCTATGTCCTGAATGGTAATGCCTAGGTTTTCTTCTAGGGTTTTTATGGTTTTAGGTCTAACGTTTAAGTCTTTAATCCATCTTGAATTAATTTTTGTATAAGGTGTAAGGAAGGGATCCAGTTTCAGCTTTCTACATATGGCTAGCCAGTTTTCCCAGCACCATTTATTAAATAGGGAATCGTTTCCCCATTGCTTGTTTTTCTCAACAGGCAACCTACAAAATGGGAGAAAATTTTCGCCACCTACTCATCTGACAAAGGGCTAATATCCAGAATCTACAATGAACTCAAACAAATTTACAAGAAATAAAAAAACAACCCCATCAAAAAGTGGGCAAAGGACAGGAACAGACACTTCTCAAAAGAAGACATTTATGCGGGCAAAGTACAGGAACAGACACTTCTCAAAAGAAGACATTTATGCAGCCAAAAAACACATGAAAAAATGCTCACCATCACTGGCCATCAGAGAAATGCAAATCAAAACCACAATGAGATACCATCTCACACCAGTTAGAATGGCAATCATTAAAAAGTCAGGAAACAACAGGTGCTGGAGAGGATGTGGAAGAATAGGAACAATTTTACACTGTTGGTGGGACTGTAAACTAGTTCAACCCTTGTGGAAGTCAGTGTGGTGATTCCTCAGGGATCTAGAACTAGAAATACCATTTGACCCAGCCATCCCATTACTGGGTATATACCCAAAGGACTATAAATCATGCTGCTATAAAGACACATGCACATGTATGTTTATTGTGGCATTATTCACAATAGCAAAGACTTGGAACCAGCCCAAATGTCCAACAATGATAGACTGGATTAAGAAAATGTGGCACATATACACCATGGAATACTATGCAGCCATAAAAAATGATGAGTTCATGTCCTTTGTAGGGACATGGATGAAATTGGAAATCATCATTCTCAGTAAACTATCGCAAGAACAAAAAACCAAACACCACATATTCTCACTCATAGGTGGGAACTGAACAATGAGAACACATGGACACAGGAAGGGGAACCTCACACTCTGGGGACTGTTGTGGGGTGGGGGGAGGGTGAGGGATAGCTTTAGGAGATATACCTAATGCTAAATGACGAGTTAATGGGTGCAGCACACCAGCATGGCACATGTATACGTATGTAACTAACCTGCACATTGTGCACATGTACCCTAAAACTTAAAGCATAATAATAATAAAATAAAAAAAAAAGAAAGAAAGCTGAATATTGTTGAAGATTGTGTCAAGGAACCTCTGTAATAGGATATAGAACGCCTCCTCTTTTCACATGAACTGCTAATACTATCTGTGAAGAATGACGATTTTTAGGCAGAGGGGTGAAACATATCCCTTTAGTCAAGCTATGCAAACACAGCAGCTGCTCACATAAATCCCTTGAGTTTTATGCCGTTGTCTTTTCTCAGACAGAGCCCTCATTGAGTTTGGGAGAATTTGGGTTGGCTGGGTAATAACAGCGTGAGCTATGTAGCTACTCTTTCATTCTGACCTCACCTTGGGATAGACACAGAACCCAATGTATCAAATCGCCTGGTGTACAGATCTCTTGTCCAAGTGAGGTGCAGCTGGACTTTATATTTCTGTGCATTTGACTTGCAGGCTGCGTCTTATTCACCAAGACAGAAGTTTATACTTGGGCCTTCTCATGGGTGAGGTCACTTTGCTGTTATTAGCCAAACGCCGCTCTTCTCCAAATGTCTGATGTTTTCTTGGCTGTAGTGTTCAGTTCCCAGAGCAAGATGTTTTAGACTAAGAAGTACGGCTTCTGCAATGACGCAAAGCCTATTCTGGAAATTTGCTCCAATGGTTGTGTTTTCTTGTTGGTTTTGAGCAACGGTATTTGTATTTTTGTTGATATTTCCCTTGTGAAGGAGCAATGGGTTTGTTAGATTTTGCGTGGTCTGATTGTACAACGTCAGGGATGCAGCTGAGGCTTTGTCCCTAGCAAATGTTAGGAGAGCCAAATTCGGACTGTTTAGAGTCTACATTGGCATTAACTGGCTGGCAACTTGAAATGAGACAAAAATGAATGATTTGCACAATGCCTGTCCTCGCTAGCTCAGTATTTCTTAAAAATTTCTTTTCATTGTCACTCCCCCAAGGAGCTTTTTGAACATTTTTTTCCTAAATGTCTCCTCCCACCATGAAATTTTAATACTCCAGATACACTGTATATCTATTTATATACTATTATCTGTATCTGTGTTTTATATATAAAAGAATAGAATTCTAGCTACCCCTGAACCAATTTTGCCCTTTTGCTAATGATCCTCACCAATTGACTGAAACACATCTCATGCCTGAAAAAAACACAATTTACTATGGGGTAATTTATTGGCAATTACAATTTATAGCTGGAGAAACTGAGTCATGAATGTTTTCTAAGAACTTGATATAATATTTATAACAGCATTCATTACTCTACAAACATTTATAAAAGAACACAGAAGAATAACTTTTTGAATACATTACAGTTACTTTTTGGAGGAAATGCAGTAAAAATCTTTATAATTATAAGCTTTTTGTCCATGTTGTTAGCGCTTCTCATGTTGTGTGCTAAAGTTGGTTGAGATCTGTAAAAGCACAGGACAAATATTTCCTGCACATGCCCTTTTTCATTCCTATGCTCAAATCCCTGATGAAAGCCCCAATCACTTCACATCTGACTGTTTTCCCTACCTCTGGACTCACATTCACAAATGCAAATTGCCCTCAAGGGCCAGGGAGGCCACAGAAATTAACGAAGAGAGCCCGAAGTAAGAAAACGACACTCTCCCAACACAGGCAGGGATGACTGGCAGCTGACACATGGCCTTTGTGTTAGGAAGACAAGAGGGGGTGCATGGGACTTGGGAAATGGAAAATATGTAGTCCATCTGAAGGTGGCAGCCACTACTCAATTCTTGTAGCTTTATTGTCACAGGGAAATGGCAGCCCAACATTGTCTGATCATTTTACTGTTTTAGAGATAAACCAGAAATCTAACATTTTATGGGATTATTAAATATTGACCAATAGTCTTTGTGCCAAATAAAACGGGTCTGTGAGCTGGGCTGGGCCACTGAACACTAAGCTTTGAGCACAGTTCCAGAGACTTCCTTCTCTTTCCAACCCAATCTATCTTAAACACTATTTTAAACAATTTCACCCTCTCAAAGTGTAATTCACATCATGTTCCTCTCCTGCTTAAAAGTTTTCAATAGCTTCCCACTGCCTACCAAGTCAATTCTAAACTCGTGAGCCAGGCATTTTAAAGCCATCTGCCACTTTATGTAATATCTTCCCTTCACTTATGTGAACATCAACTTTTTCTCCTTTCCTTGACTTGCTTTGTAATTTTCTGCCTCACCCCTTTGACTAAGGTGGCTTCTTCTGCCTGAAACCTTCATGTTTAAATCTTACCAATCTTTCAAAGTCGAACTTTAGATGTCTCCTTTCCAAGAATCCTTCTTTGCTATATCTGATAAGAGGTTATTCTTTCTCTGAACTTCAATAACGTATTATTTTTGATAAAGTGCTTGGAACACTCTGCTCAGAGTAAGTGCGATAGGACTAGTTGGCTCGGAAGGAGTGGCTCATCACCCTCATTTGCCCTTCACTTCCCATCTCTGGCTCTGTCCTGTGTCATAGGGGAATAGCATATTCATTTAATTTTTTCTCTGGCATTTTTCACTTTTCATTGTGTAATACAGAGTCCTCTATCCCTTACTAGGTAATATTTTCAAACAGGGATTCTTTCTTTCTTTCTTTCTTTCTCTTTTTCTTTCTTTCTTTCCTTCCTTCCTTCTCTTTCTTTCTTTCTTTTTTCTTTCTTTCTTTCCTTTCTTTTCTTTCCTTCCTTCTTTCTTTCCTCCCTTCCTTCTTTCCTTTCTTTCTTTTCTTTCTTTCCTTCCTTTCTTTCCTTGCTTTTCTTTTTCTTTCTTTCTTCCTTCCTTCTTTCTTTCTTTCCCTTCCTTCCTTCTGTCCTTCCATCCTTCCTTCCTCCCTTCCTCCTTTCCTTTTTCTTTCCTTCTTTCCTTTCTTTCTTTTTCTTTCTTTCCTTCTCTCTCTCTCTCTTCCTTCCTTCCCTCCTTTCTTCCTTCCTTCCTTCCTTCCTTCCTTCCTTCCTTCCTTCCTTCCTTCCTTCCTCAGGGTCTTGCTCTGTCACCCAGGCTGGGGTGCCATGGGCCAATCATGGCTCACTGCAGCCTTGACCTCCCAGGCTCAAGCGATCCTCCTACCTCAGCCTTCCAAGTAGCTGGGACTACAGGCTTAAGCCACCAGGCCTGGCTAATTAAAAAAAAAATTTTTTTTTCCAGGGATGGGTGTCTCCCTATGTTGGTCAGGATGGTCTCAAACTCCTGAGCTCAAGTGATCTTCCCGCCTGAGCCTCCCAAAGTGCTGGGATTACAGACATGAACCATTGTGCCCCACCAGGGATCATTTTCTTGTATAACCTTGATTCCCCACAGTGGCAAGTACTTAAATATTTGTAAAACGAGCATTTGCAACTCTATTGATTGCTTCATTCACCAGATCATTCCTTCCCACATGCCCCAAAAATTCCAAATCTATGGATGTGTTACTTGAAGAGAACCAAATTGAGAGAAGGCAAACATACTTCAGGAAGGGTAATGTATAAGGAACCATCAGGATTCTCATGCATTTGCGTGATTTGTCTACCCTCTTTGGCCCAAATATTGAGCCTTTTAAACATTTAAAAATATTGACCAATGAAGATTTAATATGTTCAATTGACCCTCGTTTTAACATGCTGTTCAACATCTGCCAATTTCTAAAAACTGGTCTGACATTCTAGAAGGAAAAAAAGAATGAGCAATTCCTAGGTTAACTAACATATATAAAGGAATTTGATATCTCTTTTGCCTTACTGGGCTCCTGGGTACAGGCCAGTATACTTGGAAGTGGCCACAAGAGGGGAGTATGAACCACAGTCATCCTTAAATGAATGAGACCAAGGATTCATTCTTTCTCCAGCTGAATGAAGAAAGCTCCATCCTGAACAATAGTCAATTGAATTATCATTCCCTTTCCAGCTGACGATCAAAGACTGAATGTGGATCTGCCCTTTCTGTGTTCACAGAGACTGTAACCTTCACCTCTCAGCTGTCCAATCAGACCATAATCCTGACTGGAAGAAATACTTACAGAGCAGGGCCTGAAGGATGTGCAGTCCCTCTCGCTCAATTTCTCTCACATTGTTTTACCTTTGCATGAAACCAGAGCCCTGAGAGAACTGTGTTCCTGGATCATGTTGCTTTGGGTCCTGTAGAATTATTTCTACTGAATTGTGATTTGGCCTCCCTCAAAATCTTTGTACTGAGGGAAGCTTTAAGAAGCAGCTGTTTAAAATGTGTTATTAGGCCAGGCGTGGTGGCTCACGCCTATGATCCCAGCACTTTGGAAGGCCGAGGAGGGTGGATCACCTGAGGTCAGGAGTTCGAGACCTGCCTGGCCAACACGATGAAACCCTGTCTCTACTAAAAATACAAAAATTAGCTGGGTGTGGTGGCAGGCGCCTGTAATCCCAGCTACTCAGGAGGCTGAGGCAGGAGAATCACTTGAACCTGGGGGATGGAGGTTGCAGTGAGCCGAGATCGCACCACTGCACTCCAGCCTGGGTAACAGAGTGAGACTCCGTCTCAAAGAAAAAAAAAAAAGAGTGAAACTCTGTCTCAAAAAATAAAAATAAAAATAAAAAAAATTTAAAGAATAAAATGTATTATTATATCAACATAAAGATGTTGTCTACAAATTCATACAATGTTGTGTTTTTAAGGACCCATGGGAGAAATTTTGCTTAAAACTCAGAATGCAGGAAAAGCTGTTTGTCTTGATATATTGACTTTCTAAATATTTTAACTTATTATGCCTTTCTCTTTCCTTTGACTGCTGGGAGGCTTCATTTATTCAACCAGTATGTACGGAGTGCCTGTATGTGCCAGCTGGCTGCTGGAGATATGATGGGGAGCAAAAGGAGAAGGAATCCTGTCCTCACGAAGCTTCCAGTTTAGAGGAAGAAACAGATATTTATTTATTACTCAGATAAATGCACAAACTGAAAAGTGCTATGAAGGGAAGGGCCCTTGCTATGAGAACATAACAAGACAGGACTTCATTTGAAGAAGTCCCCTTTGGGCCCGAGGTGGTGTGAGTTTCCTAAGGGAAAGGACGTGGGGTGCTGGCATTCCTGACCTGAAGACAAACCACCTACTGGGGAGAAGACCTGCATTCTGGCAACTGGAAGAATTCCAGGGAGCTAAAGTGCACTTTATGTGGATGGGGAAAGTGTGGAGCAAGGTTTGAGTGGGGAGTGAAGTTTTGGTGCCCTGTATAGGCGTTTCTGCTTGCTAATCTTTTTTTTTTTTTTTTTTTTTTACTTTTATTTTAAGTTCAGGGGTCCATGTGCAGGTTTGTTATATAGGTAAACTCGTGTCATGGGGGTTTGGTGTACAGATTATTTTGTCACCCGGATGCTAAGCCTACTACCCAGTAGTTATTTTTCCGGATCCTCTCCCTCCTCCCACCCTCCACTCTCAAGTAGGCCCCAGTGTCTGTTGTTCCCCGCTTTGTGTCCATGAGTTCTCATCATTTAGCTCCCGCTTATTTTTATTTTTTATTTTTTTGAAACAGAGTCTCCCTCTGTCGCCCAGGCTGGAGTACAGTGGCGCCATCACGGCTCACTGCAGGCTCCACCTCCCAGGTTCACGCCATTCTCCTGCCTCAGCCTCTGGAATAGCTGGTACTACAGGCACCGCCACCAGGACCATCTAATTTTTTTGTATTTCTCACTAGAGACGGGGTTTCACCGTGTTAGCCAGGATGGTCTCGCGATCTCCTGACCTCGTGATCTGCCTGCCTCGGCCTCCCAAATGAGCCCGGCCTTAGCTCCCACTTACAAGTGAGAACATGCAGTATTAGTTTTCTAA
The DNA here is from genome assembly GCF_028858775.2 of Pan troglodytes. Taxonomy (NCBI): domain Eukaryota; kingdom Metazoa; phylum Chordata; class Mammalia; order Primates; family Hominidae; genus Pan; species Pan troglodytes. Next base: position 88,917,112 of record NC_072401.2, read on the forward strand.
GGATAATGGCCTCCAGCTCCATTCATGTTCCCATAAAAGACATGATCTCATTCTTTTTTGGCTGCATAGTATTCCATACAGAACAACATAGTATTCCACGGTGTATATGTACCACACTTTTAAAAATTCTATCTGGCCGGGTGTGGTGGCTCACGCCTGTAATCCCAGCACTTTGGGAGGCCGAGGCAGGCAGATCGCGAGGTCAGGAGATCGAGACCATCCTGGCTAGCACGGCGAAACCCCGTCTCTACTAAAAATACCAAAAATTGCCGAGTGCCTGTAATCCCAGCTACTCAGGAGGCTGAGGCAGGAGAACGGTGTGAACCTGGGAGGTGGAGCTTGCAGTGAGCCGAGGTCGCACCACTGCACTCCAGCCTGGGTGACAGAGGGGGACTCTGTCTCAAAAATAAATAAATAAATAAAAATAAAAAAAATTTTAAAAAAATAAAAAAATTCTATCTGTTGTCCCTGATGGGCATTTAGGTTGATTCCATGTCTTTGCTCTTGCAAATAGTGCTGCAATGAACATATGCATGTATGTGTCTTTATGGTAGAATGATTTCTATTCCTTTGGGTATATACCCAGTAATGGGATTGCTGGGTCAAATGATAGTTCTGTTTCTATATGCATGCTAATCTTACCCAGGCTTTTGTTTTACCCTATATCCCTTGATATGTTATCTTTTCATAAGAAACATATTTTGTAGAATAAGATGGAATAAATAAAAAGTTATTCAAAATTGCATTATAAGCAGACTCCATCTTGAATTAAATAAAAACAGATTTCACACCATGCCACCCGTGCCAAGACTCCCTCACGCCCATGGGTTCTCACTCTTGGACACAAGGTGTACTGTTCCACCTTGTGGGTGAGCCTGTGGACTTGAGAACATAGACTGGCTTTGCTCTGCTGGCATCTGAAGGCTCAAGGTATTTTTCCTTCACAGCACATCAGGATCCGGAGTTATAAAGTACTCGCTCCTAGATGGATTTATTGACAATTTAGAAATTATAGTCCTGCCTTCTGGTCCTATAAAAAGTTACATCCAGTTCCCTCTGAAAAACACTCCAGGAATAAACAGGCCAAGTGAATAAGGCAGTATTTTATAGTTGCTTTTCTGATCAGAAACCTTCATTCTGCTGGCTTTGCTGAGGATTAGAATGTGTTGGTAAAATGTTGCTAGAGGAAACCTCTGCAGTTAGGCGTTCTTGCCTTCATCTGTCATCTCTGTTCTCAGTGTTGATTTGAACCAAGGACTTAATGGGGACAAAATAGAACATATCAATGCCTCTTACATTTCCTAGGTCAGGAAAAAGCCTATTTCTGAGCCCTTACTCATTGTAATAACACATTTCATTTAACAGAAGGGGGTGCGGTGGAAAGGAAGAAAGAAGAGAATGAATTGTGATACCAGTGAGGTGGTTAGAAATAGGGTTGCCCATCATTCTGCCTCAGCCAGACAGAGCTCTTTGCTGAGCTCCAAAATGCACTGGACATATTGCTGCCACAGGACTTTTGCACTGGCTGCCCATCAACCTGGAATGCTCTTCCTCTATATAACCACAAGCTTGACTTGTTCACCTCCTTCTAGTTTTTGATTGAATATATTATCAACTTGATCATTGTATTTAAAATTGATGACCCTCTTGAACTCCTGATTCCCATTACCACATCTCAGGGGTTGGCAAATTATGACCTCTAACCACCTGTTTTTGTAAATAAAGTTTTATTGGAACATAGCCAAACTCATTTGTTGTTGTTGTTCTTGTATTTTACACCTTGAGTATGACTGCTTTTGTCCAACAATGGCAGAGTTGAGAGACAACGTGGCCCACAAAGTCTAAACAATTTACTACCTGGCCCTTTTCAGAAAATTTGCCAACACTGCCCTGTTTCATTTTCTTCTGTTTCATTTCTAACCTTCTAACGGTATACACATATCTATATATCTATATCCATCTATACCTATCTACATATCTATATCTTATTTTTATTTTATTCTGTTTTTTTTTTTTTTTTTTTTTTTTTTGAGACGGAGTCTCGCTCTGTCGCCCAGGCTGGAGTGCAGTGGCGCGATCTCGGCTCACTGCAAGCTCCGCCTCCCGGGTTCAAGTGATTCTCCTGCCTCAGCCTCCTGAGTAGCTGGGATTACAGGCATGTGCCACCAAGCTAATTTTTGTATTTTTAGTAGAGATGGGCTTTCACCATGTTGGCCAGGTTGGTCTTGAACTTCTGACCTCAAGTGATCTGCCCACCTTGGCCTCTCAAAGTGCTGGGATTACAGGCGTGAACCACCACGCCCAGTCCATCTTTTTTTTTTTTTTTAGTTTTGAGATGGAGTCTCCCTCCTCTGTCGCCTAGGCTGGAGTGCAGTGGCATGATCTTGGCTCACTGCAACCTCTGCCTCCTGGGTTCAAGTGATTCTTCTGCCTCAGCCTCCTTGAGAAGCTGAGACTACAGGCATGTGCCACCAAGCCCAGCTAATTTTTTTTTGTATTTTTAGTAGAGATGAAGTTTCACCATGTTGGCCAGGCTTGTCTCGAACTCTTGACCTTAGGTGATCCGCCTGCCTCAGCCTCCCAAAGTGCTGGGATTACAGGTATGAACCACTGCATCCGGCCTGCCCATCTTATTTTTAAAAATCTCCACAAGGGCAGAGATTTTTAATTTATTTTGTTAGTTCACCAATATATTTAAATATCTAGAACATTGCTCAGTAGATTTTGAATAATGATTTGTTGGATGAACAAATGAATAAGTGAATATAAAGTGTCCTACAAAGATTAGACAGTTAGTTTGATAATTATTATTATTTCAATATAACTGCAACTTATGAAAAGGGGAAGATATCCATTACACCAGTGTATATTCTCAACCTAACACGTAGAAAGTTGTGACTATTACAAGCTCCTCTCAGCTGCTGCAAGAAGCATGCTGTCACAGGCTTGTCTCTGAGCCTTATATACCTGCTTACTTCTGCTAGGACACCTACACAATCCTCAAATAAACACTAGAGGAAAAGGCTTTTTTATGAAAGTAAACATTTTTTGTCATTCTAAAAGTTTTGGCTTTTGTTGGGGAAGTGCTATTTTCATGTTCAGACAGAGGAATGCCTATTTTTACACTACAGCCAGACAAGACTCAACTATTGAGCCAAATGGGCAGGTGTGTTTTCAAACTATGTCTTTATTTCACTTAAAAGACGACGGGAAGAAAGAAACTCACCTTTTGATCAAGGAAATAAAAGGTTCAGCCTTCTAGTTCCTTTCAGCAGCTGGTAAAATTTTTCATATGGGTTACATTTCTCGATCACATAAACAAAAACCAATTTACATAAATTAGTCTTTTGTCAATATGAAATATCTATGTAGTTGCTGCAAAAACACTAAGGTTGGATAGCATCTAACTAGAATTCTGAAGTTTTTTTCTTATTTCTGCTGACTTTTTGATCGCCACTCCAGTGCTAGTTTTCAAAAGTACAGATATGTCAGTCTCCTTATTATTTTTAGGTGGGTTTTGAGGATTAGAATGAGGAAAGAGTTACATATGGCACAAGTAAGTCATACTCTGAGAGCTGGGCTCAATTGGGGGTGATTTTGCATTTAGCAAAGTCTGGAGACATTTTTGATGGTCACAACTGGGCAGGTGCTATTGGCAGTTTAGTGGGTAGAGGGCAGAGTGGTTGTTAAACAGTCTGCAGTGCCCAGGATGGGTTCTTCCCATCCCCATCAAGCCCCAACCTCCCAACAAATAATTATGCTGTCCAAAATGTCAGTAGTGCTGAGGTTGAAAAATCCTGTCCTGTGATCTAGTTAACATGCTGCCTTTTCCTTTCTCAGCCTTTTGCTTTCTTGTTGCCTTGGTGATGTCATTCCTTGCAACCTGGGGTTAATAATAGATGCCCATTTCTTCCTTCACTGGGAGGAGATAAACATGGTGAGCCATTCAAGCACCAAAAACACCTAAGGAAAAGTATTATTACTATTTTTTAAGAAATAATCGTATGTCTCCAAATGTCATGTCTGTATTTCTTCATGACTGCTTAAAAAAAGTTTAAATAATTGAAGGGTGCCTATAACCTATGTGTCTTCTGTCCCTTCTGTTGTAGAGAGAGGGTCATAGAACACAGGCTGCTGAAATCCACTTTAAAAACCTACAGCTGATGTGTTTGCTCCTTTTGGTCTTTTTCTGGCTGTCCTATTCCAGAGTGTCCTCCTTCCCTCTCTTTGTCCTTGTCCCCTCGGTGATCCCCTGACCTCCTTGTCTTTTTCCTTCACCTGATACACCTGAAGGGTATGACTGCTACAACCTCTTATTCCTTTCCCCTTAATTCACTTGATTCTTGATTCAGTATTTCATCAACTATTTTTTGTTACTCAAGCATTCCCTTGGGGTCTTGCACTTCACTCAAGTAGTTTTTAGCAATTTTTCTGAAGGAAATGTTCTCCATCTTAATATAAATTATATATAAATATTTACCCTTGAATGTTGAAAGTCACGGCTAAATAATATTACAAAAATGAGAACCAAAGAAAAGAATCACTTTACTTAAACATTAATTTGGGCTGGAAAGAACTTTGTGGCTTTAAACCAGATTCCTGATGTTTTAGCCATCTAAATCCCCAAATTTTTGTTAGAATAAATTGTATTTGTTCATTTTTAATTTTATGGAAGTCTTAGGTTCTCGAAGTCCTGGAGCTTGAGGACCCAACTGGCAAGCATGAAGGGCTGGAAAATCCTATTGTTAACTGACAAAATATCTTTTCACAAGAGTTTATGCAAGCTAAAAGAATATATCTGAAGACAGGATTATGTGCTTTTCTACAAAGTTTTCTTACAGTTTTTAAGGGGATGTTAGTGATTAGGATACAGCACTGGTCTTTTTGTTGTTGTTGTTGTTTGTTGTTTTCTTTTGAGATAGAGTCTTGCTGTCGCCCAGGCTGGTGTGCAGTGGCACGATCTTGGCTCACTGCAATCTCTGCTTCCTGGGTTCAAGCGATTCTCTTCCCTCAGCCACCCAAGTAGCTGGGATTACAGGCACATGCCACCATGACTGGCTAATTTTGTATTCTTAGTAGAGATGGGGTTTTGGCATGTTGGCCAGGCTGGTCTTGAACTCCTGACCTCAGGTGATTTGCCCACATTGGCATCCCAAAGTGCTGGGATTACAGACGGGAGCCACTGCACCCGGCCACAGCACTGGGTTTAAAGGAGATCTTAGAGAAGAATTTGTTCCCCTCAGCAAGCTGGAAACACTTAAGATGCAGGAGATTAACTTGGTTAGGTCATGGTCCTTCCCATTGTGTTATTTCTTAGATTTTTATATGTTTTCTTAAAAGAGGAGAAATATTCTGTCTATATTAATTAAATTGGGAGAAAATGAAATTTACTTTCTATTTACACCCAGTTTCACTCAGAGTAACACCCCAAGTCCTCACATTGGTCTCCAAGTTCTTGAGGCTACGGTGCAGTAACTGTGCTGACCTCATCTCTTGCTATTGTCCCCCCACTCACTTACTCACTCTTCTGCAGAACGCTGGCCTCCCTGCAGCTCTTCACACCCTTGAGACACACTCTTGCTGGGGAGCCTTTGTGTTTGCTCCTCCTGCTTGGAATGCTCTTCCCTAGTTTACCTACTTGGCTTACTCTCTCACCAACCTCCTCTTTATTCCAGTTTCTCCTCAATGAGACCTCTCTGCCCACATGGTTTAATTCTGAAAACCATACTTTTTCCTTCTTCCCTTAGGTCTTAATCCTTCTTCCCTGCCCAACTTTTTTCTCCTTTTTTAAAACATAGAATAATGATCTTTTAACAAACTATTTACTCATTTATAATGCATTGTGTTTATTTCCTACTTGCCCTTGCTAGAATGTAAATTTCTCAGGGGCAGAGATTTTTGTCTGTTTTATTTACTATTGTGTCTCAAGAGTCTAAAACAGTGCCTGGCTCTGTGTGAAGCCACACATCATTGTTGAATAAGCAAGTGGGTTGGTTAAGCATAAGCAGGGACAGAGAGGCTTTTATGAGGAATTTGTAGCTGTCAAAAGAATAGCTTGAAGGCCAGGTGTGGAGGCTCATGCCTGTAATCCCAGCACTTTGAGAGGCCGAGGCGGGTGGATCACCTGAGGTCAGGAGTTTGAGACCAGCCTGGCCAACATGGCAAAACTCCATCTCTACTAAAAATACAAAAAATTAGCTGGGCGTGGTGGCGGGCGCCTGTAATCCCAGCTACTTGGGAGGCTGAGGCAGGAGAATTGCATGAACCTGGGAGGTGGAGGTTGCAGTGAGCCAAGACTGTGCCATTGGACTCCAGCCTGGGGGACAGAGCAAGACTCTGTCTCAGAAAAAAAAAAAAGAATAGCTTGAAGACACCCACAAAAGTAGGACAGAAGGAAGGTAAAATGGAGATGGAGGAAACACACACAGATGATCCTTGACTACGAAGGTTCAACTCACAATTTTTCAACTTTATGATAATGCAAAAGCTATATGCATTCAGCAGAAACCATGCTTTGAGTACACTTACTGTTCTTTTTTTGACTTTCAGTACAGAATTCAATAAATTACATGAGAAATTCAACACTTTATTACAAAATAAGCTTTGTGTTAGATGATTTCGCTTAACTGTGGGCTAACATAAAGTGTTCTGAGTATGTTTAAGGTAGGTTCAGTTTTCTAAATGCATTTTTGATTTAGGATATTTTCAGCCTACAATGGGTTTATCAGGAAGTAACTCCATCATAAATCAAGGAACATTTGTATTGCCCTTACAATTTTTTCTAGGGTTTACCTTGCTGACAGGTATCTGAGGTATAGGAAAATGCCTGGATATAGCTGCTCAGGGGCGGCTGTTTCTAGTGAATTTTAGGGGAGTGTGTATGTGACAGAGACAAGAGGAAGAAGGGAAGGCATCGCAATGAATATAGCTAAGAAACATTCCATCACTCCCTTGATCTTTTATCCTTCCAGCCTTCGTGCACTCAACTTTTGTGCTTATACCTGCAGCACACCATTGGTTTTATTTTTATAGTCAGACAAAGATGACAAACATAAGATATCTCTGGATAGAACTTTAAATACCTCTCAGGGCCATAATGAGACAAAACAACTTCATTTTTACCAGACACAAGACAAAGATGACTGGCTTACCAGACCAAACAATCTACCTGCTCACCTGTGTGGAACTGTTTTAACTCGATATTCCAGTGTGCTCTTGCTGAATTAGAAGAAAGAATGGAAAAGCTACTAGAAGATGAAAAAGTCATGTTAGTTTATGCTTTCCCCAACAAACAGCAGATGCTGCTAGTAAGCATCTTTTATGTGCGCAGCTCAGAGCCTGAGCTCTGTATTTGTTTGGGGGATAGGAATCAGACTGTCTGGGTTTAAATCTTGTTTCCACTACTCACTAGCTGTGTGACTTAAGGAAAGTTATCTGATCTTTTAAATCCCGTTTTACCATGTGTAAATAGCACCGTGAGATTATTGTGAGGATATACATGTGAAGTGTCTAGCACAGTGCCTTAATGTATTAGACCTGCTCTATAATATAGGCAGTTAGGCTGCCTACTTTTTTTTTTTTTTTTTTTTTTGAGGTGGAATCTCACTCCCATTGCTCAGGCTGGAGTGCAGGGGCATGAACTTGGCTCACTGCAACCCCTGCCTCCTGGGTTCAAACGATTGTCCTGCCTCAGCCCCCTGAGTAACTGGGACTACATTTGCACCACCACTCCAGGCTACTTTGTGTATTTTTTAGTAGAGATGGGGTTTCACCATGTTGGCCAGGCTGGTCTCAAACTCCTGACCTCAAGTGATCTACCTGCCTCAGCCTCCTAAAGTGCTGGGATTACAGGCATGAGCCACCATGCCAGGCCAGGCTGCCTATCTTAAAATTCTGGTATTATTCTGTACTTGTTATGAAATTTAGGGCGAGATACTTCACCTCACTTTGCTTCAGCTTCTGCATTTTCTTTTCTTTTTTCTTTCTTTTTTTAAAAAAATATTTTGTAGAGATGGTGTTTCACCACATTGCCCAGGCTGGCCTCAAACTCCTGATCTCAAGCGATCTGCCCACTTCGGTCTCCCAGAGTGTTGGGATTCCATGTGTGAGCCACTGCATCTGGTTTCAGAGTCCTCATTTTCAAAAGAGGCAAATTAATTACTATGCAGAATTGTTATGAGGATCCAATGAAATTATTTAGGAAAATAAGAAAGACTTGGCACGTGCAAGTGTGCAGTAAAAGACAAACTTTATTACTATTTTTTCCTCCTATTTTTTTTTTTAACTGTGGTAAAAAAAAATACTGTGGTATGTGATATACATAACAGAAAATGTACCAACTTAACCATTTTTAAATGTATAGCTCAGTGGTATTAAATACATTTATAATGTTCAACCATCACTGCCATCCAACTCCAGAACTCTTTCCAACTTGTAAAACTGAAACTCTCTTGGGGCGTGGTGGCTCAGGCCTGTAATCCCAGCACTTTGGGAGGCCGTGGTAGGTGGATCACTTGAGGTCACGAGTTCGAGACCAGCCTGGCCAATATGGTGAAACCCTGTCTTTAATAAAAATACAAAAATTAGCCAGGCATGGTGGTGCACGCCTGTAGTTCCGGCTACTCGGGAGGCTGAGACAGGAGAACTGTTCGAACTGGGGAGGCGGAGGTTGCAGTGAACCAAGATTGTGCCACTGCACTCCAGCCTGGGTGACAGAGTGAGACTCCATCTCAAAAAAAAAAAAAAAAAAAAAGACCAAAAAAACGGAAACTCTATACACATTAAACAATAATACCTCATTCCCCACCCTCCTCCCAGTCCCTGGCAACCATCATTCTCCTTTCTGTCTCTCTGATTTGACCACTACTATAAGTATGTCATATGAGTGGAATCAGTGTTTTTTTGTGACTGGCTTATCTCACTTAGCATAATGTCTTCAAGTTTCATTCATGTTGTAGCACATGCCGGCATTTCCTTCACTTTCATTTTTAAGGCTGAATAATATTCCATTGTATAAATATGCCACATGCTTATCTATTCAACTGTTGATGTACATTTTGGTTGCTATTGTGAATAATACAGCTATGAACAGGGGCATATAAACATCTCTTTGAGACCCTACTTTCAATTATTTTTGGTGTCTACTCAGAAATGGAATTGTAATCATATAGCAATTTTATCTCTAATTTTTTGAGGGACCACCATACTGTTTTCCCTAGTGGATGTACCTTTTTACATGTATTCCCATCAACAATGTATAAGAGTTCCAATTACTCTACATTCTTCTCAACACTTGTAATTTTCTGGCTTTTTCTTTTTGGATAGTGGCCATCCTAATAGATGTAAGGTGGTAACTTGTCTTACTCTTTTGTTTTTGAGATGGGGTGTCATTCTTTCACACAGGCTGGAGTGCAGTGGTGCAATCTTGGCTCACTGCAACCTCCACCACTCAATCTCAAGCGTTCCTCCCACTCCAGCCTCCCGAGTAGCTGGGACCACAGGCTCACATCACCATGCCTGGCTAATTTTCTGTATTTTTGGTAGAGATGGGGTTTAACCATATTGCCCAGGCTGGTCTTGAATTCCTGAGCTCAAGTGATCCACCTGCCTTGGCCTCCCAAAGGCCTGGGATTATAGGTGTGACCCACTGTGCCTGGTTGGTTAACTTATCTTACTTTTGTCTACAACTACAATTCCTGCTGCTACTATCGCTATTACTACAACCATGGCTGCTGCTTCTACTATATTTACTAAGCAATGTGAGAAAGTTGAAAAAAATTAAAAACATAAATTTTACTCTCAAGGAGACTTCTGTTTGTTATATTTAAAACCAATTTTCCTCATCTTCCTATCCATATTCCTTTGTTTATCCCTGAAGTGCAATCACTTACCAACAGGAACTGGTGAATGCCATCAACATACTAGAGTAAGAGGAGGGAATGTACTTCAGACTCTTGCCTCTAGAAGCAGCCATAGAGTTCCTTAATTACAAATCAGACAGGATCCTGGATTGCAAAAGTTCCCGTTTTCTACTTTATTTCAATTGTGAACTTGGACTTGGTAATATACTGAAAATAATGGAAGGGATGATGAAGAGCTGGCTATAAATGAGAAAGAACTGGTCATTGTGGGAGAGACTATGAGTTGTCTACCAGTATCTGTTTTGTCCTTTTTTCTTTAGCATCAAAACTCCTGAGTCATAGCTGGGCATGCTGCTTTCCAGCTGGAGTCTATATTTCCCACATTCACTTGCAGTAGCTGTGCCCTTATGACTAAGTTCTTGGCAGTAGAATAGCAGTAGAAGTGATGTGTGCCAGTTTCACATCATGCCCTTGAAATAAATGAGTAACACAAACTTATTTTCTTTCTTCTTACTGCCTGAGAGGTAGATATGATGGAGGGTTCTGGGGCAGCCATTTTAGAGCCAGCGATCGAAGGTGTGTAATGGGTATGGCAGAGACGCCCTCCCAGTCTCAGATCGTCTATCTATGGACTGTTACATGTGAGAGAGCAATAAACTTCTACTTTGTATTAGCCACTGAATTTTGAGATATCTTAGCTTAATCTATAACAAATAACAGACAAATTAACTCAATAAAACCGGCATTCTACTCAACCACAATAATAAAGAAAGACAATTTCAAATAGTTTGAATGTAATGCAGACATTTTCAGAAAGGAAATACATTAGCCTTTGAAGTAGACCAATTAAAATTCAAGAAACCACATTAAGTTTTGAGTTTCCAAGTATTTTCCAAATCTTTTTCTCATAGTTCTTTGTCCCATAATGAAGGTCTAGCTCTAGTGATCAGTGGTGATGCACAGTTATATTTGCAATGTTATCAATTACCAAAACTCTTTTGGGTTTTTGGTTAAATGCTATTTTGTATGATTAGAACTCTAACAAGTAGCAATGTGATCATCTACATAGCCTGTACTTAAGGTTTTAAAATACTCTGTCCATGGATAGAGTGGTGTAGACATCAAAGTATTATAGACCCTAAAATTTAGAGTAAAAACTACCTCTGTGGTCCGTGCAATCACATGCTGAGGACTCCTAAGTCTGATTTACTCGGGACATGTATTGCTTTCACATTTCAAAACAAGCTTTAAAGAAATTCAATCTAAGGTTGCAATTGGTTATTTACCAGTTTAGAATTATCCTATAATTTAGAGGTAGTTTTCTGCTCTATGAGAGTTGGTCCACAGCATCTCTAGGAAGTCAGCATTTTAAAATATAATCAATGAAAATTAATACACTTGGGAATTAGCATGTTAATGGAACTTGAAAGAAGAAGGCTCACGTTGCAATGTTACCTTTAGAAGAAGGTAAGTAACCCTTTTATAGAAAGGGGATTAATAGTGGGTCTTTTTCTGTAGCATGGTCAATGGCCAAAGAATGATTTTGCTTCATAGACTGTGATTGTGATTCATTAGGGAATACCTAAAATGAAGGGAGCTTTCTATCCAGCCGGCTTAGCTTCATAAATATGCCTGTAAGAACATCCCACATCCTGTACTTTCCTTCTGCGAATATTTGCTCTGAGGTTTGTGCTCTTGGGTGATCCACCAAGCCAGAGGAAATGAGTACCCTTCCCCGGGGCAAGCTTTGTCAGATATAGTTATAGTTGATATGCTAGCTTGTAGATACATCTCTTGGGAGTTTGGCATGGCTCAATGCCTGTATATTCTTCTATCTCTAGGTCAATGAATAAAATAGCTCCTAGTCCCCAAAGCTGGGAGCAGATCATTGACCTCAGTGTAAGCCATTCACTGAGAGTCAGTTTGAAATAGCCATTCCTGAGTTCAAATTATCACATTTACCTTATACTAACTTTATGTTTAGGAAGCACTATTTTAACTTAAATAGTTCTCAATTTTAAATTGGGCATGCAAAGAAAGGAAAGGTAATGCTCTTAAAAATAAATGTTTTCTCCTCTACATACATAGTAGCATGGGAAAAATATTTATAATATTAAATGCTGTTGAGAATGCAGAGATACTTAGATCTCTCATACTGAGATCTCTCATAAATTGGGGCATCTACTCTGGAAAAGAGTTTGGCAGTTCCATATAAAATTAAACATTACTTACCATACATTCTAGCATATGCAGTCTTGGGCATTTATCCTAGAGAAATGAAAACTTATGTTCACACAAAAACCTGTACACAAATATTTTCTGCGGCTTTATTTGCAATAACTCTAGGTGGAAACAACCCAAGTGTCCTTCAAAAGGTGGATGGATAAAGAAACTGAGGTAAATCTATACAATGGAATTCTATGCCAAAATATAAAGGGGTGAAGTATTCATATATCACGTCAGCTTGGATAGATCTTAAGGGTATTATGCTACGTGAAAAATGCCAGTCTCAATGGGTTACATAAGATATGATTACACGTATATCACATTCTTGAAATGGTAACATTTTTAAAGATCAGGTAATGGAGACAGATCAGTGGTTGCCAAGGATTAAGGATGGGGATGGAGAGTGGGTGCGGCTATAAAGGGGTATCACAACGGAGCTCCTTTGTGGTGATGGAATCTATACGTGAGATAACATTTCATAGAACTATGCAAAACAATGACTGCATGTGAAAACCAATGGAATTTTAGTAGTCTATAGTCTAGTTAGTAGTATTCCTGGTTTTGATAATGCATTATACTTAAGTAAGATGTTACCTTTGGGGGAAACTGGCCCAAAGGGCCCGCAGGACCTTTCTGTACTATTTTTTGCAATTTTTCTTGAGTTTATAATTATTTCAATAAATTAAAAATAATGACTACATTAACACATAAGCCATGACAGATTTCTTTCTTTCTTTACAAGGGAGCAATGCAATAGGAGGGAAAATGCCAAACTGCAAATTAAAAGAGTTCTGCTTTTATATGTCTGTCCCTCTGGGAATATTTCTTCTGAAGAAAGATTTCCCGGGATAAAGTTTGAAAACCACTTCTTAAAAGATTGTGGAAATTTCTTGAGACAATAAAAATCAAATCATGTGAAATCATTTAGTTTTTAATCAAGAAAAGGAGTTGTATTTTAGAAGGTGATCTGATACATTATTTGTTACAATCAAGGGTTATACCTTCCAAGGGAAGTGATTACAAATAGCCACATAATTTAGACATGGTATTAGAATTCGTTGGTTTGTTATGAAATCACAGATGCTGATTTAACCCTAGCTAATATACTGTTTGCTGCATTGCAGAGAAATGAAATTGTTAGAGGACTCATCCTAGCAGTCACTTAAAACTGGCAGTTAGCTGGTGGAGTCATGATTTTTTGATCTGAGATCCAGATAGACAAGACACAGGATTTGTTGCCAAAGCAAACTGCATCTCTAGATACTCCAGCACTATTTATTTGCATTCATAAAATTTTGCTCTCATTCAGATATTTTGAACTGCAGAGCAGTTTGTGGTGGTTGTCCATTGCCTTGTGTAGCATCTGTGGAGGCAAAGCTTTCTTGATAGGCTCTGTACAAACGGGGTTTGGATGGTTCACTGTCTGTGTTCAGCATATCTATCCAGAGCCCCAATTCGTCTCTCCTTCCGGTGACCGATGCCTGATTACTACTGTGGTACCTAGGCACGGCCTCCGGGTAATTATAGAGTCGGCTCTGTGGTTGTCTTCCAGGAAATGGCAAGTACCAGTTGCCCTAGTATGTCCCTGCAGACTTCACTCAAGGGACAACAGGAAACAAATGCCATATAAGGGCATCCCGCAGCAGCTGCTGCTTTTCTGAGGACAATTGGAAGGTAGACAGGTTCTCTTTTGCCATTTCCATTGCCCCTTTCTAGATCAATTTTAGCTCATTATTAAGAAAAATGTGTGGATATATGATGATCCTCAAAAGGACCTACATGAACTTTTCTTTTATCTTTTCTTTCTTCTTTTTCTTTTTCTTTCTCTTTTTCTTTTTTTTTTTTTTTTGAGACAGAGTTTTGCTCTTGTCACCCAGGCTGGAGTGCAATGGCACAATCTCGGCTCACTGCAACCTCCACCTCCCCGGTTCAAGTGATTCTCCTGCCTCAGCCTCGTGAGTAGCTGGAATTACAGGCGCCTGCCACTATGCCCGGCTAATTTTTGTATTTTTAGTAGAGACGGGGTTTCACCATGTTGGCCAGGCTAATCTCGAACTCCTGACCTCAGGCGATCTGCCTGCCTCAGCCTCCCAAAGTGCTGAGATTAGAGGCATGAGCCACCATGCCTGGCTACATGAAATTTTGCACCAGAGTTTTAGATACTTGCTGTTGACTTTCTTCTATTTACAGTGACTCTGAGAATGTATTTGCAGCTTTTTAAATACTATTAGCTTTCTGCTAAGTCTCCTGGAAAGTCCTTAAAAGAGTTTCTCTGTTTTTATCATTTATTTGAGAGAACAGTAGCTTTATTAGCTTGTAGCCAGAAACAGATTTTAACGTTATAACTCAATTCCCAGAATTAAATTTATCAGTTGTAGAAATTCAGCTCTGAACTGTTAACTTTTGCTGTATGATGTGAAATGAGAGCAGGAGGAGAGGAAGTATGTTACTGGCAGAAGACAAGTCAGACAGGATCTTCTCAGGTATCCTCATAGTCAATTGCTCTTGGCAACTTGTTCCATTTTCCTACCATCAGAGGAAGTTGACAGGATGTCATAACATGAAAGGAGGCCGTTGTAGGAAAAGCTTTGGAATGCCATGGACTATTATGTGGCCATTAAAAATAATGAATTAGAGGGCATCCAAATAATTTGCAGGAATTTCCATAAATTATTGTTGAATGAGGAAAACAAGAGGCCAAAGAGTGTGATGCTGCATGGAGCACTCAGCACTAGTCTCTCTTGCTCGCAGGTTGTACGTTTGGCAGGAGTAGCAGCTAAATCAACCTTGATGAATGGGAACCTAGGTTGGACATATGCATAGCCTCTCTCCCTGCCATGATGGTTACTTCATCCACTTGGCCATCTGATTGGGGTTGCTGATGACAGAGGCTGACTGATGTGAGTTGGCTGAGTCATTTTGTCTATGACTGGCTGTTTGGTGTTCCTTCCATGTTGGCACTCTTTGGTGAGTGTTAACATGTCTCATGAAACTCTTCATTCTTCATGCTTGTTCTTTAATGTCCAACTGCATGTCTATTTCCAACATCTCCTTTTTCTAGATTTTCCAATCTTTTCCTTTTTTAAGCCCCTGTGGTGGGTTGAACAGTGTCCCCCCAAAATTCATGTCCACCTCAAACCTCAGAATGTGACCTTATTTGAAAATAGTGTCTTTGCAGATGCAATTGGTTAAAAATCTTGAGATGAAACATCTTGGAATCGTCCTGAACATATCTTGACTTGTGTTTTTATAAGAAGAGGAGAGCACAAGAGAGCTCCATAGGGAAGAAGGTGATATGACAACAGTGGCAGAAATTGGAATGATGAGTCTGCAAGTCAAGGAACACCAAGAATTGCCAGCAATCACCAGAAGCTAGGAGAGAGGCCCGGGATGCTTTCTTCCTTGGAGCCTCCAGAAAAACCAACCCTGCTGACAACTTGATTTCAGACTTCTGGCCTCCTAAACCACGAGGGAGTAAATTATTTTTATTTTTTTTGTAGAGACAGAGTCTTGCTACATTGCCCAGGCTGATCTTGAACTCCTGGCCTCAAGAGATCCTCCTGCCTTGGCCTCCCAAAGCTCTGGAATTATAGGAGTGAATCACTGTACCCAGCCAAGAGGGAGTAAACTGAAGCTGCTCAATTTGTGGTCATTTCCATGGCAGCTCAGTGAAACTAGTACAGTCCCTGACCAGCTGGCCATGCGTTGGCCACTGTCCATAAGTCCATGTATATTCTAATCTTGGATCACTTCCTTTTTTGTACAAAGTGGATGATCAGGTACCCAGCTTGAAGCTCTAATCATTTGGAAAATTTCTCTTACCACCACCCTTCAAGGCTATCCCTTAAACTGCTATGACAGCAGATGTCTCTGACAATAAATTTAATATATTAAAACTGAAAATGTCTGAATATTAAAAGATATTTTGAAGAAAGTGGAAAAATAAACTGAGACAAAATATTCATGACACCCTGGCAAAGAACTGATAGCAATAATATCTAAAGGACCTAAAGGACATCTATCTGTAAGCTAATAAAGAATGGCCATACCAGTGATTTAAAAATGGACAAAAGCCATGAATAGGAAGCTCACAGAAGAGATAAAACATATGGCCAATAAACCTACAAAGAGATACTCAAGTTCATTAGTGATCAGTGAAATGGATAACCAAAAATCAGGATGACAATGAGATACTATTTTAAACATAGTAAATTGGCAAGTTTAAAAAGTCTAATAACACAAAATATTGGGAAGGTTGTGGATCAGTAGATTAGTTTATAGTTTGCTGGTGGGAGTGTTCAACCACTTTAGCAAGCAATTTGGCATTATCTCTTAAAGTTGGAGACTCATATATCTATGATGAGTAATTCTACACTGGGCATATACTCAAAAGAAATTATTGCAGGTGTACATTAGGAGACATCTACAAGAATGTCCATGGAAGCATTTCTGTTTGAAATAGCAAAAGCTTTGAAAAAAACTTACATGCCTCATGACAGGAGAAGAGATAAATTGTGGTACCTTCATACGATAAAATATCTTACTGGAAAGAAAATGAATATAAACGATGCTAGAAATATAATTTGAATAAAAATTAAGCTCTCAAAAGGTTACATATACTACAAAACACATTTTAAAAAGTTACAAACAACTAAAACTACCCAATATGCTTTTTAAGAAATATTTATATTATGGTAAAACTGTAGTTCTAAAAAGCAAAGGGAAGACTAATACAAGTTGCAAGGTAGTGGTTACCTCTGGCGGAGGGAGGCAGGGTATGAGATAGGGAAGATAACATTGGAGGATGTTAGAAATTATGAATGTTTCCATTGTCATGCAGGGTGGTGTATACACAGGTATTTATTGCATAACAAACAAATTGTTCAACAAACAAATAGGTAAATAAATAAATAAATAAAAAGAAGGCCATGCCTGAACCAAGGATGAGACCATGTCATGAACCAAGTTTTATGATTAATTAAATTTTAGGCATCCAGCATTAGAAACACAACTACTGGATTTTTGATTGGGCAGAGATGTTTCTGGTTGAACCAGCAATGGAAGCAGGAAGAGCCCTAAACCTGGGGCAAGGAGAGAGACAGGATGTGGTGTGAAAGAGAAAGGAAAGAATCCCCAAGAAAGTCACACAAGTGGCCTAAAGGGAAAGGCTTGTGAGAAATCCCCTGTAGGAGCTGGTCCAGGAGCTTGGAAAAGAGAGCTGTCTAGAGGTCTATTTGAAGTTGTTTCCTGTTCTGATCCTTGGTATAAGTAATCTCCAGTATCCAAAGCCCACAGTAAAACTCTACTACATAGTTAAAATACATAACAAATAACAAACCCTCTTCATTCAATCACTCGTTCATTATACGCTTATTTATTGGGTTCCTATGGCATGGGGCACAGCATTTAGCAGCAAACAAAACAGACCAAGTCTTTGTTCTCGTGGAGTTAATACATCATTTTCCAGATGATACTAAATGCAATGGCAAACAATGAAGCCGTGTAACAGATTTAGGGAGAGCTGGGAGTGGAGGTGATTTATATCAGTGGTGCTTGGCGAGAATGAAGAGAAAGCAAGTGCAGGGATGGCTACCCGCATAGTGGAGTGGGGACAGAGGAAGGGGGATAGATAGTGAGTGGGGATTTGGAATTCTGCAGGAGCAGGGATTTGGCATCTAGGAGAACGTAAGTCCTCTTTACAGCAAACTGTGGGAACATTGGAGAAGGCTCTGGATTTCCCACCATACACAGAATTTGGCTTGTATTACTTAGTTTGTAAGTTAAAGGCAAAGTTAATTCTAAAAATTAGAGAACTTGGGGCGTCTGCCATTATACTTCTGTTTTTCTACTTTCTTTTGTATCAGTGGTTCTTAATCTGAAGGAGCAGTAGAGAGGAGCATGGGCATTTGTGCTTTGGAAGAGCTTTCCCAGTAATTCTGATATACCTCCTCTTCCTGCTTCCTCCCTGCCCCACATAACTCATGCCTCCATCGGTAAACATTGCTTATTTACAATAGTCATTCCTGGCTTAATTATCCTAGGGTAGCTCAAATAATCTCAGGCTATAATTTTTCCTTAACAAAGTAATAAATAAAATCATTGACAACATATTTAATTAAATATTTAGATTTTTAATTTAAATTTAAACATTTCAAAAGGTTGATAACATGTTTAAATCAAAAGCAACCTAGCAGAACATTATTAGAAAACAGTAGAATTGTTAAATGAAATGCCAGGTTCCTCAATGCCCCACCTTAAGAATCATCATGTTAGACATTGTTTTAAAATCATTTTCTTGATCCTCTTTAACAATGGCTTCATTTTTTATGACAATATTTGTTTCCAGTATGTTGGAAATGAAACTGGACAAAACAGTTAGATGAATGCTGAATTAGCATAAAGGTCTCTTTTTTGATTTCATCTGTGTGTTTAAAGTTAATGTGTTGAATGCTTAGTACTTGCCAGGAAATATTTTAAGCATTTTGTGTGTATTATTTAATGTTCACAATATCTCCATGAATTGTATTCATTAATATCCCCACATATAAACAGGGAAACTAAGGTACAGCTTCCTGAAGCTGGTGAGTACAGTGCTAGACTGTTATCCAGGCAGGCTGTTTCCTGAGCTCATGGCTTTAACTCATTTGCAATACTATCTCCAGTAAATACCAATGCAACTAATAGAACAATGTCTCAATATTATCCACCCCATGCATTTCACTTATCTCACTTGTTAAAATGCTTTGAAAAATTTGCTACCTTGAATTTTCAAAGTCTTCCAAGTTCATGATTATCAGCTCATGAATGCTAGAAGAAAAGATGATTCACTGCTGTCCAAATTAAAATGCAGCAGGTTCCAGCTGAAAACAGTCCAGGGTTAGCTGATGACTAAATCTAAATGTCACATAGAATATCCTATTTTATTTTTAGGAGCTCCAGGAAACAAAGATATCCAGGTACAAGCACATTACAAACTCAGTGGGCTTTGCCAGACAGCATAACTTAAGCATTTTATTTTGAGTAGAAAGAACTCACTTTGTGCCCTACAAACGGTCACGCAGTTTGCTTTCATACTGTGTTCCTTCGTCTGTGGTTATTATTTCCTTCTACAGTACACAGATAGAAACATTTGCTTGCATGAAGAAAACTTTTCCACACTCCTATTTTCTTTCCCCACCACATTCCATAGTAAAATAATACATTTTTTTACATCTCAAGTTACTTTTCTCCTTCTATAACTATTTTAGTATTTCCAGGATTTAAAAAACCACACACACACACCCCAATCAGCATCTCTTCAAAAAAAGAAAGTTTGTGAGCTCTTAATTTCTCTATTTTGAAGTTGTTTTCCTCAGCTCCGATAACAAAGTTATCCTTAGGGCATAAGGAAGTAGGCTGTTTACGATTAGTTAACACCAGGTCATCCTTTTTTTGACTTAAACCAGTTTTGGGGCATCAGGTATTCTTAACATTGATGCTGTGAAACTTCTAATGACCACAGGATTCAGAATTGCGCTACCCAAGGCAATATATAAGTTATATATATTGTAGATATTGAAACAAAAGTGGGACGAACACACCAACCTTATGATGCAAGGTAACATATTCCATTCTACTAAAACAATGCTAATTGGGACCTGTTAAGATGATTTCACAACTCAGAATGAGTGATGACCCACCATCTGAGAAGCACGGGCCCCAAGCACAGCATCCGTGGATGGTGGATGGCGGTTTTCAACCCAGGCTGAATATTAGAATTACTTGTGAAACTTCTTAGTAGTACAGATCTCACAGAGGCCCTATTAGTTAAGAATATCCAAGGAGTCATAAGGAACATTTCTGAAACTTTTCGCTTGACAGATTTGGGAGTACAGTCGGACCCGGGGAGTGACAAGAACAGCAGGTTCATTTGTCACCATGAAGCGAGATAAATGAAATCTGAGGGTGGATCCAGGTTTTGTGGGGCCTGAAGCTCGTACAATTTTGGAATTCTCTGTAAGAAAAATGATACAAAATTAGGCAAGAAGAGAAATATTTTTTGGTGAATGAGAAAACAAACCACAAAAATTACAAATTTTAAAAAGCGGACAAATCCAACAAATACAAAAAATTCACAAAAATAACATTTTTATTAATTGGTTACCTACACAGCTCGTTAATACTTTCTACTTTACATTTATTAGATTCATGCTCATTTGATTTATATTTGGAGATAATAGAAATAACAGAATAACTATCTGGTCTTTCATTTAGTATGGTTGATGGAAGCTTATTTTTTGTTGATGATAGTTGAGAAATTTCTTCCAGCTTCACAACTTGTTATTGGAAATGTCAAGGGAATTTCTGGACTGTTGTCTGAATTCGTTTGTTAGGGCTCCCATTACAAAATACCACAGACTGGGTGACTTATACAACATGAATTTATTTTCACAAATTCTGGAGTCTGGATGTTCATGATCAAGGTGTCGGCAGGTTTGGTTTCTTCTGAGGCCTCTCTCCTTGGCTCACAGAAGGACGTCTTCTTGCTGTGAATTTCTGGACTGTTGTCTGAATTCGTTTGTTAGGGCTCCCATTACAAAATACCACAGACTGAGTGACTTATACAACATGAATTTATTTTCACAAATTCTGGAGTCTGGATGTTCATGATCAAGGTGTCGGCAGGTTTGGTTTCTTCTGAGGCCTCTCTCCTTGGCTCACAGAAGGACGTCTTCTTGCTGTGTCTTCACATGGCTGTCCCTCTGTGTGTGTTTGTGTCCTAATCTCCTCTTCTTATAAGGACACCTGTTATGCTCCATCAGGGCCCATCTTAATGACTCCATTTTAACTTAATTAGCTCTTTAAAGATATTTTCTCCAAATACAGACACATTTTAAAGTACTGAGGAGGCGTTTTAACTTTATGAATTTTAGGGGGGACACAAATCAGCTTATAACATTGTTAAACTTGCAAAAACATCTTTCAGATACTTTCATATTAAAATTTTCCTTGTGCAGTGATTGATCCTAAGTACTCTGAACTATTGACATTTTAACTAATTTGATGGCTAGGTCCTCATTATATTAGTTTATTGCTATCTCTTTGTAGACATCAAAGCAGCAAAAAAGGAACACATTTTCCAATAATTTATTTTCCGTTATTATTTAGATTTTCTTTTTTTTCCTTTCTTTTGAGATAAGGTCTCACTCTGTTGACGAGGCTGAAGTGCAGTGGTGTGATCATGCCTCACTGCAGTCTTGACCTCCTGGGCTCCAGTGATCCTCCCACCTCAGCCTCCTGAATAGCTGGAACTATAGGTGTGCACCACCAAGCCGGGCTAATTTTTAGTATGTTTCGTAGAGAGGGAGTTTAGCCACGTTGCTCAGGCTGGTCTTGAACTCCTGGACTCAAGTGATCTGGCTGCCTCAGCATCCCAAATTCCTGGGATTACAGGCATGAGCCACTGTGCCTGGCCCATTATTTAAATTTTCAAACAATCCAAGCATTTACTTGTTACTTCTATTTGAAATTTGTCACATTATTTTAATGAATTACTGCTGTTGGTATAATCTAAAAAAAAAATTTACAGTTTGTTTCCTCAACATTAATTTCAATTTATTTCATTTTTAATCTTTATTGGTTTTGTTTTATATGCAATTAATTTTTATTTAAAAATTTTCTGCTACTTAATAAATATTTAAATTATAAAAGAAGCTATGATTTATATGAGACCAAATCAGAAGTTTGTAACTTGTCCCTGTTTTTTAAAGAAAACATTCCTAAACTTCTTGCCAAATTGCAGTTGAGCTTTATTATAATAAGTATGCCATTTTTTATGAAAAGAGAAAAAAACTTTTTTAACTGTATTTTTTTAATAACTGTATATCCTGACTTATTGGGTATATAATCCTGACAGGACAGAACTTCAGTTTGGACAAGGTAGAGATGAGAACTGAATCCTCCACTACATTTCACGTGGCTGATGTGGGAAGCATTTGTACAGACTAACTTCTGTTTCCATACATTTCAAACTTTGTTTCTCATTGACTATGCACATGCTTCCAGTACCAATTGCCATAAGAGGTGTTCATTTCTTGAACTGGCTCTGTCCTTACAACTTCAGGATGCCAGGTGAGTTGACACGGTGGCGGGTAGAAGTATTCCTGGAAGCCGTTTCTACACTGGAACGGTTAGCAATGACTTTACTATACACGGAAACGACTGTGAACCACAGGAATATAGCCCACTCAACTCAAACTGAAAATGTCCCCATGTCACCTTTCGCTTTTGCTATTTTCCAAAAGTGCCTGTGGTTACTCCAGCATCAGCGGACATAGGGGAAGTCAGAGTGGAAAGGGACAGAGGACTGAATGAATTGTGGCTAAAATAGCCTGCTTTTGAAGATCTCATAAAAACATGACTATCTGAATATATTGCTAGGGCCCTCCCAGAGTTCTGGAAGGGGCTGTACAAGTTGGGGCAGGGGGTGCTCTGCATCTTAGCCAGTTATGCCTAATGTTCCATTTTTGGAACGCTAAGCATGTGGGAGTTATTTACATCCTACTGCTCAAGATCATCGCCAGGTCTGACTTTTCACACACACAAAATTGCAACCTCCGGCATAGATGGGTTATGGTTCATTATCTTTATGAAAATCTGACTCTGGCGAAATGTCAGGAAGCTCTGTTGTCCCCCATACCATAAGTGGTTATTTGAGGTTTCTCCCTAGTACAGTGGTTTCCCAAAGTGTGTCTCCAAATTAGTTCATGATGATTTCAATAATGGAAGAAAAAACAAAATGAAAAAGATAAGGACAGTGTGATATGTATGTATCACATGGGGTTGTCAACTGTTCTCCTTGAGAGGGACTGTCATTTCTGAAGGAGAGAATACCTTTCCTATTAATTTGGTGTCAACATATCCTTCCTTATTTGAAATAGTGACACCAATGGAGAGTAAAGTGTCAAGCTGGCAACCTTATGCTGGTCTCTCCCCCTTCTGCTTTTACTATCATAGATTCCATTCAGCCTGTTAGTCCCTTTGGGCTGCTATAGCAAAGTACATAGACTAGGTGGCTTCTAAGAACAGACATTTCTTTCTTCTTTTTAAATATTTTTAATTTATTTTATTTTTGTTTTCTATTTCCATAGGTTTTGGGGGAACAGGTGGTGTTTGGTTACATGAATAAGTTCTTTAGTGGTGATTTCTGAGATTTTGGTACACCGATCACCCAAGCAGTTGTACATTGTACCCAATGTGTAGTCTTGTACCCCTCACCCCCCTCTCACCCTTTCCTCAGAGTCCCTGAAGTCCATTGTATCATTCTTATGCCTTTGCATCCTCATAGCTTAGCTCCCACTTATGAGTGAGAACATACAATGTTTGTTTTTCTATTCCTGAGTTACTTCACTTAGGATAATAGTCACCAATTTCATCCAGGTCACTGCGAATGCCATTATTTCAATTACAGACATTTATTTCTCACAGTTCTGGTGGCTAGAAGTCCAAAATCAGGGTGTCAGCACTGTCGGGTTCTGGCGAGGGCCCTTTTCCTGGGTTCTGGCAAGGGCCGTTTTCCCATGTTGTGGACTTCTAGCTGTATTCTAACGTGGTGGAAGGAGAGGATAAGAGAGATCTCCAGGGTCCCTTTTGTAATCTCATTCACGAAGCCTCCACTCCCATGACCTAATCACTTCCTAAAGGTCCCACCTCCAAATACCATCACATTGGTGGTTAGGATTTCAACATAGGAATTTTGGGGGAACAAACATTCAGCCCCTAACAAGGAAGAGAGAGAAAATGGAAGATTGCGTGGGACAATTTCTGGCCAGATCTATCTAGAAGTGCATTCATCTCTCTTTTTTTTTTTTTTTTTTTTTTTTTTTTTTTTTTTTGAGATGGAGTCTTGCTCTGTTGCCCAGGCTGGAGTGCAGTGGCACAATCTCGGCTCACTGCAACCACCGCCTCCTGGGTTAAAGCAATTCTCTGCCTCAGCCTCCAGAGTAGCTGGGATTACAGGTGCCCGCCACCACACCTGGCTAATTTTTTGTCTTTTTAGTAGAGACAGGGTTTCACCATGTTGGCCAGGCTGGTCTTGAACTCCTGACCTCACGATCCACCTACCTCGGCCTCCCAAATTGTTGGGATTACAGGTGTGAGCCACTGCACCCGGCCTGTGCATTCATCTCTTTTGCCTACATTTCTTTGATCAGAACTCAGCCCCATTGTTCCACCCTAGTTATGTGAATAGCTGAGACATGTGTTCCCAGCAGGAGAATGCATTGGCAAACCACAGCATTACCTCTACCATGTGGACTTTTTCTGGATCCTGATAATGTTTTAAGCAGTAGGGGTAGAATATGATTATTATTTTAGGCCTCTAGTCTATTTCATTACTTTTTACCACATAAAGTGACAACCTCAATACCTAAATTTAGTATTGCTTTGTATTGTTGTGTAACAAATTATCACAGATGTACACCACCACCCAATTATTATCTCATAGTTCTGTACATCAGAAGACTGGCATGGCATGGCTGTATTCTCTGCTTAGAGTCTTACAAGTCAGAATCAAGGCATGCTTTTCTGGAGGATCTGAGGAGGAATTCACATCCAAGCTCATTCAGCTTATTGCAGGATTCTGTTCCTTGCTGTGAACCTGGGACTGAGGTTCTGAATTATTTGGCTGTGGCTCTTTCCATCTTCAAGCCAGCAATGGTGTATCAAACCCTTCTCACCTTTGAATTTCTCTGACTTTGTCTTCTGCTTTAAGTACTCCAGGATAATCTTCCTGTTTTAAGGTTTAACTGAGTCATAACCTTAATTACATCTGAAACGTCTCTTTCACTATGTAAAGTTACATATTCATGGCTTGTAATGCCAGGGGTCAAATGTCACTGGGACCAAAATTCTGCCTACTACACCAGGAGTATTTCACAGAGACAGCCTTCCTTCTATTTTCACTCATTTTCCAACTCTGTCAAAGACCCAAGAGAACTCTAGCCTCTCCCAAATGCAGCCGGAAGTACCACATGTTACCAGTTTTGCTCCTCTGTTTGATTACAGGTGTGTGTGGAAGAGTGGGCTGCTCTGTCTCACCACTGGCTGGGTGGGTGAAGAGGGGATGGGAGCACTGGGGAGGGGTCTGGCACTGTAGGTTGTGGTGGTGAGTGACACTACTGTGGTTGAGTCTTCCTTCTTTTAAAAATCAAATGTATTATACTATGGGGCTGACACACGTTCTTTAATGCCACTCTTCGCTCATATTCTAACCCATTGGACCAAGAAATTAAATAAAAAAGATCTAAAAAGAAAAGCACTCTTTTGTTAACACTAGATAAAAACTGTTTCAGGAATTCTCTCTCTTTAAAACTCACTTTCTACATACATTCAGATCCCAAGAAGTCTCTAGCAACTTGCAAACCTCACAGTCCAAAGTATTGGATATCATTGGTTTTTCTCCTCTACCCAAATGCAGATATCTGAGAGGGTGCGCTGGGGACACGTATCTGACATATTTTGAGGAGAGCTTATTAACAAAATTACAGTGCTCATAGGCAAGAGTAATGTGTTACATGCTTCTTTGTAACTCTAAAAAGAAACTTATCATCAGAGTGAGCAGGCAACCTACAGAATGGGAGAAAATTTTTGCAATCTATCCATCTGACAAAGGGCTAATATCCAGAATCTACAAGAACTTAAACAAATTTACAAGAAAAAAACCATCAAAAAGTGGGCAAAGGATATGAATAGACACTTCTCAAAAGAAGACATTTATGCAGCCAACAAACCTGAAAAAATGCTCATCATCACTGGTCATCAGAGAAATGCAAATCAAAACCACAATGAGATACCATCTCACACCAGTTATAATGGTGATCATTAAAAAGTCAGGAAACAACAGATTCTAGAGAGAACGTGGAGAAATAGGAACGCTTTTACACTGTTGGTGGGAGTGTAAATTAGTTCAACTATTGTGGAAGACAGTGTGGCGATTCCTCAAGGATCTGGAACTAGAATTACCATTTGACCCAGCAATCCCATTACTGGGTATATACCCAAAGGATTATAAATCATTCTACTATACAGACACATGCACACATACATTTATTGTGGCATTATTCACAATAAAAAAGACTTGGAACCAACCCAAATTAGACTGGATAAGGAAAATGTGGCACATATACAACATGGAATACTATGCAGCCATCAAAAAGGATGAGTTCATGTCCCTTGCAAGGACAGGGATGAAGCTGGAAACCATCATTCTCAGCAAACTATCACAAGAACAGAAAACCAAACACTGTATGCTCTCACTCATAAGTGGGAGTTGAACAAGGAGAACACATGGACACAGGGAGGGGAACATCACATACCAGGGCTTGTCAGGGGATGCGGGGCTAGGGGAGGGATAGCATTAGGAGAAATACCTAATGTAGGTGACGGGTTGTTGGGTGCAGCAAACCACCATGGCATGTGTATAGCTATGTAACAAACCTGCACATTCTGCACATGTACCCCAGAACTTAAAGTATTGTAATAATAATAATAAAAGACCTTTCCAAGTTGCTATAAACTATAGGGGTGACAAAACTCTACTATTTTCTTAGGGTCTCAACTGGGCTTGAGAATTAAATTGACATAAGAGAGATTAACAAGAGAAAAACATACAAATGTATTTAGTACAAACTTTTTGTGGCATTTGAGCCCTCATAAGTAAATTAAAACTTGAAGAAGCAGAGCCAAACACTTACATACTGAATTGGACAAAGAGTAGTAAATTGCAACAAAGTGGTAAGGTAAAGGGCCTTGGGCTAGGATAGTCAGTTGGGTAGAGAAGTGGCTGGGAAAATAAGGATTTGCGTAACAGGGTTTGTTTTGTGCAGAGTTCCTTGGCTTCAACTTCCCATCCTTGACCATAAGAATGTTGCTTTCTTTTCTAGTACAGGGAGGACTTTTTTACATGAGAATTTCGTCTCCTGTTTTTAAGAAATAGCATGAAGGTTAGAGTGATCTCGCATCTGCTGTTCTTTTTTTAAGTGCCTTTAACTTCAATATGTCAGAGCAGCATATTTTGGGGTGGCATATTTTTAACACCTTCAGAACATATTAGCAATTTGCTAAATTCTTGCTGAATGAAAGGATGAATGAATGAATAAAACCTGAAGTGTAGTTCAACTGTTGCAACATTATAAGCAAATGAAATTGAAAAAGACAGACCATGTAATGAGGTCAATGTGTGTAAGGAAAGCTATTCATGTCAGAAGAAAGAGCAGGTTCACATCACATATTGTGACTGTGGTTTCAATTGTTATGTCTAAACTCCAGAATGACTTGTTATAAAACTCTGTTTTTTGTGTTCTATGCCTCTAGTTTATGTTTTAAGATGGCATCACACTAACTGCTTCCCATAAAAAGAGTATTCTCATAGAAAAACAGTGTTTTCATAGATAGATAATTATAGTTGTTTGAATTGTCTTTCAAAACTAGACACACCATTTGACTCAAAGTTAGAAATTTATGTTAAGAGGTAAATACGGAAAACTAAATCTAACCTTCTGTTACTTTATGTGGCAGGGAGTCTGCTTCTATGCCCTACCAATCAATTCAGTAGAAAAACGTTTGCTAACATAGTGTTGAGTGGCAATGTAACTAACTACCTGAGTTTTTTGTTTTCCACCAAATGGTTTTAAGATTCTAACAATACAATGAAGATGTTTCTATTTTTAAATTGTACATAGGTATTTTGAAACAATTTGAATTTACATAACAGTTGCCAGAACAGGTAAAAGAATGCTATACAAATAAATAATACAAACAAATGAATATTAAAATAATAAATAAATAATAATAAAAATAAATAAATAGAAAACTGCTATATCTCTTTCACCCAGATTCCTCACATGTTAACATTTTATTGCATTTGCTTCATCATCTACACTCCATTAATCATCAGTCTCTTTCTGAACCTTTGCAGAGTAAGTTGCAGAAATGACATTCCATGACCCCTGCAAATTCCAGTGTATCACAAAGGTAATGACACTGTCACATAATAGAGCCTATAACTTGTCAAATAAACATGTCAGCATTGATACAACATAACTATCTAATCCGAAGATCCTGTTCAAATCTCACTAAATAGCCCTACAATGTCTCTTTTTCCTTTTTGATTCAGGATTCTATCCAGGAAAAAGTGTTGCATTTAGTTGTCTTCTCTGTTAAGACACCAAGTTGGAATAGTTCCCACTCTTTATTTGCCTTTCATATGCCTGACAGTTTTAAAAAATAGAAGCCTTAGATTCTGTAGGATGATCCTCAGCTTTGGTCCATCTGATGTGTTCTCATGATCAGCCTCAAGACACGCATTGTTGGCAGGGATACCATGGAAATGATGCTGAACCGTTCTCAGTGCATCATGTCAGGAGGCCGGTGATGCTAACCTATCCTATTGCTAGTGCTGGTAACCTGGATCACTTGCTCACGTTGCTCTCTGCCAGAATTCTCCATCTTAAAGTCACCATTTTTCCCTTTATAATTGATCAGTATTTGGGAGATGTATGGGGGTAGTTATTCTGATACTGTACCTCATCTAATCGCCACTCACCAGCTATGGCATCCATTAACAGTTTCTGTCTTGATCAGCCCCCTCTATAGTGGTTGCATAATGGTTGTTCCCTATTTTTCACATTTAATAGCTGACATTCTGTAAGAAAAAACTTTGTCTTCTCCTCCATTTATTTTCTTATTCCTTATTTATATCAGTATAGACTCATGGATTTCTGTTTCATCATGGGTCATACTTCATTAATACCATTATTTATTTTGACTTACAAATTGTTCCCATCTTGGTCAGTGAGAGCCCTTTCAAGTTGTACCTTTTGTACCTTCTGGATGTGTGCCCATCATTCTTTTTTTTTTTTTTTTTTTTTTGAGATGGAGTCTCGCTCTGTCGCCCAGGCTGAAGTGCTGTGGTGCAATCTCGGCTCACTGCAAGCTCCGCCTCCCAGGTTCACGCCATTTTCCTGCCTCAGCCTCCCAAGTAGCTGGGACTACAGGCGCCCACCACCACGCCCGGCTAATTTTTTTTTTTTTTTTTTTTTTTGAGACGGAGTCTCACTCTGTCGCCCAGGCTGGAGTGCAGTGGCGTGATCTGGGCTCACTGCAAGCTCCGCCTCCCACTCCTGGCTAATTTTTTTATTTTTAGTAGAGACAGGGTTTCACCATGTTGGCCAGGATGGTCTTGATCTCTTGATCCGCTTGTGATCCACTCGGCCTCCCACAGTGCTGGGATTACAGGCGTGAGCCACCGTGCCCAGCCTCAAGAAACTGCCTTTTTTTTTTTTTTTTCCCAGACAGAGTCTCGCTCTGTCGCCCAGGCTGGAGTGCAGTTGCGCGATCTCGGCCCACGGCGAGCTCTGCCTCCCGGGTTCATGCCATTCTCCTGCCTCAGCCTCCCGAATAGCTGGGACTACAGGCACCTGCCACCACGCCCAGCTAATTTTTTTGTATTTTTAGTAGAGACGGGGTTTCACCGTGTTAGCCAGGATGGTCTCGATCTCCTGACTTCGTGATCCACCAGCCTCGTCCTTCCAAAGTGCTGGGATTACAGGCGTGAGCCACCGCGCCTGGCCGCCCGTCATTCTTTAGTATTTATGTTCTTTCTGATATAAAAAGATATTCTAGACTCATCTTGTGTTTTTTATTTTTGCCTTCAGTCCTAGAATTAGCCAATCAATGCCTTTCCTGAGGAAAGAGGTGTTCTCCAAGGAGCTCTAATTTCTTTCAGAGGAGAGTGGTATTTAGCAAGACATGTGTGATTTGGTGTACTCAAATCCATTTGCCTGGGATCTTGACTTTAGTACCTACAAATCAGGCCCTAGGCAAGGCATTTAACCTTCCTGTGCCTCAGTTTCCTCGTTTGTGAAACAGGGATAAAAATAGTGATCACCTTATGTTATTGTTGTGAGACCCAAGTAAGTTCATCCATGTAAAGCTCTTAGTGCTTAGCACATATTAAATTCTCAGTAAATTCTAACTATTATTTTCAGTTGAGGTAGGGTTACTTTCCTCAGTTTATTCAAGGATAAAACAACCCAGAGCCCCGGAAATGTAACATGCTCCTTGGACTTTCTTAGTCTCATTTCCTCAACCAGACATTCAGTAGGTCATAGTCATTTCTAAATTGAGGCTTCTGTCCAGGGTTAGAAGTACAGCTATTGTGTGTAATTGATTGATGATATATTGTTTAGTTACCAAATAAAAGGGGGCAAAGATTTTTTTTTTTTTTTTGAGATGGAGCCTTGCTCTGTTGCCCAGGCTGGAGTGCAGTGGCACGATCACTGCTCACTGCAACCTCCACCTCCTGCGTTCAAGTGATTCTCGTGCCTCAGCCTCCCGAGTAGTGGGGATTACAGGCACATGCCACCATGCCCAGCTAATTTTTTAAAATTTTTTAAAAGTAGAGGTGGGGTTTCTCTGTTAGCCAGGCTGGTCTCAAACTCCTGACCTCAAGTGATCTGCCCGCCTCGGCCTCCCAAAGTGCTGGGATTACAGGCTTGAGCCACAACACCTGGCAGGGGGCAAAGATTTTTAAAAATTCTTAAGAAAATTAGAGATCCAGACAGTTTTCTTGTTCATATCAGCAGACATAGCAGAAAGCCTCTGTCCTCAGAAGAGAGCCTATGGATTTGGACAGATGTCTGCACGGGAACTCGATGGAGACTCCAGAGTTGCACTTCCTAATGTGACAAACCCACAAGAGAGGATCTGAATGATAATGGCATCAATAGTGTGCCTAGTGCATGAAAGGAAGAATGGCTCAAAGAAGAAGAGTGCCTGAATGAAGGCCACCTTGAATTTTCTGTACAATGTATCTCAAGTAGTTGAGTGATCTATTGAGTAGGGTCCTTTAGGGTCATTCACTTTTACACTGATTAATGTCTATCAAAATTCTGTTTTAATCTTTCCTTGACAGTGACTAATCAAGAGACCTGGTCATACCTTAAAACTGTTCTTATTTCATTACAGGACAGAGAAGTTTGTTTTCTTACGTTTCATGAGGTAATTTCTTAAATAAAATCTGTAATTCACACTTAAGGTTTTTAAATTATTTAAAAGAATGTTCTTTTCTGCTATTTGTGTGTGTGACTGTTTAAAACTCTCCTGTATAGATTTTATAGTGCAAATCAGAATCCTTTTAGACATGCAATTTTATATTGTGCTGACTAGGCCAAAGTTTGTACAGTCATCTGTATCCTTTTACTGTTTTTATCCTCTGACATGATTTTAGATAATGATGAAAAATAGACCTGCCGAAAACAACACCAACATTTCTGAAGAGTGAATTAATCCCTTCCTGTTTGCAATTTGGGTATCGTTGGTGACATTATCACATATCTTCAAACTTGGAAGATGACTGTGGTATAGCTTCCTGCCTCCTCCAATACAGCAGCCATCAATTTAGACAAAATACAGACATAATTATGTCCCTGAAAAACCAGAAAGGATGGTAAATTTCTCTTACAAGTGAGTGAAGACCCAGGCCTCCCAAGTTTAGCCAGCTTTCTCTTGCAGGGACTGATCCTTGCCTCATCTGTTTCTCCCACAGAAAACATATCCTTTGACAAAAGTGAGAGAGTGTTTTGTGGGGAAAAAAAAAGAGATCCTTACTTTGTGTGAAATAATGCCTTCCTCGACTGCATGCATCACTGAGATATTGATTTATGTTTTTTACTTTGACAGTTTAAATTTTAGATAGAAATAATTTACTTTCCAGGATATCTTTTTGGGTATAGTACAGTGTCTTTTAAACATTCTCCATGTAAGCATGTCAATTTGCCTGAAGTTCCCCTGTCCCTGGATCAGGTGCCGGCATGCATTTCCTCTCTCTCTGCCAGCCTGCTGCTCTCACCCTCCCACCCCACCACCAGATCAGAGGAGGGCTGTGGTCCCAGTAGAGGTGCTCAATTCACTGATCCTTTGGAGGAGGTAACAGAAGCAGTAGTGGCAGGAGATGGGGGTTGAAGGAAGGGGCATGGAGCCAGCAGACTGAAAAATACTACCATGGGCTTGCATTCAGCAGTGTCTACCTTGTGAACCATATCAGAGCTGGACTCCAGGACACTGATATGTAATTACCTATTCTGTAGGGAAAAGGAAAGACTCAGTATCAGTAATAACAAACATGCCTATTGTTCTTTTCTGGTTACAAAATATTTTTACACATATAATATTTGATTCTCATAATAACTTTGTGAAGTAGGCATAAAAGGCATTCTTATTAGTCATCCCCCTTTGCAAATGAGACGAGTGAGGTTCAGAAAGTTTAAATGGCTTACTAAAACACACAAAGCTAAGAATCATCATCACCATAGCAGCTAACATTGATCTAATCCTTATTATATGCCAGGCACTGTATTATGTGCTTTATATGGATAGTTTTTTTATTTTTATTTTTATTTTTTGAGACGGAGTCTTGCTCTGTTGCCCAGGCTGGAGTGCAGTGGCGCGATCTCGGCTCACTGCAAGCTCCCCCTTCCAGGTTCACGCCATTCTTCTGCCTCAGCCTCCCGTGTAGCTGGGACTACAGGTGCCCGCCACCACGCCCGGCTAATTTTTTGTATTTTTTAGTAGCGATGGGGTTTCACCATGTTAGCCAGGATGGTCTCAATCTCCTGACCTTGTGATCCACCTGCCTCAGCCTCCCAAAGTGCTGGGATTACAGGCATGAGCCACCGCGCCCGGCCTATATGGATAGTTTTTTAAATTTAAGATAGCAAACTGCAAAACCAAAACCCAAAAATAGGCAAAACTCTGTATCATTTCTACTATACCAAACAGCCTTCTTCAACAGTAATTCTCAGACACCCAAAAGTAAGTATTAGGAAGTCCAATACAAAATTTAAATTCCCAGAAAGCAACAGATCCTATAACTAATATCTTATAGTTAGGCCTACTTTAAGAAGATTTTTGAGAAAATAATTTATTTAAATTGACTATCCTTTCCAAATTTTTTCATTCAGTTTTCTATTACATTGACACATCTTATGATTTCACAAAAAGTGGGTAGAAAAGTGTAGCAAACAGCTGCCCTCCTATAAGGTTGCCCCCATCCTTTAGCATAAAACAATTCAGGCATTCAACATGAAAAAGTTCAATTACTCAAAGGTGTCTAAAATAATTTTATAGTTGATTATATGAAGGCATATTCTCTCTGCTGAGACCGGGTTATCTACCTAAATACATATTGGAACTACTCATATAGTTTCCTGATAGATAACTTGGTACATTTTCTTTGGATTTTAGTGTGTTCAAACATTTATAATATATTATATAAGAAGAGAAAAAACTACACTTCACTAAGCATGAACTCTAAGTGAGTAATTTAATCTGAGAGCATTTTGCTTTCAGAGTAAACACATTCGTAGCAAACATGCTCCCTGCTCCCAATCATGAGCCAGTGGCAGACATTGCTAGTTGCTGAAAACATTTGTTCCTTCTAAAGCAGGACTCAAAGCAGCATCAAAGCTTGTACTCTAATCGGCTATTACTGATCAATCACAGTTGGCACCTGTGAAGAAACCTAGATCTGAATAAGGTTGGTGGATTGTAGCAAAGTCAATATCCCTGTTGAGATATTGTACTGTATTATGGTTTTGTGAGATGTTACCACTGGGGGAAAATGGGTAAAGGGTACACAGAATCTCTCTCTATTATTTCTTACAACTGCATGTGAATCTACAATTACCTGAAAACAAAAAGTTTAATTAAAAAAAGAAATCTATTTGTCACTTGAGATTTGCAATACATTTCAATGAAAATCTGTTTGATGCATTTATGGAATGACCATTTTAATTAAATGACAATTTCAGAGCAGGTAAACCACTGGGACAGTTGGTTCAACCCTTTTATTTCAAAATGAGGAAATAAGGCTAAGGTGGCCGGGCGCAGTGGCTCACGCCTGTAATCCCAGCACTTTGGGAGGCCGAGGCGGGCGGATCATAATGTCAGGAGATCGAGACCATCCTGGCTAACAAGGTGAAACCCCGTCTCTACTAAAAATACAAAAATCAGCCGGGCGTGGTGGTGGGCTCCTGTAGTCCCAGCTACTCGGGAGGCTGAGGCTGGAGAATGGCGTGAACCCGGGAGGCGGAGCTTGCAGTGAGCCGAGATCACGCCACTGCACTCCAGCCTGGGCGACAGAGCGAGACTCCGTCTCAAAATAAATAAATAAATAAATAAATAAATAAATAAATAAGGCTGAGGGAAGTTAAATGGCTTTTGTTGTGATGCCTGAATCTATTTACATGCATGATACCTTACATGGAACAGAGAAATAAACTGACATTTATTAGGTGACTCTTTTGTGGCAGACACTGTGCTAAGGGGACTTACATAAATGAACCCGCTTGACTTCCAAATACTTCTCGTAGGTGTTAGTCTCATTTTTTTTTTGTCTCTTTTTTTTACTTTGAGACGGAGGCGTGAGCCACCGCGTCCGGCTGGTGTTAGTCTCATTTGTACCTCTGAGGAAGTCGAAGCTTGCTGCGCCATGACATTAACTAATGATAGCGCCTGTATTCAAACTCCCTGTGCTTTCAGAGTAGTTAGCTCTCTCCTACACCACTTTTCAAACTTTTCCCACTACAATTCACTCTAAAAAATATTACATTGTGACCCAAATACACATGCAAACGGAAACAAACCCTTAAAAATATTCTTATGATGTGTGATGCTCTAGTCTGTTCTGTCCTATTCTCTATTCTATTCTATTCTATTCTATTTAAAAATAAACTAAAATTGATTTTATAATTCATTAATGGGTTGTGACCTATATTTTAAAAAACACAGTGTGCTATTTTCTCTTTACTATGCCACTTCCACTAATACTTTGGAAGAACTCTTCATGCCATCCAATAGTCCTTTTTTCAGCTTTGCTCAGATCTTTCATACCAAAATTGAAGGGGATGTTGTCTTGGTCAGCCTTTGGTTATTTAAATTCATCATAGCATATGCAAAACATTGTAGCAGATTCTTTCTGTGGGCTTAAGGCATTTTAGTCCCTTCCCCCCTCTTTTCTCTCTCTCTCTTCCTGACCACATCCCTGTGAGGGGGCAGATAGACCCTTTAAAATTGAACACTGTCATTTTCTGAACTGATGGATGGTTTGTTCTTTGAGGAGACTCCAAGGCCGTGTCTATAAGAGGCAAAAGTAGACAAGTTATCCACCGATTTACATTTGGCTTAAAACCTTCTGTGAGTGGGTGTGCTGGGTGGTAGTAGTGGTAGAGTTGGGCTGTGTGTCATTTACCTTGGCAATACTCCATGGGATAGGGTGAGCTTGGGTGGCCTGCCATTCCTAACTCATTTCCTGGTGGATACCATGATATACCTATTTTACATTTGAGGAAGTTGAAGCTTGCTGCACCATAACATTAACTAGTGATAGAGTCTGTATTTAGACCTGCATCATCCATGCACAATCTTCCTTGGGTGATGTATATCAGGGCCTTCAATTTCTTAGCTCTCTGTGGGATTATATTGAGAGCCTAGGAATACCAGGGGTCTGTCAGTGGTTATGTTAGCTTTTGACAATTGTTGGCATTGATTTATCCTTCTGGGTGTTAGGAAAAGGGTTGAACACTTCATGTGCATTAACTTGTTGAATCCTCACAGCAGCCATGTGATGAGGATGCTATTATATCATTTTGAATTATCATAAAGGCTAGGCTGGCTTTTGTTTAGTAGGTTATTTGAAGGGCAGAGGAGGGTTGAATTAGAAAATGTGATGACAAAGGAAGTGGTAGAGGTGAGATTTATACACACACACACCCACAACACACACACATCAAAAATAAAATATTGAATGGTTTGATGTCCAAGTAAAGCATGTCTTGCTTTTTTCTTTTTCTGTCCTTGATCATCTTGGCTCTGTCATCATCTGTGTCAGCCAACATTATGATAATTTAAATCCTAGAATGTTCTATGCTGGCTTTTCTTATTTAGAAACGATGATTGAAATTGGCTCTGAGATCTGAGCTTGTTTTGTAATCACTGGCAAACTCAGCTTTCTTGTGGAAGATATTTTAGTCCTTGCTGAGCAGTGTTTCTCAAATATTAGCACACACAAAAGTAATCTAGGAAGCAACTTAAAATGCAGATTCCTGGCCACCAAGATATATTGTGATTTAATAGGTCAGAAGTGAGTCTCTGAAGTCTACCTTTTTAACAAATTTTGATTTAACAGTTGGAACCAAGGTGATTCAGGTGTAAATTATCTAGGAGCCACATTATAAAAATGCTTATTCAACATATTCCCAAAACGTATGGGGGAATAACCCATATTTGGGGCCTGCCTTTTGCCTCCTTCTTAATATCTATATTTAAAATGTCTTAGAGGTCAGGCATGGTCACTCACACCTGTAATCCCAGCACTTTTGGGAGGCTGAGAGGGGTGGATCACTTGAGGTCAGGAGTTTGAGACCAACCTGGCCAACATGGCGAAACCCCGTCTCTACTAAAAATACAAAAATTAGCTGGGCATGGTGGTGCATGCGTGTAATCCCAGCTACTTGGGAGGCTGAGACAAGAGAATCACTTAAGCCCAGGAGTCGGATGTTGCAGTGAGCCGAGATCGCACCACTGTACTCCAGCCTGGGTGACAAAGTGAGACTTCATCTCAAAAAGTAAATAAAATGAAATTGTTTTAGAAAGGACTTCAAATATGGTATTAAAGACAGCAGCAATAATATTTATAATAACCATGGATAAAGAGAGTTCAGCAGTGCTTCAGAACTATCTAAAAGTGTCCTCACAGATACACCCTCCCAAGACTAAACCAGAAAGAGGTAGAATCCCTGAACAGACCAATAACAAGTTCTAAAATTGAGGCAGTAATTAATAGCCTACCAACCAAAAAAAGCCCAGGACCAGATGGATTCACAGCAGAATTCTACCAGAGGTACAAAGAGGAGCTAGTATCATTCCTTCTGAAACTTTTCCAAACACTAGAAAAAGAGAGAATCCTTCCTAACTCATTTTATGAGGCCAGCATCATCCTGATACCAAAACCTGGCAGAGACAAAACAAAAAAAGAAAATTTCAGGCCAAATCCCTGATGAACATTGATGCGAAAATCCTCAATAAAATACTGGCAAACCGAATCCAGCAGCACATCAAAAAGCTTATCTACCATGATCAAGTCAGCTTCATCCCTGGGATGCAAGGCTGGTTCAACATATGAAAATCAATAAATGTAATCCGTCACATAAACAGAACCAATGAAAAAAACCACATGATTATCTCCATAGATGCAGAAAAGGCCTTCGACAAAATTCAACAGCACTTCATGCTAAAAACTCTCAATAAACTAAGTATTGATGGAACGTATCTCAAAATAATAAGAACTATTTATGACAAACCCATAGCCAATATCATACTGAATGGGCAAAAGCTGGAAGCATTCCCTTTGAAAACCAGAACAAGACAAAGACACCCTCTCTCACTACTCCTATTCAACATTGTATTGGAAGTTCTGGCCAGGGCAATCAGACAAGAGAAAGAAATAACGGGTATTCAAATAGGAAGAGAGAAAGCCAAATTATCTCTGTTTGCAGACAATATGATCGTATATTTAGAAAACCCCATTGTCTCAGCCCCAAAACTCCTTAAGCTGATAAGCAACTTCAGCAGTCTCAGGATACAAAATCAATGTGCAAAAATCACAAGCATTTCCATACACCAATAATAGACAAGCAGAGAGCCAAATCATGAGTGAACTCCCATTCACAATTGCTACAAGGAAAATAAAATACCTAGGAATCCAACTTACAAAGGATGTGAAGGACCTCTTCAAGGAGAACTACAAACCACTGCTCAAGGAAATAAGAGAGGACACTAAAAAATGGAAAAAATTCCATGCTTATGGATAGGAAGAATCAATAGTGTGAAAATGGCCACACTGTCCAAAGTAATTTATACATTCAATGCTATTCCCATCAAGCTACCATTGACTTTCTTCACCGAACTAGAGAAAAGAACTTTAAATTCCATATGGAACCAAAAAAGTGGCCATATAGCCATGACAATCCTAAGCAAAAAAAAAAAAAAAAAAAAAAAAAAAGCAAAGCTGGAGGCATCACGCTATGCTACCTGACTTCAAACTATACTATACTATACTGTACTGTACTGTACTGTACTGTACTGCACTGCACTACACTATACTACACTGCACTACACTACACTACACTACACTACAAGCCCGCAGTAACCAAAACAGCATTGTACGCACTAACCAAAACAGATATATAGACCAATGGAGTACAACAGAGGCCTCAGAAATAGCACCACACATCTGCAATAATCTGGTCTTTGACAAACCTGACAAAAACAAGCAATGGGGAAAGGATTCCCTATTTAATAAATGATGTTGGGAAAACTGGTTAGCCATATACAGAAAATAGAAACTGGACCCCTTCCTTACACCTTATACAAAAATTAATTCAAGATGGATTAAAGATTTAAATTTTAAACCTAAAAGCATAAAAACCCTAGAAGAAAACCTAGGCAATACCATTCAGCACATAGGCATGGGCAAAGACTTCAAGACTAAAACACCAAAAGCAATGGCAACAAAAGCCAAAATAGACAAATGGGATCTAATTAAACTAAAGAGCTTCTGCACAGCAAAAGAAACTATCATCAGAGTGAACATGCAACCTACAGAATGGGAGAAAATTTTTGCAATCTATCCGTCTGACAAAGGGCTAATATCCGGAATCTGCAACGAACTGATACGAGTTTACAAGAAAAAAACAACCCCATCAAAAAGTGGGTGAAGGATATGAACAGACACTTCTCAAAAGAAGACATTTATGTGGCCAACAAACATGAAAAAAAGCTCATCATCACTGGTATTTAGAGAAATGCAAATCAAAACCACAATGAGATACCGTCTCACGCCAGTTAGAATGGCGATCATTAAAAAGTCAGGAAACAACAGATACTGGTGAGGATGTGCGGAAATAGAAACACTTTTCCACTGTTAGTGGGAGTGTAAATTAGTTCAACCATTGTGGAAGACTGTGGTGATTCCTCAAGGATCTAGAACTAGAAATAACATTTGACCCCGCAATCTTATTACTGGGTATATAACCAAAGGATTATAAATAATTCTACTTTAAAGACACATGCACACATATGTTTACTGCAGCACTAATTACAATAGCAAAGACTTGGAACCAACCCAAATGCCCATCAATGATAGACTGGATAAAGAAAATGTGGAACATATACACCATGGAATACTATGCAGCCATAAAAAAGAATGAGTTCATATCCTTTGCAGCGACATAGATGAAGCTGGAAACCATCATTCTCAGCAAACTAACATAGGAACAGAAAACCAATCGCTGCATGTTCTCACTCATAAGTGGGAGTTGAACAATGAGAACACATGAACATAGGAAGGGGAACATCACACACTGGGGCCTGTTGGTGGGTGGGGGGAAAGGAGAGGGAGAGCACTAGGACAAATACCTAATGCATGTGGGGCCTAAAACCCAGATGACAGGTTGATAGGTGCAGCAAACCACCATGGCACATGTATACCTATGTAACAAACCTGCACGTTCAGCACATGTATCCCAGAAATTAAAGTAAAATAAAAAAATAAATAAATAAAATAAAAGCGTCCTCAGCCAGACCTACTCAATCAAGACACTGATCCCTTGCACAAATGTCCCTATTGATATGTAGGCTTTTCTGCCTGTGACAGAGATTATTAATGCTCATCCATAACTGAGTGCTCCTCCACATTTCCCAGCTTCTCTTGGAGTTGGGTTGGCCTGCGACTGGGTTCTGACCATCAAAATATGGACAAAAGTAAAGAACCACTTCCAGGCCTGATCTCTACATTATCCAGCATAGTCTTTTATGCGATGTGTCTTCTGTTCTCCATCTTTCATGTATGTGATGCTAGGGTGGCCTGGAAGCTGCAGGATGGTGGACCGACAAGATGGAAACAGCTTGGGCCCCAGAGTCACTGACTAAGGAGAGCTACCTGGGTCTCTATTGAATTATGACAAGAGCAATAATAAGCCTTTATTATACTATAAGCCACTGAAATTTTGGGGCTTATTTTTCTTGGCTTCATAGTCTATCCTTACAGTGTTACTAACAACTAGTTAATAATCATAATAGACATTCTTCCTTTACTATAGCAGAACAGACTAATTGTAACTGAATCCCCCAGTGGGCCGATAACCCATCAGGATGGAGCCTGAGCAATCCTGCCGTTGCCCCTTCAAACCAATAGCCCACACAGGACCATTGCAGTCAAACATTTGCTGAAAAGCGCTAAAAGACGGTCTTGTTTCACATGCAAGGAATAATTACCCACTTTTTCATCTGTGAAAATTTTCTGGCCTTCTTGCATCAAACTGGATCCCAAAACAAACTTTTTTCCTTCATCTCCAGAAGATTATCAACTCCGTCAAATGTCAGAAAGAGAAATGGTGTTCATGAATTAAATGATTCTTATATTCAACAGCTGGTATATATTCAAAAGGAAAATACAAAGTAACATGGCATCTAAAGGATCAAAAATAATAAAAACCTAAGAACTTACTGCTCTCATTCTTAAAATTTCTTAAGAAGGCAGTCATAAAACTTGGCCCATTTTTTTTCTATAACCTTTTAACACTGATTTTATTTTCTAACCTGAGAAAAATTTTTTCTTTCTGTGTGTGTTGGAGTATCTCAA
The DNA here is from genome assembly GCF_028858775.2 of Pan troglodytes. NCBI lineage: Eukaryota > Metazoa > Chordata > Mammalia > Primates > Hominidae > Pan > Pan troglodytes. Next base: position 88,957,936 of record NC_072401.2, read on the forward strand.
TGTTTTCCAGTTGCACATCATGACCTATTAATGGGTCTTAAAACCAATTTAGGGAGTTGAAACTGCTACAATCAGCATTAAAAAGAGAAACATAATATAAATTATCAATGTGTGTCACACAGTAATGGTATTACATTTCATGAAAATTGTTGCTGATGCACACACACAGACACACACACAGAGTTGATTCTTGTTACTAAGAAATTATGGTCCGTAAAGTTGCCTTGAACACTGAATTAACTAATACCGAGGAAATACAGAGTTAGGGTCCTACAAGCCTCTAGTTATGACATTTGTGTAAGTTTGAAACCATCCTTATAAACTTTATAAGATTAATCAGGGAAGAAGAGAGTGGGAAATGAAAATAAGCCAAGCTTGCAGCACATTCAGCATTAACCATGAGGTCATCTTGCTCTCTGATCTATTTTTCATTTGAGTTATTCTTCCAGTCCTGCATACCAATGAAACTACTGATGTCAGCTGGTCTGAAGGACTCCACAGAAGCTGACTCAGTAAAGAATGTGATTTCCACATACTGATGATTTCATCCCCCTTACCCCAACCAATCAATGACCCCAATTTTCCTTCCACAATCTCTTTAAAAATCCTAGCCCAGAACTCCTCAGGGAGATGAATTTCAGGGTCTCATTCCATCTCCACATTCAGCACCCTGTGATCATTGAACTCTTTCTCTGCTGCAGACGCTGCTGTCTCAGTGTAACTTGTCTGTTACTCAGTGTAATTGGTCTGTTGCTGTCACAGGGGGCATGTGAACCTATTGGTCTTATAGTAAATTGGTCAGTATATAATCTTGTTTTATGTCTGTTCTTTTTAAAGACACCTTATTTAATATATATGTATATATATCATATATATATAGTTGATTCATTAACATTGAACTCACTCACATAGCACTATAACTCATGCCTGAATGAAGCTCATCTAACAAGTCTAGGTTTTTCTGTAAGGCACATCACAGCCTTCTTGTGCTTTTAAACACTAGACAGTATTTTAGCACTATGTTTTGGGGCCACTTCAGACAGGGAAATCACCAAAAAAAATGAAAGAAAGAAAGAAAGAAAGAAAAAAAAAGTCAAAACAAAGAAAGTGGTATTAAATAAACTGCAAAAAGGACACTTGTTTACCATAGGAGAACTAGAAACCAGAAGGCTGAGTGTTACCTTGCTTGACCTTAGTTGGGAAGATCCACGTAGGGCTACTCAAATTTTTTGCTGCTCTGCACATGAGAATATTCCTGACTTACCACAAAATCTTTGCAAGTATTTTGGGTTACAAGTAAATGTTAACAAGTAGGCAGATGAGCAAATGTGGAATCTGTGAATAGTGAGGATTGACTATATATATATGTATATATACGGCTAGCCTTCCATATCCATGGTTTTAGCATCCGTGGATGCAACCAACTGTGATAGAAAATGTTTGGAATAAAATTTAAAAATACAACAATAACAAAGAATACAAATTAAAAAATACAGAATAACAACAATTTACATAGCATTTACATTGTATTAGGTGTTATAAGTCATCTAGAGATGATTTAAATTACACTGGAGGATGTACATAGGTTATATGCATATACTATATCATTTTTGCATACAGGACATGAGCATCCACAGATTTTGGTATCTTTGGGTGGTCCTGGAATCAATCCTCAGAGGATAGCAAGGGATAACCCTACACACACACACACACACACACACACACACACACACACAATATTGGATTGTGACATAAAATGTATTTCTTACTGTGCCCTATGATTTAAAAAAAGTTGGAAAAGCACTACTGTAATGTTTCCATTTTTATCTTATTTTCCTAAGTCCTTTTCTTTGTCCAAAAATCTTTATGAATTAGTGTATTATTTTGCATGTAGGGACAATAAACTCTTCCTAGTCTTGGAAAAATTATGAAAAATAATTGTTCTAACTGCTTCAGGAAGCTTGATTTTATATTTCTGTTCTGATTGTGTGCCATACTGATGCCAGTTGAAAATCAGTGAAAATCTTTTCAGATTAATTTATTTTCTTTTAATGTCTTTCCTCTCAAAGCTATTGGATGCTGAGAGGTTGACTTATCTAAAAGCAGAATGACTGATAAATGAATTCAGTAAAGTTTCAGGTTACAAAATCCACATACAAAAATCAGTAGCATTTCTATACACCAACAATGAATTAGCTAAAAAGGAAATCAAGATGGCAATCCCATTTACAATAGCTACAAAGAAATAAAATACCGAGGAATAAATTTAACCAAGGAGGTGAAAGACCTCTACAGAGAAAACTATAAAACACTGATGAAAGAAATTGCAAAGGACACAAACAGATGGAAAGGCATCCCATATTCATGAATTGGAAGAATTAATATTGTGAAATTACTATACTACCCAAGACAATCTACAGATTCAATGCAATCCCTATCAAAATACCAATAACATTCTTGATTTTTAAAATTTTATTTCTTTAAATTTTATCTTTACTACACTGAACCGGCAAGATTCTTCACAGAAAGAAATAGAAAAAAAAATCCTAAAATTTGTATGGAACCAGAAAAGACCAAAAATAGACAAAGCAATCCTGAGCAAAAGGAACAAAGCTGGAAGCATCACACTACCTGACTTCAAAATGTACTACATAGCTATAGTAACCAAAACAACCTGGTATTATTATAAAAAGACACATAGGCCAATGGAACAGAATAGGGAACCTAGAAATAAATCTACATATTTACAGCTAACTGATTTTTGACAAAGTTGCCAATGACATACATTGGGAAAAGGACACCCTCTTTAATAAATATGCTGGGAAAACTGAATATCTATATGCAGAAAAATGAAACTAGACTACTTTCTCTCACTCCATAAAAAATCAACTCAAAATGAATTAAATACTTAAATGTAAGAACTGAAACTATAAAACTCCTAGAAGAAAACATAGGAGAAATGCTTCAGGACATCATTGGTCTAGGCAAAAACTTTAAGACATCAAAATCACAGCCAACAAAAACAGAAATAGACAAATAAGACTATATTAAACTCAAAAAACTTCTGCACAGCAAAGGAAACAATCAACAGAGTGAAGAGACAACCTGTTGAATGGGAGGAAATACTTGCAAACTGTTCATCTGACAAGGGACTCATATCTAGAATATACAAAGAACTCGAAAGTCTCAACAGCAAAAATCCAAACAATTCCATTAAAATGTGGGCAAAGGATCATCTGAACAGACATTTCTCAGAAGACAAACAGATGGCCAACGGATATATGAAAACATGCTCAACATCACTAATCATCAGAGAAATGCAAATCACAAGCACAATAAGATATCATCTTACCCCAGTTAGAACTGCTATTATTAAAAGGTAAAAAATAAGTACTGCTGACAAGGATGTGGAGAAAAGAGAACTCTTATACACAGTGGAAATATATTAGTACAGCCATTATGGAAAACAGTACAAAAGTTTCTCAAAACACTAAAAATAGAACTACCATGTGATCCAGAATCTCACTACTGGGTATTTATCCAAGGGAAAAGAAATCAGTGTATCAAAGGGATACCTGCACCCTCACATTTATTGCAGCACTATTCACAATAGCCAAGATATGGAATCAACCTAAATGCCCATCAATGGATGAATGGATTTAAAAATGTGTTATATGTATGAAATGGAATACTACTTAGCCATAAAAAAGAATGGATTCCTGTCATTTGCAGCAAAATGGATGAAAGTGGAGGTCATTATGTTAAGTGAAATAAGCCAGATGCAGAAAGACAAATATCATATGTTCTCACTCACATGTGGAAACTGAAAAATTTGATCACATGGAGATAGAGCAGAGAATGATAGTTGCCAGACACTGGGAAGGGTGGGATGTAGGAGATGAAGAGAGATTAGTTAATGAGTTAACATAAAACTACACAGAAGGAAAATGTTCTGTGTATCACCTTACTGATAGCACAGTAGGGTGACTATAGTTAGCAGCGGTATATTACATATATTGAAATAGCCAGAAGACTTTAAATGTTCCCAACACAAAAAGTGACAAATGTTCAAGGCAATGTATATCCTAAATACCCTGATTTGATCATTACACACTGTATGCAAGCACGAAACTGTCACATGTACCCCATAAATGTGTACAAATATTATGTATCAATAAAAGGGCAGAATAATTGATGGTTTTATATAAAACTCTTCAGGGAATGAAATTATTTCACAAGGTAGCAGCACATGAATAGTGCTGTAATAATTATTCATTTCAAGTTGGAATTCCTTTTCCTGCTCATAAGTAATGTTGTTCCTTTTAAGAACAGTCTTGACACGTAAAGGTCTATTTTTTTCTGCAATTCTTTATTTAATGCATTCAACAATTTTCTTTAAGGATTGAAGTACTTCAATAACACTGGTAGCTCTTTCAATCTGAATAATCATATTGTTAAAGAGATATTGACAAGAATGATTAAAAAATAAATAAGCCTCATTCAATGGATTAGTTAAGAAGTCAACAAAAATTTGGGGAGTCTTTTCTTTAGAATTAAAATATGATTTATTTAAATGCTTCAGATAACCTGGGGATTCTCTCAAATGCCTTTGTTCAAGAGACCCAGTGGGTTTCTGAATGCAAGAGAATTGAAGACTCCTGCAGGCCAACAGAATCACAAAAATTTTTCAATCACCCTGAACAGTGTAAATGCTGAAGTAGGGGAATAATTTTATGGCAATGACTTCGATGTCTATAGAAAGAACATTAAGTGCAGTTTCAACAGCATTATTTGGAATATAGTCAGACAATCAATGCCTTCTATTCATGTTTTGCTTTGACTTTGAATAAACATTATCTGCACTTTTTTTTTTTTTAGACGGATTCTGTCTCTGTCGCCAGGCTGGAGTGCAGTGGTGCGATCTAGGCTCACTGCAACTTCCACCTCCCGGGTTCAAGTTATTCTCCTGCTTCAGCCTCCCGAGTGGCTGGGACCACAGGCAGTGCCACCACGCCCAGCTAACTTTTGTATTTTTAGTAGAGACGGGGTTTCACCAGGTTGGCCGGGATGGTCTTGACCTCTTGACCTCGTGATCTGCCCGCTTTGGCCTCCCAAAGTGCCGGGATTACAGGCATGAGCCACCGCACCCGGCCACATTATCTGCACTTTTATGCAAATATCCATAATATGAATACAAATATCAAAATTTGTGTCAAAATTTTTATTCATATTATCACCACAAAAAGAAGTACGATTTTTCTTATTAATTCTTAACTTAGTAAATAATAGAGGCTTTGCGAAAATTTGCTTTAAATTTTCAAGTCTCATCTGGAAGAGATGTTACAGTAATCTTAAAAGTAACTCTTTTTGTTCCGCGTATACTGCTTGGGAGATGGGTGCACCAAAATCTCACAAATCACCACTAAAGAACTTACTCATGTAACCAAACACCACCTGTTCCCCCAAAACCTATGGAAATAAAAAAAATAAAAGTAACCCTTTTTCATATGACAAATATTGCACAAGCAAAGGGAACATGTTTTTCACTTTATAATTACTTGCATTCTTAGCTATATTGTAAAAATTTAAGGCATTAGGTCTTCAATAAGCTCTGTAACAGAAAATGGAACTATTACATTTTAAAAATTATTGCAGTATCTTTCATCCTGGCACTTGATAATTTTTTCTGGAGGTGGAGGAGGGAGGGTTGAATCAGAAAACTTGACAGAGGATGATATTCCAATACCAGCCATTCCAGGAACTGGTTTTATTTATTTTTTTAATTATTAGGGGTACACGATAGTTGAATATATTTATGGGGTACATATGGTGTTTTGATACAGGCATACAATGGGTAATAATCAAATCAGGGTAATTGAGGTATCTATTACCTCAAGCATCTATTATTTCTTTGTATTAAGAACACTCCAATTCTACCCTTTTAGCTATTTTAAAATACACAATATATTTTTGCTACTTATAGTCACCTTATTGTGTTACTAAACACTAGATCTTATTCGTTCTAATTGTATTTGTGTGCCCACTAACCAATCTCCCTTTTATTCCTCCTCTCGACTACCCTTCCCAGCCTCTGGCCATCATTATTCCACTGTCTACCTCTATGCGTGAAAATATGAAATATTTGTCTTTCTGTACCTGGATTATTTCACTTAACATAATGTCTTCTGGAACTGGTTTTATTTTTGCCTCTACTTTCTTTAAAAAGAATTTTTTTTAGCATTTCAATAATTTTGGGGGAACAGGTGGTTTTTGGTTACATGGATAAGTTCTTTAGTGGTGACTTATAAGATTTTGGTGCACCCATCCCCCGAGCAATGTACAATGTACCCAGTGTGTAGCCTTTTATCCCTCACCCCCTCTCAGTCTTCCCACTGAGTCCCCAAAGTTCATTATATCATTCTTACGCATTTGCATCTTCATAGGTTAGCCCCCACTTATAAGTGAGAACGTACAATATTTGGTTTTCCATTCCTGAGTTACTTCACTTAGAATAATGGTCTCCAATTTCATCCAGGTTGCTGTAAATGTCATTATTTCATTCCTTTTTATGGCTGAGTAGTATTCCATGGTGTATATATACCACATTTTCTTTATCCACTCTTTGGTTAATGGGCATTTAGGCTGGCTCCATATTTTTACAATTGTAAATTGCACTGCTATAAACATGCATGTGCAAGTATCTTTTTCATATAGTGACTTCTTTTACTCTGGGTAGATACTCAGTAGTGGGATTGCTGGATCAAATGGTGGTTCTACTTTTAGTTCTTTAAAGAATCTCCATACTGTTTTCCATAGTGGTTGTACTAGTTTACATTCCCACCAGTAGTGTAAAAGCATTCCCTTTTCACCACCATGATAACATCTATTGTATTTTGATTTTTTGAATATGGCCATTCTTACAGGAGTGAGGTGGTATCTCATTGTGGTTTTGATTAGCATTTCCCTGATAATTAGTGATGTTGAGCATTTTTTTAATGTTCATTGGCCATTTGTATATCTTCTTCTTTTGAGAATTGTCCATTCATGTCCTTTGCCCACTTTTTGATGGGGTTATTTGTTTTTTTGTTGCTGATTTGTTTGAGTTCCTTGCAGATTCTGGATATTAGTCCTTTGTCAGATGCATAGTTTGTGAAGATTTTATCCCAGTCTGTGGATTGTCTGTTTACTCTGCTGATTATTTCTTTTGCTATGCAGAGGATTTTTAGTTTAATTAATCTATTTATTTGTATTTTGTTTCATTTGTTTTTGAATTCTTGGTCATGAACTCTTTTCCTATGCCAATGTCTAGAAGAGTTTTTCCAGTGTTACCTTCTAGAGTTTTTATGGTTTCAAGTTTTAGATTTAAGGCTTTGATCCATCTTGAGTTGATTTTGTATAAAGTGAGAGATGAGGTTAGAGTTTCATTCTTCTACATGTAGTTTGCCAACTATCCCAGGATGATTTGTTGAATAGGGTGTCCTTTCCCCTCTTTATGTTTTCGTAGGCTTTGTTGAAAATCAGTTGGCTGTAAGCATTTGGCTTTATTTCTGGGTTCTCTATTCTGTTCCATTGGTCTATGTGCCTGTTTTTATGACAGTATCATGCTATTTTGGTGACTATAGCCTTGTAGTATAGTTTGAAGTCAGGCAATGTGATACCTCCAAATTTGTTCTTTTTTCTTAGTCTTGCTTTGGCTATGTGGGCTCTTTTTCTTTCCATATGAATTTTAGGATTTTTTTTTCTAATTCTATGAAGAACAATGACAGTATTTTGATGGGAATTGCATTGAATCTGTAGACTGTTTTTGGCAGTATGGTCATTTTCACAAAATTGATTCTACTCATCCATGAGCATGGGATGTATTTCCTTTTGTTTGTGTCATCAATGATTTCTTTCAGTAGTGTTTTATAATTTTCCTTATAGAGATCTTTCACATCCTTGGTTGGATATATTCCTAAATATTTTAATTTTTTGCAGCTGTCATAAAAGGGATTGAGTACTTGATTTGATTCTCAGCTTGTTTGTTGTTGATGTATACCAGTGCTACTGATTTGTGTACATTGGTTTTTGTATCCTGAGACTTTACTGAATTCATTTATTAGATCTAGGAGCTTTTTAGATAAGTCTTTAGGGTTTTCTAAATAAAGGATTATATCATCAGTGAACAGTGACAGTTTGACTTCCCTCTTTACTGATTTGGATGCTCTTTGTTTCTTTCTCTTGTCTGATTGCTCTGGCTAGGACTTTCAGTACTATGTTGAATAGAAGTGGTAAAAGTGGGCATCCTTGTCTTGTTCCAGTTCTCAGGGGAAATGCTTTCAATTTTTCCCAATTCAGTATAATGTTGGCTGTGTGTGTGTCATAGGTGGCTTTTATTACCTTGAGGTATGTTCCTTCTATGGCAATTTTGCTGAGGGTTTTTATCATAAAACAATGCTGGATTTTGTCAAATCCATTTAATCCATTTTCTGCATCTATTGAAATGATCATATGGTTTTTGTTTTTACTTCAGTTTATGTTATGTATCCCATTTATTGACTTGTGTGTGTTAAACCATCCCTGCATCCCTGGTATGAAACTCACTTGATCATGATGTGTTATCTTTCTGATATGCTGTTAATTGATTCGGTTAGCAAGTGTTTTAAGGATTTTTGCATCTATGTTCATCAGAAATACTTGCCTGTAGTTTTCTTTTTTTTTGTTACGTCGTTTCCTGGTTTAGGTAGTAGGGTGATACTGGCTTCATAGAATGATTTAGGAAGGATTCATTCTTTCTTCATCTTTTGCAGTAGTTTCAGTATTTTTGGTACTAATTCTTCTTTGAATGTCTGATAGAATTCAACTGTGAATCCATCTGGTCGTCGACTTTTTTTTCTTGATATTTTTTAAATTACTTTTTTAATCTTGCTACTTGTTATCGATCTGTTCAGAGTTTCTATTTTTTCCAGATTTAATCTAGGAGGGTTGTATATTTCCAAGAATTTATACATCTCTAGATTTTCTAGTTTGTGCACATAAGGTGTTCATAATAGCCTTAAATGATCTTTTATTTCTGTGGTATCAGTTGTAATATCTCTCATTTCATTTCTAATTCAGTTTGTTTGGATCTTCTGTCTTCTTTTCTCAGTTATTCTCATTAATGGTCTATCAATTTTGTTTATCTTTTCCAAGAACCAGCTTTTTGTTTCATTTATCTTTTATATATTTTTGCTGTTGTTGTTTAAATTTCATTTAATTCTGTCCTGATCTTTGTTATTTCTTTTCTTATGCTGGGTTTGATTTGTTTTCTTTCTCTAGTTCTTTGAAGTGTCACCTTAGATTGTCTATTTGTGCTCTTTCAGACTTTTTGATGTAGGCATTTAATGCTATGAACGTTCCTCTTAACACCGCTTTTGCTATATCCCAAAGGTTTTGATAAGTTGTATCATTATTATCGTTTAGCTCAAAGATTTTAAAATTTCCATCTTGATTTCATTGTTGACCCAAAGATCATTCAAGAGCAGATTATTTAATTTCCATGTATTTGTCTATTTTTGAGGATTCTTTTTGGAGTTAATTTCCAGTTTTATTCCACTGTGGTCTAAGAGGATACTTGATATGATTTGGATTTTCTTAAATTTATTGAGACTTATTTTGTGATCTGTCATATAGGCTATCTTGGAGAAGGTTCTAAGTGCTGATGAAAAAAATGTGCATTCTGCAGTTGTTGGGTAGAATGTTCTGTAAATATCTGTTAAGTTCATTTGTTCTAGGATATAGTTTAAGTCCATTGTTTCTTTGTTGACTTTCTGTCTTGATGACCTGCCAACTACACAGGAGACTCACCCACACACCAAAAATATAACTACTACATCCAGCATCTGGGAAAACCAATGCACAAAGACTCTCTGTAACTAAGGTTCTCATATAGAGACTTCATCCTTACAAGCACCAACAATCATGTTAGGCTAAAATAAATATTAAATCTGATCCTTAAGAGGGGAAAAACAACAATAACCCCCCTCCCAAAAAAACCACAGTCCAATCAAAAATAAATTCAAGAACAATTTAAGAACTAATCTACCCAAATGAGAAGAAACCAGAAAAGTAATTATGGTGATATGACAAAATAGTGTTGTATAACATCCTCAAAGATCACACTAGCTCCTCAAAAATGAATTCAAACCAAGAAGAAATCTCTGGATTGCCAGATAAAGAATTCAGAAGGTTGATTATTAAGCTACTCAAGGAGATACCAGAGAAAGGTGAAAATCAACTTAAATAAATAAAAAATACAAGATATGGATAAAAAATTATCCAGAGAAATAGATATCCTAAAGAAAATCAATCACAACTTCTGAAAATGAAAGACACACTTAGAGAAATACAAGATGCAGTGGAAAGTTTCAACAATAGACTAGAACAAGTAGAAAAAAAGAACTTCAGAGCTCAAAGACAAGGCTTTTGAATTAACCTTATCAGACAAAAAAAAAAAAAGAATTAAAAAAATGAACAAATCTCCAAAAAATTTCAGATTGTGTTAAATGGTTAAACCTAAGAACAGTTGGTGTTCCTGAGGAAGAAGATAAATCTAAAAGTTTGGAAAACTTATTTGAGAAAATAATTGAAGAAAACGTCCCTGGCCTTGCTAGAGATCTAGACATCCAAATACAAGAAGCTCAAAGAACTCCTGGGAAATTCCGTCACCTAGGCACATAGTCATCAGGTTATCTAAAGCCAAGATGAAGGAAAGAATCTAAAGAGCTGTGAGACAAAATCATCAGGTAACCCATAAAGGAAAATTTATCAGCTTAACGGTTAATTTCTCAGCAGAAATCTTACAAGCCAAAAGGGATTGGGTTCCTATCTTTGGCTTCCTTAACCAAAATAATTTTTAATCAAGAATTTTGTATCCAGAAAAACTAAGCTTCATAAATGGAGAGATAAAGTATTTTTCAGACAAACAAATGCTGAGAGAAATTGCCACCACCAAGCCTGCACTACAAGAAATGCTAAAAGGAGTTCTGAATCTTGAAACAAAACTTCAAAATATACCAAAACAGAACCTCCTTAAAGCATAAATCCAACAAGGCCTATAAAACAATAATACAATGAAAAAAACAAGATGTTTAGGCAACAACTAGCATGATGAATAGAACAGTATCTCACATAGTTTATGTGAGATATGCTGTGGTCTGAATACTTGTGTCCCCCTGCAAAATTCGTATGTGGAAACCTAATCTCTAATGCAATAGTAATTAAGGGATGGTGTCTTTAGAAGGTTATTAGGTCATGCTTTGCTTTCAGTGGGATTAGTTCCCTTTCAAAAGAGCCCTGAATGAAGGCGCTTGATTGCCCCTTCTACCATGTGAAGACTCAGCAAGAAGGGGCCACCTATGAGGAAGGGAGTTCTCACCAGACACTGAATCTGCCAATTCCTTGATCTTGGGCATCCCAGCCCTAGAACTGTAAGAAATAAATTTCTGTTGTTGATAAACCACCCAGTTTATGGTATTTTGTTATATCAGCCTGAACTAAGAAAAGCCATCAAAACTTCTGCTGTGATTAGTTTATCTTCCTTATCTGAATTTATCTTAAAAATTTATTATTTTATCACATTTTTGGTAGTAGTTGATGAAATCATGTATCTCTTATGTTTAGTTAGCATCTGTTGGTTTATAACTAACATTTCATAATTTTTTATACTAAATGAACAATTTGGAAATGCACAAATATTAACAGTTTCCAGAGGATTTTTTCCCTCATTTAATAAATATCCACTGTTCAGAAAATTTATTACAAAATTTACACTTACATTTTGGCATTTTGATGTTCAAAGATACACAAATTCAAACATAGAGCAGCCACCACTAGAATTGAAAGGACTGAATTTGATAACCTAACAGTAACAATAATATGTCACTCACAAATCAGAACTCATAGCTAATCATAAACAGGGGCTGAAATGTTGAAAGACCAACTAGCAATAAATTGAACTCAGTATCGGATGTAAAAAAGGTGAACTTTCCCTTTGCCTACAAGGTAGATCTGTAGCAAGACACAGTCTTTCCAAATTGTTGGTTAGGGAGGCCTGACATTCAGGAATTGATGGACTTTCAGATGTTTTTATGTGGTCACTAGAGTAAGGCATTTACTGATTGGCTGTTATCTAGAGGCATAGACTTGTCATGATTAGCTGAATTCCAGAGCTTGGGCCATTGATTTCCTAACTTTTGGAAACAGTTACTGGTGCAAGGAAGTTGCTGATTGGCTGATTTTCAGAGCATGTGTACAGATCTGTTACTGCTAATTAATGGTGGTTATTTGTTCATGAGTTGGGACATTAGCCAAAGGACAGTCTTCCTCTTTTGAGTATGAAAAATAAGTATTTTAATTTTCAGTTCCCCCTTTTGGTCTGTCCTCAGCCAAGCCTGCAAGAGGAATCTTAAAGGATTGTCCAGATTTTTATTTGTGGAGGTATGACTTTTTAGCTAGTGTTACCATTTAAGATTCAAGCACCAATAACTGTGGCAGAAAACTAACTACAAACTTTTTGTAGTTATTGGAAAAAAAACTGAATACAGGACATTTAAGGCATCCTGGCAAAGCCAATATAGGACTCAGGACAAAATCATTTAGTACAGGACACCTCTTGTATATACAGGATGCCTGGAAATCAGATGCTGGCTATATCTCAGGCCTGCATCTCTGTGATATTCCCAGAACAGATTGTGCTTCAGCTTCTTTGAGTTCTCAAAGGAGAGTGAGTGGCCCAAGCTGAAGCTGGATCATTTGAGAAGTTCAAAGCCAGACTAAACAACTACTGAAAAGTTTGAATCAAAGTAGTGCCATAATTAGATTTGATTTTAGAAAGTTTTTTTTGGTATTTATATGGGAGATTTGGGATAGGCAGAAGCAGAGACTGGTGACAAATGAGTCTATTAGGAGGCTCAACACCCATGATGGGAGTAAGAATGGGAGCCATTAAACTTCTGTTTTTACCAAAGATTAGTAATTTACTTATAATACTGAATAAAATAACGTATCAAAGTTTTGGGGTTTAATTTAAAATATATCACTTTCCAACAATTCTAAGAAAGTTTATGACAAGCACAGGACTTGGACTTGGTGAATATATTATTGTAGGTTCTCTTGAGAAGCAGAACCAATTGGATGCATGTATATACATAGAGAGGATTGTTTAGAGTTCCCACACTTGGTTTTTGAGGCTGGTAAGCCCAAACCTTGCAGAATGAGCAGACAGACCTAGGGAAGAGCTGATGTTGTGGTTCAAGTTCAAAACTGGCTGTTGAAGAATTCCTCCTTGCCTGAGGGAGATCAGTCTTTTGTTTTACTCAGACCTTCAGCTGGCTGCATGAGACCCATCCATATTATGAAGGGAAGTCTGCTTTACTAAAAATCCCCCAATTTAAATGTTACTCTTATTTCCCAAATTAATATTGTATCTGTCTTCTGAATTGCAGTGTCATTAATCCAATATTGAGAAATTGAATTGAAGATTTTTGCCTTTTAAACTTCCGCCAATCAAAGACACCCAGCAGGGATGTTGTAAATCTCAATATGCAGTGAACTTCTACTCAAATGCCTTCTGCTGGTTTTGTGAACAGGTCTTGCACCAATTTAAAGTAATTTGAGTTGGATGATCCTCTGTGGCTATGCTGCTATTACTATTCTTGCCTTAGTTTTGCTATTTGGCTCAGTGATGTTCATCCAAATTGAAGAAAACAGGAAGGCAAATGGTTCAAAATCATGGTAATAGAATAGCTAACTAGGTGAAGAGTTCAATTTCAAACTCTTTCCTTAGGAACAGAGTAATTGATTCTAATTAAGGGTTTTTAAAGAACTTACTTAGTTACTAAATTGAGGTAGATTTCTGAGTTCTGATCTTAAATTTTAGGTAATTGTTCAGTTTCCACAACAAATTGGGGTTTATGTTTCCTTTTGGCAATTCCTTACCATAAAGCCTTAGTTTTAGCTTCTCAATTTACAGGATTTGAAATGGGGCTGGCAGAAATGGGTTAATTACTTCTTTTTTTCAAAACCAGCTTTACTGAGATATAAATACTGAGATGCACAAGAAACTGCGCATATTTAAAGTGTACAATTTAATAAGTTTTGTTGTAGGCAAACAGCCATGAAACCATCACCACAATCAAGACAATGAAAAGTCTCCATTCAAGTTTCCTTGTGGTCCTTTATAACTCCTTCCTCCCACTCCTTCCACCTTGACCTCAGGCATCCACTGATCTATTTTCTGTCACTATAGATTAAAACGTGTGGTAAGTAGAATTTTAAGATAAGCCCCAATGTCCCTCACCCGTATATAATCCCCTTCCCTTTGAGTGGGAGTGGAACCTGTAAATATAATGAGATATCATTCCCATGGTTATGTCTTATTATGTGGCAAAAGTGATTAGGCAGATGTAATTAAGTTTACTAATAAATTGACCTTAAAGGAAAACCTGAGTGAGTCTAACCTAACCTAATCAGCCCTCTTTCTCTTTTGAAAAATTATTTTGGCTATTCTAATTCCCTTGTATTTCCATGATAATTTTGGAATAACTTTCCAAATTTCTTCATGGATTTTAATTGGCATTGTATTGAATCTATAGATAAATTTTTGGAGACTTGACATCTTAGTGTTGAGTTTTTTGACCCATTATCATGTTATAGATCTTGATTTATTTAAATAGTCTTTAACTTCTCTCAGCAATATTTGCAGTTTTTCAATGTTCAAGTCTTCAGATTTATCACTACATATTGTACTGTTGATGAAATTATAAATTGATTGTTTTTAATTTAAATGTTTGATTGTTAATTGCTAGCAAATAGAAATTTTTTTATTATTGATATCATATCCTATAACCTTACTTAACTCACTTATTAGTTCTAGTAACCTTTTTGTGTATTCACTTGGATGCTCTACATAGATGATCATATTGTCCGCGAAATAAAGACGATTTAACTTCTTCTTCTTTTCCAATCTGAATGCCTTTTATTTCTTTTCTTTCTTAGAAACTCAAGAACAATATTGAATAGAAATGGTGAGAGCAGATATATTTGCCTTGCTTCTGATACTGGGGGAAAGCATTCAGTAGGTAAGCATTAAGTATGATGTTATTAGGTTGGTGCAAAAGTAAGTGCGGTTTTGCCATTAAAAGTAATTGCCCATTCAGTATGATATTGGCTGAGGGTTTGTCATAAAACTTATTGCGGCACTATTCACAATAGCAAAGACTTGGAACCAAGCCAAATGTCCAACAATGATAGACTGGATTAAGAAAATGTGGCACATATACACCATGGAATACTATGCAGCCATAAAAAATGATGAGTTCATATCCTTTGTAGGGACATGGATGAAGCTGGAAACCATCATTCTCAGCAAACTATCGCAAGGACAAAAAACCAAACACCACATGTTCTCACTCATAGGTGGGAATTGAACAATGAGAACACATGGACACAGGAAGGGGAACATCACACACCGGGGCCTGTTGTGGGGTGGGGGGAGGGGGGAGGGATAGCATTAGAAGATATGCCTAATGTTAAATGACGAGTTAATGGGTGCAGCACACCAACATGGCACATGAATACATATGTACTAACCTTCACGTTGTGCACATGTACCCTAAAACTTAAAGTATAAAAAAAAAAAAGTAATTGCAAAAAACACAATTACTTTTGCACCAAAAGATGCCTTTTATCAGGTTGAGGAAGTTCCCTTCTATTCTTAGATAGCTGAGAGCTTTTGTTTATTTTTTAAATCAAAACTGAATGTTGGATTTTTGAAATGTTTCTTCCTTGCTTAATGAGATTTTAAAAATCGGAAGTGAACGTTGGATTTTTGAAATGTATTTTAGTTGCCTAATGAGTTTTTTTTTTTTTTTTTTTTTTTGAGACGGAGTCTCGCTCTGTCACCCAGGATGGAGTGCAGTGGTGTGATCTCGGCTCACTGCAATCTCCGCCTCCTGGGTTCAAGCAAGTCTCATGCCTCAGCCTCCCAAGTTGCTGGGATTACAGGAATCTGCCACTGCGCCCAGCTAAATTTTTTTTGTATTTGTAGTAGAGACGGGGTTTCATCATGTTGGCCAGGCTGGTCTCGAACTCTTGACCTCAAGTTATTTGCCCACCTCGGCCTCCCAAAGTGCTAGGATTACAGGCGAGCCACTGCGCCCAGCCGCCTAAAGAGGTGTTTAAAATCAGAAGTGAATGTTGGATTTTTGAAATGTTTCTTCTTTGCCTAATGGGATTTTTAAAATCAGAAATGGATGGTCAATTTTTGAAATGTGTTTTATTTGTCTAGTGAGATTTTAAAAATCAGAAGTGAATGTTGGATTTTTGAAATGTTTTTCTTTGCCAATGAGATTATGTGGTTTTCTGTCTTTGTTAATATGGTGAATTAAATTGCTTTTTTTTTTTTTTTGAGACGGAGTCTCGCTCTGTCGCCCAGGCTGGAGTGCAGTGGTGTGATCTCGGCTCACTGCAAGCTCCGCCTCTCAGGTTCACGCCATTCTCCAGCCTCAGCCTACCGAGTAGCTGGGACTACAGGTGCCTGCCACCACGCCCGGCTAATTTTTTTGTGTTTTTAGTAGAGACGGGGTTTCACCGTGTTAGCCAGGATGGTCTCGATCTCCTGACCTCGTGATCCGTCCACCTCAGCCTCCCAAAGTGCTGGGATTACAGGCGTGAGCCACTGCGCCAGCCACATTGATTAATTTTTAAATGTTAAGTCAGCCTTGCACACCTGGAATAAATTTTACTTGCTCATCATGTATTATCTTTTAAAAACATATTATTGGGTTTGATTCACTAACATTATATTTAAAAATTTTGTATTAACATTTATGATGGATATAGGTCAGTAGTAGTATATGCTTATAACATTTTTGGTTTTGGTATTGGGATAATGTTGGCATCATATAATGAGCTGTGAAGTATTTTCTCCTCAATTTTCTGGAGGAGTTTGTGTAGGATTGGAATGATACCTTCCTTAAATACGTCATAGAATTTGTCAGTGAAACCATCTGGGCAGCAAGAATTCTACCACTGAACAACCAATGCCTCTCAAGTGAAACCATCTGGGCCCAAAGTTTTCTCTCTGGGCAAGTTTTAAACTATGAATTTAATTTCTTTAATAGATATGGGGCAATTGAAGTTATCTATTTTTCCTTGAGTGAGCTTTGTTGGTTTTAAGGAATCTACCCACTTTGTCTAAGTTTTTAATTTATTAACATAAAGATGTTCCTAGTATTTCCTTATTATCCCTTATAGAATATTTATAGAATGTCTATAAAATCTGTAGAGTTGTCATTTCTCTCATTCCTGATATTGCTCATTTGTGTCTTCTCCTTTATTTCCCTCATTAGTCTGGAAAGAATCTCCTAAATTTTATTGAACTTCTCAAAGAATCAGCTTTGGTTTCACTGACTGTCTCTATTGTTTTTCTGTTTTCTATTTAATTAATTTCAGTTCTGATCTTTATTATTTCCCTTTCTCTACATACTTTGAACTTAATTTTTCCTTCTTTGGTGGAAAATGAGGTCATTGTTTCAAAACTTCTTCTCTTCATATATGGTTATTTAGTGCTATAATTTCATCCTAAATAACTGCTTTAGTGACATCCCACAGATTTTGATATACTATGCTTTCATTTTCAGTCATCCCATATATTTTGAATTTCCCTTTTGGTTTCTTCTTTCACCCATTGACTATTTATGAGTGTTCCACTTAGCCTTAAAATACTTGCGGTTTTCCAGAATTCTTTTGTTATTGATTTCTGATTGCCTTCCATTGTGGTCAGTAAACATAATTTGTATGACTTGAATTCTTTTAAATTTATTGAGATTCATTTTGGGGCTCAGAATACGTTCTATCTTGGTAAATGGTGCAGGTACACTTGAAAAGAATGTTTATTCTTCTGTTGTTGGATGAAGTCATCTGTAAATGTCAATTAGATCAAGTTGGATGATACTTCTGTTTAAAGCTTGTATATCCATTATGTTTTTCTTTCCATTATTAATAGATGGCTATTGAAATCTCTAACCATAATTCATGTTAATTCAAATTAAGGAAAAGAAAGGCAGGTTTAGTTCACCAACCTCCACTGATGAATGTGTGTGTGGGTAAGGGTGTCACTCCCATAAGTGACTCGAGCCTTGTTAAAAGTTCTTAGGCCCTTTAATCTGCCCAAGTAAACATGCTATATGAATAAAAACAAAGCATTCGCTATGAAAACAGCTTCAAGGCAAATTTCCTTCCCATTCAATTCACTTCCTTTTAACCTTACTTTTTCCCTACATGTAAAGCTTTATGCTGTATATAAATACCATATATTTTTGTATATATAGTTTCTGGAGATACCACTGTTGCATAGTGATATAGCATTAGTGGTCTTATGTGTTTCACCTTCTTTAATATTGTAACACAAAAATTGGCATATTCCTGAAAATTCTAAACAAGTATATAGAGAAAGACGGTCAAGTTTTTGAATGCATGAATTGAAGAAATAGTTTAGGGATTACCTGCATTATAGTACATCTAGGGTTGAAGAGAATGGTGCACTCATGTTGCAAAACTTGTTAGACATAAAGTCTAGTTTTCTACTTTGCATTCTGCAGCTAACACAGATAATTGAGAGATAATGGACAGCTAAATCTGTTGTCTTTATGCACCTTTAGACATCTTGCTACTTTTGACATTTTGAATGTCTGTTTTTGAAATGTAGTTTGAATACTCAATTGATAGATTTTTAAGCTTTTATGTCACTGCTTATTTCAGTTAAATCAGAGAGATTTCAGGGGAGTTACTGTTTATAAGATTGTTAAAGATCCCTCAGGCAACGTCAAGGCTGCTGCATGTGGACAGTTTCTTGAATTATAGCACAGAAACTTTAATACCTACCTCAAGAATGATAGGGGTCTTAAATAGGCAGTCATATTTACTAAAGAAACCTAGAGTTTTCTTAGATTGCCAACCTTGGTAAGACAAGAAATGTCAGGGTGACAGAGTTTAAGTGGCTCTTTTCAGGTATCTTACACTGATTCTCTATATTTAAGATGTGAAACAGCCTCACAGGAGCTGTTTAATTAAGTGAAAGTAAGTCTAGTCCTTTTGGAACCGAACGGTTCAGTGAGCAAATACATATCACCAAGTGAAGGAAGTGGGGAAGTTATTATGTGCTTCATAGACTCGATGACACTTTATAACCCCATATCAGGGATCCTAAACAGTGATTGGTTGAGAAAATTATCAAACTGAGTTTAAATTTCGGCAAGTACAAAATTGTCATGCAAAAGTCCAGGACAGTGGGCCACTCTCAGTCTTCAAAGAGAAAGATAAGAAATTCTGGATTTTCAAAATCCTTTTGAAGCCTTTTAAGGTAAGATGAAATATCCTTTTTACTCAGAACCAACTGATTCATTTAGAAAGAACTTTGAATTTCAAAGATGAAGCCAGTTTGATTTTAAGAAGCGAGTACCCCTTAATGATTAGATTGTTTGCTTCCTTTTTGACTTGTCATATTGATAGTATGTATAAAAGATAACGGACAATTATGACCTAAGGAAGAGATAGATTGGGAAGAAGAAAGACCTCGTACTGAAAAATTGGCCAGCTGAGGTGGAAATTTGACAATTAACTATCTGGGCACTTTGATTAGTTTTGATAAAAAATGAGATAACTCAGATTTCAAAAATCCATCTTGGGCTTTCAAACAAGGCTTCAATTAGGCTTTGCTTTTTAGTATTTTATTACTTACTATTACTTATTATTTATTGTCCCACATGAAATGAAATTTAGCAATCACTAATGATGCCAAATCTAATTGCTAAATGAAATGAAGCTAAATCTCATTTCATTAGTAACAATAAATGAAATAATCTGATGGAGGTTCACAAATTCTGAAGTCTTTGTTTCATGCTGAGATCACCTGGGCCATTTTTATTGTAGTCTTCGAAGTCATTCACCTGCCTTGGAAACGGTGATAACCATCATGGAATTGTTCAGGAGTGGAGCTGAAAGAGAGATGTAGTGGTCAGATTTCTGAACTGTAGCTCAGAAACTGGACACGCATCACTCTGGCCTTGGCTGCAGGTACCTTTCCAGTATGCTGAGGCTCTTCCAAATCACAGTGCAGACGGGCCTTCTGCAGAGCTATGTAATGATTAGGCTTGGGACTGCAAAGTACAGGATAACTGTGGCTTAGTAAACAGCTGGCCTTCAACATCTGTGCCCCAGAGCTCTGCATGATACTTGTCTTGGTGTCACCTCAGCCTCACTTGAATATATGGCATTTCAGAAGGAGCTCTAGCTGTTCTTGGCTTTCTGTTGAACAGCTATAAGAGTGAGCACTTTTTTCCCCCTCAGTAGCTCTGGAACTGTGTCATCTCTCCTGTGAGAAAACGCCAGTAATTCTCATGACAGTTGATATTCAGTGAAGTTTTATTATATTTTCACTACCACCATTAAATTCAATCAAAGCCATTTTATGACATGCAGCATTATAATCTATACATCCAGTGGGAGTTCATGAAATAGGAGTAAAACTCTCCTTTCTATCATTACTTCAAGAAATCCAACTTGCAATATAAATTAATTTTTTTACTCACACAGATTATAAAATGTCTATTCCAACTTATCAGAAACATGTTTTAGACCATTTCTGAATTTGAATTCTAACAGGGATGAAGAATCATGATTTTAGAAGTCCCATAAAATAATTGCTATCATTTATTCGAAAATTGCAAAGTGCCTGAAGCAATGCTAGATATTGCTGATGGTCATAAATATTTATCGGCAACATTCAGAAAACGTTTTTTTCTGTGCTTTGCATTGGAATACAATAATCACCAAGACACTCTCTTGGGCCTCAGGAGCTTACAGGAAATCAGGGCAACACATAAGTAACTAGGCAATTTTAAACAGTGCAATGCGTTACCAGTGAGATGTGCAAACTTCCTTGGTATAAAAAGGAAAGAGATACCAAATACCCTTTGAAGTGGAGTCAGAGAGGGCTTCTCAGAGATAATTCTACCAAACTTCAGGATAATCCTGAGGTGCAGGTGTTGTTATTATTCCAAGTGGAGGGATAATAAACCTACTTAAATTTCTCAAGCTTACACAGCAAGTAGCAGGGGTAACATTTGAACCCAGGTCTCTGAATACAAACCCCGTATTCTTTCCACTAGCGTAGGCTCCCTCATGTTAGTAATTTCTTTCTCTTAATGTCTGGTATAGCTCAATTCTATAGATTTGGAGTAAGGATGACAAGTGTTTTACCTTTTAAGCACAATTTCAGCAGAATTAATTAATACTTGATTAAAGCTATTCAGAAGAGAAATAGACGTTTTTACATCCAAGAATTGCAGAATAACAAAGTTACAGCTATGCCCTTTGTACCTATTATGGCGTTTTCCTTCATTGGCACAGGCAGAAAAAAATCTAGGAAGCTACATTAGTGCTGAGCCTGGTGATGCCCCCATAACCACACCAGGTATGTTCTGGACCATCATATGTCTTCTCGTGTTAGATACATGCTTCTTGTCCAGGAAAAGGGCAAATGCTTACGCATCAAAATAATATAGTACTATGATTTTCCCTTTACTTTATAAGTAATTTTGTGCTGTTCCTTTTTTATACAGCCATTGATTATTATTATTCCTAAAGAAAATGAAGATAATTACATATTTTTGCATTTGGGCAGTAGCATGGGCCATTCCAGTAAGTATGCCTTTCTTAGAAAACCTCTTCACTTTGTTATCTCTTTTAACCTAACATTAATACAAAATGTAGTGTGTGTGTGTGTGTGTGTGTGCATGTACATGTGTGTATATATGTGTGTGTGTATATATGTTTCCTTAATTTTTTTTACCAGGCTGAGTCTAAACATTTAGATTTGCACTAAGGGCTTTATGTGATATCTGTGAGGTTTCAACAAAACCACTCCAATTCATCGTCTCATTCCTCTATAGAAACTCATATCTCGTCTGAAGGATTATTATTATTTAAAACAATTATTCAGATTAATTTACACTTAATGCCCAGAAGTCATGGAGACTTTGTCCATCTTTGCTTCATACTCTGTGAATTTCATTCTAATACGAACAAAGTCTGTGCTGTTTAGGAAGTTTCCAAGAAAGAATAATAAGAAAAAGTAGATTTTTTTTCAACATATAGGAGACTAATTTTTCACTCAGAGCTATTATTTATGTGCTCACTGTGGAAAATTTGGAATATATGATGAAAACCAATAAAAAATTGAGAAAATTCAACCATTTATAATTTTACTAGCCAGCCATCATGTTTAACATTTTCATATGCTTTCATAATACCAAACATTTGGTATTTATGTAGTTGAAAATGTTCTCAAGTATTTCAAATGTGCTCTTGCAGAGCACAGAAGTATACTAGCGTAATACTTGATTTTGCTTCTGTGCAGGCTCTGGTCACGCCTCCTGTTCTCTTAAGAGTTTTCATCAGGATTACACTTAGAGCGGGTTTGTGCTAGTGCAAGAGGCTTTTTGTAGAGAAACACCAGAGGTCTATCCCCTCGTCTTTCTACAAGACTCTTTCCTTCTACAGTTGAGATAAGTGGGCTGATCTAACACGTCCATAAAATTGGTAATACCGCAGTGAAAAATATCCATGTGCCCAGTTTAAATTCTACACAAGCCCTGTAAGAAGCCACTTCTCTTTTCTATCTGATTAGATCATCTTTGGCCTTTGTGTTAAACCTTTCTTCTTCATGGAGGGAAGAATATTTGTGTGTGTGTGTGTGTGTGTATGTGTGTGTGTGTGCATGCTCACGCACATATTCACAAATAAGAACCTTTTCAATAGCCAGTATTTTCTACTTGGCAGGTTCCTCAAAGCAAACCACTGGAAAGACATGTCGAAAAATCCGTGAATTTGCATCTCCTAGCAAGATCAAATGTGTTAGTACAGGTATAGGATGTAATATATTTCATTTTATTTCCTATTTCTGAGTTGCTACATTCCATTAACTTCCCCAAGATTGCAATTTGCTTTCCTTCAAGATCATTGATACTTATAATTGATTGAATTGTTTCTTTTTCAGGATGAGTTAAATGCCAGTGGAACCATCAAAGAAAGTGGTGTCCTGGTGCATGAAGGTGATAGAGGAAGGCAAGAGAATACCCAAGATGGTCACAAGGGAGAAGGGAATGGCTCTAAGTGGGCAGAAGTAGGAGGGAAGAGTTTTTCTACATATTCCACATTAGCAAACGAAGAGGGGAATATTGAGGGCTGGAATGGGGACACAGGAAAAGCAGAAACATATGGTCATGATGGAATACATGGGAAAGAAGAAAACACCACAGCAAATGGCATCCAGGGACAAGTAAGCATCATTGACAATGCTGGAGCCACAAACAGAAGCAACAGTAATGGAAATACTGATAAGAATACCCAAAATGGGGATGTTGGCGATGCAGGTCACAACGAGGATGTCGCTGTTGTCCAAGAAGATGGACCTCAAGTAGCTGGAAGCAATAACAGTACAGACAATGAGGATGAAATAATTGAGAATTCCTGCAGAAACGAGGGTAATACAAGTGAAATAACACCTCAGATCAACAGCAAGAGAAATGGGACTAAGGAAGCTGAGGTAACACCAGGCACTGGAGAAGATGCTGGCCTGGATAATTCCGATGGGAGTCCTAGTGGGAATGGAGCAGATGAGGATGAAGACGAGGGTTCTGGTGATGATGAAGATGAAGAAGCAGGGAATGGAAAAGACAGTAGTAATAACAGCAAGGGCCAGGAGGGCCAGGACCATGGGAAAGAAGATGATCATGATAGTAGCATAGGTCAAAATTCGGATAGTAAAGAATATTATGACCCTGAAGGCAAAGAAGATCCCCATAATGAAGTTGATGGAGACAAGACCTCCAAGAGTGAGGAGAATTCTGCTGGTATTCCAGAAGACAATGGCAGCCAAAGAATAGAGGACACCCAGAAGCTCAACCATAGAGAAAGCAAACGCGTAGAAAATAGAATCACCAAAGAATCAGAGACACATGCTGTTGGGAAGAGCCAAGATAAGGTTAGTTTGTAAAGCTGATTTCTTTCAATGGCAGTTTAAATTCTTCCCCTCCATCTATTGATGCTAGCACAAAAATAAACCATGACAAGCATCCATGTATTTTTGTATCCATATTACTTGACTATTTAAGGAAACCTAGAGTCCTTACTAGACTTCGAGATAGAACAACTTTAAACATCTTATATTTCTGATAACTTACTTATAATTCTAGAAAAGTCTTATGTGAAATCATGGATCCCCATGTAATTGTTTACAAAAGTTCCTACTGGGTAGGAATGTGGATGAATTTTTAAGGAATCTAAGCACCAGGATGCTTTCAATTACAGAATAAAGCACATTTTCACAAATAACTGTGAAGTACTAGAAATGTAACTCCTATCCCTATGGCAACTTTTCCCAGTTATTCTTCCTCAGATCAATGCAATTTTGCAGCAAATATTCACTAGTTAATCATTCTTTCCTCCATCCTTCCATAGGGAATAGAAATCAAGGGTCCCAGCAGTGGCAACAGAAATATTACCAAAGAAGTTGGGAAAGGCAACGAAGGTAAAGAGGATAAAGGACAACATGGAATGATCTTGGGCAAAGGCAATGTCAAGACACAAGGAGAGGTTGTCAACATAGAAGGACCTGGCCAAAAATCAGAACCAGGAAATAAAGTTGGACACAGCAATACAGGTAGTGACAGCAATAGTGATGGATATGACAGTTATGATTTTGATGATAAGTCCATGCAAGGAGATGATCCCAATAGCAGTGATGAATCTAATGGCAATGATGATGCTAATTCAGAAAGTGACAATAACAGCAGTAGCCGAGGAGATGCTTCTTATAACTCTGATGAATCAAAAGATAATGGCAATGGCAGTGACTCAAAAGGAGCAGAAGATGATGACAGTGATAGCACATCAGACACTAATAATAGTGACAGTAATGGCAATGGTAACAATGGGAATGATGACAATGACAAATCAGACAGTGGCAAAGGTAAATCAGATAGCAGTGACAGTGATAGTAGTGATAGCAGCAATAGCAGTGATAGTAGTGACAGCAGTGACAGTGACAGCAGTGATAGCAACAGTAGCAGTGATAGTGACAGCAGTGACAGTGACAGCAGTGATAGCAGTGACAGTGATAGTAGTGATAGCAGCAATAGCAGTGACAGTAGTGACAGCAGTGATAGCAGTGACAGTAGTGATAGTAGTGACAGCAGTGACAGCAAGTCAGACAGCAGCAAATCAGAGAGCAACAGCAGTGATAGTGACAGTAAGTCAGACAGCAGTGACAGCAACAGCAGTGACAGTAGTGACAACAGTGATAGCAGCGACAGCAGCAATAGCAGTAACAGCAGTGATAGTAGTGACAGCAGTGATAGCAGTGACAGCAGCAGTAGCAGTGACAGCAGCAACAGCAGTGATAGTAGTGACAGTAGTGACAGCAGCAATAGCAGTGAGAGCAGTGATAGTAGTGACAGCAGTGATAGTGACAGCCGTGATAGTAGTGACAGCAGCAATAGCAGTGACAGCAGTAATAGTAACAGCAGTGATAGCAGTGACAGCAGCAACAGCAGCGATAGCAGTGACAGCAGCAACAGCAGTGACAGCAGCGATAGCAGTGACAGCAGCAACAGCAGTGACAGCAGCGATAGCAGTGACAGCAGCAACAGCAGTGACAGCAGCGATAGCAGTGACAGCAGCAACAGCAGTGACAGTAGCGATAGCAGTGACAGCAGCAACAGCAGTGACAGCAGTGATAGCAGTGACAGCAGCAACAGCAGTGACAGCAGTGATAGCAGTGACAGCAGTGATAGTGACAGCAGCAACAGCAGTGATAGCAACGACAGCAGCAATAGCAGTGACAGCAGTGATAGCAGCAACAGCAGTGATAGCAGCAACAGCAGTGATAGCAGTGATAGCAGTGACAGCAGTGATAGCGACAGCAGCAATAGCAGTGACAGCAGTAATAGTAGTGACAGCAGCGATAGCAGCAACAGCAGTGATAGCAGCGATAGCAGCAACAGCAGTGATAGCAGCGACAGCAGCGATAGCAGTGACAGCAGTGATAGCGACAGCAGCAATAGCAGTGACAGTAGTAATAGTAGTGACAGCAGCGATAGCAGTGACAGCAGCAACAGCAGTGACAGCAGTGATAGTAGTGACAGCAGTGACAGCAACGAAAGCAGCAATAGCAGTGACAGCAGTGATAGCAGCAACAGCAGTGATAGTGACAGCAGTGATAGCAGCGACAGCAGTGACAGCAGTGATAGCAGCAACAGCAGTGATAGCAATGACAGCAGTAATAGTAGTGACAACAGCAATAGCAGTGACAGCAGCAACAGCAGTGACAGCAGTGATAGCAGTGACAGCAGTAATAGTAGTGACAGCAGCAATAGCAGTGACAGCAGCAACAGCAGTGACAGCAGTGATAGCAATAGCAGCGACAGCAGTGACAGCAGCAACAGCAGTGATAGCAGTGACAGCAGTGATAGTGACAGCAGTGATAGCAGCAACAGCAGTGATAGCAGTGACAGCAGCGACAGCAGTGATAGCAGTGACAGCAGTGATAGCAGTAATAGTGACAGCAGCAATAGCAGTGACAGCAGCAACAGCAGTGACAGCAGTGATAGCAGCGACAGCAGCGATAGCAGTGACAGCAGTGACAGCAGTGATAGCAGCGACAGCAGTGACAGCAGTGATAGCAGCGACAGCAGTGATAGCAGCGATAGCAGTGACAGCAGTGATAGCAGCGATAGCAGTGACAGCAGCGATAGCAGCGATAGCAGCGACAGCAGCGACAGCAGCGACAGCAGTGAAAGCAGCGACAGCAGTGACAGCAGCGACAGCAGCAACAGCAGCGACAGCAGTGATAGCAGTGACAGCAGTGACAGCAGCGACAGCAGCAATAGCAGTGACAGCAGCGATGGCAGTGATAGCAGCGACAGCAGCGATAGCAGTGACAGCAGTGATAGTAGTGATAGCAGTGACAGCAGTGACAGCAGCGATAGCAGTGATAGCAGCGACAGCAGTGACAGCAGCGACAGCAGTGACAGCAATGAAAGCGGCGACAGCAGTGACAGCAGCGATAGCAGTGACAGCAGTGACAGCAGCGACAGCAGTGACAGCAGCAACAGCAGTGATAGCAGTGACAGCACATCTGACAGCAATGATGAGAGTGACAGCCAGAGCAAGTCTGGTAACGGTAACAACAATGGAAGTGACAGTGACAGTGACAGTGAAGGCAGTGACAGTAACCACTCAACCAGTGATGATTAGAACAAAAGAAAAACCCGTAAGATTCCTTTTGTGAAAAGTTTGGTAATGGGATAGGAAAAAAAGATTTCCAAGAAAGTAAAGAAAGGGGAGAAATAAACATAAGACGTATGTAAACAAAAACAACTGGGGGAATCAAATCAAACAGTTGGATTCAGAACCAAGACCTAACTCCTGCAGAGACAGACTCTGAATGCATGACCTTTGGTACATGCATGTTAATATTCATGTTCTGAAAATATTTTGTTAAAAGTGTAAATCTAAACATAAAAGAACAATTAAAATATTCTTTAATACTTCACACAGAAACCTCAAGTAATCACTACATGATAACTTCAATTTAAGTGCCATGTGCTGCAGAGAATGTAGCAGGCAGACACATCTTAAAAGCAACCTGTGGCATTGCCTTAAGTCGCCATAGTTATATATTCTGGAGAGGTGGTCTGCTTACCGCTGAGTAAAAGATGCTGTACTGTGATAGCCAACTTGGCTTTGGATTCAGTTGCTTGTTCTATGGAAGAAATACATTTATTTGTTACATGAAAAAAAATTGCAGCTACTATTCAACCTACCTGGGCTATGGGAATAATCTTTCTAATGATCAAATAGAGTAGTTATAAGTCACAGAAATTCTAAAGAGTGCTAGTCAGAAAGAGCTCAGAGAGGGGTTGATGTGTAAAATCTGATCTGTAATCTGATGTATAGCATCTGATGTTAAAATCTGATGTAAAAAAATACATCTCAACAAACCACTGGAAATTTAGTACAAAGTCCCTAAAACTATTGACAAAGCTGATGCAGTGCTTAGAACAGTGTCTTACTCCCAGGAGCCACTCTCCAAATGTTAACCAGTAAATGACACATGAATGACTCTGGAGGAGCATCACTTAGAAGCGCGGTGGCTCACGCCTGTATCCCAACACTTTGGCAGGTCGAGGTGGGCGGATCACGAGGTCAAGAGATCGAGACCATCTTGGCCAACATGGTGAAACCCCGTCTCTACTAAAAATACAAATATCAGCTGGGAGTGGTGGCGCGCGTCTCTAGTCCCAGCTACTTGGGAGGCTGAGGCAGGAGAATCGCTTGAACCCAGGAGCGGAAGTTGCAGTAAGCTGAGATCGTGCCACTGCACTCTAGCCTAGCGACAGAACGAGAGTCCGTCTCAAAAAAACAAACAAACAAAAAATACTGTGTTATGTGGTATCAATTATTTATCTTTACATCAGTCTCACCAAGTCATTCTTAGTTCACATTTCCCTTGAAAACCTCAACACGCCCAAACTTCTAAACCAGACCCTGAGTCTCCCTTCCCACTATTAATCTCTTTAATAAAGCTAAAGCTGCTGGTGGGTAATGGTTTGGAAAACTTCTCTTTCTTATTTGAGAGTCATATATGCAGTTACGATCTGAGTATATATCACTCAGCTTTGGCATGAATGAAGGTAATTCTTAGCCCCAAGATGAAGCCCAATTTCTAGAAAATGACAATCTTAAAGGTGTATAGAGAATAGAGATTGATATTTAATAGTGTGGAGATATAGTTTATCATCTAAATTAGGGCACTTTGGAGAATGAAAGGGGTGTTATGAGTAATTACACGGAGACAGGAGATATAAATTGGGGTTGTCCCAGGGAAACTGGGAGATACTATAACCCTAACCCATAAACCTTAAGGGTATTTTTCAAGATTTAGTAGTGACGCTTTGAAATCTCCATCTTTTTCCATTGAGGTAATTATTTTAGCTTTGTTCTAAAGCAAAGCTGAAAATCTATAGAGTGAGATTATGAATGCAACTTCTTTAATGTTAATTTTCAACCAGTTGTTAGTTGACCATTTACCTTCTAATATTAGGCATATTTTACGAAAAGAGTTTCAGGAGGTTTATTTTTCTGCCTTCTTCCTCCTCTATGCAAGTGTCCTTTAGTTAAGAGATCAACACTGTGAGGAGTATTGTTGAAGACTTTAAAAATACTATTCATAAACTTCTTGGTAACTCTTAAGAGTGCAAAATGTCCAGGTTTGTACTACATCACAGTCATGTCATGACTCTAAACTTCTTTCCATATAATATGTTCTAGGTTTTTAATTTCTTTAGATTTTAGGGTTTTTTGTTTTGTTTTAATTTGTAAAGCATTGCTTCTAGTATGTGTCACAACTATTTCAAAAGGTTGCTATGAACACTAAGTCAGGCAATGGACATGGAACTCTGTAAACTACACAAGATACATAAATGAAGGAGATAAATCTCGGTGTTATAATAAATATCCATTTATTAAAGTAAATATCCTTTTATACAATTGCTCACAAGGAAAGTTCCCTTCATCCTAAAGAGTTTGCAAATACCCCCTCTATCACAAAATCTGATGTATAATATTTCTTTTAAAAATTAGCTATTTTTAATTTAAAAAGTAATATATGTATATGCACAAAATAAAAAAAACAAACACCATAAAGAGGTATACAGAAGTATTATCTTAAATCTTGACCCTTCTACACTCCCAGCCCTCTATATCTCTTTCCTATTGCCTATAAGCAATTCCCATTACTAATATCTTGTGGAGCGTTTCAGAAATATTCTATGTACATACATTCCCCTTTTAAAAACATGTGGAAGTCTACTATACACAATGCGTTCATCTTATTTTTTTCAATTTAATAAATACCTTAAATATTGGTTCATAGCACACAGATCAACTTCATTTTTCTTCACGGGTGTGCTGTATTTCGTTTTATGAAGTGCCATAAGGTATTTGATCTGCCTTTATTGTTCCATCACTTTCTAAGCCATTTCCAGTCTGATAAAAGTCTCTGCAGATATTGCCTGCAGTAACAGCCTAAGCTGGATCAATTTCTAGCCAGTTCTTATAAAGAATTTACTTTAAGAAATATTTAGAGGCAGGGAATGTTCAGAATCTAGGGTTGATACCAGAAGTAACAAAGATATGATATTGATTTTCTTATATAATCACATCTGCATTGACTTCTGGACTTTCAGGGAAAGAATGGAGCAGACACACTGCAAAAGAACATCGCAAAAGTAGATCCTTTGAACACAAGAAGTCTGGTATTAGGAAACAAAGCTTATTTTGAGTTATTTTCTGGAATAAAGATTAATAGGCTGTCTGCTAATATTGCCCACAAAAACAGTATTTTTTAAACTGCAGGTTGCCACTCATTTAGTAGATCATATCAATTTAGTGACCAATGATAAATATTTTATAAAGCAAAAGAATAAAAAAGAAAAATCATAATGTACCATCTGTACTGTTTTGTGAACCTGGATCATATCTATCTATATATGTACACACACAAATATGTCCAAGTGTACATGTAGTAGGACCTGATGGAAAATGCCTTTCTTACTGTTGATTGTAGTTTTAAAAAGTTTGAAAGCCATTGGTTTAGAAAATAATTACTGCTAGTAATCATTTTATATTTACTTTTTCACATTCACTTTTTCCCTTAGAAACCTCTAAGTTTCTTTCCCACTTTGAAGCAGAGATTTTAAAGAAAGAAAGAAAGAAAGAAAGAAGGATGTATGTGTAGACGGACAGGGAAGAGTGGCAGTGGAATGCGTTTCTAGATTTATCTGTACCACAGTAAAAAGAGCCAAGGAAACATTGTCACTCTTGAACAAGAGGCTATCAGGATGGTGCTGGTGGATTTGTTAGAAACTCAAGATTTCTTTCTGGCTGCATGGATTACTCCACAGATGACTGAAGACAAGATCCGAAAACTTACTCTCAGAGGTGGTCTTGTCCTCCCCATCTACCGGAGAATTCTTTCTGCGTCGGTCATACCACAAATCAGGAAATGTGGTAACAGGTTTTGTTGTTGTTAAAAAATATATTTTTTACATAAAAAGATAACATTTATAAAGTTATACTTCACCATACAAATACATTTAAAATTATTAACTGAAGTGTAATTTCCCAGAAGTCAAACTTGCTTTATGATTTGTAATGGAAGTTTTGAAAAACTTTAGACCAAAATAACCAGGAACAATTTTCCTCTCCCTAAAAGGAGCAGGAACAGAATAGAATAGTTTAGTCATAGATGAAAATATCATTGTGTTCTCACAGTGATCCATTCACTGCTGCTTGGAAGCAAATCCTCTAGAGAATGAAACAAACCAACAACACAATGTTCCTATCCTCTACCCTCTGAACAGGGATCTTGGGTTCAGATGCAGAAAAAGAAAAAAAAGAAAAAAACTCAATTCCTATGGGGCAGTCTTGCAGCTCAGAAAAATTGTGCAAAATCTAAAGATACATGAGACTCAATCTGTTTTCCATGAGTTTGCCCAGTTCCCACTCTAGCATGAAGCACTGATTTTATAGAGCTTGATCATAAGATACTTCCCTTATTCCCAAACCCATTATTTTGGGCTTCGCCACCTGCTGTACCCATCTCTCCTTTACTCTGTTTCCTTATTTTCCTCCCTAGTCTTTTTCTCTTCAAAGAGGTTAAGAAAGCTCTGTGGGGAGGAAACTCTTCGCCCTTTGCAGATTTTAATTCCCAGGCATCTCCCTTTGTGAGAACCCAGACAAACCCCCTGGCCAGGGACTGCTCTGCTTGGGCTTATATCACTGGTCTTTTTGTACACTCCTGGATTTCAGTCTCAACCAGCTGGTTCCTACCTTCCTGGCACTTTCCTCAGTTGAAACCACTGAATCTTTCTTTGCTATTCTAACTCCATCTTTTTATTCTGAGACCAAACAGAACTGAAGGCAAGAGATACTCAGACTGCAACAGACCAACCCTTAGGTACAGCGTGATGGCACACTTACTTCTTGTCTTATCCTAATATCTTGATTCCAACAAGTAGACTCGGACCTTGTCCCAAAGCAACAATGCCTTTTGAGTGACTGATCTTCTAAGTTGGCTTCTGTCTAGCTTCTTCATACTATTCTGGTAAACGGATGAGAATTTCCCCTGCCCAATCAGCCTCAGAACACCAGGAGCAAACCTGTTATCTGATACAGTTGACTTTATGGATGCAATGCAATGAAGGTGACTGTGGACCAGAGCAGAGGTGGCTCAGTAAAGGAAAAGATAGAATTATTATAGGATTTTGCGAATGAGTGGAATGTAGATGGTATTTAAATGAAGCAGTGTTTGAAAGGTTCAAAGAAAACAGGGATAAGGATTTGGATTATGAAACAGACCCAGGCTCCTGTTTCTTTGCAATGTACAAAGTTAGGATGAAGATGGGTTGTTGTATCCAGAAACCCCTTATCTGAATCTCTCTGCACCTGGGTTGTAAATTGAGACTGCTTCTGTGTCAAAAGAGCTTAGACTCTCCAGGCAAGAATGGAGTGTTTCATTCTTACCGATATAATCTACAGCAACAAAGTCTCTGATAATCTTTGATTTTGGAAAAAATAAAGTTTCTTAATGATTAATAAGGCAGGAGTCCATTCAACAAAGGGAGTTGTTATGACGCTTTATAGCTTCAACACCCTTAAGAGAAATAGTTCCTGTTCAGTTTGCTGCTGTCTTTATATATGTCTATTAATGTAGTCTGATAAATGGTGGGCAGATTTTTTACTCTCTCACTCTGAGCTAATTTTTGTTTTCTGAGGATATATGTTTCTGTTAAAACAAAGACTCTGCCTATCCCGCCAGTCCGGTGGTCCCCAACTTTTTGGCACCAGGGACCAGTTTCTTGGAAGACAATTTTTCCACAGACAGGGTCGAGGAAGGGAGGGGACGGTTTCAGGATGATTCAAGCCCATTACATTTATCATTAGATTCTCACAAGGAGAGTGCACCCTAGATCCCTCGAATGCACAGTGCACAATAGGGTTTGCACTCTATGAGAATCTAATGCTGTGGCTGATCTGACAGGAGGCAGAGCTCAGCCGGCAATGCTTGCTTGCCTGCCACTCACCTCCTGCTGTGCGGCCTGGTTCCTAACAAGCCACAGACCGGTATTGGGCTGTGGCCCAGTGGTGGAGATCGCCTGTGCTAGTTCTTCAGAATCAGGCAGGATTCCCAGATGCCCGTCTGTTCTTTAAATATCACCCAATATCACCTGTTGGACTTTGCATCACTCCCATCGTCTCTGTTTCTCTTTTGCTAATTATTATCTGTACCCTGAAAACACATTGCCACTTTGTGAATTCTTGTGTTTTGCATACAGCTTTCCTTGCTTAAACCCTGCAGCATGGCACAACTTCTTCACTCTCATTTCTCACCCACTCCACGTAAACGGAGGTTCACATTCTGTCTCTTTTCTGCCTATCCTATTCTGTTACTAGAAGCCCACCATAAATTGTCAAGTTGTGGCAGTTAGCAGTTCTCATCTCTAAACTGAACTCAACAGTCTTCTCTGGAATCCAGGTCGCTGTGCACTAACTTTGTAGATGTCTTCTTTCCCAGGAGTTTCTTTGGCTCTGTGTTTCTGAAGTTCAATTTCTAATTTTGACATTCTTCTCCTCACCCTTTTTGGCTTGTCTGAAGGACAGTTAAAATAACACATTTTATCTTTTTTAAGATTTCCAGGAGATTTTATTTTGGTTTTTATTTTTTATAACTTCACCTTTTATTTTTGATTCGGGGGTACATGTACAGATTTGTTACCTGAGTATACTGTGTGATGCTGAGGTTTGGGGTACAGTCGATCCCATCACCCAGGTACTGACCATTGTACCCAATAGTTAGTTTTGCAACCCCTCCCCTCTCCTACCTCTAGTACCCTCCAGTTCCTATTGTTGCCATCTTTATGTCCATGAGTACCCAATGTTTAGCTCCCACTTGCAAGTGAGAACATGTGGTATTTGGTTTCCTGTTTCCGAGTTACTTCACTTAGGATAATGGCCTCCAGATGCATCCGTGTTCCTGCACAAGACACGATTTCATTCTTTTATGGCTGCATAGTATTCCATGGTGTATATGTACCACATTTTCTTCATCCAGTCCGCCATGGATGGGCACCTAGGTTGACTCCATGTCTTTGCTATTTTGAATAGTGAGAAGAGTCTAATCTTCAAAACCTGTTCTGAGTTTTTTCTTTCAGTGAAGCTCAAATCTTCACCTGTCATTATCTGCCAGTTGATGATACTGAATTTCGTTTCAGGATTGTAAAAGAAGAGTGTAGCTATTTTGTTCAACCCAAAGTTCTCACCACAGTCCTCTTTTCCACTCCGACTAGATCCAGGACAAACAAAATAAGCAAAAAATCCACACAAATAATCAGAAAGCACATCCACAATATTATTCACGGCTCTCCACTTAGAAAGAGAAAGGCATGAAACAAAATGGCAATTGACAGGTAAGTAAACTTACCTGGACTTATCAGAGAGGCAAATGCCACCTCAGTAATGCTAGCGTTTGTGTATAGATAAGTTTGTCACCTATTGTCTTCCTTGCTTCACAGAACTATCTTCAGAGGAATGTTTGATGGAGAAATGTCCAAATCTAGATGTCTATTGGGTGGAGCTTTGGCAACACCATTGCCAGTTCTAGCTTTTTAGAATTCTTGAAATAATCTTATCAACCTGCAGATGTTTACAGTACCTACATCACTGCCAATCACAGTGTGACCAGTGAAGTAGTGTTGGCCTGAAATCTGATAGAGTTCAAAAGTTCAAAAGCACAGAAATGGAGAGTAAGTATATCTATCTTTCCTTTTCTTTTTTTTCTGGAGACAGAGTCTCGCTCTGTCACCCGGGCTGGAGTGCAGTGGTGCAATCTTGGCTCACTGTAACCTCTGCCTCCTGGGTTCAATCAATTCTCCTGCCTCAGCCTCCTGAGTAGCTGGGACTACAGGTGCACACCACCATGCCCAGCTAATGTTTTGTATTTTAGTAGAGACGGAGTTTCACGTGTTGCCCAGGCTGGTCTTGAGCTCCTGAGCTCAGGCAATCCACTCGCCTCAGCCTCCCAAAGTGCTAGGATTATAGGCGTGAGCCACTGTGCCCGGCCTGCATTTCTATCTTTTATAGCAACTTGACACTGTCATGAAATCCAATGTGATCATTTTTCTAGTAATTCATTTTCATTGAATTTTATGAAAGTATTGATCCATGATGGATTTGAAATTTAAAAATATAACCGGTTTTTAACCATACGTAGTTTGAGAAATATCTAGCTATCAGATGACTGCGGTTGAATTAAATTTAGCCTAAAGCTGCCTCCTTGCATATTTTAAGTTTGGCCTAAAGGTTTATCCATACATAGTGAACTGTAACCTAACTGGATATGTAAACAGACTATAGCCTACCCTTGTAACAAGCAGCTGAGTCTCAGCCAATCACAGCAGGCATACTTCAACCACTCACAGCCAAATGTTCAAACCGTGTTCAAACAAGGAAAACACTGAGCTGTAACCAAGCTGGCTGTCTCTGTGCCTCACTTCTGCTTTCTGTAAACTGCCTTCCTATTTCTGTCCATAAATCCTTCTGACAATGCAGCAGCGCTGGAATCTCTTTCTATCTATTCTGGTTTGGGGGACTATCTGATTCATGAATCCTTCTTTGCCCAGTTAAACTCTGTTAAACTTAATTGGTCTAAGGTTTTTTTTTTTTTTTTTTTAAAGACAACTGAAAATTAGGCATCTAAATTATCTTGAAATACATCAGCGGATGTACATACTATATACTACATAAAAGGGCTACTTGAGTGAGGAGCTGAAGCATTTATCAGAGAAATTCATATTTCATGTGCCAGAAATCTCAGAGATGTTCCCCTTTGAGACTAACATGACTATCTGACATCCGTTAAAATGAGATTATTGGGCTACGGGTGGAAGACAAGATGAATAAAAACCTTAAAAATTAGGGGATTGTTTTTCTGAAATCCAAATCTCTTGATATTCCTGGTCTTTCAAGAAAGAATAACTAGCAGAATGTCCTTCTACCAAGCTCATGAGGTTGATTCTTAGGCAGGAATAGAGGTAGCTCTGAGAAGATGCAGCCATCTGCCTCTTTTTGATTTATTGTAATATTAACCTAAAGCTACTTTTTTTTTCTATTCACTAGGTGTGAATGGGCTGACTTCCACCAGTGAAAATACAGGAAAGCCAAAAAATACTTTTTGTGTTCTTAGACCTACTGACCGTGTGGAAGGAAAAGCTTCCACGGGGAATTACCCACCAAGGGCACTTGCTAAATTCTACTGATAATCCTGTAGATTTTCAGTGGGGCTTTAAAAAAATGCCCCTCAAATGCCAAAGCAATTCAGCATGATAATTTAAAAAGCTGACGTGGGTATTTGTATTCATCTCAAGAATTCCATTAGATACGTTTATGTTGTGCTCTTAAAGGCCTCTCCTTCATCAACTCCTGTAGTTTCTCCTCTTTTTAGCTCCCACATTCTCCTACCTCTTGTATTAGGTGATCCTGTTTTGGACTATCATCAACCCTGGTTTTTATCTTGGCCAATCTTTGGGACAACTACTAGCATTGGATTGGCTCTGTCAGCTGCTATCTCAGGTAAGAGGTTCTTCGTTGCTATTCTCTACTCCTTACCATCCTCTCACTGCTTCTCAGTAATAACCTGTTTTGTTTTCTGAATTAGTAATCACCTGTTTTGTTTTCTGAAACTCAGTAGAGTGATTGAGAGAAGAGCCACACGTGGAAAAGATGGAAAGAGTCCAGTGGTTCTCAAACTTGAGTATGTATCAGAAACCCACAAAGGCCTTGTTTTAAACAAAGATCCATCTCCTGTCTTTCCCTGCTGAGTTGCTGATTTGGTAAGGGTAAAGGCCAAGATTTGCATCTCTTAACAAATTCCCAGGTAAGGCTGATACTATTGCCTGGAAAATCACACCTTGAGAATCCCTGAGCTAAACAATGTCAACCAGGTGAAGTGTGTGTATTAGCATCTCCAGTGAAGTGGGTTTTTTTGGAAGGGAGGCTAGGTTTAATTAGCTTGAATTAAATCAGGAAAGCCAAAGTTAAGATCTGAATGCTGCATATTGATTAATATGCTTACCTAGGACACAAACTCATCCATAACGACATCTTATTTTCCCTTCTGGAGTGTACAGTCAATAGACAATCTAGACTGAGAGGATTCCTTCATTGCAAGCTAAGTTAGCTTCTGCTAAGTAAATGAAAAAGGTGTTTTCTATATTTTATAGGCATTGAAGATTTAAGGCAAGTTTTTATGACCAGTGAGAATTCTTTTTTTCATATGTAGAAGTAGCAACCCTTGCCCTAAAAATTATTTTAGAAATTGTGATGGTTATTTTCATGTGTCAACTTAGCTAGGCCACTATACCCAGATATTTGGTCAAACATTATTCTGCACATTTCTTCAAAGGCATTTTTTTTTTTTTTTTTTTTTTTGAGACGGAGTCTCGCTCTGTCGCCCGGGCTGGAGTGCAGTGGCGCGATCTCGGCTCACTGCAAGCTCCGCCTCCCGGGTTCACGCCATTCTCCTGCCTCAGCCTCCCGAGTAGCTGGGACTACAGGCGCCCGCTACCACGCCCGGCTAATTTTTTGTATTTTTAGTAAAGGCATTTTTAAGGTATTTTAAGTTAAAGTTAACAATTAAATCAGTAGACTTTGAGTAAATCAGAATACCCTCTCTATTAGTCCGTTTTCATGCTGCTGATAAAGAGATACCCAAGACTGGGCAATTTATAAAAGAAAAAGGTTTAATTGGACTCACAGTTCCACGTGGCTGGGGAGGCCCCATGATCATGGCAGAAGGCAAGTGGGAGCAAGTCACATCTTATGTGGATGGCAGCAGGCAAAAAGAGAAGGCTTGTGCAGAGAAACTCCTGTTTTTTTTTTTTTTTTTGAAGTCTTGCTTTGTCGCCAGGCTGGAGTGCAGTGGCACGATCTGGGCTCACTGCAACCACCGCCTCCTGGGGTTCAATCGGCTCTCTTGCCTCAGCCTCCTGAGTAGCTGGGACTACAGGCGTATGCCACCACGCCCAGCTAATTTTTGTATTTTTAGTAGAGACAGGGTTTCACTATGTTGGCCAGGATGGTCTCGATCTCTTGACCTCGTGATCTGCGTGCCTTGGCCTCCCAAAGTGCTGGGATTACAGGCCTGAGCCACCTTGCCCAGCCGAAATTCCCGTTTTTAAAACCATCAGATCTTGTGAGACCCACTCACTATCACAAGAACAGCACAGGAAAAGACCCGCCCCTAAGATTCAATCATCTCCCACTAGGTCCCTCCCACAACACGTGGGAATTATGCGAGCTACTAATGAGATTTGGGTGGAAACACAGAGCCAAACCGTATCACTTTCCATAATGTGGATGGGCCTCATCCAATCAGTTAAAGGCCTTAATAGAGAAAAAACCAAGGTCCCGGGAAGATGAGGGAATTCAGAGCAGATTCCCTTCAGACTCTTTAGAACTACAACTCTTCCCTAGGTTTCCAGCCTGCCAGCCCACCCTGCAGTTTTTGGACTTCCCAGTCTGCACAATTGAGCAGGCTGATTCCTTAAAATAAATCTCTTTTTCTCTCTCCCTCTTTCTCTATGTACGCATCTTACTGGGTCTGTTTTTCTGGAAAATACTGACTGATAAAGAAGTAATGACAACTCTAGAAAACTTCTTGCTACTTGATGGGAGAAACATTTGTACAGCATTTCCTAGGATGCGATCCATAAAACCCCATTCTGAAGAATGTTCAATAGAAAGGGGGACTCTGGAGATTACCAGTAAGTATTATTAGCTCATAACAGGCTCTGAAAATCTCCATAGTTAAGAAGCTCATTGACTTTTTTAAACTGAGAAGTTCCCAAATAAATCTGATCATGGAATCTTTTTTGCCCTCCGTTAGTTACCGGCCACCGAGGGAATCTATACTACAGAACAATTTTGGGATTGATATTTTAATCATTTCATTCTCCCTTACCCTAAAAGTTATATTCATCTGTACCCATTCTTTCCTCTTTCTGAGGTGCAGATGGTTTCTGCATCTGTCTAAGGCTGATCCATCTGTGTCTTAGGCCTCTGTATTTGTCTCTTAGAGTTCTCATATGTCAAGTAAGAAATCCAGCTAACTTTCTGCTGCCATCCTGTTAGGGAGATACCTTGGATGTCCAGCCCTCAGCTATTCTTGCTATCTCTGTAGTCACCAGAAATGTGACTGAAGAAGGTTTCAGATGATTCCTGTCCTAGCCAACATCTGAGAGCAAACACATGAGAGACCTCAGTTGTAAACCACTCAGCTGAATCTGTAGTTGACCCGTAGAAGTTCAAAAGATAATAATAATAATAATAATAATAATAATAATAATAAATTGAGGTTTCAAGTCACTAGGTTTTGGGATAGTGTCATGTGCTGAATATTTGTCCCACTCCCCCCCATTCATTTGTTGAAATTCGAACCCCTAATGTGATGGTGTTAAGAGGTGGAGCCTGTGGAAGGTAAGTAGGTCATGAGAGTGCAGCCCTCATGAATGGGATTAGTGCCCTTATAAGAAGATGCCAGAGAGCTAATCTGCTCTCTTTCAGACATGTGAGAGACATCTACGTGCCTGTGTCGCTCATCAGATTTTAAATTCCTGAAGAGCAGACAGTGTGTCTTATTCTTCCTTGGATCGTCAGTACAGTGCCTGGAAACTAATTTGATCAATAAATTCATGTTAAATACTGAATAACATAAAGAGTGCGGGAAGAAGTGCTTATGAGTTGTCAGGAAGAAGACTATCTTCACTATTGTATTTGAAGGGGGCTTTAAAAGATGTGTAGGTTATGGCCGGGTGCAGTGGCTCACGCCTGTAATCCCAGCACTTTGGGAGGCTGAGGCAGGTGGATCACCTGAGGTCAAGAGTTCAAGATCAGCCTGGCCAACATGGTGAAACCCCATCTCTACTAAAAACACAAAAATAGCCAGGTGTGGTGGCAGGTGCCTGTAATCCCAGCTACTTGGGAGGCTGAGGCAGGAGAATCGCTTGAACCTGGGAGGCAGAGGTTGCAGTGAGCCGAGATCGCACCATTGCACTCCAGCCTGGGCAACAAGAGCAAGACTTCTGTCTAAAAAAAAAAAAATAATAATAATATATATATAAAATATAAATAAATAAATAAATAAAAGATGTGTAGGTTATTGATAGGTAGCAAGGAGGGCATTCTGAGTGAGGTGAACCATTGATTAAAAGCAGAATGTATTGGGGGTACAATGACTAAACCAGTATGCCTGGAGCATAAGTTTCATAAGATTCATAGAGATATTATGAAAAAGAAGATGAGATACGGAGCTAAGAAAAAAATAATGTAGGGCAATGCTCGTTGCTATATTTCAATGGGTTTTGGTTTTTTAAAAATTTAATTTAAAAAAACCCAGCAATTTCAAATATTTTGACCTAAAGTAATAATAAACATGATCTTGGACAAACCTATTCATTCCTTTAAATTATTCAAGGAAGGAAATGTTATCTTTTTTCAAAATGCCTACAAGGATTCTGTCTGACCCTGATGATAATTAACAAGTACCTAGAGAAAGAAGAGACAAAGAGGTTAAGGAGTGGAAGAAGAAATTGCAAAATTTTAAAAAGTTAAAACAGATCGAGACCATCCTGGCCATCATGGTGAAACCCTGTTTCTACTAAAAATACAAAAATTAGCCAGTTGTGGTGGCATGTGCCTGTAGTCCCAGCTACCTGGGAGGCTTAGGCAGGAGAATCACTTGAATCTGGGAGGCGGAGGTTGCAGTGAGCCAAGATTGTGCCACTGCACTCCAGCCTGGCGACAGAGCGAGACTCCATCTCAAAAAACAAACAAACAAACAAACAAACAAACAACAAAAAAGTTAAAAGCATTAGCAGGCCAGGCGCAGTGGTTCATGCCTGTAATCCCAGCAGTTTGGGAGGCCGACGCAGGCAGATCACTTAGTCCAGGAGTTCAAGACCAGCCTGGTCAACATGGTGAAACCTCCCCTCTACAAAAAAATACAAAAATTAGCCAGGCGTGGTGGCATGTACCTGTAGTCCCAGCTACTCAGGAGGCTGAGGTGGGAAGATTGCTTGAACCCAGGAGGTGAAGTTGCAGTGAGCTGAGATTGTGCCACTGCACTCCAGCCTGGGTGACAGAGTGAGACCCTGTCTCAAACAAACAAACAAACAAAAAAAGCATTAGTGAAGAAATAGCAATATATTAGATTGTTGAAAATAAGATTAGAAAATATACTAAAATGAGCACATAGATTTCAGTTGATATTTATGTATGTAATTTTATGTACTCAGAAGAGTAACCTAGTAGATATGTAGATATTCTATTACTAAGAAAGGAGAAACTTTTTTTGGTCTTACAATTAATGGGAATGTAAGAATGCTTTGAGAAGGTTACCAGTTTTCACGGCTGTGTTTAAAGAGGACAACTCTAACTTGGTTCATGTGGATTCTTAAACATACCAATCAAACCAAGGACTGCAAACGTGATAATACGATATGAAGCTTAATGCATATCTAAGTGAAATGTTTACCTGTCTTCATAATAATTACTGTTGTTGGGCTGGGCATGGTGGCTCACGCCTGCAATTCCAGGACTTTGGGAGGCCGAGGCAAGTGGATCACCTGAGGTCAGGATTTCAAGACCAGCCTGACCACTGTGATGAAACCCCCTCTCTACTAAAAATGCAATAATAATAATAATAGTAATAATTACCATTGTCAAAGGTATCAGTGATTATTATGCTTCTGCTCATCAAATTTGGTTAACCTAGAGTGGCAAAACACCATTGATGTAATTGACTACTGGAGAAGTCACAAATCTATTTCAGCTTCACCTTTCTTATTATCTTTTGACATGATGGTGCATTAGATGAATATTTTTATACATATATAAATTTATAGAAATGTATGTATAATCTGGTTTGCCAAAATTACATACTTTAACAGCAAAGTGAAAAATCCTAATTGGTTAAAAAAAAAAAAGGCCATGAATAAGGGCTAGGTGCAGTGACTCATGCCTGTAATTTCAGCACTTTGGGAGGCCAAACGGGGAGGAGTGCTTGAGGGCAGGAGTTTGAGACCAGCCTGGGCAACATGTTGAGTCCCCAGCTACTCAAAAGGCTGAGCTTGGAGGATTGCTTGAGCCCAGGAGTTGGAGGCTGCAGTGAGCTATAATCATGCCACGGCATTCCAGCCTGGGTAACAGAGTGAGGCTCTGTCTCTTAAAAAAAAATGCCGTGAGTAAAAGTAAGGAAGCATTTGGAAGAAAATATGCCCTACCAAGTTTGTCTGTATCCAGAACCAACAACTATTTGGCTGATATTTCATGTTGAGATGCTTTGATGGCATTGCTTTACTGTCTTATTAAATTATGTCAATGGAAGGTTTTCACACATCTTTATCGAGGTTGGACTGGTTTGCCACTGACAGATGACTTATCTTCAGAGTAAGCTACTCTTTTCTAGACCAATCTTTTTCCTTTTGCTAATTAAGAATTGACTCTTCTGGAATCCTTTTATTGACCATGAAGGGTGGTAGGAAGGAAGTCTCAAGGAGAAAATGTTGGAGAACTGATGTGTAATCTATTCTAAGCATTATTTAAAGTTGGCAAAGAAAAATGTGGGACATAGTGTTCTCAGTGTTAGCCATTTTTATTCTACTAGCAATTTTCTCCAAAATCAGAACATCTTGAGGTCTCCAGATTGGAAAAGAATCAATTTTTGTGGCAGAGTGAAATCAACCTTTTTCAAATAACCAAGCTGTGGTGTTGTAAATTCAAAAATAGTCTCCAAATAGCTGCAACTTTCAACTGTTCTTACAAATAAAAACATTTTTAAAAAACCAGTTTTATCCACTTCCAAATCCTAAGACAAAGAATTAATTAAACTACCTTCATGGAAAAGAGACAAACATTTTAAAAAATCAAATGCATTCTGACATAAAAACATTACAAACACTTGCTTACTTAAGATTAGAAAAACCAACCAAAGTGATGCCCATAAAAATGGTGAAATTACATTATGAGCCTGTAGAAGAGCTGATCTTAACTATCATATTCAGTATTAATTTTTTGAAAACAATAATCATCTTAAAGACTTTTCACTATTAAATATAATCCAACCTTAACAAACATTTAAAACAAATGCTTGTGTAACCACCATGCACGTTATGAAAAATAATACTGCTGCCTCTCCAAAGCAACTCCATAACCCTCCCCCAGAGACAACTTAGCCTGACTGTGGCAATCACTTCCTTGCATATCTTTTACTTAATATATAAATATGCACCTAACTATGTGTTCTGAAATACTATTGTGTGAGTTTTGCCAATGGCTACTGGCTACTACATTGAAACATGCAGATACAGAACACCTCGTCATCTCAGAAAGCTCTTCTGGACAAGCTGCTCTAGAATGACAACAACTTCAGAGCCTAGCCTATGACTCATTCTTCTTATATCTCCATGCTCTGACCCCCACCACAATGCCTAACACAGTATTCTTTTGACAATTGCCTGTTGGACTAGACTACCTCCAAGGAGGTTTAGAGTCCAGTGGTGAAAATAGAAAATAAGCAGAATGCTAAATGAGGTTCCAAAGGCTGAGAACATGACACAAGTGGCCAATATAATAGTTTCCCAATACCCTAAATAGGTGAGAAGGAGACTATGAAACAAGTATTAGTGATCATTTACCTTCAGCTTATGAAGGGGAACAGGTGGTGGGGGGGTGCGGAGAGAGAAAAGAGGAGAGAAAAAGAGATTCCTTCAGATAGGTTTGGAATGTTCTTGTATCACTCCCAGTCTCCATTCATAACGTAATGTGGGATAAGGGGAGGATTGCTTTCTCTTCGTCATAAACCAAGTAAGAAAGGTATTAAGGAGACCGCTTAAAGAGCTTGCATGTGTCTCCTGGAGCCTGGAGAACATACAGACGTCAAAAATATAATATTTGGAATGCCTGGCTCTTTGACTTGCTGACTCTGTGACATTGGGCAAGTTAGACAACCTCTTGGCATTTCAGTTTCCTCATTTTAAGTTTTGGATATGACAATACGTATTTCACAGGGTTAACATAGGCATTAAATGAGAAAATCCATGCAAGGTACCAATAATAGCAAATTACTTCACTTCATTTGAATTG
Organism: Pan troglodytes; assembly: GCF_028858775.2. NCBI lineage: Eukaryota > Metazoa > Chordata > Mammalia > Primates > Hominidae > Pan > Pan troglodytes. The sequence continues at coordinate 89,002,276 of NC_072401.2, forward strand.
GGTCTGCTGGTTGGCAAATTCCTTTTACTATAAATCTTTAAACATGGTCTTAAGCTCAGCAGCTTTTGGCAGCTAAGCAGAAAATCTGGCTTTCTGCCAAACATGTGCTCTTTATTGTAAAATATGGAATGTTGTCTCTAGGAGATACTTTGCTGGGCTCAGGACTCCTTCCCCTCCTCCTTGCACTCAAATATGCCCATGTCACAATGATCATCAATGGAGTGTGAGTGGAAGTGATCGGTAATACTTCTAGACGGGCTTTCCCTTTTTCCTCCCTTCACACATTCCACCTTATCCACCACCATTTTGCCTCAGGTAGCAGGTAATTGAGTAACTAATTATCTTTAGTTTTTGACATGCTATTATTTCATTTTTTTTTTCCTTTTAGCTTCCATCCCCACACCCTTGCTGTTTTCCCCATATCCCACAAACAGCTGAACTCTGATATTTTGGTTTATCTTTAGATACACGTGTATCTTAGAAAACTCTATTGTCCTGTGTGTTTTAAATTCATACAAATAATATGGTGTCACAGTTCTTATAAAATGTATATGCATGGATTAAGGAATTACATTCTCTCTCATATCCTATTAATTTTTGTAAGATATGAGGTTATATTGTACAAATATTTTGCATACGTGTTTCTATTCTTCGAATGTGAATATAAAGTAGAGAGGCTGTGTCTATCACTGGTGCCTGGAACAGTTCCTAACCCAAGGAAAGCACAAAATTCAACTGTGGAGTAGACATTTGAATGGATACACAAGTATAAAATTTGAAAAAGATAATTGTTTTGATTTTTCCCTCTAGAAAAATCCTTGATTTACCCAAGTTCCATGTGGTTTAACATAAAACTGAGACACTGATTTGTGAGAGTATTGCCTACTGAAGGTTACTGAGTGGTTCGATGAGTCCTATTTTCCATCCATTTAAATTCAAAGCTATAATCTCACATAAATAAGGAAGAAATTATAATTGTAATTAACTCTTAATTATATTTATGTACATTTTTATTGAATGCATCTTATGTAATGCTCATTATTGTGTATTGAATTTGCTTTTTCATGAATATAATTTATATACAATAAAAATAAATTAATCCATCTGAATTTTATATACTTAAGTTGTATAGACTTACAATTTTATAGTTATATAAAATTACCCTTTATTTGTAAGAAATACATCCAGGTTTCATACTGATATTATGAAATATATGAATTGATTCTCCAGATTGTCTATTTAAAATTAAAAAAAATTTTTTGAGACAGGGTCATGCTCTGTCACCCAGGTTGGAGTGCCCCCAAGCAAGATCACAGCTCACTGTAGCCTTGACCTCATGGGCTCATGCAATCTTCCTGCCTCAGCTCCCAAGTAGCTGGGACTACAGGTGCACGCCACCAATACTTGGCTCATTTTTTAAATTTTTAGTAGAGATGAGATCTTGCTATGTTGCCAAGGCTGGTCTTGAACTCCTAGGCTCAGATGATCCTCCTGCCTCATTCCCTCAAAGTGCTGGGATTACAGGTGTGAGCCAGGCCTTTTTATAGTTTTTAATTTTTAATTTTTTGGGGTACATAGTAGGTATATCTATTTATGATGTATAGAGGATATTTTTGATATAGGCATACAATGTGTAATAGTTACATTAGAGTAAATTGAGTATCCATCCCCTCAAGTATTTATCCTTTGTATTACAAACAAACTAATTATACTCTTTTAGTTATCTTAAAATGTACAATTAAATTATTATTGACTATAGTCACCCTACTGTGCTATCGAATACTAGGTTTTATTCATTCTTTCTAACTATTTTTTTGTACTCACTAACAATCCTCACTTCCCCTTGCGCCCATCTCCTCACTACCCCTCCCAGCCTCTGGTAACTGTCTTTCTACTCTCTATCTCTGTGAGTTCAGTTGTTTTAACTTTGGGCTCCCACAAATAAGTGAGAACATGTGAAGTTTGTCTTTCTGTGCCTGGCTTATTTCACTTAATATAACATTCCCCAGTTCCATCCATGTTGTTGCTAATGATGATCTCATTCTTTTTCTTTTTTATGGCTGAATAGTACTTCATTGTGTATATGTACCACATTTTCTTTATTCATCCATCTGTTGATGGACACTTAAGTTGCTTCTAAATCTTGGCTATTGTGAATAGGGTTGCAATAAACATGAGAGTGCAGATATCTCTTTAATAACCTGATTTCCTTTTTTTCAGTATATAGTTAGCAGTGGAATTGCTGGATCATATATTAGCGCTGTCAGACTGTATAACATTTGATGACTCTATTGATACTGAAGACCTGGTTAAGTATCTGACATAATATTTTATCCTTAGCTTCTTTTTATGGAAAAATTTTAAAATACACAAAATTAGAGAAAATGGCATAATAAACCATTATTATTCATACCTAGTGTCAGAAGTGATCAATCCATAACCAAATCAGTTTTATCTATTTCCCTACCCAATTATACACTCCCATTTATTTTGAAGCAAATTCCAGACAGCATAGCATATCAGTCTCTTAAAGTTAAGGATTCTTCAGTTGGAAACGCAGAAATCACCTGCCTTCTGTATTGGTCTTGCTGGGAGCTGCAGACTGGAGCAGTTCCTATTTGGCCATCTTGCCAGATTCCCTGGTTCATCTCACTGGGACTGCTTAGACAGTGGGTGCAGCCCATGGAGGGCAAACCGAGCAGGGTGGGGCATCACCTCACCTGAGAAGTGTAAGGGGCCTGGGAATTCTCTCCCTTAGCAAAGGGAAGCCATGAGAGACTGTGCCATGAGGAAAGATGTTATCCAGCTCAGATACTATGCTTTCCCCGTGGTTTTTGCAACCTGTAGACCAAGAGATTCCCTCGAGTGCCTAGGCCACCAGGGCCCTGGGTTTCAAGCACAAACTTGGAGGCCGTTTGGGCAGACACTGAGCTAGCTGCAGGAGTTTTTTTTGTTTTTTTGGTTTTTTTTTTTTGCACCCCAGTGACACCTGGAACCCCAGCGAGACAGAAACGTTCACTCCCCTTAAAAGGTGGCTGAAGCCAGGGAGTCAAGTGGTCTTGTTCAGTGGGTCTCACCCCCACAGAGCCCAGGAAGCTAAGGTCGACCTGGGACGCCGGAGGTTGGTGGGGGGAGGGGTGTCTGCCATTACTGAGGCTTGAGTAGGCAGTTTTCCCCTCACAGTGTAAACAAAGCCGCTAGGAACTTCAGACTGGGCAGAGCCCACCACAGTGCAGCAAAGCCGCTGTAGCCAGACTGCCTCTCCAGATTCCACCTCTCTGGGCATCTCTGAAAGAAAAGCAGCAGCCCCAGTCAGAGGCTTATAGATAACACTCCCATCTTCCTGGGACAGAGCACCTGGGGGAAGGGGCGACTGTGGGTGCAGCTTCAGCAGACTTAAATGTTCCTGCCTGCTGGCTCTCAAGAAAGCAGCAGATCTCCCAGCACAGCGCTCAAGCTCTGTTAAGGGACAGACTGCTTCCTCAAGTGGGTCCCTGACCCCCGTGCCTCCTGACTGGGAGACACTTCCCAGCAGGGGTCAACAGGCACCTCATACAGAAGAACTCCAGCTGGCATCTGGTGGGTGCCCCTCTGGGACGAAGCTTCCAGAGGAAGAAGCAGAAAGCAATCTTTGCTGTTCTGCAGCCTCCCCTGGTGACACCCAGGCAAACAGGGCCTGGAGTGGACCTCCAGCAAACTCCAGCAAACCTGCAGCAGAGGGGCCTGATTGTTACAAGGAAAACTAACAAAAAGAAAGGAATAGCTTCAACATCAACAAAAAGGATGGCCACGCAAAAACCCCATCCAATCAACAGCATCAAAGATCAAAGATAGATAAATCCACAAAGACGAGAAACAGCCAGTGCGAAAAGGCTGAAAATTCCAAAACCAGAATGCCCCTTCTCCTCCAAAGGATCACAACTCCTCAGCAGCAAGGGAACAAAACTAGATGGAGAATGAGTATGATGAATTGACAGAAGTAGACTTCAGAAGGTGGGTAATAACAAAGTCCTCTGAGCTAAAGGAGCATGTTCTAACCCAATGCAAGGAAGCTAAGAACCTTGAGAAAAGGTTAGAGGAATTGCTAACTGGAATAACCAGTTTAGAGAAGACATAAATGACCTGATGGAGCTGAAAAACACAGCACAAGAACTTTATGAAGCATATACAAGTATCAATAGCCAAATCGATAAAGTGGAAGAAAGGATATCAGAGATTGAAGATCAACTTAATGAAATAAAGAGTGAAGATTAGAAGAAAAAGAATGAAAAGGAATGAACAAAGACTCCAAGAAATACAGGACTATTGAAAAGACTAAACCCATGCTTGATTCGTGTACCTGAAAGTGACAGGGAGAATGGAACCAAGTTGGAAAACACACTTCAGGATATTATCCAGGAGAACTTCCCCAACCTAGCAAGACAGACCAACATTCAAATTCAGGAAATAGAGAGAACACCACAAACATACTCCTTGAGAAGAGCAACCCCAAGACACATAATTGTCAGGTTCGCCATGGCTGAAATGAAGGAAAAATGTTAAGGGAAGTCAGAGAGAAAGGTCAGGTTACCTACAAAGGGAAGCCCATCAGACTAACAGTAAATCTGTCTGCAGAAACCCTACAAGCCAGAAGAGAGTGGGGGCAATATTCAACATTCTTTTTTTAAAAATTTTATTATTATTATTCTTTCAGTTTAATAATAATAATTTATTGTTATTATTATTAAGTTTTAGGGTACATGTGCACAATGTGCAGGTTTGTTACATATGTATACATGTGTCATGTTGGTTCAACATTTTTAAGAAAAGAATTTTCAACCCAGAATTTCATATCCAGCCAAACAAAGCTTCATTAGTGAAGGAGAAATAAAATCCTTTACAGACAAGCAAATGCTGAGAGATTTTGTCACCACCAGGCCTACTTTACAAGAGCTCCTGAAGGAAGCACTAAATATGGAAAGGAAAAACCAGTACCAGCCACTGCAAAAACATACTAAAATGTAAAGACCAATGACACTGTGAAGATACTGCATCAACAAATGTGCAAAATGAACAGCTAGAATCATAATGACAGGATCAAATTCACATATAACAATATTAACCTTAAAGGTAAATGGGCTAAATGCCCCAATTAAAAGACACAGACTGGCAAATTGGATAAAGATTCAAGACCTATCGGTGTGCTGTATTCAGGAGACCCATCTCACGTGCAAAGACACACATAGGCTCAAAATAAAGGGATGGAGGAATATTTACCAAGAAAATGTAAGGAAAAAAAGCAGGGGTTTCAATCCTAGTCTCTGATAAAACTGACTTTAAACCAACAAAGATAAGAAAAGACAAAGAAGGGCATAACATAATGGTAAAGGGACCAATGCAACAAGAAGAGCTAACTATCCTAAATATATATGCACCCAATACAGGAGCAACCAGATTCATAAAGCAAGTTCTTAGAGACCTACAAAGAGACTTAGACTCCCACACAATAATAGTAGGAGACTTTAACACCCAACTGTCAATATTAGAAAGATCAATGAGAGAGAAAATTAACAAGGATATTCAGGACTTGAACTCAGCTCTGGACCAAGAGGACTTAATAGACATCTACAGAAATCTCCAACCCAAATCCACAGAATATACATTCTTCTCAGCTCATAGCACTTATTCTAAAATTAACCACATAATTGGAAGTAAAACACTCCTCAGCAAATGCAAAAGAACAGAAATCATGACAGTCTCTCAGACCACAGTGCAATCAAATTAGAACTCAGGATTAGAAGAAACTCACTCAAAACTGCACAACAAATGGAAACTGAACAACCTGCTCCTGAATGACTATTGCATAAATAATGAAATTAAGGCAGAAATAAAGAAGTTATTTGAAACCAGTAAGAATGAAGACACAATGGGCCAGAATCTCTGGGACACAGCTAAAGCAGTGTTTAGAGGGAAATTTATAGCACTAAATACCCATAGGAGAAAGCAGGAAAGATCTAAAATCAACTCCTTAACATCACAATTAAAAGAACTAGAGAAGCAAGAGCAAACAAATGCAAAAGCTAGTAGAAGACAAGAAATAACTAAGATCAGAGCAGAACTGAAAGAGATAGAGACATTGAAAACCCCTTCAAAAAATCAACGAACCTAGGAGCTGGTTTTTTGAAAAGATTAACAGACTAGATAGACTGCTAGGCAGACTAATAAGGAAGAAAAGAGAGAAGAATCAAATAGACACAATAAAAAATGATAAAGGGGATATCACCACTGATCCCACAGAAATACCAACTACCATCAGAGAATACTATAAACACTTCTAAGAAAATAAATTAGAAGATCTAGAAGAAATGGACAAATTCCTGGATACATACACCCTCCCAAGACTAAACCAGGAAGAAGTCAAATCCCTGAATAGACCAATAACAAGTTCTGAAATTGAGGCAGTAATTAGTAGCCTACCAACCAAAAAAGCCCAGGACCAGATGGATTCACAGCTGAATTCTACCAGAGGTACAAAGAGCAGCTGGTACCATTCCTTCTGAAACTATTTCAAATAACCGAGAAAGAGGGACTCCTCCCTAACTCATTTTGAGGCCAGCATCACCCTAATTCCAAAACCTGGCAGAGACACAATAAAAAAAGAAAACTTCAGGCCTATGTCCCTGATGAACATCAATGTGAAACTCCTCAATAAAATACTGGCAAACTGAATCCAGCAGCACATCAAAAAGCTTATCCACCACGACCAAGTTAGCTTCATCCCTGGGATGCAAGGCTGGTTCAACATATGAAAATCAATAAATGTAATCCATCACATAAACCAAACCAATGACAAAAACCACATGATTATCTCACTAGATGCAGAAAAGGCCTTTGACAAAATTCAATGCCCCTTCATGCTGAAAACACTCAATAAACTAGATATTGATGGAACATATCTCAAAGTAATAAGAGCTATTTATGACAAACCCATAGCCAATATCATACTGAATGGGCCAAAGATGGAAACATTCCCTTTGAAAACTGGCACAAGAAAAGGATGCCCTCTCTTACCACTTGTATTCAACATAGTATTGGAAGTTCTGGCCAGGGCAATCAGGCAAGAGAAAGAAATAAATGGTATTCAAATAGGAAGAGAGGAAGTCAATTTGTCGTATATTTAGAAAAACCCATTGTGTCAGCCTCAAACCCCCTGAAGCTGATAAGCAACTTCAGTGAAGTCTCACTATACAAAAACAATGTGCAAAAATCACAAGCATTCCTATACACCAATAATAGACAAACAGAGAGCCAAATCATGGGTGAATTCCCATTCACAATTGCTATAAAGAGAATAAAATACCTAGGAATACAACTTACAAGGGATATGAAGGACCTCTTTAAGGAGAACTACAAACCACTGCTCAAGGAAGTAAGAGAAGACACTAACAAATGGAAAACATTCCATGCTTATGGATAGGAAGAATCAATATCATGAAAATGGCCATACTGCCCAAAGTAATTTATAGATTCAGTGCTATTGCCATCAAGCTACTATTGACTTTCTTCACAGAATTAGAAAAAAGCTACTTTAAATTTCATATGGAACCCAAAAAGAGCCAGTATAGCCAAGACAATCCTAGGCAAAAAGAACAAAGCTGGCCGGGCGCGGTGGCTCACGCCTGTAATCCCAGCACTTTGGGAGGCCGAGGCGGGCGGATCACGAGGTCAGGAGATCGAGACCATCCTGGCTAACACGGTGAAACCCCGTCTCTACTAAAAATACAAAAAATTAGCCGGGCGTGGTAGCGGGCGCCTGTAGTCCCAGCTACTCGGGAGGCTGAGGCAGGAGAATGGCGTGAACCCGGGAGGCGGAGCTTGCAGTGAGCCGAGATCGCGCCACTGCACTCCAGCCTGGGCGACAGAGCGAGACTCCGTCTCAAAAAAAAAAAAAAAAAAAAAAAAAAAAAGAACAAAGCTGGAGGCATCACACTACCTGACTTCAAACTATACTACAAGGCTACAGTAACCAACACAGCATGGTACTGGTATCAAAACAGATATATAGACCAGTGGAACAGAACAGAGTCCTCAGAAATAACACCACACATCTGCAACCATTTGATCTTTGACAAACCTGACAAAAACAAGAAATGGGGAAAAGATTCCCTATTTAATAAATAGTGTTGGGAAAACTGGCTAGCCACATACAGAAAACAGAAACTGGACCCCTTCCTTACATCTTATACAAAAATTAACTCAAGATAATTAAAGACTTAAATGTAAGACCTAAAACCATAAAATCCCTAGAAGAAAACCAAGGCAATACCATTCAGGACATAAGCATGGGCAAAGACTTCATGACTAAAACACCAAAAACAATGGCAACAAAAGCTGAAATTGACAAATGGGCTCTAATTAAAATAAAGAACTTCTGTACAGCAAAAGAAACTATCATCAGAGTGAACATGCAACCTACAGAAAGGGAGAAAATTTTTGCAATCTATCCATCTGACAAAGGTCTAATATCCAGAATCTACAAGGAACTTAAACAAATTTACATGAAAAAAATAACCCCATCAAAAGTGGGCAAAGGATACGAACAGACACTTCTCAAAAGAAGACATTTATGTGGCCAGTAAACATATGAAAAAGAGCTCATCATCACTCGTCATTAGAGAAATGCAAAACAAAACCACAATGAGATACTATCTCATGCCAGTTAGAATGGCAATCATTAAAAAGTCAGAAAACAACAGATGCTGGAGAGGAAGTGGAGAAATAGGAATGCTTTTACACTGTTAGTGGGAGTGTAAATTAATTCAACCATTGTGGAGTACAGTGTGGCAATTCCTCAAGGATCTAGAACCAGAAATACCACTTGATCCAGCAATCCCATTACTGGGTATATACCCAAAGGAGTATAAATCAATCTACTATAAAGACACATGCCCACGTATGTTTATTGCAGCACTGTTTACAATAGCAAAGACTTGGAACCAACCCAAATGCCCATCAATGATAGACTGGATAAAGAAAATATGGCACATGTATACCACGGAATACTATCCAGCCATAAAAAAGAATGAGTTCATGTCCCCTTGCAGGGACATGGATGAAGCTGGAAACCTTCATCCACGTAACAAAGTAACACAGGAAGAGAAAACCAAACACTGCATACTCTCACCCAAAAGTGGGAGTTGAACAGTGAGAACACATGGACACAGCGATGGGAACATCACACACTGGGGCCTGTTGGGGGGTGGGGGCCAAAGGGAGGGATAGCATTAGGACAAATAGCTAATGCATGTGGGGCTTAAAATCCAGATGACGGGTTGCTGGGTGCCGCAAACCACCATGGCACATGTATACCTATATAACAAACCTGCACGTTCTGCACATGTACCCCAGAACTTAAACTATAATAATAAAAAAGAAAAATAGAAAAACTAACTATTGGGAACTATGGTCAGTACCTGAGTGACGGAATCATTTGTACCCCAAACCTCAGCGTCATGCAATGTACCCATGTAACAAATTTGCACATACATCCCTGAATTGAAAATAAAAGTAGGAAAAAAAAGCTAAGTACTCTTTAATAAATGTCACAATACCGTTATCATGCTAAAAATAAAAATAATTCTTTAAAATCATCAGATTTCATGTCAGTGTTTACATTTCCAATTGTTTTGTAACTGTCCTCTCTTTCAGCTTTTTTTTTTGGAATTAGAAGACAAATAAAATTCACATAAGTGATTGCTGTGTCTCTCAGTTCTATTTTAATCTGTAGGTTTTACTTTCTTTTCTTGCTCTCTTACTTGCAACTTATTTGTTGAAGAAACAAAGTTGTTTGTCCTATAGATTTTCTCCGTCTGGATTTTACTGAGTTTGCAGTTCGGTTTGGGTTTGCAAAATGATGATATTCTAATTTTATCATTCCTTCTTCATTATGTCTATAAAGAAAAACTTCTCATTTGTTACCCAGTGGTATAATTTATAAAGGAAAGATAGGATAAATGCTTGATTATTTTTATTTAGGTAAAGTTCAAAAATAATGAATTGGTTCTTTAATATTCTTAATGTTGGGAGATTTGTGTGTGTGTGTGTGTGTGTGTGTGTGTGTGTGTGTGTCTGTGCGTTGTTTTGTTTTTGGTATCATTAAGAATGAATAAACTGGCCAGGTACGGTGGTTCACACTTGTAATCTCAACACTTTGGGAGGCTGAGGCAGGAGGACCACTTAAGCCCAGGAGTTCAAGACCAGCCCCCATCTCTACAAAAAATAAAAAATTAGCCGGGTGTGGTGGAGCACACCTGTAGCCCCAGGTACTCAGGAAGCTGAGGTGGGAGAATCACCTGAGCCTAGGAGGTCGAGGCTGCAGTAAGCTGTGATTGTGACACTGCACTCCAGCCTGGGCAATAGACCAAGATCCTGTCTCTAAAACAGGCATAAACACAGGGATTTAAATATATTTTAAAACTTTTATTGTAAAATAACCTCAGATACAGAAAGCTCCACAAGATGAATCTGTAGCTTAGTGAGTTATTATATGAAAGATATGCTTGAAATCACCACTCAGGTCGAGAGACAGAGGTCGAGAACTCACCCCGGAGTTCCTCTCTTGCTCTATCTCAATGAAACACCTTCTTCTAAGAAGTAACAACCATCCTGAATTTTATAGAAATCATTTCCTGGACTTTCTTTTTAAAGTATTATTACCCAAGTGTGTGACCTTGACACTATAATTTAGTCTTGCCCATTGAAAAAAGATTGCTGTGTATTTTAAGTCTCAAAATCTTTTAAACTATACTTCGTTTTTTTCTTTTTTTTTTTCCTAATAATTTATCTGATGAAGAACCTGGGGTGTTTGAATTGTCGAGTTTCCCACAGTCTAAATGTTACTGATTACATATGTAATGCAACTCAAAATCGTCCTGCTATTTGTATTTCCTGAAACTTGATGGCTGGACCCAGAAGTTTGATCACAATGAATTTGATCCCTTTAACAGACTATAGGTGATATTGTGTTCTTTCACCAGGAACCACATAGTCTGGTTGTCTTTCTTTTCATGAGCTAACTAGACATTGATTTGCAATGCCTGGATAAATTCACTGGGAGTTGTAAAATGGTGACTTATGTCATTTTCTATTTATTAATTGAGATGGAATCTCACACCGTCACCCGGGCTGGAGTGCAATGGCGAGTTCTCAGCTCACTGCAACCTCTGCCTCCCGGGTTCAAGCGATTCTCCTGCCTCAGCATCCCAAGTAGCTGGGATTACAGGCGCCTGCCACCACACCCAGCCACTTTTTTGAATTTTTAGTGGAGACGGGGTTTCACTATATTGGCCAGGCTGGTCTCAAACTCCTGACCTCGTGATCCGCCCGCCTTGGCCTTCCGAAGTGCTAGGATTACAGGTGTGAGCCATCATGCCTGGCTCTTTAATTTATTAGTTGGAATATGTATTAAGGTTCTCCAGAGAGACATGTACAGAGATATATATCAGGAGCCAACTCCAATAGGCCTCTACTGGCCAAAGATGGAACTATGTAATCTTTAAGACAGATAGTAATTGCAACAGACTGAAACCTATCAAATGATTTTAAATCTGTGAGTTCATAATAATATTACATAACCAACACCAAAACATACTCTAGTAACATAGACATATACAGATATACCCCTGTATATGTCTCTCTGGAGAACCCCGACTCTATATACATAGCTGTATACACAGCTATGCATATACACAGCTATGTATATAGAGTCAGGGGTTCTCCAGAGAGACATATACATAGGATATATATACACACACATAGGATGGGTATACACTATATATATAGTATATACATAAGATATATATACACATATACATGTATATATCTGTATATATTCATATATATTCCATGTGTATATACATGTATGTATCTGTATATATCCATATATATTCCATGTGTATATTATAGGATATATACACACACACAGATATCCTATATATATAGGATATATTTATATACAGATACCCTATTTATATGTATTTATATATCCTATCATATGTGTATTTATTTATATATTCTATTTATATAGGATATATGTGTGCATATACATCCGTGTATATATCCTATATAAATAAGACATATAAATATATGTAATAGGATATGTAAATATATATGTATAAATAGGATATATATATCATATTAATTGATAAGGGACTTATTAGAGAAATTGGCTCATGTGATTATGGAGGCTGAGAAGTCCCACAGCATGCAGCCTGCAAGCTGGAGACCCCGTGATGAGGGTAGTGTGGCTCAGTCCAAGTCTGAAAGCCTCAGAACATGGGAAGCTGATGGTGTAACTCTCAGTCTGAGGCCCAAGGTCTGAGAACCTGGGTGTCAGGAGGAGTAGCCTGGTATAAATCCTGGAGCCTAAAGGCCATAGAAGCTGGAGTTGTGATGTCCAAGGGCAGGAGAAGAAGAATGTCTCAGCTCCAGGAGAGAGAGAGGAAATCATTTTTCTGCTTCCTTTTTTGTTCTATTGGGGTCTCCAGCAGACTGGATATTGCCTGTCCATACTAGGGGCAGATGCTTCTCGCCAAGTCCACAGACTCACATGACAAGCTCCTCTAGAAACACCCTCACAGACATGCCCAGAAATAATGCTTTACCAGTTCTCTAGGTATTCTTTAATCCAGTCAAGTTGACACCTAAAATTAATCATCACACAATTCTTTTACAAAGATAAGCTTCCCCTCATGTCTAATTTGGTTTAGTTCATAGAGGTCTGCACAAATACCTCATTCTTTCCACTTACTTATAAGTTTTCAAGGTCATGAAGTGGCTTCCTGTTATCATCCCAAGGTGACCAATTAGTATTCTATTTCATTTTTGTAATATCATTATGACCTCAGAGATTTAAAATTATCTATTTTAAAGACTACATTGCTCCATCTTTGGCCAGTAGAGGCCTATTTGAGTTGGCTCCTGAGTCCTTTGACAAAATCATAGTAATCTTTGATAGCTTTCCTGGAATCTGGGACGACAATATGTTCCAAACTCATCTTGCATATTTTGGGTCATAGACCTGGGATCAACCAATTTCCCAACAGGCCCCAGATGCTAGATCACAATCCGGGTTCTAGGGGTCCTAGCTATGACTGTGTTTTTAGATCTCTATAGCGACAGAGCTAAGATATACATGTGGGATATGTGTGTGTGTGTGCGTGAGTGTGTCTTTATAATAATCCCTGAGTAAATTTTAATCTTTTCCATTTAAATTCAGGATTATAGGATTATGGAGTTCATTACTCTTTTTTTTTGAGACAGGGTCTCACTCTGTCACCCAGGCTGGAGTGCAGTGGTGTGATCATGGCTCACTGCAGCCTTGACTTCCTGGGCTCAAGCAATCCTCCTGTCTCAGCCTCCTGAGTAGCTGGGACTACAGGCGGGAGCCACCACGCCCAGCTAATTTTTTTGTACTGTTTGTAGAGATGAAGTTTCACCATGTTGCCCAAGCTGGTTTGGAACTCCTGGCTCAAGGTATCTGCCGGCCTCGGCCTCCCAAAGGGCTCTTACTCTTTTGTATCAAATTTGTATCTCCTTTCTTTCACACTGAGAATCCTGATTCTCATGGATGCATTGGTTAAAGAAAGAGAATAATTCAAAATTACTAATATACTTTATTCCACATTATACATACAACATTCTCAGAATAACAATATTTCCATGACTCGTATAATTATTGAGAGCAGTTGAAATTATTTTTGCATATATGCTCTCCGTTCTCCCCACCTTTTTAAAAGCTGCACTGTATCAATGCTAAGTATTTAGTTATTATATACCGTGCTGTCTCCCGTTTAGCCTCACTTAATTACATTTTTACAAGTAACTATATGTTTTATGTTTATCACCTGTTCTTACGACAATGCCTCTCTAGTTATTTTGGTTGACTGAAACTCTTTATCTAGTAGATTCCCCAGCAATGGTTTGAGAAAATAATATTCCTTGAATTCTTGCCTGTTGATAGCAGTTTGCTTTAGCCTCTCATACCTAAAAGTCAGTTTGCTGACTTATAGAATCCTTACTTCACATTTTCTTATCTTGAATGCATTAGGTATATTACCCTATTTTTCCTGGCATGAAGCATTACTGTCAAAGTCTTAATGATAATCTAATATCCCTTCCCTTATGAATCACTTGTTGCTTTTGCCTAGAAGCCCAAAGGACGTTATCTTCAAAGTTCAGTAATTTTATTAGAATATGTTTTGTTGTTGGTCATTTTGGGCCAATATTCTCAGGTACATGATATGCTCTTTAAATGAGAGTTTTTAATCTTCTTTTTTAAATTCAGGGAAACTTCCTTCAATGATATGTTTGTTATTCATTTGTTTTTTAGTACTTCTGCTGTTCTCTCACTTTTGTTATCTTCTTTAGGCCTCCTATAATCTGCAATTTGGATGTTCTTTGCCAATCTTTAATATAATTCACTTTTTCCCAAATACTTTTTCTTTATTTTTTAACCTTAAAATATTTCCCTCTTTTTTGCCTTCTACTTCCATTGAATAATTACCTATTATATTTATTCTCTTTTGTGTTCCCTCTAGATTAGTCTTCATTTCTAAAATAATTTTTTCTTTCATTCTAATATTTTCCTGAGTCCTGATATTTATTTTCTGAATTATTCTAGTTTCCATGTATTCTTTTCACCTATTGTGTCATTTTCTTGATACTTCTTTACTATTTTAAAAATAGAAGCTTAGGGTTTTAATTTATTATTTAATTATGTCTTTTAAGCATACTTTGTCTATCAGGTTGTTATTCTGCTCCTATGGGATTTAACCTTCATAGTTTTTTGCTGTTTGTTTTATATGAAATTAGTTTTCCTGTACTTTTAGAAAGAAATATGGTTCAGGGTAACTTTCAAACTTCACACGGCTCCCTCTTCTGTTGCTTTCATGTTATGTTAAAAAAAAAATAGCAGCTTTCTAAGATTTCTTGGATCCATTCCCCTCTCCCATATTTATCTGTGTCTTCTCTATTGTCTATATCCTGTGCAATTTTTATTCCACTCCCAGAAGTTTCTCCTCTATGTGAGTCTGTCTTAGAAAGCAGCTGTAGTGGCTCAGAAACCTTAGGGGCTAGACTGGTCTAGATCCTTCAGCTGTGCTATGAACCATTGGCACCCATCAGCAATAATTCTTGACTGCTTTGGGTTCTGCTGTTCTCATGTTCATCAGATTTCCTGTTGCTTTCCTCTGCTCACTCCTGCATAGACTCTCTAGGTCTTGTGGCAGTTGTGGACTTTGTCCTTAGTCACCTTGGAGTTAGTGGATATAACTTGTCATACGTGGTGGTAACTAATCAAAAACTGCCTCAATGTTTCCTCTGCTCCCTATACATGTGCATCCTGATCTGACACCAAAAGGTAGAGAGTATTTCTCCTTATGAATCTGAGATCTCCTTGTGATTGATTGACCAACAGAATATGGAAAAATGATATTCTAGGAACTCTTGGCCCCCAGCCTTCAGGTTGTGAGAAGGCCAAGCCAAGGAGAGGCCATGTAAAGAACTAAAGTGCTCAGAATTACAGCTCCAGCTGAGCTCTCAGGTAACAACTATGAAAGTGGCATCTGAAATGTTCTGCCCCAACTGAGTCTTCAGATGACTACAACGCTAGCTGTGAGAGATAAGAAAATGGTAGTTGTTTTAAAATGCAAAGTATTGAAGTGGTTTTTGATATAGCAATAGATAACAAAAATGCCTAGTTTTATTGTAAATGTTATCCACAGTTTTCAATTTTGTTATCTATGTAGGGATTTGAAGAGAGTCTAAAATAATGTCTTGTAATGCAATCTGCCCAAATCTGCCCAGAATCCAATTCTGTCATAAGATTATAAGGTTCTTCTAGCATAGATCTCGGTTAAGACCCATGAAACCATCAGAGAGTGTAATTCAGAACCAGAGCAAATCACAGGGAATTTATAGCTTCCCCATATGGACTTTGGCTTTCTAATCAACCCTAAATGAAAATAGACATCTCTTTCCTCATTGTCTGCACCACCCTCCCCCGCATATTATAGTTCACACTAAATATGTTGATAATCCATATATCTGACATTAGTTGCCTGAATAAATTGGGCACTCTAATTTTCTAGATCCATGTTAGGAGCATCAGCTCAATTTTTTTTTTT
The DNA here is from genome assembly GCF_028858775.2 of Pan troglodytes. Taxonomy (NCBI): domain Eukaryota; kingdom Metazoa; phylum Chordata; class Mammalia; order Primates; family Hominidae; genus Pan; species Pan troglodytes. The sequence continues at coordinate 89,018,439 of NC_072401.2, forward strand.
TAACAATTAAAGCATTTTTTTAAAAGTTACAGTGAGTTATGCAGATACTGTAATCAAGTTAATAGTTTGGCTAATTTTCAAGCCAATCCACTCAGTCATTCAAAGAGTACTGAGTGCTTATTAAGAACTGTTCTAGGTATCCGGGCACTGATTATAGATCAATAAACAAGCAAACATCCCTACTCTTAAGGAAATTAAGGTCCAGCAGCTGATATTCTCTAAATTCTTGTTCAGTGGCCATCCTGCCGTCACTTGAACATGCTCTTGGGAAATTGCCAAACCCATTTCCAGCTCCCTAAAACTTTTAGTACACTTCCTCGAAAATGTTTTGGTAAATATCATTTTATCCATTTCATTACATTTTCAGTGGTGGCATAGAGTCCCTTCAAGATTAGTTTCCTTGGATGCTACCCAACTAGTATTCCCCTTAATCCAATTCTGATTTCAAAGAATCATTAAAATGTGGCAAACGGGGAATGATTAAGTGTTAGATCTAAATTTCTTGAATAACACAATAGCTACTTAAGGGGGGTACTTTAGTGGACGCTTTATTAGATTAGTAGGAGTTTGGGATCTTTGTGTGTATATGGGGGTGGGGAGATGAGAGGAAAAGGAGGTGAGTAGTAGAGGTTGTTAAAAGAGGAAAAAGGAAGAAATAAAAGCCCATATTCTCAAAACCAACAATTTAAGGAACTCTAGTATTTTAGTAGCTTTCTCCATGTACAACCTGGAAATGTACATTAACAGGAAACTTTCTACCCACCCCTGCCTCTGCCTTTCCCATCCTTGGGTCTGCTGGGATCTGTCGGTGGGTAGAAGACATTGTCATTGTTCATAAGACTGCCTGAATGTGAATGACATATATTTAGAAATCAAAACAAAGTTTTGGGAAGATCTTCAATTTAATGGAAACTAGTCTAGTCATTTGGGAACCACAAGAGCTTTTTAGGGAAAATGTGCCTCTGCCAGCTGGAGGAAGTGTGGGTGTACCGGGGTCCCGGTGACACCTTGTGATGTCAGTCACCCCCAGCCTGAGGTTGATTGGCTATGAAGAGCTGCAGCAGAGTTTAAATTCCTGCACCATCAGAGAAGTGTCCAGAAAATCAACACAAGAGTGGCTTCATTGGGCATAGATTTCCTCTTTGAGAACATCAACCTGATTTTTGAGACTTTTTGAAAAAATTCTTTGTGAACTACGGAGGGTAAGTCATTTTCATCATTTAATTTTTTAAAATGACTTTTGCTGGTTGTTTGGAAAATATTAAATATGTATACATGTTTGAGGCATTATACCATGTAGAGAGAGATGGGAGAGCTGCGCTTTGGGTAAAAACAGTTCCTATTTTTGTGCCTGTTGTTTATGCCACAGTAAATAATGATATGAAAATGACATGTTAAGACAATACAGCCAGGTGTTTTTCTTGGTAATGCTTTAATTAGATCTCTGCATGACACTTCTAAAAGGGATAGTTTATAGAACAGGAGGCAGATGGAAGGTCATTTTGAAATTTAGTTTTAATTAGCAAAACGTATAAAACTTTTACAGTGTGTTTCATGAATAAGGGAATGTTTGCGACCTACAAGATTGTGAAAAAAAGCTAAACTTATTGAATGGCAGGACTTTAAAAAGAATTTTTTTTAATTAAAAAATGTAATGTTATTCATCTAGAGAGCATCTAGTAACATTTATTATGAACTGCATACGTAACTAAAAGATGATTAAACTACTGAAATAACTGAGGGTGTGATAATTATGTTTTTTTGTATTCATGTTAGCATGATGCCTTGAATACAGTTAGAATTCAATAAATGTTGAATATAATTATATTTTAAAATATTGCATTTTAAAACATATATTTTAAAATGTCCATATGTATTTTTATTTACTGTATTTAGCGCACTTCTTCATCTGTGTGACATTTAGAAGAGTCTATGTGTTTTAGCAACTTGTCTTTCTTAAGAGCAGTAACTTGTGGTTAACCATACTTTCTGTTTAACTGAGGCTTGAGTATCTTATTTTAACTTTGTTGTTTAAAAATGCGAACAAACTATTTTCTAAAGGGTATTAGTCCACTTACTTACCTGAAAATGGCGATGTAAAACAACGTGCCTCAGATGCTTAGAGGCCTTCCAAATCTATATTTAATTTTGGGGGCACCTCAGAGGTATATTCCTGTGGTTAAAAGCATATAATATTGGATTCATCGTAATTGACCTGAAGACACATACAATAGGAAGAATTGGATTTTTTTTGGTTTGTTTGTTTCTCTGGATTCCTGGTAGAGTTCATATCCTGGCCAAGTTTGATTCTATTTTCAAAGAGTAATAAGAAAACAAATTCTAGCAGGTTCTAGTTAGTTGGATTCTGGTTAATTTTATTATTATAAAACCAACTTATTTTATTATTATTGTTTATTATTATTAAAGTTTCCTGCTAATGTACATTTACAGGCTGTACACGGAGAAACTCAAAATATTAGAGTTTCTTAAATTGTTGGTTTTGAGAATATGGGCTAGAAAAGTGCCTAACACATTGCATGTTCATAAATATTTACTGACTGCTAATGAATGAATGTATTGTTCAGTTGTGTTCTTGAAGATAACAATACTAAGACAGATAAAGCAAATTAATATGATGAATTGTTTTCCAAAAGAAAAAAGAGTCTATGACTTTTCAAACCTTTATTTTCTTCTTTTGGCCTATTTCCTTCATTTTGGTTTACATAAAAGAAGATATATATTTTACAAATGTATCTTAACCTTGAGAAAATGCTAGAATGAATTTCCTTACTTAAGAGCCGAAAGAAGTTTTGGCTACACACCTGAAATCTTGACTTTAGTTTCCCTCTCCACATTCTAAACATTTGGCTCTTTTCAACTCTATGAAAACAATTCACAGAGGCAGAAATTCTCTAATACACCGCCTTCCAAATGGATGGAACTCAAGTTGTTGATTTCCTTTTGTTACGTCATCTCACTGTAGAATGACAGCATGTGGAATGTAGAAATAACATTAACCAATCACTGAAGAAGAACTCAAAGTTCTGGACTTTTAATTGCAGGCTTGTAGCTGTGGTTCACATTTATTATTCAGAATACGGCTACTGCCTATCTGCTTCTACTCTTTTTTGAATAGTAGCCAAAATGTTTATAAAAGTTTGGAGCTCTTGTTTGGAAATGCACTTCACAAAATTATAATTATTTTTATCAAAAATACCAAATGCAAACCTAACAAGGGGTGTAAGATCTGATTTTCTTTAATACTTAAAGTTGGACTGTATTTTTTTGGTGGCAACATCAGCTCTCTCAGAACTCTAGAGTGTCTTTTATTTTAGTTTACTAGACTTGCATCTGGGAAATTATTGCTTTAGGTCAGGATGCTAACTAGTATTTCTAGAATCCTGAGCAAGTTAGGGCATCTTTCTTGTGTTTTAGAATCTTCCATCCCTAAGAAACTTGAGCACTTGGGGCATGCACTTCTTTGTGAGAAAACACAACATTCATTGGTTTAGAATAAATGCACAATGGCATCCCCAGTTTTCTAATTATTTAGATTAGAGGAGCTAAAGAAAATACAAGAGAATTCAATAGTCATTGACCTTCTGTCAAGGCTCTAACATTTGCTAGCTTTCAGAGAATCATGAAATTATAACCCTATTCAAATTTCACTTTGAAAATTAAAATGATGAGGTAACTTTCATTTGATCTGTGAAACTGAAAGCATTGAAAGGGTTATTTTGAGAATATCATATTTGAGAAAATTTTGCTTTCCTGAAGAAATAAACCTAACAAATTTTTAAAAAAGTTTTGATTGTGGTATCTAAAGAGAAGTAACATCTATTAAATTAAGCTTGATTTTGGTGTAGTTAAGCATTTTCATATGTTTTTCTCTGTTGATATTAATTGAAGGATTTTTAAAAGAAATTAAGATAGTATCAAACATAAGGACTGATATACACTATGCTGAATTAGAATAAAGAAAGTAACACAATTAAGAATAACTATGCTGAGGAGAGATAATGCCCATAATATACATGAGAGGTTGTTTGACCATTTGAGTTGTGTGAAAGCAGAAATGAGAAGCCTGTTCAGGCTCCTTATCTTTGGATTTCTATTATTTTCTTGAATACATTAAAAATAAGATTAGATGACTTCTTGAGCCCAATGTTTCAGACAATATTCAGCATATTCAGGCATTATTGAGTGCTATATATATATATATATATATATATATACACTTTTTTTTTTTTTGAGATAGGGTCTTGCTCTGTCACCCAAACAGGTGTGGAGTGGCACGATCATGGCTCAGTGCAGCTTCAACCTCCCTGGCTCAAAGAATTCTCCCCACTCAGCCTCCTGAGTAGCTGGGACTACAGGCACGTGCCACCAAGCCTGGCTAATTATGATATTTTTAATTCTTAGATCAAGTGTTAAAATCTCTTGTGGAACTTTAAAAACAAACCTATTCCTGTGCCCACCCAAGTGAATGGATTTATTGCCCTGGGATGGGATTTGTGCATTGGCATTTTTAAAACCCTTCCCAGTCGATAGTAATATACATTTAGGGTTGAGAATCTTTGGCTTTTAACTCCTATCATTATTTTAGGGGCCAAGGGAAAACTTCCCCCTCACCCTCTGAAGGTTTGCTGAAAATCAACTGACAAAAGATAGATTAATAGGAGAAAAGGAATACAAATTTATTTTTATGTGACACAGGAGCCTTCAGAACGAAGACCTAAAGATACAGGAGAAACTGTCCATCTTTATGCTTATGTCCAACAAAACATGGGCAGCCATGTAGAAATATGATTGGACAAAAAGGTTTTGACCTTATACTAGTAGACCAAGTGGGGTGGACCAGCAAAGCCTGTCCAGATTCTTCTTGGCCTCTCCGTGCAGCATTTCTTCCTTCTTGATATGGGACAGGACCTTCTCTGCAATGCGGGTCTTATGACATACAATTAAACTAGGGGGGTCAGAGAATTTCTTTAAGGCCAGTTGTTACACAGAAAGACAGGGGGACTTAGGGTAATATTTTCAGGTTTTATTGCTGGCTTTGGGGAAAAGAGGTTCTGGTTTCTATAACCTGCCTTTGGGAAAGAGGGATTCTAGTTTCTATGGTTAGTCTCAGGGGAGAATGAGGGGCCAGAGATAGGAGGGCAGGGGAAGGTCAGAGAGAAGCTTTTGCTTCTGAGGCTGCTTCTGAGGCCTTCATTATGGAGTATTGTTTTCTGAGTCCCTATACTAGTAAACTATTGCAAATCAAATAAAATGACTGAGGTGAGTCTCAATTATTTTTGGAGACTTATCTTGCCAAAATTGAGGATGCACCTAGGAAAAACGAACACAAAACTACCAGAAACATCTATGGTCCATGTTTGTTTACAAAGAGTCCGAGGACTTCAGTATTTAAAGGGGAAAGAACAGGCAATAGGAGAAAGGAAGGACAGATAAAAGAGGCAAGTGGTTGCATTCCTTTGAGTCTTTGTTTAGTGCTCACTGAGCCCACATTTTATATGTGAAAGGAGAGGGTAGAGGAATAGTCAATTATGCATTTGTCTTATGCTCAGTGAATCTGCATTTCTATATAAGATAAGCTTCCTATCTTATATAGGAAGCTGTCAGATATGCATCTGTCTCAGGTGAGAAGAGGAATGACTTTTAGTTCTGTCCTTTGTCCTGAACTTATGAAGGTAAGCTGTTAATTTACACTGTGAGGGTGAAATTCAACCAGACTGTTTTAGGGTAAAGATCTCAGGGCCCACAGGAATTTCCCTGTGAGAAAATTGTGAGGGAGGTATGTAGCCTTTTATCCTTGTAGCTATCTTTTTAAGAACAAAATGGGCGGCAGGTTTGAGTGACCCAGTTCCTAGGTTGAATTTCCCTTTGACTTAGTGAGTTTGGGGTCCCAAGATTTTATTTTCCTTTCACAGTATACATTTAACATTTAAAGAAATGAAACAAATCAACGAACGTGAAATAAACTTGCAGGATTATTTGTGAAATGTATGGAAGTTCATCAGACAAGTATGCTAGGGCAGCTACCAGGGCTTACTAGTGCAGGGTAAATTGCGTTCCTTAAACCATTTCAATAAATTTTTACTTTAGCATCTAGTACTTCTATTTTTAAATACAAAACAAAGTGTTTTCCAAAGCAACAGCTCTTGAAGTGTGAAATGAAGTTACCCTCCAGAAAAATAGTTTGATTTGGCGTGTTTCTCTCAGCATGATTTACACGTGTATCCCAAACCTGTAATCTTCCCCAAATCCTTCAGTACTGTGAATGACAGCAAAAATAATTTAGCATAATCATGTATAATGTATGACTAAACGTGTCACAGTAGATACTAAGAGCTTTCTGAAGTTGCAATATGAAGCCTACTCTAGCGCATCTCTTGCAGATCACAAAAAAAGCAAAAACAATCTATTTTGTGTAGACATTATTATGCAGTCATAAATGTGACTTAGAAGCCATTGTGTGTGTGTGTGTGTATGTGTGTGTTTGTGTGTGTGTGAAAACAAATGCCCACCACCTATCACTGGTGTCAATAAGTGTAGTTTTTTAGGGAGAATACATTTGCTAGGGTGCTCTGCCATACCAAGCTGCATAATTATTGTAAAAGGGAATGGACAGAAATTTCTATATTCCTCTTTCTTTACTTTTTCGTCAATTTATCGTACTTTATGTGTTAGCGTTTGTACATCTCCTCAATGAAACATTTTCAATTTATTTCTTAGGAGTGAGGTTTTTAAAAACCACTTTGTTGAGTTATAATCTATACACCACATACTTCACTAATTTGAAGTGTATAGCTCAGTGGTTTTCAGTATGTTCACAGAGTTGTGCAACCTTCACTACAATACATGGAACAGTTTCATCACCTCCAAAAGAAACCCTGTACCCATTAGCTGTCACCCCTCAACCTCCCATCTGCACAAGCTGTGGGCAACCACTAGTCTACTTTTTGTCTCTGTAGATTTGCCTATTGTGGACATTTCATGTAAATAGAATCATTCCAATGTGGCCTTTTTATCTGGCTTCTTTCACTTAGCATAGTGTTCTCAAGCTTCCTCTACTCTGCAGCACATGTCAGTACTTCATTCCTCTTTATGGTTGAATAATATTCTGTTTTATAGATACAGTAAATTTTATTTATCCATTCATCAGTTCATGGACATTTGGATGAATTTTTAGTAGGAAGAAACTCTTAAAAAGTTGAAGCTACTTTATTCCTTTAACATGGAGAGAAACATCTATGTCCTTCATTCCAGGTAGAGGTATCACACCCAACTATGAAGATCAGCATCCTGCTCATGTTCCTTTGGGGATTATCCTGTGCTCTCCCAGTAAGTATTAGGGTAGGGATATATGAAAAAACCCTTTCATACTTAAAACTCCACAATTTTCATTGGCTATGAACCAAGATGGCTGTGTATGTTCCAGTCCAGTAAAAATAGTAGTTTCTTAGCATGCTGTTTTCTTAAGAAATATCATTCAAGGTGTTTTTTATTCTGTTCAGTTGCCATTCACATAGATATCATTCATACTTTTCTTCCCTATAAGCAGTGGTTCTTAAAGTGTCATCCTGGAACCACCAGCATCAGCATCAACTAGGACCTTGTTAGAAATCCAAATTCTTGGACCCTACCTCAGAGCTGCTAAACCAGACTCTTTAGGGATAGGAAACAGAAATCAGTGTTTTAACAAGGCCTCCCGGTGATTCTGATGCAGCCTAAAATTTGACTATCCCTACTCCTATGTATGAAATGTGTTAATAACTATTGCTTTAGAAATTTCTCTTTGGATTTACCATGTGTACTAAATTTTCTAGGTAGCCAGGTATCAAAATAATGAATCTGAGGGTTCTGAAGAATGGAAGGTGAGTAGAAATATGACTTTTTGAAATATTTTAATTTTAATTTATTATGAGTATAACCAAATTGACTTCATTGCAAATGTTGAAACTGCTAATGACTTCATCAGCATATTAATAAGCTAAGCTGTAGAGTTCATAGAAGAAAATAATGCTGTGATTCCAACTTAGTAGTATACTCTGGCAAGGAAGCATATTTTCTGTTAGCTTTCTTCTTATAATGGATGTGTATAATAGTACCAGGGGATGCATGACAATGAACCAAGAGTCTTCAGGAGAGATTATGACTTAAAATCTGTTTTAACAAGAGTTATCTGGTGGGCAAGAGGTCAAGTCCTGGAAGGTGAAAAAAGAAAGAAGAATGAGAGGACACTAGAGTCTCTGGAATGAGAGCTAATGTTGCTAGCATGTTATTATACTGAGAGTTACTAACTCTCAATAACTCAAGAATCATTGCCAGGCACATTTCTGAGTGTTTTACATATATTAACTTTCTTAATTTTCACACCTCTGTGAATTAGGTATTATGTTTTATTCTCACTTTACAGATGAGAAAACTGATCACAGAGAGTAATTCAATCGTCTAGGTTACATGGTCAATTAGTGTTAGAGCCAGACTTTGATATTATGTCACTCTAGCTCCAGAATCCACATTCTTAACCAGTGTGTTATATCCCTCTCAGGAAGGAGCCAGGTCTAAGAGTTCAGAAAATTCTCAAGATTGGCACTAAGGGTTAAAATCTTATGCGAAATCAGAGCATTTTGTTCACTACCGTGTCTCCTACTGGCTTTTACATATGATAAAGCTTGGCCCCAATGCTTTTGGTGGTGGCCAGATAATGTCAGCGACCTGAGGTGGGGTCCTGTCCATGCCTGAGTCTGGAATAGACTTTGCAGTATTTATTATGAACTTTCTTCAGAGAAATCCATAGGCTGGTTAATTTAAAAGCAGACACTCTAGATCCTCTCTCTCATTTAACCAGAGACGCACAAACATGCCCTGTTCTCAAGTCTAGCCTTGGCATGAGAAAAATAACAATGTCTTGCTCCCTTCCACCCATTAATTCCAAATGATAATTGACTGGAGCACAGCCTGCCATTGTGCCTGCCTGCAGTGTTGCAGGCCAAAGACAGCGTGATTATAGCTCCTTTCTCTAAGGAGATACCCCCAGTCCAGCACCGCAGAGATGCACGTTGAAGACATGTCAATAGCAGCTCCTCCCTGCTCTACTTTGCGCCTTGGGTGTTCCACACAGGACTTTGCCCTCCTCAAGGGGAAGGGGAAGAAGTGATGGGGAGGGGTACCAGAAGTTGCTAAGGCATTCTTATAGTGCTTATGAGACTAAAGATAGTGAAATAAATTAGAGGTATGACTAGTTAAATTTCTGATTTAGCATTTGTTTTTAATACCAGGGCTTTTACATGACTCGAGAAGGGTTTCATGGCTTTCTCAATTCAGTTTTGTTTACTATTAAATTTTATAAGGTGGATGTTATCACATGGATTTTTTCTTTAGTTTATATCATGTTGAATAAATAGTTTTCGAGATACTTCCTTAGGCATTAGCTGGTTTCATCCTCATAACTACCTTGTGGGGTAAGCACAGTGGGTGTTAATTTCCTTAATTTATGAATAAGAAACTGGTGGTCAGACACGTGAAGTGAATTGCCCACCTTCACCTAGAGTAACCAACCATCTCGGTTTACCTGGAACTTAGGGGTTTCCTGGAACACATGACTTTCAGTGCTAACACCAAGATGATTGGTTTTCAGGGCTAAAACCAAAACCAGTGAGTTAATTGAGACTTAAATCTGGATTCTGAGTTTCAATGCTGCTTTTCCTGTGTTACGTTTCCTCTAGGTTGTATGAACGGCCAGGTTCAAAAAAGCATATTTATTTCTGTAAATGAAATATCAGAAATATAAACATTGTCTAGGTCTCTTATATCCCAAGATCTTTTCAAGCCATTAGTCATTTTACTTTCCTTTTGGAACCATTTCATCATAAAATTTCACTATTACTCATGTAAATGTAAGATCTCTACCAAGAAACTAAAAATAATCACCTAAAATTATTGTAAATAATTACAATAATGAAATCCATCTGTGAGGGAGTAATTTGTTTTCCTTCCTTTCCTTTTTTGCAGGGTCATTTGGCTCAGGCACCAACACCACCCTTGGTAACTATCTCATTTACTTTTGTCATAAACATCTCATGAAGTAACTTTAACACTCTTCCAGTTGCCTTTTACAATTTTGAAAGTAGTAAATCCAGACTGGAAGCAATTGATGTGTATCATGTTTTTTTCTTTCCTAAGGAATTACTAAAAAGAAAAGTAAACATTTTTCCCCTTTCAGGAGAGCAGTGAGTCATCAGAAGGAAGTAAAGTTAGCTCAGAGGAACAGGTAATTAAACAGACCTTTCTTAACTTTTCAGGCTACTTAGGAATGGAAGGAAATGATGTTAGATTAAATTACCTGGCAACAGTTCTAAATATAATATTTTCTAACTATGAGTTATGCTGGCTAAAGAGTCCTATAAAGTAAGAAGAGAAAAATGAGTAAGGAGAATTCACATGCAGACATGCTATTCATCTTATTTTCATCACTGAGCCTAGATTGCTGGCACTGTGGCCCCAAATGTCTCCCCTAGTTAAAAAATAAACACATGCGCAGAAACACACACACACACTCACAAATGGTCATTGACCATGTCAAACTTACTCATCAACTTAAAATGTTGCTTTTACAATTGGCGCAGTTCAGATCACGTGAAGAAGTGCCTGGGAGCTTCTCTGTGTCAAGGATCCTGCTCGAAGACAGAACAGGACAGCCCTGAGGAAACTTTAATGAAAAGAACTGCTTCAGTGATGACTTTCTCTTCGAAAATAGTCCCATCTGTGGGACTGGGCTCTGGGAGTGAGAAAGGCAGACTCAGTTTATATCCCTTAAAGCTGGCATTCTTTTTCATTTTTCTAAGACTAAGTGTTGTTACTTTCTTAGCTATGCTATTGTTTTGACCAAACTCAATCCTGTGGGGCTCCAGAGAGTCCAGGAGCCAGGTTTCTCCCTAAGGCTTTGATCCATGTTGCATTCTACACTTAGCCAGAGTTGGAAGATGAATTATTAGCCTGTTTATCCCTATTTACTTAAGGTTATCAAAGGAACATTCTAGAAATTTAAAAGCATAGAACTGGAGAAATGCCGTTTGCTGGGGACTTTGTGATTTGTTGCCTCAAGGGTCTGTAAGCTTTCAAGTTACGGTAGCAATTCCTGCTTGAGAAAGGGTAATGAGGTATGGTGATTCCTGCAGTTCCTGCTTGTGAGTTGGGTTAACGAGGTATGGCAGGTTAAACCCATGCTCAGTTCCACCATACTAGCATAAAACTCCAGTGCTAGGAAGAGAGGTCAACAGCATATACACAAGTACTCCCAATCACCCAATTACAGACTCAGACATTGATCAGTAGGGATGTGTAAAAACAAAACAAAACAAAACAAAAACTAGCAGGTATGCTCTGTTGTAGGGTATGGTAAAGAGAGCAGATATTTTGGGAGCATAATGTATGAAGACTCACTGTCCTTCCTTACTGGTACAGAGCATCCAATTGTTTTACTTACAGGACTCACCTCTCTGACTTCCCACGTAGCACTCAGTTGCCTTGTTGGTCACACTAGTTGGTGTCTTCTAGCTGAATCATCTATAGGCAACTTTCTGATTGTACTAACGAGGTAGAAACATGGTTTGGGTGAAGTATATACCTTACTATAATATTTAATTTTCATTTTAGCTAAAGATTTTATCCTCTGGTCCTAGTACATTTTTCCCTCCAGAAGAAAAAAAATTGGGGTCATTTTAAGATCACTCAATATTTTTAAAAACTCTGTTTCACACCAAACACTTTAATGCATGAGCATTATAAACCAACTCTAATTCACAAACAATTTCCTAAGAGGTTTTTTTTTGTGTGTGTTTGTTTGTTTGAGACGGAGTCTCGCTCTGTCGCCAGGCTGGAGAGCAGTGGCTCGATCTCGGCTCACTGCAACCTCTGCCCCCCAGGTTCAAGTGATTCTCCTGCCTCAGCCTCCCAAGTAACTGGGACTACAGGTTTGTGGCACCACAGCCAGCTAATTTTTGTATTTTTAGTAGAGATGAGGTTTCACCATGTTGGCCAAGATGGTCTCGATCTCTTGACCTTGGCCTCCTAAAGTGCTGGGTTATGGGTGTGAGCCACCTTGCCCAGCCCAAGAGTTGTTTTTTTTTTTTAAGGAATTATATACACAGTATTATTTGAATTTCATAAATGTGATTTCCAGAAAGCTTTTTGAGAAAATGTTGGCAGCATTGAGTGAAGTGTGCCTATATAAAATGGAACCACTTGAGTTTCAATTCCTCTTCCTTCCTATTTAAGCTCTGGTAGAGAGGTTATTGAGTAGTAAAACTGACCATAGATTAGAGGAGGGGATGTAGGGCGAAGGAAGCAGAAAGACTAGAAAGGCTCTAGATAACTCCTTCTCTATCGGTTCCTGGAATACTGACCATATCTGTTAACCCCAAATTCTAGGCAAATGAAGACCCCAGTGACAGCACTGAGTCAGAGGAGGGCCTGGGCTCTGATGATCATCAATACATTTATAGGCTAGCTGGTGGCTTCTCCAGGAGCACAGGAAAAGAAGGAGATGATAAAGATGACGATGAAGATGACAGTGGAGATGACACCTATGGTGACGATGACAGTGGCCCAGGGCCCAAAGACAGACAAGAAGGAGGATACTCCAGACTGGGAAGTGATGAGGACTCTGATGACACCATACAAGCCAGTGAAGAGAGTGCCCCACAAGGGCAAGACAGTGCCCAAGATACCACCAGTGAGAGCAGGGAACTTGACAATGAAGACCGGGTGGACAGCAAGCCTGAGGGAGGTGACTCCACTCAAGAGAGTGAGAGTGAAGAGCACTGGGTGGGAGGCGGCAGTGATGGGGAGAGCAGCCATGGAGACGGCTCCGAGTTGGACGATGAGGGAATGCAGAGTGATGACCCAGAGAGCATCAGGAGTGAAAGGGGAAACTCCAGAATGAACAGTGCAGGCATGAAATCAAAAGAATCTGGAGAAAACAGTGAGCAAGCATACACTCAAGATTCAGGTGACAGCCAATTGCTGGAGCATCCCAGTAGGAAAATTTTTAGGAAGTCTCGCATCTCACAGGAAGATGACAGAAGCGAGCTTGATGACAACAACACAATGGAAGAAGTCAAGAGTGACTCTACAGAAAACAGCAACTCCAGGGACACTGGCCTCAGCCAACCCAGGAGAGACAGCAAGGGTGACTCTCAAGAAGACAGCAAGGAGAATCTGTCCCAGGAAGAGAGCCAAAACGTAGATGGTCCCAGCAGTGAGTCCAGCCAAGAGGTCAACCTGTCATCTCAAGAGAACAGCAGTGAGTCTCAGGAAGAGGTGGTGAGTGAGTCCAGGGGAGATAACCCCAACCCCACAACTAGTTATGCAGAAGACCAGGAAGACAGTGACTCCAGCGAGGAGGACAGCTCGCACACACTCTCCCACTCAAAAAGTGAATCCAGAGAGGAGCAAGCAGATAGCGAATCCAGTGAGAGCCTCAACTTCTCAGAGGAAAGCCCGGAGTCCCCCGAGGATGAGAACAGCTCCAGCCAGGAGGGCCTCCAGTCTCACAGCAGCTCAGCAGAGAGTCAGAGCGAGGAAAGCCATTCTGAGGAAGACGACAGTGACTCTCAAGACAGCAGCAGATCCAAAGAAGATAGCAACTCCACGGAGAGCAAATCAAGCAGTGAGGAAGATGGCCAGTTGAAAAACATTGAGACAGAGAGCCGGAAATTAACAGTTGATGCCTATCACAACAAACCCATTGGGGACCAAGATGACAATGACTGCCAAGATGGCTATTAGCATCAGCTGTCCTAAGAAGCAGCTGTCACATAAAGGAGTCTTAGGGACTTGAAAGTGTATCATGATAACTATAATTTATTGATGTTTTGATCAAAAGAATAACCAGATGCCATATTTTTCCTGAAAGGAATTGCTGGACATTACACTTGTTTTTAGGGTGTCATCATTTCATAGAGGTTTAAATACTGTGGAGTGACACCAGAACACATCCAAAGAGGCTAGAAGCAAGAAAGGATCTGCATGATAACTTTGCAGCTGAGATAGTTCCTAATTCATCAACCTAACAAACAAAGTTATTGGGTGTCCATGATATACCAGGCACTATGCTAGGTGTTGAGAATGTAAAGCAGGTTAAGACGTGTTTCTTGCTCCTGAGGAGCGTATAGAAGGACCCACAAAGCTACAGAGTTAAAGAGGGATATGTATAAGAGAAACAAGAATTGTTACAACCCAGTATGGTGAGTGCCAAGACAGAGCTATGAACACGATATCTATCTGGGAACACTGAGAAGGGTGACCAATGCGTTGGAGAACGAGGGAGGGCTTCACAGCAGAAGACATTGGAGTCGGAAGGTTGCATAGGGTTTCCTCATTGGAGACTGGGGAATTCTATTCTTGGGATAAATAATAGTAAATTCTATAGGATTCAATACTTAGTTTGCAAAAGCACTTTGAAATTATGGCACAGTGAGTTGTTTTGGATAAGAAAATCTTTTTCTCCCAATTAATTTACCAATTCATCATTTTTTTTTTGTAGAACTCCCATAAACATCACCTTACTAATCACTGGTGATGATAAGAAGGATTGGGTCAGGAAGAGTGGGAGAAAGAAATTCCTCTTTACATAGATACTTTTTAGCTTTATTTTTTCTAAAATCAGTTTGTGTGCAATGCTAGAAAAAAACTGTTCTCTGAGTCCTTTACAGAGCAAAATTCTGTATGTAAGATTCAATTGATTTTTGACAAATACCATTTGAAATATTACCTCAACATAAAATACTTGTTTTGTAATAAAGATTATAAACCCAGAAGAAATATGTGTTTATTTGTTATCGTGGTGCTGATTATTAGGATATATTTGTGTTAAGCAACTCTTTCTTTAAAGCATTCCCAAATAGTTCAGTACCTTCCTCCTATTAAAATGAAAGATTTTCTTAAATTATTTCCTGAAAATTTTATTTGTAATTCAGGTAGCATTTGATAAAAATACTATGTGTTGCTTATGATATTTCACTAACTATACCTGTTACAGAACAGGAAGAAAAAATGAAGTAAACTCTGAATTTTTGTTTGAGGCCACAGTAAAAGTTTATGATGTTTAGGCTTAACATTAGTTCCTGCTGGTCTCTCAGACTCATTTGTGTAAGCTCTGGAAGCTACAGAGTACCATATTCCTTATATTTTTATTTCTTTGAAAGAAACGACTTCACCTCAGCACTTCTACTTTACAAACGTGTTTTTACTCCCACTTCCACTACAGTACCTCAGAATTCCCCACAGAATTATTAGTAGAATCCAGAAGACTTCCTGGCCGGGTGCAGTGGCTCATGCCTGTCATCCCAGCACTTTGGGAGGCCGAGGTGAGCAGATCACTTGAGGTCAGGAGTTCGAGACCAGCCTGGCCAACACGGTCTCCACTAAAAATACCAAATGAGCCAGGTGTGGTGGCACGTCTCTGTAGTCTCAGCTACTCAGGAGGCTGAGGCACAAGAATCACTTGAACCCAGGAGGCGGAGGTTGTAGTGAGCCAAGATCGTGCCATTGCACTCCAGCCTGGTAAACAAGAGTGAGACCCTGTCTCAAAAAAAAAAAAAAAAAAAGAAAGAATCAAGAAGACTTCCTAACTTTCAGTCTCACCCTTCCCATCCTTCACATTTCTCTGTTCCCTCACAAGGTCAAAGGTGTGTTTACCTGGGGAGATTTAAAAATTGTGTGTGTGTGTGTGTGTGTGTGTGTGTGTGTGTGTATTCTCTAATGCTTCCCCTTGAAATTTTAGAGCTTTTAATTTAGTAGGTCTGGAGTGAGACCCAGAGTTCTGCATCTCTAAAAGGATTCCAGGAAATTCTGGTGGAGCCTATCCACTATCGCTATTTGGGGTCTCCATTTGGATTAATTATCTGACTCCATTAACCTACAGGTTCCTGCCAACCCACTGCTCCTTCTGAGAAGAACTGCCCCATGCTCAGACCTCCTGGGTGCCTGAGGCACAGGTGGCCAGGTTCTAACCACTCACATGCCCCACCTCACCATAGGGGATTGGAAGAATTAGCACCTGATGTGAGGGGAGCCTGGCTGGCAGCTTCCAAGGAGGCATGTTGCAAAGGCCTCATCTGCCTGAATGCGGATGATGGGGGCTTGAGGTCTAATCTTATTTTCCTTCTCTGCAAATATGAATATTTAGGGAAAGAGATGTCAGAAAGTGGTTAGAACAAAAACAGAAGGGAATACACAGAGAGGCAGAAACGGAGAGTGGGCTAAACCCCATTAATGTGGCACACAAAATGGAAAATTATGGAGCTCCTGATGCTGAGGGGCAAAATAATCATCTTCCGGCCTGCAAGTTGGACCTGACTCTTCTATTGCCCCAAGCCTTCCTGGATTCTGGGATGTTTTGTCTTCTCGAATGCCGCTGCATGAGGGCACCCACCTTTCTTGAGGCAACTTGAGTGAGTCTTTGTTCCCAGCAACCAAAATGCCTAATGAACAGAGACTTAGAAACTTATGTTATGTTAGCTAGCGTTCCTAGCTTCTGTAACCCAGTGGTCCCCAAACTTTTTGCTGTCAGGGACCAGTTTCGTGGAAGACAATTTTTCCAGGGATGAGGGGTGAGGGGGATGGTTTCAGGGTTATTCAAGTGCATTACATTTATTGTGCACTTATTTTCTATTATTATTACATTGGAATATATAATGAAATAATTATACAACTCCCCATAGTGTAGAATCAGCCCTGAGCTTGTTGTCCTGTAACTAGATGGTTCCATCTGGGGGTGATGGGAGACAGTGACAGATCATCAGGCATATACACAGTTCACAATAGGGTTCCCACTCCTGTGAGAATCTAATGCCACTGCTGATCTGACAGGAGGTAGAGATCAGGCAGTAATATGAACGGTGGGGAGCAGCTGTAAATACAGATGAAGCTTCACTTTCTCGTCTGCCTCTTACCTTTTGTTGTTGTGGCTTGGTTCCTAACCGGGGTATGAGGAGCCCTGTTATAACCCCTTTATCCAGATAATTCACAGGACTTTTAGAAGAAAGAATAGTGATAAGAATTTCAGCTATGTTCATGATAGAACGCCCCTCTGGGGCAGATGTAGGAGGGTTTTCCTTTAAGTTCCCCTTGACTCATTTCATGTGCTTGCTATAGGCATTGTTGTATCTCGCAGTTGGAAGTGGTAGAGACACATTATTCAAAGGAAAGGTGGCTGGACTTGATCTTTGGCTTTCAAGGTATAGAAGTTTCCTCATGGAGTTCCTCTTGAAGTCTGCAGTAGATGAGTCCACCTGGGAATCCAAATTATAATTAGCAAATAATTTTAAATTCATAATGGGAAAGAATAAGAATGAAAAGCCTGTATGGTGAGCATAAATGGGAACAGAGGGAGCTCTGCAGTGTGAATGCTGAACAGCATTGGGCTAAAATAAGACGGTGCATCTACGATGCTCCCTGGAAACCTCACAGTAGGAACTGAAACATTCTCTCTCCCTGAAAAGTGCTCTAAATTGCCATGATTAACTTTTGCCTCAGTGGTTCTTATTTTTCTAAGCTTGTGAGGGCTGATCCACTCTTCATTAAATTGCCCCTTTATTTTTAAAAAATTGTTAAACTGAAAAGTAATAACTGTACATACTTGTGGGGTACATAGCTATATTTTGATACATACAATGTATAGTGATCAGATAAGGGTAAATAGGATATCCATCACCTCAAGCATTTATTATGTTTTTGTGTTGGGAATGTTCAATATCCTCCTTCCAGCTATTTGAAACCATATATATATATATATATACACACACACACACACACACATACTTTTTTATATATTATGCATATATTTTGTATAATATGTATATATATACATACATTCTTTTTCATCAGACAACCAATTTCTTTTTTTTTTAAGACAACTTTTATTTTAAGTTCAGGGGCACATGTGCCAGTTTGTTACACAGGTAAACTTGTGTCATGGGGGTTTGTTGTACAGATTATTTTATTACTCAGGTATTAAGCCTAGGACTCATTAGTTATTTTTCCTGATCCTCTCCCTTCTCCCACCCTCTACTCTCTGATAGGCCCCAGTGTGTGTTGTTCCCCTCTATGTGCCCATGTGTTCTCATCATTTAGCTCCCACTTATAAGTGAGAACATGCAGTATTTGGTTTTTTGTTCCTGCATTAGTGAAACTGTATATTATTGTTAACTATAGTCATCCTACAGTGCTATAGAACACTAGAATTTACTCCTTCTATCTAGCTGTAATTTTGTATCCCTTAACAACTCTCTATCTTCCTCCTACCCTTCCCTGCAGCTAGTATCCTCTGTTCTACTTTTCACTTCTATGAGATCAGCTACTTTTAGCTTCCACATATGAGTAAGAACATGTGGTGCTTAGCTTTCTGTTCCTGGCTTATTTCACTTAACATAATGTCCTCCAGTTCCATCCCTGTTGCTGTTGATGACAGGATTCCATTCTTTTTATGGCTGAATAGTATTCCATTGTGTATATGTACCACATTTGCTTTATCCATTCATCTGTTGTTGGACACCTAGGTTGATGCCTTATCTTGGCTACTGTGAATAGTGCTACAATAAACATGGGGATACAGATGTCTCTTCAATATAATGATTTCCTTTCCTTTGGATGAATTCCCAGTAGTGAGATTGGTGGATCACATGTTGGTTCTATTTGTAGGTTGTTGAGGAACCTCGATATTGTTCTCCGCAGTGGCTGTACTAGCTTACATGCCCACCAATATTGCCATTCTTTCTTTAAATAAAGTAGTACGGTCAAGTTGCTTTCTATGGAGTCTGGCTGGCCTCAGAGCCATTCTTTCTTGTCTACATGATTTTACATATCTATATAGCTCTTAAAATTTAGTTTCTAAATGGCAGTCTTATTTTACTCATCCTAATTCTCTGGTGAGGTGGGAACCTCCTTGTGGCTCCCAAATAAATAGAAATTGATGGTTTCCAACTGAGACCATTTGCTCATTAACATTCATTATTTCAATAAAGCACACATGTTATGATCCAGGAATTAGGCATAAACAAATTTGATCTAAGGAAGTGAATGAGAAAACAGGGGAGAAGCACATTCCTAGCAGAGAGAACACCAAAGTAAATGTACAGAATTGTTTATGGCAAGTTAAGATGTGATTTAAAAAAATCTGGAGTCACTGATGCATGGAAAAAGAGAAAGAGGAAGGGAAAATGGTAAGAGAAGAGATTGGAAAGGTGAGCTGGGATCCAATGGGAAGATCTCTGAATAACAGACTAAAGAGAGTAGTCTTCATTTTTCTTGAGAGCTTTCCCAGCACTAGGTTTTCATACATGATATATTATACATAGCATAAATGTTTTTGAGATGGATATTATAAACTCTCTCCCCCTTAAAAATAGATGTAAAAAATAAAGAAGAGCAAATGAAGCATAAGAAAGCTAAGTTAATTACTCTAGTTAGAAATCCAAGAAATGGCAGGGCCTAGGTTTCATTTCAGTTCAATGATAAGGCACTGAAAGTTTTAAGCAGTGGAATAACATTCATGAATATGAACTTATCTGCTCAAAATAAAATAGGCAAGGGAAATGCTATGTTCTCTGTTTGATCTCGATACTTAAAGAACTCAAGAGCCTCCCAGTCACTTCCTAATGGCTTGTTTTCCTAGTTCTGTTATTTTGAGAGAGCCACATTTAGTAGAGTTCATTCTTATTCTCCCAAAGTTTCCTCATGAAGATATAGATCAGAGTGATAAAGATTACTATTTAAGCTTTTCCAAAACAAACAAAAAACTGCAGTGGTGATTTTGGAGAAACTCTAGAAATATTGATTTCCAAAAATGGAAGGTTATACTGAAGTCTTTAACAAACATGGTTTAGTGCACAGCAGAACTCATTCAGCCTGGAAGCTGCAGATATTGCCACAAAGCACTAGACACTGTGGCTTGTGCTGCTGATCCCACTGGCAATAACTCTAGATGCTGCCAATAACATTGGAATTACTGGTGCCTCTAATCTCCAGTTGTCACTGCTGCCAGAGGCCTTTCTCCATAGGCCCTGGTTTGTTGTATCACAAGTTCTTAATTCTCCATTTGAAGAAGAGCCTATACCAAGTGCCCACGTGCTAGTTACAAGTTAATTTAGAAAGATAGCATCTTCCATTTTTGGCGTCTATATCACAAGGTATATTTTGTCTCATGTGCAAACATGTAAAGGGATAATGTATGCACCATATGTAAAAAAAAAGTTCTGATGCTGAGTGAGCAAAAAGATTAAAAAATGTTCCACTGATGAAGTGAAGAAACATGTCCATGCCAGAAGGAGAAGCAGCATTTAATGATGTGGGAATGGCTGGGGGGAGGTGTGATCTGTGTTGAGGAAGACGGGAGGCATAACACTCATCCCAAGGGGAGTGTGTAAAACACCAAGGGATTCTCACAGAGAATAGAGGAGTCTTGAAATGCAAGGGAACTGACATTTATTGCATAGGCACTATGTCACAGGTCCTGTGCGAGATGTCTCACCTTAGGCCAGTGCTCCAGGAATTTCACTGATGGGTCCCGGAGACACAGATTCATGATTTTTATGTATACTTTGCCAGAGTGCTGTGAAAAATGGGAGGATATCCTTTTATATATAGTTAAGGCATTCTAAAATTGAGCTTCATAGGGAGAGGTTTCCCTAATCCCCCTAAAATTATTGATCTATGTAAATAGAGAATCCATGATTTTCATGAGATTTTCAAAGGAGTCCATGAGTGTGCTGCTGGAATCTATTCAGCTGAATAAAGGAATGACATTTACAATCATAAGATCTGTCTGGACCTTGTTCTGTTAAATTTTTGTCTTCCTGAAAAACCCAAGTCAATGCTGATCTTAAAGAGTTAGAAGTATACTGTGATCCATATTTCATGTGTCACTTACTAGGGTTAGTAGATAAAGCTACGTATAAAGGAAAATAGTGTATCATAAAATATCTTTCTGATCAAATAAACACAAAATTTAAGCTTCTGAAGAGTTAAAAGGCATAATGAAAATATCCTCAAAATAAAATTATAAATAATATCATTTATTTATATTCCAAGTATATTTAGATTATGAGTTTTATGAAGATGTTGCTGAGACTGACAATTTCCACAATATCTATTCTCTTCTTCTTTGTATTAGAAATAGAAATCTTTGGTTTTCAGTTAGGTATACGACTGCCTAGATGGAAATTCCAATTTCCTAGCCTTCCTTGCATCAAGGAATACAAATATGGCTAAGTCCTGGCCAGTGAAATGTGAGCAGAAGTGATGTGTTATGCCTTCTTCCTTTTCTCTCTTCCCATTGACTGTAAATTGCCAACTACTGAAATAACCTTTTTGTACCAAAAGATATTTTTCTTCTTGGTTGTTTCATGAGGGAGAAACAAACTTCAACATTATTTGATGCACTGTATTTTAGGATCTCCTTATTACAGAAGCTTAATCTATATCCTTACTAATATCTATGTAGTATACAAAAAATACACAAAAGAATCAGTTAAAATGAACAAAATATTTAGTCTTTGCAAATCTGGGTAATGAATGCCCCAGCATATAAACTATTCCATGGGAATAAATTGAAGTTACACCATTTTAAGAACCTGTTAGATTACATTTAAAAGGTAGAAAGATCTCAAATTAACAACCTAACATTGCACCTCAAGAAACTAGAAAAATAAGAGCAATCCAAACCTCAAGCTAGCAGAAAGAAATAAATAACAAAAATCAGAGTATAACAAAATGAAATTGAGAAAAAAAAGTTATATAAAGGATCAACAAAACAAAAAGTTGGTTTATTGAAAGAATAAAAAATTGACAGACCGCTAGCTAGATTAACCAAGAAAAAATGAGGAGATTCAAATAAGCACAATCAGAAATGAGAAAGGTGACATTACAACTGATAAAATAGAAATACAAATGATTGTCAGAGACTACTGTGACATACACCACTATGTGCCCAAACTGGAAAACCTAGAGGAAATGGATAAATTCCTGAAATCATACAACACCCCAAGATTGAACAAGGAAGAATTAGATGTCCTGAATAAACCAATAATGAGTAATGAAATTGAACTAGTAATAAAAAATCTTCCAACAAGCCTAGGACCAGATAGACTCACCACCAAATTTTACCAGATATATAAAAAAGACCTGGTATGAGTCTTACTGAAATTGTTCCAAAAAGTCAAGGAGGAGGAATTTCTCCCTCATTCTATGAAACCAGCATCACCCTGATACCAAATCAGGCAAGGACACCACAGAAAAGGAAAACTACAGGTTAATATCCCTGATGAACATAGATGCAAAAATCCTCAACAAAATACTAGCAAACCAAAGTCAACACCACATCAAAAAGATAATTCACCACAATTGAGTGGGTTTTATTCCAGGAATGCAAGGACGGTTCAACATCTGCAAATCAATAAATGTGATTTACCACATAAAAGTAAGTAAAAAGACAAACCATATGATCAACTCAATAGCTGCTGAAAAAAAAGGCATTCGATAAAACCCAACATCCTTTTATGATAAAAACCCTCAACAAACTAGCATCAAAAAAAAAAAAACCTCAAAAGAATAGGAACCATAGAGCCATATATGACAAAATCACATCCAACATCATACTGAATGGGAAAAAGTTGAAAGCATTCCCTCTAAGAACTGGAATAAGACAAGGATGCCCACTTTCACAACTCCTTTTAAACACAGTACTAGAAGTACTAGCCAGAGCATAAAATCAGGTAAGAGAAAGAAATGAAAAATATGCAAATTGGAAAAGAGGTAGTAAAATTATCTCTGTTTACTGATGACATATCATATACCTAGAAAACCCTAAAAACTCCTCCAAATGACTCTGAGACTTAAGCAACTTCAGTAAAGTTTCAGGATACAAAATCAACATACAAATACCAGTAACATTTTTATACCAATAATATTCAAGCTGAGAACCAATCAAAAACCTGATCCCATTTACAATAGCTACAAAAAATTAAAAGACCTAGGAATACATTTAACCAAGGCAGTGAAAGATCTCTATAAACACAACTACAAAACCTAATGAAAGAAATCACAAATGACACAAATAAATGGAAAAATATCCCATGCTCATGGACGGGAAAAATCAATATTGTTAAAATCGCCATACTAATCAAAGCAATCTGTAGATTCAACACAATCCTTATCAAATTACTAAAGTCATTTTTTTCACAGAATGAGAAAAACAATCCTAAATTTCATATGGAATCAAAAAAGGCTGACTAGCCAAAGCCATCCTAAGCAAAAAGAACATAGCTGGAGGTCTCACTGTATTAGTCCATTTTCATGCTGCTGATAAAGACATACCAAAGACTGGGCAATTTACAAAAGAAAGAGGTTTAACAAACTTACATTTCCACATGGCTGGGAGGCATCACAATCATGATGGAAGGCAAGGAGGAGCAAGTCACATTTTACATGAATGGCAGCAGACAAAGAGAGAGAGCTTGTGCAGGGAAACTCCCCCTTATAAAACTGAGACTCCATCTAAAAAAAATCAGATTTTATGAGACTTATTCACTATCATGAAAACAGCATGGGAAAGAACTATCCCCATGATTCAATTACCTCCCACTGGGTCCCTCCCTCAACATTTAGGAATTCAAGAACAGATTTGGGTAGGGACACAACCAAACCATATCATTTTAACCCTGGCACCTCCCAAATCTCATGTTTTCACATTTCAAAACCAATCATGCCTTCCCAACAGTCCCCCAAAGTCTTAACTCATTTCAGCATTAACTCAATAGTCTACAGTCCAAAGTGTCATCCAAGACAAGGCAAATCCCTTCTGCCTATGAGCCCATAAAATCAAAAGCAAGTTAGTTACTTCCTTGATACAATTGGGGGTACAGGCATTGGGTAAATATAGCCATTCCAAATGGGAGAAGTTGGCTAAAACAAAGGTGCTACAGGCCTCATGCCAGTCTGAAATCCAGCGGGGCAGTTAAATCTTAGAGCTCCAAAATGATCTCCTTTGACTCCATTCTCACATCCTGGTCATGCTGATGCAGGAAGTGGGCTCCCACAGCCTTGGACAGCTATGCCTTGTGGCTTTGCAGGGTACAGCCTCCCTCCCAGCTGCTTTCACAGGCTGACATTGTGTCTGTAGCTTTTCCAGCCACATGGTGCAAGCTGTCAGTGGATCTACCATTCTGGGGTCTGGAGGACAGTGGCCTCCTTCTCACAACTCCACTAAACTGTGTCCCAGTAGGGACTCTGTGTGGGGGCTCCAAGCCCACATTTCCCTTCCACACTACCTTAGCAGAGGTTCTCCATGGGGGCCCCACCCCTGCAGCAAACTTCTGCCTGGGCATCCAGGAACTTACGTACATCCTTTAAAATCTACACAGAGGTTCCCAAACCTCAATTCTTGACTTCTGTGAAGTAACAACCCAAGCTGTACCTTGGCCCCTTTTAGTCTTGCTGGAGCAGCTGGGATGCAGGGCACCAAGTCTCTAGACTGTACACAGCAGAGGGACCCTGGACCTGGACCACAAAACCATTTTTTCCTGCTAAACCTCTGGGCCTGTGATGGGAGGGGCTGCCATGAAGAACTCTGAAATGCCCTAGAGACATTTTCCCCATTGCCCTGGTGATTAACATTGGGCTCCTCATTACTCATGTAATTTTCTGCAGCTGGCTTAAATTTCTCCTCAGAAAATGGGATTTTCTTTTCTATCATATTGTCAGGCTGCGAATTTTCTGAACATTTATGCCCTGTTTCCCTTTTAAAACTAAATGCCTTTGGCACCCAAGTCACCTCTTGAATGCTTTGCTACTTAGAAATTTCTTCTGCCAGATACCCTAAATCATCTCTCTCAAGTTCAAGGTTCCACAAATCTCTAGGGCAGGGGCAAAATGCAACCAGTCTCTTTGTTAATACACAACAAGAGTCACCTTTGCTCCAGGTCCCAACAAGTTTCTCATTTTTATCTGAGACCACATCAGCCTGGATTTCATTATCCATATAATTATTAACATTTTGGTCAAAGCCATTCAACAAGTCTCTAGGGAGTTCCAAACTTTCTTACATTTTCCTGTATTCTTCTAAGCCCTCCAAATTATTCCAACCTCTGCCTGTTACCCAGTTCCAAAGTTGCTTCCACATTTTCAGGTATCTTTTCAGCAGTGCCCCATTCTACTGGTACTAATTTACTATACCATTTTCATGGAGCTGATGAAGACATACTCAAGACTGGGCAATTTATAAAAGGAGGAGGTTTAAGGGACTTACAGTTCCACATGGCTGGGGAGGCCTCACAAACACGGTGGAAGGCAAGGAGGAGCAAGTCATGTCTTACGTGGAAGGTGGAAGACAAAGAGGGAGAGCTTGTGCAGGGAAACTCCCCCTTATAAAACCATCAGATCTCATGAGACTTATTCACTATCATGAGAACAGCATGGGAAAGACCTGCCCCCATGATTCAATTACCTCCCCACTGGGTCCCTTGCACAACATGTAGGAATTCAAGATGAGATTTTGGTGGGTACACAGCCAAAACATATCAATCACATTGCCTGACATCAAATTATACTACAAGACTATAGTAACTGAAATAGCATGGTATTGGAAAAAAAAAACAACACATAGATCAATGGAACAGAGTAGAGAATCCAGAAATAAAGCCACATACCTACAACCAACTGATATTTGACAAAGTTGACCAAAATAAACAATAGGGAAAGGACACTCTATTCAATAAATAATACTGGGGAAATTGGCTAGCTATATGCAGAAGAATGAAACTGGATCCCTATCTCTCATCATATATAAAAATCAACTCAAGATATATTAACAACTTAAAAGTAAGATCTGGGCAAGGCACAGTGGCTCATGTCTGTAATCCCAGCACTTTGGGAGGCCGAGGCAGGTGGATCACAAGGTCAGGAGATCAAGACCATCCTGGCCAACATGGTGAAACCCTGTCTCTACCAAAAATACAAAAATTAGCTAGGCGTTGTGGCATGTGCCTTTAATCCCAGCTACTTGGTAGGCTGAGGCAGGAGAATTGCTTGAACCAGGGAGTCGGAGGTTGCAGTGAGCCAAGATGGCTCTACTGCACTCCAGCCTGGTGACAGAGTGAGACTCCGTCTCCAGGAAAAAAAAAAAAAAAGTAAGTTTTGGGAAACTGTAAACATCCTAGAAGAAAATCTAGAAAAAATTCTTCCAGACATTGACCTAGGCAAAGATTTTATGATGAAGAACCCAAAAGCAAATATAACAAAACCAAAAACAGACAAATAGTACTTAATTAAACTAAAAAGCTTCTGCACAGCAAAAGAAATAAACAATAAAGAGACAACTTACATCATGGGACAGAATAATTGCCACTGACAAAAAATTAATATCTAAACTCTATAAGGAACTTAAACAATTAAGAAAAAAGCAAACAACTCAATTAAAAACTGAGCAAAGGACATGAATAATCTTATCAGTAGAACTGATAATAGGATAATGGGTAGGGTGACTTCATATGAAATTGTCTGGGCTACAGCTTGCAATGCGCTGATTAGTCCCTAATTTGACTTAGATGCTCATCCTGATCATAGAACAGAGTGGCCAAAAGACACAAGAAAAAATGCTCAACATCACTAATTATCAAATGCAAATTAAAACTACAATGAGTTATCTTACGTCAGTCAGAATGGTTATTATTAAAACAATTTTTAAAACCACAAATGTTGGCATGGATGCAGAGAAAAGGAAATGCTCATACACTGTAGGTGGGAATATAAATTAGTTCAATCTCCATGGAAAACGGTAGAAGTATGTCCCTAGGAACTAAAAATAAAACTACAATTTGACCTAGTAATCCCATTACTTGGTATCTACCCAAAGGAAAAAAAAATCATTATACAAAAAAGACACCTGTACTTACGTTCACCATGGTACTATCCACAATAGCAAAGTCATGGAATCAACCTAAGTGTCCATCAGCAATTGACTGGATAAGGAAAATATGGTATCTATACACCATGGAATATTATGCAGCCATAAAAAATAAAATTATGTCCTTTGCAGCAACATGGATGGAGCTGGAAGGCATTATCCTAATCAAACTAACTCAAAAACAGAAAAGCAAATACCACATGTCCTCAATTATAAATGGAAGCTAAGCAATGGGTACACATGGACATAAAGATGGAAGTAGTAGACACCGAGGACATCAAAAGTGTGGTGAGTGGGAGAGAGTGAGATCGAAAAGTTGACCATTTGGTACAATGTTTACTATTTGGATAATGGGCACACTAGAAGCCCAGATCCCCACCAGTGCACAATTTACCCATATAACAAACATGCATGTGTCCCCCACCCCCGTGAATCTAAAATAAAATTTAAATTAAAAAAACAACCTGCTAGATACTATTTGGTAAACTGCTACATCAGAAACTATAATTATTGGTCAGAATTTTAAATTGGGACATTAATTATGCAAGTACAGTTTGCAAATCTGTCCGTTATAAATGAATGTCGTGAAAATGAGTTAAGAATGTAAGTTTGCTCCTATTCCATTGCAGTCTGCCTACTAGTACTAGTTCTCAGCCCTGGATGCACATCACCTGAGGAACTTTTAAAGAATGTTATTGTCTGGGCTCCATCCTAGAGATTCTCATTTAACTGCTCTGAGATTAGGCCTCTGCAGTGGTACTTTTAAATTCTAAAGTGCAGTCAGCATTACTTCTGGAAACTTTTGGCCATTCTTGGGTCCCAGGCATATATCAATATTGGAGATAGAATGTTAAACAAACTCTCATCCATTTCTTATGATGGGTTAAATTTTTAGCTCAGTCACATAGGCTCTCCTGCTTCTTCTTCCAACACATTAATAGGCCCAACATTTCAGTAACTGGCACTTGCAGCTTTGATCAGCTCACAGATAGTGACTAGCGAAGGTATAACCAGCCATCTGAAAAAATGTAAGAATAGTTTAGTTTTTGATAAACTGCACATCCCAAGGTCAACTATAATGTAATGTCTCTGAGTTTCACTCTCACTGGCTTTCCATTAGCATCTACCTCGTCATCAAAAGAAATCTCACCTAAGTGTGTGAATGGTTTC
The DNA here is from genome assembly GCF_028858775.2 of Pan troglodytes. Taxonomy (NCBI): domain Eukaryota; kingdom Metazoa; phylum Chordata; class Mammalia; order Primates; family Hominidae; genus Pan; species Pan troglodytes. The sequence goes on from NC_072401.2 coordinate 89,046,577, forward strand.
CCTCTGTCCTTGTATCACAATACAACAGATGGAAGAAATTACAGCAGGAAAAATAGCTACAGACCGGAGGTCTCATGGTCAGACACATGAAACAGAAAGTCTGGCCTTCTCTTTTCGGCACAGATCATAACTATTATTTTATGCAACAAAATGCAAATGTAGAGTTTGCTCAGAGGCCTCGTTGTGTAACTGATATGAAAGAGACCGCTACCATCCTTTTATGCAACACAAGCTATCCTTTATAAATTGTAGGTCTAGCAGATTGGCTGGAAGTCCCCAGTGGGGAGGAAGGAAGCACGCTGGAAGCTGGCCTAACTAGCGGAGGGAGGGTGGGGAGTCTGAATGGGTCATGGTCATTGGGCTCACATCCACTCCCACCCCAAGTAGAACTTCAACCCTCCCTCATCTCCTTCCCGGGTTAGGTGTTTCCCCTCTTAAATCATGCCTCCCCTCCAATCCCAGGAAATATCAAAAGAGAGTAATACATAGGGAATTTACATAGATGCAGAAAGGACGAGCTTTGCTATGTTTTAAAATGAAGACAATATCAGTAAGAGAAAGTTTTTGTTTGTCTTTTAGATATTTCACTCTGAGGATGGACCTCAAAGGACCACTGTCCTTTATCCTTCCCTATGCAGGACTTAAGGGATGTGAATTACTCTCCCCACTTTTCTCTCCTCTAGCTTCACCAAGGGGTAAATTTGATGGAACCAAGTGACCCTGAGGGATGAGAAAGGAGTAAAATAAGAAGGCATGAAAGGAGAGAAGAGAAGAAAGAGGAAGACACAGAAGGGAGACCAGAGACATCCTTATGTCCATGGGAACTGGATACCACGTGGATTAATAATTGTCTGAGTGCCAAAGTAAAGAACTGTTTTCACTGTCCTCTGGAGATTGTATATGTGCTTGATGCTGCAATGTTACGATTTTCTATCTGGGAGTGGACTGTACCTTCCTGACTTTTCAAATGCAGTATTAAGGAGAGTAGTGAACACAGGGAGAGGTTCAACAGCAAGCCTGAAGGTTTATGGCAAATTGAAATCTAATCCACATGAGGTCAGTGGCCTAGAGAAGATTCTATAGAAGGAAGTGGGACAGGGTGCTTCAGACCTTGGCCAAAACTAGATTAATATGGTTAGAATTATGATACATGGCAAAGGTACCATAAGGAACATGCAAATGCTTTAACATGAAGAGTTCCATAAGGAGAAACACAGCTTGACTTCCTGGGGCCCCATTCCATAAGCATGCATATTTTTCCACAGTTGCAGTATTACAGCAATTTTATTTTCCTCATTTAACTTACATATTCTTAGATTTTTACAGTTTTCAAGGTATCATACATTACTTAATTACTTGTCCATCTTTCTTCTCTTTTTTTTTTTTTTGGTATTAGTAACGAAGCAATGAACAACTTTAGGCAAATATAATTTTGCTACTTAAAACCCTAGATTGCCTCTTGTAAATTGAGTAAAGAAAAGAGCATCCATTACCAAGAGTAACACTGAACAACTTTTCCCTCTAGCAAGATGCCTTTTAATTTAATTACATTTATTCTTCCACCCAGTTTGAATGGAGAATCACAAAATCATATGTGCCTTAACCCCCATCTATCGCAAAACACATAGGCTATAGTTTCTTGATTTAATGCTGGTGATCTAATGGCACCAATTGAGAGTTAAAATGTAAATTACTCAAAGACAACAGCAATTCCTAAATTGCAGCCTTTCCAGAGTTCAAGTCTAAGAGTTATAATTTAACAATACCGTTATGACATAAACTATAAAAATTATCATTAAACACAACTGGAACTTGTTTATATTTCTCTTAAAAAACCAGGATTTTTAAATATACCTTTAAACCCTGAAATCCAAGAATATTTGAATAAAGATAATCCAATTCTGTAATTTCTCTAACTCCCAGCAGGTGGCGATGTTGCTCGCTGGTGTGGTCTCTGAGGGGCTAGAAGAGTCACATTGAGAGCACAGGCGGATGGTCAACCTCGGACAAGATGAAACATGGGCAGTTCTTGCATCAGAGGGATGCAGTCTTTTGTTAACCACTAAAAACTTCTAAAACTATTTATTAAACTGAGTTAGCTTCACTTTGTAAAACTAACTTTTCCCCCACGTCGCCCCCTCCCTACAACTGCGCATAGATTCCCTTTGATTATTCAAAAAGTTTAATTCCTTAATCTGAAAGTTAAGAGCTTTCACCCACTGATTCCAATTTATCTGTCTGTCAGTGGTGAAAGAGTTAAGAACATGACGTCACAATATGCTGCTCTGGAATACTGATTATTTGGAGTTGAAGGCACTTGGAAAACAGCAGGTGCAAGAAGGTCACTCTGACTTTCCTTCTGTTTCTTAACAGCAGGCGATGAAAATCCCATGTGAAAGATGTTCTTCCTATTCCAGAGGGAAAGTTCCATTCTAATCAGCAGGGGGAAGCTGAAGCTGAGGGGAATCTGTGCAAACAAACCTTATAAATTAACCCTTATCTTCCTAGTCACATATCCGCTTACTTAACTCCCCTAGCCCAAACCCCTTGGCCTTGTCGCATTTTCACAATTTACTGCTCTTTGTCCAATTCACTATCTAAATCTTCAACTGTAACTGCATCTTGGGGTCTTCATTTTTTATGAGGGCTCTTGTGCCATGCAAAACTTGTATTAAAGAAATGTGTATACTTTTCTCCAAGTAGTCTGTCTTAACACCAATTTGAGTCTCAGGTGCAGCCAAAAATCTCTAAGTGAGTAGGGGTAAATTTGGCCTCTCCTGCAGTGGCATAGAGGATGGATACAAATAGGGAAAGACAGGAAGCAGGGAGAACAATTAGGAGATTCCCGCAGTGTTTTAGTTAGAGCTATTTAAATTACTGAAATTTAAAAAGGAGTTCATTATAAAGAATTGGAATGCAGCAGGCCCGAGGAATAATATCAACAGGAAAGGTGACCACTATCAGACCTCTGCCTCTAATTTCTGTCTTTGCTCTTATCTATGTATTTGTTTCCTTCTCTCTCTTGAAGACAGGCACTTTCTCTTTCTCTTTCTATTTTTTTAGACGGAGTTTCGCTCTTGTTGCCCAGGCTGGAGTGCAGTGGCACAATCTCAGTTCACTCCCACCCCGCCTCCCGGGTTCAAACGATTCTCCTGCCTCAGCCTCTTGAGTAGCTGGAATTACAGGCATGTGCCACCACATCTGGCTAATTTTTTCGAATTTTTAGTAGAGACGGGGTTTCTCCATGTTGATCAGGCTGGTCTCGAACTCCCAACCTCAAGTGATCTGCCTGCCTCGGCCTCCCAAAGTGCTGGGATTACAGGCATGAGCCACTGCACTTGGCCTCTTTTTTTGGTACACACGGGGAGAAGATGACCATCAACCCAGATTCTACATTTTCCATCATCACAGAAACGGATTCTTTTGTTAGTCTTAGGGAAGGATTTTGATTAGCCTAATTCGGACTGATCATTTGTGACCAGTGGAATACGATCAAGTTGTTCAAAATGGTTGTGTCCTAACCATGCAGATGGGAGAAGCAGGTCAGTTCCTGGAAGATGAGGCTGGGGTTGCAAAGACTTGACAATGTGCCCCGTACATATTGAGGCCTAGACGTGAGGTAATGCTGTACTGTGCCACAGTGATGTTGAAGGAACAATAAAAAGAGGACATACATAGGAGACATTTGGGGGAAAGAATTTGTACAACATGGAGAATGATTAGATAAAAGGTGAAAGAAAGCATCAAAGAACTCCAAGTACTATAAATCAAAACAAGAAAAGGGAAAAGGTGGAACCATGAGGGGATGACATGAATGCAATCGAGTGATTTGAAGATGCAGATGGTTTTGAACTGGCTTAGAACGTCCACCAGGATTTTTGTGGCAGATCGTAATATAGGTCAAGAAGGATTTAAATTTAGTTCTTATATTCTCAAATTAATAACTCAATGATTTGCTTTAAGTTTTGAAAATTTACTTTCATAAGAGTCAGATCTGAACTGGCTTCTCTATTTTGGCAGAAGCACCATCATGAATCTCAGAACCTTTAAAAAGACACCCAAGAGTAGCAATTTTCTTTCTGGGAGTACGGATTCTATTTCTGACATGTAATTTTCCTTATACCCAACACCAAAAATGGGGACTTGAATCATAAACATATTTAACACTCAGAGGAGACATTAGTAGGATCCTTTTAAATATTGAAAACATAATGAAATCAGGATCCCAGTCCAAATAATGTGCCTTTTTCTTAAAAGGGAAAAACAGTGTGGGAGACTAAATCCAGGAGTTCTTGATTCAAGTCTAATTTGGGCTCCATTTAACTAGGACCTCTGTATTATTTTTATTTGATTAAAGAAATGTTATCCATATTACTCAGACTAGACAACCAATAAGAAATAGAAAAGGATTATAACTAGACGGAATGTATAGGTACACTACATGCTCTTTTTACTCTTCTAAAATCCAGAGGATTGATGATATTGTCACTGTTGCATTAAAAGATCTGTGATTCGGGAGAACAAAGGCGAATTTTGACTAGCCTAATTTGGGTGGGTCATCTGCGACCAGTGGAATGCGATCGAGTTGTTCAAAATGGATGTGTCCTAACCATGCAGATGGGAGAAGCAGGTTGGTTTCTGGGAGATAAAGCTGGGGCTGCACAGACCTGATATTGTGCCTGGTAATTATTGAGGCCTAGACATGAGGTAATGCTGTCCTGTGCCATGGAACCTAAAGAACTTAATCCAATGCCCTATCCCACTAGATAGGCACTGAGCTATCTTGGGCAACTGACTTGCTTCTATATCACAATTTGCTATTTCACAGTCTAAAATCAGTATCTACACTGAGGAATCTTGGCTGATCTGTGGCAAAGGCTACTCATTTATCCATTCCTTAAACACTGAGTTTATTTAGTGCTCATTTAAAGCAAGTTTGAGGAGGGCTTGTCTCCTTCATGCCTCCACTCCTTTTGTTCAAAATCCTTTTCTTTTTCTCCTTCACTTTTTCATTCCTCTGGGTTGTCTTGTATCCTATGTCTGCTCCCATACAGGTGAAATTACTGACTTATATCCTGATCAATTTCCCCACTTTTCCTTTAAACTTCTCTTCCACCTCCTACTCAATTCTTGCCCATTCTATACAATGTATTTATTTTGTTATTGTCATGGTAAATACTCAGGGACAGGGAAAGTTTTAGTTATTTGAAGGGGACTGTGTACTTGAGAAACAGAAGTGTAAAATCTGTGAGTGTATTAGTCATCTGTTGCTGTGTAACAAATTATCCCAAAACTTAGTGGTTTACAAAAAAAAAAAATTTATTATCTCACAGTTCCTATGGGTCAGGAACCTGGCCTTGGCTTAGCTGGGTCCCCTGCCTTAGGGCCTTTCATAGGCTGCAATCAAGGTGTCAACTGGGTCTGTAGTCATCTCAGGTCTCAACCGGGGAAGCATCTGCTTCCCAGCTCACTCATATGGTTGTTAGTTGGATTCTGTTCCTCCCACCAAAGGCCACAGTTCCTTGCTGGCTGTTGGCTGCAGGCCACCCTCAATTCTTTGCCACATGGCCTCTCCATGGGGCAGCTCAGAACAAGGAAGTCAATTTCCACTGGAGGGAGAAAGCAAGAGAGTGAGCAAGACAAGTCATAGTCTTTCATAATCTAATCTCAGAAGTGACATCTCATCTTTTTGCTGTATTCTGTTCGTTGATAGCAAGTTTTTAGATCCAGCTTACACTTAAGAGGAGGGGATTACACAAAGCCATGACTATCAGGAAGTGAGGATCACTGGAGGCTATCTTTGAATTTTGCCCCACACCTAGCACATGCTATATAGTAAATAAAAGAAAGAATGTTACAATCCTAGTGGGGTATTTGAGAGATTATGTTCAGCTGCATTTTTTCCTATTTGCATACCTACGTTTGTGTGTGGCTATGTGTCTATGTTTGGGTGCTTAGAGAAGAGTAGTTTGTGTTCAGACAGCAGGAGAGAGCAAATAACAACCATTCCAAATCATATGCCCTCTCATGAGTTTCCCTCATCACCTGAGCCCAGGATCTCCGCTCTTCTTCTTACATCTCTGCTCTTCTCCCAACTCTCAGGAAATGACTTTTTCTTCCATTTTGCAAAGAAAATAGAAACCAGTGAGCACAATCTCCCTGATCACTCAATGCTCACATCTACAAACATCTCCAACTCCCTCCATCTTTATCCTTACTGCGTCCTGATTTAAGGACTGCCTGTATTCTGTCCAGGCAGCACCATCTACCTGTGCACTGGGGCCCAAATTCTTCTACCTTCTCAGGGCCACAATTCATCATTATTTTTCTTTAAAAAGAGAGGAAGCAAACATTTCTTCTGCCCTGAATAATCCTTTGGTTAGTATCTTCTCTTATTCCATCCCTTTATAACCAAGCTTTCTGAAGGAATCATTTGTTTTTTCTTTTTCTTTTTTCATTTCCCTTTTTTTTTTCTTGAGAAAGGGTCTCACTCTGTTGCCCATGCTGAAGTGCAGTAGTGTGAACATAGCTCATTGTAACCTCCATATCCTGGGCTCAGGTGATCCTCCCACCTCAGTTTCCCAAATAGCTGGGACTACAGGCATGTGTCACCATGCCAGGCTAAATTTTTCGGGTTTTGTTTTTGTTTTTTGTTTTTTTTCTGTAGGGGTGGGGTTTCGCTATATGGCCCAGGTTGATCTCGAACTACTGGGCTCAAGTGATCTGCCCACTTTGGCCTCCTCAAGTGCTGGAATGACAGGCATGAGACACTGTGCCCAGCCTTTTTTCAACTTCCATTCATTCTTCAACCCACTGCAATATGGTTTGTAGCCATCTCTCATCTCTAGCAATAACAACAACGCAGCTCCTTCTCCTGCACCCACTCCTCCACCAACTGATCTTCATTTATTTGCTCCTCTTTGCAACAAAACTCCTCAGTATTTCAAATGTCTCTTTTAAACTCATCTTTCTCAGTGGGTTGTCTCTACTGTTTCAGTGAAATGCTGTTGTCAAAGTCCTCAGTGACACTGTTAAATTCAATGGTCAATTCTCATTCCACAGCCTACTTGACTTAATGGCAGGATTTGGTGTGGTTGATCAGTAGCCTCCTCTTGCTGCATTTTCGTCACTTGATTTTGGGGATAACACATGCACTCGATTTTTCCTCTACCTCATTGGCCACTCTTTCAGTGACTTGTTTTCTCCATCTCTTAATATTGGAGGGCCCCAGGGTTCGGTCTTTAGTCCTCTTCTCTTCCATTTGATGAACTCAACCTGTCTTATGGCTTTAAATACCATGAAGTAAGCATAGACTCTATATTTGTGTACCAACTACCTATTCCACCAGGATATTTAACAGAATGTCAATCATCCTATGTCCTAAACTGAAATCCTGATTTCTCCCCTACCCAAACTTGTTCTATCCATTATCTCCCCACCTCAGCCAATAACATCTGCATTGTTCCAGTTTCTCAGGCCAAAAATAGTGGCTCCTCTCTTCATCTCATACCCTGTTCTGATGTGAGTTACTTGTTCTTTATGGACTTGCTTATGCGTGGTTTCATACATCATCTCCATCAGAAAACTCTGCTGGCACTATCTTGAGAAAATATCTAGAAGCTGCTCTGTCCTCAGCACCTTGGCTACCTGGTCTGACCAGCACCTCTTGCCTAGAGGGTTGTAAGAGCATCTTATTTAGCACCCTCCTTCCACCCTTGCCCTAATATGTCCTCTCCCACACCCGACAGTCTATTCTCCTTCTTGTAGACAGAGTGAGTCTTTAAAACAGGAGTCAGGTCATGTCAGTCTTCTTGTCAAAACCCTCCAGTGGACTCACCATTTCACAGAAAGTGAAAATCAAAGTTCCTACAACAGCTCACAAGGTCTTAGATGAGCAGAATCCTCTGACCCCAACTCCATTGCTTTTTCCTTGCTCACCCTCCTCCAGCCTCACTGGCCTCCTCCATATTTTTGAAACATGCCAGGGATATCTGCAGCCTTTCCAGGAGCCACTTCTTCCCCCTGAAATCTCTTCCCCAGCTATCCTCATGGCTCACTCTTTCTTGTCTTTCATGTGTTTGCCTGAAGGTCACCTTGCCAACGATGTTGACTCAAGTCATCCTCCTCCATGCCCTCCTTTCGCCACCCCTTCCTTTTTACCCCATTTTTTCCCCATAACACTTTTATCTTCAAAGTGAAATCAAATTTACTTTTTACTTATTGAATATGTTTATTTGTTATTGCCTAGAGTGTAAGCTTCATGTTGAAAGGGATTTTTGTTTGTTGTCTTCATTGCTATATCTCTAGCTCTTATAAGAGTGCCTCGGAGTAGGTGTGCTTTATTAAACATGGTTAACAAAAATTGAATTTCCAAAGCCCATTGACTCATTTTATTTTCAATTTTACTACTTAGCATTTAATGCTATAGAACTCTTCTTCTTTTATAATATTTTTCTCTCTCCTGCTTCCCTGGTAACTTGTTCTCTTCCTGCCTGACCTGTCCTGACTGGTTTCTTTTTGTTTTTTTATTTTGAGATGGAGTCTTGCTCTGTCACGCAGGCTGGAGTGTAGTGGCGTGATGTCAGCTCACTGCAACCTCTGCCTCTGGAGTTCAAGAGACTCTCGTGCCTCAGCTTCCCTGAGTAGTTAGGATTACAGGCACCCACCACCATGCCTGGCTAATTTTTGTATTTTTAGTAGAGATGGGGTTTCCATGTTGGCCAGGCTGGTTTCGAACTCCTGACCTCAGGTGATCTGCCCCCCTCGGCCTCCCAATGTTCTGGAATTACAGGACCGGTTTCTTTCACAAGTTCTAATTTTCTTAAATATGGGTTTGTCATGATTCTGTCCTGAATTTTATACATTCCCCCTTCACAATCTTATCCACACACTTATGTTTCAATTACCATTTTCTCTTCAGCCTTACTATCTCTCCAATGTCCAATAAGACACCATCGGATCTCCCAAAGGTGTTTTGTCATCAATAAAGCCAATCTGAACTCATTAATTCAGATTTATTCTTTCTCATTTTCTTTTATCTTTGTGAATAGCATCATTAGCCACACAGTTGCCCAAGCTGGAAATCTGGAGGTTATTCTCAATTACACTTTTTCTTTATCACTGACTATCGAATCTAATTGACCACACAGTCACATCAGTTTTACATTCTAAATATTTCATTCTAAATATTACATTCTAAATACATCAGACCATCATTATCAGCAATCTCAAACCATACAGGGGTGAAACTTACTTATGCACAGTCCTCCAATCCATTACCAGAGAGATCTTTCTAAAAGCCAAGTCTGATGGCATTGTTTCCTTACTTAACATCTTTGGATGCCTCAGTTAGCCTAAAAGCCCCTCACTTCCAGTCCCTCCTTCCCTTACTTCTCCCTGTACATCTTCATTGCCAAATTACCTGCTGTTACCCATATTTGTCATACATTTCTCAACTCTGTGTCTCTTCACAGGCTGTGCTTGAAGCACTGTTTCTCACTTTCTGCTTTTCCAGGGGCTATCTTCTGTATTTAAAGCACATTCTCTCCCCTTCTCCACTCAGCAACTCCCACTCATCTTTATTTATTTATTTATTTATTTTTGAGACAGAGTCTAGCTCTGTTGCCCAGGCTGGAGTGCAGTGGCACCATGTTGGCTCACTGCAACTTCTACTTCCGGGGCTCAAGCGGTTCTCCTGCCTTAGCCTTCCAAGTAGCTGGGACTACAGGTGCACACCACCACGCTGGCTAATTTTTGAATTTTTAGTAAAGATGGAGTTTTACCATGTTAGCCAGGCTGGTCTCGATCTCCTGACCTCATGGGATCCACCCACCTCAGCCTCCCAAAGTGTTGGGATTACAGGTGTGAGCCACTGTGCCCAGCCTCACCCATCTTTTAACATTCATTTTAGTCATCTCTTCTTCTGTGCATTTTTCCCTAAATTTCTTTTTCAAGAAAAGCTAAGTGCTTTTTTGGTTTACTGCTATAGTATCGTAGACTACATTGGAACTGGTATTTACAAATATGGCTACCTAATATGTCTACCTCTCTAGGCATTTTGGACAATAACTGTATCTTTCCCATCATTGCATTTCTAGTATCTAACACAGTGCTTGACCTGTAACAGGCTGTCAACCAATGTCAGAGTAAAGAGAGAAGAGAAATATGACATACTTTGGAAACGTTTTGTGTCAGTTCAACCTCCACTTAAAAAGCTTGAAGAATATAAATTGGACATAAATGGAAAAAAGTAATACAATATTTGTAGCACTTATCCTCATTATAGGAATTCTTTTGTTAAATCCTGGCTCTTCCTTATAAACCCTCAGTCTACCTCTTATAAGGTAAGATAGTCAGTTGATCAGCTGTGTGTCTTGGTTGGGCCTTTTAACTTTCATAGGTACTGTTAAACCTGTCCTCTACCATTTAATTGATGATCAAAGCATATGGATATGTCTTTAGTGAGCAACATCAAATCTCTACCATCCAAGTTATTACATTAGATTATAAGAATATCAGTGAGTGTTCTGCTAGTTCCTAACAGTGGATATGCATCATGTTAATTTTTTCTTGGTGTTTTAATTTTACCATTCCTACCAAACAAGACCACACATATCCTACGAACTTTGACTATATGTATCATTTGACATTCAGTGACTAACTTTTACCAAACATATTTAGGGAAGTTACATGAAATAGTCCCATGAGATGATACTATTTTGTTTATTGTAGGGAATGTTTGTAAAGGACATAACCTTCTGTAGTCCCTCTTATGTTGACCTATAGAGAAATTGCTCTCAGTTTTCATTGCCAGGAAATGCTGTGTCTTCTCGGCAACTGATCTATTTTAAACTCATGCACACTGTGAATCCTATAGCCAATTGTGTTTCTCTTCTTTTTCAGAAAGTTTAAACACATACTTGTGGCCTCGCTTTAATAAGTGCATAGTAGTTTATGACTTGGATTTTTTACATACTAACAGTTCCCTTGGCTTTATTTTATTTTTCTACCCTCATTTCCCTTCACTCAGGTTTGCTCATCTATTTAGTTTCTTCCCATTTGTGTATTTTTGTAAGCTGCCTCAAATCCTTTTATAGTAACAACACAGAGCTAAACTAAATTAAATGAAAATACAATTATCCCATTAGGTGTCCATGATTCTATTAGAGGAAAAATAATCCACTATGCACTTCAAGGTGAGTACAGGTTTTATCAGTAGCCAGCAATTACAAAGTGCATGAGGTAGAAAATTGTTAATTTTGAAAGCCAAGGACTCCAACTCTTCTCAGTTAATGGTTATTCCCAGAGTTCTGATATTTTACCTCCCAGAAGAATGAGGATCTGATAAAACACGTAAATAATATTCACATTCTTAACAGCTTCTCTCACAAGTCATGCTGTCCCAGCCAGATTACCAAGATGTCACTGAACTCATCCACTGGGATCCCCAACACTCTGTGAGGGCAGTGTGGATTCTAACACCGGACAGCCTTTTGTCGTCTGGTGGAAATTCACCATTCCCCAGCAAGATGCACCATAGTGACTTGCTCTTTTTTTTTTTTTTTTTTTTTTAGACGTAGTCTCACTCTGTTGCCTGCGATGGAGTACAGTGGCACGATCTTGGCTCACTGCAACCTCCACCTCCTGAGTTCAAGTGATTCTCCTGCCTCAGCCTCCTGAGTAGCTGGGATTACAGGCACCTGCCACTGCACCCAGCTAATTTTTTGTATTTTTAGTAGAGACGGGGTTTCACCATATTGGCCAGGCTAGTCTCAAACTCCCCACCTCGTGATTCGCCTGCCTCGGCCTCCCAAAGTGCTGGAATTACAGGCGTGAGCCACCGTGCCTGGCCTGACTTGTTCTTCAGTTATTCAAACTGCTCTGATTTTTTTGAGAATACATAATCATAAAGCAAACGCTTAAAAAGTTCATTTGGCTTCTTCTAGTGTTTATATTCCTTGATAAATGATCCTCTACTGTACTCCTACAACTAATTAGATGACACATTATACATGTAGTATCTTAGATGCTTTACATATTATTACACATTGTTTCATTTAATCATCAAAATGACTTAATGAAATAATCTTATTTTCTTCATTACAGATTAAGAAATTGAGGTTCAAAGGGGAAAATAAATTTATCCAAAGTCAGATAATGACTTTGGGTATTAAATCTCAGAGGATGTAACTCCAGAGATTATCTGTTTTCTGAAACAGCATGCTATTTCACTGGACTCATGCAGGTTCCTTTCTTTTTTTTTTTTTTTTTTTTTGTCATAATCCTGGATAATGGGAATATTTTATGTGTTCGTGTGTGTGTATGTACATGTGGGTATGTATTTTGTGCACTAAATTAGGGTCAGGGTCATAGTAGGTAGTAGATAATTCATTCACTCAAAAGGGTTTAACTTAAGAATGTAGTGAAGAGATTACCTACAGATGTATGGGTGGGGCTAAGGATCCCAACAGAATGGTGAGGCACCCAGAGACTAGCCATAGTAGGACACCATTGCCACTCTTAGGTCTGAAGGTGCCAAGGGAGGGAATTTTGTCACAAGAGCCTGGTGAGATGTTAGCCACCTACTTAGGTAAGTTACCTGTTCTTTATTATCTTGCTTACACGTTGTCTCATACCAGTCTGTGGCCTATTAGAAACTGGAACACACAGCAGGAGGTGAACACAGGCAAGTGAGCATTAACACTTGAGCTCACCTTCTGTCAGATAAGCCACAGCATTAGGCTGTCATAGGAAGGTGAACCCTGTCATGAACTGCACATACGAGGGATCTAGGTTGTGCGCTCCTTATGAGAATCTAAAGCCTGATGATCTGAGGTGGAAAAGTTTCATCCTAAACCATCAGCAACATCCACCCCCTCACCCCATCCATGGAAAAACTGTCTTTCACAAAACTGGTCCCTGCTGCCAAAAAGGTTGGGAACCACTGTCATACACCATCTCCATGTAATAATAAAATAATTCTATACAAGTCCAACTTTATGATTTGTAAAACATATAACATCTAGTTCATGACATGCAGATCAGGTTATACAGTTGCTTGGTGTGCCAGGCTTAGGCATTTAATCTCTACTCACCTGATATGGTTTGGCTCTGTCCCCACACAAATCTCATCTTAAATTGTAAACTGCCACAATTCCTACATCTTGTGAAAGGAACCTGGTGGGAGATGATTGAATTATGGGTGCGAGTCTTTCCTGGGCTACTTTCGTGATAGTGAATGAGTCTCATGAGATCTGATGGTTTTAAAAATGGGAGTTTCCCTGCACAAACTCTCTCTTTGCCTGCTGCCATTCACATAAAATGTGACTTGTTCCTCCTTGCCTTCTACCGATTGTGAGGCCTCCACAGCCATCTGGAACTGTAAGTCCATTAAACCTCTTTTTCTTTCCAGTCTTATGTCTTTATCAGCAGCATGAAAATGGACTAATGCAGTAAATTGGTACCAGGAGCAAGATGCTACTGAAAAGATACCTGAAAATGTGGAAGCAACTTTGAAACTGGGTAACAGGCAGAGGCTAGAAGAGTTTGGAGGGCTCAGAAGAAGACAGAAACATGTGGAATAGTTTGGAACTTCCTAGAGACTTGTTGAATGGCTTTGACCAAAATGCTGATAATGATTTGGACAATGAAATCCAGGCTGAGGGGGTTTCAGATGGAGATGAGGAACTTGTTGGGAACTGCAGCAAAGGTGACTCTTGTTATGTTATGTTTTAGCAAAGAGATTGATGGCATTTTGCCCCTGCCCTAGAGATCTGTGGAGAGATGGTTTAGGGTATCTGGCAGAAGAAATTTTTAAGCAGTGACCAGGTGCAGTGGCTTATGCCTGTAATCCTGGCCCTTTGGGAAGCCAAGGCAGGCAGATCACCTGACGTTGGGAGTTTGACACCAGCCTGGCCAATAGGGTGAAACCCTGTCTCTACTAAAAATACAAAAATTAGGCTGGGCACGGTGGCTCATGCCTGTAATCCCAGCACTTTGGGAGGCCGAGGCAGGTGAATCATGAGGTCAGGAGTTCGAGACCAGCTTGACTAACATGGTGAAACCCCATCTCTACTAAAAATACAAAAATTAGCTGGGTGTGCTCACGTGCACCTGTAATTCTGGCTACTCAGGAGGCTGAGGCAGGAGAATCACTTGAACCTGGGAGGCTGAGGTTGCACTGAGTTGGGATCGTGCCACTGCACTCCAGCTTGGGCAACAAGAGTGAAACTCTGTCTCAAAAAAAAGAAAGAAAGAAAGAAAGAAAAACGAAAAGAAATTTTTAAGCAGCAAAGCATTCAAGAGGCGGCTTGGGTGCTGTTGAAGGCATTCAGTTTTATTAGGGAAGCAGAGCATAAAAGTTCATAAAATTTGTAACCTGACAATGAATAGAAAACAAAATCCTATTTTCTGAGAAGAAAGTCAAGCTGGCTGCATAAATTTGCATAAGTAACAAGGAGCTGAATTTTAATCACCAAGACAATGGGGAAAATGTCTCCAGGGCATGTCAGAGGTCTTCAGAACAGCCCATCCCATCATAAGCCCAGAGGCCTAGGAGGATAAAATGGTTTCATGGGCTGGGCCCAGGGTCCCCATGCTGGGTGCAGGCTAGGGACTTGGTACCCTGCATCCCAGCTGCTCCAGCCATGGCTGAAAGGAACCAACATAGAACTAGGGCCGTGGCTTCAGAGGGTGCAAGCCACAAGCCTTGGCAGCTTCCATGTGGTGTTGAGCCTGCAGGTACACAGAAGTCAATAATTGAGGTTTGGGAACCTCTGCCTAGATTTCAGATGATATATGGAAATGCCTGGATGTCCAGGCAGAAGTTTGCTGCAGGGGCAGGGATCTCATGGAGAACCTCTGCTAGGGCAGTGTAGAAAGGAAATGTGGGGTCAGAGCCCCCACACAGAGTCCCACTACAGTTTAGTGGAACCGTGAGAAGACGGCCACCATTCTCCAGGCTCCAGAATCGTAGATCCACTGACAGCTTGCACTCTGCATCTGGAAAAGCCACAGACAACACAAGCCCATGAAAGCAGCTGGGAGGGAGGCTGTACTCTGCAGAGCCACAGGGGCGGAGCTTCCTAAGGCCATGGGAACCCACCTCTTGCATGAGTGAGGCCTGAATGTGAAACATGGAGTCAAAGGAGGTCATTTTGGAGCTCTAAGATTTGACTGCCCCACTGGATTTGGGACTTACATGGGGCCTGTAGCTCCTTTGTTTTGGCCAATTTCTCCCATTTGGAATGGCTATATTTACCCAATGCCTGTACCCCCCTTGTATCAAGGAAGTAACTAACTTGCTTTTGATTTTACAGGCTTATAGGTGAAAGAGACTTGTCTTGTCTCAGATGAGATGTTGGACTGTGGGCTTTTGAGTTAATGCTGAAAATAGTTGAGCCTCTGGGGGACTGCTGGGAGGGCATGATTGGTTTTGAAATGTGAGGACATGAGATTTGGGAGGGGCCAGGGGCAGAATGATATGGTTTGGTTGTATCTCCACCCAAATCTCATCTTAAATTGTAACTCCCACAATTCCCATGTGTCATGGGAGGAACCCAGTGGGAGGTGATTGAATTATGGGGTCAGGTCTTTGCTGGGCTGTTCTCATGATACTGAATGAGTCTCATGAGATCTGGTGGTTTTAAAAATGGGAGTTTCCCTGCACAAGCTCTCTCTTTGCCTGCCGCCATCCATGTAAGATGTGACTTGCTCCTCCTTGCCTTCACCATGTTTGTGAGGCCCCCCCCAGCTATGTGGAACTCTA
Source organism: Pan troglodytes (assembly GCF_028858775.2). Lineage (NCBI taxonomy): Eukaryota > Metazoa > Chordata > Mammalia > Primates > Hominidae > Pan > Pan troglodytes. Next base: position 89,062,343 of record NC_072401.2, read on the forward strand.
AGTCCATTAAACCTCTTTTTCTTCCCAGTCTCCAATATGTCTTTATCAGCAGCATGAAAACGGACTAATACATTGCCCTAGTGGCAAACCAGATGCTAATGGTTTTTAGGGATGCTAATGCTGTCTTCACCACTGAATGTCTTGAAGAAGAAGGGTCCACCAGTCCCTCTGGAGGGTAGCATTAGAGAGTGGCTAAGCATATTCAACATAATATATTCACTCCAATATTTTCACATTTTTAAGCCTTACACTCCTTTCTCAACACTATGCCAGAGAAGTTCTAGCATCTCAGTCATATTGGATATAGGCTACCACTGAGCCAAGGCTTTATTTTAAAACACAGGAAATTGTTGGTCCCATTGCCAAGAGCTGGAGGCAACACATTAAATCCCAAATCTCAGGAATGTGCACCCATATTGATGAATCTGGTCCAATCCAACAGTGTATTTCACTCTCCTTGCTCTAACACCCTTGGAATCTACTTCCATGCAAGGTCCCCAGAATTGTCACTATAAATTAGCAAGACCCTACAATTTCTTCAGTGTCTATACTATCTCCTCTTAGAGCAGACCTTCCCTATCTAGACTGTGCTGTACTATACATCTGGAAGCAAGGGGGAGTGGTAGGGTGGATCCCTTCAAAATTTGGTACCCCCTCTTGAAGGAAAATGCTAAATGTGAAGGCTGTGAAATTATTTTATGCAGAGGACTTCTGTTCCCTTAGAGAAGGTGAAAGTTTACTTCAATTGGCAAAGATGATTCAGAGATGTCTGGGGGGATTTACAGTTCTCAGCATGGGCTATTTCTGCCCAAATTTCCCTATACTAAGTTTGAGAGTCCCAGTACTTTCTGAATGAGGCCCTTAGCTTAGCCTAACTTGATCAGATTGCCTATTTAACTGGTTTTGTAACTCTGTAACCTATACAATCATGCCTTGGGCATGAACCTTAACCATATCTTCCTTACAGCTACATTAGACAAGGATTTTCTTTAGGGACATCAAAAAGGCATACTGATTCTCCCCCTAAACCTTGATTTTGGAGGATAAAGCTTTACATTCATCTTTTTTAAAAAAAGTTCTCCAAGGCAGTCAGAAGTAGGTATATCACCCCCTATAGATATGTTATTACTGTCAAAGCAATAACAACAAATGTCCAGCTACTTCATCTTCCAAACCCTGTTCTCCACTTGGACCCTGTCTCATGCTATTACTGCCGATAATTTGAGTTAACATAGTGCCTTTTCATGCCATAGCTTACCAATGGCATATTTTCTCTTGTTACGAAGACTATCTGGGACGCATGACAATCAGTCCAGAATCTACTTTGAGAATCTGTTTCCTGGGGTCATGCCTAACCAATCACTCTGTCAGTCAGGGTCCAAAGAGAAAACATGGCATTCCTAAAAAGACATAATGGAAGAGAATTTAATGAAAGGACTTTTTACAGAGGTATGGGCACAGTTAAGAAAACAAATGGGCCAGGCACAGTGGCTCATGCCTGTAATCCCAGCACTTTGGGAGGCCGAGGCTGGTGGATCACCTGAGGTCAGAAGTTCAAGACCAGCCTGGCCAACATGGCGAAGCCCTGTCTCTACTACAAATACAAAAATTAGCCAGGCATGGTGACAGGTGCCTGTAATCCCAGTTACTCAGGAGGCGGAAGCAGGGAGAATTGTAGGAGGTGGAGGTTGCAGTGAGCTGAGATTGTGCCATTGCACTCCAGCCTGGGCAACAGAGCAGGACAAGAAAGAAAGAAAGAAAGAAAGAAAGAGAGAAAGAGAGAAAGAGAGAGAGAGAGAGAGAGAAAGAAAGAAAGAAAGAGAAAGAAAGAAAGAAAGAAAGAAAGAAGGAAAGAAAGAGAGATAGAGAAAGAAAGAGAAAGAAAGAAAGAGAAAGAAAGAAAGAAAGGAGGGAGGGAGGGGGAGGGAGGGAGGCAGGGGAGGGGAGATGGAAGGGAGGGGAGGGGAGGGGGATGGAAGGGAGGGAGGGAGGAAAGGAGGAAGGGAGGAAGGAAGGAAAAACAACTGATGGTGAGGCAATCAGCTTTCTCCAACAATAAGAAGTTGTTACCACTCATAGACCTGAAGGATCAAAAGGAGGGAATCATGTAACCAAGCCTGGGAAGAAGTTGAGCTCTGAAAGAGCTCTGAAAGAAGCACTGCCTGACAGGGACTGTCAGAACCATAGCAACATAGGGAGGGAGTGGGAGTATTAATACCCTATCCCCATCTCCTTCCAAACCGCTGATCTCCTGATATTGCTATTTCCCATAGGTCAAAATCAAATGATAAGGGAGCAAGGATGATGTGGAGACTATCCGTTAAGACAGCTCATCTCTCTTCCATTTCCAGGTGAAAGGAAATGAAGAATATGGATACCTGAAATATTTTGCTAAGGCAAACTTCACATTATAAATGCTATCTACTTCTTATATATTAAAATAATGTGGATTATCTTTTAAGTACATTCTCACATTATTAAACCTGTTTTTTTAATCAAAGTCTATTAACATTTTTTGGTTAAAATTCTGCAATGTTGATAGATTAATACAAGTTAAATGATGATACAGGATGGGGAGGTGGGAGAAAGGAAATGTATTCTAAAGCTTTAGGAAAAATATATTTTAAAATGAGATTTGATCAAGATAAAGCTCTAAATTAAATGTTCTGACTACAATTTGACCTTTTTACTTTAGCTTCCTGTAAGGGGAAATGCTCAGGAGAACATTTGCATATAAATAGTTACTTGAAAATAATGTTTTGATAAGCATAAATGAATATAAAACAACTTGAAAGGTTTCACATCACACTTAAAATGATCATGTGTTTAAGGGAGTTAAGAGATACTAGTTGGAAAAAAATAAGGTGCTTTGAATTTGATTCATATTTAGAGAGCAGTTCAAGAATCTCTCCCTCTGTAATTCAACAAAGCCACTTGTAACAATAGTAATTGTAACATTTTATTGGAAGTAACTCTTAAAGTATCATCTAAATATAAGCCCATGATGTTTTTCTTTAACCTTGACAGATACACTACTTTGATGAGGTGGAGAGGAAGAATAATTTGGAAAAGGTTAAAGAGAAAATGTGTATATGAAGTAGCCAAAGGTCTCAGGCAGTTGAGGAGAACATAAAATTTTCTTTCATATTTCCACTTTATACTTCCAGTTTGCAAATATAAAGATTACGTTACCCCTGTAAACAAATAATGTCTATAAAAAGATAGGTCAATTGGGAAACTCATGACTTGCATTTTGTTTTATCCTCCAATACTTCAATATTTGTGGCATTGCTTAAAAACTGACATTATCCAACCCAGCCATAAAATAAAAACCCTGAGCATAAAAACATATAATAGAAGCTCTAGCAAACTTATTTTCACTTTTTCCCATATTTTTAAGATAATTAAGCCCTAAAACTTTCAAAATTGTTTAAAATCTTTACATACTCCAATTGCCTTAACACTTTTAAAATTCTATCCAGGCTAGTCCTTTATGATTTTAGTTTACTTACAAACATTTTAATATATTATCTATCCAGACATATTTTTACAAATTTTGGTGAAAATATTTGTTGAGACAGGATAGCAAAAGCAAAACTAAAGTTTAAAAGTTTTTAAATTGACGTATACTTTCATAGAGTAAATGCACATATCCCAAGTGCACAGTTTGATGAGATTTGACAAATATGTACACATATATAGCCGATACCACCATTAAGATATAGCATTCCATTACTCCAGAAAGCCCTTTTATGCTTCGACCCAGTTAACTGTCAACTGCCCACCCCCACCCCCACCACAAGAGGCAGTAGCTGTTCTGATTTCTATCACCATAAATTAGTGTTACGGGATCTCTGGGGTGTCCATTTTCTTTCTGGCGACCTCTGTGGCCAGTGGCATGTTTGCACAAGTTCTTGTCCTGTGTCCAGGAAGAATGAGGTAAGCAGACAAGTGAAGGGTGAAGGAGACAAAGAGGAGCTTTGTTTAGTGTTAGAACAGCTCAGTGGAGAACTGCAGCAGGTAGCTCCTCTCTGAAGGCAAGTCTCCCCCTCTGGTTGAGTGTTCAGCTCTCAGCAGAGAGGAGGCCCTGGAGAGGGTCGCCCATTGGTTGTCCAGTCCTCTGCTGCTTCCAGCAGGGAGGAGGCCCTGGAGAGGGTGGCTCCTCTCCGTCCACTGGTCATTTGGACGTCTCTACAAACCTCTGAAGCTCTCAGCAGAGAGGATAGCTCCTCTCTGCAGCTGATTGTCCCTTTGTCTCATCTTCTTCCCTCTCTGGCTGAACCCGGGGCTTTTACGGACCTCAGAGGAGAGGAAGTGTGTGCTCACTGGTCCTTGGGAGGCCATGGGTATCCAGAGGAGGCACCGCAAGTTCCCACTCTGGTCTGTGGGACTGGCAGGCTGTCCCCCAGCCTTCAGGCCCTCCCTAGCCTGAAGGAGAGGCCTTTACCAGGAACCCACCCCTACCTTCCACCCAGGAATCTGTGTGCCTCACACTGCCATTCATGGTCCTGGGGCTCAGCCCCAACCTGCTCAGAGACTGGAGCAGGCACTGGGAGAGGAAAGAGGCCAGGCTGGGAGAGGAGAAAGGCTAAGCAGTGGAGCAGACACCCCCAGCCTGCAGGCACAGAGGGTATGGGGCTTCCTGGCCCCTGAGGGTGCAAGCTGCAGAGATGCCCAGGTTCTGTGCCTGTGCCTGCGAGGGCAGCGGCAGCTGCAGCTGCACCTGTGGAGCTCTGCCCCACCAACTCGGAAGGGGCAGGGCTCCCACTTGTCCCCATCTTCTGCCTGCTCCATGGAGCAGGAGGCCTGGATCTGCGGCTGGATTTGAGCAGCTGCAGTGGCACCAGGATGGCTCCTGCTCCAACTCAGAAGGGGCGGGGCTCCCACTGGCTCCTTGGAGTGTGCAGTCCCAGCTGTGCCTCCCTGCTGCAGCCAGCATTATGGTGGCTGAGTTTTGCCTGTTTTAGAACTTCATATTAGTAGAATCATACTGTATACTCCTTTGTGTCTGTGCTTTTTTTCATTCATAATGTTTCATGCATCAGTAGCTCATCCCTTTTCATTGTCAATTTGTTATATGACTATTCCACTATGTCTTTGTCCACTTTTCTGTTGCATAATATTTCAGTTGCTTCCAGTTTTTTGTTATTATGATGAAACTATGACTAAAAATATATTTTGGCCCTATACATAGGTATGATGGAGCTAACTCTCACTGGCTCAGTAGAGCTGATAATGGGTATCTCTTCCTAACTCTGTGTTCAGTGACATTATGTTGGTAGCTTAACATTGGCCACAGTGGGAGTATTTATGCCACAGAAATTGGCAATACTACAAATCAGGCTTTAAAAATTTTTCACTTTTATTAATTAATTTTAAAGTGGTGGTTAAACATTGATCAGAATACCACTGGATATATGTTTTCTTTCTTTTGAGTAGACACCTAGGAGTGGAATTGCTAAGTCCTATGTTCAACTTTATAAAGTTGATAGTTTTTCAAACTAGTATCATTTTACACTCTATCCAACAATGTGTGAGAGTTATAATCATTCTACATCGTCGCCAGCACTTGATGTTGTTATTCAGTGAAAGATATCTGAAAATATCTTTATTTGCCTTTACTTCTAAAGAAAACTTTTGCTGGATTTAGAATTCTAATTTAATAATTTATTTTTTAGCATTTTAAAACTGCCATTCCAACTGTAGTGGTATCTCATTGTGGTTTTAATTTGCATTTATCAATAACTTTTGTGCTGAACATTTTTTCTGTGGGTATCGACCAGTGTATATCTTCTTTTGTCAACTTTCTGTTAAAGTTCTTTGCCCATTAATTTTATTGTGCTGTTTGTATTAGTGAGTTGTAGAACTTCTATATATATATTCTGGATAGAAGTCTTTATCAGATATGTCTTGTGAATATTTTCTCATCTTTTCACATGTTGACAGTATCTTTTGATGATAGCAAATCTTGAAATAAGTAGTATAATCAATTTTGTTCTATTACAAGATTGTTTAAACTCTTCTAGATTATTCATATTTCCATATATAGTTTAGAATCAACTAGAAGTTGACTGGGATTGCATTGGGCCTATAGATTAATTTGAGGAGATTTGACACCAGCATTGTGCATCTGCTTGACATCTGTATCTTTCAGTCTATGCACATGGGATTCATAGATTGAATCTGTTTTTTAAGATCTCTGTTTTTAAAGACCTTCTTTCATTTCTCTCAGAAGTATTTCATAGTTTTTAGCCAAGAAGTTATCATATCTTTTGTTAAATTTATCCCTAAACATTTTTGTGCCTTAATGTCTATCTAATGTCTATCTAGAGATGTTCATTCTTTGAGTTCTAATATTTGTCATTTGTATTATTTTATCTCTTTTTTCTTCAGTCTAGTATAAGGCTTATCAAATTCATTAATGTTTCCAAAAAGCCAACTTTTGTTTTCATGGATTTTCTGTATTGTGGGTCCCTTTTTTAAAAAAAAAAAAATTGATTGCTGCTCATAAATGAACAAATATTTTATTCTTTCAACTTAATTTCAGTTTAGTTTATGCCTGTTTTTTATCTTCTCTAAGTGAAAACATAAAACATGTACTTTAAATATTTTCTTATGTTTTAACATAAGCATTTAAAGCTGTATGTTTTACATTAAGCACTGTTTTTAGCTATCTCTCAAATTATTTTCTAATCTTCTTTTCTGGATTCTCTTACTTAAAATTATAGTATTTAGAAGTGGTTGCTTAAGTCCTAAACATGTAAGAACTTCTTTCTGATATGCTTTTCATTTACTTTTAATTCCATGTTAGTCAGATAACATGATTTTTAATATCTCTGTTTTGAAAGATCTTTCCTTTCTCCCAGCAATGTTTCATAGTTTTTAGCCAAGAAGGTATCATATCTTTTGTTAAATTTATCCCTAAACATTTATGGGAAATACTATATCAGACATAGTATCCCACTTCAGAGCCAGGCGCGGTGGCTCACACCTGTAATCTCAGCACTTCGGGAGGCCGAGGTGGGCGGATCACCTGAGGTCAGGAGTTCGAGAGCAGCCTGGCCAACATGGTGAAATCCCATCTCTACTAAAAATACAAAAATTAGCCAGGTGTGGTGGTTGGCACCTGTAATCATGGCTACTCAGGAGGCTGGGGCCTGAGACTAGCTTGAACTCGGGAGGTGGGGGTTGCAGTGAGCCAAGATCATGCCACTGCATTCCAGCTAGGGCAACAGAGCAAGACTCCATTTCAAAAATAAAAATAAAAGATAAAACATACTCTGGAATACTCCAATTCTTTAAAATTTATTAAACCTTGTTTTATGACCCAGTGCATGGCTCAGGTGTTGGATGTAGTGTTCTGTTAATGTCAGTTAAACTAAGTTTGTTGATAGTGTGGTCCAAATCAACATGCTTACTATTGTTTGTCTTTTATGCTTCAGTTACTGAGGGAGGAGTGCTACACTATCCAACCGCAATTGTAGGTTTGTCTATTTTTCTATTACCTTTGCCAGTTGTTGCTTCATTTATTTTAAAGTTCTATCATAAAGTACGTACACTTTTAGCATGGTTATGTCTTCTTAATGTATTAACTGTTTTATCAAAATAAAATGTCTCTTTAGTGCTGGTAATATGCCTTGTTCTGAAGTGGGATACTATGTCTGATATTAATATAGCCTTTTCCAGCTCTTTATGATTAATGTTTACATGGTACATCTTTTTTTTCCATTCTTTTACTTTTAACTTACGTATGTCTTTATGTCTGAGGAGAATGCCTTGAAACAGCATCTAATTAATTAGGTCTTGCCTCTATGCCTTTTGATTGATTGCTTAGTACCTGTGCACTTAATGTAATTCCTGATATTGTTAGGTTTAAGTCTACCACTTTACTATTTGTTTTCTAATTGGCCCATTTATCCCTTTTCTTTTTCCATCTTTTCCTTCCTTCATTTTAATTAAGCACTTCTTAGTATTGCACTTCATCTCCTTTTTTCACTTATGATTTCATTGTTTCATTTATTTAGTTGTTTCCATAGGGAATACAATATACATTATTAACCTATCATAGTGTAACTTAAATTGATAGTATACCACTTTATATATAATGTAAAAACCATATATAAATATAATTCCATTTACCCTCCCCTCTTCTTTGTACCATTTGTCATATATTTTACTTCTATACATTATGAATCCCACAACACATTGTTATTACTTATGCTTCAAGCAGTCAGTTTCTTTTTAAAGAAATGAAGGAAATAGAAAATTGTGTAGTGCTCTTCATTCATTCATGTAGATTTGAGTTTCTGCCAGGTACAATTTCCCCTTAACTGGAATGAGCTTATTTAACATTTCTTCTGGTGCAGGTCATCACTTTTGTTATCTGAAAATATCTTTATTTGCCTTAGTTTTGAAGAAAACTTTTGCTGGATTTAGACTTCTAATTTAATAATTTATTTTTTAGCATTTTAAAACTGTCATTCCATTGTTTTCTGGGTTGTATTGTTTCTGATGAGAAATTAATGGTTATTCTATTGTTACTTTCTTATATGTAATATGTTTTTTCTTCTAGATGTTTTGGAATGTTTATTTTTAATTTAATTTAAAGCAATTGTACTATGATATACCTAGATGTGGTTTTCTTTGTGTTTATGCAGTTTTGTGGTTCATTCCTCAATTATGGCTTGATTCAGAAGTTGGGATTTTCAAAACCAAGTTTCTAAATGTTCACTTCTTGCTGAGAAAATAAATTAATGTCTTCAGGGGCATTAGTTATTTGGTGCTGAACAATATTCTCTGTGGATTTGTGTTTTTCATTAAATTTGGGGAATTTTTAAACTGTTATTTCTTTTAACATGTTTTTTTCTTGTCGAAATCTCTTTTTCTTTCTAGGACTTCTATTCCACATATGTTGGAGGACTTCATAATAATCCACAGGTCACTGAAGCTATGTATATGTATATTTAGTCAGTCTTTTTTCTTTTTGCATTCTGTTCTTTAATTTGGATAGTTTCTATTTACCTGTCTTCAAGATCTTTTCTTTTACAGTATTCAAGCTGCTGTTAAAGTTAGCAAATTTTTAACTTTCAGATAATACATATTTTTAATTCTGTGATTTTCATTTGTTTCTGTCTCTTTGGTTTCTATTTATTTGCTGAGATTCCATATCTGTTCATCTGAAGTCTTTGTTTACTAATTCCACAATGAATGTCATCTCTAGGTTTGTTTCTAGTACCATTTCTTCCTCATATTTTTTAAAAATTCTCCATACGGCTAGTAATTTTTAATTTTTAAGCCGGACATGGGATGCTATATTGTTGAGCTTCTGAATTTATTTGTCTTCATATGAAGAATATTGGATCTTCTTCTGGCAGAGGATTAAGTTACTGGCAGCTCAGCTTGATTCTGCTGAGGGGCTTGGTTTTCAGCTTTGTTAGAGTAGGTCTAGAGTACACTTATGCCAGGGCTAGAGTAGTCCCTACTCCTAAATCATGATCTTTCTGGGGCCTCAATTTTGGGTTGTTGGCATTCCCCTGTCTCTCAGCACTACGTATTCTCTAGTATTTCCATTTAAGCCACAAAAAGCAGCCCAAAGTATCTGCTTTTTCCTAGGCCTCTTTGAATTGTACCATAAGCATGCACAGGCATTCAGTCAAAGACTTAACAGAGGATATTGATGCAGATTCCTGGGGACTCTTGTCTGCTAAGCTCCTTTATTTCTGGTAACCTGAGATGCAAATTTCAGCTCCTTCAGTAGTCCTAAATTTCAATCTCCCTTTTATATGGCCAGCAAGACTGTTGCTCTCTGCTTAAACTCCACTTTTTGGGGTCACAGTTTGGAAATTACTCTCAGATAGTAAACTATAGTAAGTAAGGCATCCACCTATGCTTTATGTCTCTCTCAAGGATTATAGCCCTTAGCTGTCTGTTGACCAAAGCCTGAAAAAACTTGATTAATATATCTTATACAGTCTCACATCTGTAAAAGTGGGAGAATAAGTCTAATATCTATTCCTTCCATCATGTCCAGGGCCAGAAGTTGGATTTTCGAAAATGTTCCCCACCAGCAATCTCTTCCCATTCCAGTTCCTTTCATAGACTGGTGTTAGTGGAATGTTGGTTCAGCTTATTTGACAAGGACATGAAAAATATTGGTCCACAAGACAGAAGCTTATTTCTGTTCCATGTAAATTTCCTACTTGAATGGGAAGTTCCTTCTGTAAAGTTGCCAGGGGTCTGAAGTCCTTCTCTCTTGTGGATCTACTACTCCTCGAATCATGCTTATCTGAGAGGGCTCACTACCTTGCTCTTACTCTAATTTGTTGGAAGGGAGAAAAGCAGAAGGAAAGAGTACACCCTTTTCCTTGAAAAACATGAGCCATAAGCAGCACATTACTCAAACCCCAGAGCTTAGTCTACAATGGGGGCTGGGAAATGGACTTTTCATTCTGTACAACCATGGTCCCAGCTAACACTAAGGAGTTCTCTTATTAAAAAAGAAAGAAGAGATATTAAATACAAGTAGTATCACTGCCATGACACTACTTTCATTAGTGGATATGTGTCTTAAAGACTCAGTAAAATACCATATTCTGTTCTTTTATTTAAATTAGATGTCAAGTTTCTATCTAGTTGAACTGGTGGAAAGCTCAACTTCACTCATTCTTAGCAGCCACTTCCCCGGCTGTGATTGTGCTGAGTGTCTAGGGGAGTATCAAGTTTTGAGAAAGTCCCTCAAGTCATCGGTCATGAGGCTACACTGATTTCTGCTAAGATTGTAGCCCCAGCCTGTAGAGCTGCAGAGATCCTTCAATGTGATGCTCTGCTGCTCCTCACCTCTCTTGGCATACAATATCTTCAATGAGCTACAGCCACAAGCCTAGGATCCTGCATGTTACATGCAGCATATGTCCATTTATCTGTACTGCTCTCAAACCATCAGCCTCAATCTAGTTCTCAATCCAGAAGAAAACTTTCTTCTTAGCCTGGGAAATCTCTCTCTCCTTCTTCTCTCTCTCTCTTTTTCTCTTTGTATGTCTTGTTTTCCAAGAGCCACCTCCTTAAACTATTCTTTCAGTGAATTTAGGGTTTTAAAAACAAAAGCCAGGAAGCCATGTCTCAAACCCTCCTTAAGGCAAGGAACATGTGAACCTCTTACCTATATGAATAGGGGACGGGAAGAGGGAAAATAATAGGTAAAAACATACATTATTAACTAAAAGAAAAATACCACCAGAGTAGAGTGATTTCCTAAAATCAGCTTAGATGATGTTCTCTTTTTTTCTTTTTCTTCCTTTTCTTTTCTTTCTTTCTTTCCTTATTTTTTATTTTTTATTTTTTTTTGAAATGTAGTCTTGCTCTGCCACCCAGGCTGGGGTGCAGTTGCGCAATCTTGGCTCACTGCAACCTCCACCTCCTGGATTCAAGCGATTCTCCCACTTCAGCCTCCCAAGTAGCTGGGACTACAGGCACACACCACCACAACCTGCTAATTTTTGTATTTTTAGTAGAGATGGGGTTTCACCATGTTGGCCAGGCTGGTCTTGAACTCCTGACCTCAAATGATCCAACCACCTCATCCTCCCAAAGTGTTGGGATTACAGGCATGAACCACTGCCCCTGGCCTCAAATCATACCCTTTCACAGGTTATAGTTCTCCATTTTCTCCCCACCCCATCACTTCATCACCTTGACATCCTAGTGAACAGCCAGATCTGCCTTCACTCAACAGCATAACTTGTCAGCGGGGAAAGTATGCCTTTTACAATTTGGATTCAATGAATGCATTTTTAGCTTCATCTTGTGCCAAACTGAAACTTTTCTATTTTGCTTTGTGACATTTTTTGCCTTTTATACTTCCAATTTCTTCTGCTTGATATCTCCTACATGGCCTGCTTTCCAATATTTCATCATGAAAATTTCTGTTCATACTTCAAGTCTGGCTAGAACACTGTTTCTGCTGGGAAGTTTCCCCTAGTACTTCCAGGCATCTTGGAGTATTTATGTACCTGAGCCCTTTACAGTGTGCTCATGCACAGTTGAAGGCTCCCAGTAAATGAGACTCCTGTTCCAGACCCCCACTGCCTCTTAGTCTAAACAACACCTAGAATACTCATTGTTAAATGCCTGTTTCATGCACTGAATTGTGACCCTTTCAAGGGCAACATGATATCTTATCACAGATGTGTTCTTGCCTGACAGTATACTTGGCACATGAAGGTGCTGAAAGACACTGTATTAGTTTCCTAGGGCTGCTGTAACAAATTACCACAAACTGGTAACAACACAAATTGATTCTCTCCTAGTTCGGGAGGCTAGAAGTAGGAAATCAAGGCTCTCAAGGGTCTCTCACTCTCTGTCTAGGGGAGAATACTTGCTTGCCTCTGCCAGCTTCTCACAGCACCTGCTGTTCCTTGGTTTGTGACTGCACACCTCCAGTCACTGCCTGCATCTTCACACAGGCTTCTCTTCCCTCTCTCCCTCTCTCTCTCTCTCTCTCTGTCTCTCTCTGTCTGTCTCTCTGTCTTCTCTTCTGACTTTTATAAAGACACTTGTTGTTGGATTTAGGGCCCAGATGTAATCCAGGATGATGTTATCTCAAGACTCTTAACTATGTCTGCTGCAAAGACCTTTTTCCAAAGAAGGCCACATTCACAGGTTCCAGTACACATATCTTTAGGCAGACCACTAAAAATGCTTTTTAAATGAATGAGTAAATTAAAAAGTGAACTGTATATATACATATATTTACATGCACAAAGGATGAAGACAAGAGATATTATTTTTTACATCTTTGTTACCTTCTATTTGTAAATTCACTTTGTAGATAATATATCATGCTTGTTGCTCTGTGCATGATGAGAGTTCTGTTACATTAAGTAATCCCACAATTCAGAAATGAGTTATTAAAGCAAAAGACACAATTTGGAAATCTATACAATCATTCTAACGATATTTTCTGACACACTGTCTTTTTTCAAAAAAGCATGTAAGACATAAATTGAGAGGTTACTATATGAATAAAAGAAGGGTTTTCAAATAGGCATTTCTACATACAGTCACCTTACTCTTGGTCCCTCAAAACAAAGTCTACTTTTAAAAACAGGGCTGGTAAGACTGACCAGTGTTTCTTCTTGTGGAGAGTTATATTTGTATATTTTCACAAACAGAACAGGTTGGGAGGTTACAAACATAGAAAAATATAATGAAAAGATCCAGATTCATTTTGTTTGGTTTTAATATAGTCTTTCCACTTTCAATATGACTGAGAGATTTAATTTGAGTAATACCACAGGAATGTAGTTTCAAGAAGGAAAAATGTTCAAATAACCATCTCCCTCTTCCTCACTTAAAAAAGGAATAATTTGCTATAATATATGTTGAAAGGTTTTTGAGATATTTCCTTCTTTTTGCTGGCATTTGTGTCCTTTCTTATGTAAGCAAATAAATAGAAAACATTGAAACTTAAATATATTTCTCGAAAGAGGTTTTATGCAAAATACAATTGTTCTTTTTTTATTTTAAAACAATAGCACCAGTTAATATTATTATAAAAATAATAAATTTAATACGTGTATATCTTTTTTGCCCACTTCTATATTTTGTTTCTCAATGCAATTTCTTCTGAGATACATATTGGATTTTTCTGAGAAACTCATGAGTCTTTAAAAATAGCAGATTGGAAACATGGCGCATTGGATCCCAAGCCTTTACTTTGGGAGCACATGGGCAGCTGGGGCACCAGGACACTATTCTCAGTACTTAAGAAGGCCACAGCTTGGGGAAAGGGGGTATACAGAATTGTCACAGGCATGATCCTTCTGTTCAGTTTTCAGCAGAATTGACAGGCTCAAAATTACCTTTTCTCCTTCCCTGCATCCCCTAAAAGCTTTGCATAGTCCCTTCACAATAATCCCCTTTTATACCAATCTCTCTCCTTTTTTCTTCAAGTCTTCCAGGTGGTTCTAGGACAGCCAAGATTCACAAGCAGTATATTGTCGCTTCTTTCCCTAGCACTAGAGGCAGACTTCGCTAATCAATCACAATATTCTTCCTTGTTAGGCCTAGATTGGGTCTCAAACACAGGCTTCCGGGGGCCATTTCCTTGCTCAAATTGTACAAGAGACACAGATTTTTGACATTTTTGCCCTAGTTCATGAGATGGTGTCCTTATCATGCCTAGCTCTTGCTAAACTCTTTCCCCAGGGAGGCAGTATCTTGCTTCCTGCAATCTCCTGCTGCTGAGAAGGCCCCTGCTTGGAATCACAGTGCCACCACCTGCCTAAAGCAGTGCCTGCTGCCTGGGCTCCCCCATACCCTGGCCTGCTTGCTGGATCAGAGTCCCTGGTAGAAAGCCCCTCCTTGGTCAGATCTGAGATTCCTACCCCTTTTGACTACTGTCTTGGATTCCATGGTGGGGTAAGCCTCTTCATCTAGGGGCCTTTTCCCTGCGCCTGGCCTCCCTGTTCTGGCTTCCACTGTATTTCTAGTGACTGGGATTCCTGGGATTTAGACACATTTTGTTCCAAAGGACCCCTGCTACAACGCTAAAAAATCAGTCCCAGTTGTTTCATTTACAATATACATGTTTGTTAGGATTAAATGCTGTAATTCTTATGAGACAATTAACATGGTTCCTATCACATAATAAGCACTCAATAAATATTAGCTACTATAAGTTCTGTTATAATTTTCATCGTCATCATCATCATCATGATCATTTCTATTAGGATCTCCATCTTAATTTGAGAAAGGCTTTTTCTGCAATAATCAGGAACCGAACAAGTCCCAGAGACCATCTGGCTGCTAATGGACTGGAGACAACATACCTAACAAGTGTTCAAATCGGAGCCCATAGCAAACATTAATGATGGTCATCTTTTACTGAGAGCTCTGTGTCAAGAACTTCCCACATAGTATCTTACTTAACCCCCATAACAACCAAATTGTGTGGGAGTTATAACTCCCATTTTATTGATGAGAAAACACAGGATTAGTGAATCCCATGCCTAACAAAAACGATAGTGAAACTGATATCAGATCCAGCCCTTTTTAAACACAAAACTCCATTCTTTTTCTCTTGAACATGTTACTTCTCTACAAACAGCCTGAATCCTGGAAGCAGAGCTTACTTTCTGGGCTTCCAACTAATCAAGTCTGGTCTTATGGCCTGCGTGTTTCCTGCCTAGCCATATCATTAGGTAATTCCTGAAACTTTCCTCTTGTATCCTTACCTTTTGTTTTCTTTCTTCTCCTCTTCTAATCTGGCAGCCACAGTCCTACTTCTATTTGTTCTTAGCCACTCTGGTTCCAATTTGCACCATCAGCCCTAAAGATCCAAACCAAGCTTAAATCCTCCATTTAGTCTGCTTAGACTATTATAGCCCACTTTCAAGTGATTTTACCCACTCCTTCAAATTCCTTTTACTCTCTTGTTATCTGCATTTAGTGCCACACAATTATTATTCTTAATTATTGCCTAATTATTTCAAATGTGCATTCATTCAACTACTACATGTTTAAATACATATTATAAATCAGACACTGAGTTAAGCAACATATATGGAGATATATAGACAAGTATGCTATTACAAAAGCCTTAAGGTAATATTAGTTGGGCAAATAAGAAATATACACAAATAGTTATAGTAGTGTTTTGAGTTCAAAAAGTACCATAGAAATAAAGACAGCTAAAAGAATTCAGACGAGGGATGGCTTACTTCTACCACGAAGGGAATGAGGAAGAAATAATGATTCATTTAACTGAGGTAGAAGATTCTGATACCGAGAGAGAGAGCACTCTGGCAGGCACTGCCTGACACAGGCGTGGAGTCTGGTGAGGGCACTATCAAGGACTAATGAGCCGCTGTCGTCTAACTGTGCTTTAGAGTGTCTGGAGGAGAACTGTGGGATAGTGTACATGGAGGAAGTCCTTAAATACCATGTAATGGTATCACTGGTTAAAAGAGGGGGTCACTGGAAATTTTTGAAATGATATAATCAGAACTGTTGTTTTTGCCGGGTGCAGTGGCTCACGCCTGTAATCCCAACACTTTGGGAGGCTGAAGTAGATGGTTTGCTTGAGCCGAGTAGTTCGATACCAGCCTGGGCAACACAGCAAAACCCTGTCTCTACAAAAGATACAAAAATGAGCTGAGCGTGGTGTGCACGCCTGTGGTGCCAGCTACTCGAGAGGCTGAGGTGGGAGGATCACCCGACGAGGCCGCAGTGAGCCATCATGGCGCTGCTGCACTCCAGCCTGGGCAACAAGTGAGACTTTGTCTCAAAACAGAACAAAACAAAATTGTTGTTTTGCATCCCTCCCCCTAATTAACAGAAAGTCTATTAAAGTTTAAAATCATGTTTTCATATTTCATTCACATTTCCTTAGAACTTGGCACAACTGTGGACACAAATAAATATTTAATAAATAACCAGTGACTGATAAGAAGCAGTTACATATTATAGCTCTTTTATATATTTGCTTATCAATTTTCATGTTCATTTTAATTCTAACTAAAAAGAAACTAGAATTTTTTAAATTAAAAAGTGTAGAGTCTAATTAGGTGGCATGATATTTAAGCAAAACAGCCCTTTGTCTCTGAATCAGTCCACTGACCTACAGATACTATTACAGGTGTTAACTTCAGCTTCAAAAATATTTGTTATAAGATGGTAAGCTCCAGATAAAACATTCCTTAAAACATGACTTTAGTATTCATTATATTACCTCATTTTTTCTCCAGTATGGATTTTTAAAATTTGTTTGCAGAAATTTTTTTCCTCAAATCTTACCAAGTACTTGGAAAATCTTGTCTTAGCCTTTTTCTTTGGTTTTAAAAGTGTGATTCAAATCATTTTACATACTCACTTTTAACGTTATGAAAAAGCTATCAGGGACAGGAGCCAAGATGGCCGAATAGGAACAGCTCCGGTCTACAGCTCCCAGCGTGAGCGACACAGAAGACGGTGATTTCTGCATTTCCATCTGAGGTACCGGGTTCATCTCACTAGGGAGTGCCAGACAGTGGGCGCAGGTCAGTGGGTGCGCGCACCGTGTGCGAGCTGAAGCAGGGCGAGGCATTGCCTCACTTGGGAAGCGCAAGGGGTCAGGGAGTTCCCTTTCCGAGTCAAAGAAAGGGGTGACGCACCTGGAAAATCGGGGCACTCCCACCCGAATACTGCGCTTTTCCGACCGGCTTAAAAAACGGGGCACCACGAGATTATATCCCGCGGCTCGGAGGGTCCTATGCCCACAGAGTCTCGCTGATTGCTAGCACAGCAGTCTGAGATCAAACTGCAAGGCGGCAGCGAGGCTGGGGGAGGGGCGCCCGCCATTGCCCAGGCTTGCTTAGGTAAACAAAGCAGCCGGGAAGCTCGAACTGGGTGGAGCCCACCACAGCTCAAGGAGGCCTGCCTGCCTCTGTAGGCTCCACCTCTGGGGGCAGGGCACAGACAAACAAAAAGACAGCAGTAACCTCTGCAGACTTAAATGTCCCTGTCTGACAGCTTTGAAGAGAGCAGTGGTTCTCCCAGCACGCAGCTGGAGATCTGAGAACGGGCAGACTGCCTCCTCAAGTGGGTCCCTGACCCCTGACCCCTGAGCAGCCTAACTGGGAGGCACCCCCTAGCAGGGGCACACTGACACCTCACACAGCAGGGTATTCCAACAGACCTGCAGCTGAGGGTCCTGTCTGTTAGAAGGAAAACTAACAAACAGAAAGGACATCCACACCAAAAACCCATCTGTACATCACCATCATCAAAGACCAAAAGTAGATAAAACCACAAAGATGGGGAAAAAACAGAACAGAAAAACTGGAAACTCTAAAAAGCAGAGCACCTCTCCTCCTCCAAAGGAACGCAGTTCCTCAGCAGCAACGGAACAAAGCTGGATGGAGAATGACTTTGACGAGCTGAGAGAAGAAGGCTTCAGACGATCAAATTACTCTGAGCTACGGGAGGACATTCAAACCAAAGGCAAAGAAGTTGAAAACTTTGAAAAAAATTTAGAAGAATGTATAACTAGAATAACCAATACAGAGAAGTGCTTAAAGGAGCTGATGGAGCTGAAAACCAAGGCTCGAGAACTACGTGAAGAATGCAGAAGCCTCAGGAGCCGATGTGATCAACTGGAAGAAAGGGTATCAGCGATGGAAGAAGAAATGAATGAAATGAAGTGAGAAGGGAAGTTTAGAGAAAAAAGAATAAAAAGAAATGAGCAAAGCCTCCAAGAAATATGGGACTATGTGAAAAGACCAAATCTACGTCTGATTGGTGTACCTGAAAGCGATGGGGAGAGTGGAACCAAGTTGGAAAACACTCTGCAGGATATTATCCAGGAGAACTTCCCCAATCTAGCAAGGCAGGCCAATGTTCAGATTCAGGAAATACAGAGAACGCCACAAAGATACTCCTCGAGAAGAGCAACTCCAAGACACATAATTGTCAGATTCACCAAAGTTGAAATGAAGGAAAAAATGTTAAGGGCAGCCAGAGAGAAAGTTCGGGTTACCCACAAAGGGAAGCCCACCAGACTAACAGCGGATCTCTCGGCAGAAACCCTACAAGCCAGAAGACAGTGGGGGCCAATATTCAACATTCTTAAAGAAAAGAATTTTCAACCCAGAATTTCATATCCAGCCAAACTAAGCTTCATAAGTGAAGGAGAAATAAAATACTTTACAGACAAGCAAATGCTGAGAGATTTTTGTCACCACCAGGCCTGCCCTAAAAGAGCTCCTGAAGGAAGCGCTAAACATGGAAAGGAACAACCGGTACCAGCCGCTGCAAAATCATGCCAAAATGTAAAGACCATCAAGACTAGGAAGAAACTGCATCAACTAACGAGCAAAATAACCAGCTAACATCATAATGACAGGATCAAATTCACACATAACAATATTAACTTTAAATGTAAATGGACTAAATGCTCCAATTAAAAGACACAGACTGGCAAATTGGATAAAGAGTCAAGAACCCTCAGTGTGCTGTATTCAGGAAACCCATCTCACATGCAGAGACACACATAGGCTCAAAATAAAAGGATGGAGGAAGATCTACCAAGCAAATGGAAAACAAAAAAAGGCAGGGGTTGCAATCCTAGTCTCTGATAAAACAGATTTAAACCAAGAAAGATCAAAAGAGACAAAGAAGGCCATTACATAATGGTAAAGGGATCAATTCAACAAGAAGAGCTAACTATCCTAAATATATATGCACCCAATACAGGAGCACCCAGATTCATAAAGCAAGTCCTGAGTGACCTACAAAGAGACTTAGACTCCCACACATTAATAATGGGAGACTTTAACACCCCACTGTCAACATTAGACAGATCAACGAGACAGAAAGTCAACAAGCATACCCAGGAATTGAACTCAGCTCTGCACCAAGTGGACCTAATAGACATCTACAGAACTCTCCACCCCAAATCAACAGAATATACATTTTTTTCAGCACCACACCACACCTATTCCAAAATTGACCACATACTTGGAAGTAAAGCTCTCCTCAACAAATGTAAAAGAACAGAAATTATAACAAACTATCTCTCAGACCACAGTGCAATCAAACTAGAACTCAGGATTAAGAATCTCACTTAAAACCGCTCAACTACATGGAAACTGAACAACTTGCTCCTGAATGACTACTGGGTACATAACGAAATGAAGGCAGAAATAAAGATGTTCTTTGAAACCAACGAGAACAAAGACACAACATACCAGAATCTCTGGGACGCATTCAAAGTAGTGTGTAGAGGGAAATTTATAGCGCTAAATGCCCACAAGAGAAAGCAGGAAAGATCCAAAATTGACACCCTAACATCACAATTAAAAGAACTAGAAAAGCAAGAGCAAACACATTCAAAAGCTAGCAGACGGCAAGAAATAACTAAAATCAGAGCAGAACTGAAGGAAATGGAGACACAAAAAACTCTGCAAAAAATTAATGAATCCAGGAGCTGGTTTTTTGAAAGGATCAACAAATTTGATAGACCACTAGCAAGACTAACAAAGAAAAAAACAGAGAAGAATCAAATAGACACAATAAAAAATGATAAAGGGGATATCACCACCGATCCCACAGAAATACAAACTACCATCAGAGAATACTACAAACACCTCTATGCAAATAAACTAGAAAATCTAGAAGAAATGGATAAATTCCTCGACACATACACCCTCCCAAGACTAAACTAGGAAGAAGTTGAATCTCTGAATAGACCAATAACAGGATCTGAAATTGTGGCAATAATCAATAGCTTACCAACCAAAAAGAGTCCAGGACCAGATGGATTCACAGCCGAATTCTACCAGAGATACAAGGAGGAACTGGTACCATTCCTTCTGAAACTATTCCAATCAACAGAAAAAGAGGGAATCCTCCCTAACTCTTTTTTGAGGCCAGCATCATTCTGATACCAAAGCCAGGCAGAGACACGACAAAAAAAGAGAATTTTTGACCAATATCCTTGATGAACATTGATGCAAAAATCCTCAATAAAATACTGGCAAACCAAATCCAGCAGCACATCAAAAAGCTTATCCACCATGATCAAGTGGGCTTCATCCCTGGGATGCAAGGCTGGTTCAATATATGCAAATCAATAAATGTAATCCAGCATATAAACAGAGCCAAAGACAAAAACCACATGATTATCTCAATAGATGCAGAAAAAGCCTTTGACAAAATTCAACAACCCTTCATGCTAAAAACTCTCAATAAATTAGGTATTGATGGGACATATTTCAAAATAATAAGAGCTATCTATGACAAACCCACAGCCAATATCATACTGAATGGGCAAAAACTGGAAGCATTCCCTTTGAAAACTGGCACAAGACAGGGATGCCCTCTCTCACCACTCCTATTCAACATGGTGTTGGAAGTTCTGGCCAGGGCAATTAGGCAGGAGAAGGAAATAAAAGTTATTCAATTAGGAAAAGAGGAAGTCAAATTGTCCCTGTTTGCAGACGACATGATTGTATATCTAGAAAACCCCATCGTCTCAGTCCAAAATCTCCTTAAGCTGATAAGCAACTTCAGCAAAGTCTCAGGATACAAAATCAATGTACAAAAATCACAAGCATTCTTATACACCAACAACAGACAAACAGACAGCCAAATCATGAGTGAACTCCCATTCGCAATTGCTTCAAAGAGAATAAAATACCTAGGAATCCAACTTACAAGGGATGTGAAGGACCTCTTCAAGGAGAACTACAAGCCACTGCTCAAGGAAATAAAAGAGGATACAAACAAATGGAAGAACATTCCATGCTCATGGGTAGGAAGAATCAATATCGTGAAAATGGCCATACTGCCCAAGGTAATTTACAGATTCAATGCCATCCCCATCAAGCTACCAATGCCTTTCTTCACGGAATTGGATAAAACTACTTTAAAGTTCATATGGAACCAAAAAAGAGCCCGCATCGCCAAGTCAATCCTAAGCCAGAAGAACAAAGTTGGAGGCATCACACTACCTGACTTCAAACTATACTACAAGGCTACAGTAACCAAAACAGCATGGTACTGGTACCAAAACAGAGATATAGATCAATGGAACAGAACAGAGCCCTCAGAAATAACGCCGCATATCTACAACTATCTGATCTTTGACAAACCTGAGAAAAACAAGCAATGAGGAAAGGATTCCCTATTTAATAAATGATGCTGGGAAAACTGGCTAGCCATATGTAGAAAGCTGAAACTGGATCCCTTCCTTACACCTTATACAAAAATCAATTCAAGATGGATTAAAGACTTAAACGTTAGACCTAAAACCATAAAAACCCTAGAAGAAAACCTAGGCATTACCATTCAGGACATAGGCATGGGCAAGGACTTCATGTCTAAAACACCAAAAGCAATGGCAACAAAAGACAAAATTGACAAATGGGATCTAATTAAACTAAAGAGCTTCTGCACAGCAAAAGAAACTACCATCAGAGTCAACAGGCAACCTACAAAATGGGAGAAAATTTTCGCAACCTACTCATCTGACAAAGGGCTAATATCCAGAATCTACAATGAACTCAAACAAATTTACAAGAAAAAAACAAACAACCCCATCAAAAAGTGGGTGAAGGACATGAACAGACACTTCTCAAAAGAAGACATTTATGCAGCCAAAAAACACATGAAAAAATGCTCATCATCACTGGCCATCAGAGAAATGCAAATCAAAACCACAATGAGATACCATCTCACACCAGTTAGAATGGTGATCATTAAAAAGTCAGGAAACAACAGGTGCTGGAGAGGATGTGGAGAAATAGGAACACTTTTACACTGTTGGTGGGACTGTAAACTAGTTCAACCATTGTGGAAGTCGGTGTGGCGATTCCTCAGGGATCTAGAACTAGAAATACCATTTGACCCAGCCATCCCATTACTGGGTATATACCCAAAGGACTATAAATCATGCTGCTATAAAGACACATGCACACGTATGTTTATTGTGGCACTATTCACAATAGCAAAGACTTGGAACCAACCCAAATGTCCAACAATGATAGACTGGATTAAGAAAATGTGGCACATATACACCATGGAATACTATGCAGCCATAAAAAATGATGAGTTCATGTCCTTTGTAGGGACATGGATGAAATTGGAAATCATCATTCTCAGTAAACTATCGCAAGAACAAAAAACCAAACACCGCATATTCTCACTCAGAGGTGGGAATTGAACAATGAGATCACATGGACACAGGAAGGGGAATATCACACTCTGGGGACTGTTGTGGGGTGGGGGGAGGGGGGAGGGATAGCATTGGGAGATATACCTAATGCTAGATGACGAGTTAGTGGGTGCAGCGCACCAGCATGGCACATGTATACATATGTAACTAACCTGCACAATGTGCACATGTACCCTAAAACTTAAAGTATAATTAAAAAAATATATATATATATATATATAAAAAGAAAAAGCTATCAGTTGGAGAGGATGTTTTCACCAAGGCAAATCAACAGAACTGGCGGTTTGGACAGGACCAGAAAGTCCAGGGAAACTAATGACGCACACTCTACTCCTGGCACACATGACTGTAGAAGCATCCAGGCTATTCAAAGGCCGTGAAAACAAACAAGTAAAACAGGCTTCCGTTTCCTCTGAGGATTCCCCCATTGGAACCAAACACATCTTCCCAAGGCCAAGAATAAGGAGCTGAAAGACTGAAAGGATTTGGTTATTAGTTTGTACAAACCAGTTTCTTTGTAGAAGCCACTTTTGTTTGAGTGTGAAAGATTTTTTTTCTTGCAGATTTTGCTGAGAAGTAATTGATTTGATCTGTGATCCTATGTGTACCTAGTCCAGAAGTCAGCCAAGAGGACTCTCATGTCTCTGATGAGAGGTAGAATTCTGGAGGAAATGCACACCATTGTAGGTAGAGGTGGCCTGTTTACAGTTTATCCTGCCCAGAGTAAAAATGTACCTTCCTGGACTAAATTCCTTATTACTGGTCAGTTATAAAATATGCGTAAGGTAAAATGAATTTCTGCCCAGATAATACTTTAGGAGAAACAAGTAATTATAGGGATGTTTGGAACATTTATTTACAACTATGGAAACTTTTTCATAAAAACTCAAAGTTCCCTCAGGAGAGGCTGCTGGAATGGTTGGATCTACTTTATTTGCCAGCAAGATTTAGCAGGTTGTGTTATTTGCAAATATATTTTATTAGGGTGAAACTATGTGTTTATTTTCAAATTTTCATCAATATTTCTTGCTTCTTTTCACTTGTCAAACTATCCTTGTTGCTTGTACAGGAGAGTACTGTGTGTACAGAGAGTTTTGTATACTTGAGAAATTGTTTGGTCTGTTCTTTTGGAAAAATAATTACACAGAGTGTCCAATACAGATATTAACATTGGCGACATCTAGTCCTGCAGCAATGCAGGGTCAGGAGAGATTTGTCTGAGCTGTACTTAGTGCATAAAAGACTATGTAGTTTTTTTTCTAAGCTCAGGAAGGACTATAGTTGCAAAGTGAGTCAACATCCTGCAGCATCCCACAGTGTATCAGGCTGAGACGTTATATTTTCTTTCTTGTATGTGGTACTGTCTATAGTGTCTTCCTTCTTTCTAAATATGCTCTTCCCAGACAGAGTTGGTCTAGTGGTTGTTTGTACTGCGTGGTTTTGAGGGGGGTTAAGAATAGCAAGTCCAAGTACATTATTATTATTTCAACCTTCTCTTGAAAAGAAAATGCCATGCAGTGTATGCATTTGCTTTTATGAAGTAAAAATGGTAATTCCCAGTAGAACTACACTGTGGAGGATGGGAAACAGATGCTTTGGTCAGCCTCAGGGACTTACCATAACATACTGTGGAAATACGAAAGAGTAAGAAATGAATTGCATAATCTTCTGACTTTAATGAGCTGATTGACCCAGATGGCATGCGTGCACCTTGTTTCAACAATATTTTGCTAACACAATTTTGGGCTGGTTTCCCACTGCTATAAGGAGTTGGGGGACATTCTGAAATAATTGATTCTGTCCACCTGTTTTTGCTTAACACTTTGGTGGGAAATTGGTGTCATGGAGAGGAACCCTTCATTTAGATAAAGAAAAGCAAAGACTTGAAGGAATGACCAAATAATACCCAAATAGTCAGATGATGAGTTTGTTGCAAACACCGAGAAATCTTTAATGTTTCCATGGTGTGGGCTGGCATGTGTCTTAGGCTGAACTCCCCAGAAACAGAGCTTGAGAAAAGGATTTGAGTAAAAATACCTTATTCATAAGACATCCCAGGAAGCAGAGGTAGGAGTGTGGGAAATTTCGATGGAAAGCGGAAGGGAGCCAATAATAAAGATTATGTCATCCAGCAGATACTGAAGCAGGTCACTGGGGCTCAGTCCTTCTGAGGAATTCCGGGAAGCAGTGAGGAACAGGCTCAGAGTTGTCCAACTCAAGGAGCAAGGAAGCTGGGTCAGGGGTGGGCAGTGGTATCTATGAGCTTTCAACCTTCATTGGTTGAGAACTGCCCTTGGGGACATTAACTCCTCAGGACTTCCTGCTTGCCCTGAGCAAGGCTAGAGCATTCTCCTACAGCCTGAAAGAACCCCCAGGGAGAGAGCTGCATTGTCTTTGGCTAGTACAGAAATCAGAGTTATTGGTTAGATGCAGACAGTATCTGCTGCAGAATGCTAATGACTTATTTACCCAAGGAAGATAAAAAAGCAAATGGATATGCTGATATAAATGAATAAATGAATACATTGAAATTTTGTTGAGGGATGTTATATTTACATGGTTTCAACTTACTTTATTACGAAATCCTTATTAGTTAAAAAGAGAGAAACAGTATAGTACAGAAGCCTTGCAAACCACCTTAATCAAGTAATCAAAGCTAACATAACCAATCATGAGACAAATCAAAACCATGTGCCACCTGACAGACACAATGAGAACACAGAATTGCTTTTATGATGTTGCTGCCAAAGAAGCATGATCTGACTCTGCTTCTGAAGGAATATCAGATGAACTGAACTGCAGGGATATTCCACCATATGGAACCGGATCTGTCACCTTTAAAAATGTCAAAGTCAATAAAAAAGAAGACAAGTTTTTCTTATCCTCACAACATTTCTGACGCCAAAAATATGATTTTCCCCCCACATCAACTAATTCTCTAATTTTCACCACACACCGAGTGTCCTACAATTTAACTCAATTCTGACCCTACCCAGAGTTAGCACAGACCCCAGAGACTAAAGGCTCAGTCCCACAGAATTGTCCTCCTACCTCAGATGCCAGTAGAAAGCAGTGGCTTCCCAGGTTACCCACTAATTCTGTCTGACTTGGCTACAAATTGGAGGTTGCCACAACACCATCCTTAGGTTCGTAATTTGCTAGAACATCTCGCAGAACCTAGGAAACTGTTTACTAACAATTACTGATTTACTACAAAAGACATTTTAAAGGATACAAATGAGCAGCCAGATAACATAGGACAAGGTCTAGGAAAGTCCCAAGCACAGGAGCTTCTGTCCCCATGGAGTTTGAGGTCTGCTGCTCTCCTGGCACATACACGTGTTCTTGCTCAACCTGGAAGCTCTCTTAATCCCATTGTTTAGGATTTTTCTTTTAAAGTGGTTCCATTAGGTTGGCATGATTGATTAAATCATTGACCATTGGTCATTGAACTCAATCTCCAGCCCTTCTCCCCTCACAGGAGACTGGAGGATGAGGCTGAAATTTTCAACCCTCTAATCACAAGGTTGGTTCCTCTGGCAACCAGCCCTGATCCTCCAAGAATTGCCTCATTAGCATAAACTCAGGTATGGTTGAAAGAGGCTTTTATGAACAACAAAAAAGATTCCTCTCACCGCTATATAACCCAAGAAATTCTAAGGGTTTTAGAAGCTCTGTGCCAGGAACCTGAAGTAAGGACCAAATATATATAGAAAGACTATATATATATATATATAGAGAGAGAGAGAGACTATATATCTATATCTATATCTATATAGTCAGAGTCATGAAAGTCAAGGAAAGACTGAGGAACTGTATCAGATTGAAGGTGCCTATGGAGAAATGACAACTCAGTGTAGCATGTGATCTGGACTAGATACTTTTTCTATACAGGATATTATTGGAGCAACTGGAAAAGTTGAATGGAGTCTTGAGGTTAGTTGTAGTGATATATCAACGTTAATTTCCTATATAATATTGATGCTGTATGTGGGTATATAGGACAGTGTTCTTTTTAGTAGGAATTACACACTAAAGGATTCAGAGGTCATGGGGCATACTGGCAACTTATTCTCGAATGGTTCAGGGTAAAACAGTCTTTCTTGCACCATTTGTGTAACTTTTCTGCAAGCTTGAAATTGTTTCAAATTAAACAGTTTTTAAGAGTAAATGATTAAAGAATCAAGGCACAATTATGTAAACTTTATCCACCCCTTTTTCCTTTTAAAGAGTCTCTCCTTGATGGTGGGTAGTCCCATGGACAGCAGCATTGCACTACTACTAAGGACCATAGAGCCAAATTGAACAATAGGTACCAGAGCTCCAGCTAAACTCTAGCCTGGTTGAGTAGTATTTTCATTTTGAATAGCTACAAGAGAACTACCTGATGTCACTATTGATACTGAGGATGAATCTCCTTCCCAAATGTTTTTCTAAAACAAGTGAGAAATTTCATGGCTATTTTTAAACTAAGTTGAAAGAAGGAAAGGTAGGGATCGTGAGGGACACCATGGTACATGCTTGAATTTATAGGTGTGAGAATTTTTGTCAACATCTTTTGATAATAAATAACAGCTATCCTTTTATACAAGGATATTAGTATGTAAGAAGCAGGAGGTTAATACAGCTTACAATATCTAGAAATTCCCTAATTTCCTTTCCTCCCTTCCTTCCTTTCTTCCTTCCTTCTTTCCTTCTTTCCTTCCTTTCTCCTTCCCTCCCTCCCTCCCTCCCTTCCTCTCTTACTTTTTCTTTCTTTCTTTTTTTTGAGGCAGGGTCTCACTCTGTCACCCAGGCTGGAGTGCAGTGGCTCACTACAATCTCAGTTCACTGTAGCCTCAACCTCCCAGGCTCAAGCAATCCCCCCACCTCAGCCTCCCAAGTAGCTGGGACCACAGGTATATGCCACCATATCCAGATAATTTTTGTATTTTTTTTTCTAGAGCCAGGATTTTGCCATGTTGCCCAGGCTGGTCTTGAACTCCTCAGCTCAAGTGATCTGCCCCAAAAGTGCTGGGATTACAGGATTCCCTACTTTTGTTAGAGAAATAATAATTGTGTCAGTACTTAGCATGATCCTCCTTTGCATAGATGTAATGGGATTGAGCCAGATAGAGCAAGAAGGCAACAATACATTGTCTCATCATTGAATATAATGAGAAATACCTTCCCTGTACTTCCCAGATGTTGGAATACATATTCAGATCTGCAGTTCATGAGGAAAATAAATTTCTGAGCAATTATTTTTTGAGACAGGATCTGGCTCTGTCACTCAGGCTGGAGTGCCGAGAGATGATAGCTCACTGTAACCTGGAACTTCTGGGCTTAAGCTATCCTCTCTCCTCAGCTTCCCAAATAGCTGAAACTACAGGCATGTGCCACCAGGCTAATTAAAAAAATTTTTTTTTGTAGAGACAGGGTCTTGCTATGTTGCTCAGGGTAGTCTTGAACTCTTGGCCTCAAATTATTCTCCTGCCTCAGCCTCCCAAAGTGCTGGGATAACAGGTAGAGGCACCATGCCTAGCCAGAGCAAATATTTAAGATTTAAGGTACTTCTCTTTGGTAATTAAGCGGAGGTTTTTTGTTTTTGTTTTTGTTTTTGTTTTCTTTAGTACACCTAATTGAAGTTCTTTAAAATTAACTTTTGTTGAATTGATAGCGATTTCTATTAATTTGTTTATTTTTAAACTAATTAAATACGTATTTGTGAATCACTGTGTCTGCCTATTTCCATGATTCTAAACACACTGTAAGAAGCCATATCACCATTGAATTAATCAGTTGAATGGAGATGAATCTATATAAGATTCCTCTACCTGTTTTGATAACATTGGCTACAGCAACTGGACACATATTACTTTGACTACTCAGCACCTGTCTTCTAAGAATCACACCTTAAATCTCTCTCTCCAGTCACACAATTTCTGTCCCACTTCTATACTGTGGCCCTTGGTCATAGCTGATTGGTTTACTGAGTCATGTGACCCAACCTGGGTCTAACTGTTTTTTCACCAGCAACTGCAAGAGTAAATGAAGGTGCTCAGGCTTATCACTCATAAAACAAAGTTATCACTCGTTAAATTTCTTTTTTTCTTTAAATGCAAATTGGGAAACAGAAAGCTGGGATGAAGGGAGAAAGACAAATGAAGCTAACCAGAAAATATCAGTTCTGGTTTCAACTTGTTCCTGAAGCCTATTACTGTCATTGGATTTTATCAACTATCCTAATATCTTTCCAATATGTTTCTCATTTTCTTCTTGCACTAGCTAGATTTGGGTTAGTTACTTGAGATTGAAAATTACTAATTAGAAACGAATATGGAAGAACTGGGATACTGCAAAAGATAGATTCTAGCATGTGAGGCTTGAGAAATTTATATGAGACTTGGGAATTCTGCTGCTAGGATGGGAAACTGCAGATGTTGTGCTGTACCAAAGCAGGCAGCTAAACCATCTCCTTTGTCTGTTGGGATTCAGGCCTCATGCTCACTGAAGCTGGAGCAAGGAGGCTTTGGGACAGCTTAGCAGAATGCTTGTGTGTTTAGAAGCTATAGGAAATGTGGCATTCAATGACAATAAAAAGAGACTAGCTCCCTTTAGGTGGGCCCATTGGAAGGCAGATAAGGGATATTAGAATAAGTGTGTAATCTTTTGTTTTTGTTTTTTTGTTTTTGTTTTTGTTTTTTGTTTTTGTTTTTCGTTTTTGTTTTTTTTGAGATAGAGTCTCGCTGTGTCACCCAGGCTGGAGTGCAGTGGCGCGATCTCAGCTCACTGCAAGCTCCACCTCCCAGGTTCACGCCATTCTCCTGCCTCAGCGTCCCGAGTAGCTGGGACTACAGGTGCCCGCCACCATGCCCAGCTAATTTTTTTGTATTTTTAGTAGAGATGGGGTTTCACCGTGTTAGCCAGGATGGTCTCGATCTCCTGACCTCGTGATCCACCTGCCTTGGCCTCCCAAAGTGCTGGGGTTACAGGCATGAGGAATAAGTGTGTAATCTTGTGAAGAAAAGCCATTTCCTAGCTGAAGCAAGATGTTAGAAGTTACAAGCATGAGATGATCAGAGCCTTGCTGTATTGCAACCAGCAAATTTGCTGCAGCTTAAAAAACTAGCTAAAAAACTAAGTGCTTTGTTAAACAAAACGAGGGATCTTTGGCAATTGTAACAAAGATATTTGGTGGAAACTAAAAGAATCAGGAAGCACTGATTTTCTTTCAGAAATCGTCTGCTGCAAATTCACTGCCTGTCAAAAGACTCAGTGTTTCTCATTGACCAGCACATGGGCCAGAATATAGCCTGGGGATAGGCATGGCATTCCAGAACATATTGACTGGCTTCACTACCACCCTACCCTATTACAGAATCCTGAGGCCAATTGTATAAAGTTCAAAGCTAGCAGAAAGGGCAGAGTATTCATTTATGTTTCAAAGAAGCCAACAGTGTGGGGCCCTGCTTCAACTACAGATTCAGAGTATGGATGGCAAACCCTTCTGTCACGGGTATTGTCCAAAAAATAAGATAATCCAGCAGCTTATTACAGTTAAGGGAGTTGCATTGCAAAAAAAAAAAAGTCAAGCCTTGCCCATAAGATACTGAAATTTCTTAATCCAAAAGCAACCTCCAGGAACTGACAGTACATGGACTATTAAGGTAGAATGGCCCTCCCACGGAAAAATCCTTTATTCTCAGGAACAACTCTGAAAGTCTGGATAAGGGAACTCTTAGTTGCAGCTAGAACCTGAGACAACCAGCTGATCTCAGCAAAGAACTCACTCGACTCTAAAAACTGTCATATGGTATTTTTAACAATGAAAACACAAACAGAAAAAAGAAAATATCTTATCCAAGACCAAAAAACTATTAAAACTGAGCTATAAACATAGGTATCTTAGTTCTGGAAACCTCATACCTATGGCATTTACTGGTTCTATTTTTCCCATCAAGATTAATCTAGAAGACAAATCCTGGTTCTACTATTCATATGATGTGTAATATTAGACAAGTTACTTAACCTCCTTGGGCCTCAGTTTCCTCTTTTTAAAGTGGGAAAGATAATAATATTGACTACCTTATGGAGTAATTATGAGGATTATATGAATAAATGCATGTAAAGCCCTTAGGCTAATGCTTGGTACTTCTACTCTGTTGTTGCTGGTGTTACTTATTGATGTGGTTTGGCTGCGTCCCTACCCAAATGTCATCTTGAATTGTAGTTCCCATAATCCCCACATGTCATGGGAGAAATCTGGTGGGAGGTAATTGAATCATGGGGGCAGGTTTTTCTTGTGCTGTTATGATAGTGAATAAGTCTCATAAGATCTGATAGTTTTATAGAGGGAAGTTCCCCTGCACACAGGCTCTTGCCTGCTGCCATGTAAGATGTTACTTTGCTCCTCATTAGCCTTCTGCCATGATTGTGAGGCCTCCCTAGCCATGTGGGACTGTGAGCCAATTAAACGTCTTTCCTTTATAAATTACCCAGTCTCAGGTATGTCTTTATTAGCAGCGTGAGAACTGACTAATACAGTAAATTGGTACTGACAGAATGCAGTGCTGCTATAAGGACACCCCAAAATGTGGAATCGATGTTGAAATTGGGTAACAGGCAGAGGTTGCAACACTTTAGAGGGCTCAGAAGAAGACAGGAAAATGTGGGAAAGATTGGAACTCCCTAGCAACTTGGAGGGCTCAAAAGACAGGAAGACATGGGAAAGTTAAGAACTTCCTAGAGATTTGTTGAATGGCTTTGACCAAAATGCTGATAGTGATATGGACAATAAAGTCCAGGCAGAAGTGGTCTCAGATGGAGATGAGAAACTTGTTCGGACCTGGAGTAAAGGTGACTCTTGCTATGTTTTAGCAAAGAGACTGGAGGCATTTTGCCCCTGCCCTAGAGATCTGTGGAACTTTGAACTTGAGAGAGATGATTTAGGCATCTGGCAGAAAAAATTTCTAAGTAGCAAAGTGCTCAAGATGTGACTTGGGCGCTGTTAAAAGCATTGAGTTTTTTTGTATTGACAAAGGTATGGTTTGGAATTAGAACTTAAGTTTAAAAGAGAGGCAGAGCATAAAAGTTTGAAAAATTTGCAGCCTGATGATTCAATAGAAAAGAAAAATCCATTTTCTGTGGAGAAATTCAAGTTGGCTCCAGAAATTTGCATAAGTAGTGAGGAGCCAAATGTTAATTGGCAAGACGATGGGATGGGGAAAATGTCTCAGGGCATGTCAGGGACCTTCACAGCAGCCCCTCCCATCACAGGCCTAGAGGCCTAGGAGGAAAAAATGGTTTAATGTGCTAGGCCCAGGGCCCCCCTCCTCTGTGCAGCCTTGGTGACCTGCATCCCAGCCACTCCAACTGTGGCTAAAAGCGGCCAAGGTACAGCTCAGGCCATGGTTTCAGAGGGTGCAAGCCCCAAGTCTTGGCAGCTTACATGAGGTGTTGGGCCTTCAGGTGCACAGAAGTCAAGAATTGAGGTTTGGGAACCTCTGCCTAGATTTCAGAGGATGTATGGAAATGCCTGGATGTCCAGGCAGAAGTGTGATGCAGGGGCAGGGCCTTCATGGAGAACCTCTGCTAGGGCAGTGTGAAAGGGAAATGTGGGGTTGAAGCCTCCACACAGAATTCCCACTGAGGCATTGCCTAGTGAAGCTATGAGAAGAGGGCCACCATCCTCCAGACACCAGAATGGTAGGTCCACGAACAGCTTGCACCGTGTGCCTGGAAAACCCACAGACACTCAATGTCAGCCCGTGAAGGCAGCCAGGGGGAGGTTATACCCTGCAAAGCCACAGAGGTGGAGCTGCCCAAGACCATGGGAACCCATCTCTTGCATCAGCATGACCTGGATGTGAGACATAGAGTCAAAGGAGATCATTTTGGAGCTTTAAGATTTGACTGCCCTGCTGGATTTCAGACTTGCATGGGGCCTGTAGCCCCTTCATTTTGGCCAATTTCTCCCATTTGGAATGGCTGTATTTACCCAATGCCTGTACCTCCATTGTATCTAGGAAGTAACTAATTTGCTTTTGATTTTACAGGTTCCTAGGCAGAAGGGACTTGCCTTTTCTCAGATAAGACTTTGGACTGTGGACTTTCAAGTTAATGCTGAGATAAATTAAGACTTTGGGGGACCCTTGGGAAGTCATAATTGGTTTTGAAATGTGAGGACATAAGACTTGGGAGGGGCCAGATGGAAATATATTGTTTGGCTGTGTCCCCACCCAAGTCTCACCTTGAATTTTAGCTCCCATAGTCCCCACGCATCATGGGAGGGACCCGGTGGGAGGTGATTGAGTCATGGTGGATGTGCTGTTCTCATGACAGTGAATAAGTCTCATGAGATTTGATGGTTTTATAAAGGGCAGTTCCCCTGCACATGTGCTCTTGCCTGCCACAATGTGAGAGGTTACTTTGCCCCTATTCACTGTCTGCTATGATTGTGAGGCCCCCTCAGCCATGCTAAACTATGAGTCAATTCAACCCCCTTTCTTTCTAAATTACTCAGTTTTTGGTATGTCTTTATTAGCAGTGTGAGAACAGATTAATACACTTATATTGTCAAATTTTAGGTTTTGCATCAGGACAAAATGCTTTATTGCTGGTCCAAAGCTTCTGCATCCCTAATCAACTCCACTGTGTCTAAAGGATTTATATGGTGAGCCTCCTCAATACTTTTTTGCCAGCCTTCAACAAACTATTATAAATTAGATCTCCAAGTGGGCCCAAACTTTAAGGGAAGAATTTTGTTGGGGTTAGAATTTGTTTTATGCCTTCTGCTAAATTTCTTTTATTCAGACCAATGGAGGATATTAATTTTAATTAGGAAAAAGAATGAATTATAGAATATTCTACATTTAATTACAGTAAAAATATATTAAAACCCTACTTTCTTACATGTTACTCAAGTAAATGTGACTTAGTTCTTTTTCTCTTGGGATTCACAACTTTGGAGGGGAGATAAATTTATACAAACCTGATACGATGTGATAAGGGTCATTAGTGGTTTGTGGAGGAGATCACAGAAAAACAAGTACTTGAGTGGAGTTTTGCAATAGGAATCATGAAGAAATTCTAGGCCAATGTGACAGTGTGAGCAAGGGTGTGAAGATTTTGAAAATTCATTTTGTGTTTGAGAGTGCTGTGGAGTCTGGAGTAGTGATCGGGGTTTGGGGGAATGCAACCAGAAAGGTAGGTTGGATATTGAATAGCATTAGTAAGAAAAAGCTCCTAGGAATTACTTCAATAAATAGGAAGTAATATTCTTAATTAGACTAATAAGTTTAGAGAGATGAATATTTCTAAAAGATTTGAAGTTAGTAGGCTGCCTTAAATTTCTAAAATATTTCCTTTGAAATTGTTATTTACCCTACTAATATGCTTAGATACTCTATCTTAGCCTAGAAACTGTGTACTATCAAGATTTACAGTCAAATGCTATTATTCCAAATTATATTAAGGCTCTGTTCATTTCATATTCAACAAATGACCACCAATTATTCTTTTTCTTGATCTCATTGGAATTTAAAATTTTTTCATGGTATTATATGGAGCAACATTTCTAACACTGTGTTTCATGTAAAAGGCATGTGGTCATAAGAAATTTGGGAAATATCTTAGTCTGTTTATGTTGCTTTAACAGACAGGCTGAGTATTTTATGGAGAAAAGAGATTTATTTCTTACAGTTATGGAACCTGGGAAGTCCAAGAGCATGGTGCTGGTGTCTGGTGAGGACCTTGTGCTGCATTATTCCATAGCAAAGGGCAGAAGCAGAAGTGAGCACACAATACAGAGAAGGAGGCACCAGGGGCTGTACTTGCTTTATAACAACCCGCTCTGGAAATAACTAAGCTGCTCTTGCAATAATGATGTTAATCGATGAGGGATCTGCCCTCATGACCCAATCATCTCTTATTAGGCCCCACCTCCCAATGCTACTGCATTGGGAATTAAACTTCCAACACATGAACTTTTGAATGACACATTCAAACCATAGCAGGAAACCATAGAATAAACAAAATTAACTGGATCTTGATTGCATGACTTTTCAAGGCCTTTAATATTGCTAATATTCTTTGTGAAACTCCAAAAGATAAAGTAATTAGCAATTTTTAAAATTACGTGACAAATACTTACTTAGTGCACCACTTAGTAACATCTTGAGGAAAACCAGCATTCTGTGGAATACTGAATGGCTAAAACTGTGTGAAACCATCCAAGTATCAAATGTTGCAGGTCAAAAAGCAGCCATAGCAGTTGACATACGGGCAGTCATGTGCATAGCTGAATAGTGACAATGAATTCCTTTCATTGGAAACCCTTCTTTAGGGTGGCTTGCAGAACAATAATTAATTTTATTATAGCTTGGATTCTTCCTCTAAACCATTATCTTTTCAATAAAATAAACACTGTACAGGTGCTCATTTTTATAATAACTATCTCTTTTATTTACAGGTGTTTCTTAGCTTGGCAATTATACGTTTCTCTTAGTCACAAAGGTTTGTGCTAGTAGGAAAACGGAAGGTACTTTCTGTCATTAGCTATGCATTCCCACGTTCAATAAATACATCCAGACTTATTTTCTTCTATAAGAAAAAAACGTTGTGTGCAACTTGAGGCAGTGAGGAGTGAAAGTTTTATGAAGAAGAAGTTTACAAAGCTGGCACAATGTCAGATTTAGAATCTTTTACAAATGGTCAGTTTTGAGTCTTGTGAAATACCTCCTAAATCAAAATACACAGCAGCAGGCTTAGAATTTTTATCTTTAAAAAGCTTCTCAGGTAATTATAATGCAACTGGTAGATTGGCAGACTGTAGTGGCCAGCGGAAATTTATGAAAGCTTGACACTTTTGTTCCATAACCTTTTTGAGATTCAGGTTTATGTGATACTTAACTCAGATTTACTTTGCATGCTTTAATTTTTTGGATAATAATACAATGATATTCCAAAAAGTCTTTTTGATTTTTTTCTCACTCTTTATGGAACCATATAGTGTATATTTAGGTTTCCTCAGCGTTTTGGTCAACTGCATTTTTCATACCATATACTCTTTTAGGAAATCTCATCTAGTCTTGTGGTTTCAACAATTGCCTCTATGCAGATGACATCTTCCCCAAACTTCAGATTATATATCCAACTCCAACTAGACTTCTCTACCTAAATGTCCCATGTAGGGACAAATGTCAAATGTAACTTGCTATCCTCTCACCCCAGTTCCACTCCTCATTCTATCTCTCAATTGGTAACATTGCCATCCACCTAGTTATCCAAATCTAAATCATAGGAGTAGTTATTTTATTCTTCCATAGAGGTCACTTTTATATTCTGATCCATGTCAAGTCCTGTTACTTCCTAAAAATTTATCGTATATGTACCTTGATTCTGCACTACTTGGTTCCCAGGTTCTGGAATCTAGAATTCAGGCAACTAATAAATATTATAATACTCTTATACAATACTTGTGTACTCATTTTTGACAACATAGTTATGAAAAAATATTAAGAAGCATTTGATTTACTAGTGAACTTTCAAATCACAACCCATTTGTAAATTAAAGACTGACTATACTAGTAATTATCAAACAAATCAATAAATGTTTTAAAATTTTTATTGTAAATATCACTGCTTGGGAAAAAAATGTTTACGATTAGAGTGAAATGAAGAGACAGGATCTTCTATAGATATTCTGAAGGGAACTTCCAGACTTTTTCAGAAGGCTTAGGAGTTTACGGTTTTGCAAAATGCAATTATTTTATTAAAACATTTGTTTCCCTCTTGCTTTTTTTTGTCCTGTTTTTTCCTGGTGTATTTTGTGTTTGGTAGGTTAAATGGCTGGTTTCTTTGTTCCTGTGGCATTTGGACTGAGTTCTTGTTACTGGACATTAGAACTCACTTTGTCTAATAGGTGACTAAATATTTGCTAATCAAATATTCATTACCTACTGTATATGGCTGAGGGTGGAGAAGGGAATTGAGTTCCAAGGGGCCCAATGGGACTTTCTAAGGTGACAAAAATATTGTATCTAAATTGTGGTACTGGTTTCAGGGCTACATGCATTTGTCAAAACCCATCCAACTGTACTTTACTGTTTAAGTTATGCCATAATAAACCTGACTTTTTAAAAGGCTCTCAAGCAGAATGTCCCTTGTGGGCAGGTCACTTACCTGGGCGAGACTTGATGACCACGAGAGGGAAATAGGCACAAGACTGGGGCCACCCAGAGTAGTAGTGGGGAGGTTCTGACAGCAGCTCACCACCAGGGAAGGCTGACTGCAGTGGACTTCAGACCTGAGACCTTGCAATGATGGATGGAGACTTTGTCATCTGTTGGCCCCAGGAGAGGCGACAGGCAGCACCTCCCAAAACCCCATTAGGTTGTGCCCTGGCTGAGGACCATGCAGCCTGAGAGCTCGAGACTCCCGCAGGTTGCTGACATGGGGGCAGCCTCCCTCCTGCTTTTATAGATACTTTAATAGAAGTATGCTGAAGCAGGTTTTGGGTTTATGAATGGATTGAAAAGAGGAGGAAATGAGGGTCAGAGAGATAAAAACGATCTAAGAAAGAGATTGCCTATTTATCTCTAAAAAATACAAGGGAGCAAATATAAGAATCAGGACTGCAGTCGACAAAAGCAGACCTATGTGGCAGGGAGAGAAACCTTGTGTGGCTTCGTCCCAATACTGGCCCCCAGAGAAGAGTACAGTCCTGGTCATTTCCTAGCAGAGGGGGGAAAAATGCAGATGTGCTTATTTTAAAAATGGTTTTTGATGGACACCCACCAACCACACAAACCCATAAAATAGGCTTCTGTACAAAGACATTCAATCCCATTCATGTTATATTGCTGAAGAATGAGTTTCAGAAGAGATGATCTATCACACGAGCAAAGCAACGTTTATGTGATACAATGCGACCACTGCACAGAGACAAACTCGAAGAGGGTGGAGAATGATGGTTTTGATTCTTTGAAGAATTTTCCTCAAAAATGCTTTTCTGTGGGTGGCATTTAAAAAAAAAATCCATCTAGTTGTGTTTGTCTGCAGCTCTATACCAGATACATCATAGGATGCTTTCGTTTCAGCCCAGAAAGTGAAATTCTGGTCTTGGATACTTTAAATGTAAAATCCAAAGAGGTCAGCTGCTCATAGGAGAAGATCAGGAGTAAATGGGCCACCTAGCACAATTCAAAGCCACAAGATTAGAGGTTGGGAAGCATCTCTTAATTCTCAAAAATTCTTATGGGAGAACCTCTAAGAATGAGAAGAGGGAAAATTAAGGCTATAAATTGTCATTCTTTTTGTCTTCTCTTCTTTCCCAACACAGACATCCCCCCTACCCTGAACTATTTTATTTACTTTTGTTTATCATCTGTTTGCATAGTTTATATCTAGTTGCAGCATTTCTTTGCAACCCAGAAGTACAATGAGGGTAGGAGACAGACAAACAAACCCTTTCCATTCTACCTGTTTCTTTCTTGTTGATTCATTCGTTCATTTAAAAAATATTTACTGGCTGGGCACAATGGCTCATGCCGGTAATTACAGCACTTTGGGAGGACAGGGTAGGAGGATCATTTGAAGCCCGGAGTTTGAGACTGGCTTAGGCAACATAACAAGATCCCATCTCTATAAAAATAAAAATTAGTTGGGTGTGGTTGTACATGTCTGTAGTCCTAGCTACTGGGGAGGCTGAGGAGGGAGCATCTGTTGAGCACAGGAGTTTAAGGCTGCAGTGAGCCATGACCACACTGTTGCACCCTAGTCTGGATGACAGAGTGAAACTCTGTCTCAAAAAAAAAAAATCTACTGATTGCCTCTGATTAGCCAAGTGCTGTTGTAGGTGTGCAGGATACATCAGTGAACAAATAATCATACATTATTTCCCCCAAGCAGCTTATATTATAGTCAGGGTCAAAAACCAAAAGAACAAAAAATAAGCAAAAACAAATAAAAATAATTAAATTACTACTTATTAAAATAAATATTAATATTAATTAACTATCAATTAAATTAATTTACTTATTATAAATTTAAACATTTATCCTTTATAATGATAAATATAATAAATTTAATAATAAACATTAAAAATAAATGTTACCTAGTTTGCTGAGAGATGAAAAGAGC
Source organism: Pan troglodytes (assembly GCF_028858775.2). Classification (NCBI taxonomy): domain Eukaryota; kingdom Metazoa; phylum Chordata; class Mammalia; order Primates; family Hominidae; genus Pan; species Pan troglodytes. The sequence goes on from NC_072401.2 coordinate 89,101,176, forward strand.
TGTTATGCATTAAATTGTGTTCTCCACTCCAAAATTCGTATGTTGAAATTCTAACACCCACTTCCTCAGAATGTGACATTTGGAAATAAGGTTGTTGCAGATATTACTGTGAAGTTAAGATGAAGTCATTTGGGTGGGCCCTAATCCAGTATGACTAGTGTCCTTATAAAAAACGGAAATTTGGGCAGAGAGAAGCAGAGTCTCACACAGGAAGAATGCCATGTGAACATAAAGGCAGAGACTGGGTGATGAATCTGTAAGTCAAGGAACACTAAAGTTTGCCAGCAACCACCAGAAGCTAGGAGAGAGGCGTGGGATGGTCCCTCTCACAGCCCACAGAAGGAACCAACCCTGCCCTTCGGAGTTCAGACTTCCCGCCTCTAGAACCACAAGACAATGAATTTTTGTTTCTTAAGCCGCTCTCTTGATGGCATTTTGTTATAGCAGCCCTAGCAAACAAATACTGGGGCTACGAAAATTACGGAGGAGCATAAGGGGTATTGGGAATCCTTCACAGGATTCCATGAGTCATTTTTCACATAGGGAAACCAAGAGGTAACAGATGATTTTCTTGACCACCCTCACCTACTAGGAAAACCTGATTGTTGGTTCCCCGTCCTTCCCTCTCCCCAGCACTTTGTAGACATCTCCATAATGGCTCCTGTTTTAACCTGTTTTCACACTGCTATAAAGATACTACCTGAGACTGGGTAATATATAAACAAAAGAGGTTAAATTGACTCACAGTTCCGCATGGCTTGGGAGGCCTCAGGAAACTTACAATCATGGCAGAAGGTGAAAGAGAAGCATCTTTTTACATGGTGGCAGGAGGGAGAGAGTTCAGAGGAAACTGCCACTTTTAAAACATCAGATCTCGTGAGAACTCTCTCACTAACACGAGAACAGCATGGGGAAAACCACTCCCATGATCTAATCACCTCCCACCAGGTCCCTCACTTGACTTGTGGGGATTACAATTCGAGATGAGATTTGGATGGGGACGCAGAGTCAAATCGTATTGGCTCCATCAAACTATACCGAGTGATTTATTTCTGTCTTCATCTATCGCTCCCTCACCATCTATCTCAATGAGGGACCATCTCATTCTCCTTCCTGTGTTTTAATTTCTAGCACATAACCTGCACTTGGTAAGTGCTCAGTATGTGTTAATTAAATAGATGGAGAATGCATATAAATTCCATGAGAATTTAATGTGTGCAAGTTTCCTATGGTCTTATAATTAATATAATTTGATATAGATGAAATTCATAACTTATCATGAAATGGGGCATTGGCAGCTGCCCCTCTTGGGTGGAGCACATATTCTGAAACAGTGAGGTTTTTTGGGGATGAGCATGATCTCAGAGCTCCTTGCCTGCTATGGGAAGCTTGTGCCTGTTTTCCACCCAAAAACCAGAGATAACAATGGCACTGCCTACCTCACATGATGTTGTGAGAGCTAACACATAGAATGAATGCTTCAAATAATGCTGGCCTTGAGAGAGTTCTTAAAGAGTACTAACCATTATTACTGCTGTTCATAGAGATTCATTTGAGAAGACTTCTAAAAGCATTCAATAATTGGGTGCCTGGGTCACTGTGGATGAAATGAGGGTCCAGAATTGTCTCACTGCTCATTGGGTTGACGGTCTAATGGGGAAAGCAAAGAGTAACAAAATAATTACAAATAAATAAACAGTGCAGGTGTGATCATAGCTATGAAGGAGAGATACCTAGTGCTTGGAGACCACTGATGGAGGACTTAACTGATATGCAAGGTTAGGGAGAATGAGTTGAGATCTCAGATATGAGTAGGAGTTGCCTACTGAGGATGGGAAGAACAGTATTCCTGGAGGAATGAATGGGTAGGAGCCCTGAGGCAGTAGGAGCTTTTCTTGTTTATGGAAGGGAAAGGAGGCCAGTGTGCCTGGGGTGCAGCAAGTGAGAGGAGCATGGCTCAAGGTGAGGCTGAGCAAAGACACGGCAGACAGCTCATGCAGAGCTTTTGTCACCTTGCTAATTATTTGGCATAATGGAATCTGAGTGAGGTATTGGGGGTGAGTTGTGAGGAACAACATGCTCAGAGTTTCCTTTTAAAAATCATTCAGGTTGCAGTGTAGAGAATGACTAAGAAGCACAGAGTGAATGCAGGTAGACCCCATCAGAGGGAAGGGTCATGGTAGCTTGGGCTTAAGTGATAGTTTGTAGAAATGGAGAGAAGTGATAGATTGAAAATGGGTGGTGACAGAAAGGGGGCTATTGAAGACCAGGGCAGGTTGCTGACTTTGTCACTAGTATGGTTACAAAGGGTCTCACTCATGAGACCACACACTGAAGAGAACTGATTTTGAATATTTTGACTATAAGGTACTTTTGAGACATCCAAGTGAAAATGTCCAGTGCTCAGTGGAGCATATGGGCTGATGGTGCAGAAAAGAATCATATAAATATCAGGCATTCAGGCATCCATTGCCCTGAGGGAAAGATGTAAGGGAGTGAGTATTTTGTGGTCTGACTATAGCCCCCAAATTGCAGAGCTAGTCCCTGGGAAAGAGATGGACCAACTGGCCTAATGTGTCATACTTTCTTCCTTTCCAGCGATTTCTATTTTGAGTCCTCAATATACTAGGTGGCCCAAACTTAACCACAGTCAGTTGGAGACCTAGGAATTTCTCGAGACCTGTGTCTAAATGGAAGGCTTGAGTGGTGCCACCACCCTGTGGGGAGGCACAAGATCTTCAGTCATCTGTCTGCACAGTTATCTAGTCCTGAGTCATCAGTCCACTCAGGTTGTAAGGAGATATCCCTCTTCCTGTCCACATGACCCCTTCAGGTGTGGCAACTCTTTTTGTTTCTTTCTCATCACACTTGAGAGACAACAATTATTCTGCTGCTTCTGTCAAGGTCTGAAGCACAGGAATCTAGGTCTGCCTTTGGCTCTGTGGGCCTGGACTCAATGTGCAGCCCTCCATTCTCATCAGGACTCTACTAAGGGAGAGAGGTAGTTCATGACCTCTGCTCCCAGGCACCTCAAATTTCTGCCAAGGCTGTATACCAGGAACTGGGAGACAGTTTCTCATCCAGTCTCTCCAAAACCTCTCCAGGATCCTGCCATCTTTTAGGGACTCCAACCCCATAAAATGGGTGGAGCAAGGCTCAGCTCTCTGGTTCCTACCCACAAATCCACTCTCCTTCATCTAACTCCTGCCCTCTTCCCTCCATGTGGCTTGTGGAATAGGCTCCTAATCTGCTTTTTTTTTTTTTTTTTCTGTGCCAGGATTATCCTTTTTCCCCCTAAGGCTTTGGATTTTAAAAACCAAAGCAAGGAAGACTCTGTTTTTCCTTCTACTTCATATTGTATCATTCTCTGAGGAGACAAGTTCAGAGAGCCTAGATCCTCAAATGGAAATTTGAGAGAAATTGGAAAGAGAGGATCAATGTTTTAAAAATGTCTTCATGCCACAGCTAAGAGAAAAAGTTCCCTTTTACCCCTTCGAGATGATTATATGATCAGATCAAATAGTGTAGGTTATAATGAAAAATAGCTACATAATTAATCTTGAGGTCAGACAGAGACTCTGTGTGTTTATATATCCACATGAAGTAGTATACGCTATTTTCCTTCTAGTTCCTTCTTAACTGAATTAAATTAGAGTTCTGTGAGGCTAAACTAACTAAAACTGCAAAATTCCCTGAGATTCATGACATTAAAATCATTCTGTTTCCTTGCCATTAAGGCCTACAGGATAAGACTCTATTCCAGACATATTTTATCATACATGGTTTTTCAGCTTCCAAGAGCCACCAGGAGCTATTTATTGGTCTTCAGCACTAACATAGAGAGTGAGGTTTGAATGTAATATAGCAGCATTAAAAGCATCACCACATCCTTGTTATGTTGTTTAAAGATGAATAAATATTTCAGGGAAAAAGAAAAATACTAGATTAGATTTTCATGATGCTAAGGGAGATTTATACTATCTAACCTAATGAAAAACAAATCATAATGTTTTATATTTAAATATATTCTACATTTCTCTAAGTATATGAGAGAAAAACAAATGAATAGTTTCAAGATCATCAGAGTATAGTTAGAGCACCTCAACATTTTCAGTTTAGGAAGTTACACTTTGGACCTCGGGGTATGATTGGCTATTAACAATATGAAACTAGATTAAAATTGTCTTAGTTTATCATGTGAGTTCATAAATAAAGGAGTCTGCAGGACAGAAGGGTCAAAGAATAATATAAGTAATAGAATGTAGCCTAATTCTTTGGAATCCCTTAACTAGTTTTTATAACCCGCTGCAATACTCACTCTTTAGTGCTCTGTATGGATAACTCTTTGACCATTTTTATAGAATGCTTCGAGAAAGTTATAGTCCAAGAAATTTAAATAGTTACCTTGTGCAGGTAAAATGAAAATAAATTTGCTTTCTTGCTGAGCGCAGTGGCTCATGCCTGAAATCCCAGCACTTTGGGAGGCTGAAGAGGGAGGATTGCTTGAGCCCAGGAGTTCCAGACCAACCTGGGAAACATAGTGAGATATCCATCTCTAAAAAAAAAAAAAAAGAAAAGAAAAAATTGCTTTCTTAAAAGAGGGCAAAAAGGTATGCTGTGCAAGATATTTTCTATTATTATCTGTACTTTTTTGCAAAATAAACAAACTTTAATAGAAAATGGATGGAAACAGTTATTCTAGTGTTCTATAAATTCTTCCTGAGAACTAGTAAGAGGCTGTAACGTATCCTTAATTATTTGACTTTGTAAAAGATCATAGGTGAAAACAAATTTATAAAACTCCTTTGTTAATTGAATAAAAGAAAGCACTCATGTTCTCCATTAACTTAGAATTTTCATCTTTGCATTCTTTCACACATTTACATTGTTTTCTTCAAATGCCTTTGACTGATTTTTCTAAATTTTTTCCTAACATCCAAACATCTTTTGGCATAAGGTTGCTGGCCTAACCTATAGATTATTATATTCATTGCTCTAATCTATATCAGGAATGGGCATGATGCCTTAGACACAATTAAACTCTAGCTAAAATTTCCAGTGCCCAAAGAAGAAAAGAAAGGCATTTAACATTGGCTCGCTAAGATCAGGGACATGTCTAGTTTTTTATTTTAAGACTTATTAACTTTTTATTAAGTCAAATATATGTATTTTTATCCAATAAGAAACATTGTGTTTTAATTTTTTAAACTAAGAAGTAAGGTCCCATGAAGAGAAAGATAACATTAACTTTGTGGCATTCCATGGAAAAAAAACTGAGCTACTCAAACCTTCTCATAAATCTCTGGTTAGCCACAAAGCCAGCCCTGGCAAATGGATAGAACCTACATTTCCAAGTTTGCCAAGTAAAGAAAGATGTTGCCTGAAGTTTTAAAAACCATTTGTGGCTAAATTTCTAAAGTAAAAACAAAGGCCAATCTAACCTGAACCTGACACCAGTAGCTGTCATATCTATCATGTGATTGGCATATTCTTTTTTAGGGGAGGGCAAGGGATGGAGTCTCCCTCTGTCACCAGGCTGGAGTCCAGTGGTGCAATCTTGGCTCACTGCAACCTCCGCCTCCCGGGTTCAAGCAATTTTCCTGCCTCAGCCTCCCAAGTAGCTGGGATTACAGGCACACACCACCATGCCCGGCTAATTTTTGTATTTTTAGTACAGACGGGGTTTCACCACGTTGGCCAGGATGGCCTCAATCTCTTGACCTCGTGATCTGCCCACCTCGGCCTCCCAAAGTGCTGGGATTACAGGAGTGAGCCACTGTGCCCTGCCGGTATATTCTTTTCTTCAGTCCACTTACTATAACTTTCAACTGTTATATTTAGTTCTTCTTATTCTTTTTCTTTTGGTCTCTATGACTGGAATATAACAGACAGTGTCTGTCTAGCACAATATTTTATCTCCTGTACTAGCAGAGTAGCTGGCACACAACGAATAGGCCTATTAACTATGCTTCACTTTTATCCTTATCTTTTTGGATTGCCAATATTTTACAGAGTGCTTCAAGAAAGTTATAGTCCAAGAAATTTAAAATGTATGTAGGTTGACATAAAATCAGCATGTTTTTCATGTCTGCCAAAAAGTCATCTGAAGGCAACAAGGTGAATGAAAACCAGTTTCACAAGGGAGGATACTGAGAGAAGATAGCACAGTGAGAGAATGAACTGGTGATAGGACCCAATTGCTATATATATTAGAAAAAAACTGAAAATTTTACACTTTACAAAATTGATATGAATGTCTTGAAGGACAAAAACAGTGTTTCCTGTTTGCAAGGATGTAGGAGGCAGTGGTGAGATACAGCTTTACTTGTTTCTAGAAGCAGAAGTATGGCCAAATGGAATGTCACATAGACAAGCCATGTTTCCAGGAAGTAGTGCTTCTCTGGGGCAGTAGGAAAGAGAACAGTATTTGAGTTGTGTGTGTGTGTGTGTTGGGTGTTGGGGGAAGGGAATACCACTTATCTCAACTGTTTGGGAAATAGTAAAAGCTGTATAAACTCTCTCATAAATTCCTAGATCATAAGAAAAATCCCAGATATCGTGGAACAAGGTCCTGGCCTCTACCTTTCCCATAAACTTCCTTCAAAGAGCTGGTTCAGAAATCCAGCAAAGAAAGAAAACACTTTAATAATAAATAATTGAAAGGGACTAGTACAGAACCTATATGGAAAATCTTTTTAAATTTTTTACTTTGCAGTTTTATGGGTACATAGTAGCTATATATATTTATGGGGCACATGAGATATTTTGATACAGGCATACAATCTGTAATCATCACATCAGGGTAAATGGGATATCCAATACCTAAAGTATTTATTATTTCTTTGTGTTACAAATGTTCCCATTATACTCTTGCAGTTATCTTAAAATGTACAATAAATTATTTTTGACTGTAGTCAACCTGTTGTTCTATCAACCACTAGATCTTATTCATTCTATCTAACTGTATTTGTGTACCCAGTAGTAATCCCCACTTTTCCTCCTGTTCCTCACTACCCTATCCAGGCTCTGGTAACCATCATTTTACTCTCTATCTCCATAAATTCAATTGTTTTAACATTTAGCTTCCACAGATGAATGAGAACATATGAAGTTTGTCTTTGTGTGCCTGGCTTATCTCACTTAACATAACATCTTCCAGTTCCATCCATGTTTTTGTAAATGATGAGATCAGATTTTTTTATGATGGGATAGTATTCCATTGTGTGTAAGTACCAAATTTTCTTTATCCATTCATCTGTTAATGGACACTTAGGTTGCTCGCAAACCTTGGCTCTTGTAAACAGTGCTGAAGTAAACATGGGAGTACAGATAACTCTTTGATGCACAGATTTCCTTTCTTTGGGTATAGATCTAGCAGTGAGACTGCTGGATCATATGGTAGTCTTATTTTTAGTTTTTGAGTAACCCCCATGCTGTTCTCCATAGTAGCTATAATAATTTGCATTCCCACCACCAGGGTACAAGGGTTCCCACTTCCCAACATCCTTGCCAGTATTCTATACAGAGATTCTTTAAAAAATCAGAAAGGAAAAGCAAAAAAAGGTAATTGATGAAGAGCACTCATCAGAAAATTATTACTATGGAACAGATAGATACTGTGAACACATATTTTGCCATGATTTTAAACAAATACGATGAGCTAATTGCTTTTATAAGGCAAGATACAAAATAAACATGCAAAAACCCATGGAAGAAATGGCATAAGGATATGAAATTAGCTGGCACAGCACATGGAAAAAGTGAAAGAAATAATAATTAAAACAATCATGGTAAAATTAAAAGGACCTGAAAAGAGAAGAAATATTGTAGAAAACACAATAAGTGACATAGAAGATAAAAATGAAAAAATAGGCAAATTGAACTGAAAATAAAAACCTTAGAAAGAGTAAAGAAACTATGATAGATACAAAAAGTAGGCAATAGAGCCTTAAAATACTCATAATCAGGGGGAACAAAGAAGAAAGCGAAATGTGGAACGGAAACAAAAACATTTCAGAAAGCGTTTTTTATTTCAAACGAAACTTGACCTAGTATTGAAAAGGCACATCATGAGTCACAAAAAGTTGATTTAAAATGATTAACCCTGAAGAATATTAAATTTATTGGACTTCGAAAATAAAGAATCTTTTGGATATCTAGGCAAAAAAGATCAGCTAACTTATAAAGGAAAATAAAATCAGGCTAATCTCAGACTTATTGGCAACAAAATTGCATCGCAGAAAATAATGTAATAATAACTACCAAATTCTCAAAGAAAGAAAATATGACCCAAACATTTTATAGATTGCCAAACTGTAACTTGTGTGTAAAGAAAAAAGATCAACTGTTTTAAAAGTGCCAGAATGCAAGAACACATATTCCTCAAGGAGATGTTCCTTAAAGTCTTTTTGAAAAATTCATACATAACAAACTATAGCCCACCTAAAGATGACTGGAACACAGAAACAAATGATTAGTAGTGAGCATTGACTGAATTCATAAATTAAGACTAAATTAAAACTAAATGAATTAAAACAAATAAAAGTGGAGACTAAGAATAATTATGGAATGTAAATATTGTGTGTTCTGATAATGTAGAAATGAGATAACTAAAAAATTGAGAGGCAAAAGAAGAAATAAAAGATTTATAGTCAAATTCGTATTCTGACTTCTACATCTGTCACATTTGGAAATAACAGAATGAAACTTAAGCTAACAAATCAAATAACAAAAGTAACAGAAATGAAGAATACCTGTGACAGGCTCACCAGCAGACTCAACACAGCTGAAGAAAGAAGCAGCAAGTTTAAAGACAGGCCAACTAAATTTGCCCAAACTGAGATACACAAAAAAAAGTGATAAAAAAGAACAGAGTATTCAAGTGTTGTAAAACAATATCAAAAAGTGTAATATGCATGTAATTCAAATCCCAGAAGAAGAAGCGAGAATGAGGCAAAAGAAATATTTAAAGAGAAAATGGCCATGTATTTTTTTCAAACAGTAAAATTAATAAAAGATGCCAAATCATAAGCTCCAGGACATCAAGCTCAGAGGACATCAAGTAGGATAAATAACAAATAGAAAATACACTTAGGTACATCATATTCAAACTGTTAAAACCAAAGATAAAGAGAAAATATTGAAGGCAGAAAGAGGCAGAAAAGACACATTGCACACATAGAAACAAAGATAAGATTACAGTAGACTTTTCTTCATAAACCATGCAAACCAAAAGACAGTAGAGTGACCTTTTAACATATTGAAAGAAAAAAACTGTTAACCCAGAATTCTTTACTCAAATTTTAAAATCTTTCAAGGCCGGGTGTGATGACTCACACCTGTAACCCCAACACTTTGGGAGGCAAAGGCAGGAGGATCACTTGAACCCAAGAGTTCAAGACCAGCCTGGGTAACAAAGTGAGACCCCCATCTCAAATTTTTAAAAAAAATTTTAAAGAAGAAAAAGAAAAAAGAAAAAAAAATTTCAAAAATAAAAGAGAAATGCATTTTCAGATTAAAAACAAAAACTGAAAGAATTCATTTCCAGCAGATGTGTACTATAATTATTGTTACAGTAAATTCTTCAGAAAAAAAGATACCAGAAAGAATTTTGAATCTATATAAAGAAATAAAAAATGCTGAAAATGGCATGAATGGAAGTAAATATATTTATTATATTCTTATTTATAATTGACTCTAAAACATAGTAGACTGTCTAAAGTAAAATTAGTAGCAATGTATTATGTTTATAGCATATGCAAAAGTATGTATGATTTAAAATAACACAAAGGATGGGAGAAAGATATTGAGAGTACGCTGTTGTAAGGCCCTTACGTAACATGTGATGCTATGTAATATTATGAATTAGACAGACTGCAATTAAATAAAGATGTCTACTATAAATCCTAGGACAAGTATTAAACTTTTTATTTAAAATATAATAATAAGCAAATACATTAGATTAAAATGGAATGATAAAATAAACTCCATCCAAAAGAATGCAGAAAAACAGGGGAAAAGAAAAAACAAATAGAACAAATAGAAAACTGCTAGCAAATTAATAGATTACATTTCAACCATGCAAATAATTATATTAAGTGTAAAGTGGTATAAACATATAAATTAAATAACAGAGATCATCAGACTAGATTTTTTTTTAAAAAGCAAGACACAACTATATGCTGTCAACAGGAAATCTGCTTTTAATATAAAGACAGAGAAGTTAAAAGTAAAAGGGTGGAAGAGGTATACCATTCCAAAGGTAATTTTAAAAAACCTTGATTGGCTGTATTAACATCAGAAAATGTAGACTTCAGGACAAGGAATACCACCAGGAAAAAAGAGAAGCATTACATAATAATAGGACAATTTGCCAGGAAGACATAACAACTTTAAATGTGTATGTACCTAACAGAGTTTCAAAATGTATGAAGTAAAAACTTACAGAACTGAAAAGAGAAATAGAAAATTCCCAATGTCTTGGAGGCTTCAATACTTCAACATTTTAATCAATAGAAGGTGTAGAAATGTGTTTTCCAGGCTATCATTCATCTAAAATATATAAATAGCAAATCCACTGGTTAAGCAGAGGGGGAACTAAATCCACTGGTTAAGCATCAGGGGAACTAAATGCTGCTTTCCCATGCATGTAAACATCCCCTGTCTCTAAAGTGATTCTATTCAAATCAGCTCCCTTACTTGACTTGGGGTTCCTAAAATGGGAAAATGAATATGAATTTGTTGGCAGCTAGCTCTTGAGAGCTTGTCTGCAATAGAAGAGAATGAAGCCAAACCACAAAGGGAAGCAGAGCCAATAAATGGATTATCTTGTTGTCAAGAGAGAACCCTATTAACAGTGTTTGAATTCCTGATACATTTTCAATCACTGTTCTAGGCACAAAGGATAAAATAGCGAACAAAAGCAATCGTGCCCCTGCTTTCATGGCGCTCATTCTCTATGGAAGAGACAAGATCCAGAAATAAACCTGTAAATTAATGTGGTGTGTGTATATGTGTGTGTGTGGACGCATGCCTGCCTGCCTGCATGCATTATAATCTCAGGTGGTGGTAAATGCCATGAAGAAAAATAATGTATGTGAAGGGTGGCGGGGGAGGGAGGGTTGTTAAAAAATGACTGAGATGGAGGCATACTCTTTTATAGGGTGGGCACAAAAAGATTTTCTGATAAAGTAAACACACACCTGAAAGAAATGATAGTGCAAGCCACAAGTATATCTAAGGAAATGCACTGAAAACAAAAGAACCATAGCAATGAGTCCGAAATAGAAGCATGTTTAACATTTTCAAGGAATGGCAAGAGGTGATGTGGTCAGTATGCAGAGAGTTAGCTGAATAGTATTTCATTTAAAAAAATTTTTTTAAGGCTAGTCAAGAGAAGCAGTGGGAATGGAGAAGGAACAAAGACATCTGTAACTTGTTGTGATCAATCAGTTGTAAACACCATTGCACTCAGATCAGCTGAGGTGAATAGTATTAATATTTTAATGAATGAATGCATCTAACTTATTTGACCACTACCTACTGATGAGCATTTGCAAACAGTGCTGCAGTGACTAAACTCGTATGTATATCATTTCAAATGTTCAAGTATATTTGTTAAGATAAATTCACAAAAGTGAAATTGCTTAGTGAAAGGACATCTTCATTTGTAATTTTGCTAGGTTGTGCCAAAATGCGCTTCATGGGAGTTGTAATAATTTTTATTTCTGCCAACAATGGATGAAGTCGACTATTTTCTCACAGCCTTCCCATCCCAAAATACTACTTTAATGGTAACAGCTTTTTTTTCTCTGTGCCAGGAACTATTTTAAGTATGTAACATAAATTTATACATTGAATACTTAAAATAACCCCAGTATGAGTTCGGTATAATTATGATTCCCATTTCACTAATGAGGAAACTAAGAAAAGACAGGTCAAGACATGTTCAAGGTCACTCTATGCCTAGGACTCAGAGCCCATGTACTCTGCCTCCAGACACAGGCTCTTCACCAGTACTCCACAGAGTCTCCTTAACCAACTTGTTGTCTTATGCCTATATGAGAGGTGAAAATGGTATCTGGATGTGTTTTTCATTTCTCTCATGGTAGTGGATAGCATGTTACATGATTAGACTGAAATTACAATTTACAGTTTCCTGAGTGGTTTCTATCTTTTACCCATGTTGTAAAGTGATTGTGTTTTTATTAATTTGTAGAAACGGTGTATAATGTAGATAGAAGCTCTTTGTCTGCAATATGAGTGACGTGAGTGGCAAATATTTCCTATAAATGTTCCCATATAATTGTCCCATAATATCCCCCCCATGAATAAGTGCTTAATTTACATGTTACCAGTATGAGTCTGGTTGTGTGTTTTTTTCGAAATAGTTGGGGGAAAACTGCTTGTTTATATACTACTGGGAATTGTTACAGAGATCTCTGGGGTGTCAATTTTCTGGCTGGAAACCTTCATGGCTGGCGGTGACTTTGCCCAAGTTCTTGTCCTGCATTGGGAAGAATCAGGTACACAGACAATTGAAGGGTGAAGAAGACAAAGATGAGCTTTATGAAGTGTTTATTAAGTGTTAGCACAGCTCAGAGGAGACCTGCAGTGGGTAGATCCTCTCTGTAGGCAGGTCGTCCAGTTGAGTGTTCAGCTCTCAGCAGAGAAGAGGTCCTGGAGAGGGCAGCTACTCTCTGCTACTGGTCGTCTGGATGTCTGCTGCGCTCAGCAGACAGACGGCCCTGGATAGAGTTCCTCCTCTCTGTAGCCAGTAGTCCCAATGCCTCTGCAGGTCTCTGAAGCTCTCAGCAGAGAGGGTAGCTCCTCTCTGCAGCCTGTCCTCTTGTTGTCTCCTGCTATCAACAGGGAGGGTAGCTCCTCTCCTGCTATTAGCAGAGAGGGTAGCTCTTCTCTGCAGTTGACCATCCTATTCAGTCCTTTCTTCATTCTCTGTTCTGCTCTGGCTGAGCTCAGGGCTTTTATGGGCCTGGGAGGAGGGAAGTGCATGCTAATTGGTCCATGGGAAGCAATGGATGGGCCCAGGGAAAAGCACCACGAGTTCCACCTCTGGTCTGCAGGACTGGCAGCCCAGCCAATAGGCTTCAGGCCTGCCCCAGTCTGAAGGTGGGGCTTCACTGGGGACCCACCCCTTGTGCTCAGGAGCCTATCTGCCTCCCTCGGCCATCCATCGCAGCCAGGCTGCTAGCACTGAGGGGCACCTGCAGGCCAGTGCTCAGTCACCCTCAGCACCCCCTCAGCTTCCCCTCCCACACTATTGGTGCCCAAAGAATGGAGGGAGCCTAAGTAGCAGGGGGCTGGCCTGTCAATGCTGCCTTGAGTGTGCACACACCCAGCCAGGTTATGATAGCACCTGGGCTTGGCCCCAACCCTGCTGTGAGATCTGAGCAGGCGCTGGGAGTGGGGAGAGGCCAGGCAATGGGAGCAGGCATCTCTGAGCCTGCAAGGGCAATGGGGAGCCTTTTCATGCCCTCCAAGAGGGCAGGGATGCTTGGGTCTGCAGTGCTGGATTGGGCAGCTGCAGCTGTGCCCAGGGGGATGGGGCTCCTGCTTGCTCTGTGGAACAGGAGGCCCAGATCGCAGCCATGACTTGAGCAGCTCTCCTGACACTCAATGGAGCGTGGCACGTGGCTGTGCCCCCTTGCAGCCTGGGGTGGAGTCTCCAGGGCTTTGCTGGGCCTGGCCCTGGCACTCAGGGATTGAGCTCCATCACTGTGGCTCCCAGGGTGGTGGGCTTGGGGGGATGAAGGGGGCCTGCTGCTCCACACCTGTGGGTATTTCTCGTCAGGTGGGATGAGAGACTGAGAAAAGAAATAAGATACAGAGACAAAGTATAGAGAAAGAACAGTGGGCCCAGGGGACCAGCACACTCAGCAGGCAAGGACCTGCACCAGCGCTGGTCTTTGAGTTCCCTCAGTATTTATTGATTATTATTTTTACTATCTTGGCGAGGGGAGTGTAGCAGGTCAACAGGTGGGGAGAAGGTCAGCAGGGAAACATGTGAGCAAAGGAATCTGTATCATGAATAAGTTCAAGGAAAGGTACTGTGTCTAGATGTGCATGTAGGCCAGGTTTAGATTTCACTTTACACAAACATCTCAGTGTAGCAAAGAGTAACAGAGCAGTATTGCTGCCAGCATATCTCGCCACCAGCCACAGGGCAGTTTTCTCCTATCTCAGAATAGAACGAATGGGAATGGTCGGCTTTACACCTAGACATTCCATTCCCAGGGACGAGCAGGAGACTGAAGCCTTCCTCTCATCTCAACTGCAAAGAGGCCTCCCTCTTTCACTACTCCTCCTCAGCACAGACCCTTTACAGGTGTTGGGCTGGGGGATGTAAAGTCTTTCCTTTCCCATGAGGGCATATCTCAGGCTGTCTCAGTGAAGGGAAACCTTGGACAATACCCAGGCTTTCTTGGGCAGAGGTCCCTGCGGCTTTCCACAGTGCATTGTGCCCTTGGTTAGTAGAGAATGGAGAATGGCGATGACATCTGCCAGGCATACTGCCTGCAAACATATTGTTAACAAGACACATCCTGCACAGCCCTAAATCCCTTAAACTTTGGTTCAATACAGCACATGTTTCTGTGAACACAGGATTGGGGCTAAAGTTACAGATTAACAGCATCTCAAAGCAAAACAATTTTTCTTAATACAGATCAAAATGGAGTTTCTTATGTCTTCCTTTTCCACATAGACACAGTAACAATCTGATCTTCCTTTCTTCTCCCCACAGGGGGAGGGGGTTGGAGGGTAGGGCGGTGCTGTTTGCCTCCTCCCTGTGCTTTCTGTGCAGTCGTGGTGTGATGGCAGTGGCTGTATCAGATGGCCAGTAGCTGCCATCAGGATCATCTAGCAGAATGGGAAATTCTTGAATTAGGAGACAGGTAAGGATTGCTGGAGTGGTGCCTGGAGCAGGGAAGAGTAGGTGGATAATAGTGTGCCTTATACAGGGCCACAAAAAGTTCATCTACAGTGACATATAGAAGCCTGACACAGTGGCACATGCCCGTAGCCCTAGCTACTCAGGAGGCTGAGGTGGGAGGATGACTTGGGCCCAGGAGGTTGAGGCTACACTGAGCCATGATTGTGCCACTGCACTCTAGCCTGCAGGACAGAGAAAGACCCTGTCTTTAAATAAATATATATAGCAGCATATGGAAAGGAAGAATGCGTGGGCACACATGCTAGTGTATGGGCTGGTGTGGTACTGGAAGTCTGTGCCAGTTTTCTTCTGAGTGCTTCATTTTTTCTGTGCAAAGTAAAACTCTCATGAACTGAGAGTGAAGGTCAAGGAGGGGAAGACATAAAATAAAATAAAATGTTGAAAGTAAAAGTTTGGAAAATATAAATAATGCCAACCTAACTCAAAGGAAGCTGGTATAGCAGTACTAATATCAGACAAAGTAGACCTTAAGTTAAAAACCATTACTAGTTATAGAGAGGAATATTTTTATAATACTAGAAGGACCAACCTATTAGGAAAATGCAGCAATTCTAAATTTTTATAGACTTAGTAACTTAACCTGAAATAATATGAATTTTAAAACTGCAGAATACGAAAGAGAAATAAATGAATTCATATTCTTAGTAGGAGATTTTAACACAACTGTCTCCATAGCTTAAAGAGCATATAGAAAAAAATGAGGATTTAGAATATTTGAACAGCATGAGTAATAAACTTGGCCTAATTGGTATACATAAAGCACTGCACCCAATAACTCTAAAAGAGACAATCATATCAAGTGCACACAAATCATTTATCTAAATTAACATTTCTGATCATGGTAGAAATTAGCTATAAACAAAAACAAAAACAGAACTGAAAAATGATCATATGTTTAAAAAGGAAGCAATACACTTCTAAATAATACATGTCAAAAAATTAAAACAAATCAAAAATTGTAAACTAAAAAATAATAAAAATGCTATTTATCAAAACTTATGATACATATATAAAGCGGTGTTTAGACTAAAATTTATAACCTTAAATATATATGGTAGAAATCAAGAAAGGCTGAAAATTGAAGATCTAATTATCCATTTCAAAAAGATGGAAAATGAACATAAAATTGAGTCTAAAGAAATACAAGGAAGGAAATAATAAAGTTAAGAATAGAAATCAATGAAACAGAAAACAAGCATAAGATACAACTAATTAACAACCAAAAGCTGATTCTTCATATTGAAATACAAGGCTGATTTGCTGTGCTAGTAGAATAATCTCTTATACTTTCTAAGTATTTAGAATGCCAAATATGCTGCTTCCTCAATTCGAAACATGAGTAATTGTCTTTACAATTTCTATACTTAATATTTAAATTTTCACAAATTTAAAATGTGCATACTCATTAAGAAAACAATTATGCACCCCAAATAATATTGGGGTTTTTTTCCCATGAAAATATTCCTAGCATGCCGATTTGTTTTTCGTTTGCTTTTTAAGTACCAGCAACATCAGTCAGGTTGCCACCAGATCACGTTTAAGACTGATGGAACATGGTGACGTCCTTTATAGTTGCCCTATCAATGACTCTGAACATAAAGGAAAAGTTAGTTACATTACCTATTCCGTCAAATTTGAGTCATTTTATTCCTAAATTTCAAATAAAATTATAGTCTGTAACCCTCACACAGTGACTACATACTGAATTGAAGTTTGCATTTCATTGGCTATTAAGATATATATGGTATCTTAATGACAGGGATACATTCTGATAAATGCACTGTTAGGTGATTTGGTCATTGTGTGAACATCATAGAGTGTATTTTTTACAAACCTAGATGGTATAGCCTACTACATACCGAGGCTATGTGATACAGCCTATTGCTCCCAGGCTATAAATCTGATCAGCATGTTACTGTAAATACTGTAGACAATTGTAACATAATGGTATTTGTGTATCCAAACATTCTAAACATAGAAAGGGTAATGAGTTGTGCATTATGATAGCAATGATGTCACTAGGTGGTAGGAGTTTTTCAGCTCTTTTATAATCTTATTGGACCACCGTCATTGATTGTCTTCCCATCCACTGGCTAAAGACTTTAACAGGATTCCTAATACTTTCCTTTCTTCCCCCTGACTTATTGGAGCACACGACTCTTAATAATATTAGGATAGCTGATTGGCTTCTGCAAATCTCAAGGCTATATCTATATCTGAATCTATTCATAGCATATTGCTACTGGTAGTTTGTTCAATGTGAGGAATTGGAATGCGTCATTCACAATTGGTGTATCACAGAACTATATTTTACCCTCTTTGTAACATGCCTTATTTCCAGCATGTCATGATCCTAACTTTTTTAGTTCTTAATCTTATAGGACAACAAAGACAGCAAAAAAAATGAAACCATTTGGGTGGTCTCTCAAGCACTGACCTCAGAGCTGGTCCCAGAAGTTGGGTGTCCACATCATGAAAAAATAAACACATGCCATCATCGTTGACAGTAATTATGTACTTCACTTGCGTCTCCTCAGAAGAAAAGCCAAGAATAAAATTGCTGTAAAGAACAGTCTCTTTCTCATCACTTGGGGTGGCCTCTTTAGGTCAGGGTTAAAGTCCAGTTCCAGTGTGGTGTGAGATAGTGCACATGGCCAGTGCTTGTGTTGTTCCTAAAGTGTGCCGAAGGAAGAGGAGAGAATCTCCTGGGACATTTATCCTCCATGACTCATCCACAAATCTTTTTGAAAAAGTTAAGAGAAAGTGAAATATGCTAAAAATATGGAAAAGGAGGCTCGATGACATTATTGAGAATTTTCTTCCATATACAAAATTACCTATGAGATGCCATCATTTAACATAATATTACATACAACCAGATTTTTAAATTATTGACTGCTTTTTTTGAGACAGGGCCTCGCTCTGTGGTCCAGGCTGGAGTGCAGTTATGTGATCTTGGCTCACTACAGCCTCAGCCGCCCAGGCTCAAGTGATCCTCCCACCTCAGCCTCCCAAGTAGCTGGGACTACAGACACATGCCACCATGCCCAGGTAAGTTTTGTATTTTTGGTAGAGACTGGGTTTTGCCATGTTGCCCAGACTGGCCTCGAACTCCTGAGCTCAAGTGATCCACCTGCCTTGTCCTCCCAAAACGCTAGGATTATAGGCGTGAGACACTGTGTCTGACAAATTATTGACTTTTTAAACACTACACTTAGACTACCAAAAATGTGGTATTGATCAGTCATAAGCAGGCCAACCAAATTGGCCTGCTAACTATAAATCTAACTTGCAGTTAGCAGGACAATTTAGCTCTCATATATTCTGCTATATTGGATTTATTAGTAACAAAATTAATATTTAGACTTCCATATCCTGCGCCAGCTGCATGGGTTTATAATCTAACTAATCACACAGGGTTCCATACTTTAAAAATCCCTTGAATTGGCATAATGCTCTGCTGTCATTATCTTGAAATTCTTAATGGCCATTAAACAAGGGGGCTCACATTTTCATTTTCACATTGGGATCTACAAATTATCACAGCATTCCTGCCATGGATACCATTCATTAGCTTTTATTTCTCACCTTGTTCTATTTACATGGGGCAGAGAGATGCTATTTATAGAGTAGCTCTTCAAAATCCCAGTTTATTAAATCATATGAGGAGTAACAGTATTTAATGATAAAAGGCACGATTTGTGGAATTTATGTCATGTATGTCATAAACCTGGTTATAGCATGCAATATGGAAACTAAATACATTGAATTGAGCTGTCAGCAAAACAAGGAAAATGTAGTGAAAATAACATGATAGTTAAAGGCTTTAACAGACTTCTTTTAGAATAGGATGGTTTTGATAGCCGGAAACATTAAGCAAAAACGTAGAGGAACTGAGTTTCCTTCCAGCAGAAATTTACATTTTTCTATATTGTCTGTGGAAAATAATCAGTTGTGTGCTTAATCACAAAGAAAATATTAAAAGCTAAAAAAGAGGGTTTTTATAGCTTACATTTGAGTAGCATAATCCAATAAAATTAGAAGCAAATAATGAACGAGGCTCTCACCAAAATCACTTGGGGTGGCCTCTTTAGAGAATTCTACTAGAGAATTCTTGAATCAAAGAGGAACTCAAACTGGAAATTATATCAAGAGAGCAATAAATAGGAGCACCCTAATTTTGAAAAACAGTGGGAGTCAGAAGAAAATTTTTAGCTGTGACTTCATTTTTAAGGAAGAAAGACCAAACAAAACAGGCTTTACAAAAACTACATTTTTTCCATGCTTTGGCTTTATACCTATAAAATCTAGAAACTGTAGAGAAAAATCAAAATAAATAATAAAAGTATTCCTAAATTAATACCTTTTTTCTGTCTAGTAATAAACAATCAAAAATTGATATGGAAAAACATTTCATTCCCAATAGTGATAAAAACCTATTTTAGAAAACATAGAAGTAAATATAACAATATAGACACAGGATTATATGAGTAAAATTATAAAAACATATTAAAGTACATTAAAAATATATAAACAAATGGAAATAAATAACATTCTTGGACATAAAGACTACATTTAATAGAAATAAATTATCTCAATATTGATACATAGACTTTATGCAACCTCAGTTAGAATCCAAGTTGTTTTGTAGGTTACTGGTGGTGGCAGGTGCAGTTAAAATCATCTTCCATTTCTAAAAAAGAATAACTATTTGAAGATGTTCAAGAAAAGTTTCTAAAAGAACATATTGGGAAAGTATTGGTCTTACCAGACAACAAGATGTAGTATAAAACTATAATAATCAGCTTGGTAGAATAAAATAAATATGCCTTATCTAGACACCAGTGCACATTAAAAAAATTTAATGTATGCCAATGATAGTCATTTAATTTTTTAGGAGACATAGGATTTTAATAAATGGCTCTGGTACAAGTAACCATACTGTATTAGTTTATTTGTATAATGCTATGAAAAAACACCCAAGACTGGGTAATATAAAGAAAAGGAGGTTTAATGGGCTTACAGTTCCACACAGCTAGGGAGACCTCACAATCATGGTGGAAGGTAAAGGAGGAGCAAAGGCACATTTTACATGGCAGCAGGCAAGAGAGAAGAAGGAGTGCCTAGCAAAGGGGGAAGCCCCTTATAAAACCATTAGATCTCATGAGAATTTACTTTCATGAGAACACGATGGGGGAAACTGCCCCCAAGACTCAATTGTCTTCACCTAGTCCCTCCCATGACACATGGGGATTAATGGGAACTATAATTTAAGATGAGATTTGGGTAGGGATACAGCCAAAACATATTATACCACCCCTGACCCCTCCCAAATTTTATGTTTTTACAATTTAAAACACAACTATGCCCTTCCAAAAGTCCCCCAAAATCTTAACTTATTCTGGCATTAACTTACAAGTTCAAGTTTAAAGTCTTATTTGGGACAAGCAAGTCCCTTTTGCCTATGACCCTAGAAAATTAAAAACAAGTTAGTTACTTTCTAGATACAATGGGGTACAAGCATTGGGTAAATACACCCATTCCAAATGGGAGAAATTGGCCAAAACAAAGGGACTACAGGCCCCATGCAAGTCCAAAATCCAATATGGCAGTTATTAAACTTTAAAGTTTTAAAATCATTTTCTTTGACTTTATGTCTTACATTCAGATTACACTGATGCAAGAGGTGGGCTTCCACAGCCTTTGGAAGCTCCACCCCTGTGGCTTTGCAGGGTACAGCCCCCCTCCTGGCTGCTTTCATAGGCTGCTTTGAGTGTTTATGGCTTTTTCAGGTGCACAGTGCAAATTGTTGATGGATTTACCATTTTGGGGTCTGGAGCACAGTGGCACTTTTCTCACAGTTCCACTAGGCAATGCCCCAGTGGGGACTCTGTGTGGTAGTTCCAACTCCATTTCCCTTCTGCACTGCCCTAGCAGAGGTTCTACATGAAGGCTCTGCTCCTGCAGCAAACTTCTGCCTGGACATTCAGGCATTTCTGCACATTACCTGAAATGTAGTCAGAGGTTTTCAAATTTTAATTCTTTACTTCTGTGCACCTGCAGGCCCAACACCACATGTAAGCCACCAAGGCTTGGGGCTCACATCCTTTGGAGCAATTGCCTGAGCTTTATGTTGGCCTCTTTTAGCCATGGCTGGGACGTGGGGCACCATGCCCCAGGACTGCACAAAGCAGCCAGGCCCTGGGGCCAGTACACAAAACTATTTTTCCCCCTAGGCATTTTGGCCTGTGATGGGAGGGGCTGCCATGCAGACCTTTGATGTGCCCTGGAGACATTTTATCCATTGTTTTTGTGGTTAACATTTGGCTTCCTGTGACTTATGCAAATTTCTGCAGCCAGCTTGAATTTCTCCTTAGAAATTTTTTTTTTCTATTGCATTGTTAGGCTGCAAATTTTCTGAAATTTTATGCTTTGCTTTCCTTTAAACATAAGTTCCAATTCCAACCCATATCTTTGTGAATGAATAAAAAATGAATGCTTTTAAGAGCACCCAAGTCACAGCTTGAATGGTTTGCTGCTTAGAAATTTTTTCTGCCAGATACCCTAAATTATCTCTTTTTTTTAAAATTATACTTTAAGTTCTAGGGTACATGTGCACAATGTGCAGGTTTGTTACATATGTATACATGTGCCATGTTGGTGTGCTGCACCCATTAACTCATCATTTACATTAGGTATATCTCCTAATGCTATCCCTCCCCCTCCCCCCACCCCACAACAGGCCTCAGTGTGTGATGTTTCCCTTCCTGTGTCCAAGTGTTCTCAGTGTTCAATTCCCACCTATGAGTGAGAACAGACAGTCTTTGGTTTTCTGTCCTTGCGATAGTTTGCTCAGAATGATGGTTTCTAGCTTCATCCATGTCCCTGCAAAGGATATGAACTCATCCTTTTTTATGGCTGTATAGTATTCCATGGTGTATATGTGCCACATTTTCTTAATCCAGTCTATCATTGATGGACATTTGGATTGGTTCCAAGTCTTTGCTATTGTGAATAGTGCCACAATAAACATACGTGTGCATGTGTCTTTATAGCAGCATGATTTATAATCCTTTGGGTATATACCCAGTAATGGGATGGGTGGGTCAAATGGTATTTCTAGTTCTAGGTCCCTGAGGAATCGCCACACCAACTTCCACAATGGTTGAACTAGTTTACAGTCCCACCAACAGTGTAAAAGTGTTCCTAATTCTCCACATCCTCTCCAGCACCTGTTGTTTCCTGACTTTTTAATGATCACCATTCTAACTGGTGTGAGATGATATCTCATTGTGGTTTTGATTTGCATTTCTCTGATGGCCAGTGATGATGAGCATTTTTTCATGTGTTTTTTGGCTGCATAAATGTCTTCTTTTGAGAAGTGTCTGTTCATATCCTTCACCCACTTTTTGATGGAGTTGTTTGTTTTTTTCTTGTAAATTTGTTTGAGTTCATTGTAGATTCTGGATATTAGCCCTTTGTCAGATGAGTAGGTTGCAAAAATTTTCTCCCATTCTGTAGGTTGCCTGTGCACTCTGATGGTGTTTTCTTTTGCTGTGCAGAAGCTCTTTAGTTTAATTAGATCCCATTTGTCAATTTTGTCTTTTGTTGCCATTGTTTTTGGTGTTTTAGACATGAAGTCCTTGCCCATGCCTATGTCCTAAATGGTATTGCCTAGGTTTTCTTCTAGGGTTTTTATGGTTTTAGGTCTAACATGTAAGTCTTTAATCCATCTTGAATTAATTTTTGTGTAAGGTGTAAGGAAGGGATCCAGTTTCAGCTTTCTACATATGGCTAGCCAGTTTCCCCAGCACCATTTATTAAATAGGGAATCCTTTCCTCATTTCTTGTTTTTGTCAGGTTTGTCAAAGATCAGATGGTTGTAGATGTGTGGTGTTATTTCTTAGGACTCTGTTCTGTTCCATTGGTCTATATCTCTGTTTTGGTACCAGTACCATGCTGTTTTGGTTACTGTAGCCTTGTAGTATAGTTTGAAGTCAGGTAGTGTGATGCCTTCAGCTTTGTTCTTTTGGCTTAGGATCGACTTGGCAATGCAGGCTCTTTTTTGGTTCCATATGAACTTTGAAGTAGTTTTTTCCAATTCTGTGAAGAAAGTCATTGGTAGCTTGATGGGGATGGCATTGAATCTATAAATTACCTTGGGCGGTATGGCCATTTTCACGGTATTGATTCTTTCTATCCATGAGCATGGAATGTTCTTCCATTTGTTTGTATCCTCTTTTATTTCGTTGAGCAGTGGCTTGTAGTTCTCCTTGAAGAGGTCCTTCACATCCCTTGTAAGTTGGATTCCTAGGTATTTTATTCTCTTTGAAGCAATTGCGAATGGGAGTTCACTCATGATTTGGCTGTTTGTCTGTTATTGGTGTATAAGAATGCTTGTGATTTTTGCACATTGATTTTGTATCTTGAGACTTTGCTGAAGTTACTTATCCACTTAAGGAGATTTTGGGCTGAGATGATGGGGTTTTCTAAATATACAATCATGTCATCTGCAAACACGGACAATTTGACTTCCTCTTTTCCTAATTGAATACCCTTTGTTTCATTCTCCTGCCTGATTGCCCTGGCCAGAACTTCCAACAGTATGTTGAATAGGAGTGGTGAGAGAGGGCATCCCTGTCTTGTGCCAGTTTTCAAAGGGAATTCTTCCAGTTTTGCCCATTCAGTATCACGTCTTACATGGCAATAGGCAAGAGAGAAGAATGAGTGCCCAGCAAAGGGGAAAGCCCCTTGTAAAACCATCACATCTTGTGAGAACTTACTATCATGAGAACAGAATAGGGGAAACCACCCCCATGATTTAATTATCTCCACCTGGTTCCTCCCTTCCCATGACACATGGGGATTATGGGAACTACAATTTAAGATGAGATTTGAGTGTGGACACAGCCAAACCATTTCATACTTTTTGAAAAAAATACAACTGGATACTTATTTTTCCAATATAAAATTTAAAAATTAACATGAATTAAATAATTAAACGGGAAAATGAATAATACAAATCTTGTAAGAAGGCCTAGGAGACCTAACAACAGTCTATAGATGATGAAGTGCTTATATACTTGGAGCTAAAACAGAACAAAAACCAATATATTTTTAATAAAAATGAAGTAACAATGGATTTAAAGAAGATAATTACAACATATATTAAGACAAAGTGGTAGCTATACTAAAAATGGAGAAGTAAAAGACAGAAAAGTCAGCAAGAAATATGTATGGGAAACCTAGGTATCTCACAAATATGAAAAGATGGTCGAATTTACTGGTAGTGAAATACAGATTAAAGTAACAATGAATATTATTGCACACTTACCAAGCTGGCAAAGGTGTAATAAATAGGGCTCTCTCCAAAGTGGAAATTGTTGCCACTGCTTTTCTAAAAGCAGCTTAGAAATACGTGTTGAAATTTTAAAATTAATGTATATGCTTTGATTTAATACCCCTTCAGGGAATCTATCCTATGTAAATCAAGCTTGTGGTATACAATGACATGTTATAAGAAAGTCTATTGTACTCTTATTAATAGTGGGAAAAGAATAAATAAATAGATGAAAGCATAACAAATGACCGTCAATTGGAGAATTATGGTATAAATTATGCCACAGTCATGCTATTTGATATTTATTAAGAAGAAGAAATCAGAGCTAAATAGTTGATATTCATGACATCTATATTGTTGTGTAAAATATATAAGATGGGTGGTTATACAGGTATTCACATATAATAATTTTTATAAAAGAAAAGAAAAAATATATGCATCTTATAGTCAATAAATGTCTGTATGTGATTCTATGAACATATAGAAATGAAGAAGTGGAAGGATACATACTAAGTTGTTATGAATGAGAGAATATATGTGGGGTGGAGGAGGCAGGTTATGAGTGTGAGGAGAAGGAAAAGGGAGAACCAAAAATGCAAAGAAAGATTGTACTTGAAATAATAATCTGCTTATGATTATGGCCTCTAGCTGCATCCACATTGTTGCAAAGGACAGTTCTTTTTTATGGCTGGGTAGTATTCTATGGTGTGTATGTACCATATCGTCTTTATCCAATCACCATTCCTGGGAAGGCAGGTTGATTCTATGTATTTGCTATTGTGAATAGCACAGCAATGAACATACGAGTGCATGTGTCTTTTTGGTATAAGGATCCATTTCCTTTGGGTATATACCCAGTAATGGGCTACTGGGTCAAATGGTAGTTCTGGTTTAAGTTCTCTGAGAAATCTCCAAACTTCTTTCCATAGTGGCTGAACTAATTTACGTTCCCACCAAGAGTGTATAAGCATTGCCTTTCTCTTCAGCCTTGCCAGCATCTGTTTTAATATCTCATGTCATCATTTATAAATGGGAACTAACCATTGAGCACAATGGATGTAAACATGGGAACAATAAACACTGCAGACTACCAGAAGGGGAGAGGGAGAGAAAGGGGAATGGGTTGCAAAAGTGCCTATTGGGTACTATGCTTACTACGTGGTTGCAATATACCCATATAACAAACCTGCACATGTACCCCCTGTGCCTAAAATAAAAGCTGAAATTAAAAAAATCGAATCTGCATTATGCATTAATGTAAAAGTATTTTTATATATATATATATACAAATAAAAGTTAAAGTTTAAAAAATAGAAAACAAGAACGTACTGCTTAATGCAGATCTCCCAAGAGAACTTCCGATTGAAGGCAGAACATGGCGTAAGTCCACCTGGGATCCCAGCTACTGGGCCCACCCTCAGGCTTGTTCCTGTCTCATTCCCTTTTTCTAACTATTTTAGTTTCAACATAACCTGGTTTGAATTTCCACAGATGGGTAGGAGACAGAAGAACCTCCAGGAAGTTGGAAATGGTATGAATACAAAAAGACATAAAGTGCTTCATGATTTTGGAGTTTCCTTTTGGGATGATGAAATGTTTTAGAACTACATAGAGGTGATGGTTGCACAACATTGTGAATGTACTAAATGCCAATGAGTTGCACACTTTTCAAAAGTTAATTTATGTTAAGTAAATTTTATCTTAATTTTTAAAAGGCATGAGGAATGTTACAGACATATATATATTCTGGGGTGCCCTTTTCTGAACGTAGTTCAAGAGTCACAGCCACTTGGAGGCTTATGCCAAGCATATGGACACAGATGTGAGGTCATCTGTTTTAATTGTATCCTTATTTACCTTTGAAATACAGTTCTTCCATCCCCCAAAGAAGATGCTATCCAAAGATTGCTCACATTCATTGACATGAACTGAGGGCCAGTGACTAAAATGGACCCATTTGTGATTCTGGACTAATATTTCCCACAATTTCATCCATATCATTCAAAACTATACCATCTGGGAAAATAAGACCATATATTCTCAGCTATAAATCTTGGGAGACCCTACGTGCCAGGAACTAGGAATCATGCAACAGGGATGTATCAACCTTCAGAAGCAACATACCCCCTCTGGGTCTCAGTCTCAAATAGTACTTGGTCACCTGAATAAATGTTTAGCCTATTAGAGTAAAAAATGTACAGACTACTAGATTAACTAATTAACCTTGTCTGATGCAATTTGCAGTCAGATATCTGTGCTGGCCCTCCCTCCTGGCCATTTTCTTCTTAGCAAAAACAGCACAGGGTCCATGCATTAAGGTCCTGGCTTTGGTCTCTATTTTATCTCATCACCAAATTCAGGGGCACAGACATCATCAACTGACTCCTCCACCCGAGACCCAGTCTCTTCCTCTCTCTGCCTGTGTGCACAGGACTGGCACCATGGGAAGCTCTCTGGAACTTAGGTCTTCTAGTTCAAGATTTGTGTGCTGGCACTCCTGGAGCTCAGATATCCCATGGAGTATCCTTTGGGAATAAGTACAAAGTTCAGAGGTGTGTGTGTGTGTCCAGTGTGTGACAAAGAGTTCATACTCATGACCACTGATGCTTTACCAAAATGACTAGGATTCTAATACACTAAAGAATAAACTCCCCATAGCACCTGTAGAAATGTGTGCTCAGAATTATCATCTTCCATCTATATAGACTCCTTAGCTATCTTATTTCAGACTAGAACCCACATTTGTATTTACAAACTCTTTTCTACCTACTGAAATTCAATGTCATTAGCTGACCATTCTTAAACCAATAACCAGAGATAAATGATTGCCTCCCAGAATAGTGTCTTCAGCACTACTCACCTACTAGCCAACTGGATAGTCTTCCTTCCCACCACTGAATTAACATAAAATTAATCCATCTACTCCTGCACAAGCACTACAGTTGCCATCAAGATACTTCCTGGTTCCCAACTTCTACCCGTTATCTCCAACACAGATGATTTTCCTGGGAAATTCCTTGTTACACATCAATTTACTACAGTAACACTTTCAGCAAGACAAAGTACATTGTGCAAGTTAATTACAAGGGGAAATCTAGTGCAAATGGAAAATTAAATACATTTTATTGATCTCTTCATTCCAGTCCCTGGATTTCCCTCTTTTCCCCACTGTTTTTGTCCCTTTGAACTCCCTAATACAATTTTGATTATATTAGTTTAAACGCTTTCTTGCCATACTTTGTATGCCTTTGCTTCTGTTTGCTTTCACCACATTCAGTCTACATCCTGCCAATTCTACAACCATTTATACCATCTGGCTTCTTCATCCCTACATCTGGGTTTCTGGGTCCTTCTGGAAAAAGTAACACAAAAGCACAGATTTATGTCATTACTACTCATAAGAGTTTATCTCTGGCTCATTTCCAGTGTTGGAATTGAAGGTGAGATCTTGGCCAAAAAGGTGCATCTAAACTGAGGTTAAGGAAGAGCAGAAATCAAGACCCCTATGAAGGAAGGTAGTTTGTAGAGAAGAGACTAGGACAGGAAAGAGCAGAGAGATCACATGGAAAGAGAGACAGAGAGGCTGCCTCTGACATTCCAGTTTCATTATATTGCTCTAGTTGAGTTCCCATTTCTTGAGATATCTTGAGAGGATTTTTGTTCCCTGAAAACAAATGATTCCTCACTAAATACGGCCTACCGTTCCAGATAGCTTGGTTTCCACACTTGCCAGTCTGGCCATGCCCAAATTCACCCTGCTGGAAAATACAGTCTCCATTGGCTACCATTTTCTCAACTAACTCATGCGTTTGCATTGTGATATAACTTTTAAATTTTGTATTTAAATGTGTAAATGTTTTAAATGTGTGAGTATTTCCTCCTTGGATTGCAAGTTTTAGATTGTATTCTTCATTTCTTTTTATAACCTTGGATCCCATAACTTTATGATCATGTGTAGATGATCTCTAGATACTTGTTGAATGAACAAACAAGTAAGTAAATATCTCATTCTTCAGTAGTCTCTGGAAAGATGATAATAGCAAGAAGCTCTGGAGTCTTTGAGCACTCAGAAAGAGCCAGCAATAAGAGATGGGGAAGCCCTAATAGCAGAAATACTGAATACTGGTGGTGTGTCCTCTTCAAGGAGGACTAGGAGAATGGGCCAACAGAGCGAGCCACTCCCGAGGTCCAAACACAAGGCAGACAGGACTGGTGTTCCCGCACTCCAGGTGTCCCCCTTCTGACCTCTCGTTGACATTCAGAGGGTACTGAAATAGAATTTAGCAGAAATGTCTAATTATATTTACATTTTAAAGACGGGGGAAGTATATTAGCAGAGTCAAACATTGTTTTACCAGTAACCTTAATAGCTGCCATCTAAAAGGCATCACATTCATTTATTCTGTTTTTGTTTGCTTTGCTTATTTCTGGAACTGTGGTTTCTCTTTAGAATAGATTCAGGTGGAAACATGTGAATACTTCTGAGTTATTAAAACAACCACCACAGTCTTCACATTCAAATGTGGCAAATATAGAAGGTGACTTCTATTTCTCCAAGCTGTGAAAATAGTATTTGGGGGAGAAAATAAGAGGAAAGAAGCCTCTACGCATTTGCGAGAATGCCTAAAAGTGGTCCAACCCTTTGCTCTTAAAAGTATTGGCATCTAAAGAGAAACTTTCACGGAGCCACACCTTCATCTGGCTAAATATATGGTTTTAAGACACTAAGCTACTCATTTACAGGTTTCTGCTTAAAATTTCAACGACATGTTAAGCACAAAACGGTGGTTCCTGAGTTAACAAGTGGCCACCAAAGAAAATATTGCTCCGTGGGGTGTTCCTCTTGAGATGCTTAGAAACATCAGGTTGTAGTGATTCCCCCCACCCACAAAGTGACTCTTTGGATTTGAAAGGCATTGGTTTGCTAATGATCGGTTAGCAAAACAGGCTGCAGTGTTCCACAAACTGTTTTGTTCTTTTTCTATGGTCTGTGAATGATACTCCTCAAGGAATGGTAGCTGATACGTTTTTCATTTTCCTCCCTAATTTTCTCACTATAATATTTAATTAGCCAAAAGGCAGCATATTTATAGAAATAATAAAACAGAGGAGAAAGTGTTTTAATTATATGAATAATGTGGTATATTTAGAAATATATACATATATATATTTAAAGAATACTTTGTACAGTTATTTTTCCCTAGGATATGATTAAAGTAAGCTTAAGCATATTTGTAAGATGAACAAAGTCTAGAGATTTAATATAAAACACGAGGACTAAGAGTAATAAAATTGTACTGTATTTGCAATTCATGCTTTAAAAAAGAAAGTGAACTGACATATAAACAACCAATTCTTTGAGATGTCCCAAGATAAAAGAAATACACGTATGCAAAAATTTGAAAGTAACGTTTAATGTTACATTTAAGTAATTTAATATCCAAGAAGCAAAATATATTGAGGATCTACAATAGCAAATACTCTATATGCACTAACTTATTTCTCCTAAAGACCTTAAAATAGGTATCATCATCCCCATTTTACAAATGCAGAAAGTAAGGCTCAGAGAAGCAAAAATTAGTATTAATTCTAATGAAAAATGTGCAAATAGGTCAACGGGTTTCTAATTTTGCCATTTCCTCTTTCAGCATGACTTAAAGGTGACAATGCAGTGAAAATTAGTGATGCAACATTTTGAATGACAAGACTAATGCTGTCTAGTCCATTTTGGTTTCCAAATTCCTTAATAAAATTCCAAACCAGAAGCCAATGAAGGCTTCGCTCCAGGAGAACAAAGGAAATGGTAATATACTCCAAAAGGCTATAGAACTATAAAAATTAACTATGACAAATAATGTGTGAGAAAAATGTTTTATAGAGCCATTCTGTAAATTGTGTTGTAGATAACAAAATTAAATATAAAAGTTAATTTAATTTAAATTGAGCATAGTATTGTGTTTTACTGTGATTAATAAAAGTTTCCAATTAACAGGTGCTATCAGTAAGAATTAGCCACCTAAATAAATAAAATGTAAATTCTTAGGGCCCAAGTTATTTCTCTTGGTTACACCTAGTATGTTTTATACACTTCCCATGCTGTCAAAAGTTAAAACAAGAAGTGAGATCTTCATTCTCACACAAATTTGCAGCAGATATATTTTGCAAGCTCAAGCTACAGTTCTGGCAATGTTTTTCAGACCTCAATGCAAGTATAAAGGAAATTTGCATATTTCAAAATTCATTTAACACACAAGGAATTTCGTTTAACTAAAGCAATTAAGGAGCTTCCATCTAACTTTCAATTGGAAGTGTTTAATCTGCAATGCAATGAAATAATATAAAAGACAAATATCAAGAAAAGAATCTAATGGAATTCCACAAATGCTTTCCAAATGATTAATGTGCTCAGTTAAAATTACCTGCTCATGGACTAATATCAATATTTGACAGAACCTATCAGTGTAAAAAGACATTTTCAAAGATGAAATACATAAAATCTAATTTCGTTTACAGATGTACATTTGCAATCAATTTTGGTGATAGAGAACACTAACTTTGAACATATTACAACCTCTAAAGGAAAGAAGTATATTCTTCATTTCAGAAAGTAAACAACAAAGGCATTGACATTGATTTGGAGATTAAGAGATAATTTCTTGTTCTCAATAACATTGATCATGAGATAAATGCAAATCAAAACTACAATGAGATATCGTCTCACCTCAGTTAAAATGGCTTTTATCCAAAAGACATGCAATAACAAATGCTGACCAGAAAAGGGAACACTTGTATTCTGTTGGGGAGAATGTAAATTAGTACAGCCATTATGGAGAACACTATGGAGATTCCTCAAAAAACTAAAAATAGAACTACCATATGATCTAGCAACCCTACTGCTAGATATATACTCCAAAGAAAGAAAACCAGAATATTGAAGAGATATATGTACTCCCATGTTAATTGCAGCATTATTCACAATAGCCAAGATTTGGAAGCAACCTCAGTGTCCATTGAAAGACAAATGGAAAGAAAATGTGGTACATATACACAATGGTGTACTATTCAGCCATAAAAAAAGAATGAGATACTGTCATTTGCAACAACATGGATGGAACTTAATATAGTGGAGGACATTATATTAAGTAAATAAAATAACCAAGGCACAGAAAGACAGACTTCACATGTTTTCACTCATTTGTGGAAGCTAAAAATTAAAATCATCCACTCATGGAGATAAAGAGTAAAATGATGATTACAAGAGGCTGGGAAGGGTAGTGGGGACTTGCGGGTAAAGTGGGGATGGTTAATGAGTACAAAAATATAGGTAGATAGAATGAATATGATTTAGTATTTGATAGCACAACAGGCTGATTACAGTCAATAATAATTTATTGTACATTTTAAAATAATTCAGGACATAGGCATGGGCAAAGACTTCATGTCTAAAACACCAAAAAGCAATGGTAACAAAAGCCAAAATTGACAAATGGGATCTAATTAAACTAAAGAGCTTCTGCGCAGCAAAAGAAACTATCAGCAGAGTGAACAGGCAACCTACAGAATGGGAGAAAATGTTTGCAATCTATCCATCTGACAAAGCGCTAATACCCAGAATCTACAAATAACTTAAACACATTTACAAGAAAAAAACAAAAAAAACTGATCAAAAAGTGGGCGAAGGATATGAACAGACACTTCTCAAAAGAAGACAGTTATGCAGCCAACAGACATATGAAAAAATGCTCATCATCACTGGTCATTAGAGAAATGCAAATCAAAACCACAATGAGATACCATCTCACACCAGTTA
Source organism: Pan troglodytes (assembly GCF_028858775.2). NCBI lineage: Eukaryota > Metazoa > Chordata > Mammalia > Primates > Hominidae > Pan > Pan troglodytes. The sequence goes on from NC_072401.2 coordinate 89,133,297, forward strand.
GAATGGCAATCATTAAAAAGTCAGGAAACAAGAGATGCTGGAGAGGGTGTGGAGAAATAGGAACGCTTTTACACTGTTGGTGGGAGTGTAAATTAGTTCAACCATTGTGGAAGTCGGTGTGGCGATTCCTCAGGGACCTAGAACTAGAAATACCATTTGACCCAGCAATCCCATTACTGGGCACATACCCAAAGGATTATAAATCATTCTACTATAAAGATACATGCACACATATGTTTATTGTGGCACTATTCACAATAGCAAAGACATGGAACCAACCCAAATGCCCATCAGTGATAGACTGGATAAAGAAAATGTGGCACATACACACCATGGAATACTATGCAGCCATAAAAAAGAATGAGTTCATGTCCTTTGCAGGGACATGGATGAAGCTGGAAACCATCCTTCTCAGCAAACTATCACAAGAACAGAAAACCAAACACTGCATGTTCTCACTCATAAGTGGGAGTTGAACAATGACAACACATGGACACAGGAAGGGGAACATCACACACTGGGGCCTATCAGGTGGTGAGGGACTAGGGGAAGGGTAGCATTAGGAGAAATACGTAATGTAGGTGACGGGTTGATGGGTGCAGCAAACCACCATGGCCTGCGTATACCTATATAACAAACCTGCATGTTCTGCACATGTACCCCAGAAATTAAAGTATAATTTTAAAAAAAGAGTACAATAGAAATGTTTGTAACACAAAGAAACGATAAATGCCTGAGGTGATGGATAGCCCATTTACCCTCATGTGATTATTACACATTGTATGCCTGTATCAAAATATCTCATGTACTCTGTAGATATATACACCATATACCCACAAAAATTAAGATAGAAAAAAAGTTTTTTAAGGTAATTTCTTATCCAGTCTGAAATCTTTGTTCTTGTTTGTTCTTTAATTGAAGTGATTAGTCTATTAATAAATAATATAACTACTAATACATCGGGTTTATAACTACCATTTTCCTGTTTTCTATTTGCCCCTCTTGTTCTGTTTTCCTAATTTTTTTCTTGCCCTCGCTTAAATCCATCATGTATTTTTTATCATTCCATTTTTATCATTCCATGTGCTAGTTACACATATCTAATATCTTCTAAGTGGTCACACAATGTGACTCCTTGACTTATTAAAATGTGGAATTTTTGCTCCTTACCATACAATATTAAGACCTTAGAATACTTTAATTCATTTATTTCTTGTTTATCTTTTGTAATGTGTACTTTATTCTATACATATTTTGGACTCTACAAGACATTATGAATATTATTGTTATTACAATGTATAGTCAATATTAGACTTATTATATTTTATACTTTCTATTGCTCTTCATCGCTTCCTATATTTTCATGTTTCCATCTTGGCTATTTATCCTTTTTCTTTTTTTAACTTTTATTGTAAGTTTAGTAGTATAAGTGCAGGTTGGTTACATAGATAAAGTTGGGTCATGGGGGTTTGTTGTGCAGATTATTTAATCACCCAGTACCCATTAGTTACTTTTCCTGAACCTCCCCATCCTCTCATCCTCCACCCTCCAATAGGCCCCAGTGCATGTTGTCCCTTTTCTGTGTCCATGCGTTCTCATCATTTAGCTCCCACTTATAAGTGAGAACATGCAGTATTTGGTTTTCCATTCCTGTGTTAGTTTGCCAAAAACCTTATCCCTCTTCTTAAAGAACTTCCATTTTTTTAGTGCAGGCCCAATGGTGACAAATTCTCTCATTTTTTGTGTGTCTGGAATGTCTTTATTTCATCTTCACTTTTGAAGAATACTCCCTCTCAACAGAATTTGAAGTTAGCAGTTATTTTCTTTTAGTACTTTAAAGATAGATGCCATTTATTATTTCTGTAGTTGTTTCTATCATCACTGTTGAGAAATCATCGTCAGCCTTATTGCTGCTCCTAATGTATCTTTTATCCTCTGATTTTAGGATTATATCTTTGTCTTTGGCTTTCATGGTTTTACTATGATATATCTTGGTGAGGTTTTCTTTATATTTAATATAGCTTGGAATTTGCACATTATTTGAATATGTGGCTTTATGTCTTTTGTCAGTTTGGGAATTTTATCAGCCATTTTTTCTTCAACTATTGCTTCTGCTTTATTCTCCCTCTTCCTTTCCTTTCAGGACTTCAACTACACACATGTAAGAAATTTCTATCAGTCTCCTATATACTTTTGTTCTTTCCTGCAGCCTATTGCTTTTTTTCATGGTATTTCAATCTAGTTACTTACTACAAATCTACATTCCTTTTCACGAATACTCTCTTCAACTGCAACCATTCTATTGTTAAACACATCTACTGAGATCTTAATTTTAGCTATTGTGTTTTTGGTTCTTGAGTTTTCATTTTATTCTTTTCTATATCTATTTGTCCTCTGATATAAAATTTTTTATATTTTCTTGAATATGTTAATAATAGCTGGTTTAAATCCATTTATTATGACTGCAATATCTGGGCCACTTATGAGTCTAGACCCATTCTCTAATCTTACCCTTGGTCTTCCTTCTTGGGATGACTGGTACATTTGTTTAATTATTAGACATTGTTTAGGAAAAAATGTGGATGCTATAAATGCTATAGAGTGGAGGCAAATGAGGTAGTCAAATTGCTTAAGGAAAGAAGATTTATTCTGGATGTAGAAATTATAATGCACTTCATTCCTAGGCTAAACTGCCATTTTTGAGAGGTCTTTAGTGTTTGACTTCAAAATCCAAAATAATATAAAATTCTGCTCTGCTCTTCTTTTCTCTCAGTGCACACATCAGCGCGTTGCCAGACAGATTCACATTCTCTTTAGAGAAGAACATTCAGGTGGGTAATGGGCTCTGCAAGGTGAACACCCAGATCCTTCCTTCGGGACTGAGGCACTCATTTGCTCAGCTGTCGGGAGTGTTGCTTTCTGAGAGCTCATAGCTGAGTTCCTCTGCAGGAATTGCTGAAGGAAATGGCCTCACCCAAAATTACACTCACTACCAGGAGCAGCCCACATCCCAAGACTGGTCAACCATTAGTACAAAGACTTCGACCCCTTGCCTTAATTCAGGGCAAGTCTCAAGGGACATTACTGCTTCGGAACTCCCTGTGGAATTGGCTGAGGCCTGTCTTGCAACTGATTCACAGCTCAACTTCTCCATCTGCCCTCCTACTTCCCTCCTTCACTTCCTCCTGCTTCCCTCCTCCTCTTACAGGTATTATATTACTCCTGAAAGCATTCTCCCATCTACATCCTATGTGGACATGTCCATCTGGGGAGGGGTGGGAGCATCCAGGTGGGGACATCAGCACTTTTTTTTTCTTTTTTTGAGATGGAGTCTTACTCTGTCACCTAGGCTGGAGTGCAGTGGCTCGATCTCAACTCAGTGCAACATCCATTTCCCCAGTTCAAGCGATTCTCCTGCCTCAGCCTCCTGAGTAACTGAGACTACAGGTGTGCGCCACCACACCCAGCTAATTTTTGTATTTTTAGTAGAGATGGGTTTCACCATGTTGGCCAAGATGGTCTCGATTTCCTGACCTTGTGATCCACCCGCCTCGGCCTCCCAAAGTGTTGGGATTACAGGTTTGAGCCACTGCACCCAGCCTCAGCATTTTTTAAGTTTATTCCCACTAATCGTCCCATGGCCCACACCTGCTCTTCACGTCTTGATTTTGAACTCAGAGCTTCAGGATTTCCCAAAAGGAATGCTGCTAATACTTGTTTACTTTTTTTTTGTTTTCTATTCAAATAAATCCTATCTGATTTCAGTCCTCTAGGAATTCTTTAGAATTTTTGATCCACCGATATCCCCTTTCCCCTCACATCAGACAGGTAATGTGCCAACATGGTAATAAGGTTTGAGGAAGGCACATCTTGAGTGTAAAACACAGTCATCATTCTTACAAACCACAAAAGGATCTGATGACACCTTTTTACAGTATCCTTTTTTAAAAACTGCTTACATTTTAGTGAAATGTTACAAAGAAATAAAGAAGACAAATGTGCTCAGTCCATCAGCAGAGATCAATGTAATCAGGCTGCTATCTTGAGTTAGAATCTCCTTTTCCTGTGAATTTTTTCCTCCAAACTTTGAGGTTTTGTAGCAATACCAAAAGGATCTACAGAGTTTCAGACAAAGGGCTTATTACATACTTGAAGGTATTGTTTTTTTACATTTCATTTCACTGATGTTTTGAATTATGTTATCTTGAAAATAAAAAATGAAAAAAATTATGGTGTTCATATACTTATTTGTACTGTTCAATACTTTTGCAATGTCAAAATAAATATAATTCAATTATTTCCACAAAAAATGGCTATTAAGTTTCATGAGAAACTACATATTTATATATACTCTCTAAATATTTATGTCTGTTTTTTTTTTTTTTACACAGAAGTTAGGGCCTGCGCAAAGAATGGTTACTTGTTATATAACAATTGAAGATGGCCAAATAGGAACAGCTCCAGTCTACAGCTCCCGGTGTGAGTGATGCAGAAGACGGGTGATTTCTGCATTTCCAACTGAGGTACCGGGTTCATCTCACTGGGGAGTGCTGGACAGTGGGTGCAGGACAGTGGATGCAGCACACTGTGTGTGAGCCGAAGCAGGGCAAGGCATTGCCTCACCTGGGAAGCACAAGGGTTCAGGGAATTCCCTTTCCTGGTCAAAGAAAGGGGTGACAGACGGCACCTGGAAAATTGGGTCACTCCCACCCTGATACTGTGCTTTTCTGATGAGCTTAAAAAACAGCACACCAGGAGACTATATCCCGCACCTGGCTCAGAGGGTCCTATGCCCATGGAGCCTTGCTCATTGCTAGCATGGCAGTATGAGATCAAACTGCAAGGCAGCAGCAAGGCTGGGGGAGGGGCGCCAGCCATTGCTCAGGCTTGAGTAGGTAAACAAAGCAGCTGGGAAACTTGAACTGGGTGGAGCCCACCACAGCTCAAGGAGGCCTGCCTGCCTCTGTAGGCTCCACCTCTAGCGACACGGCATGGACAAACAAAAGGCAGCAATAACCTCTGCAGACTTAAATGTCCCTGTCTGACAGCTTTAAAGAGAGTAGTGGTTCTCCCAGCACGCAGCTTGAGATCTGAGAACAGGCAGACTGCCTCCTCAAGTGGGTCCCTGACCCCTGAGTAGCTTAACTGGGAGGCATCCCCCAGTACAGGCGGACTGACACTTCACATGGCTGGGTACTCCTCTGAGACAAAACTTCCAGAGGAATGATCAGGCAGCAGCATTTGCAGTTCGCCAATATCTGCTGTTCTGCAGCCACTGCTGCTGATACCCAGGCAAACACAGTCTGGAGTGGACCTCCAGTAAACTCCAACAGACCTGCAGCTGAGGGTCCTGACTGTTAGAAGGAAAACTAACAAACAGAAAGGACATCCACACCAAAAACCCATCTGTACGTCACCATCATCAAAGACCAAAGGTAGATAAAACCACAAAGATGGGGAAAAAACAGAGCAGAAAAACCGGAAACTCTAAAAATCAGAGCGCCTCTCCTCCTCCAAAGGAATGCAGCTCCTCATCAGCAATGGAACAAAGCTGGATGGAGAATGAAATTGACGACTTGACAGAGGAAGGCTTCAGAAGATCAAACTACTCTGAGCTAAAGGAGGAAGTTCGAACCAATGGCAAAGAAGTTAAAAACTTTGAAAAAAAATTAGACGAATGGATAACTAGAATAACCAATGCAGAGAAGTCCTTAAAGGACCTGATGGAGCTGAAAACCACGGCATGAGAACTACGTGATGAATGCACAAGCCTCGGTAACCGATGCGATCAACTGGTAGAAAGGGTATCAGCGATGGAAGAAGAAATGAATGAAATGAAGTGTGAAGAGAAGTTTAGAGAAAAAAGAATAAAAAGAAATGAACAAAGCCTCCAAGAAATATGGGACTACGTGAAAAGACCAAATCTACATCTAATTGGTGTACCTGAAAGTGGTGGGGAGAATGGGACCAAGTTGGAAAACACTCTGCAGGATATTATCCAGGAGAACTTCCCCAATCTAGCAAGGCAGGCCAACGTTCAGATTCAGGAAATACAGAGAATGCCACAGAGATACTCCTCGAGAAGAGCAACTCCAAGACACATAATTGTCAGATTCACCAAAGTTGAAATGAAGGAAAAAATGTTAAGGGCAACCAGAGAGAAAGGTCGGGTGACCCACAAAGGGAAGCCCATCAGACTAACAGCTGATCTCTCAGCAGAAACTCTACAAGCCAGAAGAGAGTGAGGGCCAATATTCAACATTCTTAAAGAAAAGAATTTTCAACCCAGGATTTCATATCCAGCCAAACTAAGCTTCATAAGTGAAGGAGAAATAAAATACCTTACAGACAAGCAAATGCTGAGAGATTTTGTCACCACTAGGCCTGCCCTAAAAGAGCTCCTGAAGGAAGCAGTAAACATGGAAAGGAACAACCAGTACCAGCCACTGCAAAAACATGCCAAATTGTAAAGACCATCGAGGCTAGGAAGAAACAGCATGAACTAACGAGCAAAATAACCAGCTAACATCATAATGACAGGATCAAATTCACACATGACAATACTAACCTTAAATGTAAATGGGCTAAATGCTCCAATTAAAAGGCACAGACTGGCAAATTGGATAAAGAGTCAAGACCCATCAGTGTGCTGTATTCAGGAAACCCATCTCACGTGCAGAGACACACATAGGCTCAAAATAAAGGGATGGAGGAAGATCTACCAAGCAAATGGAAAACAATAAAAAGGCAGGGGTTGCAATCCTAGTCTTGGATAAAACAGACTTTAAACCAACAAAGATCAAAAGAGACAAAGAAGGCCATTACATAATGGTAAAGGGATCAATTCAACAAGAACTAACTATCCTAAATATATATGCACCCAATACAGGAGCACCCAGATTCATAAAGCAAGTCCTTAGTGACCTACAAAGAGACTTAGACTCCCACGCAATAATAATGGGAGACTTTAACACTCCACTGTCAACATTAGACAGATCAATGAGACACAAAGTTAACAAGGATAACCAGGAATTGAACTCAGCTCTGCACCAAGCAGACCAATAGACATCTGCAGAACTCTCCATCCCACATTAACAGAATATACATTATTTTCAGCACCACACCACACCTATTCCAAAATTGACCACATAGTTGGAAGTAATGCACTCCTCAGCAAATGTAAAAGAACAGAAATTATAACAAGCTGTCTCTCAGACCACAGTGTAATCAAACTAGAACTCAGGATTAAGAAACTCACTCAAAACCACTCAACTACATGGAAACTGAACAACCTGCTCCTGAATGACTACTGGGTACATAACGAAATGAAGGCAGAAATAAAGATATTCTTTGAAACCAACAAGAACAAAGACTCAACATACCAGAATCTCTGGGACACATTCAAAGCAGTGTGTAGAGGGAAATTTATAGCACTAAATGCCCACAAGAGAAAGCAGGAAAGACCTGAAATTGACACCCTAACATCACAATTAAAAGAACTAGAGAAGCAAGAGCAAACACATTCAAAAGCTAGCAGAAGGCAAGAAATAACTAAGATCAGAGCAGAACTGAAGGAAATAGAGACACAAAAAACCCTTCAAAAAATCAATGAATCCAAGAGCTGGTTTTTTGAAAAGATCAATGAAATTGATAGACCGCTAGCAAGACTAATAAAGAAGAAAAGAGAGAAGAATCAAATAGATGCAATAAAATATGACAAAGGGGATATCACCACTGATCCCACAGAAATACAAACTACCATCAGAGAATACTATAAACACCTCTACGCAAATAAACTAGAAAACCTAGAAGAAATGGATAAATTCCTCGACACATACACCCTCCCAAGACTAAACCAGGAAGAAGCTGAATATCTGAATAGACCAATAACAGGTTCTGAAATTGAGGCAATAATTAATAGCTTACCAACCAAAAAAAGTCCAGGACCAGAGGGATTCACAGCCGAATTCTACCAGAGGTACAAGGAGCAGCTGGTACCATTCCTTCTGAAACTATTCCAATCAATAGAAAAAGAGGGAATCCTCCCTAACTCATTTTATGAGGGCAGCATCATCCTGATACCAATGCCTGGCAGAGACACAACAAAAAAAGAGAATTTTAGACCAATATCCTTGATGAACATTGATGCAAAAATCCTCAATAAAATACTGGCAAACCGAATCCAGCAACACATCAAAAAGCTTATCCACCATGATCAAGTGGGCTTCATCCTTGGGATGCAAGGCTGGTTCAACATATGAAAATCAATAAACGTAATCCAGCATATAAACAGAACCAAAGACAAAAACCACATGATTATCTCAATAGATGCAGAAAAGGCCTTTGACAAAATTCAACAACGCTTCATGCTAAAAACTCTCAATAAATTAGGTATTGATGGGACATATCTGGAAATAATAAGAACTATCTATGACAAACCCACAGCCAATATCATACTGAATGGACAAAAACTGGAAGCATTCCCTTTGAAAACTGGCACAAGACAGGGATACCCTCTCTCCCCATTCCTATTCAACATAGTGTTGGAAGTTCTGGCCAGGACAATCAGACAGGAGAATGAAATAAAGGGCATTCAATCAGGAAAAGAGGAAGTCAAATTGTCCATGTTTGCAGATGACATGATTGTATATTTAGAAAACCCCATCGTCTCAGCCCAAAATCTCCTTAAGCTGATAAGCAAATTCAGCAAAGTCCCAGGATACAAAATCAATGTGCAAAAATCACAAGCATTCTTATACACTAATAACAGACAAACAGAGAGCTAAATCATGAGTGAACTCCCATTCACAATTGCTTCAAAGAGAATAAAATACCTAGGAATCCAACTTACAAGGGATGTGAAGGACCTCTTCAAGGAGAACTACAAACCACTGCTCAATGAAATAAAAGAGGATACAAACAAATGGAAGAACATTCCATGCTCATGGATAGGAAGAATCAAGATCGTGAAACTGGCCATACTACCCAAGGTAATTTATAGATTTAATGCCATCCCCATCAAGCTACCAATGACTTTCTTCACAGAATAGGAAAAAACTATTTTAAAGTTCATATGGAACCAAAAAAGAGCCCGCATTGCCAAGTCAATCCTAAACCAAAAGAACAAAGCTGGAGGCATCACGCTACCTGACTTCAAACTATACTACAAGGCTACAGTAACCAAGACAGCATGGTACTGGTACCAAAACAGAGATATAGACCAATGGGACAGAAGAGAGGCCTCAGAAATAACACCCCAGATCTACAACCATCTGATCTTTGACAAACCTGACAAAAACAAGAAATGGGGAAAGGATTCCATATTTAATAAATGGTGCTGGGAAAACTGGCTAGCCATATGTAGAAAGCTGAAACTGGATCCCTTCCTTACACCTTACACAAAAATTAATTCAAGATGGATTAAAGACTTAAACGTTAGACCTAAAACCATAAAAACCCTAGAAGAAAACCTAGGCAATACCACTCAGGACATAGGCATGGGCAAGGACTTCATGTCTAAAACACCAAAAACAATGGCAACAAAAGACAAAATTGACAAATGGGATCTAATTAAACTAAAGAGCTTCTGCACAGCAAAAGAAAACACCATCAGAGTGCACAGGCAACCTACAGAATGGGAGAAAATTTTTGCAACCTACTCATCTGACAAAGGGCTAATATCCAGAATCTACAATGAACTCAAACAAATTTACAAGAAAAAAACAAACAACTCCATCAAAAAGTGGGTGAAGGATATAAACAGACACTTCTCAAAAGGAGACATTTATGCAGCCAAAAAACACATGAAAAAATGCTCATCATCACTGGCCATCAGAGAAATGCAAATCAAAACCACAATGAGATACCATCTCACACCAGTTAGAATGGTGATCATTAAAAAGTCAGGAAACAACAGGTGCTGGAGAGGACGTGGAGAAATAGGAACACTTTTACACTGTTGGTGGGACTGTAAACTAGTTCAACCATTGTGGAAATCGGTGTGGCGATTCCTCAGGGACCTAGAACTAGAAATACCATTTGACCCAGCCATCCCATTACTGGGTATATACCCAAAGGATTATAAATCATGCTGCTATAAAGACACATGCACACGTATGTTTATTGTGGCACTATTCACAATAGCAAAGACTTGGAACCAACCCAAATGTCCAACTATGATAGACTGGATTAAGAAAATATGGCACATATACACCATGGAATACTATGCAGCCATAAAAAATGAAGAGTTCATGTCCTCTGTAGGGACGTGGATGATGCTGGAGACCATCATTCTCAGTAAACTATCACAAGGACAGAAAGCCAGGCACTGCATGTTCTCACTCATAGGTGAGAATTGAACAATGAAAACACATGGACACAGGAAGGGGAACATCACACACCAGGGACTGTTGTGGGGTGGGGGTGGGGGGGATAGCATTAGGAGATATACCTAATGCTAAATGACGAGTTAATGGGTGCAGCACACCAGCATGGCACATGTATACATATGTAACAAACCTGCACGTTGTGCACATATACCCTAAAACTGAAAGTATAATAAAAACAAGCAAACAAAAAAACAATTCAAAAGAAATGGAGGACCTTAAACTGAGAGGCCCTTTATCAGGAAACAAACTCTGATACTACTTAATGTTACTGTGGGTTCAGTGACAGGCACAGCCATGTGCTATTTTATAAAGATTTACATCTGTTCAAATTTTCTGAAAAGTAATTTGATAATCAATTTTAGAACTTAAAAATATGTGTGATTTCAGATTTAGTAATTCCATTTCTAGGAATCTTTACTAAGGAAATCGTCAGAAATTTAGTCAAAGATACACTTTTTTAAATGTAAACATTCAACAATAGGAATAAAGAAATTATGATACATAGATGTGGAAGAATATTATGCAGCAATAAAAGATTAGGTTTTAAAATATTTTTAATAATCTAGAGAAGCCCTAGAGGTACTGCCAAATGTTATATGATTAGGGGAGGGTAGGGGGTGGGAGGAAAACAGGAATCAGAAAGGTACAGAGGGTATTTTAACTACATCTGTAACTAAAAGACTGGAGGGGCACGCACCCAACCTTAACATCAGTTAGCTAAGTGGTAAGTTTAAGAATAATTTTAACTTTCTTTCTTGCCCTTCACTATATTTTCTCTTTTTCCCTCTAAAATTAGTAGTATCAATTGTCAGAAAATAATATATTTTAAAATTGAAGGAGGGCATAATAGCAAGTTTCAGTTGTATAAAAAGTCTGTGGAGGCAATGGATTTCTGGTTCTATGACTAGAAATATGGATAAATCTGGAGCTGCCTACAAGTGAGTGAATAATTATCATTTTGATTTTTTAAAAATTTAAATTTAAATTTTTATTTTTTTGTGACAGGGTCTTGCTTTGTCTCCCAGGCTGGAGTGGAGTAGCATGATATCACGATTCACTGCAGGCTCAACCACATGGGCTCAAGCAATCCTCCCACCTCAGCCTTCTAAATAGCTGGGACAACAGGCACGTGCCACCATGCCTGGCTAATTTTTACAAATTTTAATAGAGACAGAGGTCTCACCATGTTGACCAGGCTGATCTCGAACTCCTGAGCTCAAGCCATCCTCCTGCCTCAGCCTCCTAAAGTGCTGGGATTACAAGCGTGAGCCACTAAGCCTGGTTTCAAATGTGTTCCTTTGATATTAATGGTCTCAGTTGGGCATTTGAGTAGATCTGTAATCTACACAGCAGACAAGATATGCCTGGCCTCACTGGTTCCACCTAAAAATAGATGATATATGTTTTTTATTTGAAGAAAAACCAGATGCTTTAGATACCAGGGCCAACGATGCAGAAGACAGTGCTTTGCTATGAAATACCAAGGGTCTGACTTCTCTGGCCAGGGAATTCTGCCTCCTCATAGTGTTGATTACAGGGCCCCTCGATTACAGTCAAGGCTTTTATGATAAGGAAACTTAGATTTGTTTGGATGATCAGAATTTTTTTTTAAATTCACAGAATGTGAGAGATGACCATGGTCTTCAATGTCTGAGTCTAAGAGTCAACCAAATGCCAACCTTTAACATAAAAGAATCTCCTTGGAGAATGCTTAATTTCCAGGAGAACTGGGTCATAAAGTGTCCGTCAAATGCAAAAATAAAACTCCAATGACCATTTTAGTTTAATCTTTGAGTTTAATACTATCTATCTTGATGTTAGGCACATTAAACAAATCTATCTATGTAGATTTTGGCATCATGAATATGTAAAAGTTTCTCCTGACAATAATTGACTCAGAGGTTATAACTACTTCTATGCAACTTCTGGATTGAGATAGCTAGGAATATGTCATCAGGAGAGAAGAGAATTTTCTGAAGTATTTTTCATCCGGTCATTACATATCCACATTAAGAAGTATTCAACATCTCTTCGTTTTGGGGTTAAATACCAACAAGTATGTAAATTATTATTATTTTTACTGTACCTTATATAAATCTACAGGACAAATTCCTCTAAGAGTTTAGATTGAAGTTTCTCTACCCTTCCAAAATGTTTGGCTTTTATCATTGCTAACACTGTTGTTGGTTCCCCCAGGAGCTATAATCAATGCTGGATTTACCCAACAGCTATGCTAAGCATATACTTAACAATGCCAACAGAGTGAAGACACCAAAATCATTTTTTCTAATTTAATTTAATTTAATTTTAATTTTAAGTTCTGGGATACATGTGCAGGATGTGCAGGTTTGTTTTATAGGTAAAAGTGTACGATGGTGGTTTCCTGTACCTATCAAATCGTCACCTAGGTATTAAGCCCCACATGCATTAGCTATTTATCCTGATGCCCTCCAGGCCCCAGTGTGTGTAGTTCCCCTCCCTGTGTCCATGTGTTCTCATTTTTCAGCTCCCACTTATAAGTGAGAACATGCAGTGTCTGGTTTTCTGTTCCTGTGTTAGTTTGCTGAGGATAATGGCTTCCAGCTCCATCCATGTCCCTGCAAAGAGCATGATCTTATTCCTTTTTATGGCTGCATAGTATCCCATTGTGTATCTGTACCACATTTTCTTTATCCAGTATATTATTGATGGGCATTTGGGTTGATTCCATGCCTTTGCTAACCAAAATCATTTTTTAAGGGGTTTGCTATTTCAAATTTTGTTTAAAATGCATCAAATTAGACATCATGGAAAAATGTTTGTTGAAGTATCTTATAGTTAAAAAAAATTTAAATATCACATGGGAGGGTATCTTAATCTTTTCAGGGGTTCTACTACAAACTCTTTGCTCATATTTCCTTACTTTGGTTGTCATGAAGCACAGAAATTAGCTTCAAAAGCTTCCTTTAATCTTAGTGAGAGATATCAATTTATGTTTGTACTTTCCTGTACCATGTCTAAAATATGACTGATTCCTTTTCAACGTGTATCCTGAGGTTTTCCTGTGTGATTAGGGAGCAATTCAGATGCTAGACTAATGGGCTCTACTTGGAATAAGAAGATAGTTCTTGAGAAAAAAGGCCATGGGAGTCCTCCCATGAGTAGTTATTGAGGAAAGGAGAAGGAAACTAACATTCGTGGAATGCTTGCTATATGCCAGGTGCTGCTAAGTGACCACCAACTGTTCCCTCTTCTTCCTATTCTTACAGTGGCACCATATTTCCCAGCGTCCCTTGCAGTCAGTCAGCTGTTGCCAAGTGACTGAATTACAGCTGGTGGAAAATAAATGGAAATGATGTGTACTGTTTTGGTCCTCCCCAAAATAAAATCTCCCAAAACATGATCCTATCTCTTTTCCTCCATCTGCTATTTGCATGTTTATGGCCAGTGTGACTTGGAAGCCCACAGGTTGAAGATGTCAGAACTCCATCTGCCTGACAATAGGACAGCCTGCCTGGCTGGCCTATAGCACGATATGGAGAACAGCTACTAATCCTACCACCAGCCAGAAAAACGCAGATTGGACGTTTATTTTTTAAGCCACTGACATTAGGGAGGTTATCCATTGGAGCATGTTTAATTTAGTGCATCAACTTTCTTTATGTGGGCTCAACCACAGAATCACCTACATAAAACAGACAAAAAAGTTTTTAAAATTTAAATCATCCCACTATCTATACAGTATGAACTAGTGCTCAAATTGCAGTCGGAATGTATTTTGTCTAATATACACACACACTCACACACACATATATATACATGTGTATATTTATTTTGTGTATATATGTTTGTGTATATATATGTTTACCTATAGAAATTACCATATCTCTGATGACATTCTCTAGAATGTCATCATTAAATTTGGCATGACATTAACTAGCACATCCCATTTAATTTTTATACCTATCAAGGTGGAAATGATTTCATAGATGAGAAGACTGAGGGTTGGGGCTCAGCTCAACTATTTTGTCTTAGGGAACTGTGTCAGGACTTTACCCAGGTATGTCTGGCTCCAAGTATGCCTTTCTACAGTACGTCTCTACCTCATGTCTATTTACTTCCATGACAGCTCGCAAAGCAGTCTGGTGGAAGTGCTGGGAGCTGATGTGAGAGCGCTACCGTGTAGAGCTGTTGGTGAGTCCTGATGTTTCCCCTGCTGAGGGAGCCTACTGAGTGCATTGCGTTCATCCTTGTCCATCTTGTTTATACTCTGAATCTACTCAAGGCACCCACTTGACTAAAGTTTGTCAATGCTCTGTCTTCATTATAACTTAAATTTAAAATTAAACATGTTGGACATAAAAAGATGGGTACATGTATGTTCATTGCAGCTTTTTTATGAGAGAAAAAATGGAAAGAAACCAAATGTCCATCAATAGGAGTATGAATAACCATGTTGTGGTATCTTTATGTAATGGAATACTATTTGTCAATAAAAACAATGAGCTACTGATACATGCTTGCAAATGAATAGATACAAAAAGTATTATGCTCAGAAAAAGAAGTTAGACTCAAAATGAAACTTATTATACCATTCTGTTTCTATAAAGTTCAAGAAAAGGCAAACTAATCTATGGAATAAAAATCAGAATAGTGGTTGTCTCTCGCAAACAGAAACCAGAAAAAGATGTGAGGCAACTTTCCAGTGTAATGGAAACGCTTTATGTGTTTATCGGGATATAAACATTTATTAAAACTGGTTGAACTATATAATTAACATCCATGCATTTTATTATATGTATTTATACCTTGGTTTAAAAACTAAGTTTGTTAAAGGCTTAACGGTTAATCTATATTCTAGTGCCTCCTTAAGCCCTATCAGCTTTGAAACTCTGCTAAGTGCATCTGTCAGCATGGAATATGTTTGGATTACTGCATCAACCCTGCCTTACGTGGACACAAACAGATCCACGGGCCAAAACATGATATAATTTTGAGGGAAAACAAAAAGAAAACATACTCTTTAGAGTTAGATAATCTACAGAGTTAAATTTAAAATAGTCCATAGTTTTCCCCTCAGCCTTGTCTGTTGGTTGGAAGCTGCTGGGCCACCGCCCTCCATGTATATAGGAGCACCTAGAAGTTTCATGTGGGACCACAAGGCTTTCCCTTGCTGTGAATGTGGAAAAATGTAATTCCATTTGTAGTGCCTAGAACTTTGGTATGATTCCAAAAATAATGTGAATGTGAACACTACTGTAAGGTAATAGAAGAAACCTTGTAGTAAAGGGCAGGAAAATTGATTTCCAGTACTCTGGAAATGAAATAAATTCATGTAGGAGTTGGTGAAAGCAGTCTTCATATGTCTAAAACAATAAAAAGAAATATCTCATATCAACTAAATTCACACTAAACACCCACACTGGAATCGTTTTAAAGTTTCCTAGAATGTGTTTCTTTGATTTAGTTTTGATAAGCTTGCTGTCTGTTGAGAAAGAAAAAATGTCAAGTGAAGAAATATTATAAAAAGCATTGCAGTTGGTTTGTTTAGCCATCTCAGAATATGGATATTAAAGTGTTACTGGTGAGCCTCCTCACAAAAAAATATGAACAAAGCTCTTGCTTTAATTATCTTTGTATCTTCAGCATCCATTTTTCACTGTGCCTGGTCCATAGTAAGTGGTGAAATGATGGATGGATGGATGGATGGATGGATGGATGGATGGATGGATGGATGGATGGATGAATGAAAGAAAGAAACTTTGAAGCATCTGTTGCCTGTAATATCAAAGACTAACAAAGAGAAAAACTGGCTTCTATTACTACTGGCTTGTGGAAATATAAATTTGGAGCTTATGAAAAAGCTGAAATTAAGAGGCTACAAATCTCCTACTTCACAGCCATTAGGTACAGAAGTAAGTCTCTAGCTTGCTGGTGTTATGTGAATTGAAGAGAAAAATAGTCCTCTGGTGAAGGGATAAAAGTTTTGAGTAATGTCCAATGTGGGTAGCAGCTATTTCTGGGTGAAAATCATGACCATGTAATTCTCCAAGAAAGCTAATCCCTCTCGTTTCTCTTCTCATTTCAATCTTTCTTATTCAGTTTTAACTGCAGAAGCTGTGGTCTATCGATTTTTAAAATGTTCAAAAATAATCAATAAAATCACCACACCATTTAAAATTTATTTTCCTATATTTGACTTCATTCCCAGGTTTCCTGTAAATTGATTACTGCAATGGTCAAAGAAGTAAACCTTCTTGTTACTGCTCTAAGGTTAAAATGCTATTGTCTAAGACTGATTTGTCAACTTGGTAATTTCATATAAGTTGAAGAATTTAGGTATTTTTACTGCAAACCTCTACTCATTCCTTCTTAACATTAATAAGAAGTCACATTTATTAACTTCTATTCAGAAGAAGCACTGAAAAGCATAAACACCATTTAGCATAACTCTGCAAACATTTTAGGTTTAAGAGTAACAATTTCTATCCCATAACTTTTTCCACTCAGAGTTTTTATATCAGTCACAATAATTAGATCTATCTTCAAAATTAATGGAAAAGAAAAGACAATGTAAAGAGTATAATGTTAATCAGAAAATGTAATTCAATGTTCTGCCATAATCAAAGAAGGCCACAACCCACTGTGCTCCAGGAAATGGCATCTCTCATTTTTCCCACGCATGTTGTGAATAACTGCATTGCTCTGAAACTTACACGTATGATTTACATCAATTTCAGTTTTGTTCGTTATTCTGCTTAGAGTGAGTAATAGTCTTGTGAGTGAGTAATGAACTACCTTACTAACTTGGGGTTGACTCCTTCACTGTCTAGGTATATCTATAGAACAAAGTTTGAACAATGCAATGGAAAGTCTTTACATTATGATCAAGGTATTTATTAAAACCTACTATTTATGATATGGTTTTTATAAAGAGTAAATGACAGTAACTGACATATAATGATTACCTCTCAAGTGTTTAAAATGTCTTTTGCATTTATTATAAAGTGAATGACAATTGACAAATCAGCCAACATTAAATCTAGCTATAAATTACATAGTAACATCAAGTGTAACTTAAATGGAAAGTGGAGTAATGAAGAGGCAGCGATGGAATATTATAGCTTAGCAAGAATGTGTTTCAGAAAATTGCAATCGTTCTTTCTTTAAATTTTGAAACAAATGGCTATATTGTGCTAACCAAACGCCCTCTTTCTTCAAATATAAATTTTATTTTAGGAAATGAATGAAGCAATTTTTTCCTCCCACTAGTGCCATGGAAGAGCTTTGTCAAGTTCTGAATTTTCTTGTGTCTTTCTTATGATTAGGCAGAGAGTAAGGCATTTACTTTCTCCATTAGGTCCATCTTTTTCTGCCACCTTCTTTGCTCGCACCTGTTACCCTAGCTATCACCGATACTGTGCTTATAACTTCTCCATGGTCCCCTGAACTGGATAGCAGCCCCCATGCAAGCCAATGCCTCATTTGATCCACTCTGCTGCCTTCATTGAAGTCTTTTAGATTTTGTTGTTGTCGAATAACCTATTCTTTTGTGACTTTCCTCTCTAGCCTTGAACAGTATCTACTACCAATTTTAAAACACCCAAATTCATGGAAAACTTCTGTTTCTCATGGTGGCCAACACTCATTTTACCACAAAGACCAATTCTGGCTTCTCTTGGGTGGCAGCTTCTCACTGTTTGATACAGTAGCACCAACATATGCAAAGACTCTTCCAATTTACCTTAATAAAGTATGAATCTGAATGAGGAGCAGAGCTTTTGAGCTATTGCAGGAAAACATAATTACAAGGAGAACTTGGCTCTGGTTTTGAATCAGCCTGAAATTGTAGGCAAATCCTTTGACCCCCACCCTTGATGTAAAACCACACGACCAAGAGAGGACATCATCTCCTGATGCCAGCTCATCACATTTAAAGAAAAATGAGTTCCATGTGTTTTTCACAAAACTTGAAATTTTAATGAACTCTCCAGTCCATCATCCCATAATTGTCCTTAAGATTTTCCTTATACCATGGAAGACTAAATCTGCCCTATTTTGACTATTACATTTGAGCCAATATTTCTATCAAGGAATGACTACTTCTAGATTTTTAGGTATTTCTATATAAAATTGAAACATATTTTTTTAAATATAGAGGTTATTTTTCTTCCAGAAGGAAGACTGCCAGGTAGCAGGTGAAAATAGGCATTTTAACATTTTTGATGGTGGTGGTGATGACAGTGAGAAAAGTTCATGTTTTCCAGAGTTGTTACATTTCTTGCTTAATCTAATTTATTTTATTCTGATGTTGGCCTATCCTTTAACTCATCATTACTTTCTTCTATTTGATCTTATTATAAATTGTTTAAAAAGTTTTAGTTTTAAAAACCAAAGAGAGACGTTTGTCACATCCTTTGCCTCTGAACATGGCCATGCCTGGAGAGTACAAAGGCATAGATAACCATCTTGACTTTCAAAATCCCTCGAACAGATGCATTTCGTAGGTGTTTAAAATTTTGAATCGAAATAACTGATATTTTAATATTTAGAATGGTGGATAGGAATTAGGAGGAGGACAGAAATTATATCCCTAGTCAAGTTATGGTATAGTAGGAAGACCTCATCCTCTGCAAAAAGGGACACACACACAAAAGCAGTCATTTCATCAGTCTCTTACTTAGTAAGTTCTTTTTACATGTGCAATACCATGACAGCAATGCAGAGAGTTATTTGGGAATAGAAGAAAAGCAATTAAGTAACTAGAGAATGTCAACATAAAAAAAGAAAAAAAAACCCTAAAACTAGACATTTTTAGGACAGAGAAACCCTAGTCAAGAAAAAAAAAAATCAGCTACAAGAAAATGAGACATACTTAAGGAGATTATTCTTTCAAGGGGGAGAAACTTGCTTGGAATGCACTAGGCCACAGATATCCTTAAGAATCCACACTGGACACATTCAAGCAGAAAATATCACTATAATTCTCAATAAATGTCCACTAAGTGACCAGCTGGTCTCAGAGGTCCAGTGAGTGTTGTAACCTTTATGGTTGATGCAACAGAATGAGCCATATCGTACAAAATTACAAGACCACAACCGAAGACCGGCAGTGATTTGTTTTTTGTGGAATCACAAACTATTATTATTGTCATCATTGCAGAAGGTCCGAGGCAGTGGAAAACCTAGGGGACACCAAAAATATAACCTACCTAGTAACTAAAAGACTATATTTGTCAATTGTGGAATTTCTGAAATGATGATTTCTGAGAACAGATTTCTCAGTTCTTTACCAAAGAATGTGCTGATTTGATTTCAAAAAATTGGCATTTTAACACCATAAAATGAACACTCATGAAACGTTCAGGTTATTCTAAAAGTTACTGAATAATCAAATAATACCATGAAACCTCTCTAGTAAGTAAAAAATTTGTTTCTGGGTGAAAATACAGAGAGTCGACGAATATTGTTACATAAAGAGCAAGTTCAAAATTATTCCCTCGTCTGTCCATTTGTAGAAAAAGGTTTTTGTTTGTTTGTTTTTTCCTTCACTGTGGCTGGTATAGAATGGGGAAGAAATCCACCATATTTACTGGAAGGCTGGTATGTCTAAGCATGCCAATACAGTTACTTTTGTCACTTGCTCTATGTCCTTGAATAAATAGCAATGTCCATTTTCTCAGTAACAAGATTACTCCAAAAGTTTCTTGGCCAACTTGTGTCTAGAAATTTTCAAGAATACATATATTTAATTTTTTTGTTCAATGCTTAAGATTAATCATATTTAAAAATAACTAAAATATTCCACTAGAAAGAGAATAATTCTCTATTAGGAGGGAGGGGATTCAAACAGAAGCTTAAGAAATCAAATGAGTTTACCGCAGTTTAGATTCATTTGAAGGCAAATGTAGATGATTTTGAACACCCTCCTCCATTATTTTTCTGACCTTTTTTTAACTTTTCACTTATTACTCTATCACACTCTAAGCATTATATAATTGCTTATTTATTGTATATATCATCTGTCTCCCTACTAAAATATATGGAGGGATTTTGTCACTATTATATTCCCAGAGCCCAGAACAAAGTATGTAATGACACCTGGTAGACTCGATAAATATGTATTCAGTGAATAAATGAATGAGAATGAAGCCTGGAAATCATCTAACTGTGAAGCACTGCTTCTTTAACTTCATAGTTAGTGAGGCCGGGCGTGGTGGCCTGTAATCATGCCTGTAATCCGAGCACTTTGGAAGGCCGAGGTGGGTGAATCACTTGAGGTCAGGAGTTTGAGACCAGCCTTGCCAACATGGTGAAACCCCGTCTCTACTAAAAAAAATACAAAAAATTAGCCAGACATGGTAGCATGCGCCTATAGTCCCAGCTACTCAGGAGGCTAAGGTGGGAGAATTGCTTGAACCCAGGAGGCGGAGGTTGCAGTGAGCCGATGTCATGCCATTGCATTTCAGCCTGGGGTACAGAGTGAAACTTCACCTCAAACAACAACAACAACAACAACAACAACAACAACAACAGTGTGAAGGAGTTTGATGAAAATATTAAAAGCTTTGAGAATGCACACGCTCGGATTATTATGACAAGATGTTTCCAGGAACAAAAATTTTGGAAGAAAATCACTTTATTCTAATTAACTCACAAAGAATAAAATCATAATAGCTGGTAGAAGGAGGCCACACAAACATTTGCCCAGCCCCAAAGTATACCCCAACTTAATGAAATTCTACAAAGTAAGAACACTCTCTTCCATTTCAATTCTGCAGCAAGGAAGCTATGAATGACACAGAAGGGGTTTAACTGATGGTTTTACACTTTATATCTTCACTACCAATTATATTTTTATACTAAACTAACTTGGTCATAACAGCCAATTTTCCATTTCTTTGGCCAATTCATTTGCAAGTCTGCACTGTTTCAGCACCTCATCGAAACTCTTACAGAGATTTATGTCACTCAGGTTCTGAGCATATTCCAAAAATGGCTTTATCTCATATAAGTAAGCCTGCCCCTGTGCCGGCTGGGTTCCCTGAGGCTCCTGATAAGTGATGTGGGGCCTTGCAAGGCTCAGCATTACTTCCTCCATGGAAGCCTCCAGTGATGGCATGACCTAATGTGTGCCCAACAGCAGAGCCCACAGCCACGCCAACTGCTATGGTTGCCATCTGGGCATCAGACCTGGCTGCAAGGGCACAGCAGCAGGAGAGCCAACTGCAGAGAGGGTGCTGCTGCTGGCGGTGGAGCTGCTGCTGCGGGCCTGTGTGCAGTTCTCACCTGAGATGCCCGGCTGGCCAGAGGGGCCATGTGGGAGGTGTGGCTTCGGCTTCCACATAGCATCCTAGGTGCGGGGTGGCTCAGCGTCTGGATGTGCGAAAATCTGTGAAGAACCCAGGGGTTTCTGAGAAGAAGGAGAGCTGAAGACGAAAAGCCGAAAAAAAAAATTTTAATGCCACATTTATCATTGGTAAAATCACAGACGTATTTGATTCGCCTTTTGTTTTGGCAATTTTAGGTACAGCATTTACTAGAGTGTGAAAAACCAGAGATACTACCCTTATGCTTGTGTAGTGGTTGAAAGAGATAAAGCAATAGATCAGAATCTAGAGTTTGGCCTAAACTAATTGTTCAATATAAAGGAAGTCAACAAGTGTCCCATAATATGTAAGACAATTTGCAAGGCAAATCCCTCCTCCTGAAGGCTAATTTTAGGTAGAAACCTTGTAGCTTGTTTAGATGAATATTGTATATGATTAAAACAACATTTCTCTTTTCAGTTGATTTAGAGTCATTCATCCTATTTTGTTAAGCTGTTCAGTTTGAGTCAAATGAGAGTGAGTCCCTTGCTCTGGACTGAATGCTGTGTCCCCGCCAAAATCCATATGTTGAAACCCTAATCTCTAATGTAATGGTATTTGGAGGTGGAGTCTTTGGGAGTTAATTAGAATTAGGTTAGGTCATGGGATGGGGCCTCATGATGGGATTAATGCCCTCATAAAAGTAGGAAGAGAGAAGAGATTCGTTTCTCACCATGTGAGGACACAGGAAGAAGGCAGCCACTTGCAAACCAGGAGGAGGGCCCTCACCAGACACAGATCTGCCATCTCCTTACTCTTAGATTTCCCAGCTTCCAGAACTCTGAGAAATAAATGTGTGTTGTTTAAACCACCCAGTCTATGGAATTCTGCTATCACAGCCTAAACTGACTAAGATACCTTGAGTATAAATCTGGCAGGAAAGAGAGGTTTAAAAAATTTTACACATTTTAAAATAGGTCTTTAATTTCATTGGCCACAAACCTATTCAGAAAACACATTCTATAATGGCTATCAATATTGTTCCTACGGATGAGCTACGAGCTTCTTATTCAATCTCTCAGAGCAAAAAGCAATACTGATAGACTTGCATTCTCAAAGAAAATAATATTGTCCCATTGGGGAATGGTTCTTAGGAGTACAAAAAAATCTTAGATATTACAATTGTTTATAGCCCTCCAAAGCTCAACCCTATCCAACGAAATCTTATTCCTTTTTCTTGAGACTATAAGCCAATTTCATTGTTTATCATCATGTCATACAAAAATCTAGAAACAATAATGAATTTGTACAGAAAAACCAAATGAATAGCAAATCAGAGCACAACAAAAATAACTTAAATTTGCTATTTTTTTCTCATGATATTAGGAAGATAATCATTTCAAAGCACATGTGTCTACCTTCAGAGTAGTTTTTGTTTACTGGCCAAAGCCTGCCATAAAGTTAAGGCTTTCAGTGCCTCTGTCTGCTCTACTAGCTCTTGGCAAGACTTTTGAGGTCTTCAAGAAAAGTAATGTATCCTGGTGCTCTGGGCTCTGCTGAGCTCTACCAATTCATCTGCAAAGGAGTTGTCCACCCCTTGGTATTTAATTTCTCTCCATAAGGAGACTTTAAATTAAATTAAATTTTGCTCTTTAGCAGAACAATAATGAAAGAAATGGTTCAGAAACACTGGAATAGATGGTCTTCTATTCGTTATTTATTAGGCATTATTTCAAGAATATTTATTGAATACATGCTCTAATTCAGGCACTGTGTGGAGATACTTCAGGCACTTTGGCTGGAGATATAATGACAGATAAAAGATTGTTCCTATTCTCAGCAACTCATAATCTAGAGGGTATGAGAGAGAGGCGACCAGCCACAGTAGAGAAGGTTCGGCACCACCACAGGGGTGCTACGGAAACGTATGGAGAGGTAGATCCAGCCATGGTTGAGATGGGAATAGGGGCAGGCTTCCTGCAGGATGTGACTTCAGAACTGAGTCCTGAAAGACAGACCAGAGTTAGACAGACAAAGGTAGGATGTGCAGAGACCCTGAGAAAAAGATGCGAGGTGCGAAGAAGGAAGTGAAATATTTTTAAATGACTGAGCTTACTGTGAGGGACAGATGTAAAAGGGGTGGGCCTGGAATTGTATGTAAGAGTCAGATCATGAAGGGTTTTCTAGGAAACTCTGAGAAGCTGATATTGTATCCTGAGTGTATCCCAGTCATGGAAGACTTTAAGCAGAAATTTAAAATATATTAGTGGTATTTTAGAAAGTTTGCTTTGGCCACAGTGCGAAAAATGGATTGAAGGGAAGACAATAAAGAGGCTCTTGTATTAACTCAGATGAGGCAATAGTGGCCTCAAATAAGATAATAGCAGTAGTGATAGAGATAGTAGTAAGATTCGAGGGGTGTAGAGTTGACAGGAATGGACAGGCCTACAGTGAGCAGGTAGGGTTAAGGAACAGGTAGGTGATTAGGATGACAACCATACTTCCAGCTTGACCAAATGGACAAAGAATACAGGAAAAAGATAGTTGGGAATTTGAGATAATTTTGGAACTTGCAAGTGGAGATTTCCATTATAAGTTTGTTATGTGACCCTGAAGCAAAAGAGGAAAATCTGTATTAAAGTAACAGATGTGTAACTGAAGCCATGAGAATGAGAGGAGTCATCCAAAGAGACTGCAGAATGAGAAGAGGAAATGGACAAGGACAGAGCCCTGAGAATGTGAACATCAGAACACAAAGAAAGAACAGCACATAGGAGCACCTGAGAAGTAGCATGAAGGGAGGGAGGAGGAAAATCAGACCGTGCAGTACCATGGGTATGGTGGAAAGGTAGAGCTTTTGAAAGAGGATGAAACAGTTGGTGGTGTGAACTGCCATAGAAACCATGTGGGAAAGTGACTGAAAAGTGTCCATTCCAGTTAACAAGCAAGAACTCATAGATTAGCAAGAAAGAAGTCATTGGTACCTGTTTCCAGAGTTGCGGAGGCAAAGGTGATATTGCAGTAGGTTGAGGAGTGAGTAGATGGTGAAGAAATTAAGTCATCAAATGTTGGCAAGTTTGTAGAAGCTTGGCTGTGAAAAGAAAGCAAGCGATCTATGAGAAACTAGGTGTAAATGTGTATGAGCAAGAGAGCGTTTTTGTTTCTTTGTTTTATGGAAGAGACTTGAAAATTAAATGCCAATGAAAAAGAGCCAATAGGGAGAAATCGATAATACAGTTGGGAGAGAAAGTTGCCTGGGAAGGCTACAGATAGATCCAGCAAGATTTAACCTTCATTCGCTTATTCAAGATTCCTAAATCTTGAATAATGAAGATTGGGAAGGAGGAAAATGAATTCAAGAGCTTTCCTTTGGCTACAGGAATCACATCGAGAGAAGAGTCTACAAGTACTCTGCCCTCAGATCTATCATCTGCAAACAGTGTTGTGTGTTAAACTTCGACCTCTCTTTTAGAAAGGGCAAGGACTCAATTGAGACATCTTACTAATTCACCTGATGTCAAATTCTGTGAGAACTTCTAGTCTCATGTAAATAACCATAGATGTGGTTTCCCTGACTCCATATAAAGCAATTTAAACAGATGCAATCCTTGCCCTTCAGTAAATCACAATAAAAAACAGATGACATGGACACACACAACCACCACCACCACCACCGCATAAGGACACAATATTATAGTAAGAGAACATGATGGTCTTAAATAAGCATCTATAGTAGGTACAAGTTTGGTATTTGTTATTTCTGGCTTACGGAATACATGAAGGTTTTGCTGGGAAATTGGGTGGGGTTAGGAAGAGCACTACTTGACCTTCACATAAACAGGGGAGACCTGGGACAAAAGAGAAGCGGTAGAGCTGTGATTCCTTTAAGTTCCCAGGATGAAACCTGTCTCTTTTATCCCTCACCACTCAGACTTACAAGCCCTCAATAAATAACAGTAGTTGACTGATTGTATAAAGTCATAGACCTAGATACTTAGTGATGGAAAAACTAGGCAAAGTTTGAGCAGATAAGGCTGGATGGAAGGCAGAATGCATACTGGAAATTAGGAGGTTAAAGGGGCATGAAATGTTCTTAGATTGCCTATCAAAGGGTCTAGTAGTGGAGGATTAAAGAGTAATTATAGTGATGTCCAGACAGCTCAGCAGAATACTGTAAAGGTGAGGGTTGGTGCCCAAACTAGATACTACGTTTTGGTTTCAGAGAGCAAGCTGGATGTAGAGGATATGAAAGAAATAGCAGAGAGTTTAGAGATAAATATAATGTTAGCATAGCCAATATTTTAACATTTTTCTGATAGAAAAATTTCATCATATAAAATTTTGACATAAAAATTATGTCATTCTAAGCTAGAATCCAAAAAATTCTAGCTTCTTAAGCTTTCAAATAAGAGCTGCAAAGAGACTTTACATGAAAATATGTTTGAAAAGTATTTATCTCCTTTTTCAGTCTTGGCTATTCATGAGTCTTATATAAGGCATCTTGAAATGTATTCTAGCAAGCAAGGAAGACTAAATGAGTTTGGAAAGGGAGCTAGGGTCTAGATATTTTTAGATTGAGGGAGCTTTGCCCAAAGTCAAAAGCTAGCAAGAAGGCACCTTATGAAATGGGAGAAACTATTTGCAAACCGTCTATCTAATAAGTGGTTAATTTCCAAAATATATGTTTAAACTCCTACAAATCAACTTTAAAAACCTAATGATTCAATTAAAATTGGCTGAAGACTTAAATAGACATTTCTGCAAATAAGACATACATTTGGTCCACATGTATAAAGAGACACTCAATGTCTCTTATCATGCGGAAATTGCAAATAAAAACCACAGTGAGATAGCACCTCATACCAGTTAGGATGGCTATTATAAAAACAAAAAGTACAAGTGTTGGCAAGGATGTGGAGAAACTGGAATCCTTGTACATTGTTGGTGGGAATGCAAAATGTTGCAGCTGCTGCAGAAAATAGAATAAAGTTTCCTCAAAAAATTAAAAATAGAACTACAGATGTTTCTCAACTTATGATGGGGTTACATCCTGATAAACCCATTGTAAGTTGAAAATATTATTAAGTCAAAAATGCATTTAATACTGAACATCATAGCTTGGCCTAGCCTACCTTAAATGTGCTCAGGACACTTACATTAACCTATAGTTAGGCAAAATCATCTAACATACAGACTATTTTATAATAAAGTGTTGAATATCTCATGTAATTTATTGAATACTGTACTGAAAGTGAAAAACAGAAAGGCTGTATGGGTGCTCAAAGTATGATTTCTATTGAATGTATCACTTTCACTCATTGTAATGTCAAAAAAGTCATAAACCATTGTAAGTTGGGGATTGTCTGTATATGATACAGCAACCCTACTTCTGGGTACTTACCCAGAGGAATCTGAATCCAATCTCAAAGAGATACTAGCACTCCATGTTTGTTGCAGCACTATTCACAATAGCTAGATATGGAAACAACCTAAATGTCCATCCATGAATAAATGGATAAAGAAAATGTGGTATATGCATACAATGGAATATTATTCAACCTTAAAAAAGAGGGAAAGTCTGAAATATGAGGCAACATGGATGAACTTTGGGGACATTACGCTAAGTGAAATAAGCCAGTCACGGAAGAACAAACGTGGCATAATTCCATTTGTATGAGATATTTAACATAGTCAAACTCATGGAATCAAAGAATGAAATGGTGGTTGTCCAGAGCTAGTGGAAAAGGAAAATGAGAAGTTGCTAATCAATAGGCATAAACTCTCACTTATGCGAAATGCTGAAGTTCTTGAGATCTGCTGTATAACATTGTGCCTATACCAAACAGTATTGTACTGTACACTTAAAAATTTAAGACAGTAGATCTCATGTTAAGTGTTCTTTCCAAGATAAAATAAAATTTGAAAAAGTTTGAAAATTTAAAAAATAAAAGCTAGCAAAAGACAGCACTAAGATTTTAATATTTGATTCCAAATCCTATAGCCATAGAATTGATTGTAAGGGGAAATAGGCAAGTGCCTGGGATTAGAATATTACTACTGTAGCCTGGAAAGTAGTAATGAGAACTTGAACAAAGACAGAACTGACAGGAAAGAAGGGAGAAGGTTGGATTCTAAGGAAACATGAAAGTGGTATTAATAGGATTTGACAACTGAGTATATGTGGCAGGTACATTACAGTGAGTGTGGGGTTTTGCCAGAATGGATTCATCTTACAGAGCAGTTGGTCATGGCGGGCCAATGAAATGAATCTATGTTCACATACCATCTAAGAGAATCGATTTATCACCTGTTTAAATGAAGAAGAATGATATGATCATGAGAACTGCAGTAAAAAGTGTTGTTGGGACAGTCCTGATTATAGAAATAGCAAAGTTAGTAAGGATCTGTGATTCTTATTGTGATAGTACTATTCCTTAGAAAAAAATGCTTTAATGAGCATATATGAATAAATCTAATCAATTTAGTAGCTAGAAGACTGTTGGAAAAGGTTTGCTAGGGTTAATGATGTATTGAAAATAAGGTATCACAGTATATTATAAATTGAAACAGTCTTAGAGGTCACCTATAATAGTTCTATCATTTCCTTAAAAAACTATTTATAGATCATTTCAAACATATACAAAAGTGGAGATAAATATCATGACTTACCATTAATTCATTAACAATTTGACAATTATCATTTTATGGCCAATCTTTAATCATTTCTCCACTCTCAGATAACTATTTTATCTCTGAAAAACAAGAATTCTTTTCAAAACCAAGTAACAATAATAATAATAATATCATCACATCAGTTTTAGGTGTGATGATACTATTCCTTAATACTAATATATACTTAATTATATACTTATTTAATTACTTAATACCAATATAATTCCTTAATAATAACAATCATTCCTTAATACTATAAAATGCTGATCAGCCTTCAACATTTCTCCAATTCTTTCATAATTTCTTTAGAAATGTCTCTAAAGTCTTTATAATTTGAGTTTCCCTTTCCTTCTTTTTTATTTTTCCTTCTATTTTATTGAAGAAATGAAGTAATGCATCTAATAAAGTTTCCCATGTTCTGGATTTTCCTGAATGCGTCTCAATGGTCTTATTTTACATGTTCTTCTATCCTTGTATTTCCTCTAACCTGGTAGATATAGAGGCCTGATCAGATTCAAGTTCATTTATTTGGTCAGAATGCTCCATGAGTGTGAAGGTACACATAATGGTTGGTTTCTTCTTTTTGGTGAAAACTCTCTTATTTTTTAAAGATGGTTTAAACTGAAGTCTCAGAATGGTTAAGAGGTAGAGTCAAGTTAGTGGGAGAGTCAAGACTGAAACCTCAGACTTTTGAGTCTCAGTCTCTACCTCTTTCATTACATCATGTTACTATCAAAAAAAGCTTGCTAAGTGACTAGAACATAGCAGGTGGTCTATTCGGCATTGCGTAAGACATGGTTGCGCCATTCACAAAATTATCCAAGCCAGAAATCCAGAAGTCATCCTAGGCTTCTCCACCTCTCTTACTTCTACTAAGTCTTACTGACTGTATCTATCTAACATCACTCTCATTTGTTCCCTCCTCACCACTCCCACTGTCACTACATTATTTCAGACTTTATTGTTGATTTATTGGACCACTATGATTAGCCTTTGTAAGCTGCCCTTCTCCATAACAATCTTGCCTTCTTCAGTCACTGCTGCCTTGTTAACAAAAGATTTTTCCAGCTGAAAATCTGAATATGTTATTTTTCTCAGTTTTCATGATGGAGTTCATACTCCTTAGTGTGACAGATAGGTCCCTCCATCATCTGGCTTTGCCTATCTGACCAACCTCATGTGTCACTACTTTCACTCACAATATTCCAGTCTATTGAATTATTGAAGTTTTCTGGGTCTGCCAGCAAGAATATGTAGTGATTAAAATGTGGGCTCTAAAATTAGACATACTTGACTTTGATCCTTGAATTTCCCCCATTTACTAGTTGTGCAATACAAGACATACTTACCAGCACTGTGTCTCATATACCTCACCTCTGTAATGGGAATAATCTCAAAGAATTGTTTTCTATGTGTACGAAGAATGAAAGAAATAGTGCAGGTGAAGAATTCGCATGTGAGCCCTCGCTCAGTAAATACAGGATGGTGTTGTTATGTGGTTTCATATGCCTTTATAACCTTTGAACACATTCCTAATAATGTTTCTCTCCTCCTTCTTGACAACCTCTCCTTCTTGACAAGCTAGCAAATTCCTACTGTTGTGTAAGGGCCCAGCTCCACTGCTCTTTTGCCAATTAGTAGTAAACCTCTCTCATTCCATAGCGCCTCGGAACCTTGTAGATATTTAAGTTACTGTATCCCATGGCTATATGTCTATCTGCCTTGCACAACTGTTAAATTTTTAGATAGAAACCATTTTTTTTGTTTTTCTTCTCATATTGTATATCATGGTATGGCTCAGTGAAAAGCTCTATAATTTAAGGTTACTGTATCCCATGGCTATATGTCTATCTGCCTTGCACAACTGTGAAATTTTTAGACAGAAATCATTTTTTTTTGTTTTTCTTCTCATATCGTATACCATAGTATGGCTCAGTGAAAAGCTCTATAATTCAAGGTTTGGTAAATTAAACTAAATTGATGGGGTTGAATTAAATTGAAAGAGTGTATCCCACTTCTCTTTTTATGAGTCTGTATTTTCCAAGTAACTTTTATGAAAGAAAAGATGACTTATCCAAAGAATCTAAATCAACAGAATATACATTTTTTTCAGCACCACACCACACCTATTCCAAAATTGACCACATACTTGGAAGTAAAGCTCTCCTCAGCAAATGTAAAAGAACAGAAATTATAACAAACTATCTCTCAGACCACAGTGCAATCAAACTAGAACTCAGGATTAAGAATCTCACTCAAAACCGCTCAACTACATGGAAACTGAACAACCTGCTCCTGAATGACTACTGGGTACATAACGAAATGAAGGCAGAAATAAAGATGTTCTTTGAAACCAACGAGAACAAAGACACAACATACCAGAATCTCTAGGACGCATTCAAAGCAGTGTGTAGAGGGAAATTTATAGCACTAAATGCCCACAAGAGAAAGCAGGAAAGATCCAAAATTGACACCCTAACATCACAATTAAAAGAACTAGAAAAGCAAGAGCAAACACATTCAAAAGCTAGCAGAAGGCTAGAAATAACTAAACTCAGAGCAGAACTGAAGGAAATAGAGACACAAAAAACCCTTCAAAAAATTAATGACTCCAGGAGCTGGTTTTTTGAAAGGATCAACAAAATTGATAGACTGCTAGCAAGACTAATAAAGAAAAAAAGAGAGAAGAATCAAATAGACACAATAAAAAATGATAAAGGGGATATCACCACCGATCCCACAGAAATACAAACTACCATCAGAGAATACTACAAACACCTCTACGCAAATAAACTAGAAAATATAGAAGAAATGGATAAATTCCTTGACACATACACTCTCTCAAGACTAAACCAGGAAGAAGCTGAATCTCTGAATAGACCAATAACAGGATCTGAAATTGTGGCAATAATCAATAGCTTACCAACCAAAAAGAGTCCAGGACCAGATGGATTCACAGCTGAATTCTACCAGAGATACAAGGAGGAACTGGTACCATTCCTTCTGAAACTATTCCAATCAATAGAAAAAGAGGGAATCCTCCCTAACTCATTTTATGAGGCCAGCATCATTCTGATACCAAAGCCTGGCAGAGACACAAACAAAAAAGAGAATTTTAGACCAATATCCTTGATGAACATTGATGCAAAAATCCTCAATAAAATACTGGCAAACCGAATCCAGCAGCACATCAAAAAGCTTATCCACCATGATCAAGTGGGCTTCATCCCTGGGATGCAAGGTTGGTTCAATATATGCAAATCAATAAATGTAATCCAGCATATAAACAGAGCCAAAGACAAAAACCACATGATTATCTCAATAGATGCAGAAAAGGCCTTTGACAAAATTCAACAACCTTTCACGCTAAAAACTCTCAATAAATTAGGTATTGATGGGACATATTTCAAAATAATAAGAGCTATCTATGACAAACCCACAGCCAATATCATACTGAATGGGCAAAAACTGGAAGCATTCCCTTTGAAAACTGGCACAAGACAGGGATGCCCTCTCTCACCACTCCTATTCAACATAGTGTTGGAAGTTCTGGCCAGGGCAATCAGGCAGGAGAAGGAAATAAAGGGTATTCAATTAGGAAAAGAGGAAGTCAAATTGTCCCTGTTTGCAGATGACATGATTGTATATCTAGAAAACCCCATTGTCTCAGCCCAAAATCTCCTTAAGCTGATAAGCAACTTCAGCAAAGTCTCAGGATACAAAATCAATGTGCAAAAATCACAAGCATTCCTATACACCAAAAACAGACAAACAGAGAGCCAAATCATGAGTGAACTCCCATTCACAATTGCTTCAAAGAGAATAAAATACCTAGGAATCCAACTTACAAGGGATGTGAAGGACCTCTTCAAGCAGAACTACAAACTGCTGCTCAAGGAAATAAAAGAGGATACAAACAAATGGAAGAACATTCCATGCTCATGGGTAGGAAGAATCAATATCGTGAAAATGGCCATACTGCCCAAGGTAATTTACAGATTCAATGCCATCCCCATCAAGCTACCAATGCCTTTCTTCACAGAATTGGAAAAAACTACTTTAAAGTTCATATGGAACCAAAAAAAAGCCCGCATCACCAAGTCAATCCTAAGCCAAAAGAACAAAGCTGGAGGCCTCATGCTACCTGACTTCAAACTATGCTACAAGGCTACAGTAACCAAAACAGCATGGTACTGGTACCAAAACAGAGATATAGATCAATGGAACAGAACAGAGCCCTCAGAAATAACGCAGCATATCTACAACTATCTGATCTTTGACAAACCTGACAAAAACAAGAAATGGGGAAAGGATTCCCTATTTAATAAATGGTGCTGGGAAAACTGGCTAGCCATATGTAGAAAGCTGAAACTGGATCCCTTCCTTACACCTTATACAAAAATCAATTCAAGATGGATTAAAGACTTAAACGTTAGACCTAAAACCATAAAAACCCTAGAAGAAAACCTAGGCATTACCATTCAGGACATAGGCATGGGCAAGGACTTCATGTCTAAAACACCAAAAGCAAGGCAACAAAAGACAAAATTGACAAATGGGATCTAATTAAACTAAAGAGCTTCTGCACAGCAAAAGAAACTACCATCAGAGTGAACAGGCAACCTACAAAATGGGAGAACATTTTTGCAACCTACTCATCTGACAAAGGGCTAATATCCAGAATCTACAATGAACTCAAACAAATTTACAAGAAAAAAACAAACAACCCCATCAAAAAGTGGGCAAAGGACAGGAACAGACACTTCTCAAAAGAAGGCATTTATGCAGCCAAAAAACACATGAAAAAATGCTCACCATCACTGGCCATCAGAGAAATGCAAATCAAAACCACAATGAGATACCATCTCACACCAGTTAGAATGGTGATCATTAAAAAGTCAGGAAACAACAGGTGCTGGAGAGGATGTGGAGAAATAGGAACACTTTTACACTGTTGGTGGGACTGTAAACTAGTTCAACCATTGTGGAAGTCAGTGTGGCGATTCCTCAGGGATCTAGAACTAGAAATACCATTTGACCCAGCCATCCCATTACTGGGTATATACCCAAAGGACTATAAATCATGCTGCTATAAAGACACATGCACACGTATGTTTATTGCGGCATTATTCACAATAGCAAAGACTTGGAACCAACCCAAATGTCCAACAATGATAGACTGGATTAAGAAAATGTGGCACATATACACCATGGAATACTATGCAGCCATAAAAAATGATGAGTTCATGTCCTTTGTGGGGACATGGATGAAATTGGAAACCATCATTCTCAGTAAACGATCGCAAGAACAAAAAACCAAACACCACATAGTCTCACTCATAGGTGGGAATTGAACAATGAGATCACATGGACACAGGAAGGGGAACATCACACTCTGGGGGCTGTTGTGGGGTGGGGGGAGGGGGGAGGGATAGCATTGGGAGATATACCTAATGCTAGATGACGAGTTAGTCGGTGCAGCACACCAGCATGGCACATGTATATGTATGTAACTAACCTGCACCATGTGCACATGTACCCTAAAACTTAAAGTATAATAATAAAAAAAAATAAGAGAAAAAAAGAAAAAAAAATGATATTCATTAATTTTTGATTTCTCAAGCAGACTTCGCAACTGGGGGAAGAGTAAAATGACTAGACTAGGACAATATGCAAACTATTAAGCTAGATTTCCCTTTGTGAATTAAAAAATTAGTACTTTAGTTTATCAATCCATTCTTTGTGGTGTTGGTTTCATGAATCATTTCAAAAACAATGGATCACTCCTGCTAGATCTAGTCATTTTGTTATTCTCATAGGAAAAAAATTAAATATGAAAATGAATAGAAAAGATATATATAGAAGCCCAAGAAAAAAATGAGCTGACCTCACATGCACGACAGGAAGGGCCACATAAATGGACAATATACAGAGATTTAATTTACAAAACAAAATATAAAATCTGCCTCTCAGTGGTATGATTCTCAAAAGTTCTAACTTTTATACTCAGCATCATGTTTTAGCAACTATATCTTACAAAGTCTGACCGACTTAATCATATCAACTTTAATTTATGAGTCAATGAAGTATATTTCAGGAGGAAACATCAAATGATATTAAAATATTGATGGTTCATCTGCTCCTTTCCCTTATTATTTAGTTTTTCTTTCTTTTTTTAGCTAAACTAATGTAAAATTATATCTAATGACAGCAAGCTTTCCTTTCTTTCGACATAGTGAAAACTTGTATAATTATGAAATTTTTAAAAGGTTAAATCCTTTGCTATTTATTTTAATTCAAATCCAGTATATTATTATACATATTCGGAGCCCAAACTATTCATCTTCATCTAAACCTTCAATTAAATTCCACAATGCAAACCTCTTGGCTCTAGAATCACGTTTCTTGTTTATTCAACTGAGCCTGTGTCTTGAAAAAGTGTTGAAGTTTGGGGGTTTTCTGGTGAGAATCCACGTTCTGACATCACCTTGGTCGTGACAGTGATTGGCTGTTGGAAGGCAAAGAAGAGTTTATAGCCAGCAAGAGCAAGTGAATGAGTGAGTGAGAGGGCAGAGGAAATACTCAATCTGTGCCACTCACTGCCTTGAGCCTGCTTCCTCACTCCAGGACTGCCAGAGGGTAAGATTTAATAGAACAACTTCATTATCATAAAATTAGACACTCCATAGTTTACATCTCTGAACTTGGCTTTGAATTTTTCATTTAAATGATGTTATTGCATTGTACATGGTTTAATAATTATTTATCATTAAACTGGCACTTCAGATTTTAAATTCTTTCCAAAAGGCTAAACTTATTAACCTAAGCATGTAAATAAGTTCTTAATACTATGCACATAAACTACATTATGCTTCTTACTTTCATTCTCTGCAAATCATAGCTTAACTGTTTGTTTTCTCATTCTGATGCATTCAAGATAACCTGATTGAAATACTATTTTGCATTTGCAAATCTGGCTAGATATATGCATATTTCTCTACAAATTATACCTAGTCTGTACTTCAAGTATATATGTTGTCTTTTCAACATATTAAACATTAGGTTTTGATGTTTCCTATAGCTCTAAAGTCAGAACAGAAAATATATTGTACTAACTAGAGAAATAAATACTGTTGGTAGTTTATCATACCCTTCCCAATAAAACTTGAAATTAAATCCTCAAAACTCTCCTTTAAGAATGTTTGAATTGTTGTCTGGGTTAGTAGTGGTCACTGTAGAGGTCTTTGCTTTTTGTTGACTCACAAAGTAAATAAAATTAGATTTATATAGGCAGCCAATTCTGCCTACAAGAACTACTTGGTTCTTTGTATTATTATTATTATTATTTATGCCATCTTTTCATCTGGTTATTTTTATTGTTATGAGAAATTTGTGTAATCAAAACTATTTCTATAATTCTATGTATCTAAGTTTTTAGCTCTTTAAAATATTATAAATATTCCGACCCTTCTCACAAAGTGGCAAAGCAATAATCTTTCTGTTTTGCTGATGGGCTTGGTCATGGCTGGCAAAGTTCAAAGCATTATTTGGACCACCCCGATAGCAATCGGTGCTGCTTAAAAAGATGGGCTCCTTCAGGAGCAAAGCCTGTTTATTCCCAAGTGGCCATCAAGAACTTTTACTAAGATAGGACTGTGAGAAACTGTCTGGGCACCAAAACCCAAAGACTCACTCTGACACACAAAAAGAGTGTGACTTAGGACCCAAGACAGTATCTCCAGGACTTAGTGTCAGATACTCAGTAAGGATGCAATAAATCTTGGCTGATGATGACACAATACACAATTTACCAGCAGGTTTCAATATATGACATTGGTTTGCACATTTTAAGTATTATTTTCAAAATGTATTCATGGGAAATTGCCATCACCACTACATTTTGCTTCCAAAATATTGCCAAAGCTGTGACTGTGTATGAGAAGGTGCTAACACTTAAATGTGTATGTAAACGTAAATGGCTGAGTGTTAGTAGGCTTTCAGCTAAGCTTGCCCAACTTCTATTATGATATAATTTTAAATACAATTTTATTAAATAGAATAAAATTAAGATAGGATAGCATTTCACTATCTCCTTTTACTCACGAGGAATTTATGTGGAACTGAGGCTCTTTTTATGGCTGCAATCCCCAAGATTATTCAGGCCCTATTCCCACTTTGAAAGCTGCATCTTCGATTGTTCCATAGAATTGAAATTTTCATCCATGTCTGTCACCCTAACCCTGGAAAGCCCCTAATCCATCCCAGTACAGTCTCACACACTAGCAGATGGAAAGCTTAAATGGAGCTGGAGAGCAAATTAATTTGAGGAAATCTGCCCCCGGTATCTCAAGGCGAAACTCTGAAGAACTCTTCTCATGGAAGCATCCTTAGCGGAGTTGCTGTTGCGTGCTACATGCTATCAGTGTGATATTTCATATATTATGGATCCTCTCTGTCTCTCTGTCTCTGTCTCTCATCCACCTACCCATACACACACACACACACACACACACACACACACACACAAATATACACAATCACACACCAATTATTCCAAGATGTTCAGAGGAAAATTGCTCCTACTTTCCATTTTACAAATAAATTTTTAGCCCAAAACCTATATAGAAGCTGGAAACCGCCTATAGGGTATTGGTGATTTTTGCTTTTTTGTTTTATTTTTGAGACAGGATCTCACTCTGTTGCCCAGGGTGGAGTACAGTGGTATGAACACGGCTCACTGCAACCTTGGGCCTCCCAGGCACAGCCTCTCGAGTAGCTAGGCCTACTGGTGTGCACCACCATGCCAAGCTAATTTCTGCACTGTTTGTAGAGAACAAGTTTCACCATGTTGCCCAGGCTCATCTCAAACTCTTGGACTCAAGCGATCTGCCCACCTTGGCCTCCCAAAGTACTGGTTTTAGAGGCATGAGCCACCATACCTGGTCGAGTTTTTTATTGTAAACAAACAAACAGGGCACACAACTACACTAACAATTCAATTCACTTAGCCGACACTCCATGTCAATATTAAGAGGGCCATTACGCCAGTGTGAAGTACCCTAAGTATTCAAAATCTCTTGCAGTAATGAAAAGGTCTTCCATTGAGAAATCACAAAAAATAGGTTAAAACTAAGCATGGAACTCAAGATTATTTAAATGGATGGGTTAAGTCAGTCTTATATTACTTAAATGGAAGGAATAATTTGAAAATAAAGGGAATAATTTAGTTTTAACTAGTCAAAGTGATAATTACACAGAAATGAAAACAAATTAAATACTTCAACTTTGAATATGAGTAAAAAAGTTATGCTCTTAGTTTTAATATTTTATTAACCTTACCACTTCATTAATTCCAGAAGCAATCACCAAAATGAAGACTGCTTTAATTTTGCTCAGCATTTTGGGAATGGCCTGTGCTTTCTCAGTAAGTTCTTTATCAAAACCCACAGTTATTTTCAGTTTTGTCTTTTTATGTAAAAGAAAAATTATGTAATAATTAAATGTTCTTTAAAACAGATGAAAAATTTGCATCGAAGAGTCAAAATAGAGGATTCTGAAGAAAATGGGGTAATTAATTTTAGCATACTTCCTTGGCCTGATTATACTTGCTGTATATTTATTGCATATTAAACATGAATATATCATTTATTTTGTTTCTGCAGGTCTTTAAGTACAGGCCACGATATTATCTTTACAAGCATGCCTACTTTTATCCTCATTTAAAACGATTTCCAGTTCAGGTAAATATAGAAATTCTTTTTTTTTTCAGTTTAATTTCTATTATAATTTAAAGGAGATCAAATTTTAACTATAAAACACCTAAATTCAACTCTCACTGAAATTCAGTCAAAAAGACTGCTTGCTATAAGAAGTTTGTTTTTAGGGAAATAAGGTTTATTTCTAAGTTCTCTTTTAAAGCAGACATATACACAGAGTAAAATCATTTGGATCATTTGGGTACAGTCTAGAATGATATAATAAAAACAAACACTGTAGCACATTGAGCTCTGGTATTTTTGCTAACTCACAGGCAAAAGTGGACAGTTTTATCAGTTGTTGACCAATTCCATCAGTGATAAGGTCACTGGCTGTCCTATTACAGTTGATTCAATACTGTCAGATAGCTGTTTACATGTGGCACTGCAGAGTCCTTTAATTGGTAGGGGAAAATTTGACTTCATAAACATCAGAGGCCATTGTTTTTAAAAAACCTTGATAATCAATGGTAATTTCTGAAGATTTTCTGCACCTTAACCTGTGTGGGTCACTAGAGCAGTATGTCATACACTGGAGCATAATTATAATGGTAAAACTGCAGAGGAAAAAGAGAAATTCATGACGTGCACCAAAAAAGCTTATGAGAAAAACAAACCATCCCTTAAATTTGTAAACAAAAAGGAAAATAACTAAAACTAAAAATAAGAGTTTCCCATTTTGCCAGGTTACCTGTGAAGAGTGCCTTTGAAAACCAGAGGGTGTGGTGTTGATTTTAAATATACAACAAACCAGGATTGCACTATTTTTAGTACTATACAGTTTGGGTTCAGGACACCAATTATGCACCACTTGACCCAGGACTTTTGAGACACTAAAAGCAGTCAGGATGCTGAAAACGATGCCTCAGCACAGTGGCTTGGCATTGCATCTTACCATATGTTGGGCTAATCCATCTCTAACCCCTACAATGATAGGAAATGATCATTTTAAAGTATTTCTAGCACCAGCATAATTATGGGGAATTTGTGTGGCCACAAAAATATGAGCATGAATGAAACAAGAGTTGTGGGTTTTCAGAATTGTATTCCCTTCTTTGGTTCACCTCAGACCCATAAATAAACAGTGCTCATTTGAAAGTTTGCTTTGTTCTCTTTTTTAAACTAAATGGAAATGATAATAAATTCAAGTCTCTGACTAGCTCCTAAACTTTTCTGAAATATTTGGTACATAGAGATATTCATTCCCATCTGGATATTTTTATAGATGTATATGTATGGGCCCATTAAAATGTCCATAGTGAAGCAATATTAGGAGGCATTACATTTCTCAATATTGATAGACCTGGGGTTTGTAGACCTGAGGTTTGTAGATTAAGGAGATCTTTAATATACAAGTTTTTTCACAAACTATATGCAGATAGGCCCATCTCAACTAATGTAGAATTTGTAAGATAATTGTTTTTAAATAAAATTATATACAATATATCTCCCAATCCAACTGTCTGACCTAGTATTCATGACCCATTCTTCTACTTTACAAAATTTGATTTTCTTTAAGTGTATTGTTAAGTGTTTAGTGCCCAAGTTGTCACCCCAAAACACATTAAGCTGTATTGGCTTTGAAATTCATGTTTTCATCAAACAAATCTGCATTTACATACAATCATTTCTAAATTACCAAGTTACAATGACATATGTTATTTGGATTGCAAAGTGATCAGCAAGCTATCTATTGTGGCTTATATATCTACTAGACTATAGAAATGAAAGTTTAAGTAAACTTAACATCCTAAGCTGCTTAATTGAGAAAGTTGTCGTTTTGTGATTCAAATGATATTTTATTAGTGTGTGAATTCATACAAGGTAAGAATTTAATCTTATATTTCTTTTATCGGACTCATCTCAGCTGTGATACAAGAGTTGTGGGTTTTCAGAATTGTCTTCAGTTTCAGAACTCTTTCATCTATCTGTGTAGACAAATGAAAGACTTCTTGGAGAATCAATTGGACTTAGCAACAAATTGGTAATAAGGCATAAATGAAAGATAGGAAAATGCCAAAGCTTCAAGGCATTTCATACAGCTTTTAAAGTGTTCTCACTGCGGACACTAATCGAAGAGTGATGTGGTTGAGCTAGGGAGAAAGCCAGAGGTGAAGGAGCATGTGAAGTGATTGAAATACCCCCACTGAGAGAAACAGTTCTGATTGCAGAAATATACTGTGCTCTATAATTAAGTTAACTAACAAATAGAAATCGTTCAAATATAATACTCTATTCACCCTCTGGGCTAGAGAAGGCACAACCGTTAAGGTCATGGCAGTGGAAGAACAGGTTTAATTACTCTCTTTTCCATCTGAGGTTATTCCTGGCTCGAGGTGACAAGCATTCCCTTTCCTTGGGTGGATGATGTGGCCATCTGAAGCATGAGCCAGCAGGGACAGTCCCACAGGACCTGGACATGAATGTTGTCTCACATCTGATTTCTAACCCAGAAGTTAGAGATCCTTCTGCAGCTATATTTTCTAAATGCAAGACATTAACTGGGTCATCAGAATCAAAGCTAAATATTGCAGGGAAGGAAATGACAGAATCTTAGATTGGAATTTACATTTCCTTTCAAAAAGTAGCAAAACTCTTTAGCTTATAATTATATTTTTATATACAAAATCTTAATTTATTCTTATTCAACACTGAACTTGTTAGAGGGATATTACTCTACACAACCTCCCAAAATAATTAAATGAATAATTTTTTCTGTCATAAGACTTTTAATTCACATGTATAAATTAACCTCATTTTAGGAACTGGCTTTAATCAAATTTAAAGATACTAAAAATTATATGCAAATTAAATGCTATTAAATTAAGTGCTAATTTAAATTCAACAGGAGAGCTCACTATGTAAGAGAATCATCTATGACAACTTTTATAGTAAGCTGAATGATTTCTTTCATGTTTTCTAAATAAAATTTTAAAATGTGAACTGTATCTTAGCCCAAGGTCTGCCTTGAACCTGCTGGAGAAGTCACAACTTTTTTAGGCTGCTGATTCATTCTCCATAAAATTTAAAAATTGGACCAGTTAATTCACTTGTTCTCTCAAAGTTAAACAATTCTGTGATTCATTGCCCTAGTTTTTACATACAAAATGTTTCAATATATTGTCAATGCTTTGGAAGTTGACAAATGGGACATCTAATTCATATCTTGATCATAGTAAAATGCCCATTTTTCTCTAACTTCATTTTGCATGTCTAATCTCCTTTCTCACATCAGTATGCAATCTGTTCTTAGTAAACAAGTCAGTCAAGATGGTAATACTAATTAGATTGAGTAAATATTTGTGTGTATTTTATTGTGATTCAATTAGCAGGAAATTTAAATTGCTGTTGAATATATTTGTACACAGATAAGAGTATACATACATGTGTATGTATTTTTAGGGCAGTAGTGACTCATCCGAAGAAAATGGAGATGATAGTTCAGAAGAGGAGGAGGAAGAAGAGGTAAGGAATTTTGCAATCTTTTCATAATGAAGCAGACAGCACAAAAAACAAATAGGAAACTAGTCTATTGCAGTCTGGACTCAGCAAATAGCCATTGTCTCTTTACTAACTGCCCATAATATCCTATTTTGGATAAGTAGAATTTTATTTAAATTAGGATCCACTAACATGACCTGTTTAAAACACTACTGCAGTTTGGGGTTGAAATTACTTACAAATGGTGCTCAAAACCAAAAATCTCTCCCTTTTAAGTAGA
The DNA here is from genome assembly GCF_028858775.2 of Pan troglodytes. Lineage (NCBI taxonomy): Eukaryota > Metazoa > Chordata > Mammalia > Primates > Hominidae > Pan > Pan troglodytes. The sequence goes on from NC_072401.2 coordinate 89,175,121, forward strand.
AGTAGTATAAAATCTGATAAAAAGCAACAGAAGTAATATAAAATCTGATAAAAAGCAACAGATAGCATTACTTCTATTTAGGTGGATAGAACATGATGTTAGAAGAAAAGTGAATAGTAATCCTAAACTCAGTGCGAGACTTGTTTTAAGGACTGAACTTTAAATTTTAATTTACCAAGAGGGTAATATGTAAAAACCCGTATATCTCCTCTACAATATTATTGTGATTCATCAGCCTTTCATAACCCACAAAGTAGGGTTATTCTTTTTAAAAAAATTTCAGGCTTGGTGTGGTGGCTCATGCCTGTAATCCCAACACTCTGAGAGGCCAAGGCGGGCAGATCACTTGAGGTCAGGAGTTTGAGACCAGCCTGGCCAACATGGTGAAACCCTGTCTCTACTAAACATACAAAAATTAGCCAGGTGTGGTGGCATACACCTGTAATTCCTGTCACTCGGGAAGCTGAGACACGAGAATCACTTGAACCCGGAAGGTGGAGGTTGCAGTGAGCCGAGATCCTGTCACTGCACTCCAGTCTGCGCAACAGAGCAAGTCTCTGTCACAGAAAAAAAACAACAACAACAACAAAAAAAAATACATCTTTTTGGGTAGTAATAAAATTCATAGGTATATAAATATCTTCCCATATAGTTTTACAGATTAGTGTAGTCCTGGGCTAAGAATCATCTACATGTCTTGAAAATTGTGCTACCATGTTTATAACTGATACTCTTGCCTAAGGAAACATACCAATTAGGATGCATCTTTCCCGCATAGTCAATTATAGCTACCACTGGTTTAGGAACATTTTAAATTCAGCTTTTCTCAGGTGCTATTTATGAATGGACAATGATATTCAAAAATGGATCATGTATTAACAGCTGTCTTGAAAACAAAATGGTGTGGGAACTTGAAAGGTGACGAATCATTAGTTTGGTATACTTTTAACTATAAAAGTAACATTTCCCGTATCATAATTTATACTAACATCTTGAAGGAAGGCCTTACAAGAATGTTAAGCCAGTACCAGGAAAAATGCCACCCACTAAATCCCACAACATTTCTGCTGGAGTTCCACATAGCAATCTTACACAAGAACTAGGCTAAGGTTATCCATTTAGTTATAGCTATTTGCTGTACAGTGATTGTAAAATTGCCTTGTCAACTACATTTCCCAACTAGATTGCATAACTTTTGGGAGTGGCTCTTCGTTTGTTGTTGTGGTGGTTGAGGACTGAGGAAGACTAGGACTTCTTTGGGGACTCTGATGAAATCAAGTACACACAAAATTTTGCCAAGGATCTCTGAACATTTAAGGTCTTCCCAGAACGTGTCTGCAGACACCTCATGACAACAGGTTAAAATCCCTGCTTTGGGGAAGAGCCATGCTACTCAGTTTTATATCTCTTCATGCTGCCTAGCATAATTTCTTATACATATATGGTGCCCAGTACATATCTGGTGGTTTGGTTTTGAAACTTCAGAGGAATAAATGCAACAAACTTCATTCATTAAAAGTAGTAATGGAAAAGCAGGTAAACAAAACCAGAAGTCTTTCATCCTGAAGAGATTCTGAAACATCTTTTTTCCTCATTCTCTAAAATGTTATTAGCAATTTAGGTTAAATATAGAGTCCCCAGGGATTGTATTTGTATGAGGAGAATACTTAGGCATATTTTCTATTTGGTGATCACACATTTCCTTTTTCCACTCCTAAACTATTTAGTCTCATAAAATAAACTTTTTTTTTTTTTTTTGAGACGGAGTCTCGCTCTGTTTCCCAGGCTGGAGTTCAGTGGCTTAATCTCAGCTCACTACAAGCTGCACCTCCCAGGTTCACGCCATTCTCCTGCCTCAGCCTCCCGAGTAGCTGGGACTACAGGCACCCGCCACCATGCCTGGCTAATTTTTTGTATTTTTAGTAGAGATGGGGTTTCACCGTGTTAGCCAGGATGGTCTTGATCTCCTGACCTCGTGATCCGCCCGCCTCGGCCTCCCAAAGTGCTGGGATTACAGGAGTGAGCCACCGCGCCCAGCCATAAAAGAAACTTTTATTGAAATATACATAATAAAATTATCCTGATTATACATCTCATTGAAATTTCAGAAATTGAACACATAAGTGAAACTAGCACTCATATCAAAAAGCAGTGCGTGCCTTGTGTTCCATTCCACTCATTAACAAACCCCTACCAAAGGCAAGCAGTATTTTGACTCTTAATAGATTGACTTTGGCCTGTTTTTGTATATTACAAATGTAGGATCATACATCATTTAGTCTTTGTATGTCACTTCTTCACTCTCAAATTTAGAGATTCATCCATGTTGTTCTGTAGTTGTAGATAATTTATTCTCATTGTCAGTATTTCATTATGTGAATGTACCAAAATGTGTTATTCTTCTGTTGATGGGCACTTAAGTAGTTTCCAAGTTTGGGTGATTAAAAAGTGCTGCTATGAACTTTCTAGAACTTATTCTGGTGAACATATACGTATTCATTTCTCGAGGCCATTTCACCTAAAAGTGAAATTTCGGAGTCAAAATCTACTGAGGCATATATATTCAACCTTAGTAGATGGCAACCAGCTTTCCAAAACAGACGTACTCAGGTAAACTCTCACCATCAGTGTATGAGGGTTCCGGTTGCTCCACATTCTCACCAACACTTGCTTCTTTCAGTCTTGTTAGCCAATCTAGTGAGTGATAATATCTTTGTAAGCCCAAATTAGTGCTATTTTTCTATCCAATAAAATTTGTGAAGCCTCATACCCATCAACAGTGACCTATTTTCCTGTGTAACTCATGTGCAGCGGAACATCTTTAAATAAAGTATCTGGGAAAAGAAAAGGTGTAAGAGAAAATATAAAAGTTGGGATATTGGGCCTTTAGTTGTGACCCTACCACCAATAAACTGCTATCTATTTGACCTCATATGAGTCATATAACCCAATCAGATTTTTCAACTGCAAATAGTATATTCTTCTACTCTGGGGATCTTTCTAAGGATGGTAGAATAAATTTCTCCTTCTACCTCTGAAACATCTGTTGGAATAAAGCATAAACATAAAACAATAAACAAACAGCATGGTGTTTTGGGGATATTTGACACAATTAGCTTGGAGACTGTTTGGGGTATACTCTGGTAGTACTGCAACCCTTCACTGAAATAGTGAAATTTACAAATTTGATGAAACAAACATGTGGTGCTTTAGTCACTTTGTTTTAATAATAGGCTAAATATTTGTTTGTTTGTTTTAAACTTTAAAAGTTATCACAATCTCTTAAAATGTATTGAAGTGAATTCAATTTTCCAGTATTTGTTTAAAGTAAATAAATTGTATATATAGGAAACCTTGACTTTTTATATTAGCTACAAATTACACTGAGATCAACTCAATTAAAAAACAATTGCCTCACAATATGATATAAAGGCTAAAAGATTAAATATTAAAGATTATAATAGACATTCATTTGAAGAGTATTAATTTTTTAAAACACCTTCATGCAGACTGGGCACGGTGGCTCATGCCTGTAATCCCAGCACTTTGGGAGGTTGAGGCGGGCAGATCACAACGTCAAGAGATCGAGATCATCCTGGCCAACACGGTGAAACTCCGTTTCTACTAAAAATACAAAAATTAGCTGGGTGTGGTGGCATGTGCCTGTAGTCTCAGTTGCTGGGGAGGCTGAGACAGGAGAATCGCTTGAACCCAGGAGGCAGAGGTTGCAGTGAGCCAAGATCACACCACTGCACTCCAGCCTGGCAACAGAGCATGACTCTGTGCAAAAACAAAACAAAACAAAAACAAAAAACCTTCATGCAATAATATATCACTAAGAATTTCTTAGAGTGTTTAGTTTCTTCTCTGTGCAGAAAAAAAATGATGTGTCAAATGCCTGAAACACAAGTATTTTTTAATTGATAAAATACAAAGCAGAAATATCTAAAACATATAGTGTGGAGTAAGGAGGATTCAATAACTTGGAGTTGAGCTCTTGGAAGTGAGAAGTGCAAATGGCATAGGGGAAGGCAGGCTTTGAGTGATCAGCCAGCTGAGGGATGCAAAGTTTTTCCAAATAATAAACCTTCAACAAATGATTCACAGCTCCAGTAAATCTTGAACTATCTTCCAGGTAAAATATTTTTCTTACTATGAATATTTTTAACAGGAGACTTCAAATGAAGGAGAAAACAATGAAGAATCGAATGAAGATGAAGACTCTGAGGCTGAGAACACCACACTTTCTGCTACAACACTGGGCTATGGAGAGGACACCACGCCTGGCACAGGGTATACACGGTTAGCTGCAATCCACCTTCCTAAGAAGGTAACAATGGAATTATTCCTCCAAAATGAAATTATTACCATTAATAATAATGGTAGTGTTCAATCTTTTTTAAACTTTTTAACTGGAGTCTAAGGGTATCCTAACACTACACACATAGTATTTTATACTGTCTTCATTAACTCGCTGAAGTGAGAGCAGATACAATTTTCCTATTTACAAATAAGAAAATATCTTCTCCCAGGCAAGTTCTCCTACCATGTTATTACACTGACTTTTACATTATAACAGAAGACTAAGAACACACCACTAGGCATGGATAAAAGGTCCTGAGAGATACCATGACATTCCAGGGAAGAGAATTCCAAGACAGAGAAAGTGAGTAGCAAAACGATAGGAAGACTCTCCCCCAGGGAAGGCATTATCTTTAAATAATGGCACTCTTTCCCCATCAAAACCCATGACAAAGGGGTTTATCCTGAAGTTTTAAAGCCCCCAATCATTTTGTAAATTAAAGTGGTCTTAATTCAAATAAGACGCCTAGAATAAGGCTGTCAGTATTGTGTTGCATGAAGTGATGGCCTTAAATTTTACATTTTTCACAGCTAGATTTGGGTTCTTTCAAACGTTTCCTTACAGGCTGGGGATATAACAAACAAAGCTACAAAAGAGAAGGAAAGTGATGAAGAAGAGGAGGAGGAAGAGGAAGAAAATGAAAACGAAGAAAGCGAAGCAGAAGTGGATGAAAACGAACAAGGCATAAACGGCACCAGTACCAACAGCACAGAGGCAGAAAACGGCAACGGCAGCAGCGGAGGAGACAATGGAGAAGAAGGGGAAGAAGAAAGTGTCACTGGAGCCAATGCAGAAGGCACCACAGAGACCGGAGGGCAGGGCAAGGGCAGCTCGAAAACAACAACCTCTCCAAATGGTGGGTTTGAACCTACAACCCCACCACAAGTCTATAGAACCACTTCCCCACCTTTTGGGAAAACCACCACCGTTGAATACGAGGGGGAGTACGAATACACGGGCGCCAATGAATACGACAATGGATATGAAATCTATGAAAGTGAGAACGGGGAACCTCGTGGGGACAATTACCGAGCCTATGAAGATGAGTACAGCTACTTTAAAGGACAAGGCTACGACGGCTATGATGGTCAGAATTACTACCACCACCAGTGAAGCTCCAGCCTGGGATGAATTCATCCATTCTGGCTTTGCATCCGGCTACCATTTTCGAAGTTCAACTCAGGAAGGTGCAATATAACAAATGTGCATATTATAATGAGGAATGGTACTACCGTTCCAAATTTTCTGTAATTGCTTCTGCAAAGTAATAGGCTTCTTGTCCCTTTTTTTTTCTGGCGTGTTATGGAATGATCATTGTAAATCAGGGCCATTTATCAAGCAGTACACCAACTCATAAGATCAAATTTCATTGAATGGTTTGAGGTTGTAGCTCTATAAATAGTAGTTTTTAACATGCCTGTACTATTGCTAACTGCAAAAACATACTCTTTGTACAAGAAGCGCTTCTAAGAATTTCATTGACATTAATGACACTGTATACAATAAATGTGTAGTTTCTTAATCGCACTACCTATGCAACACTGTATATTAGGTTTATCATCCTCATGTATTTTTATGTGACCTGTATGTATATTCTAATCTACGAGTTTTATCACAAATAAAAATGCAATCCTTCAAATGTGTTATAATTAAGAAGAGAAGTGAGAGATTCATAATGGAAAAGGTGAAACAAATGGAAGACAATTTCACTAAAGGAGAAAAGCTTATTTCCACTATAGTTTAAAACTAAGAGGCACTGTAAACATTTTCTTTTGGCTAAATCAACATAACTAAGACTTTGCCATGCTTGTGGGCAGGGTTAGCCATACACGTCAGGGGAATGAATGGCTCTTACTAGAGTTACCAGATATAACAAATATATAGGATGCCTATTAAATTTGAATTTCAGATAAACAATGAATAATTTTTAGTATAAGTATACCCCATGCAATATTTGGCCTTTGTGAAATATTTTGGACATACTTATACTAAATAAATGATTCACTACCTATCTAATACTCAACTTTATTATATATTTATGTTTTGAGACAGAGTCTCACTCTATCACCCAGGCTGGAGTGCAGTGGCGCCATCTCGGCTCACTACAACCTCTGCCTCCTGGGTTCAAGCCATTCTCCTACCTAAGTCTCCCGAGTACCTAGGATTACAGGCACACACCACCACACCTGGCTACATTTTTGTATTTTGAGTAGAGACAGGGTTTCACCATGTTGGCCAGGCGGCTGGTCTTGAACTCCTGACCTCAAGTGATCCATCCACCTTGGCCTCCCAAAGTGCTGGGATTACAGGTGTGAGCCACCACGCCCGGCCCTGATACTCAACTTTAACTGAGTGCTTCGTTTATCTGGCAATCCTACTTCTACTTGGCTTAATTTTAGCTGGACAAGAGGTGGAATGAGGTAGAAAAAAACTCTTACACAACACATACGCACAAAGGAGGGCTGATATACAAAGACTTAACAGCAAGTCACACCTTGATATAAATCTGAAAGCCATTTAAAATGGGAGTAAAGAAGGAAAGTAGATAGAAAGAGCAAAAAGAACAAAAATGCATTCATCTTTTAATTTATTAATTGATAAGATGTACTGAACATCTACAGAGCCAGACAATGTTCACACATTGAGCATATGAAAATGAAGAATACTGTCTTTGGGGTAATTTTAGTCTGTTAGTTACCAGTTATGAGACTTTCCATGCATCATAACATTCATTTTTTCTAACTTTTTGTCTTATTATATCTTTATTCCAAAATTCGTTTCTCAAATATTCAAACCACAAATTTAAAAAATTTGGTTTTAAATAAATATATATTTTTTCCCATAAGTTATTAGGGTACAGGTGGTATTCGGTTACATGAGTAAGTTCTTTAGTGGTGATTTGTGAGATTTTGGTGTGCCCATCACCCGAGCAGTATACACTGCACCTCGTTTGTAGTCTTTCCCTCGCCCCTTCTCACTCTTCCCCCCAAGTCCCCAAAGTCCACTGTATCATTCTTATGCCTTTGCATCCTCATAGCTTAGCTCCCACATATCAGTGAGAACATACGATATTTGGTTTTCCAATCCTGAGTTATTCCACTTAGAATAATAGTCTCCAATCTCATCCAGGTCACTGCAAATGCTGTTAATTCATTCCTTTTTATGGCTGCATAGTATTCCATCATATATATATATACCACAGTTTCTTTATCCACTCATTGATTGATGGACACTTGGGTTGGTTCCACGATTTTGCAATTGTGAATTGTGCTGCTATAAATATACATGTGTTCAAATATGCAATAAATATACGTGTGTTCAAATAATGACTTCTTTTCCTCTGGGTAGATATCCAGTGGTGGGATTGCTGGATCAAATGGTAGCTCTACTTTCAGTTCTTTAAGGAATCTCTACACTGTTTTCCATAGTGGCTGTAGTAGTTTACATTCCCACCAGCAGTGTAGAAGCATTCCATGTTCACCACATACATGCCAACATCTACTGTTTTTTTGATTTTTTTGATTTGGGCATTCTTGCAGGAGTAAGGTAGTACGGCATTGCAGTTTTGATTTGCATTTCCCTGATCATTAATGATGTTAAGCATTTTTTCATGGTTTTTAGCCATTTGTACATCTTCTTTTGAGAATTGTCTATTCATATCCTTAGCTCACTTTTTGATGGGATTGTTTTTTTCTTACTGATTTGTTTGAATTCGTTGTAGATTCTGGATATCAGTCCTTTGTCAGATGTATAGATTGTGAAGATTTTCTCCCACTTCATGGCTTATCTGTTTACTCTGCTGACTGTTCTTTTTGTCATGCAAAAGCTCTTTAGTTTAATTAGGTCCCAGCTATTTATCTTTGTTTTTATTGCATTTGCTTTTGGGTTCTTGATCATGAAATCCTTGCCTAAGCCAATGTCTAAAAGAGTTTTTCCAATGTTATCTTCTAGAATTTTTATAGTTTCAGGTCTTAGGTTTAAGTCCTTAATCCATCTTGAGTTGATTTTTGTATAAGGTGAGAGATGAGGATCTAGTATCATTCTCCTACATATGGCTTGCCAATTATCCCAGGACCATTTGTTGAAAAGGGTGCCCTATCCCCACTTTATGTTTTTGTTTTCTTTGTCAAAGATCAATTGGCTGTAAGTATTTGGTTTATTTCTGGGTTCTCTATTCTGTTCTATTGGTCTATGTGCCTATTTTTATATTAGTACCATGCTGTTTTGGTAATTATGGCCTTATAGCATAGTTTGAAATCAGGTAGTGTGATGCTTCCAGATTTGATCTTTTTGCTTAGTCTTGCTTTGACTATGTGAGCTCTTTTTTGGTTTCATATGAATATTAGAATTGTTTTTTCTAATTCTGTGAAGAATGATGGTGGTTTTTTGATGGGGATTGCATTGAATTTGTAGATTGCTTTTGGCAATATGTTCATTTTCACAATATTGATTCTACCCATCCATGAGCATGGGATGTGTCCTATTTATTTGTGTCGTCTATGATTTCTTTCAGCAGTGTTCTGTAGTTTTCCTTATAGAGGTCTTTCCACTCCTTTGTTAAGTATATTCCTAAGTTGTTTGTTTTTTGTTTTTTGGTTTTTTTAGCTATTGTGAAAGGGGTTGAGTTCTTGATTTGATTCTCTGCTTGATCACTGTTGGTATATAGAAGAGCTACTGATTTGTGTACATTAATCTTGTAGGCGAAACTTTGCTGAATTCTTTTATGAGTTCTAGGAGCTTTCTGGAGGGATCCTTAGGGTTTTCAGAGTAAACAATCATACCTCAGCAAACAGTGACAGTTTGACTTTCGCTTTACCAATTTGGATGCCCTTTATTTCTTTCTCCTAGCTCTGACTAGGACTTCCAGTACTATGTTGAAGAGGAGTGGTGAGAGAGCTCATCCTTGTCTTGTTCCAGTTCTCAGAGGGAATGCTTTCAACTTTTCCCCATTCAGTACTGTGTTGGCTGTGGGTTTGTTGTAGATGGCTTTTATAACATTAAGGTATGTCCCTTGTATGCCAATTTTGCTGAGAGTTTTAATCATAAAGGGATGCTGGATTTTTTCAAATGTTTTTTCTGCATCTATTGAAATAATCATGTGATTTTTGTTTTTAATTCTGTTTATGTGGTGTATCACATTTATTGACTTGTGTATGTTAAACCACCCCTGCATCCCTGGTATAAAACCCACTTGATCATGATAGATTATCTTTTGGATATGTTGTTGGATTCAATTAGCTAGTATTTTGTTAAGGATTTTAGCATCTATGTTCATTAAGGATATCAGTCTGTAGTTTTCTTTTTTGGTTGTGTCCTTTCCTGGTTTTGGTACTAGGGTGGTGCTGGCTTCATAGAATAAATTAAGAAGGGCTCCTTTTTTCTCTATCTTGTGGAATAGTGTCAAAAGATTGGCACCAATTCTTTGAATGTCTGGTAGAATTCTGCTGTGAATCCGTCTGGTCCTGGACTTTATTTTTGTTGGTAATTTCTTAATTACAATGTCAATCTCGCTGCTTGTTATTGGTTTGTTCAGGGTATCTAATTCTTCCTGATTTAAGCTAGGAGGGTTGTATTTTTCCAAGAATTTATCCGTCTCTTCTAGGTTTTCTAGTTTATGTGTGTAAAGGTGTTGCTAGTAGTCTTGAATGATCTTTTGTATTTCAGTGGTGTCTGTTGTAATTTCTGTTTTGTTTCTTGGTGAGGTTATTTGGATTTTCTCTCTTCTTTTCTTGGTTAATCTTACTAATGGTCTATCAATTTTATTTATCTTTTCAAAGAACCAGCTCTTTGTTTCATTTATCTTTTGTATTTTTTGTTTGTTTGTTTCAATTTCATTTAGTTCTGCTCTGATCTTGGTTATTCCCTTTCTTCTGCTGGGCTTGGGTTTGGTTTGTTCTTGTTTTTCTATGTCCTTGAGGTGTGACCTTGGATTGTCTATTTGTGCTCTTTCAGACTTTTTGATGTAGACATATAGGGCTATGAACTTTCCCCTTAGCAGTGCCTTTGCTGTGTCCCAAAGGTTTTGATAGGTTGTGTCATTATTGTCCTGTTAATAGGTTGTGTCATCCTTGTCTTGTTCCAGTTCTCAGAGGGAATGCTTTAAAATAATTTTTAAATTTCCATCTTGATTTCATTTTTGACCCAATGCTCATTCAGGATCAGATTATTTAATTTCCATGTATTTGCATGGTTTTGAAGGTTCCTTTTGGAGTTGCTTTCCAGTTTTATTCCACTGTGGCCTGAGAGAGTGTTTGATGTAATTTCAATTTTCTTAAATTTATGAGGCTCATTTTATGGCCTATCATATGGTCTATCTTGGAGAAATTTCCATGCACTGTTGAATAGAATGTGTATTCTGTGGCTGTTGGATGAAATGTTTTGTATGTATCTGTTAAGTCCATTTGTTCCATGGTATAGTTTAAATCCATTGTTTCTTTGTTGACTTTCTGTCTTCATGACCTGTCTAGTGCTGTCAGTGGAGTATTGAAGTCCCCCAGTATTATTGTTTTGCTGTCTATCTCATTTCTTTGGTCTATTAGTAATTATTTTATAAATTTGAGAGCTCCAGTGTTAGGTTCATATATGTTTAGGATTGTGATATTTTTCTGTTAGACAAAGCCTTTTACCATTATATTATGTCCCTCTTTGTCTCTTTTAACCACTGTTACATTGAAGTTTGTTTTGTCTAATATAAGAATAGCTACCCCTGCTCACTTTTGGTGTCCATTTGCATGAAATGTCTTTTTCCACCCCTTTACTTTAAGTTTATGTGAGTCCTTATGTGTTAAGTGAGTCTCCTGAAGGTAGCAGATAGTTTGTTGGTGAGTTCTTATCCATTCCGCAGTTCTGTGTCTTTTAAGTGGAGGATTTAGGCCATTTACATTCAATGTTAATATTGAAATGTGAGGTACCATTTCATTCATCATGCTCTTTGTTGCCTGTGTACTTTCGTTTTTGTTTTGTTTTGCCTTTTGCATTTGCTTTTTAACTTGTATTTTTGTTTTATAGATTCTGTGTGATTTATGCTTTAAAGAGGTTCTGTTTTGATGTGTTTCCAGGATTTGTTTCAAGATTTAGAGCTCCTTTTAGCAGTTCTTGTAGTGGTGGCTTGGTAATGGTGAATTCTCCCAGCATTTGTTTGTCTGAAAACAACTGTATCTTTCCTTCATATATGATGCTTAGTTTTGTTGTATACAAAATTCTTGGCTCATAATTGTTTTGTTTGAGGAGGCTGAAGATAGGGCTCCAATCCCTTCTAGCTTGTAGGGTTTCTGCTGATAATTCTGCTGTTAATCTAATAGGTTTTCCTTTATAGGTTACCTGGTGCTTCTGACTCACAGCTCTTAACATTCTTTCCTTCATCTTAACTTTGGATAACCTGATGACAATGTGCTTAGGTGAAGATCTTTTTGCAATGAATTTCCCAGGTGTTCTTTGTGCATCTTGTATTTGCAGCCTAGGTATCTAGCAAGAGTGGGGAAGTTTTCCTGGATTATTCTCCCAGTTATGTCTTCCAAGCTTTTAGGATTCTCTTCTTCCTCAGGAACACCGATTATTCTTAGGTTTGGTCATTAACATAATCCCAGACTTCTTGGAGTCTTTTTTTATATTTTCTTATGCTTTTTTCTTTGTCTTTGTTGGATTGGGTTGATTCGAAGACCTTGTCTTTGAGCTCTGAATTTCTTTCTTCTGTTTGTTCAATAATTCTGTTGCTGAGACTTTCCAGTGCATTTCACATTTCTAAAAGTGTGTCCAAAGTTTCCTGAATTTTTTTATTGTTTTTTCTTTAAGCTATCTATTTCCTTGAATATTTCTCCCTTCACTTCTTGTATCATTTTTTGGATTTCCTTGCATTGGGCTTCACCATTCTCTGGTCCTCCCCTCCCCTCCAACCCCCCCACCACATACACACACACACACACACACACACACACACACACACACACACACACAATTAGCTTAACTAACCTCCTGAATTCGTTTTCAGGTAAATCAGGTATTTCTTCTAGGTTTGGATCCATTGCTGGTGAACTAGTATGATTTTTGGGGGGGTGTTGAAGAGCTTTGTTTTGTCATATTACCAGGGTTGGTTTTCTGGTTCCTTCTCATTTGGGTAGGCTCTGTCACAGGGACAGTCTAGGGCTGAAGACTGTTGTTCAGATTCTTTTGTCTCACAAAGTGTTCCCTCTGTGTAGTACTCTCCCCCTTTTCCTATGGATGTGGCTTCCTGTGAGCCGAACTGCAGTGATTGTTGTCTCTCTTCTGAGTCTAGCTGTCTGCCCAGCTCCAAGCTCGTACTGTGGGGTGTCTGCACTGAGCCCTGTGATGTGAACCATCTATGGGTCTCTCAGCCATGGATACTAGTGCCTGTTCCAGTGGAAGTGGCAGAGAGTGCAATGGACTACTCCATGGGGGTCCTTAGCTTTGGTGGTTTAATGCTCTATTTTTGTGCTGGCTGGCCTCCGGCCAGGAGGTGGGACTTTCCAGAAAGCATCAGCTGTAGCGTGGAGAGGGACTGGTGGTGGGCAGGGCCCTAGAACTCCCAAGATTATATGCCCTTTGTCTTCCACTACCAGGGTGGATAGGGAAGGACTATCAAGTGGGGGTTGGTCTAGGTATGTCTGAGCTCAGATTCTCCTTGGACTAGTCATGCTGCGGCTGTAGTGGGGGATGGTGGATTATGGCTGCCTTTGCTGAGTCATGCAGGTTGTCAGGGAAGTGGGGGAAAGCCTGCAGTCACAGGCCTCACCCAGCTCCCATGCAAACTGAAGGGCCAGCCTCACGCCCACCGTGTCCCCACCAACATCCCCAAGTCTGTTTCCAGGGAGAGAGTTAGATGGGCTTGAAAACCTGCCCAAGGCTATCTGACTCCCAGATGTGAAAGAAAAGGGCTTTAGTTCTTCCCCAGCCTGTGAAGTTTGCACTCCAGATTCATGCCCTCCCCGGAGTTCTGGCCAGGAGGCTTTCTGCTCTGTTCAAATTGTTATGAAGTTCAGCTAGAGAATTCCTTCTCCCTGTGGAGTTTTACCCCCTGCTCCTCTGGCCACTCTTCTGATGGATCTCTGTGATGCCAGACAACAATGGGCTGCTTGGGGACTCAGTGAACTCCTAGGGCTTTTTTGCTGCTTCCTCTACCCCTGTATTTCACTGGCTCTCTAACTTGACTCAGCTCCTGGTAAAATCGGAAACCTCTCCCACAAACAGAACTTCAGCTTCTCCCGTGGAGGTGTGTGTTTGGGAGAGGAGGGTTTCCCTTTCCCACTTCCACAGTTGGGGCACTCACAGTATTTGAGGTGTCTCCCAGGTCCTGCAGGAGCAGTCCACGTCCTTCAGAGGGTCTGCGGCTCCTGTTGGGATTGTTGGTTTGTTCTTGCAGTCAATCTAGAGCTAAAATTCACAATGCAAGCCTCCACATGCTTCTCTGTCCAGAACCGCAATCTAGTCCTTCCTCCCAACCCATCCGCCATGATCCTCCGTTTTTGTTTTGTTTTGTTTTGTTTGAGATGGAATCTCGCTGTATCACCTAGGCTGGAGTGCAGTGGTGCAATCTTGGCTCACTGCAACCACCACCTCCCGAGTTCAGGCGATTCTCCTGTCTCAGCCTCCTGAGTAGCTGGAATTATAGGCGCCCACCACTACGCCTGGCTAATTTTTGTATTTTCAGTAGAGGCAAGTTTTGCCATGTTGGCCAGGCTGTTCTCAAACTCCTGACTTCAGGTGATCCACCAGCCTCAGCCTCCCAAAGTGCTAGGATTACAGGTGTGAGCTACTATGCCTGGCTCAATTTTTCCTAACTTTTTATTTTGAAAAATGTCAGGCCTTCAGAAAGGGAAGACTAGAGCGCCTATTAGACCTTTCACGTAGATTCACTCATTGTTAATATTTTGCCATATTTATGTTTTTTGGGGTTTTTTTTGAGACGGAGTCTCACTCTGTTGCCAGGCTGGAGTGCAGTGGTGCAGTCTTGGCTCACTGCAAGCTCCGCCTCCTGGGTTCAAGCAATTCTCCTACCTCAGCCTCCCAAGTAGCTAGGATTACAGGCATGTGCCACCACACCCGGCTAATTTTTGTATTTTTAGTAGAGATGGGGTTTCACCATGTTGGCCAGGCTGGTCTTGAACTCCTGACCTCGTGATCTGCCTGCCTCGGCCTCACAAAGTGCTGGGATTACAGGCATGAGCCACTGTGCCCAGTGCCATATTTATGTTCTTATTTCTGTGTGCATCTTTATATATATACTTACCTATTAGACTGAGCCCCCATTGCCCACATGGCCATCTGCTTATTGTTTGCTTTCCTCCTCTCCTGCCTCCCTGCCCCACTCTCTAGCGCAGGCTTGCTGAGGTCACTTACCAAGTTAACTAGAGGCACTCAGACCCATGTCTCAGTGTCTGCTTTTGAGAAAGCCTAACCTTAGGTGCTATTTCATAATTATCCAGTTTTAAAGCTGAAATCCAAGAATTTTTTCTTTTTTTTTCCCAAGAGAAGATGCCATTTTCATCACAACATGTTTACATACTCAAGGTAGGAACTTCAACACTTTGCTCCTTCTGACCATACCCATTTGCATAAACATATGCAGTGCTCCCCTGGCCTGCCGGCAGCTATCCACACCAGAAAGAGGAAAAGGTAGGCTGGTAAGACTCAGGCTTTCAAGTTATTTCAAAACCAATAGCAAAGTAAGACCTGAGGTACATATAGTTTGAATTTAGTCTTTTGAATGCCTTTTAAGACAGTTTTGAAATCAGATTAAGACAAGCAGGTGGGCAAAACATGTATGTGTGCTGTTTTTGGTCATTGTTGCTGCTTTGTGGAAATGAAATGAAAATCCTGAATGATACTTGTTATTTATCCTAATGTGGCCACCTAGCCTCGTGATGACAGTACCATCTGGCTCCTAGTGAAAGGGACCCTGAGGCCCCGTAAGCCTGCAAGGGTGCTCCATACAAATAGAAGCAGGGGCAACCAGATTTCATAGTCCTGTAAGGATGGCCCAAGAAGAGAAGTTAAAGACCCCTGAGCACCATAAAGCTGCACGGGAGCCCTCATTCACACAGACAGCAGCTGGGCACCATAATCCCAGCGTGCACACCTCATATATGCAGCACAAGACCACTTACGAAAGCAACCACAAATGGCCAACACAGCCCTTACCCGATGCCTAACCAACTAGCCCACACAGTGCCTGCCAAACCAACACCCAGCACTGTCTTTCTCCAATGTAGGACAAAGACTGTGAGTCTTGGCTTTAAAAAAAATGTCTCACCCGACTTTCCCGCCAAGTCTTACCTCCCAAAGTCTATCCTCTCTTGGTTGAAATGGATTTCCTTCTTGGCAGTAGAACTTCCACTCAACACTCGGTGCTTAGTCTCAGAGTCTTTTGGTTGGCGTATTATTTCATATTTTTAAGCTAGTGGGAAGCCCAATCACCTGACTCATCATGCTTTCCAGGATAACCCATCTAGTTTTGAGTAACTTGGATAATTGGGGTGGGTTTTGTAATCTCCACTTCTACCCAAGTGCAGACTCCCAGGACTTTCCCACTCACAACCTGTCAAGCAATTAAGTGGTCCCCGGGCAGCAGTGTGGTTGGTAACCGGGTTACGAAGCTCCTGAATGCAGCTGCTAGGTTCACACACCACACTTCCGTAGATTCAGCCAGTAGGGGGACCATGAAGTCAAATACAGTCAGACATTTTATTACATACACAAAAAACATAAGCATCACCTGTATGGTGTCAGCTCCCTGCATCTCTAATTCCATAGAATGACACTGAACAGAGAGGCCAGATGACAGATGGCACAGGTGGTAGGTCGTTCTGCTACTGAGGAGTCAGCTCTAACCCTTAGCCAAATAGGTATACTCACAAAGAAGTCTGCAGTTGAACCCTAAGGGAGCAAGGTCAAAAGTCCTGTGCTCAACTGAAACTAAAGAGACGAATGAGAAATGGCCTTGTGGTCATCTTCCACAAGGTAGGGAGGTGGGTGGGAACTGCCCATGGCATCTCTTCACCAGCTTGCTTATCTTTTCCTGCTCCAGGAGGAATTGCAGGGTACTTTGCCAAGACTCAGGTTGTACTGCAGTCAATTCTGGTCCCATATGTAATCCATAAAGACATGGTTGGTATGGAGTTGTGCAAGGTTGTCAGGAAGTTGCAGCAGAGCAGCTCCCCTGAATACCTCTTCCAGATCTCAAAGTTTGGGAAGCATTGAGTGTCCTGGACGTTTCAGAAGGAGGCTGGCCACATAGGAGTGTGGACTGGCTAAAAAAAGCTTTTAATGCATCAAAGAGGGTGACTCTTACAAGATAATTCATGGTAGACATGCAGGACCTCGCCAGGCAGTGGTGTGCTCAATGGCTGCTCACCCACTGTGTGGGTGGATGGTCTGTAGGTATCAGTGTGGCCACAGTGTAACTGCTTCTCAAAGATGACTCTGCCCTTTTCCCAGGATCACCCTGTATTTTGTCCTCTCATTTCAAGTCCTTCTTACCTCCTTCAACACGATGACTCAATCAATATCCTCTGCAGCTGGTAGCAGACAGGATAGCAGAGGGGACCCATCTTTAATCTGTGAGGCTCACTAAATATCTCTCTCCTTTTCAGTTTATTATTGTGACATAAATTCTATGCCCTGCATCCTTCATAGTTGGCTATGTTGATTTTCTACCATGCTTTCTTTAACCAAAAAGGTAAAACAAACAATACTTTTGCAAAACTAAAGCTTTAGCTTTCAAAATGATTGTTTCTGATGCGGGCTTCAAGAGTCTATTTCAGCAGTAAGAAAACAAATGTTGACTTTCTTTTCATTTGGCTCCTTTCTGTCAAAAACTCCAATCCTTCTCCAGGCAAAGTGGATCTCTTTGAATGATGAGGAGAACAAATAGTGGAAGCGTGAGAAAGGCAGAAAAGCATACACACTTTTTTCCTTTTCTTTTGAAAAGGAAAATCTAAAGTAAAGAAACATGAGTCTCGGGTTAAAAAAAAAGAATCAACATCAATTGAAAGTAAACCATGA